>NC_092134.1:15241480-16570393 GCF_043159975.1 Macaca nemestrina | reverse complement strand
ATTCTTGCAGGGTGTTTTGTACAAATTAACAAGCTGATCCTAAAATGTATGTGGAAATTCAAATACCTAGGTGAAACATACCAATTTTTTAAAACGAAGGACAAAATTGGTTAACTTACCTAGCACTGTAGTATTGGTTTAAAAAACCAAAACAAACAAACAAACAAAAAAACCCTAAAGATGGCCGGGCGCGGTGGCTCAAGCCTGTAATCCCAGCACTTTGGGAGGCCGAGACGGGCGGATCACGAGGCCAGGAGATTGAGAGACGATCCCGGCTAACACGGTGAAACCCCGTCTCTACTAAAAAATACAAAAAAACTAGCCGGGCGAGGTGGCGGGCGCCTGTAGTCCCAGCTACTCGGGAGGCTGAGGCAGGAGAACGGCGTAAACCCGGGAGGCGGAGCTTGCAGTGAGCTGAGATCCGACCACTGCACTCCAGCCTGGGTGACAGAGCAAGACTCCGTCTCAAAAAAAAAAAAAAAAAAAAAAAAAAAAAACCCTAAAGATAAAAAAACTAAAAAAATACAGATCAATGAAATAGAATGAAGTATTCAGAAATATACCTACAAGTACATGGCCAATTTATTTTTGACAAATGCATGAAGATAATTCAACGAGGAAAGAAATGTTTTGCAGTCAATGGTGATGGGACAACTGAATATCTACATGGAAAAAAAAATAAACGTCAAACCTTATGACATGCCGTACATAAAAATTAACTAGAAGATTCTAGACTTAAGTATAAAAGCTAGAACTATAAAACTTCTAGAATAAAATGTAAGAGGAAATCTTTGTGATCTTAGAGTAGGCAAAGATTTCTAAGATGAGACATAAAAAAACAGAATTTTAAACTAGGTTTTGTAAAAGAAAATAAAAAAGCAAGCCCCAGTCTCAGAGAAGATCCAACAAGGAGCTTATCGCCAGAATGTAAAAACAAGAACCCTTTGCAACTTAACCATATGACAAACAACCTGTATTAGTCTGTTTTCATGCTGCTGGTAAAGGCATACCTGAGACAGGGCAATTTACAAAAGAAAGAAGTTTAATGGACTTACAGTTCCACGTGGCTGGGGAGGCTTCACAATCATGGCAGAAGGCAAGGTGGAGCAAGTCATGTCCTGCATGGATGGCAGTAAGCAAAGAAAAAAGAGCTTGTGCAGGGAAACTCCCCACTATAATACCATCAGATCTCATGAGACCCACCCACCACCATGAGAACACCATGGGAAAGACCTACCCCCAAGATCCAGTTACTTCCCACCAGGTCCCTCCCACGACCTGTGGGAATTCAAGATGCAACTTGGGTGGGGACACAGCTAAACCATACCACAACCCTATTTTTTTTTTTAATGGATAAAAGCTTGGAAAAGACAATCCTAAAAGAAGACATATGAATGGCCAATAAGCACATTAAAAAGTGTTCAACAATTGTCACCAAGGAAATGCAAATAATAACCACAATGAGATACCACCACATACCCATTAGAATGGCTAAAATTAAAAAGACTAACATGTATCACCTAGGATGTGAAGCAACTGGAACTCTCCTACATCGTTAGTGGAAATGTCAAAATGATACATCCACTTTGGAAAAATCTCTGGCAATTTCTTTCTTCTTCTTCTTCTTCTTTTTTTTTTTTTTTTTTGATACTGGGTCTCTGTTGCCTAGGCTGGAGTGCAGTGACATGATCATAGCTCACTGCACCCTCAACCTCCTGGGCTCAAGCAATCCTCCTGCCTCAGCCTCCCAAGTAGCTGGTACTACAGGCACATGCCACCACTCTGGGCTAATTTTTGTATTTTTTTATAGAGACAGGATCTCACTATGTTGCCCAGGCTAGTCTTAAATTCCTAGGCTCAAGCAATCCTCCCACCTCAACCTCCCAAAGTGCTGGGATTACAGGCATGAGCCACTGTGCCTGGCCTGGCAGTTTCTTATAAAGGAAATATACACCTACCATACAATCCAGTTACTCTTAGATATTTACCCAAGAAAAATGAAAACATATGTTCACACAAAGACTTATACACAAATGTTTATAACAGCTTTAGTCATGATATTCAAAACCTGGAAACCACCCAAATGTCCATCAGTAAGTGAATGGATAAACAAATTGTAGAATACTACTCAACAGTAAAAGCCAACAAACTACTGACATACGAAACAACGCACATGAACCTTAAAAACCAGTGAGAGAAGCCAGACACAGGAATATGCACTGTATGATTCCACTCTACGACACTTTAGAAAATACGAAACTAGAGTGACAGATCGCAGATCAGTGGTGGCCTGAGGTTGGGAGTGAAAGGGAGATTGACTTTAAAGGAACTTGAAGGAATTCTGGGGGGTAATAGAAGAATTCTGTACCTGGCCGGACACAGTGGCTCAAGCCTGTAATCCCAACACTTTGGGAGGCTGAGTCGGGTGGATCACCTGAGGTCAGGAGTTTGAGACTGGCCTGGCCAACATGGTGAAACCCCATCTCTACTAAAAATACAAAAATTAGCCGGGCATGGTGGTGCATGCCTGTAATCCCAGCTACTCAGGAGGCTGAAGCAGGAGAATTGCTTGAACCTGGGAGGCGGAGGCTACAGTGAGCCAAGATCATGCCACTGCACTCCAGCCTGGGCGACAGAGCAAGACTTCATCTCAAAAAAAAAAAAAAAGAAATAAGATAAATAAATATTCTATACCTTAATTGCAGTGATGGTTCCTTGAATGTATACATTTGTCAAAATATCAAATCATACACTTAAAATGGATGCAGCTTATTCCACGTAAATTATATCTCAAAGCTGACTAGAAGAATAATGAAGGCAAGGGGCAAAGTTTTTTATATTATTGGAGGTTTGGCTGGGTGGTGGCTTGAGTCTCTCTCCATCTGAGCAGTTCATGTTATCCAGGTGTTCTGTTGACATGCAGCTAGGAACAGGATTCCGAGTTTTCCTTTGCTGACTTACGTGTATGTCATCCCAGCCCTCAGTAAATGATGGCACTAAAAGGTTTGAGATCAATTCTCATCTTGTGCGCTCTGCGGCAGGAAACCCTGATTGTGATTCGAGACGTTCTCTCTCTGTCGGCCTCTCTTTCAAAACGCAGACAGACTGAAACATTTGTCATTGGCCTGAAAGGGAGGCTGGTTTTGGTAAGCGCCAGCCTGAACCAACAGCCACTTAGCAAAGTCTTTGATTGGGGAGGGTTGAGACACAGGGCTCTTCCTTGCCTATCTTCAAACGGGGGGAAGTTCTAATGGGTTTGCGTGGACCCAGGGCGGGGAACCTGATGGATTCCCAGCCACCTAAGCTCAGCTCATAAGGCCAGAAGGAAACTTGCAAGCCACAGAGAGCTTCATCCCTCCTCTCATGTGATCGGAACCATCTTCATCTGCATGAGGCAGGTGGAGATGATAGGGGAGGAGGACTCCTTGGGTAACCAGCTGCCGGGTTGACAGTGAGCAACTGCCCGAGGTGTCAAAGGAGCAATGGCTAATCTAAAGCCAGAGATGTGGGCCATCTGCAGTCAGTGTCAATGCTGCAGGGGGCCCAGGAAGCGACTGCGTGAAGGTGCAGATGACCCTGCTACCCTGGTACTGGTGAATGAAATAAGCGGCAAGTTGACCCAGGGAAGCAAACGGATGAGAAAGACCGTGGAGACTTTTTTTTTTTTTTGAGACAGAGTCTCCCTCTGTCACCCAGGCTGGAGTGCAGTGGCGCAATCTCAGCTCGCTGCAACCTCTGCCTCCCAGGTTCAAGAGATTCTCATGCCTCAGCCTCCCCAGTAGCTGGGATCACAGACATGTGCCACCACGCCCAGCTAATTTTTTTATTTTTAGTAGAGACGGGATTTCGCCAGGCTGGTCTTGAACTCCTGACCTCAAGTGATCCGCTCTCCTCAGCCTCCCTAAATGCTGGTATTATAGGCATGAACCACTGCACCTGGCCAAGGTCATGGAGACTTCTGTCCTGGCCATCTAAGTGGTCTGTCCACCTCCCCCATTATCCCATGCCTCTCAATTCCTAGCAAGATGCAAAACATCTGGAAAAATGGACTGTATCCATTCCTCTCTTCCAAACTCTTCACTGGCCTTGATGTGCATTTAGGATGAAATCCAGACTCCGAAGCCCCCTGCATAAAATAATCCCCTAGGATGCTTGCTCACCAAGCAGATTCCAAGCTCCTGCCCCAAGATGCTGATTCAGCAAGGCTGAGATGGACCCAAGCATCTGCCATTGCAACACCCCCCTGCGGGAATCCTGATGCAGGCCACCCATGAAACTTATTTTGGAAATACTGTCCTCCAGATTTGACCTCTAATGCCTCTTCTCTCATCTGGTGCTGCTTGCTCTCCCCTGGTGCACGGTCTCCTGTTGCAGAGCCCAGAAAGGGCCTGGTACAGCCTTTAGCCATCAGTCCCCATCTCTAACAGCCCTTACACCCATTCTTTGATGTAGACAATAAAGCACATAAAGTGCTGTTTTAAACTTAACTTCAAGACAAATAATCCATTTTCTGTATCACTGATACAGAACATTCTGGAGCTACCAGCATTCTTTCCTATATCAAAAGGTTCCAGTGGCCTGTATTTTTCTTCCTACAACGTCAGCCTCTGCCCCAAATGTACCCCCACTCCATTCTTGGAGTGATTCGTGTCAAGTGTTTAGCTCCCTACTAGACTGAAAGCTGTTTGAGGGCAAGAGCTCTTTTCTTCTCTGCTGTATACAAAGAACTAAGCACATTGCCTGGAATATAAATAAGGCTTAATAAATATTTGTCACATGAACATGAAAAAGCAGTCAATTTCTGGATGACCTTCAAGTAAATAAAGTCAGTCTGAGATGTGGGAGGTCTCCACGGCAGGTAGCAAGAGGAACACTAAGAAAAGTGAGCGGTAAACGAAGATGAACAGCGACCGCCCTGCAATGTTCCCAGCTGGGGGTGAACACTCATGAACACGTGCAAATGGCCCCAGGGCTCTTCTAGACCTTTGAAATCCTAGGCCGGAGGTCATCGCTCGGCTCTGATTTAGAGACCACCTGCCACTGTGCAGCCCTGGGATTCCATTGCTCACCCCAACTGCAGAGGCCTGTCTCCTCCCTCACCCCTCCTCTGACTCCTCGTAAACCAGGTTCAACTCACCTTAAAATCAGTTTCCTCATTTGTCTTTTTGAGGACTACTAAAATCCTTAAAGAGACATTCTAATGAGCTTATTCTCTTTGACTTAGGAGTACAGAGGTGTTGGGTCATTTTAAGGATTCCTCCTTTATTTTACTAAAAGTTTTGTGTTCACCCCTCTCCAGCTCCCAGCAAATATTGTGAGACCTGTGGAACCCCCGGACTCCTCCTAGGAGGGGCATAGCTTTAGGAAGTCGTGAACCCCTTAAAACTGTATCTGATTTTTTGTGTGTATATTCATGGCTTTCTATCCTATTTTAAAAGATTGAAAATCACTGGCATAGTAGAAGCAACACTGTCTTTTTAACGAAAATGTCTGTGTTCAAATCCCAGCTCTACACCTGTCAATTGAAGTAACTGGGCAGACCATTTAAGTCATATGAAAGCTCGGGTCTTACTAAATTGTCTGCCTGAAAGCCCTCATAGGCTACAAAGCACGGAATTCCAGTATGTTATCTCTCAAGAACCTCAACCGGGGTCCCTAGACAATCACATTTGCTCTTATCACCTTCCCCGTCACAGCATAAGGTCTGCGCAAGTGATTCCCATTCTACAGATGAGAACACTGAGGCCAAGGTAGGTGATTGAATGTCCCCGAGGTCACAGGATCAATGATTGAAAGAAGCTGAACCTTGAAGGTAGAAAGAAAGGAGGGGAATTCAAAGAAGAAGAAGAAAAATAAAAACAAGAAACAAAATCATGCTTCTTTGTCGTCCTTCTGGAACTCAGACTCCCAGCTCTTTGGAGTGAGTTAGGTGGAGTTCTGGAATGTTTTGCAAGACGAAGATAGCTTTCCCATTCTGTCGCGTTCTTGCTCTCCTCTGACGCCCACCTGCTTGTTGCTTTCTGCTGGTGTCTCACCTTCTGCAGGCGAGGAGCGCATGAGAGTCGGGCTGGGTGAAACCGGGGCTCCATCTGCCCGCGTGCTTTCTGGGGATGTCTGAAGGTAACTTTGTGCTGGCGCCCCTTGCCAGGAAGCTGAGAAGCCTTCTGCAGCGCCACCCGGCTCCCATCCACTCTCCGCGGAATAAGCTGGTACCAAAGCCAGCCCCTGGTGCCGCTCAACCAGATGGCAGGGGAAGCAAAACAAAAGTGACCTTGTTAGCAGAATGTGTCTTCCCCGGGAGAAGCTATTTTTGTTGTGGTTGTGAACTGAAGTCGCCTCAGCTGAATTCTCCTTCCCTGCGAGGGCTGTGGAATGTTAATTTGTTCCAAAGTTCAGTATTTTGATTAGAACCAGGAGTGCCAGATTTTGTCAGAAACATTTTGGAATGGGGTAGGCTCACACACACTCTCTCTCTCTTTCTCTCTCACTCTCTCTCTTGGCCGCTGTACAAAGTAAATGTTGTTGCAGCAGCTGCCCTGGGGGAACAGCCCATTGCAAATCGGAGCCGGGGGTGAACCGGCTCCTCCCTGTTGCCGTGACCTTATTGCCACAAACGCACCCAGACTGGGGACAAAAGTGGAGACACCCTTTCACTTGGAGAGAACAAAGAGCCCAGCACAGAACCTGGAACGGAGGGATCCTCAGGAAACATGTGTGAGCTGAATAAAAGAATGAAGCCGGGCGTGGTGGCTCATGTCTGTAATCCCAGCACTTTGGGAGGCCGAGGCAGGTGGATCACAAGGTCAGGGGTTCAAGACCAGCCTGGCCAAGAGGTGAGACCTTGTCTCTACTAAAAATAAAAAAATTAGCCAGGCCTGGTGGCGGGCTCCTGTAATCCCAGCTACTTGGGAGGCTGAGGCAGAGAATTGCTTGAACCCGGGAGGTGGAGGTTGCAGTAAGCCAAGATTGCGCCATTTCACTCCAGCCTGGGTGACAGAGCGAGACTCTATCTCAAAAAAAAAAAAAAAAAAAAAAAAATGAACTTCCCCAAGATGAGGCCCTCAGAGTTTCTGTAACCAAGAGGTCACGTCCAAAGGGAATTGTCAGAGTTTTAGATTCTGAGAACCCTCTCCATTTCTCTTTGGTTCTCTTTTTATGTTTTAACATTTTAATTTACTTTTATTATTATTTTTTTAGGGACAGGGTCTCGCTGTGTCACCCAGGCTTGAGTGCAGTGGCATGATCATAGCTCACTGCAGCCTCAAACTCCTGGGCTCAAGTGATCCTCCGTCCTCAGCCTCCTGAGTAGAGGCGACGACAGGCATGCATCACCATGCCTGGCTAAATTTTTTTTTATTTTTTGTGGAAATGAGGTCTTGCTCTGTGGTCCTGGCTGGTCTCAAACTCCTGGCCTCAAGCAATCCTCACGCTTTGACCTCCTTGGGATTACAGGTATGCGCCACGGCACCCATCCTGGTTCTCTTTTTCTGACCGCTTCTCTCTCTCTCTCAATGAGTTATTAACCCAAGTAATGCATGACTATTTTCTACATCACAAAACGAACACAGATAAGATGAAAGTGCCTCTGATCTCTAGCCCAATCCTAGCCCTCTGGTCCTTCCCAGAGGTAATTAGATGCAGATGCCACACCACAGCCTCACCAGAGTTTGATAAGATCAAACCTATCATTTGTTGTCCGTCTGGTGGGTGAAAAATGTTTTTTGTTGTCTTCTTTTGCAGCATAGTATAGTAGTTAGGAGTATGGAATTTGAATCCGGGTTGCCTGGGGTCTCATCCTGGCCCTGGAGTAGCCGGAGGAAGAGCAGCTGTGTGGACAAGTGAACCTGGCTGAAAGTCAGTTTCGCGGTGTCTGGACCAGGAATGATGGCAGAGGTTATGTTCCAGGGTGGTCGTGCGGATCGGTGCATGAACTAGCGCGTGCTAAGTGCTCAGAGCAGGCTGACCAGCACCAGCACTGCAGGGGCCGGCTTTTATCATTGCCGCTATCATTTCCCCAATCACTTAGGACGCTGAGCACCCCCATCCCCCACCTTCACTTTCAGTTCAGTGTTGACAGTTTCCCACGTTTCCCAGTCTCCCGGCACTAAGGCTGGGAAAGAACCCTGGAGCGGTGAATTCCCGATTCTGTTTCTGCCTCTTACAGGACACCCTGCGGCTTCTTCCTGGCTTCTTCAAAGTTCAGCCCAAGAGGAAGAGAGACCTAATGAATACTCAGGAGGTGGTGGCGTCTCTGTTTCTCCCAGCTGGGACAACTAAGGCCCCGAGAGGAGAAAGGGACCCTCCGGGGTACAGAGGCCACTGAGTCAGAGCCAGGACCAACATCCCACCAGCTCTCCCTCTTCAGCGCGGACCCCAGCTCACCAGCGGCGGCTTCCTGAAGAGCTGGGTTAAGGCGGATTCTGGGTGCAGCAGAGCTCCCTAAGAGAGAGAGGCTGAGGGGTAAGGGGTGCTGCGCTGTGAGCACAGGAGCGGGGTGGGTGTTGCCTGCCATCCCCTCTACCTGTTCTTCTTCTCTCTACCACCTCGGGTTCCCTCCACCCCCTCACTCACCCCCGACCCCGCCATTGTTTCACCTGCCTGGAAATGGCACCCTTCATTGACAGTAAGGATAGGACCTCTGCTATGCCCAGGTCACCCAGGTTTTGTTTCTGGGCCTCTTTTTTCCTCTCCATGATCTGAAGGGGCCTCAGTTTGGGGTTCTCAAGGGCCCAGAGGCCTGTGAACAGTTGCTCCCTCCCCTACTTGGTGGCCACGTGGAACTCAAGTCTCCTGCTCCCTGGCTGTTCCGCAGCAGCACAGCCCCCGGGCAGCAATCGTTCAGGAGCGCTGGGAAGCCCACAGCCAGCCTGAGCACTCCGAGATGCCTCTAGACTCCGGGCCCGGGATCAATACTTGGGAGGGAGAGAGCAGATGTGCCTGCGATGTGGGCACAGGCAGGGCGTGCTGCTGGAGGCCCAGCTCAGAGGAGCCGGGCCAGCCTCCCCCGCCCTCTCCTTTCTCCTTGCCTTGCGGGGGCCAGGAGGGCTGTGGAGGGCTCTGCTGGAGTCTGCCATCTGCTGCTGAGAACATCTGCGCGGCTTGCTGCCTTCCACGCAGACGAGCTGTCCGTCCTTCCTCCTCCCCCTCCTCCGCCAAGGCTATTCAGATGGGCGTGCAGGCTGAGGGCAGATGTCAGGAAGCTCCCAGGCCTGTCCAGGCAGGAGACGGCAGGCACTGCGTCTTTGGTACCTAGGCAGCTGTGTCTGCAAGGCCCCGGCTCGCTCACAGGTGCCCTGCTTTAAGAAAATTCAATAGGAACAAAATCCTGTTTGCAAAGTGGACACCTGTGGGCAATGTATGTCTCTCTCTGCATTGCACAGAGACCATCCTGAGCGATTCAATGATTTCTTCCCTCTGTGGGTTTTAAGTTCTTAACCACAAAAGGGGATGTTAATTGAATCACCTGGGAGGTTTTTCAACATTCACCTGGCCAGTCCCCATGTTTTCCACTCCCACACAAAATAGGTTTGAGGAGAAGTTTGTTGAAAGAGGTTCCTAGCACCCAGTGATGCTGATAGATCACCCCCTACCACACCTCTCCCTGCTCTGCTACCCTTGCACATTTGAGCTTTGATTTAAAAGTCAGTAATTACCTACAGTGGAGGAGAGGCTTTAAAGCGGAACTGTTCTGTCTCCCTCTGAATTAAAGATCAGTTAGAAATGAAATTTCCACACCCAAGAGAAGAATAGGTACATTTATTAGATAATAGGAGTGCTGTATATTTAAATTTTTTAAATGTATACAGATTAGGCCCAGAACACATTGTTTCTATAAAATAAGCATATCTATGGCAAGCCCCTGCACCCACAGAAAGAATTTTATTTCATAGAGCAATCTATTTGTAAGCAGGAAGGGACCTTTATAGATCCTAACAGTCTCCTTTAAGAATGAGGACACTGAGAGTCGACCCACTTCTCCTAATATATGTTGGGATTCCAAATTCTATCGGTTTATTTACTTATTTATTTATCGAGATGGACTCTTGCTCTGTCACCAAGGCTGGAGTGCAGTGATGCAATCTTTTCTTACTGCAACCTTCACCTCCCATGTTCAAGTGATTCTCCTACCTCAGCCTCCCAAGTAGCTGGGACTACAAATGCGTACGTCATCACGCCTGGCCAATTTCTTTTGTTTGTTTGTTTTCTTTTTTGAGATGAAGTCTCGCTCTGTCGCCCAGGCTGGAGTGCATTGGCGTGATCTCGGCTCACCGCAAGCTCTGCCTCCCAGGTTCACACCATTCTCCTGCCTCAGCCTCCTGAGTAGCTGGGACTACAGGTGCCCTCCACCACGCCCGGCTAATTTTTTGTATTTTTAGTAGAGACAGGGTTTCACTGTGTTAGCCAGGATGGTCTTGAACTCCTGACCTCAAGTGATCCACCTGCCTCGGCCTCCCAAAGTGCTTGGATTACAGGCATGAGCCACCGCACCCAGCCAGTTTACTTCTTTGCATCCGCATGGAAAAGGTAAGCCCCTTTCTGCTCAGGTACTATGTCTGCTTTGCTCGCTGCTCTATCCCCAGTGCCCAGAATGGTGTTTGTTGAATGAATGAATGAGCACATGGACAGATCTACTGGTGGCTGTTGCATTGCAGGGATCTGTGAGAATGCATTGATGCGTACATCTGTGTCATTTTAATATGTCCACTTCTGTGCATGTCTGCATTGCTAATGCGTGTTTTTATGGATCGAGCATTCATTCTTAGAGATGACCTAAATATATATTCAACCCTGCCGGCTAAGATAATTCTACCGAGGCATGCTGCATTGTTGTTATATGTTATAAATAAGGATACAAGAGGATACAAGGCATATATATTAAGCTCTCAAATCTTGGAAGACTAGTTCTGGAAGATGTTCTGAGAAGCAAATATTCCATGGTCAAATGAGTTTTGGAAATTCAGGATGAAAGAAAATGAAGTAGGTCTCTAAATGTGGAATGTCTCAGAGACTGTAAATGCCAAAGTGTGCAGTGACTCTCTGAATATGGAAAGAATATACAGCTTTTTTTTTTTTTTTTTGGCTGTTGTTGTTTTTTTTTTTTTTCCTGCACTTGGCCAGAATATACAGCATTTCCCAAACTCATTTGACTTTGGGACCCTTCTGGACCTCTCTTTTGGGGAGGATTTTGCAGTAAATGTAGGTAAATGCTGAACCATGACAATTTTGCTTGAAGTAAGAAGAATTCATCTTGGCTGGGATTAGAGAGCTAGAGGCAGGCAGGGTTAAAGAACTTTTGCCTGGGTGTGGTGGCTCATGCCTCTAATCCCAGCACTTTGGGAGGCTGAGGCAGGCTGATCACTTGAGGTCAGGAGTTCGAGACCAGCCTAACCAAGATGATGAAACCCCATCTCTACTAAAAATACGAAAATTAGCCAGGTGTGATGGTGCACACCTGTAGTCCCAGCTACTCAGGAGGCTGAGGCAGGAGAATTGCTTGAGCCCAGGAGGTGGAGGTTGCAGTGAGCCAAGATCTTGACCCTGCACTGCAGCCTAGGTGACAGCGGGAGATTCTGTCTCAAAAAAAAAAAAAAAAAAAGGTTTCTCCTTTTTCATTCATTCATTTACCCAACACACATTGAGTTCCTACTCAGAGCCAGATCTTGTGAATGACACTGAAGAATATGAGCATGAAGAAATGCGATGCCACCTCAACCTCACACAGCCCAGAAAAATCAGCCTATCAGGCCTCCCTGCTGCAAATGTCAGAAGCCCCATCAAACTGACAAGCCAGAATGTGGAAGTTATGGACAGAACCATCTGAGAAGACCATAGAATGAATGGGAAGGCAAAATATGAAATTATGATAAAGGCCCAAGAAACAGACAATGAGGGTCAGGGGTGAACAGCGTAACCTGTGAAATAACTGGATTTGTCCATTCAGCCGGTACATGACCTTAGAATGCTATCTTATTTCAGGCACCGTGGGGCGATGGGAGAAATAAATACAAGATATGGTTTGGACCCTGGAGGAGTTTATGTCTAGCGGATCCACTCACAAACGTCTTCTCAACAAGGCTAATCAACTTTGTCAGAAGCAAATACATCCCAGGATTGAAGGGACAAAAATGAAAATGCCACTCAGAGCCAGGGTTCTTACAGAACTCAGAAAAGACACAGGAAGGATCAGCCAGCTCCTCTCTGTCCCGGCTGTCACAAGATCTACTGCCTTTGGTGGGACGGGCAACCACGGGGTGATGGATTGAAACGGTGCACCTTGTTTCTCTCATGATTACCGGAATAATTCCAGCCTAGGAGAGGAAGGAAATCAAACAAAACAAGAACAAGGGTGGGGTGGGAGCAAAGGCTAAACAGAACAACAAATTATAAAATGCAGGATCCAGGCCCAAGCCACACCATGCCAGGAGGGGGAAAAAACCAGCACAAAGAGCATGATGCGCCTGTTTGCAGAGATTTCGGAAGGATAAATGACTTCCTGAATGTGCTTTGGGAGCTGTGGCTCCCTAAAATGGCCTTCTGTGCCCCCTCAAATTCAACAGCCGCTGATGACAATCGGAGCCGTGAGCGCGGGTCGGGGACCCACAGGCTTGCAGAGGAAAGAGGTCTGAGTCAATGGTGAGATTCGAGGTTGATATTTTATTAGTTTCTTCGTGGAATTTGTGGGTCTTCAAGTTGCAAACCCAAACCAAATGTTCCCTTGGAGCATTCCTGGCTGTGTAATTATCATTTGCGTTTGTGTGGGGGTTGGAGGGAAAAGGATGTCTTTTCAAGTGCAAGCATTATAAGGGTCTTCCAGGCAGCTGTGGCAGGGGAAACCGGGCCTGTGGAATACAAAGTGCTGTGAGAACACACGGCCAGGCAGCGATCCACAGGGGCCACTAATACACACACACACGCACACACGCGCACACACGCGCGCGCGCACACACGCATACACACGCACCCACACACATGTGCGCGCACACACACGCATACACACACGCGCGCACACACACACACATACACACACGCGCGCGCACACACACGCACACACACGCGCGCACACACGCATACACACGCACCACACACACGTGCGCGCATGCACACACACGCGCAACACACCCACACACACACGCACACGTGCGCACACGACACAGGGAGACGCAGAGGTGGGGGATCAAGGGCCCGAATGGGGATCGCCGATTCCTCCATAAGGAAAGATAAGAGAGAAAATAGTTTGGTTTTGATTTTACTTTCAAGTGAGTTTCACACTGGAAAAACATTCCCAAAGATCCCGAACCAACCGTGACTCCATTTCTCCCTCCTGAGTTTTTCAGGATGTCACCAGGTTCCCTATCAGACACATCTGGTTTTTTTGTTTTTTTGTTTTTTGTTTTTGTGGGAGAGTCTCACTCTGTCTGTCACCCAGGCTAGAGTTCAGTGGCGCAATCTTGGCTCATTGTAACCTCCACCTCCCGGGTTCAAGCGATTCTCCTGCCTCAGCCTCCTGAGTAGTTGGGATTACAGGCAAGTGTCTCCACGCCCAGCTAATTTTTGTATTTTTAGTAGAGATGGGATTTCGCTATGTTGACCAGGCCAGTCTTGAACTCCTGGCCTCAAGTGATCCACCCATCTTGGCCTCCCAAAACGCTGGGATTACACCATGCCTGGCTGGACACATTCGTCTTTAGACTCGTGCACGCTCTGGTCTGAGGGATGGTGCTAATGGTGAAATGCATCCATGATACTTGACATTCTGAGATGTGATTCATGACTATTCCAACAGAACTTGCGCCTCCCAATCCCACTGAGCTCCCATCTCCAGGCCTTTGTTTTTAGAATTATTCCCATTTTACTGACAAGTAAGCTGAAGGTAGAAGGGAAGTGTCTGTAGTCAGCCAGGAAACAGCTGACAACTTTAACACCCCAAATTTCAACTTTCGCGTTTCCTGTATCCCTCTAGGCCAGGAGTTGTCAAACTGTTGCCTGCAGGCCCACTGCCTGCAAGCTAAGAATGGTTTTTACATTTTAAAATGGTTGGAGGGGGCCCGGTGTGGTGGCTTACACCTGTCATCCCAGCACTTTGGGAGGCCGAGGCAGGAGGATCACCTGAGGTCAGGAGTTTGAGGCCAGCCTGGCCGATGTGGCAAAACCCTGTCTCTTCTAAAAATACAAACATTAGCTGGGCATGGTGGTGGGTGCCTGTAATCCCAGCTACTAGAGAGGCTGAGGCACAAGAATCAGCTGAACCTGGGAGGTGGAGTCTGCAGTGAGCCGAGACCATGCCACTGCACTCCGGCCCGGGAGACAGAGCAAGACTGTGTCTCAATCAATCAATCAATCAATCAATCAATAGTTGGAGTGGGAGGGGAGTCAAAAAAGAATAATATTTGATGACACATAAAAATTACGTGGGCCAGGCTTGGTGGCCCACACCTGTAATCCCAGGAAGCCGAGGTGGGAGGATCGCTTGAGCCCAGGGATTCGAGACCAGCCTGGGCAACAGTGAGACCTTGTCTCTCAAAAAATTAAAAAATTAGCCAGATGCAGTGACACGTGCCTATAGTCCCAGGTACTCGGGAGGCTGAGGCGAGAAGATGTCTTGAGCTCAGGAATTTGAGGCTGCATTGAGCTATGATTGCACCACTGCACTCCAGTCTGGGTGACAGAGTGTTAAATAAAGTTTAGCCTAAAGCTCCCCCCTTACATATTTTAAGTTCAACCTAAAGATTTCTCTGTACATCATGGACTATAACAAGTGGAGGAGGCTGGGCACAGTGGCTCACACCTGTAATCCCAACACTTTGGGAGGCCAAGGTAGGCGGATCACTTGAGGTTAGGAATTCGAGACCAGCCTGGCCAACATGGTGAAACCCCGTCTCTACTAAAAATACAAAAATTAGCCGGGAGTGGTGGTGGGCACCTGTAATCCCAGCTACTCTACTCAGGAGGCTAAGGCAGGAGAGCCACTTGAACCCGAGAAGTGGAGGTTGCAGTGAGCCAAGATCACGCCATTGCACTCCAGCCTGGGCGACAGAGTGAGACTCTGTTGTTGTCTCAACAACAACAAAAAAGTGGAGGTGAAAACTGACCATAGCCTACGCTTGTGCCAATCACCAAGTTTTAGCCAATAAATGTAGCCAACTGTTTGAACTGTATTCGAATAAGGCAGACGCCAAGCTGTAACCAATCTGGCTGTTTCTGTACCTCACATCCATTTTCTGTACCTCGCTTTCCTTTTTCTGTCCATAAATCATTCACCATGTGGCTGCACTGGGGTCTCTGAGCGTACCTTGGCACCGGAGGCTGCCCAGTTTCTGATTTGTTCATTGCTCAATTAAACTCCTTTAAATTTAGTCCAGCTGAAGTTTTTATTTTATCAAGAGCAAGACAATCTTGTCTCTAAATAGTAATAATAATATGAAATCAAAAGTAAAGTGTCTATGAATACAGTTGTATTGGCCAATGGCCATGCCTACCTGTTTCCAGATTGTCTATGGCTCATTTTGTGCCTTAGTGGCAGGGTTGAGCACAGTTGTCCCTCGGTATCTGTGGGGTATTGGTTCCCGGACCTCCCAGATGACTAAAATCCACAGATGCTCAAGTCCCTGATATAAAATGGTGTAGTACTTGCATATAAGCTATGCACATTCCCCTGCATACTTTAAATCATCTCTAGATTACTTATAATTCCCAATACAATGTAAATGCAGCGTAAACAGTTGTTATACAGTGTTGTTATTTTATTTGTATTATTTTAATTGTTATTATTTTTATTGTTGTTTTTGATATATTATATCTGCAATTGGTTGAATCCTTGGATTCGGAACCTGAGGATAGAGAGGGCTGGCTGTACTTCCAACAGAGATCGTGTGTCCTGAAAAGCTGGAAATATTTACTATCTGCTCCTTTCTAGGAAAAGTGTGTCAACCCTTGCTCTAGGCCACTGAGTACGGAGAAAGCAAAGGGATCCCCTTGGCTACCAAGTAAGTTGAAAGTCTTTAACACTGCACTTAAGAAATCTTCAAATAGCCGCGACCCTCATTTTCAAGGTTATGCCCTACTTCTCACTCACCTCATACCAAAGTCAATCTCAAAAATCCATCTACCATCAGTGTGAGCAGCAGCAAATCCATACAGGCCTGCAGCAACTTGATTCTTACCTCCTCGGAGGAAAGAATTCGGCCAAGGGCATAAGGCAGAGTGAAAGTCCAAGGCACGTTTTAGAGCAGGAGTAAAAGTTTATTAAAACATTTGAGAGCAGGAACAAAAGGAAGTACACTTGGAAGAGGACCAAGTGGGTGACTTGAGAGACCCAAGTGTGCTGTCCAACCCTTGACCTGGGGTTTTATACATTGTCATGGTTCCGGGGAATGCATTTCTTCTTCCCAGCTCTTCCTTGGGGTGGGCTGTCCGCATGAGCGGGGACCTGTGCACTTAGGAGGGGCCGCACGCACGGTGTGTTTACTGAAGTTGTGCGCATGCTCATTTGAGGCGTTCTTCCCTTCCCAGTCTAGCGATGCTAGAGGAAGGTCACAGATCAGTTAAACCCCGGCCATTCGGCCTCTTAGTGCACGTGCTTGAGCCCACTCGCCCAGCTGCTGAGATCTTATCCAGAAGCGGTTATCACCAGCCTCAGGTGTTTTCTATCTATTGGGAGCCTGCCTTTCCATCACCAGCTGTGACCAATTTTTATTTTATTTATTTATTTATTTATTTATTGAGGCAAGGAGTCTCACTGTCACCCAGGCTAGAGTGCAGTGGTGCATTATCTCGGCCCACTGCAACCTCTGCCTCCCAGGTTCCAGCGATTCTCCTGCCTCAGCCTCCTGAGTAGCTGGGATTACAGGTGCCCGCCACCATGCCCCACTGATTTTTGTATTTTTAGTGGAGATGAGGTTTCACCATGTTGGCCAGGCTGGTCTCGAACTCCTGACCTCAAGTGATCCACCTGCCTCCACCTCCCAAAGTGCTGAGATTACAAGTGTGAGCCACTGCGCCTGGTCCAATTAGTATTTTAGAAAGACAGTTTAACAACCACCTGACCATCACCTGATGGTCACCTGACATTCCTGTGGGTGGGGGTGGGGCCCCTTTTCTGCCCTGCTCATGTCTGCCTAGCTCCCTACTCTAACATCAGTTCTTCCCCTACAGACTGCACTTCCCTGTGCTTTAAAAAAAAAATTATTTAGATGGGGCCAGGTGCAGTGGCTCACGTCTCTAATCCCAGCACTTTGGGAGGCCAAGGCGGGCTGAAGCTCAGGACCAGCCTGGTCAACATGACAAAACCCTGTCTCTACTAAAAATACAAAAATTAGCCAGGCATAATGGTGCATGCCTGTAATCCCAGCTACTCAGAAAGCTGAGGCAGGAGAATTGCTTGAACCCGGGAGGCAGAAGTCACAGTAAGTTGAGATTGCACCACTGCACTCCAACCCAGGTGACGGAGTGAGACTCTGTCTCAAAAAAAAAAGAAAAAAGAAAAAAGAGAAAAATTATGTGTGTGTGTGTGTGTGTGTGTGTGTGTGTGTATTTAGGTGAAATTCACATAATAAAAAATCATATTAAAGGGTAGAATTCAGTGGGTTTTAGTATATTCACAATGTTGTTCAAACACCACTTCTACATAGTTCCAAAACATTTCAATGACTCCAAAGTAAAATCTCTCAACCTATTAAGCAGTTTCTCCACTTACTCCCCCTGTACCCAGGCCCTGGCAACCACAAATCTACTTTTTGTCTCTACGAATTTGCCTATTCTAGACATTTCCTCTAATGCTGTCATACAGTAGGTCACCTTTTATGCCTGACTTCTTTCACTTAATATAATGTTTTCAAGGTTCATCCATGTTGTAGCATGGGTCAGTACTTTGTTCTTTTTTATAGCCATATAATATTCCATTGTATGAATAGCCCACAATTTGTTTCTCCATTCCTCCATCAATGGACATTCAGGCTGTTTTCACCTTTTGGCTATTGTGAGTAGTGCTGCTATGAACATTTGTGTTCAAGTATCTCTTTAAATATCTCTGTTTTCAGTTATTTTGGGTACATATCTAGGGGTGGATATGCTATATCACATGATAATTTTATGTTTAACTTTTTGAGGAACTGCCAAAAATGGCACAATGCTGCACTGTATTTTTTTCCACAATGGCTGCACTGTATTTTTGTTCACACCAGCAATGCATGAGGATTCCAATTTCTCCACATCATCGTCAACACTTGTTATTTTCCCTTTGTTTCCCTGGTTATAGCCATCCTCCCGGGTGCAGTGGCTTGTCGCTGCTTTTGCTGCTGTGGTTCCCTCTGCCCATGTGCTCCTCCTCATCCCTTCATCTCTCAATAGTGCCGTCTCTCCAGGCTTAACTCAGAGGATGCAGGCTGGGGGTTTCTAGCCCCAATCCCACATCCCAGACCACGCGTCTCCCCGTGTGTGTTCCCAACTTACTGCGCGTGAGCTTTTTTTTTTGGCGGGGGGATTGAGGGTCTCACTCTGTCACCCAGGCTGGAGTGCAGTGGCATGATCTCGGCTCACTGCAACCTCTGCCTCCTGGGTTCAAGCGATTCTCGTGCCTCAGCCTCCTGAGTAGCTGGGATTACTGATGCATGCCACCAACCACGCCCGTCTCATTTTTTTTTTTTTTTTGTATTTTTAGTAGAGACAGGGTTTCCCCATGTTGGCCAGGCTGGTCTCGTTGAACTCCTGACCTCAAATGATTTGCCTGCCTCGCCTCCCAAAGTGCTGGGATTACAGGCATGAGCCACTGCGCCCAGCCAAGCTTGTGCTTTAGAGAGGGAGAAAGAGAAAGAGAGAGATTGGATGGGTGGATAGATAGGTAGGTAGGTAGGTAGGTAGGTAGGTAGGTAGGTAGGTAGGTAGATAGATAGATAGATAATAGATGATAGATAAGATAGATGATAGATTGATAGATAAGATAGATGATAGATTGATAGAAGATAGATTGATAGATAAGATGGATAGATGATAGATTGAAAGATGATAGATAAGATAGATGATAGATTGATAGATGATAAGATAGATGATTGATAGATGAAAGATAAATAGACTGAGATGATAGATAAAATAGATAGATAGATAGATAGATAGATAGATAGATAGATAGATAGATAGATAGATAGATTAGATAGATAGATTGATTTAGGGAGTACAGTTGCAGTTTTTTTATATGGATATATTGCATACTGGTGAAGTCTGGGGTTTAGCGTAGCCATGACCTGAACCGTGTACATTGTACCCATTAAGTAACTTATCCCTCTCTCTCCCCCTCCCCACCCTTCAGCGTCTATTATTTCACTCTCTATGTGCATGTGTTCGTATTATTTAGCTCCCACTTATAAGTGAGAACATGCAGTATTTGACTTTCTGTGTCTGAGTTATTTCACTTAAAGATAACTGCCTCTAGTTCCATTCACGTTGCTGCAAAGGACACGATTTCATTCTTTTACATGGCTGAGTAGTGTGTGTGTGTGTGCGTGCGTGCACGCGCGCGCGTAATATTTTCTTTATCCATTCATCTGTTTTGGATACTTAGCCTCTTTATCTTTGCTATTGTGAATAGTGCTGCAATATGGGTGCAGGTATCTTTTTGATATAATGATTTCTTTTCCTTCGGGTATATACACCAGTTGTGGGGTTGCTGGATCGAATAGTAGGACTATTTTTAGTTCTTTGAGAAATCTCCCTACTGTTTTCCATAGAGGTTGTACTAATTTACCTTCCACCAGTAGTGCAGAAGTGTTCCCTTTTCTCCACAGCCTCGCCAACATCTGGGAATTTTTGCCTATTTAATGATAGTCATCCTGACTGGAGTGAGATGGTATCTCACTGTGGTTTCAGTTTGCATTTCTCTGATGATTAGCAATGTTGAGCATTTTTCACATGTTTCTTGGTTATTTGTGTGTCTCCTTTAACAAGATGTCTGTTCATGTCCTTTGTCCACCTTTTAATGAGGTTATTTGCCTTTTGTTGTTGTTGAGTTGTTCGAGTTCTTTGTAGATTCTGGATATTAGTCCTTTGTCAGATACATAGTTTACAAATATTTTCTCCCATTCTGCAGCTTGTCTGTTCACTCTCTTGATTATTGCTTTTGCTGTGCAGAAGCTTTTTTAGTGAACTTGTGCTCTTACTGTAACGTATGCCACATCCTGTCTTACATGACAGTTGGGTCCCTTGTTCTCATCTCCAGTAACTTTACTTCCCCTCCCTTTGGTGTCCGAGAGCCTGCCTTTCCTGCCAGGCTGTGAGGACCAGGAGCCCACGGCCATGCCTGCATGCCTGTTTCAAACTTGCTGTATACCCAACACATAGCACAACAAATGCCTGTAGTTTTTTGTTTTTTTTTGAGACAGAGTCTCACTTTGTCACCCAGGCTGGAGTGCAATGGCATGACCTCAGCTCACTGCAGCCTCCAAAAAACCAAACAAAAATATTTATACCTACTTTTAATTACATGTAGATTAAGGGGCGGTTTATGCAGAAATTTCAAGGAAAGGGTGCTAACATTTGAGTCGTCGGGTCTTTGCCGTGGAAAGGAGCAGTAACTCCCAGTGTTGCCATGGCGATGGTAAACTGTCATTGTTCACAGGTGGGCATGTCTTATGGAGAGGTGCTCCTGCCCCGTCCCTGTTTTAGCTAGTCCTCAATGTGGTCCAGTGTCCAGGCCCCACCTCTGGAGTTGAGTCCCGCCTCCGACCTCACTCGTTCTAGGGAGCTCTGGGATCACCTGAGATCGCCGTTGTATCTGCCCAATATTGCCCTTACGTCCTTATGGGTGTTGTTTCCAAGAACACACTCCCAACACCTGCACCCAAATCTCTGCCTCAGAATCTATTTCCCAAGGGCCCTACCTAGGAAAGGAGGCATAACAAAGTTTGGGGAAAAATATTGTCTTATCTTCTCTAGTAACCACAGACCAGCAGGCCCGTACACCTCAACTTCTTCTTAACCTGGGTAAAATCAATGCGTGTTCTGTTCCAGATGGGTTCTCATTCTGTTGATTAGATTTAGTAGGGAGAATTGGGGGGCATTCTGGTTTTCTGGCCAGCTTTTCCTATTGATGCCTTCCAAAGTCATTCAACCTCCTGCCTTGAAATGTATCAGTGACTTCCCACTGCTCTGGGGAAAGGCTGCATATGGCCTGGCTTTCTCTGTGCCCTCACCTTACCCATGCATGCTCCCTGAGCTGCATCTGAAGCTCGCCAGTTGTTCGCTTCCTCCACCACAGGGCCTTTGTATATGCTGTTTCTGGTGCCCACACCCCAACGACCCCACCCCCCGTTCACTGAAGTAACTCTTGTTTGTTCTTCAGATATCAATTCCATTGTCTTTTCCTTGGGGCGACCTTTCCCAGAGGCACAGCCGCATAGTGTCTAGGGTCTATGATACATTTAGGGGGCCCCCAAAAAAGGCTTAATTTCTTTTAAAATCAGAAGAAGGAGACAGTGACTATAATAATGACTGTATTATGATGAGTCCAACCTGGATTTATACCAACAAAGTTGCAAAATGTAATTTTTTTAAATGAGAAAAAGCCCCTGTCCCCACCCCCCCCTACAGGGCAAAAGTCCCTCAGACCTTTTCTGACCTCCCCCTAACCCACCAGCGCTGCTAGGTCACGTCTTCCCTAAGTAAGATGCTTTCATTGTGCCTTGAACTCTTCTGCCTAGGCAGGTACCATGGTTGTAACTTGACATTTTCCCCCTAAACCACTAGCTGGATGAAGGCGGGGACCATGTCAGACTTATTCGCTGTGCAACACTGAGTCTACACAGCACTTGGCTCTTATTATATGCTCAATAAACATTTGCTGCAAGCATGACTAAGCAAAAATGATCAGACTTCACGATCATCCCACAAGAACACTCCTTCCATCTATTATTTTTGTGTGTGTTTTTAGAGACAGGGTCTATTCTGTTGCCCAGGGTAGAGTGCAGTGGTACCATCATAGTTCACTGCAGCCTTGACCTCCTTGGATTACACGATCCTCCTGCCTCAGCCTCCCAAGTAGCTGGGACTACAGGCGCACACCACTGCACCCAGCAAATTTTTAATTTTTTTTTCTAGAGATGAGGTCTTGCTATGTTTCCCAGGCTGATCTCAAACTCCTTGGTTTCAAGCAGTCCTCCTGCCTCAGCCTCCCAAGGCTTTGGGATTACAGGCATGAGCCACTGCCCCCGGCCCACACTCCATCTACTTCTAACTCCCTGCCTCTCCTGTAGGCTGGAGGGGAGGGGGCAAGACGGAAACCAGGAGGAAAGGCTCACAATGGACGTGGGAGAATTGGTGGTACTCAACCTTTCTCCCTGATGGGAGAGTCAGGCCAGGGGAGGAGGGTGGCGGCAGAGATTTAGCGTAAACAAACATTTCCTTGTCTGGTAGGTCATTTTGTAATTATACGCAGGTCAAGCTCTTTAGAGCTCCCGGAAATCAGACAATATCTGCCTGTAGAGGCCAGTCCTGCTCCAGGGCCCCTGGAGTGGAGGGGACTTTCATTAGAAGGTCTTTTCCTATCCAGGCAGGAAGCTAAGTGACCGTCCGGTGTGAAACAACGAAGCCAGCAAAAAGCAATAGGAAGGAGAGCTGACCTCAGAGTTCAGAAGATAAGCGGGGGAACAAAATGAATACGTGAACCTGGGGAAACGGGCTGAGCCTGAAGCCCCGGGCAAGGTGCTCTGGGGAAAAGGGGATGACATTGACCTTGGCCTTCATGCTCTCAGGACCGACGCTGGCAAGTGATGGAGAGGCACCTTTGTACATAGGACATTCCAAGCCACCACTTGTACTCTCCATGGATGGCACATGTGTCAACTTTGAGAGAGGATAACAGGAGACCATTAAGAGAAAGCAAAGGAGGCTGTTGCCAGAGGTGGAAATTGGTTCTTGCCAACTAACTGCCCTCCTTCGATTTCACTCAGTCAAGGCAGTGGGGATTTTTCAAATCATCCTCGTGGCTGGACTTCCAGCACCACCCTGGGAGGGATGGGGTTGCAGGGTAAAGATTGTGAATAAGAGGCCTGAGGGCTGGACGCAGTGGCTCACGCCTGTAATCCTAGCACTTTGGAAAGCTGAGGTGGGCAGATCACTTGAGGTCAGGAGTTCAAGGCCAGCCTGGTCAACATGGTGAAACCCCGTCTCTACTAAAAATACAAAAATTAGCTGGACGCGGCGGCATGCACCTGTAATCCCAGCTACTCGGGAGGCTGAGGCAGGAGAATTGCCGGAACCCGAGAGGCAGAGGTTGCAGTGAGCCAAGATCGTGCCACTGCACTCCAGCCTGGGCAACAGAGCAAGACCCCATCCACCGCCCTCCCCACAAAAAAAGGTTCATGCCTATAGTCCCAGCTTTTCAGAAGGCTGAGACAGAAGGATCGCTTGAGGCCACCAGTTCGAGGCTGCAGTGAGTCATAATTACACCACTGCATTCCAGCCTAGGCAACAGAGCGAGACCTGACTCAAAAGAAAAAAAAACTTGACGGAATTTTGGCCGGGCGTGGTGGCTCACGCCTGTAATCCCAACATTTTGGGAGCCTGAGGCGGGCGGATCATCTGAGGTCAGGAGTTTCAGACCAGTCGGGCAACAGAGCATGACCCCATCTCAAAAAAAAAAAAAAAAAGAAAAGAAAAGAAAAGAAAAAAACAGAAGGGGCCTGACTGACAGCCAGAGAGAAAACTTAACGACACACACACAAAACCCTGAACTGGTAGCAAACAGGATGGACAGGTGGCTGCATGCCAAAGTCCTTTGGGTTCACATTTGACTTCAGCTTAGAGGGACAGTAGCCAGCACTTCCCTTTGTCGGAACTAGGCAGATTATGGGAAGAGGCTCTGGCACTCTTAAAATTCCCCTGCCCTCACAGATCTAAAATTAACGTGACTGTTTATAGTGCTGGCTGTGGATGTGGAATGTCATATTACAGTAGTAAATGATACAATAAAGATATAGTAATCCAATATTGGAAATCTGAACTGACTGTGACTACTAATTGCTTATGCATTTAATAGGTCATAGTTATTAGCACTTACATCACTGTCCTTTGTGTTCAAGGATGACGCCGACAGATACTGTCTCTGTATGTGGCAAAGATCACTAAAGCATGAGAACCGTGTGATCTTTCTCTTTAAACAGCATTTTGAGATATCATTCATATACCATGCAATGCATGCTATTCAAGGGTTTTTGGTATATTCACAGGGTTGTGCAACCATCACCACTATCTAATTTTAGAGCAGTTATTTTCTCCACTAAAAGAACCCCTCCAACCCTCCCCTCCAAAAAAAAAAAAAAAAAACCCAGAAACCCCATACTAATAGCAGTTAGTCCCAAGTTCCCCTTTCTTCCAACCCCTGGTAACCATTTTCTGCCTCTGTGCCTTTGCCTAGTCTGTGTATTTCATGTAAATAGTCATGCAATATGTGGTCTTTGGCAATGGCTTCTTTCACTTAGCATAATATTTTCAGGGCTCATCCATGTTATAGCATGAATCAGTACCATATGCTTTCTTCATTTTCTTTATTTTTTTTTCTCTTTTTGACTTTTATTTTAGAATCAGGGGTACACGTGCAGGTTTGTTACAAAGGTATATGACATGATACTGAGGTTTGAAGTATGAATGGATCCCTCACCGCCAGTAGTGAGCATAGTATCCAACAGGTAGGTTTTCTTCAACCTTATTCCTTTCCCATCCTCACTCCTCTTGTATTCCCCAGTGTCTGTCATTCCCATTTTTACGACTATGTGTACACAAAGCTTAGCTCCCACTTACAAGTGAGAACATGCAGTATTTGATTTTCTGTTTCTGTTAGTTTGCTTAGAAGAATGGTTTCTAGCTGTATCCATGTTGCTGTAAAAGACATGATTTTTTTCCTTTTATGGCTGTGTAGTGTTCCATGGTGCGTATGTACCGCATTTTCTGTATTCAGTCCACCATTGAGGGCACCTGGGTTGATTCCATGTCTTTGCTATTGCTACTTTTTTTATTGCCAGCTATTATTTTATTGTATGGATATGCCATGTTTTGTTTATCCATTCACTGGCTTAACTTTCTTTCTTTCTTGCTTGCTTGCTTGCTTGCTTTTTCTCTTTCTTTCATTGATACATATTAGATGTACATATTTTGGGGGTACTTGTGATAATCTGATAGAACCATATAATCAAATCAAGGTAACTGCGATGTCCATCACCTTAAATAATTATCTTATTTTTTTATTATTATTATTTTCAAGACAGAGTCTTACTCTGTCACCCAGGCTAGAGTGCAGTGGTGCAATCTCGGTTCACTGCAACCTTCCCCTCCCGGATTCAAGCAATTCTTGTGCCTCAGCTTTCCGAGTAGCTGGGATTACAGGTATCCACCATCAGACCTGACTCATTTTTGTATTTTTAGTAGAGATGGGGGTTTCACCATGTTAGCCAGGCTGGTCTCAAACTCCTGAGCTGAAGTGATCTGCCCGCCTTGGCCTCCCAAAGTGCTGGGATTACAGGCATGAACCACTGCACCCAGTCTATTTATCTTTTCTTTATACTAGGAACCTTGAATTATTCTCTTCTCACTATTTTGAAATGTGCAATTGATTGATGTTGACTATAGTCACCCTACTACTCTATTGAACGCCAGATCTTATTTCTTCTAAGTATATCTTTGTACTCATTAACCAACCTCTCTTAATTCCCCTTCTTCTTACTTTAACTTTCTAAAGAAATGCCAGATTGTTTACCAAAGGGGATACACTATTTTACATGCTCACCAGCAATGTTGAAGGGTTCAGTTTCTCCACATCCTCTCCAACACTTGTTCTAGTCTATCTTTTCTACTATAGCCATCCCATTGTGTGTGAAGTAGTCTTACTGTGGATTTCATTTGCATTTCCCTAATGGCTAATGATGAACATATCTTCATGTGCTTATTGCCTTTTGTAGATCTTCTTTGGAGACATGTCTATTCAAATATTTTACTAATTTTGTAATTGGGTTGTCTTTCAATTATTGAGTTGTAAACGTTCTTTATATATTCTGGATACAATTCCTGGATCAGATATATGACTCACGATTTTCTTTCTTTTTTATTTTATTTTATTTTATTTTATTTTTTGAGACAGGGTCTCACTCTGTCACCCAGGCTGGAAGTGCAGTGGCACAATCTTGGCTCGGCTCACTGCAACCTCAACTCCTGGGCTGAAGTGGTCCTCCCATCTCTGCCTCTCAAGGAGCTGGGACTACAGGTGTGCGCCACCACACCCAGCTAATTCTTTTGTATTTTTTGTAGAGATGAGGTTTCACTATGTTGCCCAGGCTGGTCTTGAACTCCTGAGCTCAGGCAATCCACCTGCCTTGGCCTCTCAAAGTGCTGGGATTACAGGCATGAGGCACCACACCCAGCTGATTCACAAACATTTTCTCCCATTCTATGAGTTATCTTTCACTTTCTTGATGGTGTCATTTGCAACACAAGGGTTTTTTATTTTTAAGTCATCCAATGTATGTTTTATTATGTGACTTGTGTTTGTGGTGTTGTATCTAAGAATTCATTGGCTAATTCAAGGTCATGAAGATTTACTCCTATGTTGTCTTTTGTTACTTTATTTTTTTAGAGACAGCCTGGTTCATAGCTCACTGCAGCCTCAAGTTCCTGGGCTCAAGTGATCCTCCTGCCTCAACCTCCCAAGTAGCCGGAACTACAGACACACACCACCTTGCCTACTAATTTTAAAACTTTGTTTTTCTGTAGAGACAGGGTCAGCTATGTTGCCCAGGCTAGTCTCAAACTCCTAGCCTCAAGTGATCCTCCTGCCGCAGCCTCCCAAAGCACTGGGATTACAGACATGAGCCACCGCCGCCAGCCTCCTGTTTTCTTCTAAGTGTTTTTTTTTAATTTTTACAGTTTTAGTTCTTACATTTAGGTATTTTATATGTTTCTGTATATGGTCTGAGGTAGGAGTCCAAATTCATTCTTTACATGTGGCTATCCAGTTGTCCCAGTACCATTTGTTGAAAACACTTATTTTCCCCCATTGGATTGTCTTCCCAGCCTTATTAAACAAAGCAAGTAACATCATATGGTAGTTCTAGTTTTAATGTTTGGAGGAACCTCCATAGTGTTTTCCGTAGTGGCCACAGCAATTTATATTTCCACCAACAGTGTACAAGAGTTCCCTTTTCTCCACATCCTCATCAATTCTTATTTATTTATTTATTTATTTATTTATTTATTTATTTTAGTAACAGCCATTCTAACAGGTGTGAAGTGATATTCCACTTCTGGGTATACATCCAAAGGAATTGAAATCAGGACACTGAATAGATATCTGCACTCCCATGTATGCTGCAGTATTATTCACAATGGCCACGACGTAGAAGCAACGTAAGTGTCCATCCATGGATGGGCGGGTAAAGATAATGTATAGACATACAATGGATTGTTATTCTGCCTTGAAAAGGGGGGAAATCCTGCCATTTGCAACAAGACGTACGAACACAGAGGACATAATGCTAAATGAAATGAGCCAGGCACAGAAGGCCAAGTACTACGTGATCTCCCCTATACGAGGAACCTAAAATAGTCAAACTTATTTTGATAATGGTTGCCAGGAGCTAGAGGGAGGAAGGAGAATGGGGAGATGATGGTCCAAAGGTACAGAGTTTCAGTTATGCAAGATGAATAAGTCCTAGAGACCTACTGAACAGCGTGGTGCCCACAGTTTATAATATTATATTGTATACTCAAACATTTGTAAGAGGGCAGATCTTATGTTTAGTGTTCTTACACCAAATAATAATGATATTACAGAGGGCTGGAGGAAACTTTTGGAGGTGACAGATATGTTTATAGCACTGACTGTGGTGGTGGTTTCACAGGTATATACTTATTTCCAAACTCATCAAGTTGTATACGTTAAATATATACATTTTTTATATGCCAGCCATACCTCAATAAAGTGTTTTTAAAAAAATAAATGGACGGCCGGGCGCGGTGGCTCAAGCCTGTAATCCCAGCACTTTGGGAGGCCGAGACGGGCGGATCACGAGGTCAGGAGATCGAGACCATCCTGGGTAACACAGTGAAACCCCGTCTCTACTAAAAACACAAAAAAAAACTTAGCCGGGCGAGGTGGCAGGCGCCTGTAGTCCCAGCTACTCGGGAGGCTGAGGCAGGAGAATGGTGTGAACCCAGGAGGCGGAGCTTGCAGTGAGCTGAGATCCGGCCACTGCACTCCAGCCTGGGTGACAGAGCGAGACTCCGTCTCAAAAAAAAAAAAAAAAAAAATAAATAAATAAATAAATAAATAAATAAATAAATGGACAAGCAGGATTCAGTGGCTCATGCCTGTAATCTCAGCACTTTGGGAGGCCAAGGCAGGAGGATCATTTGAGTCCAGGAGTTCAAGACCAGCCTGGACAACATAGTGAGACCCCGTCTCTCCAAAAAAAAATTTAAAAATTAGCCAGGCATGGTGGCGTACACCTGTAATTTCAGCTACTTGGGAGCCTGAGCTGGGAAGATTGCTTGAGTCTGGGAGTTTGAGGCTGCCGTGAGCCATGATTGTGCCACTGTACTCCAGCCTGTGTGGCAGAGGGAGATCCCGTCTCAAAAAAAAAAAAAAAAAAAATCAATGGACATAATTTAATAGCTTCTAGACTGCAAACTCTGCAGATCTTAACAGTATATGATACAATTCATGCTCTACACTTTCTGTGTTATCTTTTCCTAAAAGGCAGCTTTGCATGGAGAGATCACAGTAGCCTGTGAGTTAGAATGGTGGAATTTGTGATGGCGCAATACTTTAATTATTTGAAAAAGTAAAATTGCTTAGCTAGGTAATACCTTTGATGTGATAACTTTGCAATGCATGTTAATTTGCATGTATGTCATTTATTTATTTATTTATTTGTTTATTTTTGAGACGGAGTCTCACTCTGTGCCCAGGCTGGAGTGCAGTGGCGCAATCTCAGCTCACTGCAGCCTCTGCCTCCCTGGTTCAAGCAATTCTTCTGCCTCAGCCTCCTGAGTAGCTGGGATTACAGGCACGTGCCACCACACCCAGCTAATTTTTGTATTTTTAGTAGAGACGAGGTTTCACCATGTTGGCTAGACTGGTCTCCAGCTCCTGACCTCAGGTGATCCGCCTGCCTTGGCTTCCCAAAGTGCTGGAATTACAGGTGTGAGCCACCGCCCCCAGTCTGTATGACCTTTTATAAGATGGGCCATATGCAGAGATTGCAAACTAGGGGCTCTGGAGCCCAATTCACCCCTGTAGGCATGTTGTGTTGGGCCAATATATTGTTTTAAAATTATCCAACATTTTAAAAATTATAAACAAAAGTCCTGATTTCTTCTTTCTCTTGCAAGTGTAGGAGCTCTAGCTCCATGAGTAGTTGCCCTTTGAGACGGGACAACCACTCTTTCCCAGTCGCCATGACCCCACCCCTCCCTGGGTCTGAAGCCAGGTTCAGCTGTCATTCACCATTCACATTGCTTTTCTAATGGTGGAGAAGCATGTTTCTGCAGCTAGGCCTCCACCAAATGTGAGAACATCTAGTTGAGCAAGCCTCAAGACAAATGGAGAAGGTATATTTGTTGTAAAGTAAAGGAATATTTCAGCTGGGTGTGGTGGCTCATGCCCGTAATCCCAGCACTTTGGGAGTCTGAGGCAGGTAGATCACGAAGTCAGGAGATCGAGATCATCCTGGCTAACATGGTGAAACCCCGTCTCTATTAAAAGTACAAAAACTTAGCCGGGTATGGTGGTGGGCCCCTGTAGTCCCAGCTACTCGGGAGACCGAGGCAGGAGAATACTGTGAACCCGGGAGGCGGAGCTTGCAGTGAGCTGAGATCGCGACACTGCACTCCAGCCTGAGTGATAGAGCAAGACTCCATCTCAGGGAAAAAAAAAAAAAGAAAGAAAAGAAATATTTCTATATTATTGATATGTACAAACATATGTATACATGGTCATCCCTCACTGTCATGGGGTACTGGTTACAGGAACCTGTAGATACCAGAATCCTCGGATGCTCAAGTATCTCATGTAAAATGGCATAGTGTTCACATTATAACCTACATGTATCTTCTGTACACTTTGTCTCTAGATTACTTATAGTACCTAATACAATGGAAATGCTATGTAAACAGTTGTTACAGTGTACTTTAAAATTTTCTATTACTTTTTATTGTTGTATTTTTTCCTCCTAAGTGTGGTTGGTCAAATCGAGGTCAGAGAGCCCATGGATTCAGAGGGCCAATTGCAGTGCCCATCTCTCCCGTGAGCTGCCTGTCTGTCCCCTGTAGGTGTCAGTCAGCCACCAGTGGCCTGCAGGTTTTCACCTATGTTTACAGCATCTCTCCTATTAAAGCATATGTTCTTTGAGGACCACCCCATCCCACTGATTTTCGGTAGTATTCACCACCCGTGGTGTCCTACAGCACCAGCCATGGTAGGGGTTCCTGATCCCTGGACCATGGACCGGTACTAGTCTGTGGCCTGTTAGGAGCTGGGCCACACAGCAGGAGGTGAGCGGTGGGCAAGTGAGTGAAGCTTCGTCTGTATTTACAGCCGCTCCCCATCGCTCACATTACCACCTGAGCTCTGCCTCCTGTCAGATCAGTTGTGGCATTAGATTCTCATAGGAAGGAGCACGACCCTATTGTGAATTGTGCAGCATGAGAGGGATCTAGGCTGTGCCCTCCTTATGAGAGTCTAATATCTGATGATCTGTCACTGCCTCCCATCACCCCCAGATGGAACCATCTAGTTGCAGGAGAACAAGCTCAGGGTTCCCACTGATTCTATATTATGGTGAGGCATATAATTATTTCATTACGTATTACAATGTAATAATAACAGAAATAAAGTGCACAATAAATGTAATGCACTTGAATCATCCCGAAACTATTTCACCTTCCCTCCGTGGTCCGTGGAGAAACTGTCTTCTGCAAAACTGCTCCCAGGTGCCAAAAACGTTGGAGACCACTGTGCTATGGCACTGTTGCCCAAACATGCCTCAACACATAAACAGGCTCTCATACATCCAATGAAATCTTTCAAAATGCTATGGGGTGCATCTATTAAACACTTGCTGTGTGCCCAGCTCTGTTATAAGCTCCTTGGTTATATCACCTCACCTGCCCCACAAAGTGGACACAATATCATCCCTGGGAGACACAAACCAGGTATATGGGTTTCCCAAAGTCACACAGTACATGGTGAAACTGGGATTTGTAGTTGGGTGATCAGATTCTGGAATCCACTCTCTCAAGCACTAGTCAAGATGGCTATCCTAAACTGATTTTTGTTTGGTGTGACTTCTTTCTTGAACCTAGTGGGAGAAACTGAGGCATGAAAGAGAACCAAGTCTCATCCGATATCAAATTAACTCTGGGTACCCAGGACTTTGTTCTGAACAAACATCAGCAAAGTCCCTGCTCTGTTTTGTGTAGGTACCTGATTCTCTTTGAAACAGACCTTCCCATTCCAAGCCCATCTTTACCTTCTCCAATGCCAGGGATTTGGAGATAGTGATGAATAATATTACTTTTTACAAGAACTCATTCAGAAAAAAAAAAAAGTGTTTAGAAACTGTCTTTTCTCATTAAAAATTTAAAAAGAGGAAAAAAAAAACCCTCTGTGTCCCACAAGGAGACAAATTGTAATTCTTACAACTTAATTACTTTGCTGAACAGAAGATATTTTGTAAGAAGTTTGTTCTGCTTTAAAGCCACTAAAACATTAATGGCTGCACACAACTGAGACGTGTTCATAGGAGCAAAGGGGCAGCCAGTCGTTTAAACTTTCCAACTGCAGAGCTTGCTGGGGTTCACCAAGTACACACACATCCATTATTCTCTGTATCCTAGAAACTTCTTAAAACAGTCCCCACAGGTAGGTATGATGATGGGGAAAGCGAGGCTCAGATGTGCTGAAGGTCCCAAAGCCACCTGTATCAAGTCAGTGGCAGGGCTGGGAAGAATGAGTTCATTGCATACAGTGAAACAATTATCAAGCAACTATGTTTCTGGTTCTGCAAGAAGCACTGGGAAGATAGAGGGAAATACAATGCTCTCCTTAGAGGGTCTCTGTGCTTGGCTTAGGAAGGACTGGCCCTGTTGCGCACCATGTCTCCAGTAGAACTAGCCCAGAAGGGTTTGCTGTCTGGGTTCTGGTAGCTTCTGCAGGTGGAGGCCCCAGCCTGCTGTGACACTGGCCCTCCCTTCGAGATCCCTCGCCCCCGACCCCCAAGTCAGGTGAAGCCAGGTACAAGGGAATCTAAAAAGGCTCCCCTCAAAGCCAAAAAATTAAGCCGGGCCCCTATACCACTCCTTTTGCCAAAATAAATTTCAAATGCTTAGAGTTCAATTTAAAAATAAAAGCCATAAAAAGGCTGAGAAGAAAAAAAATGGGTCATTAAAAATATATATAATCGTGGAGAGGCAAAGGCAAACATGAAACCCAAAAGCCATAAAGAAAAAATTAATATTTCCAACTACATAAAAATGAAAGTCCTCTATATGGTGAAAAAAATTACAAAGACAAACTGTAAATGGGAAAAATCTTTGTAACGCATTTCTTTAGTATTCAAAGAGCTCTTATATATCTCTGTGAATAAGACAAAGCTGAAACATGAAATGTACAAAGGACACAAAAAAAGCAGTTCATAAAAGAAATATAAATGGCCAATAAACACATGAAATAATGTGCTCATAATGCATGTGAATTTAAATGAGCTAATTTTTCAGCAGTCAGGTTGGCAAAGATGAAACAGGTTGACAAGGCCTGGGGATGGGAAAATTGGGGGTGAACACTTTCATGCATTCTTGGGGGAGTGTAAATTGGTGCTGTTGCTTGGAATGCAATTTAGCAATATCTACCAAAATTCAAAGTATGTGTACCCCATGACCAGCCAGTCCACTTCTAGGAATTCATTCTACAGATACATTTGCTCAAGCACTCCAAGACATACATACAAGGATGTTTTGACAGCAGCTCTATTTGTAGGAGGGCACACACAGCCTGAATATCCATCGGCAGGCAAATGATGAAGTAACTAACATCGAATTTCTGCCATGTGAAAGAATGAAGGGCCGGGCACGGTGGCTTATGCCTGCAATCCCAGCACTTTGGGAGGCCGAGGCGGGGGGATCACGAGGTCAGGAGATCGAGACCATCCTGGCCAACATGGTGAACCCCCGTCTCTACTAAAAATACAAAAATTAGCTGGGTGTGGTGGTGCACGCCTGTAGTCCCAGCTACTCGGGAGGCTGAGGCATGAGAATCGCTTGAACCCAGGAGGTGGAGGTTGCAATGAGCCGATATTGTGCCACTGCACTCCAGCCTGGCGACAGAGGGAGAGTCTATCCAAAAAAAAGAAAGAAAGAAAGAAGAAGCCTATATGTACTGATATGGAAGATTTCCAAGAAATACTGATACGCAACAAAACAAACTAGTCCTGATTAGTCCGTCTAAGAAGAGAGGTACATTGTATTTCTCTCCGTATTCCCAGTGCTTCTTGCAGACCCAGAAACATGGTAGTGGCTTGGTAATTGTTTCATTGTATGCAATAAACTCATTCTTCCCAATCCTGCCACTGACTTGATACAGGTGGCTTTGGGACCTTCAGCACATCTGAGCCACGCTTTCCCCATCATCATCCCTACCTCTAGGAGCTGTTTTAAGAAGTTTCTAGAATATAGAGAATAATGGATGTGTGTGCACTTGGTGAACACCAGCAAGCTCTGCCAGACTGAGCATCCCTTCCTCTGACTTATTTCAGTTCCAGCACAAGGCCAGGGCTAATTTACCAACTGAATAAACTTGGGAAAGTCACTCAAGATCTCTGTGTGCCTCAGTTCCTTCCCCATGAAGTGGGAAACCATAGTACCTGGTATCATAGGATTCAATGGGATAATGCATGGGAAGCAGTTTTAAAAGCTTCCGATACCTAGTGCTATATAGTTTGAATATCTGTCCCCTCCGAAACTCATGTTGAAATAAAATCCCTTAATGTGGCAGTACTGGGAGGTGAGGCCTTTAAGAGGCGATTGGGTCATGAGGACCCTGACCCGATCACAATGGATTAATCCATTCATGGGTTAGTGGATTAATGAGTTGTCATGGGACTGGGGCTGGTGGCTTTATAAACAGAGGAAGAGAGACCTGAGCTGGCGCAGTCGGCACCCTCACTAGGTGATGGCCTCCACCGCCTGTGGACTCTATAAGAGTCCCCCTAGAAAATGGCCCTCACCTGTTGCAGCCCCTGGACCTTGGACTTCTCAGCCTCTGGAAGTGTAAGAAATAAATGTGTTTTCTTTATAAATTACCCAGTTTCAGGTATTCTTTTATAACCAACAGAGAATGGACTAAGACATCTAGTAGCAACTATCTAAATATTGGAGTTTAAACATTTGTTTCACAAAGCAAAAGAACAAGAGAGACAGAGAGGTGTATACAGCATGCTATATAGCTCTTGTACTTACAGGAAAAAGAGAGATAATACCTGCAAATATTCATTTGCATATGTATAATTCTTTTTGCATAAACACAAGAAAATGGTGTGACTGGAGGAGAAATGAGTGGCCGGGGTCAGCAGGGAAGAGATATTTTTCACTGTAAAACCCTTTTGAATGTTAAACCATGTGCATGTACTAACTGTTCAAAACTAGATAAAATTAAAAATCGGCCAGGCATGGTGGCTCACACCTATAATCCCAGCACTTTGGGAGGCCGAGGCAGGAGGATCACCTGAGGCCAGGAGTTTAAGGTCAGCCTGGCCAACATGGTGAAACCCTGTCTCTACTGAAAACACACAAAAATTAGCCAGGCCTGGTGGCACAGGCCTATAATCCCAGCTACTCCAGAGGCTGAGGCAGGAGAATCGCTTGAACCTGGGAGGCGAATGTTGCAATGAGCTGAGATCGTGCTACTGCACTCCAGCCTGGGGAACAGAGTGAGACTCTGTCTCAATTTGAGGAAGGAAGGAAGGAAGGGAGGGAGGGAGGGAGGGAGGGAGGGAGAGGAGGGAGGGAGGGAGGGAGGGAAGGAGGGAGGGAGGAAGGAAGGAAGGAAGGGAGGGAGGGAAGGAGGGAGGAAGGAAGGAAGGAAGGAAGGAAGGAAGGAAGGAAGGAAGGAAGGAAGGAAGGAAGGAGAGGGAAGGAGGGAGGGAGGGAAGGAGGGAGGGAGGGAAGGAGGGAGGGAGGGAAGGAAGGAAGGAAGGAAGAAAGAAAGGAAAGAAGGAAGAGGAAGGAAGGAAGGAAGGAAGGAAGGAAGGAAGGAAGGGAGGGAAGGAGGGAGGGAGGGAGGAAGGAAGGAAGGAAACATACTGCTTAGCATATATTTCATATAATAATCAAATGATGCTACTGGATGGCTCTGCGTTTCTTGTTTTTACCTCTTCTGGTCTTCAGAGAAGCTGTTCCTTCTACCTTCTACTAACCTCCTTCTTCCTCTTCTATCAGAAAACTTTTCATGAAACCTTCCCTGACACCCCTCCCTTTTGTATTCCCATAGTATTAATTCATTTGTTCATGGTGACACTCATCACTTTGACTCTAGTTATGTTAAATGTCAACCTGCTTCCTGCGGACTGGGAAGTCTGCAAGGGCTACGTCTTATTTATCACGTAGTACAGATCCGGGCAGAGGAGATGCTCAACAAATGTTTTTTGGATTTTTTCTTTTTCTTTTTCTTTTTTTTTCTTAGAGACAGATTCTCACTCTGTCGCCCAGGCTGGAGTGCAGTGGCACAATCTCAGCTCACTGCAACCTCCGCCTCCCGAGTTCAAGAGATCCTCCCACCTCAGCTTCCCAAGTAGCTGGAACTACAGGCATGTGCCACCACACCCTGCTAATTTTTGTATCTTTAGTAGAGCCAGGGTTTCATCGTGTTAGCCAGGCTGGTCTTAAACTCCTGGCCTCAAGTATTCAGATGCCTCGACCTTCCAAAGTGCTGGGATTACAGGCGTGAGCCACCATGCCTGGCCATCAAATGTTTTTTGAACAAATACATTTGCCTCACTATCCTCAGTGAACCTCTGGGCACCAACTTTATCATTTTCATCATGAGAAGGAGATTCACTGAGAAAAATAAAATATGCTTCCAATCCAAGGAAGCAGAAAAGGGCTGCCGCCAACTCCCAGTGGCTGGTCTTTTGTCTAAAAGAAAGTTACACAGACCTTTGCTGTTGGTTTCCATAACACTTTGCCATTTCTCACGTACAAGACTTCCATTTAATGCATACCTGTTTACATACAATGTAACCCCTGGGCACAATAATGTTGCCTTCTCTTTCAAATGGAATGGTTATGACGAAATGGAGAGACAAGGTGTACCATTTTACTTTCCAATTACAGATGCACTAAAGCACCAACACAGGGAAATATCAACCTTGTTCTCTTCCTGTCTGCGACTGGGAAAACATCAAAACAGATGTTTCTAGATTGTGGCTAGAAACAAACAAACAAGCACACAAACGTCTCCCTGGCTGGACCCCGAAGGCCCAGTGTCAGCCTGGAGTACGTTTTAGGGCCGTGGTGGAAACCCTTGAAATGGGAGGTGCACGTGGAGACAACTGTTCCATGATGTCTGAAACAGCCTGCTGGGTGTGTGGGGATGGAGGGGGGTCCCAGCACCCTGGGCTCAGACAGAGGGAGGGAGGCATGACAGCCTTTGGATCTTTGCATGACTCTGGGATCTGGGTCCCCACTGTCTAATGGAGCATTTTATAGTATGGATTATGGACCTGTGGAAAGAAATGAAAGAATAAGAGAGCAAAGGAAGGAAGGAAAGGGTAAGAAAGGCTGGGCATGGTGGCTCATGCCTGTAATCCCAGCACTTTGGGAGGCTAAAGCAGGAGGATCATTTGAGCTCAGGAGTTTGAGGCTAGCCTGAGCAACATGGTGGAGACCCTCATTTCTACAAAAAAATACGAAAACTAGTAGGGCGTGGTGGCACGCTCCTGTGGTTCCAGCCTCTTGGAAGGATGAAGTGGGAGGATGGTGTGAGCCTGGGAGGTCCAGGCTACAGTGAGCTGTGATGGCGCCACTGCATCCCAGCCCAGGCGACAGAACAAGACCTTGTCTCGAAAACAAAAACAAAAAAAGAGAGAGAATGGCAAGAAGGAAATTGCATTTAATTAGCAGCTCCTACATGCCTAGCACTGTGCTGGGAGCATTGACATCCATCATCTCATGTCATCCTGATGTCCATTCTGGGAGATGGGCATTCCTATTTTGCAGATAAGGAAACTGAGGCCAGGGAGAGCCACACACACAGAAACGTGGCCTGTAGCACAGTTAGAATTCCACCTCGCTCCAAGTGGCTCCAATCTTAGCCTTTTTAGGCTACTCCCTGGAGCAGCAAGAGACAGGGACAGGATTTCCCTTCTGCAGGGAAGGAGCGCCCTCCCTCCGGTGCCCAGGAGACTCGGTGCAGGGGAAGCCAGCTGCATCCTGTGTGGCCTCTGCTCCTAGGGAAAGCACGTGCAAAGGCAGGGGAGGAAGTGGCAGTGCCCCCTGGTGTTGGGCGGACCACACACACCTCCTCAGCTCAGACCCAGGCAGCAGCTTTAGGGGCTATCTCCTCTCTCAGGACACTTCTTTCTCTCCAAGGCCGCCCTAGATGTCCATTTTGATCCGATTTCGACCTCATCACAATAGAGGAGAACTACATCATTCACTCTGTACTCAACCAGCATTCTAGGGGTGGCCCAGCGGTCATAAGGCACAAAATGAGGCAGGGCTTGGCATGCGCGGGTATGGACGTTCGCGGAATGCAGGTCCAGGGCTCTTTCCTCTCAAAGGAATGGCCGTCAACTGCAGTAGGGCAGAAGCTCTCTGATCCCAAGCACATGTGTGCTGAAGCAGTGTTTCTGCGCTGCTCCCACATCTTTGTTGTTGTGTTTGTTTGTTTTGTTTTGTTTTGTTTTTGAGACAGAGTCTTGCTCTTGTTGCCCAGGCTGGAGTGCAATGGCACGATCTTGGCTCACCAAAACCTCTGCCTCCCAGGTTCAAGTGATTCTCCTGCCTCAGCCTCCCGAGCAGCTGGGATTACAGGCATGCACCACCATGCCTGGCTAATTTTGTATTTTTAGTAGAGACGGGGTTTCTCCATGTTGGTCAGGCTGGTCTCGAACTCCCAACCTCAGGTAATCTTTCCACCCCGGCCTCCCTAAGTGCTGGAATTACAGGCATGAGCCACGGTGTCCGGCCACTCCCACATCTTTAAAGAGGTGTGGCTCACCCACAGAAGCAGGTGGGGGGGTTGGGGAGGTGGGAATCCCCTGGTGGGGGAAAAGAAAACAAAGTTTGCATATAATCGATGCAAGATGTCATATTTTGGGTCAGATAAAAGATTTTCCGGTCTTCATACTACTAAAGAGCATTTCTACAAGTTTACTTTTCAGTATAAGTGTTCAGTAATCAGAAAAGAACACAATTCCGAATAAGCCCCTGCTCTAAAACAGAATCTTGGAGCCAGGCACAGTGGCTCATACCTGTAACTCCAGCACTTTGGGAGGTCAAGACAGGAGGATTGCTTCAGGCCAGGAGTTCAAGACAAGCCTGGGCAACATGGTGAGACCCTATCTCTACAAATAATTTAAAAAATTAGCCAGGCACAGTGGCATGCATCTGTAGTCCCAGCACTTTAGGAGTCTGAGTCAGGAGGATCACTTGAGGCCAGGAGTTCGAGGCTGCAGTGAGTTATGATCACACCACCGTACTCCAGCCTGGGTGATGAAGCAAGACCCTGCCTCTAAGACAAAAAAAAAACAGAATCTTGTGCACTCCTGCTTCTCCACAACAAAGAATGAATCCCAGTTTCAGAACACCTGTTCCAGCTCTGCAACTTCCTGGAAAATTTTCCCTTGTCTTTGTTTGCCTCAGTTTCTCCTATCTGTAAAGTGGAGCCAGGCTATCTACCATTTGTGAAAAGATTCAAGGAAACTTAGGGCTGTTAAAGAAGCTTTCAAGTACCCTAGACTAAGAGTCCTCATCACCACTAGCTAATTTCACCTTCAAAGCACTCTAGCGTTAACCAGACCTGCCTAACTACGTTGCAGGGAAATGGTGTGCATTGTTTTTGCCTGAATATGACAGAAATTGGGGTGGTCATCTGTCAAAAAATGTTCCTGTGCCCAAGAGATAGATAGACAAACTCTAAGTCTTATCTGATTATCAGTGAAGGTTTCGTGTGGTTTTTTTAAGGTCTAAATGATAAAAGAACAGTTCCTTTTTTGCAATATGCCAGCTGTCACGGGTTTCCAGGCAAGACATTATTTCTGATAAATAGATATGGACAATAGATAATGTCTATATTAATATTACTAAAAAGTGGTCCTCTCCTGCAGTTCACCCGAGACGAGGACGACAGTGTATAAAGAGGCAGCCTGCAGATGCCAAACAAGAGACTTTCTTCTTGTGACAGTTTGAGCTCCCTCACTGCAATTAACTTTTTCTCCCCCTCCCTCTCCTCCTTCATATTATGCAATGCAGTTCAGAAAAAGGGGGCCTGTATTTTCCTCCTGCTGATGGAAGTTGATTAGCAGTCAGGTGGAGTGATGCTCAGGGGACAGCACAGCGGATTAATTAAATCACTTCTCCTGGCTAAGTGGTGACACTTTGATTTATAGCAGAGCTCACTCAACCAGACAGCGGCTTTTCTTGCAAAGGAAGAAGGGCCATACTGGCCAGTGGTTGGAGACTGGGGGCTTTGCAAACTTTAAAGACAAGCGTCGTAGTCATTAAAGCCAAAGCACCCCACCGGGCTCCTCTCTTGGGGGTAGGGGGATCTGTAAGGGAGAGAAACTAGACAAAGCAGAGAGACGGAGCCAGAGGAGGCGCGGGACTGTATTACGCCCTGCACAAAAGTGAGCTTGAATGGGTTTAGCACTGTTTTCCCCCAGGTCTGCCTTTACTGAACCGTTCTTTGGCATCGAACTTTGGCTCACCCTGAAGAAATAGACCTGTGGGAGTCCTGCGGTATTGGCTCAAGGGCGCTGGTGACTGTTTCCATGACAGCACAGGGTCTTCTCAATTAGGAGCCCTCGGATCAAAACGCATGGATTAGCTGTGCCTCTGCTGGTATGTTTTATGTCATGAACGGCATACATTTTGTGACTGATCCTATTTCAGTCTTTGCTTGGGCCGTTGAGAAGTGCAGTCAAAGCCGGGCACAGTGGCTCACACCTGTAATCTCAGCACTTGGGGAGGTCAAGGCAGGCAGCTCACCTGAGGTCAGGAGTTTGAGACCAGCCTGGCCAACATGGTGAAACCCCGTCTCTACTAAAAATACAAAAAAATTAGTCAGGTGTGGTGGTGCACACCTGTAATCCCAGCTACTTGAGAGGCTGAGGCAGAAGAATCGCTTGAACCCGGGAGGCGGAGGTTGCCGTGAGCTGAGATCACACCACCACACTCCAGCCTGGGTGACGGAGTGAGACTCCATCTCAAAAAAAAAAAAAAAAAAAAAGTTCAGTCGCACCTGCAGCCCAAACTGTAGGCCTTCATACACACTCCCATGTATGAGCTCTTTATGGATTCCCTGTATAAGTCTCTCCCAACTCTTCCTTTACCTGGAACATTTTTGTTTATCTTATCGTGAAATGCTCTTTGAAGAGTTGCCTCCAATAACCTTAAGAATGAGGTCATATAACATAACAGTTAAATCCCTAAATTTTAGAGCATATTTAGCAAGGTCTGGTTCTCTGATAACCTATATTGGATTAGGGAGCTTGTTATACAGATCCCGACTGGGCGCAGTGGCTCACGCCTATAATCCCAGGACTTTGGGAGGCAGAGGTGGGAAGATCACTTGAGGCCAGGAGTCTGAGACCAGCCTGGGCAACATAGCAAGACCCAGACTCCACAAAAATAAAAAATACAGATAAAAATAAATACAGATTCCCAGGTCCCATTCCATGTCTTCTGAATCAGAATAGGTCAGACACAGCCTTTCTTTTTAATAGAATCTTCTAGGCAATTCTGGAACACGCTGACATTGGAGAACCATTTTTAGGGTCAGACATCCCTAAAAGCAAATCTCAGCTCTGCCAATCAATAGCAGGTTACTTCAAGCAAGGATCATCTCTTTTTCTCAACCATAAAATGATACTGGTGAGAATTAAATTAGATGTCTGTAAGTAGATAAATATCTAACATGGCTGGCTGGCAACCTGTAAGACTTAATAAATGGTAGACAACTCACATGTCCAAAGATGGATGAATGAATCAGCAAAATGTGGTCCCTACGTACATGGAATATTATTCAGCCTTAAAAAGGAAGGAAGTTTTGACACACGCTGCAACGTGGATGAATGTCCTTTGAGGACATGATACCAAGTGAAAGAAGGGCAGACACAAATACTGGATGGTCCCATTTAGATGAGGCCCGTTGTGTGGTCAAAATCATAGACACAGAAAGTAGAATGGTGGCTGCCAGGAGCTGGAGGGAGTGGGAGATGAGGTTAGTGTTTAATGGGTGCTATAGAATTTCAGTGTGGGGGCTGGGCGCGGTGGCTCAAGCCCGTAATCCCAGCACTTTGGGAGGCCGAAGCTGGCGGATCACTTGAGGCCAGGAGTTCAAGACCAGCCTGGCCAATATAGTGAAACCCTGTCTCTACTAAAAATACAAAAATTAGCTGGGTGTGGTGGTACATGCCTGTAATCTCAGCTACTTGGGAGGCTGAGACAGGAGAATCGCTTGAATCCAGGAGGCAAATGTTGCAGTGAGCCGAGACTGCACCACTGCCCTCCAGCCTGGGTGACAGAGTGAGACTCTGACTCTAACACACACACACACACACAAAGAATTTCAGTTTGGGGTGATGCAGAAGTTCTGGAGATAGATGGTGGCGATGGCTGCACAACAGTGTCTATGCACACGATGTCACTCAACTGTACACCACTTTTAGGTGTATACATTATCTGACATAATCTTCTTGGGCACTGAAAATGGCAAATCTTGCCAGGTGCAGTGGCTCACACCTGTAATCCTAGCACTTTGGGAGGCCAAGGCATGAGGATTACTTGAGCTCAGTAGTTTGAGGGCAGCCTGGGCAACACAGGGAGACCCCATCTCTAAAAAAAAAAAAAAATTACTGGGCATGGTGTTGCATGCCTGTAGTCCCAGCTACTCGGGAGGCTGAGGTGAGGGTCACTTGAGCCTTGAAGTCGAGGCTGCAGTGAGCTGAGATTGCACCACTGCACTCCAGCCTGGGTGACAGAGTGAGACCCTGTCTCAGAAAAGAAGACAGAAAGAGAGAAAGAGAGAAAGGGAGAAAGGGAGAAAGGGAGAAAGGGAGAAAGGAAGAAAGGGAGGGAGGGAGGGAGGGAGGGAGGGAGGGAGGGAGGGAGGGAGGAAAGGAGGAAAGGAAGAAAGGAAGGAACGAAGGAAGGAACAAAGGAAGGAGGAAGGAAAGGGAAAGAAAGAAAGAAATAGAGAGAGAGAGAAAGGAAGGAAAGAAGGAAGAAAATTGCAAATCTTATGTGTATTTTACCACAATCAAAAAATAAAATAAATGATATTATTACCACCACACAAAAGTTATTTCTGAACTCCCAATATCCCACCTTGCCCTTCCAGATCTTCTACAATTGATCTAGCAACAAAGCATCCAGTTGAGGTGCAGGAGGAAGGGGAATGGAGGAGAAATGGGAAAGAAATAACAGTCTCTAGCCCTCTCATTGTATTTTCTTAACCCAGGAGTCCAAAAAGTCCCCAAGAAGTCACGGAGCGCTTATCCCAACTGTGAAGGAAGCTGATGTGAAATCAAATATTAAAAGGGTAGAGGAACCAGCATAGTTTTCCATATAAATGAAGCTACTTACATATATGAAGATTGCTTTTAAAATTCAAATATAATTATTTTTTAAAAGGCATCCTGCGAGCTCTGTCTCTCTGCCGGCACTGACACTTCTGGGCTGTTGTCATGTGCCAGTGAGGTGCCTGTTGGCAGACAGCCCAAAGCACTTTGTAACATGCCCTCCAGATCCTAAGTGAAAACTGATCAAAGAATTGGCACCAGCAAAGACAAGACTGAAATCAGCTCTAAAAGGGGTGGGGTTGGGCTATTGTCCCTCTTTGTGGGAACAGCTGCTTAACGGGGCATTGGAGCGGCGTGATTATAATATGCATACGGACTGCTCTGTTAACAGAAGCCGGCTTAAAGTACTCCAGGGGCCTCCACCTTGTGTTTTGGCAAAGGGATCTTCGAGGATGCTGTGTCAAACCTTTTTGAAAATGTCTCCTTGACACGGAGGGTGAGGAACGGCGTCTGCGAATCTCATTACACAGGGTCCCACGCCTCCCTCTGCTGTTCTCTGGCTCCTGTTTCTTGGCTGCCGCCAGTGGGAGCTGCACGGGGGTCACCTGCCCCTACTTTTAATCAGGACGGGAAAAAATGCACCAAAGGAGTGCCGCGGGTTACCTGAGCGGACCCGGGAGCCGGTCTCCTGAGTACTAGGGGGAGGATCATTTATTTGTCTGTAGATGGGCAAGCAGGCAGCTTTGCAGAGTCCCTGGGGGCCAGTAGTTCTTATAAAGGAGAATGCACCACCAAGCAATTAGTTTCATCGTGTTGTGCATGGGATGGCATCACCTGCTCTGGAATGGAGAAAGAGAGGGGACATCCTGGCACTGGGAGTGGGGAGGGCTGAGGGGGACCCCATGGACACAGCTGACCCCCAGTTCCACAGGCCAGGGGAGGGAAGCGAACTGTGCAAGTGCTGGAGTCGTGGGGCTGGGATCTTACACGATCTGAATCTGACACATTCCTTCCAGGGCACTGGAACTTAAGATGTGAGTTAGCATCGCCCTTCATCGGAGGTGGAAACTGGAGCTCAGCAAGGTTAGAGCAATTTCACCAAAGTCTCCTAGCTAGTAAGTGGCAGGGCTAGGACCACACCACCCCCTCCCCCCAACACACTCATCCGCCCCACTCCAAGGCCTATGTGTTTTGCTGGTTGGTTTTGTTTTTACTTGTACCCCACCCAAAGGAAACGGATATGTTTCTTTTTCTGGGGGGTGGGGGGTGGAAGTTGGCTGCTCCCCAAGCCCTGCCAGGCCTCATTCAGAACGGTTTCCCTGCCTCCGTCCTCAGCCCGGTGGCAGCTAAAAGGCCCCCTGGCCTCCATCTCCCAGTGTCTGTGGGTAGAAGCGAAGGGAGGGCGGGAGGAGGGGAACAGTTTTAAAATGAATATATGCATGTGTCTCTCCTGCTAATCACCGGAATGTATTTTCAGGAGAGGTGAGCGGAGGGATTAGCTGCAGGACTCCCATTAATGTTAACTTTATTTCAGTAATGAGGTGCCAAGGCATAGAACAATCACTGTGGCTAACACGGTGTAATCACAGTGATGAGATCCGCACGCTGCGAGGGGAGGGCGACGGGAGGATCGTCAGGAGCGGGGAGCTGCTCGCTGGTGGGGACGGATGACACAGAAGAGGTGGGGGAGCAGGACGGGAGAGGAAGAAGGAGGTGGAGGCAGGTGACCCTTGGCAAGGGCCGAGTGGGTTAAGTGAGGGCCCCTGATAAGGAGGAAGTAATCGTAGCAACTCCTCAGTGAGTGCTCGGAGTGGATAGCCCGGGAGGGGGACTCTGCTCGTTTAATTTAATCCTCTTGGCAAAAGGGAGGGCAAGGTGCTATCCCCATTGTATAGATCGGAAAACTGAGTTTGAGAGATGTTGAGTAATTGGCCCAGCGTCACAGAGCTGTTGGAAGAACCTCAATTGGAAGTAAGTTTCTCCTAATCACTAAACTTTTCGGGACTCCACCCCCACTACAGAGAGCAGAGGACAGCAGGCAAGTGCAAAGAGCTAAAACAGCAGGGCTGGCAGGAGGCAGACGCGGGTGTGCATGCCCAGCTCTCCTGGAACACCAATGCATGTGCCTGGGTTGGCAGGATTCAGCACTGAACCACAGCTGACCATTTGGATGTCTTAGCCATGCTGAGAGAGGCGAAGAAAGGAAGGGTAAAAATTGCTACATAACCAGATTCCAGGTGCCATCTCTGGCCACAGAGGAAATCATCAGTGTATCCACAAACAAAAGTTAGAATGTTCTCTGACTCTCCTGACCACCCTATCCTTCCGTTTGCAAATGCTTGCACCCGAGGGACAGTTAACTCCTAACAGAGGCTAGTGTTTCTCCAAGTGTGATCTGCAGACACATCCGGGCCCCTGTTAAAAACACTGCTTCCTGGACTCTGCCCCATACCTGCTCCAAAAGCATTTTTTTTTGGCGGCGGGGAGGACAGAGTCTCGCTCTGTTGCCCAGGCTGGAGGCTGGAGTGCAGTGGCTTGATATCAGTTCACTGCAACCTACGCCTCCTGGGTTCAAGTGATTCTCCTGCCTCAGCCTCCCTAGTAGCTGGGATTACAGGCAAACACCACCATGCCTGGCTAATTTTTTGTATTTTTAGTAGAAACGGGGATTCCCCATGTTGGCCAGGCTGGTCTCGAACCCCTGACCTCAAGTGATCCACCCGCCTCGGCCTCTCAACGTGCTGGGATTACAGGCATAAGCCACTGTTCCCAGCCCCAAAGCATTTCTTAGAGCAGCTCCTGGACAAGATTTCCTGAAGGTTTCTCTGTATTCGTAAGAACTCGTAGAAAGCAGACATCTATAACCAGCAAAACACATTCTGCAGGCCAGTCTTGCCCCAATTCCATGACCCCATCGCCTTCCCTGGTTGTTCAAAAGTACGAAGTTCGTGCTTTCAACACAACACACTTATTGAGCACCTACAGCGTGCCAAGCTCTAGTTCATGCACTGGAGACAGAGCAATAATCAAACCTAAGTCCCTGCTTTCACAAAGCTTGCATTCCAAGGAGCAAGACAAGCAAGCAAGCAAACCGGGAGGATATCAGGATATCAGAGAGTGCTGTGAGGGAAACAAAAGCAGGAGGAATAGAGCAATGGTTTTCAATCAGGCGATGTTGCCCCCCAGGGAACATCTCGAAACGTCTAGAGATACTTTTGGTTGTCATAATTTGGGGAGGGAGGTGCTGGCATGTAGGGGCCAGGGGTGCTGCTAAACACCCTTCAATGCACAGGGCAGCCCCCGTAACAAAGAATTATCCAGTCCTAAATATCACTGGTGCCCAGACTGATAACCCCTGGGCTAGGGAAGAAAGAGGGCTGTTCCTCAAGGCAGGGGTCAGGGAAGGCCTCCGGTGAGGGACAGTTGAGCAAGGCCCCAGAGCAGGTGAAGGATGCCTGTGGGTGGAGGGTCTCAGGCAGAGGGGATGGGGTTGGAGGAGGCGCCCTCACTGCAGGTGGGAGCGTGCACGCCTCGAGGGAAAGATCTGGGGGTTTCAGCCTAAGTGTGATGGAGCCTGGGGGTCCCAGCAGGGCTGGAGATGCTCTCACTTAAGCTTCCAAAGGGTTCCTTTGGCTGCTGCAAGAACAGCCTAGGAGGAGCCGAGAGGAGCTGGGGACCAGGTGGGAGGATGCTGGGTCACCTAGGCAAGAAATGTAGGGGCCAGAAGGGGAGGAGGAGCCCCAGGGTGGTAAGGTGTGGTTTGGATCAGAATGTGCCATCCAGGGCCAGGCACGGTGGCTCACACCTGTAATCCCAGCACTTTGGGAAGCCAAGCAGGGCGGATCACTTGAGGTCAGGAGTTTGAGACCAGCCTGGCCAATAGGTTGAAACCCTGTCTCTACTAAAAATACAAAAATTAGCTGGGCGTGGTGGCACATGCCTGTGATCCCAGCTGCTCAGGAGGCTGAGGCAGGAGAATCACTTGAACCCTGGAGGTAGAGGTTGCAGTGAGCCAAGATCATGCCACTGCATTCCAGCCTGGATGACAGAGCAAGACTCTGTCTCAAAAAAAAAAAAAAGAAAAGAAAAGAAAAAGAGTGTGATGTGCCATCCAGGCTATAGCCTCCGGGATTTGCTGAGGGACTAGTCGAGGGAGCAAGGCAGAGAGGAATCAAGAGTCACCTTGGAGTTGACTTTCTATGAGGTCCCTGCTCCAGGTGTGTCCTTGACAAAAGGAACTCCGAGCCCTGCTTCTAACCCTAAGCCAGTGGCTCTCAACTAGTGGCGACTGTGCCCCCCAGGGGGACTGGACCATGTCTGGAGACGTTTGGGGTTGTCCCAGCTGGGGATGCTGGCTCCTACCGGCATCTAGAGGGTAGAGACCAGGGATGCTGCTGAACGTCCTGCAGTGCCCAGGACAGCCTCCACCACAAAGAGTCACCCAGCCCCAAATGTCACTAGTGCCAAGACTGAGGAATCCTGACCCCTGACTCCCCTAAACCCTGCCACCTCCTCTCACACGGGGCCTGGCCCCGCCAACTTAGCGGGGACTTTGTCAGAGGCCGGAGATTCCAAATCAATGTATCTCAGTGGCTAAGGTCCGTATTAACTACATCTCACTTGCTTCTGACAGTGACACAGATCAGATGCTGCTGCTGTCGTGGCTGCCACCACAAGAAACAAGAGTGTTGGAGTGCAAATTCATTATCCAGCTGTTAAGAGCGACAGAGCATGCACACATCTCTCCCCGACCGGGGTGTCTGAGAGCCAGCCCTGCTGTATGATTGAGTGGCTGCCAGCCTCCTCTTCTCTGTAACCTTGACACGCCGGAGCCGGGCCTCCTGTGCACAGGCTAAAAATCCTAAAGGCAACTGTGGCGGCAACAAATAGATGGGTTAATTTGTTTCATGCCCCTGTCGTCACCAGGCTCTCGCAGAAAAAAACCACCACCACCACCACCACAACCTCCATGTGTGGGGTTTCATACCCCAGCTGCCGGGAATCAGATTCAGCGGGAGGAAGAAAATGTGACGTCGATGCAGAGATCCATTTATTCGGTGATGTTTGCTTAAAAACCGGTTTTTCATCTGCAGGTTACTCTTGAACGCTTGGACCTCAAGCAATACAATATCACATTTGCAGGTGGTATCTTTAAGGAAAGCTAATTAAGACTCTTGGCACTTGTAGCATGAAACATTTTACAATTTTCTTCAAAGCAATTTGCCAATATTAGCTAATTAAAACACCCAGCCTTCCATTGAGGGACAATGGGAAGAGCGTACAGTCGTCATTTCTGAGCATCTGTTGTACAGATAGAAATCCAAATTCCTTTTGCTTCTACTTGGTCAAGGTCCTTCTCTGAAGGTGGCCTTTGATGGTTTTTCCGCACCCTGCCTGGGAGCATTTAGAAGAAGATTCCAGCTTTTCTAGCACTTAGACTCTAAAATAAAGAACAACACAGGGAAAGGAGTTTGAGCAATGGAGGCTGGTCTGCTAAGCCAGGGGTTGGCAAACTATGGCCCAAGGGCTGAATCCAGCCCTTGACCTGTCTTTGTAAATAAAGTTTTATTGGAATACAGCCATGCTCGTTGGTTTACATATTGTTTCTGGCTATTCTCAAGCTAAAACAGCAGGGTTAAGTGACGGCAAGAGAAAGTATAAGGCCTAGAAAGCTGGAAATATTTTTACTGTCTGGCCTTTTACGAAAACAGTTTGCAGACCTCTGCGTTCAGCGGTCTGTTCACATCTGTCTATGATCTTCCCGCTCTGCAGGCCAAACTACCCCATTCCCAGTTGCTGAGTGGACAGCTCTTCTCCCATGGTGTCATTACCGTTATTAGGTCTAGGCCCCAAACGAAGGTCTCCAAAGAAGTATCTCTGGTCGGTAGAAAGGATTTTGTTTCTTTAGATAAAGATGGGGCCGCTCTATGTCAATCAGGCCTATCATGAACTCCTGGCCTCAAGCAATCCTCCCATCTCGGCCTCCCAAAGTGTTAAGATCATAGGCTTGAGCCACCATGCCCGGCCCAGTAGAAAGGTTATTCAAGGAAAGGGACTTTGAATTTAATCTCTCAGTATAAAAGATAATTTGACAATGTCAAAACCCAATAGAGGCCAAGCGCAGTGGCTCACACCTGTAATCCCAGCGCTTTGGGAGGCCAAGGCAGGTGGATCACCTGAGGTCAGGAGTTCAAGACCAGCCTGGCCAACATGGTGAAACTCTATCTCTACTAAAAATACAAAAGTTAGCTGGGTGTGGTGGCACGCGTCTGTAATCCCAGCTACTTGGGAGGCTGAGGCAGGAAAATCACTTGAACCAGGGAGTCAGAGGTTACAGTGAGCCAAGATCACACCACTGCACTCCAGCCTGGCAACAGAGTGAGACTCCGTCTCAAAACAAAACAAAACCCAGTAGAATCTTTCTCTCATTTTACTCCATTTTCCTAAGGATTGCAAGGTCAGCCTTCTGTTGCAGTTCATCCAAAACATTTCCCCTTCTCCAGCCGCCACCACCCCCATTTGGAGATTCCATGTTGGGGAATTCGTTCCCCTTTTTTGAGCCCTGACTTCCGGGTGGTTCAAGGAAGAGCCTTCAGTTCTCCATGGATGGAGCTCATGGTCACCTGGATGCCTAGGACTGGGGAGTGAGAGTCCAGGGGTCAGGGGCCAGGATGTAATTAATTTAATCTGGGTCCTGGGATGTCTGAAGGCAAGACCAATGTGACTTGTCGCTTCAGGGTTGGCAGAGACATTTCTAGATACCCCTTACCTTCTCCCCCATCTTCCTTAGCATATCCTTATCTGAAGGCAAACTTTTATCTGATGCATTGTTTATATGGAGTAGGTTGAAGAAACCTCATTCATCCAGGAGAAATTCCTTTCAAAGGGTGCAGTAAAAACCCTGCAGGTGGTATATTCCCAGAGACTCCCCCACAATAAGGCCACTCTGCAAATCGGGGCCTACAAGAATGAGTTGGTGAAGGCAGGGTTGGGGACAACCAGATAGAGAGGACAGAGACACCCTCCCTACAGCCACGGCAGCCACAGCCATCCCGGAATTAGTTCCAGGCTAGTGTGTGTGTCCCACTGATTCATGAATGGCATGTGCAGGATTAGGATCTTGCAGTGCAGGACAGAATGGGCTTGTGTGGAATCTAACTTACAGAGGACATCTAAATAGGGATTTTAGCTTAGTTCAAACCCCACTATATTTTCGAGCTCACTCAGCCACACTGCCCACTAGAAGATTCTGGGAGCAAAAGGACTCAGTAGAAAGCGTTTTTGCTAGGCTGAGGGTTACCAAATCATAGTTTCTTGGGTTAGAAGAGAAACTGAAACAAAGTTGTACACAGTGTGGGCAAAAAAACTTTACATATATCATCTTTTTTTTTTCTTTTTCTTAAAGACAGAGTCTCGCTCTGTTGCCCAGGCTGGAGTGCAGTGGCATGATCTCGGCTTACTGCAACCTCTGCCTCCCAGGTTCAAGCAATTATCATGCCTCAGCCTCCCCAGTAGCTGAGACTACAGGCATGCACCAACACTCCCAGCTAATTTTTTTGTATTTTTAGGAGAAACAGGGTTTTGTCATGTTGGCCAGGCTGGTCTCAAACACCTGACCTCAAGTGATCTGCCCTCCTCGGGCTCCCAAAGTGCTGGGATTACAGATATGAGCCACCACACCCAGCCTACATATGTTATCTTTTTAATCTCCCCAATAAACCTGTGGGGAGGGTATTATGATGCATCTTGCCAATTTCACAAATAAGAATACCATGCTTCAGAAGTATTTAGAATTGGTGTAAAATTATGCCACGTGTAAGGGACAGAGTTGGATGGAAGCCCAGGTCTCTCTGGCCGAGCCTACTGAGCTCTCTGTGCCGGGTGCCATTCTCCCATGCCACACATACAAGTGTATTCTTAGTATATTTCTTTCCTTTTCTTTTTCTTTTTCTTTTTTTTTTTTTTTTTTGAAGAGCTGGGGTCTCACTATGCTGCCCAGGCTGGTCTCAAACTCCTGGGCTCAAGTGATCCTCCCACCTCAGCCTCCCAAACTGCTGGGATGACAGGCATGAGCCACTGCACCTGGCCATCTTCGTATACTTCTTGGTATATTCAGAGTTGCACAGCCATTCTCACATCAACACTAGAACATTTTCATTACCTCCCTGAAAGAAATCCCATATCCATTAGCCATCGCTCCCCATTTCCCCCAGTCCCTTCAGCCCCAGGCAACCACTAATCTACTTTCTATCTCTACAGATGTGCCTATATTCTGATGTGCCATTTCACATGCGTGGAATCATAGACAATGTGGCCTTTGTGACTAGCTTCTTGTTTAGGATTTAGCATCAGGCTGTCAAGGTTCATCCATGTTGTAGCATGGATCAGCACTTCCTTCCTTTTTGTGGCTGAGTAATATTCCACTGTATGGGTAAACCACATTTTGTTTATGGCTGAATAATATTCCACTGCATGGGTAGACCACATTTTGTTTAAATATTCCTTCGCTGATGAACATTTGGGCTATTTCTACCTTGTGGCTACTGGAATAGTGCTGTTGTAAATATTTGTGTACACGTTTTTCCATACATTTTAGAAAATCACATTTTTGTGCCTTTTGTTAAAGACTGAAAGAAAAGTTATAAACACGTGCTCTCATTGAACAGCGTTACAAATATTTATTGAAACGACGGAGGCATTTAGGGCAGGGTAAAGCAGCTGGTTGTGGTAAAAAGAAAAGTGAGTCGAAAGTCAAGGTTGGGCACAGTGGCTCATGCCTGTGATCCCAGCACTTTGGGAGGCCGAGGAGGGGAGATTGTTTAAACCCAGGAGTTTGAGACCAGCCTGGCCAACATGGCGAAATCCCGTCTCTGCTAAAAATACAAATATTAGCTGGGCATGGTGGTGCATGCCTGTAGTCCCAGCTACCTGGGGGGCTGAGGCAGGAGGATCACTTGAACCTTGGGAGGTTGAGGCTGTAGTGAGCTGTGATCGCGCCACTGCACTCCAGCCTGGGCAATGGAATGAGACCCTGTCTCAAAATAAGCAATCCAAAAAAGTCAGCATACAGAATGATTGATCTTTTTGATTCATTCACCAAATACTTACTAAAATATTTCCCGAGCATAAGATAGTATCCTGGGTACTAATGATTTCACTCCCTGGCTAGTCTATCATTCCATTATTATTATTATTACTGTTATTATTATTACTATTATTTTGAGATGGAGATTCACTCTTTTCACCCAGGCTGGAGTGCAGTGGCATGATCTCTGCTCACTGCAACCTCCACCTCCCGGGTTCAAACGATTCTCCTGTCTCAGTCTCCTGAGTAGCTGGGATTACAGGCATGCACCACCGCGTCTGGCTAACTTTTGTATTTTTAGTAGAGACAAGGTTTCCCCATGTTGGCCAAGCTGGTCTCCAACGCCTGACCTCAAGTGATCTGCCCACCTTGGCCTCCCAAAGTGCCGGGATTACAGGCATGAGCCACTGCACCCGGCCTATCATTCCTTGAAAAATACAAAGTTGCTGCTGTTCTAGAAAACATTCAAAGGTCAATCATTTGTCTTTTCAGGGCCTTACTCTTCTCATCAGCAAGCGGGGACAGTGAATCGACCCGGAGGCCTGGGAGAGGCAGGAATAATGATGCACGAGAGAGAATTCTGGATTCGGGAGAATCAGAGGCTTAACAAATACAATGCTGACAATAGGAACATTATGGTACAAGAAACTATTTGTATCCATTGTCCTTTCCTCACCTGAAATAACGTATTGATTCTTACTCAGTGATGACATTTTTCAGGCACCAAGAGTTGCCCATGGAACAAGAAGTACATAAACTTCCTTGCTTTGTAGAAAACAGATTCCGTTTTATAAGTGGTTTGGTATTTCGACACTACCTCCAAAGGTTGGGAAGACCCCTCACGAAGCAACAGGAGTCGGCCAGAAAGAAAAGAATCAGCCGATGGCTGGGAAGCCGAGGCTGCAGTCAGCCGAGATCGCACCATTGCACTCCTGCCTGGGATGACAAAAGCGAGCTCCATCTCAAAAAAATAAAAATTAAAAATTAAAAATAAATAAAGGAATGATAGACTTGCCAATCTGCCTTGGAGAAGCAACAGATGGTTAAATCGTAGGGTTCCTGGCATTGCATTTGCCACATTTGCCAGCAGATGGCGACATGATCCTGCAATGTTGCATTAGTGCAACCCCGGGCAATGAAAGGTCAGGGACAGGGCACCTGAAGCTGGCTACTTGGAGACTTGTGAACCTCATCTATTGCTTTACAGAGGTCCGAACACCACTGAACACATTTGTGAAGGAGGAACAGAGGAAGGTCGACCAATGATGTTTTTAAAACAGCTATAAGGATCGGATGAAATTTGCAATTGGCTTAAGCTTGAACTCCAGATAATCCCCGGAATAAAGACATGGGAGTGGGAGTTAAAACAAAGAACTTGATGCAAATTAGGGTCAAACAATGATCCCCTTATGGCACATCCATTCCAAGGAATATCTTCAGTCATTAAAAAACCAAGTGGTAGTCTGGGCGCGGTGGCTCATGCCTGTAATCCCAGTACTCTGAGAGGCTGAGGCAGGCAGATCACTTGAGGCCAGTTCGAAACCAGCCTGGTCAACAAGGCAAAACCCCATCTTTACTAAAAATACGAAAATTAGCCGGGCGTGGTGGCATGCGCCTATAATCCCAGCTACTCAGGAGGCTGAGGCAGGAGACTTGCTTGAACCCGGGAGGCGGAGGTTGCAGTGAGCCGAGATCACGACACTGCACTCCAGCCTGGGTGAAAAAGTGAGACTCCATCTCAAAAACAAACAAACAAAAAACCCCAAGTGGTATTAGATATGACACCAAAAGCACAATCAACAAAAGAGAAATTAGACAAATTCAGCTGGGCTCGGTGTCTCCCGCCTGTAATCCCAGCACTTTGAGAAGCCAAGGCAGGTGAATCACTTGAGACCAGGAGTTCAAGACCAGTCTGGCCAACATGGCAAAACCCCATCTTTACTAAAAATACAAAAATTATCCGGGCGTGGTGCTGCACACCTGTAATCCCAGCTACTTGGGAGGCTGAGGCAGGAGAATCTCTTGAACCTGAGAGGTGGAGGTTGCAGTGAGCTGAGACCACACCACTGCACTCCAGCCTGGGCGACAGAGTGAGACTCTGTCTCAAAAAAAGAAAAAAAAAAAAGAAAAATTAGACGAATTGAACTTCAAAATTAAACTTCTGTGCTTCTAAGAACACCATCAAAAAAGTGAAAAAACAAACCACAGAAAGGGAGAAAATATTTGCAAATCTGATCTAGAATATATAAAGGATTCTAACAACTCAAAAATGAAAAGACATAAAAGCTAATTTTAAAATGGGCAAAGGATTTGGATACATCCCTCTCCAGAGAAGATACACAAATGGCCAATAAGCACACGAAAAGATGTTCAACATCATCAGCCATCAGAGATGTGCAAGTCAAAACCATCCTGCGACAGACCCCACTTCACATCCACCAGGATGGCTACAATTTTAAAAAGCAGACAATGACAAGTGTTGGCACGGATGTGATGAGGAATTGGAATCCTTGTACACTGTGAGTGGAAATGCAAAATGGTATAGCTGCTTTGGCAAACAGTCTAGTAGTTCCTCAAAAGGGGAAACACTGATCGAATTTGACCCAGCAATTCCACTCTTTCATATGCCCAAGAAAACTGAAAACATATGTCCACGAAAAACTTGGACATGAATTTTAAAGCAGTATTATTGGTTGGTGCAGTGGCTCATGCTTGTAATTCTAGCACTTTGGGAGGCCAAGGCGGGCAGATCACTTGAGGTCAGGAGTTCAAGACCAGCCTGGCCAACATGGCGAAACCCTGTCTTTACTAAAAAAATACAAAAATTAGCCAGGCATGGTGGCACATGCCTGTAATCCCAGCTCTTTGGGAGGCTGAGTCAAGAGATCACTTGAACCCAGGAGGCAGAGGTTGCAGTGAGCCAAGATTGCGCCACTGCACTCTAGCCTGGGCCACAGAGCAAGACTCTGTCTCAAAAAAAAAAAAAAAGAAAAAGAAAAAGAAAAAACTCATTATGCATGAGAGCCAAAAGCAGAAACAACCCAGATGTCCGTCAACAGATGAATATTTTAACAAATGTGGTATAGCCACACAATGGAATACACTATTCAGTCATACAAAGGAATGGAGTACTGGTCCATGCTACAACATGATTGAACCTTGAAAACATCATTTTAAGTGAAGGAAGCCAGACACAAAAGACTCTACTAAAAAGACCCTGTCTCCACTATAAATACAAAAAATCAGCCAGGCGTGGTGGCATGTGCTTGTAGTCCCAGCTACTCGGGAGGCTGAGGCAGGAGAATCACCCAAACCCAGGAGGCGGAGGTTGTAGTGAGCCGAGATTGTGCCACTGCAATCCAGCCTGGCTGACAAGAGTGAAACTCCATCTCAATCAATCAATCAATCAATCAATAAAATTGATAGTGGTAACGGTTGCACAACTCTGTGAATAAAGTCATTGACTCATACACTTCAAACGGGTGAATTATAAGGTAAGTAAATTATCTCTCAATAAAGCTGTTACAAAAAAATCAAATGCTAGACTCTTTAACATGGAAAACCATTCCCACTACATTGTTAGGTGAAAAAGAGAAAGAGAGAGAGAGAATGGAGCCCCGGGGCTGCTGGGTTCCATAGCTCCCTGTGAATGATGGCCCCTGGAGATGCAGAATGAAATGTGGGATTTCACCCCCTCCATGATCCATGCATGCTTGGTGGAAATTGACTCTGGCTGTCCAAGTCCACAATGGTGTGCAACTCACTTTCTCTCCAACTCATCCTTCAAAGCCCCATTTAAGAGATATTTGGTTACAACATGGTAAAATATAATGGGATCCCAATTTTTGTTTCTATTAAATATATGAATATATAAGCACATGTGTGCATGAAAATAGATACACATCAAAGGGTAACAGTAGTTGCCTACAGGTAGAAAGGCTATGGAGCTTTTATTTTCTCCTTCATATTTGTATTGCTCTAATTTTCTATAATGCAATGTATTAATTTGCAATTAGAAAAATATATATGTGTATTTTAAAATGTATCTGTAACCCCAACACTTTGGGAGGCCAAGGTGGGCGGATTGCTTGAGTCCAGGAGTTCAAGACCAGTTTGAGCAACATGGTAAAACCCCATCTCTACAAAAATACAAAAAATTAGCCAGGCATAGTGATGTGCACCTGTAGTCCCAGACACTCCGGAGGCTGAGCTGGGAGGATCGCTTGAGCCTGGGAGGTTGAGGCTGCAGCGAACCGTGATCACACCAGTGCACTCCAGCCTGAGTGACAGAGCAAGACTCTGTCTCAAAAAAAAAAAAAAAAAAAAAAAAGATAAAAATAAAAACATTGTTTTATTCTGTAAGGCTTCTCTGCCTGCCTCACTCACATAGTAACACTCCTTTTATCCTCACATTTATAACCCTATATAACGGGTAGTGGCATAATTGCTTATCACCTCCAACAGACATCTGACGACAGATATCATTCCTAATTTATCATTCCATCCAAAACCCAGAAATGCCTGCCTTTGATATGCTCAGTGAACATAGTACGCATTACCAAATACTAAGCAGTATCTTCTGTGTGAAGCCTACGTTAAATTTTTATTCAAGACTTTGTACCCTTTGAGGAGACAGTAATACAGTCCCTTCAATGCTTTATATTATCATGCAAGATTACTTCCCTTTTTGCCCTTGCTGCCAGGAAGCTTACTTGCATCAACTGTGTTGCTGGCTTACAGTTGCACGTCTGATTCTAAATTCCTTCCTTGAGTCTAATGTGTGGCATTTCCTCAACTTCTTTTTGAAAAGAAACAAGCTACAATCAGTGTAGCTCTATGCATGAGGTAGGAACAAATAAATAGTGGTTACACTGTTGAGGATAAAACATTTTCTTTGGAAGTCCAAAGTGGTATTTTATCCTAAGAGGGATGGTAGCATCAACATCTAAGGGTGCTCAGGCACTATGTGTCCAGAACCAGAGGCTTGGAGCAACTCAATTTTAAACTCCGGAAGGGATGAAGCATCTTCCAGTACTGTCTACTCCCCAAGTACCTACACAGAGCCGGGCGAACAATAAGCACCCTTTAAATACATGCTGCATAAATGCTCAGGGCTCAGAATTCCGCATCCTTGCCATGCAAGGGGTCACAAAGTTTAACCCAGGGTTTCTCAGCCCTAGCACTTCTGACACTTGGGCCAGTGAGTTCTTTGTTGTGGGCCGGCTGTCCCGGGTGCTGTGGGATGTTGAACAACATCCTCGGCCTGTACCCACCAGATGCCAGTAGCACCCCTGCACATAAACTTTTTGACAATCAAAAATGTCTTCAAACATTGCCAAATATCCCTGGGGACAAAATCTCCCTCTGGTTAAACAGCATGGGTTTTTGCCAGGTGTGGTGGCACGGGCCTGTAGTCCCAGCTACTTGGGAGGCTGAGGCAGGAAGATCACGTGAGATCAGGGATTGGAGACCAGCCTGGGCAACAGAGCAAGACCCTATCTCCAAAAATAAATAAATAAATAAATATTAGTCAGGCATGGTGGCTCATGCCTGTAGTCCCAGCTACTCAGGTGGCTAACATGGGAGGATCACTTGAGCCCAGGAGTTCGAGGCTGCAGTGAACGGCGATTGTGCCACTGCACTCCAGCCTGGGCCACAAAGCAAAACTTTGTTTAAAAAAAAAAAGAAAAGAAACGAAGAAAGAAAAAAACAAAGAAAGAAACAAAAACAACAACAAAATGTCTTCAAACGTTGCTTGAAGTGGGTGGTGTAAAATCTCCCACTGGTTAAACAGCACTGGTTTCAAGCAACACCTTCCAGGTCCTGGAAGCCACCAACTACAATCCTAGAATACCAGGACTGGAAGGACCCCATGCTTTATCCTGTTTACATCCTTTCACAGACAGGCCAGGGGGCCCAGAAATAAGAGACACACGGAGGCACAGCCCCTGCCCATAGGAAACGACAACGGGTGATCAAAACGTGCCAAGGCAACACGCTGCCCCGGCCCTGCTTGCACTCAGATTGGAGTTTGCAGGTGGCTCCTCCATGTCATGGTGTAAACTTGTGCTAAAATTAACCTGAGCATCTGAGACTTCCTCTATAAAATGACGAAAAAGAACTCCTGGCCGGGCACGGTGGTTCACACCTGTAATCCCAGCACTTCGGGAGGCCAAGGTGGGCAGATCACCTGAGGTCAGGACTTCGAGACCAGCCTGGCCAACATGATGAAACCCCATCTCTACTAAAAATACAAAAATTAGCCAGGCATAGTGGCGTGCACCTGTAGTCCCAGCTACTTGGGAGGCTGAAACAGGAGAATTGCTTGAACCCGGGAGGCAGAGGGTGCAGTGAGTGGAGATCGTGCCACTGCACTCCATCCTGGGTGACAGGACTCCATTCCAAGAGGAAAAAAAAAAAAAGGAGCACCTAGCTGGGTGCAGTGGCTCATGCCTATAATAATCCCACCATTTTGGGAGGCTGAGGCAGGCAGATCACTTGAGCCCAGGAGTTCGAGACCAGCCTGAGCAACATATCGAGACCCCCATCTTAGCAACATATCGAGACCCCCATCTCTACTAAAAAATTTTTTTAAATAGCTGGGTGTAATGATGTGTGCCTGTAGTCCCAGCTACTCAGGAGGCTGAGGTGGGAGGATCACTTGAGCCTGGGAGCTTGAGACTGCAGTGAACCAAGATCGCACCACTGCACTCAGGCCGGGTAACAGAGTGAGATTCTCTCTCTCTCTCTCTCTCACTCTCTCTCTCTTTCTCACACACACACACACACACACACACACACACACACACACAAGAATGCCGGTCTCAGAAGATGGGGATGGGACGCTGCACGTGCAGAGTGGCACATGGCGAGTGCTTCATAAATGTTTTTCTTTGTCTGGGTATGAATGGTTAAGAGGCCTGTCCCACTTTTTGTGTTGGCGGAGGGTTCAGGAGGAAGAAGGGGGTAGCTGTGGGTATTTATTTAAGACTTGGGTCTTCTCTGCACCAGAAGCATGCCCAGTTCCCTCTTCTGCAAGGGCTACTTTCCTGAGTCCCTGTTCACAAAATTGCCAGGACCCGGGAAAGAGTCCTGATTTGTCATCACCACCAGATGGTTCTCATCTATAGAAACAGCTTCATTGTTTTCAGGAGAGAGAGCTCCACGCAGGCACGGGGCCCATAATCTCTAGACAAGGATCACATTGAGGACAGAAAACCTATGGCATTGGTGCCACCAAGTGGCACAGAAAGCAATTGTCGGTATCTGTGCCACCCGCACCGCCTTGCTCTCCACTTTCCATCTCTCCATCTTCTTCTCCTTCCCTTGAAATCGTACCCGCAAGTGTCATTTGACTACACTGCCATCCTTCGAGGTCTGAAAGGGCTGCAGTGAGAAGAAAGGGCTTTATGATCACAGCTGACTCGGCTCTGTAGTTCCTCCCCATGCTAAATCAGGTCAATGAGCTGATTTGTGTCAAATAAATTAGCCCAGCCGGCTGCTAAGCTGCTCCAAGCCTATCTGTCTCAGGCTTCCAGGTTGGCATTTAGCAGGCTGCAGGCACAGCCCAGGCAGGTATGGATGCCACGGACGGAGCTCGAGGAGCATGCCCTGAAGTGCTGCCCAGATGGAAACCTCCCAGGAGAAACTGAGTCCAGTGCGTGCCTAGGGAAGAGAGCACAGTGGATTCCAGCTCCAGACATCCTGCTGCAGATGCCACGGAGCATTTAGGAACATCTTTAAAAACTGAAGTCCTTTGTACCCTCGAAAACCACCATGTAGACCAGCAGCTTGCCAGGGCGGAGCCGGTGCTGGGGGAAATGTGGACCACCTCGAGCTCAAATAATCTTACAACACCAGGTAGCCAGTGAGATGGTTCACAGATCCTTCCCCAGCCTTTTTATGTTTCACATTTCTGCATTTAGCAGTTCACTAAAATAAATGACAGGCTCAGGAGATCTGGAGGGCCGTTTTCCCGATCTGTCTCTGCTCTCTCAGGAAAGTCGGAGTCATGCCAAGAGATGCCCTGCTGCGACAGGTTTCTTCAGCATCCCTAATGCAGGTCAACTCCGGCCGCGGCAAATGCGTATAATTTATTTGTGCAGAACAAAAAGACTTCTTTCCCCACTGCATAAAATCAGACAAGGAAAAAGCAGGCAAAGCTAAACTCCTGTGCAATTATGAGAGGATTTTAACCTCTAACCGGGCTTCAATCTTCCAGGCACGATGATAGAAGTGGAAAGCGCGCTTGCCTGCTCTGCAAATGAATTCGCTATCATTGGATTAAATCAATCTAACAGGAGCTAATTATTTTAAAATAATATGGACAGCAGGGTCCTACCTTTATTTACATACAAATACAAAATCCACGTTTATATACAAAGTACAGGCAAAACGCTCCAGCAGAACTTTAATTAGTGGTTATCTCTAGGGGCTGGGAATCTAATTTGGCACAATTTAATTTCTTTGTAAGTTCGTACCTTTTAAGGTTTCTGCCTGGTAATCACAAAAGCAGAGAAAGGAAAGCCTTTTACTGAGCAATGCCTGTAGAAGCCCTGCTTAGGAGTTCCAAGACGCTCTGTGTATCTCAGGTTAAGCACACCTAAATAATTTAGCACTGCATTAAGGCTCAGAAACGTAGTAGTACCGTTGTGTGCTTCTCTGCCAAAAGGCAGCTATTTTTATGACAGAAAACACAGCAGCTGTTTTCACAGGTGCAGGGCAGCAGTACATGGGAAGTTGGTCCCAGCAGAGAAGGATATGGTGTCTCTTTAAAACTGGAGGAGGAAGAGGCAGAAAATGGTGAGCCCCAGTTAAAATCTGCAAGAGAGGAGGAGGAAGGAAGCCCTGGTTCGGAGAAAAACGGGCTCCAGATGGCTGGGCTACATTTGCCCTGTGAAAATCAAAAGCCTGGGTCCCAGCCGCTGGGAGACATGGGCTCTGTCTGGTCTTGCTTTCACAGCCAGGGGGACTTTTGGCTTGTCACAAAAATTGGAATTTGGATCTGCAAGATACGCAAGCAATCACCCTTAATTGACAAATGAGGAAACCAAAGCCGGAGAGGGTAATTTACTCAAGGTCATTAAGGTCAGTGCTCTTGTCAATAAAATTAGGATATTACTCACATACTTCATACTGCTTTTGTTGCACACACACGCACACACGCGTGCACGTGTGCACACACAGAGCCAATGTATGGGAAACATCCCCGAGAATATATGTCATCACATTTACTATTCAAATTAGCATCAACTGGTCAAATATTTATTCAGGTAGTAACTTACTCAACATTTCTATCTTGACATCCCCCAGTACAACTTAATACAATGCCCCAATCCCCATAGGACAGGACAATACTCTCTCTCGCTCTCGTTCTCTCTTCCTTAAGAATAGTGAGATGTGACCAACAGAGTCTGGAATCTTAAATTACTGATAATGGTGATCTCTCATTTAGCCAACACTTTTTTCCCCTCCCCAGACAGGATCTCACTCCGTGGCCCAGGTTGGAGTGCACTGGTGCAATCACGGCTCACTGCAGCCTCAACCTCTTGGGCTCAAGCCATCCTCCCGCCTCAGCCTCCTGAGTAGCTGGGACTACAGGCATGCACTACCGTGACTGGCTACTTTATTTATTTATTTATTTGTACAGACAGGGTCTCCCCATGTTGCTCGGGCTGGTCTCAAATTCTGGGCTCAAGCAATCCTCCCACCTTGGCCTCCCGAAGTGCTGGGATTACACGTGTGAGCCACCACACCCAGCTGCCAACACCACTTTCGATTTTGGGATACACTGGGTGTACAGTGATCAGAAGCTTACCTACCCCATGTTGCATTAAAAAAAGTATGAATTTAAAAATTCCAAGAATAAACTACCCTACCAAAAACTCTGGCAGTGCTGATAAACACCACATTTCTGAGAGTGATATGTCTTGGTCCTTCTGGTCTCATAGAGTGTATAGTCCTGAGAAAAAATAAACCTGGACTCGTGGTAAAAGATTCGAATAATTAACTGCTTTGCTCATGGGTGTAACTGGCAAGTCATTTTCTTTACTACAATACTAAAGGCTGCACTTTCATTTTACACACAGTCCAGCGGTTCAACTCCAACATCTGGGACTAATTGAGTCGCACACAGGAAGGTCACTGAAGAGGTTCTGCGGAGACGCAGTCAGCTCGTATGCACGTCACCACTCGGCTCCTAGCTCAGGTGCAGACCGACGGCGACCGCTTGCTCCACTTTGCTCTGTGACAGCAGACCAGATAAGGCATGTCGCAGATACATGCTGAAAGCAGGGTTGCCTGTACACAAAACTGTACTCACGCTGTGATAACACGCAAAAGGTCACACGCTGGAAGAGCCTTCCTCAACAAACAATAGACTAACCGGCCAGAGGTGGAGAAAGCCTCTCAGAGTCCCACTATCTTTGTTTTTATTGCTCCTATTTACTTACATGATACCTTTTTAGTAGAATGACTAGTTTTCTAAACAGAACCTGTGATGACAGGCCCACATTTCTTCCCCAACCCACACCTCCGAAGCCACTCCATTCAAAGAACTGCTGGCGAGGTGCTGGGGAGAGCCAATCTGTCGTGGAGGGGAGGCGTTCCTACTCCTCCAGATCCTTCTGCAGACAGGAAGGTGTCTGCATTTGGTGGAGTCCAAGAGTGCGGTGAGGACACAGTGGCGAAGTAATAATGCCATTCCTTGAGGCTGCGCCGGGCTGGTAGAGACATGTGAGGAAGTAACGTGTCCTGGGGGGATTTCAGGGTAATTTAATCAGCAGCACTTCAGCACAGCAGAAGGCAAGGGCAGGGAAATAATGAAGTCAGCACTCAGCTACCAGGAGCTCCTCTGTTCAACCTAAGGGGGAGATGTGACCCCAGAGCAGGGCGGCTCACACTTCCATCCAGGTAATTCTGTGTGGTGGGGGCGGTCCCGGGCACTGCACGATGTTGGGCACCATCCCTGGCCTCCCTCCACCAGTGCCCACAGTACTGCCCTCCTCCCCAGCTGTGACAAAAATGTCTCCAGACGGTGCCAAGTGTTCCCTGGGGAGTAAAATGGCCCCTGGTTGAGCCCCACTGCCCTAGGTGAACTGGAAAAGTTGGTTTGTGAATATGTGAGCTTACTTGTTTCTAACACAGGGCTGAAAAACAAGAGAAGGGGACAAAGGCTGCTTTCATTTAAAAATGTACTGTTGTAATCAGTGAGAAAAAGAAACAACATTGGCTAAGTCACGAATAGGCTTTTCACCATATGTACATGATACACAGCCAATCAAAACAAGGAATGGGGCTCATTCTACTAGAAATTAAATACATTCAAACAAGAACATTGAGATCCATTAGCAAAATGTTTAAAAATGTTATCACAGGGTTATCAGGGGTATGACAAAAATGGACACTCCCATATACACTAGGTGAATATATTGGTGAAAATAGTTCAGATAAACACACAACCATGTATGTAAAAGTATTTATCATCAATGCATTATTTGTAGTAGCAAAAACAACAAGCAGCCTTAGAAACCAGTTAATGTCCTCAGCAGGGAATTAATATTATTGTATATCCATGAAATTGACACCATGTGGCCACGCAAATGCATTACATAGGCCTCTATGTAACATAGGATATTCATTTGAGAATTGTTTTTCAAGAGGACAAAGTGCTTTCATTTTTGCCTAGAAAATGGGGGAAGACAAAAATGGGTGGTGCGTATCTCTAGGTTGTGGGATTTTAGGTTATCCCAAGTTTCATCCTTACGTGCTTCTGAATTATCTGAAATATCGTATCTTTAGCACGAGTTCTTTTAAAAAATAGTAACAATAGTAACAAAAGCTCTGTAATTCCTACCCTAACCCCAGGAGCCCACCCACCCCATCTGAGCCGACCCCTTACTGTCCCTGACATTGCTCCCCATTGACTTGCAGACATTGACTTTTTGCCAAGCTTCAGGCCTTGCTCACATCGACACTTCACAGCGACCCTGAGAGACAGATGCTATGACCCCATTTCACAGATGAAGGGCCTGAGACGCAGAGGAGGAAGACTGCCTCAGGCCATGCCGCTAGTAAGAAGTGGTAGTTCCCAACTCTAGAGTCCCAAAAGAATTCTGTCCTACCCGTGAAAAGTACATCCAATAAGCAGTACCTTGCTACATTTACAATTTATCTGCAGATCCCAAGGATGGGAGAAGCTGCACTCAGAAACTTGCAAATTGTGCAACTGTTCCCCACGATTCCCTTGGGGCCAACGCCGGCTGAGGCATCTCCAGGAGGGCCCCAGTTGGGCTTGGGGACATGCTGAGAGGTGACAGCACTGCTCTCAAGTCCTATCTTCTGCTTCTGCAAAAGCTGTGGAGCTCACCCATCAATAGCAGATCCAGGCGGGCGCACTGGCTCACACCTGTAATCCCAGCACTTTGGGAGGCTGAGGCGGGCAGATCATCTGAGGTCAGGAGTCTGTGACCAGCCTGGCTAACATGGTGAAACCCCGTCTACTAAAAATACAAAAACTTAGCTGGGTGTGGTGGTGCATGTCTGCGATCCCAGCTACTCAGGAGGGTGAGGCAGGAGAATTGCTTGAACCCAGGAGGCGGAGGTTGTAGTGAGCCGAGATCACGCCATTGCACTCCAGCCTGAGTGACACAGCGAGACTCCATCTCAAAACAAACAAACTAAAAAACAGCTCTAGCACTGGCAGGTCCCAGGCCCTGCGGAAGGTGTTTCCCTCCCTCCTTTGTCCTTGCCTGTCTCAGAGCCCTTTTCAGAGTCTCTTGTATGTTTCTTTCCCTGTTAGGACCAATCTTTACAACTTCAGCAAGCGCAGCAAATAAGATGCAGAACTGGGGGAGATGCGCTGTATGACTCAATTCCCTTGAGCCTAAAACACTCACTTATTAATAACATTTTTTTCTTTTTTTTGAGATAGTTTCATGACTACAGGTGCATGCCCCCATACCCGGCTAATTTTTGTAATTTTAGTAGAGACGGGATTTCACCGTGTCAGTCAGGCTGGTCTGAACTCCTGCTTTCAGGTGATCCACCTGCCTTGGCCTCCCAAAGTGCTGGGATTTACAGGCGTGAGCCACCGCGCCCCACCAATAAAGTTTTTTCTGAAGGTGTTTTCATCCCTTTTGTGATCTTCTAAACTCCCAACGTGTACCACACGCTTCGTTGGGCTCCAGGCAAACAAAACTTAGACAAAGTCCCTGATTCTAGAAACCCTCGGTCGAGGGAACCACAAACAAACCAGAGTGGAGGGCAGGCAGGGGTCCTAGGCTGGGAGCTGGGAGCCTGGAGCGCGTGCCAGGTGCTCTGCAGCCCGGCTTCATTATGGAGGCTCAAGCACTGTGAATTTCCAAAAACCGTGAACACACCCCTAGCTGACTGAAGAACAAAAAACATATCCCACAGCCACATGAAAATGACCTTTGGATCCTCCACCTAATTTGGGTGTTTAGGCCGCCTCGCCCCCTTTTGGCCTGGACAATTGAAATGTATCTGCTCTCAGGGGAGACGCCCACCGTGTCAGGGCTGGAGCTGGCAAGAGACTGAGAAGAGGACTAGATCTAGAGTCAGAGATGGAGTTCTTGTTTGGCATCGGTCACTAAATCTCAGTGGGGACCCAGGAAGTCACTCCACCTCTCGTATTTCCTCATCCACAAAGTGGAAATACAAGCAAGCTTAAGTCTCCATTGTAAGGTTGGAGTTCCTGTTTGTGAAAGCACTGGAAATGTAAAATGCGCTCTTCAAGTACAAAGTCAGAGAGGATCCGTAAATAGGCACAGACTGCCCTTTGGTATAAACTGTTCACATTAAATCTACGTACGTTATGTTGCTCAAGAGTTAAAATAAGCTCAAAGGAGAGGCGGATACCAATGTCAACTGGGGGAAGACCGACACTGAAATTCCAAACTGAGTTAGCAAAAACAATAGATGGATGAGACATGCAGACATGCCACGATCCGTCACATCAGAGTTCGATGTAGTCCTGCTGCAAACACATGGAATCGGGTAAGTCCAATGCCAATGGAATAGATTTCTTGGGATCTAATATTTTTAAAATTGCCTGACCAGCTTACCCTCTAGGAAAACTTACTTAAGGGAGGCAAATAACTTTGGGAGATGAGTATAAGAGGTAACAGGAGGAAGTTAAGGAAGAACGCCACTACATACTGCAGGAATGTACTGGAAGGCAAACATGGCCCAAAGAAAAAGCTCCACTGAAAAAAACGTTGAATACTGACCATAGAACTAGCACCTTGCTCCCAGGTCAATAATATGAACCAAAAAAATGACAAAGACCTTGCTCAATCCTGAGGTTCGTGAAGGAATATGGGAGAGTTGTGTGTTCATGTGACTCCTGAAACCAAAGAGCAGTACTATTCAAAGGGCATGTCTTCATCTTACGATCACATATTCTAGACCCTGAGCCGCAGAGTCTGCGTTACAGTAGGAAAAATGGGGAGTGTTTCATGCCTGTGGATTCAGGACACACCAGCAACCTACATGTGTAGCATTCTCTGAGTCATAAAGACCATTCTCATCTCCCACTGAGGGCAGGTGGAAGACTCTTCTCGCAGTCCTCTGAGAGGAAGTTGGGCTTCTTCTTCTTCTTTATAAATCATAGGGAAACCAAACATTTGTGCCTGTTACATCCCCAAAGCTGAAGGCAATAAAGAATAAACACATACAGCAAGCTGCAAGGTACGTGTTTAGGAATTGCCTCAACACTGGGTTTCTATTGACAGAACAGGGGAGGAGGTTGCCTCTGACCTTCCTGAGGCTCCCACTGAACCCTGGCTGAGTAGCCCACAGTTAATTTTAAGTGGCAAAAGAAATGAGAACAAATTCCTCCAGGAAGAGAAATTAGATTTCTGCTAAAACAGTGCTCTCCATAGGGTATATGAGCACATTCAACTGCCACTGGAAAAGAACCTGAGGGCAGGCACACAGCGCCCACTGCTAGAAATTTTACAATTAGATTAGAATGGAAGAGTGTCTGAGTTTTCAGATAATTTTACACGTCAGGATATGGCTAATAGGTCATGTTCAGGGCCTATGCTTGATACTGTCGAAATACAAACAAAAATAACTGCCTAGAGAGAATATCCACATCCTAAAAGAGAAAATGTTTTATCTGGGAGGAAGAATGATTTAACTCCTGAAACTCGAGAACACAGAACAACAACAAAAACAATTTCCTTGAACATATTCAACTAGAATGGCAAGGCATTTTCCTACATAAAACATTAGAATTTTCCCATTACTCTAAAGGAATCCAATAAATAATTTTACAGTGAAAGGGCCTGGATCAAAACGGAAAGTGACACCGGCCCCCGACGAACACAAGTCACAGGTCCCTGTGCAGGTCCCAGGGCTGAGTCATCCAAGAACTCCAGCAAAACCGCGAGCCCGGCCTCCGGTTTCCTCTTTCCCGAATGGGACTGGCTGGAGGGTCCAAGCTGCTTTACAGAAGAGTTCCATCTGGTAAGCCCGGGCGGTGAGCAAAGCCAACGATGACAACACGAGAAGTGGTCAAAGCCAAGGTTTCCTCACGCTGCCTTTGTCTTCTTCCCGCAGCCTGGCCCGATGGCTGAAGCTGGGCCCCAGGAGGCGAGTTCTTCGGCAGGGCCTCCTCACCCAGGCTGCAGCAAGTCCGCCGCGCCCGTCCACCCAGGCTGGAGCAAGTCCGACGCGCCCCTCATGCGGGGAAGAGCTCGGGCGGGCTTTCTCCATAGCAATACTTTGCTATAGGGTCCCGGTAGGTGTTCTCATGCTGCACGCTCTGTTGGCAAAAGGAAGATAAGAGCGCGGTGAGAGTGAGCACAGCTTCACACACCTCCCTCTAGGAAGAGTGAGAGTGGATCGGGACTGTCAGACTCTCCCTGCAGGAGGCTGGCCGAGTCCATCTCCAAATGTCACTAAAGGCTCCAAGGCACTTTCTGGAACAAACAAGAATGCTCAACCCAGAACGCCAGCGCAGAGCATGAACACGGACATAACATCACTGTGGCACTGTTTCTTTTTGTGTACACCAGTGAGTAACTTCGCCGTGACCTGGTGACTCAAGACAACTACTTTTTCTCCAATTACTGGGAATAGTCTAAGATCCGATGGGCGTTCTGCACCTGATCCTGTGCTTCATTCAGTTCCCGGTAAGGCACGCTGCGGAGACACTAAGGAGATGCACTTTAAATCGCTTTCATGAAGTTTATGTACCTAAAAATTTGGTGCATGAGCCAATTCCTACAATACCATGCAAGCCTCATTTGGCTAAGCAAATTGGAAGTGTGATTTAAAGCAGACAATCATTCCTGATGGCTAATTTTTCAGCAATTTGTTTTCATACAAGCAACTTGAGTTTTTGGCTAGTCTAGAATTCATTAATTAGTCCAAGACCAATGCTAAGCAACAAACTTGTAAATATTCATCCAATTTAACAGACATATAACCAAATCTTCTCTTTCTCGGGATACTTTTATCAAAACAAATCAAATGGCAATTGGGAAATCTTTTTATGGTAAAAAGACCAAGTCCGAAAGTATAGTAGCTTCACTGAAGACTAGAAATAATTCCTGGGTTTTATCAGTGAAGGAAAGAAAATACTTCGCCTTTTCTAGCGTTTCTCAGAATGAGAGAGAATCTGAATCAAAATGAGTCATGTGTTCAGCCTTCCTCCTCATTTCCTTTAAAGCTCATTCAAGTGGAAAGCTCTTCAAGCAAAACAAGACCATCAGGAATTTCTTAATGTTTTCAAATGCTCATTATAATCCCTGAAACATTTACCCAATGATACTGAATGCTCACAGAACAAACCAGAGACATGAGAAGAGGCATAAAATCAAAAGGTGGACTACAGAAATCTGGCAAAGGGTACAAGAGCTTTGGAGAATGACAAATGAGTCCGTTATCTCAGACGAAGCCAGTAAAATCTTAGAGACACCATGAATAGAAGCCAGAAGAAGTGTGCTTGTATAATAAACATGTCTGGTGATTTTACGAAGAGAGCTACGACAACTGCCCAACCACAATAGCTGAGAGCCGAGGAGACAGTGATGAAAAGGCAAAAGACTTTCAGACGCTTTCGGCAGCAGGTGCAATAATATTTAATGCCCAAAGAGCGAAGCATTTAATGACGGCACGCTAATATGTATTGAGAGCCTGACAGCCTACAGATTTATTCATGTATTTTTAAACATTCACCTGCCTCATCCCCTTGAATCCTAAAATAAACAACGACTCCATCCCAGAACAAATTGCTACTTACTCTAAACAAGTGGTTACTGGAAAGCCTTAGTCATATTTCAAAGACGGGAGGAGGACCTTCTCTTAGGAGCTGGACTATTAGGACGCCACCAGACTTAAAAATAATTTTAAGCTTCCACTTAAGGAGCAAATGTACCAACCACATAGAAGAGATGCAAGTTAATTAGACCTTGATTTAATAAAAATGCTTCACCTCCCCTAACTTGTATAAATCTCACATTGACATTTTAAATACCATCATCACACCAAACAAAGCGTGACATAGCTTCATTTGAGTCTCTTCTCTTCTCCATTACCACCCCACCAAAAGGATCTCAGTGTGTATTTTCTAGTTTCCTTCTAACCGATCAGCTGCCATCCCACAGCTAGAGACATCACAGCTTCTGACCTGGGATGAGGTCCTGCATTTGGCCAGGCACAACTCAAAGTGATCTTCGACTGCCATGAAGAGGTTCTGGAATGCCACAGCTGCCCGGTTGAGGAAGCGCTCCAGGAGAAGTTGCTATGGAAACAAAAGTTAGTGCCTGTAATAAATTACCTAAGCCAGCAGAAGGTGACCTTGCCTATCTCTCCTAAACTAAGAGAATGCTGATACAGGGATGGGGAGGGGGGAAAGAGAAGGAGAAAAGAAGGGAGGGGAAGGGACACACGCATGCATACACGTGCATGCCAAAGCACCCTGGGTATCTTATTCATTAGATATGTGATTAGCAATACAATGGTCCATTCTGCAAAAGAACCATTCAAGCAACTGGGAACCACCTCCTTTCACGTTAGATAAAAGCTACTGTGCAGCAATTTCTGACACCTACAAACTTCCTGAGTTTTATTTTCAGAAGAGCCTCACATCAAGAGTCTAATGCTCATCATAAAACAAAGGCCAAAAGAAAACCGGAGTCGCAGAACCAGGAGCGACTCCCCATACCTTGTTGGGCTGCAGGCAGCAGGAGACACAGTACTCATAGGCGCTGCAGCAGCCGTTGGGCCAGCAGCCATCACAGCAGTACTGCTTCGTGCTAGGGACGTTGACGTTACAGCAGCCATTTACCAGCAAATCCTTCCTCTCACAAACGTAGCCTGAAAGTCAGAGACCAACCTTAGCATAAAACCAGCAGCCTTGCCACCTCCCTACCAGGGATGACCATGAAGCAGCAGTGAAAGTATAGAGACAGAAGCTGGAGTCTGGGGCATCATCCCAAGCACCGAAGAGCTGGAAACTGGACATAATGTGAGTCGGACTTGCTTTCCCCATGCAGTCATTGACAGGAAGCAGGCACTCCCCTGTTATCGCCAGGCTACACGTCGGAACCTACCTACACCTACTGTTTAGTCTGCTGGCACATGTTTGATTTCATCACCAGGTCAAGCTATAGCTACATTCTCCTGTTCTAATCTATGCAAGCCAACATCTCATCTGTGCATGAAGAAAAATGTCATTCTTTTCTAAACAAAAAGTTCAAAACAGAAAAAAAACCAAGGCACTGATTCACAAAAGTGAGATCCTTCTAGATTGAACAAACAAAGCACTCTTTACAAATATCTTTCAGACGCTCACTGCTTACTGAGTAATTTGGAGGATTATAAAAATAGAAATATTCACATCTAACTCTTATAAACTGATTTGTACGTGTACACGCCAGGGACTCAATCACCCCTCGGCCTTCGGGAATGCAGTTGCCTAATACTCAAGAAAGAAAAAAGCCTCCTAATCCCCTCCTTCAACTTTTTATAAATCCCATCATCTATATACACATGCCCCCTCCAACCCAGCCCATTCATGCCCAACTTTAGAGAAAAAAAAAATCTCCTTACAAAAGCTAATGTATTGTTCAGAGCTGCTAAACAGAGATTTCTCTACATCCTTCTGGGAATGGGACAGAAAAATGCAAGGATAAGTCCATAAGGGCCACCAATGGCCCTGAGGAAACTCCCAGGTGCACACATGAGCTCCCAGGTGCACGTTCAGGCCCACAGGTGCAGAGCAGCTGCTCCCCGCATCGCTGCATTGCAAATGCCCAGCTTCTTCATCCTCAGAGAAGGAGACTTGCTGAAGTATATATAAGGTTGTTTTCAGAAACTACTTTAGAAAACAAAGTCTGTTCAAAAGCAGGAGGCACCAGTAGAACAATGGTAATGAAGAAACTAAAAGGGCCCTCACTTAAGACTTGAGCAAATGAGGCCTATAGAGAACCAGGTTCCGGATACTTGGGAATCGGTGCCTTTTGTTGTAGTTGTTGTTGATGTTATTCTGTCTTCTAAATTAAGAGAGGATGATTCTAACGCTATAGTAAATGTTTCTTGGGATTCTTCCTATTTCTACTCATTTTCTTTACAGGGACTAGAAACCAACACAAAATGTAAATAAGTTAGTTAGCATTTTCCTCAAAATTCTGCTCAAAATAATAAACATACAGCAACTCTATATAATGTGACTTAAACTCTGCCAGTTGAAATTCTCTTTCTGCCCTTTACTTTTCATCTTGTAAGTGTAAGCATCTCAGGCATCCTTTTCTCCCCCCACTGCCAACTTATAGTATTCGGCCTTGAAATGCAGCTCTTTCTAAAGCTTGCTGAAAGCAAGCTCATCAAGAACTCTCACCTTGCATCAGACATCTACTCACTCAAATGTTATCTCCAACAAGGAGTCCTGTAAGATCACAACCTCATACTGTGTTGCTATTGCCTTGAAAATTAACTTCCAGCCTATTAAAAGTTTGTAAATGCAAATGATCTTACTTAATAATGTGTTACCCTGGCAATATTCACAGCAGCATCTGTTTGCTAAGAGGCGTAAGTTCTTACATGCTTTCTTTACTAAACTACTTACTTCACCCATATTCATGGAGAAAAATAAAACCTGTAGCTCTTGGATTTTTATTGATTGATTGATTCCTTCATTTCTGGACTCAAGGAGTCCAAGAGTCTGTCTCACCTAAATTAATCGAAAGAATATTCTTTCACTAGCTAAGATATAAGATGACAAACTGCGCTCACAACCCAGCGCTAAAACATTAGAGTGAGTGTGTAAGATTTCATGTGTTCTCACTGAGTGTCACACATCCTGTAAGAAGCTCTGAACTCCAAGTCAATGTCTGCCTATTGACTATGTCATCTTGTGGAAGTCACTTCCTTTTGCTAAACTTCACTCTGCTTGTTAAAAAACAAAACCCACATTATTTTCAGTATGATTTGCTTTTTCAAAGTGATCTTAAAAACATAGCTTGTCACTGGCATCACTGCTGAGTTGGGAATGCATTCTGGTACAAAACACTCTAACCTGAGGTGGGCAGTTTTCTTCCAGCTCCTTTCTTTATTTTCAAATAATCTCATCTCTGGTTTGGAGACTTTGAGATCTTTTTAAAGTGTTCTTATTTTGCAAGGAATGCAACCCCCGCTTTTTTAAGCAATAATGCACTGTGTTTTTTTCTTAATTTTTTTTTAGACAGGGCCTCACTCTGTCACCCAGGCTGCAGTGCCGTGGTGTAATCACAGCTCACTGCAGCCTTGACCTCCCCAGGCTCAGATGATCCTCCCACCTCAGCCTCCCGAGTAGCTGGGACTTGGGAGGCTGAGGTGTGCCACCTGCAGTGTGCCACCACATCCAGCTAATTTTTTATTTTTTATAGAGACAGTTTTGTTATGCTGCCCTGGCTGGTCTTGAACTCCTGGGCTTGAGTGCTCCTCCTGTCTTGGCCTCCCAAAGTACTGGGATTACAGGTGTGAGTCACCACATCGGCCTGTGGCTTTCATTTTCAAGACAGCAAGTGTCTTCATTTAGTTCAGATTCATTATGTATATGAAGATTCTAACACGTTACCTATAGCAATTTCTATACTGTCACGTTCATGATCCATTTGTTCTGAGACTTTTTGAAACAGGGCAAAATTTGCTCTTGAAAAAAAAAAAAAACGTGCTATTTGCAAACCACCAGCAGAAAAGAAAATCTGTAAAACAATCAGGGAACTTTACATACTGTTGGATATTTGACATTAGGAGAAATTGTTACTTTTTTTTGATGTGATAATGGTATCACGTTTATGGTTTATAAAAGTCTTTGGCAATGTTGGGCCAGTTCCTTAACCTTTGGTGCTATGTCTTCGCCTATAATATGAAGATAGCAGTATCCACCTCATAGGACTGCTGCGAAAATCAAAGGCGATAGCCCAGTGCCCAGCACATAGGAAGGGCTCCATGAGTGCATGCTAAGCACTAGCAGGAGTCTCACTGTTTGGGAAGACTCAACAATCTTTAAGTGGGAGGAGCTTAGCAGGTGTCTAGTCCACCACCTTGCCCAGGCACAGTCCTCTGACAGCTTACAAGGAAGTGGGAAAACCTTATCAAATAGATTTACATTTTCACTGTTAAGAGTCATACCTTTTGAATGTGTTTATAATTACTTTGAAATTATCTGGTCAGTCAACAAGTACACTTCTTGAGTGTCAACACAATGTGAATTTTACTCAGGTCACCACGAAGGAAAACTGAGCTCTTATCCTATAGAGTTCACCATCAAGATGAGAAAAAAAGATTGGCAAGATGGGGAAATAGTGAGGCTGGGGAGAGATTGTCAGAAGTGGCCTGGGGACTAATGCATGACATAGTGCTCATGCTGTAAGTTGTAGGCAGAAGGAACTTTTAAGAGTTAGAGTTATCAAAACAAGCTTCTCTGATGTTGAAGGGAACCTTGAATGATGAGTAGGGTATAGAAGACAAAAACCTGGGGAATGTTGCAAATGAGCGAGGAGGGGAAATGTGTTGCAGAGGAATCCCTAGTAAAACAAAAACCCTATGAATGGCCCAACCAGTCTACGCTCCTGATCGCCTGGAGAGGAAGGGAAGCCAGCCTCACCGAGTTCGTCCGTGATGAGGTGCTTCCCTTGAATGGAGTTGCGGCACTGATTGCTCGGACGACTGCTATTGCCCAAGTTAAACTGCACTTTCCACGGGATGGGCTGATTATGGTCATGAACCTGGAGGAGATTCCTATCTCTCACTGCCCTCTCCTCCTGCAAAGAAACCATAAGTGAGAAGGTTAAGTATCCAGTATCCTTTCTTACAATTTCACCAATTTTTCATAGAAGCTACAGTAAGAGGACAGAAATACTATAAAAGGCTTACACTACAGGAATCTGTACTCTCCTGGTACAAGCAAAGCCTGAGCCAAAGACATAAAATAAACCTGAAGGAAAAAGTAATAAGCTAGCGCTATGCTTCAAAACTAGCATACTTACATGCGTGGCTTCTGGATGACGTGAACATTATAAATGTGTATAAAAGTGTTAATTTTATGAAAAAATTGGAGAGGAAAAGTTTTGGACTTTTTCTTTCTGATGGCAAGTAATTAATTTAAAATATTTTTCATATTAAAACAAATACATTGTGGAACAGAACTTAAAATGTGAACGCACTTTTTAAAGAGCAGAAGAAACTTTTGTGACTCTCATCTCAGACATCTAGAGCACAAAGTCCCTTTCATTTGCAGTTACAGGTACTTTGGTGGAAGACGTTTGGGAAAATGTGAATTAGGAGTTTGATTTTAGGAGCAAAATGAAGCATGTCAACTTGCAAATTTCTTCTGTGAAGGACCACTGAGTATGTAACCCTCTGCCGAACACACCCGGGTCAGCCAGCCCTCTACCCATACAAGCAATTCGAAGAGTTGCCCTGGAGTCAAGAGTTTAAGACCATCTCTTCTGGCCTTGAAGAAGCTATGTCCAGTAGGAGTCAGCTTTCAAAACTACCTTTTCTATACTGTTATAATATTTTCTATACTGTTTAAAAAAAAAAAAAAAAAAAAAACCTAAGGAGGAAGCTGCCTAACTGCTAGAAAACAAGCCAAGCTTGAGAGAGCCTCTTCTGAATGCTTCAGTGGATTCCTGGATAACAAAGCAATAAGACTCCCTCCCAAAGGCTCTTTAATGTACTTGAAACATTCACTATTCTAACGGAGTTCTGCGGCTGTTACCTTTAAAAATAACCTGTTATGTGTCGCTTTTTAAGCAAAACAGGCTAATCTTGAAAATTTGATGAAGAGGCTTCTATACTTAAAAAATGGTGGCCGGGCGCGGTGGCTCAAGCCTGTAATCCCAGCACTTTGGGAGGCCGAGACGGGCGGATCACGAGGTCAGGAGATCGAGACCATCCTGGTTAACATGGTGAAACCCCGTCTCTACTAAAAAAAAAAATACAAAAAACTAGCCGGGCGAGGTGGCGGACACCTGTAGTCCCAGCTACTCGGGAGGCTGAGGCAGGAGAATGGCGTGAACCCGGGAGGCGGAGCTTGCAGTGAGCTGAGATCCGGCCACTGCACTCCAGCCTGGGTGACAGCGCGAGACTCCGTCTCAAAAAAAAAAAAAAAAAAAAAAAGGTAAAGATCTTTATAGTTACTAAAATTTATCTAGGAAAGTAATCTGGGAAGATCTATTAGTATTTTAAAAATACATATCTACATACACTGTGGCCCAGGAAACTCAGGTCTATCCTATGGAAAACACCAATGTATAGGGAAACACAGGGATGTTTACAACATGATCATTGCAATGGTATAAAAAACCTGAAACCCGCCAGGCGTGGTGGCTCATGCCTGTAATCCCAACATTTTGGGAGGCCAAGGCCGGTGGATCCCCTAAGGTCAGGAGTTTGAGACCAGCCTGGCCAACATGGTGAAACCCCACCTCTACTAAAAATACAAAAATTAGCCGGGCGTGGTGGTAGGAGAATTGCATGAACCCAGAAGGTAAAGGCTGCGGTGAGCCAAGATCACACCATTGCACTCCAGCCTGGGAGACAAGAGCAAAACTCCGTCTCAAAAACAAACAAACAAACAAACAAAACCCCTGACACCCCAGTAACAGAGAAATGACTGAATGAACACGGGTATAACAATACTGTTACAACCAAACTTAGATACGACTGACAGCTATTTAACTAGAGTAGCAGTTCTACAACCTGACTTTTGCACATTAGATTAACGAAGGCAGCATAAAAACAAATTCTGATTCCTAAGCCCACCTATGGGCAAGAAAAATCTGTGGAGACCTGGGAATCAGTATTTTTAAAGTACCTAGATGATTTCAATACAAAGACAGGGTTGCAGACCAGGGCATGACTATAGTGTATTATTAAGGGAAAAAGCAAGTTGCAGAATAATGTGCCTATCACACATATTATGATAATAATTATGATAACAAGCACATATAGGTTTGTAAGAGCTCAGATAATGGTATGGAAAGATATACAGTAGTCTCCCTTACCCATGGTTTTACTTTCTGAAGTTTAACAGTTATAGTTAACTGTGGTCCAAAAATATTAAATGAAAAACTGCAGAAGTAAACAGTTCCTAAGTTTTAAACTGACCACCGTTCTAAGTAGCATGGTGCAACCTCACGCCATCCCATTCAGTCCCGCCCGGGCTGTGCATCATTCCTTCATCCAGCATATCCATGTTAGTCACTTAGTAGTCACTCAGTTACCAGGTCGAAAAACAGTATGGAGAGGGTTTGGTACTAGCCGCAGTTTCAGGCTTCCACTGAGGGTCTCAGAACAGACAAGGGGGAACTACTATACTACAGACTATTAACATGGGAGGGACATATGTGGTTATTAAAATTATCTTTAATCATCTTGGGAATATTCTTTTTAATTTAAAATAAAGTGAAAACAACATTAAAAACGATTATTAACAACAGAAGGAAATTAAGTAAAGATTCTGTAGGAACTTTCTATTATACTTAGAACTTTTCTGTATATCTACAATTATTCAAAAAATTGTTTGAAAAACACAATTACCAACACTAAAGGCAAAAATTGTCCATAATCTCATCAACTTAAATAAATTCTATTTGTTTTTGCATATTAGCTTCTAGCTTTTGACCTCAACATTTATACAAATTAGGATGTTTTGCATTCAGCTCTTCTTGACACTAATTGGATAGTAAAACATTTCCAAGTCCCTACATTACCTTGATAATCACATTTTCGAGGCTATCTAATAATCCATCATGTTGATGTGCCATCATTTAGTAAACACATCTTCTATAGATCAACATCAGGCCCAGGTTTCTATTAGCACAGATAATATTGCATTAAAATGTGGAGTTTTTAAAACAATTCTCTTGAATAACTTGTAGTAAAACGCTATGTAGTGCCAAATGATTTCCCACATTATATCTACCATCTGTAATAGTACCAGCATTTAAATAACAGTGTTTACAATTTGACCACAACTCCACCGGTACCGGATTTTGTTCTTTAATTTACCGTCTTTCAAGGTGGCTTTAATTTCTATTCTGCCCCCTCCCTTTTGTTTCTTTGCAAAGAAAGAACTGGTACTAGCAGGACCAGGATGGGTCATACAAAAACAACATCCGTATTCCTCAGTCATTGTGAGAAGAGGAGCTAAGTGCAGGAGCCTTGGGAGTATAGGACAAATCACTTAGGTGCATGCTGCTTAACTACCTGTAAATTCATACTCTTCTGCTCCACTGGGACCCTATCAGTTAACTGCATCATCAAGCTATGTGCAAACTAAACTGAGCTGCAAATGCTACCCTAGATAAATTAATAGCCATAAAGACTATTAAGAGCTTGGTCAAAGTACAGGAAACTGGATTTTACGACAAGGTTAAAAGTGCCCTTAACATTACTCCCACGCTATCCTGTTGTTGTTTGGAAAGAAAACAAGAGTTCACGGTCAAGTGTGTCCCAGAAGGACCCCTGCCACATAATGACATTCCTGGTAAACAGGAAAGCAATTCTCCCAGCACTTCAATGCATTTTCAAACACGAATACTCAAGACCTTGCCAAAAGGATAGTGAAGGCATGTAGCAGAAATGACTTAGCAATGTTTGCTTTTTTGAAGGCCCAGTCTTGCAAAGGGTGCTGAGGGCACTCCTTCACAGGATAGGGGGCTTTCTACCTTTCCTGAACTGTTTCACCTATCCTATTAGGCTGTCTCAATTTTAAGCTTTTCTTCATATTTGTTTTTTTTTAATTCGAAATTCATTCAAAGGTATCTAGTTCTTACAGAATGCTAAGGATACAGAGACGAACGGCAGTCCGGTTCTGTATTCGAAGAGCCTCAGAGCTGTTGAGAAAGGGGTACATCCATACATCAGTGCAAAATCAAGCACTGCAGATGCTGTGACACATGTCCACGTGGGGTGTAGTAGGTACAAAGAGAAGAGCAGGAGCCAAAAGTACCTGAGGGCTTTCTTCCTAATTGTAAAGAGCTATAGAAACACACTGTGATTACGAATGTGTTGCTTTGTGTCTGACTTCAGAAGGGGTATATTCATAACTGTGCTGTATACTTTTCAGGAGTTATCACAGGTCAAGTGAGATAAATGTCCCACGTAAGCAGTAAAGCACGGAAACATAAGGCACTCTTGTCATTAGGAGAGACTTGCTTATGAACCTCAAAAAAAAACAGGGGAGGTGGAGAAAGGCCAGAGGGTACTCCAAATGTCTAGTATTTTGGGAAATGGCTAAATGCAGCCTGATAATGGAAATTTTTAGTTATAAAAATCATATTTCCAAACAGCTTTTAAAGATAGGGAAATACTTATATGTTAAGTGAAGAAACGGTATGCCTCAACTATACAAACAAAAAGTATGAAAAATGGCAGGAAGAAAACATGCCCAAATGCGAACAGTGGATGCCTTTGGTGAGATTACGGGTAACTGTTCCCCTCCTCTACCCTGTGCAACATGAGACAAACACTCTGAAATATATATATATATATCTTAGTAATCAGTGAAAAACAAAAAAATCCCCACCAAATTAGCAACTCTCATACTATATGATATATACTTCACTTTAGACAGTATCTAACTTAGCACCAGTTTACACTTAGCTCCTTTAAGGCTGAACATGTTCATGTACTTTCAAGGAGTTATGCAAACAGCGCTGAGACTTTCAGAAAGTCTCATTTGAACACGTATGAGAACATCTGGTTACACAAGAGGAACTCTAAGGACCCTTCCAACTCCCAAGATCGAAACTTGTTTAATCTCAGATCAAATGCCTCGATAGTTAAGCCCGCCCTGCCGCTAGATCATGTCATCTTGTTTTGTTTCCTTCGTAACATACATCATTATCTGAAATCACCTTGCTTATTTACTATCTCTCCTCCTTACCCGCTAGCGCAATATAGGCTCTTGGAGGGGAGAGACGTCATCTGCTTTGCCCACTCTGTCTCCGCCATCCAGCAGAACAGTGCCTGGCACACAGTTGGTGTTATCTGTTAAATAAATGCACCCAAGAAACCTGGTACCATTCACCATTCCCAACCCTTCCCTCAATGGCATCCCCAACATCATCACTGATTTCTCCTGTCTCCCAACTCTACAATTTAAGTTATCCCCCTAAGCATTAATTAACATGAAAACCAAAGAAAAGAGGAATTCAAAGCAGCAGAGAGGATAACCAACTATTCTCCAGGCAAAAGCTGCCGCATCTGCTCCACGAGTTTCCAGTCTCACTGCAGCGGAGCTAAGGGGCACGAGGAGCTTCACAGTGTTCATAGCCTCTTCTCAATCAATGCTACACACCCTGGACCCGTACATTCCATCTCACCATCTCCATTTTACAGAGGAAGAACCCCAACTCCCTCAAGGCCCACAGCTAGGGAGTGGAAGACCCCCCAAACTGAGGCCAGCTGAGCAGGAGTGCCTGTGCCGGAGCACTCAGAACAGCGGGGCTCAAAGTCTTTGGTCCTGGAACCCTTTCTAATCTTTTTTCTTTTTTTTGAGATGGAGTCTCGCTCTGTCGCCCAGGCTGGAGTGCAGTGGCCGGATCTCAGCTCACTGCAAGCTCTGCCTCCCGGGTTCACGCCATTCTCCTGCCTCAGCCTCCCGAGTAGCTGGGACTACAGGCGCCCGCCACCTTGCCCGGCTAGTTGTTTGTATTTTTTTTTTTTTTAGTAGAGACGGGGTTTCACCGTGTTAGCCAGGATGGTCTCGATCTCCTGACCTCGTGATCCGCCCGTCTCGGCCTCCCAAAGTGCTGGGATTACAGGCTTGAGCCACTGCGCCCGGCCACCCTTTCTAATCTTAAAAATTACTGAGGACCTCAATACGTGGGTTTATGTGAGTTATGGCTATTGATGCCTACCATATTGAAAATTAAAACATAAATCCTTAAAATGTTTATTTTAGATCATTTTTATTCATTTAAAAACAAAAATGAATTCAGTACATGAGTTTTTTTATGAAAAAACACTTAAAAAAAACATAGTAAGGAGAGGAGCAATATTTTTATATTTCTGCAAACTTTTTAATGTCTCCCTTAATGGAAGACAGCTGAATCTCCGAAGCGACCTCTATATTCAATCTGTCACAATATATTGTCTGCGTTGGAGCACACGAAGAAAATCTATTTCACACAGATGTGTAGTTGGAAAAGGGAGGACTACTTTAATAACTTTCACAGAAAATTATGGATAATACTGTACCATACTTGACACTAAATACTACACCAGAATTTGACAACTGCAGGTTACTAAAAGTTCACTGCACACAGTGCAGCCAGTTTGGAGAACAGTTGTGCAGTTCCTCAAAAAGTTCAACACAGATTTACCATCTGACCCAGTAATGCCACTCCTAGGAATATACCAAGAGAAATGAAAACATGTCCACACGAAAACTTGTAAATGAAGGTCTGTAACAGCATTATTCATAATAACTAAAAGGTGGAAACAACCCAAATGTCTCTCAACGAAGAATGAATAAAGAAAATGTGACAGATGCACGCGACGGAATATTATTCGGACATAAAAATGAAGTGCTAATACATGCTAGGACATGGATGAACTTTGAAAACATTATGCTAAATGCAAATGCCAGTCAAAAAAGACCACACATTATAGAATGTCAATTATATGAAATATCTAAAATAGGCAAAAGTATAGAAACAAAGTAGATTACTGAATGCTGAGGACTGAGGGGTAGGGGGAAGAAGATGATTAAAATGTTTTAAAACTACTGGTTTGTGAATATACTACTTTTTAATTTTTTTTTTTTTTTTTTTGAGACAGAGTCTTGCTCTGTCACCCAGGCTGGAGTGCAGTGGTGGATCCTGGCTCAGTGCAACTTCCGCCTCCCAGGTTCAAGTGATTCTCCTCACTCAGGCTCCCGAATAGCTGGGATTACAGGCATGCGCCACCACACCCTGCTAATTTTTGTATTTTTAGTAGAGACAGGGTTTCACCATGTTGGCTAGGCTGGTCTCAAACTCCTGACCTCAGGTGATCTATCTGTCTCAGCTTCCCAAAGTGCTGTGATTACAAGTGTGAGCCACCATGCCCAGCCTGTGAATATACTACAAATCAGCATTATATACTTTAAATGGGTGAACTGTATGATATGTGAATTATATCTCAATAAACCTTACCAAAAAACCCAGTTTCTTCAGCCCAACGTGGCATCTGAAACCATATCAATGAATTTTTCATAAACTGTTCAAATCCATGAGTCTGTCTTGCACATTGAACAGATCTTATGCAGATCTTCTAATTGACACATTTTCATTATACAATACTAAAAAAATCACATTTGTTAATATCACCAGGGATTTAATCTTTAGGTGTTAGAAAGTTACAAGCTAAGGGTAGCAGATACACATCTTCCAAAATTCTAATTTTCACTTGAAAGCTTAAATATTATCATTGGTAAATAATGTCAGATGTTTTCTGTAAAGTAACAAGCTCACTTCGTTTTCAAGAAAACGTCTACCAAATACCCAAATCTGAATAACTAGTGTTACCAGTTGTTCTTTCAAGAAAAAATAGTGTTCCATGAAAAAAAATGGCTACTTAAGCTTGCAGCTCAATTGCCAAAGCTCTTCCTCAAGACACCCATCATATTTCTGTAGGCAGAACGCACTGTTACGCATACTTCCCGTTTCATTATACAGAAAAGATATGTACTTGGGGATCAAAATTTAGCAAAAGTAGTAAGTTTGACTGCTTCATTCTTAAGTGAAATTAGTACTTTTTTTAAAACTACAAGTATGGGCATGAAGAATACGATAACTAGCAGCAGAGTCTGCTGCCGCTGCTTTGATCCTCACTAAAGTACCGGCTCGACCCCTCCAGGACTTCTGCACCATCAGTGCAGAAACCCAAGTGTCAACAAGGTGAAAAAAGCAAACAATATTTTGTTGTTATTCTGAAAATAATTCTGGCCTTGCAGATCCCCTGAAAGAGTCTCAGGGACCCTCTGGGGTCCACAGACCACATTTTGGAACCCAGTGGGTTAGGATATTACAAAAAACTAAAGGCTAGGTGCAGTAGCTCATGCCTGTGATTCCAGCACTCTGGGAGGCTAGGCCAGTCCATTGCTTAAACCCAGGAGTTTGACACCAGCCTGGAAAAAAATAATGAGGGCCCATATCTACCAAAAAAATTAATTAATTAATTAGCTGGGTGTGATTGTGCACGCCTGTAGTTCCAGCTACTCGGGAAGTTGAAGTGGGAGGATCCCTTGAGCCTAGGAGTTCAAGGTTGCAAAGAGCTATGGCGGTGCCACTGCACCCCAGCCTGGATGATAGAGCAAGACCCTGTACCAAAAACAAACAAATAAACAAAACCAAATTTAAAAAAATCCTAAGCCTCAGTGGCTTCACAGAAGATTGTTTCTTGCTCATGCTACAAGTCTAACATGGGTAAGCCGAGGGGTTCTGCTCATCCTAGTCCCTCAGGCTGAAAGAGGCCCCCTCTCAGCACATGGCCTCCATGGTCACTACGGCTTCTGCCTGCAAGTGACAATTCACATGGTATAAGCCAACGCAGGCCACACAGCCACCCTCCTTCAAAGAGGGTGGGAGCCAATCCCACCATGTGCCCAGAGAAGGATGACCAACTCCTTATGAACAACCCTGGTAACTACTACCCCAGGAGATCAGGGACGGACATAATGAGTCACTGAGTGGTCCAGTGGAGAGCAGATCCCAAGACCTAAAGGACTGCAGCTTGGCTCAGTTAGTTCCCCAACTGCTGCTGGACCAGACACAGAACCAGTGCTGATAAGTATCCTGGTATTTCAAGAGAAGCCAGAAGAAAGGATTTATATAAAATCTCATATATTTTTAATCCCATTTTTAAACATACTGGCCAGGCAGTGGCTCACACCTGTAATCCCAGCACTCTGGGAGGCCGAGGCAGGTGGATCGCTTAAACTCAGGAGTTCAATACCAGCCTGAGCAACCTAGTGAAACCCCATCTCTACTAAAAATACAAAAGGCTGTACGCAGTGGCTCATGCCTGTAATTCCAGCACTTTGGGAGGCTGAGGTGGGCAGATCATCTGAGGTCAGGAGTTCAAGACCAGCCTGGCCAACGTGGCGAAACTCCGTCTGTACTAAAAACACAAAATTAGCTGGGCATCGTGGTGCACGCCTGTAATCCCAGCTACTTGGGAGGCTGAGGCAGGAGAATTGCTTGAACCTGGGAGGAGGAAGTTGCAGTGCATCACTGCACTCCAGCCTGGGTGACAGAGTGAGACTCCGTCTCAAAAAACAAACAAAAGAAGAAAACAATAAAAAACCATGCAAGCAAAACCAAAGCTGCATGTAACCCATTTCATCTCTATCGTGATGGTCACAAATTGAGAATGTGGGCTTTAAAATCACGTGGCTCTGAATCAGAGTCCCAGCCTGAGCCATTACAAAGAAATAATAGCCCTAAGCACAAGGAATTCCTACAGAGTGAGAGACATCCAGTAATAAAATGGTCAGAGGACATGATAAGGCCACTTAAGATGCAGAACAGTCAAATTACCAAAACCAGTAAGATGTTCATCTTCAACCACTAGTCAGGGAAATATACAGCACAGTAATAATGATGGGGAATAAATCTGTAAGCTTATCTGAAGAAACTGTTTTAGGTGTTACTGAAGGACACAAAAGAACGCAGGATGTGGAGGGGGAGACACGGATACTGGTGATCCTGACCCTGTGAAGGCCCAGGCTAACATGTGTGCTCGTCTCAGTTTTTCTCTGAGACAGAGTCTCTCTCTGTCGCTCACCCTGGAGTGCACTGGCGCGATCTCGGCTCACTGCAACCTCCGCCTCCAGGGTTCAAGCGATTCTCCTGCCTCAGCCTCCTGAGTAGCTGGGACTACAGGCACCTGCCACGCCTGGTTAATTTTTTTTGTATTTTTAGTAGAGATGGGATTTCACCATGTTAGCCAGGATGGTCTCAATCTCCTGACCTCATGATCCGCCTGCCTCAGCCTCCCAAAGTGCTGGCAATTACAGGCATGAGCCACTGTGCCTGGCTTCATCTTAGTTTTTAACAAAGAAGTTTAAAAAGTAATAAAACAAAATAGAAAAATAGGAAAAAAAGCATATAGAATAAGGATATAAATAAGAAAAATATTTTTGTACAGCTGTACAATGTGTTTTCAGCTAAGTGTTAATACAACAGCCAAAAAGTTAAAAAAAAATTAAAGTTTATAAAGTAAAAACATTACAGTAAGCAAATGTTAACTTATTATTAAAGAAAAATCTTCAAACAATGTAGAGCGGCCTGTGTGGACAGCTGACAGTAGCACTTAGTAACCCGCTAGGCCTTCACGCTCACTCACCACTCACTCACTGACTCATCCAGAACAACCTTCAGTCCTGCAAGCTCCACTCATGGGAAGTGCTCTTTACGGGTGTACCATTTTTACTCTTAGATTTTTTGAAACAGAGTCTCACTCTGTTGCCCAGGCTGGAGTGCAGTGGTGTGATCTTGGCTCACTGCAACCTCCACCTCCCAGGTTCAAGTGACTCTCCTGCCTCAGCCTCCCCCATAGCTGGGATTACAGGCATGCACCACCACGCCTGGCTAATTTTTATATTTTTAGTAGAGATGGGGTTTTGCCATATTGGCCAGGCTGGTCTCGAACTCCTGACCTCAAGTGATCTGCCTGCCTCAGACTCCCAAACTCCTAGGATTACAGGCATGAGCCACCACACCCAGCCCATTTTGTATCTTTTATACAGTATTTTTAACTGTACCTTTTCTATGGTTAGATATATTTAGATCCACAAATACCTCCCATTGTGTTGCAATCGCCTACAGTATTCAGTACAGTCACATGCTGTACAGACTTAGGGCCTAGGAGCAAAAGGCTATGCCACACAGCCTAGGGGTGTAGCACAATCACCTAAAGATGCATTTTTCAAAATCTTGAGCGACGCATGACTATAATTTTAAAATGAAGAGGATGTGTCAGGGTAGTGAAAAGGTGGTTGTAGGGAAGGTGACAGAGTGGACAGCACCTGAGCCAAGAGGTGAAAGGTTAGCAGAAGTATGCCAGACTGAAAAGAAACATTCATCCCAGTTAAAAAGGCTCACTTGTTTGTTCAATCAATATTTGGATTCCCATGAAGTGGCTGGCAGTATCCTAGGGGCTGGAGAGTCTATGAACAAGACAGACAAGGTCTCTGTACTCAAGAATATCATAGTCTAAAAGAAAGAATGAGGCAAGACAGATAAACAAGTAAATGAACAAGAAATGTTCAGTTTGTGATGCCTACCACGAAGAAAATAAAGCAGGTTTATGAGCAAGGAATTGAAGTAATGTACACCATGTCATCAGGTATGGTCTGAAATAGCAACAGTCTGACCTGAAATGACACAAAAGATTCAACCATGCAGAGATCCTGGAAGAGAATCCAGAGTTTTCTCTGAGAATGTTACCTGGGGAAAGTGCCATGATCCCATCTTTTTAAAGATTATCACCCCTACTGCTGGGAAGAGAAGAAGACAAGAATGGAAGCAGAGACTTGCTCCTGGGCTACTGCAATGGTCCAGACGAGAGATGCCAGTGGCTTGGCCTAGGGTGACAGCAGTGACACTTCGAAGAAATGAGCAGATTCAGGATACACTCTGGAGGCAGAGCCAATATTGTAGATACAGGGAGTGAGAGGAGAAAAAAACAAATGAAGTGGCTTGAATACCTGGCAAACAGTAATGCCACTGAGTGAGACTGGGAAGACTCGGAAGGAACGAGTGCTGGCAGAGAATCAAGAGTTCTGTTTGGTTCAAATACGAACACACTCAACGTCAACTAGAAAATAGGAGGGTAGTTTCCAGGGGCTGGGGGAAAGGGAGAAACGAAGATTTATTGTTTAATGAATATAAAGTTTCAGTTTCTAGAAGAGTTATGGAAGTGGATGGTGGTGATGGTCGCACAGCGTTAAGGATGTATTTAATACCACTGAACTGCACACTTTAAAAATGGTTAAGATGGGGCCGGGCATGGTGGCTGACGCCTGTAATCCCAGCACTTTGGGAGGCCGAGGCAGGTGGATCACTTGAGGTCTGGAGTTCAAGACCAGCCTGGGCAACAAGAGTGAAACTCGGTCTTAAAAAATAAATAAATAAATAAAAAATAAAAAGATGGGAAATTTTATGTCGTATTTTACCACAATAAAAAAAATTTGGAAAAAAAAAGATATCAACTAGGCAATCGGATATAAGAACTTGGGGATTTCTAGGACAGATCTAGGCTGTTATCAACTACGGGCATCAACAGCATACCTCCAGAGATCACCTGAGTATTTAAACAATGGCCCAGAGATCACCTGAGTCAGATAGAGAGGAAGGCAGAGGACGGAGTCCTGGCGCACACCACCACTCAGGGGTCCACAAGACAGACAAGGGACAACATACGACTGTGAGGAGGTGTCTGAGGTGGCAGAAAACACAAGTCACAGAAGTCTGGTAATTCACATGATCGCCCAGACATCCCGGCCAATAAAAGAGACTTACAACACTTAGCCTCTCTGTTTGCCTAAGGTAAACTGGGAAGTCAGGTACAATTCCCTATTCTTCCCTTTTCACAGCTCCCCTGCCAATCCACTAAACGTAGAGTGACCACATAGTTTTATCAATGTTCATTTATATATTTTATTTACACACTTGAGCTTTGAGAGTAAAAAGAAGGGCTTTTTATAACCATGTCAGGACAACAGCATAACCCAGGGTTATCCTGGGTGCACTCTGGAGCGTAACCACCCCTTCTACACAACTAAGCACTCAACCCGGACTTCTAGACAAACTTATTAATGCTTTGGGTAAGACTTCCCCACCCAAGCTCCTTGCTTTCTCCAGGAAATTGTCCCAGAAATTCTCACATGGAAGAAAAATGAAGGGGTGCAGTGTGTTGGAGGGGTGGAATTCCACCAATCAAGTTATGCACAAAAAGCATAAAAGGAACTGTGAGTCCTTTTGAGTCACCCGGGAGGACACAGAAACCCCAAATTAAACGAAGGGCATCCATGCCAGCGTTGGCCGACACTTGCCACCTGTGTCTTGGTTTCTCCCACTGTAATACTGGGAACCCCACCTCTCCCAGGGCTGCCGCGAGGATGAAGCGCGCATATGTACGCCCTCTCTTAGCTCTGGACCGGGTAGGTGAAAAGCAGCGAGGTGTTCATAGAAGCAGTCACCACTGCTGAAGGGTCCTCAACTCGGGGTTCTAGTCCCAGCTCTGCCCTGGCCTAGCAACCCCTTCCCGCTTCAGGTACCAACGCGGTGAGCAGGTCCCTCACCCGTGCTGAGACTGGGACAGGAATGCGCACCTCTCCCCACCCTCGGACGCTCCGGCGGCGCGGCTGCAGACGCCGGGAGGTCGACAAACGCGAGGAGTAAGGAAAAGGAGGAGGAAGGGAAGGAAGGAGGAAGGAATGGAGAAAAGGAAGGAAGGAGGAAGAACGAAGTGAGGAAAGAGGAAGAAGAAAGGGAGAAAGAAGGGCAAAAGAAAGGAGGATGGAAGGAGGAAGGAGAGGAAGGAAGGAAGGAGAAAGGGGAGGAAGAAGGAAAGGAACGTTAGAAGGGGAGAAAGGAGGGAATTAGGGAAGAAAGAAGGGAAGGAAGAGAAGGAAGAACGAAGTGAGGAAAGAGGATATCAGGGAAGAAAGGAGAGAGGAAAGGAAGAAGGAAGGGAGAGAGGGACAGAAAGGAGGACGGAAGGAGGAAGGGGAGGAAGAAAGACGGAAGGGAAGGGGGAGGAAGAAGGGGAGGAAGGAATAAAGGGAAGGGGAAGGAAGGAAAGGGGGAGGACGGAAGTAGGGGAAAGGTAAGGAAGAAAGGGAGGCAGGAAGAAGGGAAGGAAGGAAGGAGGAAGGTAAGAAAGGAGGGGAGGCAGGAAGAAGGGAAGGAAGGAAGGAGGAAGGTAAAGGAGGGGAGGCAGGAAGAAGGGAAGGAAGAAGGAAGGACAGGAAGGGGGAAAGAAATGAAGGGAAGGGGTAAGTTAAGGGGTGGGAAGACAGGGAGGAAGGAAAAAAGGAGGAAGGTAACGAAGGAAGGGAGGCAGGTAGAAGGGAAGGAAGGAAAGAGAAAGTAAAGGAAAGGGGAGGAAGGAAGGAAGAAGGGAAGGGGAGGAGGGGAAGGGCGGCCACTGACCTGCTTGAAGGTGCTGCTGAGGAAGTAGACGAGCGACAGCCCGAAGACCAGGGCGAGCACCCACCTCTTCCGCAGAAGCCGGCGCCACACCATGGCCGCCAGGTTCACCATCCCGGCGCGGACTTGGGGCGCGGCGGCCGGGGCGCGGAACGCGGCAGGCCCGGGGCCCGGGCGGCATGGCCCCTACCCCTACGCGCCCGGCAGCCCCATCCCTCCAGGAGGGCGCCGGCCCCGCGGCCCGCGGCCCAGTCGGCTCCCGGCAGCCCTTAGCGCAGCCCCACGTGACCCCGCCCTACGCCCCCGCCTCCGCTCCGCAGCGACCTGGGCTAGTCGCGCAAGATCTCCTCATAATTGGTCCCTGCGGAGCGGTGGCTTCCTATTGGTTAATTGCAGGAAAAGGGGGCTGGCAATCGCGTGAGTGCAGCGGGCGTAGCCGTGCACGGGTCCTAGCGCCGAACCCGGCGATGGTGCGAAACCACCGAATAGGAGGCCGGAAGCATCGGAAGTCACGTGCTGCCTGGGCTGCGCGGGTGATTGGCTTGGCTGGACCTGAATGAGGCGGCTGTGATTGCTGAATTGTCTGGGCAGGTAAAAAGAGAACGCATTTTTTTTTCTTTTCTCCCAGCATGGTCTGTGTAGTCTCTTGCCCTTGCAGTCCCAGAGCGTTTTGCGCTGTGTGTTGGTTGCAAGGATGAAAAGCGCTCGCGACGTTGTGCCCGAAGTGCACCTGCCGGCTTCCAGTCCAAGTGATGCAGGCGATGCTCCGCTGAGTGCATTTCGATGCAGTCCTGTAACGGGCCCCGGGGGCGCAACTTGAACCATCGCAAGCCTCGAAAAGTCTAGGTGCAGTCCTTCAAAGGGACATACGGAGCAGAGGGTTAAAAGGCGTTTCATTCATTCAGATGCATCCCGCGTGCAAAATGTATTCCAGAATTATGTACGGCCTGCTTCCAACAGAGAATCCGAAGCCCCTTCCAATACAAGCATTCGAAAGTAGAGGCTCGAGCATTCGATTTAGGAGGCGGTGTTAAATGTGTGGATGAGAACTTTGGAATACTGAATTTTATTTTTCCCCCAAAGATTTGCAATGTGGGATAATGGGGGGAGGGGCGAGAGGGAGATTAAGTTGAGATTGTAAATTCTTGAAAAATATTTATATAATGACCTTTTCTTTATATACGAAGATGCTGCTGCCGAGCAGTTTGTTACCTAATTTTTCAAAAGAGAAAAGGGGCTTCACTGGCGGGTCGTTTCTAACCAGTGGCCCTAGTGACACCATTGCTGCCCCCTCAGGAAGTCTGGTCAGGATTAGGAAGTCATTCAACAGCCAATAACAGTGCCCTGAACTGATAGTCAGACACCATCTGACTGATAGAGACACCCTATATCCACAGTATTGGATCTGCCTGCAGAGACAAAAAGATATTGACGGAGGCTAAACCTATTCATGGGAAGTAGGTGGCCCTTGTTGCCTTGCTAAGGTGAAAGGTGGGACAGGGAGCAAGGGATCTAGAAAAGGGGATCTGGGAGACCCACAGATGTTTTATTCATTGAGTAAGTATTTGTTGAGTGCTACTCTGTACCAGACAGTGTCCTAGATGCTGAGGCAGAGGGGTGAACCAAGTAGACAGGATCCCTGTTTTCATGAATGGCATTTATATTCTACTGGGGGGACAAATCATAAATAAATAAGTAAACATGAACAAATAAGTGCTATGAAGAATATAACAGGTCAACATTATGGGGGGTCAGGAGAATGAGAAGAGAAGGCCTCTGGAAGGAAGTGACATTTGCCTTGCGGGACCAAGCCCTGCCACATTTAGAGGAGAAAGTATTCCAAGAGGAGGGCACAGCAAGTGCAAAGGCCCTGAGGCAGGGACGTGCTGACACATTAGAGGAACAGAAGGGCCACTGTGGGTGGACAGGAGTGGGAAAAGGGAGAATGGGAGGAAATGCAGTTGGAAACAGATGATGCTACATCAGGAAGAACCTGTAGGCTGTGGACAGAGCTCGGGTTTGATTCTGATTGCACTGGACAGCCATTGGAGGGTTTAAGACATATTTTCTGGCTTCCCCAATCAGGACTCTTAGTTTGACAATAGGATGAAATATAATACATTAAGAGTTTCAAAGAAGGCTGGGCATGGTGGCTCATGCCTGTAATCCCAGCCCTTTGGGGGGCCAAGGCAGGCGGATTCCTTGAGGTCAGAAGTTTGAGACCAGCCTGGCCAATGTGGTGAAACCCCATTTCTACTGAAAATACAAAAATTAGGCGGGCGTGGTGTCACATGCCTGTAAGCCTGTAATTTTAGCCGCTCTGTAGGCTGAGGCAGGAGAATCACTTGAACCCGGGAGGCAGAGTTTGCAGTGAGCCAAGATCGCACCACTGCATTCCAGCCTGGGTGACAGAGCAAGACTCCGTCTTAAAAAAAAAAGAAAAAAAAAAAAAGGTGTTTCAAAGAGGGATCACTGAGAGGCTACCCAGAGATACTGAGCAGATGGAATTATCTGCTTATAGCTACGAACAATGTCCTAAGGCTTCTTAGCAGATTCAAGGTATCACAGGGACTATTCATCCAAGTGTTCTGTTCCATCCAGGTTTGGAGTCTCTGGCAAGCTCCCCTGACTCTGCATCCCTCCGGAGACGAAGAGGAGGGGGAGGCGGCCTGTCCTCTCTGGGATCCAGTGGTCATATCCCCCTCAGGAGTCCCAAATGCCTACCTCCAGTGTCGTCAACATGGAGTTCTGAAGTCCATGTGGCTCTTCACAGTGAATCAGGTGACACGTCTCCAAGAGAATTTGCATCTTTATTACTACTTGATTAAATGTGAGAGCTGGAAGGAAGCTTTGGTTTGACCACTCCACCCCTCCCATGTAACACATGGGGAATCTGAAGCCACAAAGAGGATCCTGATGTGTTTGGGGTTGCACAGAGGTTCCTGATGTGTCTGGGGTCACACAGAGGTTACTGATGTGTCTGGGGTCACACACAGAGAGGTCACTGATGTGTCTAGGGTCACACAGAGGTTACTGATGTGTCTAGGGTCACACAGAGAGGTCACTGATGTGTCTAGGGTCACACAGAGAGGTCACTGATGTGTCTAGGGTCACACAGAGAGGTCACTGATGTGTCTAGGGTCACACAGAGAGGTCACTGATGTGTCTAGGGTCACACAGAGAGGTCACTGATGTGTCTAGGGTCACACAGAGGTTCCTGATGTGTCTGGGGTCACACAGAGGTTACTGATGTGTCTAGGGTCACACACAGAGAGGTCACTGATGTGTCTAGGGTCACACAGAGAGGTCACTGATGTGTCTAGGGTCACACAGAGAGGTCACTGATGTGTCTAGGGTGACAGAGAGGTTGCTGATGTGTCTGGGGTCACACAGAGAGGTCACTGATGGGTCTGGGGTCACACAGAGGTCACTGATGGGTCTGGGGTCACACAGAGAGGTCACTGATGTGTCTGGGGTCACACAGAGAGGTCACTGATGTGTCTGGGGTCACACACAAAGGTTACTGATGTGTCTAGGGTCACAAAGAGGTTACTGATGTGTCTAGGGTCACAAAGAGGTTACTGATGTGTCTAGGGTCACAAAGAGGTCACTGATGTGTCTAGGGTGACAGAGAGGTTCCTAATGTGTCTAGGGTCACACAGAGAGGTCACTGATGTGTCTAGGGTCACACAGAGGTTACTGATGTGTCTAGGGTGACAGAGAGGTCACTGATGTGTCTAGGGTCACACAGAAGTTACTGATGTGTCTGGGGTCACACAGAGAGGTCACTGATGTGTCTGGGGTCACACAGAGGTTACTGATGTGTCTAGGGTCGCACAGAGAGGTCACTGATGTGTCTGGGGTCACACAGAGGTCACTGATGTGTCTAGGGTGACAGAGAGGTCACTGATGTGTCTAGGGTCACACAGAGAGGTCACTGATGTGTCTAGGGTGACAGAGAGGTCACTGATGTGTCTAGGGTCACACAGAGGTTACTGATGTGTCTAGGGTGACAGAGAGGTCACTGATGTGTCTAGGGTCACACAGAGGTTACTGATGTGTCTAGGGTGACAGAGAGGTCACTGATGTGTCTAGGGTCACACAGAGGTTACTGATGTGTCTAGGGTGACAGAGAGGTCACTGATGTGTCTAGGGTCACACAGAAGTTACTGATGTGTCTGGGGTCACACAGAGAGGTCACTGATGTGTCTGGGGTCACACAGAGGTTACTGATGTGTCTAGGGTCACACACAGAGGTCACTGATGTGTCTAGGGTCTCACAGAAGTTACTGATGTGTCTAGGGTCACACAGAGGTCACTGATGTGTCTAGGGTGACAGAGAGGTCACTGATGTGTCTGGGGTCACACAGAGAGGTCACTGATGTGTCTGGGGTCACACAGAGGTTACTGATGTGTCTAGGGTCACACACAGAGGTCACTGATGTGTCTAGGGTCTCACAGAAGTTACTGATGTGTCTAGGGTCACACAGAGGTCACTGATGTGTCTAGGGTGACAGAGAGGTCACTGATGTGTCTGGGGTCTCACAGAAGTTACTGATGTGTCTAGGGTCACACAGAGGTCACTGATGTGTCTAGGGTCACACAGAGAGGTTCCTGATGTGTCTGGGGTCACACAGAGAGGTCACTGATGTGTCTGGGGTTGCACAGAGAGGTCACTGATATGTCTGGGGTCGCACAGAGAGGTTCCTGATGTGTCTAGGGTCGCATGTTAGCGGCAGCGTCCACCCAGAATCCATGTCTCCTGCTAGTCTGCTGCCCACTTCACTTCATTCGGCACCTCTTGGCTGCACAGTTCACTGCATTATCCTCTCACATGAGGACTTCCTTCACCTCTGAGTCTCATCGTCCTCCTCTGTGAAATGCGATGATAGCTTTCCTCATGGGATAGAATGTCACATTGAGGTTGGAATGGCATGAAAGATTGAAATACATGATGGAAAATGCCAGAGAGCACTAGGGGTCTAAGATATGACTAGTGCGGGTTTGAAGTTTACAATTACCTTGGCAATCTGACAGGCAGTGGGAGTGTTGGGAGACTCTGGCTCACCCATGTGTTGGGTTTTAGGTGTTAAGGAAGATGCAGAGACGCCACAGCAGCAACACGGATAACATTCCACCTGAAAGGTAGGCATTCCTGGTTCTGTTCCATCTGAGGGCTCTGGGCTTCGGGTGGTGAGGGGCAACCCGAAACTGGATTGAACAATGCCTCCCACTCAGTGTTAGTTGTTAGAGTCACAGTGATGGCCTCATACTAAACATTCAATGCATAATAGCTTGCTCTTTCTTTTATGCTAAATTTCAAAGCCTTGTATGACAGGTGAGCCATCTGACTCATTGTACCAATGAATGTACCTGTGGGATTTTAATTTATGGAGATGTCTTTGTCCATACAGGCTGCTATCACAAAAATGTCATAGAATGGGTGGTTTCAACAACAAATGTTTATCTCTCACAGTGCTGGAGGCTAGGAAGTCCAAGGTGAAAGCTCCAGCATGTTCAGTGTCTGCGAAAGGCCCACTTTCTGGTTCACTGATGGCCATTCTCTTGCTATGTCCTAATGTGGTGAAGGGAAGGGGATCTGTCTGGGTCTCCTTTTTAAGGGCACTAATCCCATTCGTGAAGAGCCCATCTCATCACCTAATCATTCCCAAAGGCCCACCTTCTAGTACTATCGCATTGCAGGTTAGGTTTCTTTTTTGAGAGAGGGTCTTGCTCTGTTATCTGTTACTGCACTGCTAGAGTGCAGTGGTGATCATGGCTCATTATAGCCTCCAAATCCTAGGCTCAAGCAATCCTCCTGCCTCAGTCTCCCGAGTAGCTGGGGCTACAGGCATGTGCCACCATACCTAGCTAATTTTTAAATTTCTTTTGGTAGAGATGGGGGTCTCACTAAGTTGTCCAGACTGGCCTCAAACTCCTGGGCTCAAACGATCTTCCTACCTTGACCTCTCAAAGCCCTGGGATTATAGATGTGAACCACTGTGCCTGGCGTGGGTTAACTTTCAACATAAGAATCTGCAGAGGACACAAACATTGAGATCATAGCTCTGAGAAACAACACGGAGAGGCTAATGACATTGAAAGATGAGATTTTTATTTCTTCCATTTCTCAAGAGGAGGGGCATACTGCTGCATGCAGGGCCGCCTGGGGAAGCACCAGCATCAGTCAGGGGGCAGAAAGGACCGAGGAAAAAGCATAGGTCACAGCCTTTATTTTGTTTTCTGGGGGAAAGAAAGACAAGTCAGGGGAAATAGTTTAGGACTGGCTAGTTTGAATCATGTTGGTGGGCTCTGGGGTATCAAGGTGGTCTCTTTTTTTTTTTTTTTTTTTTTGAGATAGGATCTCCCTCTGTTGCCCAGGCTAGAGTGCAATGGCAGGATCTCGGCTCACTGCAGCCTCGACCTCCCAGGCTCAAGTGATCCTCCTACCTCAACCTTCCAAGTAGCTGGGACTGAAGGCATGCACCACCATGCCCAGCTAATTTTTGTATTTGTAGAGACAGGTTTTTGTTATGTTTCCCAGGCTGGTCTCAAGCGACCTGCCCACCTTGGCCGCCCAAGGTTCTGCTTGCTGGGATTATAAGCACAAGCCACCACGCCTGTCCTCAAGGTGCTCTTTAGTTTAGTATCTGGCCCTGGATGATTTAGGACAGGATGCATTTGTAAAACTTAGATGAAGGAAGGGCCATGCAGTGACTCACGCCTGTAGTCCCAACACTTTGGGAGACCAAGGTGGGAGGATAACCTGAGTCCAGGAGTTAGAGACCAGCCTAGGTGACATGGGGAGATCCTGTCTCTACAAAAAAAAATTTTAAACTAGCCAGGCATGGTGGTGCATGTCTATAGTCTCAGCACTTTAGGAAGCCAAGGTGGGAGGATCGCTTGAGCCCAGAAGTTTGAGACCAGCCTGGGCAAAATAGGGAGACCCCATCTCTACAAAAAATAAAAACTAACCCAATATGGTGGCATGCATCTGTGGTCCTAGTTACTCAGGAGGCAGAGGTGGGAGGATTGCTTGAGCCTAGGAGGCGGAGGTTGCAGTGAGCTATGATTGCACCACTGCATTCCAGCCTGGGCAACAGAGTGAAACCCTGTCTCAAAAAAAAAAAAAAAAAAGTGAAATGAAGCAGTGGTTGGGGTTATGGGCTCTGGATCGCAAGGACATGTACATAACTTTGGCCATTCGTTTGGCCTTGTGATTAATAGGTAGGACCAGATAGAATCTAAAAAAAACAAAACAAAACAAAACAAAAGTTAAAATGCTCATGAGCTAGAATTTTTTTTTCTTTTTTTGAGACGAAGTCTCGCTCTGTCACCCAGGCTGGAGTGCAGTAGCGTGATCTCAGCTCACTGCAACCTCCTGGGTTCAAGCTACTCTCATGCCTCTGCCTCCTGAGTAGTTAGGAGTACAGGTGCGTGCCACCATGTTTGCCTAATTTTTTTTGTATTTTAGTAGAGATAGGGTTTCACCATGTTGGCCCGGCTGGTCTCAAACTCCTGAGCTTGGGCAATCCACCCACCTCAACTTCCCAAAGGGCTGGGATTATAGGCATGAGCCACTGCACCCAGCCTAGAATTTATATCTATTAAAACCCAAGAGGGAACACACCTGGGGGCCTGTTCTCAGGTTGGGACAGCCTCCAGCCCCAGAAGCCCCATGCTAGCACATGCATCCAAGAGGCAGGCAGCCAAGCCTTCCCTTCCTCACATCCCAGCGCTGGGACTGAGTTTTGTATGGTACCTGCCTGTTCTGCAGGGAAGAACACAGGGCTCAGCCAAACCCCAGCTCAGCCACTTCCCACCTGTGGTGACTTTGGTATGTGACTTCACCCCTAGGTCTCAGCTTCTCCATCCAAAAATGGCAGGTGACAGAACTCAAGAGTTGCTTATGGGACGGGTGCAGTGGCTCATGCCTGTAATCCCAGCACTTTGGGAGGCTGAGGCAGGTGGATCACCTGAGATCAGGAGTTCGAGACCAGCATGGCCAATGTGGTGAAACCCCATCCCTACTAAAAATACAAAAATTAACCAGGTATGGTGGCAGATGCCTGTAGTCCCAGCTACTCAGGAGGCTGAGGAAGGAGAACCACTTGAACCCTGGAGGTGGAGGCTGCAGTGAGCAGAGATCAAGCCACTACACTCCAGCCTGGGTGACAGAGCGAGACTCCATCTCAAAAAAAAAAAAAAAAAAAAAAAGAGTTGGTTATGGATGAAGGAGTGAGTGTGAAGATGCAGAAACAGCATCCAGCTTGTAAGAAGCCTGCGTGTTGGAACCTTTTCCGCCTCTAAAGACAACATTGCCATCTGCTCTCAAGTGAACCGTGAGATCTCTTGGGGGCAAAGACCACAGCAGGAAACTCAAACCGTGTATTGAGTGCTTATGCTGTGCCAACCGCAACATTACCCCAGTAAGAGCACCCATTTTACAGATGCAGAAGCTGAGGCTCAGAGAGGGGAAGGAAATTACCTAAAGTCACACAGCCAGGAAGTAGCAGGGCTGAGATCTGGGCCCCCATCCATGTGTCCCCCAGCACCTGTGCTTTGAGATAGCACATTTTGGCTGCCTACTGTCTGAGCAGAACCACTTCCCCTCCTGGGTTGCCTCAAGCTCTGGCGCTTAAGTGGTTAAGTTGGAAGCGCAGCCTCTGTCCCCCTAAGGAATACTCTTTCCCAGTTAGGCTGAAATCTCAGCTGGATGCAGGGGAGAGGCCCAGGGAAGGGAGGCCAGCTATAAAAAGCCCCTTGGTGGGTTGAGTCTTCCCTGGTTGTACTGGAGGCCCCTGAGCCCAGCGAACTCAGAGTGCTGGCAAGCTCAAGGGGGACGGGATGGCTTTCTAGGGCCCCTTGGGTGGCCACGGAGAGAGAGTGGCCTCCTCATGAGCCAACGTGGGTACCTGCCAGGACTCTTGCTTTCTGAGCTGAGCTCTTTGAAGTGCAGAAAAAGCTCAAGTCCCCTTGAGGATCATAGCCATGGTGTTTGCTGTTGTTGTCATTATTAATATTATCATTATTATGATCCAGAGCCCAGTGGAGGAGGAGCGCATATTTCCTGGGCTTTTGGAGCCAGCAGGGATGGAGCTTGGTGGGGGAGGGAATCCAATCGTGAGTTCCCTCCATTGCACCAGATTTTTTTTTTTTTTTTTTTTTTTGAGATAGAGTCTCACTGTGTTGCCCAGGCTGGAGTGCAGTGGCACAATCTCAGCTTGCTGCAACCTCTGCCTCCCAGGTTCAAGTGATTCTCCTGCCGAAGCCTCCTGAGTAACTGGGATTACAGGTGCGCACCCCATGCCTGGCTAATTTTTGTATTTTTAGTAGAGAGGAGTTTTTGCCATATTGGCCAGGCTGGTCTCAAACTCCTGGCCTCAAGTGGTTCACCCACCTCATCCTCCCAAAGTGCTGGGATTACAGGTGTGAGCCACCACACCCAGCCTGCTTCAAACTCCTGACCTCAAGTGATCTGCCCACCTTGGCCTCCCAAAGTGCTGGGATTATAGGCATGAGCCACCAGGCCTGGCCTCACTGGGTTTTTAGTAACATACCTGTAGGCCCAGTTTGTGCAGCCAGGGGAACGACCGTGTCCCCCTGCTGTGTGTCACAGGTGTTCTGCAAGATGTTAAATGGCTTTTCATGGGTAAAAAAAATTCAAATAAGTTTGGGGAACACTGGGCTTAAGCAAAGTCCATTTTTTCACTTGCAGGCCTTCTCAGAGCCTTTAGTATGCCTGTTCATGCATTCCTTCAAACACTTTTTATTGAGCATGTTCCGAGTGCCAGGTGCATTGTACAGGGTGGTAAAGATACAGTGGGGAGCAAGGTTATGGTCTTTGACCCTGTGGAGTGGAGCTCTGTCCAAAGCTATGGTTCGCAGCACTGATCACACATTAGAATCACTGTAACGGGGGGCGGTGGGGAATGGTGGCTCATGCTTGTAATCCCAGCACTTTGGGAGGCCAAGGCAGGTGGATCACTTGAGCACAGGAGTTCAAGACCAGCCTGGCCAAAATGGTGAAAACCCATCTCTACAAAAAAATACAAAAATTAGTCAAGCGTAGTGGCACACACCTGTGATCCCAGCTACTCGGGAGGCTGAGGCATGAGAATCACTTGAGCCCAGGAGGCAGAGGTTGCAGTGAGCGGAGATTGCGCCACTGCACTCCAGCCTGGGTGACAGAGGGAGACCCTGCTCAAAAAAAAAAAAAAAAAAAAAAAACAAGAATCCCTGAGGGGACTCTGAGTAACTTCAGATGCTGGGAGCCACCCACAAAGATTTTGATTCAGTTGGTCTCCAGTGGGGTCGGGGCACCTGTCTTTTTCAAAAGTTCCCCCAAGTGATTGGCCAGGGTTGAGAGCCACAGGTCTTGAGGGAAAGATGAGGGATAAAATGACAGCTGTGATCAATCCTGTGCAGGTGACGTGAGGGTGCAGTGAGGACAAGGAGCAGGGGACTGTCACTGTCTGGGGGGGAGGGAAGCCTCAATCCAGGAAGGGAGATTTTAGCTGAAATGTGACAGATGAGCGTGCATTACCTAGTTGGGATGGGGTGCGGGTAGGGGAGACATCCCGGTGAAGGTGACAGCCTGTATTAGAAAGCCCTTGAACGGCGAGAAAGGGGCACATGATAAGATTGGAGTTTGGGGCCAAATAATCCAGGGTGCCTGGTGACTTCATCTCTCTGAGCCTCAGTTTCTTTGTCAGTAAAGAACATGATAGTTGGGAATGATATTTGTACATCTAGAGGGTTCCTCTGAGACCATGGGAAGGAACACAGAATGGGAAGCCCTGGGAGGGCTTTTAGTGGGATTGTGAAATAATCAAATACAGCCGGCCCTCCATATTCATGGGGGGGTTGGTTCCAAGACCCCATGGATACGAGAATATGCAGCTGCTCAAGTCCCTTGTATAAAATGGCTAGGACAGTCAGCCCTTTGTATCTGTGGGTTTTGGTCCACAACCCAAGGTTGGTTGAATCCTTAAATATGGATGCCGGACTGTACGTGTTTTATTATTATTTATTTACTTACTTATTTATTGAGAAAGCATCTCACTCTGTCACCCAGGCTGGAGTGCAGTGGCGTGATCTTAACTCACTGCAACCTCTACCTCCTGGGCTCAAGCCGCCCTCCCACCTCAGCCTCCCCACTAGCTGGGACTATGGGTGCGTGCCACCATGCCTGGCTAATTTTTTAATTTTTTATAGAGACAGGTTCTTCCTATGTTGCTCAGGCTGGTCTTGAACTCCTGGGCTCAAGGGATCTGCCCATCTTGGCCTCTCAAAGTGCTGGGATTATAGGCGTGAGCCACCATAGCTGGTCTTTTATATATTTTAAAACATATTTCCTGGAGCCAGTAGCAATGGCACATGCCTATAATTCCAGCTACTCAGGAGGCTGAGGTGGGAGGATCACTTGAGCCCAGGAGTTGGAGGCTGTAGTGAACTATGATCGCACTACTCCAGCCGGGCAGCAGAGTGAGACTCCTGTCTCTCCCTGTGTATAATGGTCTCGTATAATAGATGATATGAGATTAAGTGTGAAAACAGTGGAAAATTTCCACCAGAGCCTCCGTCCTGCTGCCATTTTGGACTGAGTGACATCTGACATACATTTATTAAGCACCTACTGTGTGCCTTGGGTTGTGGGGTCCAGAGAATGAATGAAGCCCAGCCCATTTTCAGTAAGCTCATGGTATATCTGGAGTCTCTTAGTGGTCTGTGGAGGTGCCTGCAGGGTGAGAGAAGGAGGGAGTGGCTCTTTGTCCTCCCTACTCCCCAACACATGCACGTCGAGCACATCAGCTCCGCTTGCATCTGTGGTGTGGACTGAGTTTGCAATGCAGTGATTCCACTTGAAAAGAGGATGAACCCTCGTCTGGGCACAGTGGCTCCTGCCTGTAATCCCAGCACTTTGGGAGACTGAGGCGGGCAGATCACCTGAGGTCAGGAGTTTGATACCAGCCTGGCCAACATGGTAAAACCCTATCTCTACTAAAAATACAAAAATTACACAGGCATGATGGTGAGTGCCTGTAGTCCCAGCTACTTGGGAGGCTGAGGCAGGAGAATCGCTTGAACCGGGGAGGCGGAGGTTGCAGTGAGCCAAGATCGCGCCACTGCACTCCAGCCTGGGTGGCAGAGCGGGACTCTGTCTCAAAAGGAAAAAAGAAAGAAAAGAGGATGAACCCAAGAATAGAAAGGTGGTATCTAGAACTTGGTGTTCGTGGGAAACGGCACCCAATACTGGGCTCTCCATTCCTGCAGGCCTAACTCCGGGCTCTCTGCTCTGCCAGCAGTGGCTCTGCAGGAGCCACAGAATCCTTTGCCTGATTCCAACCCAAGAGGCCCTTGCTTGGAACTAGAGAAAGCAATTTGGCCTCGCAGGTCTTCCATAGGAATTAGAGATAACAGTTGCCACGTATTGAGAACCTATTATTGCAAAACGTATTTTAAATTTAACGCCCCCACCCCCAGGAATTCTATTCAGGAATAGAGGCCCATTGTTCAGGTAAGAAAGCTGAGTGCAGAGGTGTAAGGCCCCTAGAACAGGTGGAGCTGGAGCTTGAATGTGGGCCTCCCAGCTAAGTCTTCTTCGCATTACTCTCTGCCGCCCACCCAATGTCAGCTGTGACCAAGGCTGGCCCCTCTGGGGAACTGGGGGACATTGAACTTGAAGACTGCAGAGCCAGGGGTCCTTGGGATCCCGAGGTAATTCTAGAATCATAGAATTCTGTGCACCCTTTTCAACGAAATGTGCTGGTTACTAAAATGGGCTCTAGAGAGAGTCAGCCTGGGTTCGAATCTCCCCTGCTCCATCCCTTACCAGCTCTGTGACTCTGGACAAGTTACTTTCTCTCTCTGAGCCTCCATTTCTTTATCCGTAAAGTGGGAATATCAGTAGGACCTAATTCCAGGGTTGATGGGAGGATTTAGTAAGTTAATCAATGCAAAACACTCAGAAGACTATCTGACACATAGTAGGTTTCAATAAAGGTTATGACCTATTGTTATTAATATTATTTGTATTAGTTCCTAGGACTGCCGTAACAAAGTACCGTACCCCGAGGGGAGGGGCTTAAACAACAGAAATTTCTTTTAACAAATTCTGGAGGCTGGAAGGCTGAGATCAGGGTATCAGCAGGGTTGGTTCCTTCTGAGGCCTCTCTCCTTGGCTTGTGGACGGCCGTCTTCTCCCTGGGTGTTTACATGGTCTACTGTCTGTACCTGTCTGTGTCCTAATCTCTTCCTCTTTTTTTTTTTTTCCTTTTGAGACAGTCTCTCTGTCGCCCAGGCTGGAGTGCAGTGGTGAGGCCTTGACTCACTGCAGCCTCAACCTCCTGGGCTCAAGTGATCCTCCCACCTCAGCCTCCTGAGTAGCTGGGACTACAGGCGTGTACCACCATGCCTGGCTAATTTATCTCTATTTCTTGTAAAGATGGGGTCTCCCTATGTTGCCCAGGCTGGTTTTGAACAACTGGGCTCAAGTGATCCCACCTCTGACTCCCAAAGTGCAGGGATTACAGGCATGAGCCACTGCATCAGCCCTAACCTCTTCTTATAGGGACAGCAGTCACACTGGATTGGGACCCACTCCAATGACTTCGTTTTAACTTCATTGCCTCGTACAGACCCTATCTTTAAACAGGGTCACATTCTGAGGTCCTGGGAGGAAGGACCTCATGTGAATTTGAGGAGGGACACAGCTCAACCCATAACATAATTGATATTATTGGTTCCCATCCTCCTCTGGAGTAAGGTCTTTTCCATCTGCCTGACTTCCTGGGGTTTTTCTCCCCTTGTCACCCAGAAACCGCAGCCAGACGCTCAGCTCTGAGGCGAGTGTGGATGAAGGCGGCGTCTTTGAGAGTCTGAAGGCAGAGGCGGCCTCCCCACCAGCGCTCTTCTCGGGCTTATCAGGAAGCCTCCCCACCAGCTCGTTCCCCTCCAGCCTGGTGCTGGGCTCCTCCGCTGGCGGTGGGGACGTGTTCATCCAGATGCCCGCATCCAGGGAGGAAGGAGGGGGCCGGGGCGAGGGGGGTGCCTACCACCACCGCCAGCCCCACCACCACTTCCACCACGGCGGCCACCGCGGGGGCTCCCTGCTGCAGCACGTGGGTGGGGAGCACCGGGGGCACTCGGAGGAGGGAGGTGACGAGCAGCCTGGGACGCCTGCCCCTGCCCTGTCCGAGCTGAAGGCTGTGATCTGCTGGCTCCAGAAAGGACTCCCCTTCATCCTGATCCTCCTGGCCAAACTGTGCTTCCAGCATAAGCTCGGTGAGTTCTGGGGGCATGGGTGTCCTGGCCATGGGCTTCAACACGCGGGCTGCCTGCAGCCTGTGGGGTGGGGGCTCCTCCTCTGAAGCCCAGGGAGAGACAGTAGAGACCAACATGGGCTTCAGAGTGTGGGATTCTGAGTCAGACCTGGGTTCAAATCCTGGCTGACTAGCTGTGTGACTTTGGGCAAGTCACTTGGCTTCTCTGAGCCTATTTCCTCATCTGTCTAGTGGGAGTTATGATAGAAACTTCCTTGCTAGTTGGCTAGTGTGAAGGAGTCCTGTGTAATAACTCAAACTGCTGGAGTCTGCACCCTAGCTCTGTCCCCTCCTAGCTGTGTGATGCTAGGTGCATTATTTAACCTCTCTGTGCCTCAGTTTCATCATCTGTAAAGTGGGGGTATGATTTTATATTCTTCATGGGATAACAGTGATGTTAAATTTGAGTTAATGTGTATAAAACACATTATTATATATATAAGCTAGAGTGCAGTGGTGCAGGTCTCAGCTCACTGCAGCCTTCGCTCACTGCAACTTTTGCCTCCCAAGTTCAAGCGATCCTCCCACCTCAGCCTCCTGAGTAGCTGGGACTACAGGCATGTGCTACCACGCCCAGCTACATGTAAAATTTTTTGTAGAGTCAAAGTCTTACTATATCCGCCTCCCAAAGTGCTGGGATTACAGGTACAAGCCACTGCCCCAGCCTACTATATTTATTATTCACACACATTGAAATATTTAACATAGAGGCTGGCATACAGCAAATGATGAATAAATACTACCTACTGTTATTATTAGGAAATAATATAATGATTCATAAAGTGCTCAGCCTCCTATCTAACACATAGTCAACAGTCAGTAATTGGCCTCTAGTATACTGTTTTTCGTTTGTTTGTTTTGACATGGAATTTTGCTCTTATTGCCTTGGCTGGAGTGCAATGGTGCAACCTCTACTCACTGCAACCTCTGCCTCCCAGGTTCAAGCAATTCTCCTGCCTCAGCCTCCCAAGTGGCTGGGATTACAGGCAACAGCCACCACGCCTAGCTAATTTTTGTATTTTTTAGTAGGGACAGGGTTTCACCATGTTGGCCAGGTCTCGAACTCCTGACCTCAGGTGTTCTGTCCGCTTCAGCCTCCCAAAGTGCTGGGATTATAGGCGTGAGCCACTGTGCCTGGCCTAGTGTACCGTTATTGTTATCATTAATGTTACTTACTGTTTTTTTGTTTGTTTGTTTTTGTTTTTGAGATGGAGTCTCACTCTGTCACCAGGCTGGAGTACAGTGGCGTGATCTCAGCTCACTGCAAACCTCCGCCCTCTGAGTTTATGCGATTCTCAGCCCTAACCTCAAGTGATCCACCTGCCTTGGCCTCTCAAAGTGCTGGGATTACGGGCGTGAACCACCACACCCGGCTTACTTATTAGATCATGGTGTTGCTGTGCCCCGGCCGGCTTATAGGCTGTTGTTTTAGTACTGCAGTAGGAGTGATGGTAAGAATTATCTTGTGGGCTACTATTTTCCATGAGAAAATATCAGGCAGGTGCAGTGGCTCGTACCTATAATCCTAACACTTTGCGAGGCCAAGGCGGGAGGATTGCTTGAGGCCAGGAGTTCAAGACCAGCCTGGGAAACATAGTGAGACCCTATCTCTACTAAAAAAAAAAAAAAAAAGAAAAAGAGAGAGAGAAAGCCTCGAGAGGAGCTGAGACCATTCTTTATTTCTTATTTTCTTCTCTCTGGGATTCCTCCACCTTCCTTGCTGGGGTGCTGTCCTATCAGCCCCACCCTTTCTATTCCTAGAAGTGAAAGCTGGCATGTTCCCCATTACCCTGAATTCTGGCATCACAGCTAAGATTTGTTTCGTGAGTGTGGTCGTTTTCTTTTTCACTTGGCAGGTTTTTTTTTTTTTTTTTTTTTTTTTTTTGTATTTTAATCACAGAGAAGAGCACCAAAAAGGATTATGGGGCTACTCATTCTTATTTTATGTGCTTATAGTGAAGAAATACCGCTTCTACAAAGTAGATCTGGAAAAATAGCTGGAGTGCACATACCTATTAAAAGAGTAAGTGAGGCCAGGCACAGTGGCTCACGCCTGTAATCCCAGCACATTGGGAGGCTGAGTTGGGCAGATCACTTGAGGTCAGGAGTTTGAGCCCAGCCTGGCCAACATGGTGAAACCCCATCTCTACTAAAAATACAAAAATTAGCTGGGTGTGGTGGCAGGCACCTGTAATCCCAGCTACTCGGGAGGCTGAGGCACAAGAATCACTTGAAACCGGGAGGTGGAGGCTGCAGTGAGCTGAGATTGCACCACTGCACTCCAGCCTGGACAACAGAGTGTGACAGTGTCAGATAGATAGATAGATAGATAGATAGATAGATAGATAGATAGATAGATAGATAGGGCGAGCATCAGGTGAAAGAGGAATCCTGTCTGCAAATAACAAAAAGCAGGACTCAAAAATCATTATTCCAAGAGAATTCCAAGATTGTAGCTTGGCAAACAGTGGCCAATTACATGACTGGTGGAAGAAAATTCAATTCCGTTATGCCATCTGCCTGGGTCATGTTTGTCTGTTAGCTGGGATTTTTTTTTTTCTCATTGAACATTAAACTTGAATTCCTTATGGGTGCTGTGAGTTCTTTCTTTCTTTCTTTTTTTTTTTTTTTTTTTTTTTAGTAGAGACGGGGTTTCACCGTGGTCTCGATCTCCTGACCTTGTGATCCGCCCGCCTCGGCCTCCCAAAGTGCTGGGATTACAGGCGTGAGCCACCGCGCCCGGCCCTTTTTTTTTTTTTTTTTTTTAAGTCAGAGTCTTGCTCTGTTGCCCAGGCTGGAGTACAGTGGTGTGATCTCGACTCGCTGCAGCCTCCTCATCCTGGGTTCAAGCAATTCTTGTGCCTCAGCCTCCTGAGTAGCTGTGACTACAGGTGTGTCCACCACGTCCAGCTAATTTTTGTAGTTTTAGTAGAGATGTGATTTCACCATGTTGGCCAGGCTGGTCTCAAACTCCTGATCTCAAGTGATCTGGCTACCTCGGCCTCCCAAAGTGCTGGGATTACAAGCGTGAGCCACTGTGCCCAGCTGTGAGGTTTTTCAATGTATGCTTTTATCACAAATTCTATCTGATTCTATCAGATTCTTTTTGAAAGTAGAAATAATAAGAGGCATCATTTACTAACTGCTAGGGATTATGATCTAGAAGCTTTATCCCTCCATGAGGTGTAAGTAATGTTATTGCTGTGTCCATTTTTACAGATGAGGAAACTGGGGCTCAGAGAGGTGCAGTGACTTGCCCAAGCTCACACAGAGAGGGAGTGGCAGAGCTGGGAATTGAACCTGGCCCTTACCAGACTGCACAGCCCATCCCCTTAGCCAGTGCTATAAAGTATCCCCACAGGGACCTAAATCCTGTGCCTAAGTCAGAATGACTCAGAATTCCCAGAGATTTAGATGGCAGCCCAAATCCCCCAGAAGTGGGATTTTTTTTTTTTTTTTTTTTTTTTTTTTTTTTTGAGACGGAGTCTCGCTCTGTCACCCAGGCTGGAGTGCAGTGGCGCAATCTCGGCTCACTGCAAGCTCCGCCTCCCGGGTTCACGCCATTCTCCGGCCTCAGCCTCCCGAGTAGCTGGGACTACAGGCGCCCGCCACTGCGCCCGGCTAATTTTTTTCTATTTTTAGTAGAGACGGGGTTTCACCATGGTCTCGATCTCCTGACCTTGTGATCCGCCCGCCTCGGCCTTCCAAAGTGCTGGGATTACAGGCGTGAGCCACCGCGCCCGGCCATAGAAGTGGGATTTTTAAAAAAATTTTTCTCTCTCTTCTGTCAACTCCAAGGGGCCCACGGATGTGTCTTTTCCCTCATGTTGCTCAGCACCCGGGCTAGGCCTGATGAGTCTAAGTGGGTGACGTCAGGCCCTTCTCTGTCCCACAGGCATCGCTGTGTGCATTGGGATGGCTAGCACCTTCGCCTATGCCAACTCCACGCTCCGAGAACAGGTCTCTCTGAAGGTGAGTCACCTGCCAACCTAGTCTCCTGTGGCTGCTGCAACAAATAGCCACAAGCCAGGCGCAATCTTCCCGCTAAGTCTCCAAAGTCCATTGTATCATTCTCATGCCTTTGTGTCCTCATAGCTTAGCTCCCACATATCAGTGAGAACATACGATGTTTGGTTTTCCATTCCTGAGTTGCTTCACTTAGAATAATAGTTTCCAGTCTCATCCAGGTCACTGCAAATGCTGTTAATTCATTCCTTTTTATGGCTGTGTAGTATTCCATCATATATGTGTACATATATGTGTGTGTATATATATATACATACACATATATGATGGAATATATATATACACACACACATACACATACCACAATTTCTTTATGTACTTGTTGATTGATGGGCATTTGGGTTGGTTCCAAGATTTTGCCATTGTGAATTGTGCTGCTATAAACATGCGTGTGCAAGTATTTTTTTTGAATAATGATTTCTTTTCCTCTGGGTAGATGCCTAACAGCAGGATTGCTGGATCAAATGGTTGCTCTACTTTTAGTTCTTTAAAGAATCTCCACACTGTTTTCCATAGTGGTTGTACTAGTTTACATTCCCACCAGCAGTGTACAAGTGTTCCCTGTCCACCGCATTTACACTAGCATTTATTGTTTTTTTGATTTTTTGATTACGGCCATTCTTGCAGGAGTGAGGTGGTATCACATTGTGGTTTTGATTTGCATTTCCTTGATCATGAGTGACGTTGAGCATTTTTTCACATTTTTGTTGGCCATTTGTGTATCTTCTTTTGAGAATTGTCTCTTCATGTCCTTAGCCCACTTTTTGATAGGATTGTCTGTTTTTTTCTTACTGATTTGAGTTCATTGTAGATTCTGGATAATGTCCCTTGACAGATGTACAGATTGTGAAGATTTTTCTCCCACTCTGTGGGTCATCTGTTTACTCTGCTGACTGTTCCTTTTGCCGTGCAAAAGCTCTTTAGTTTAATTAGGTCCCAGCTATTTATCTTTGTCTTTATTGCATTTCCTTTTGGGTTCTTAGTCATGAAATCCTTGCCTAAGCCAATGTCTAGAAGGGTTTTTCTAATGTTATCTTCTAGAATTTTTATAGTTTCAGGTCCTAGGTTTAAATCCTTAATCCATCTTGAGTTGATTTTTGTATAAGGTGAGAGATGAGGATCCAGTTTCATTCTCCTCATGTGGCTAGCCAATGATCCCAGCACCATTTGTCGAAAAGGGTGTCCTTTCCCCACTTTATGTTTCTGTTATGTTCAGTTAGCTGTAAGTATTTAGGTTTATTTCCGGGTTCTCTATTCTGTTCCATTCATCTATGTCCCTATTTTTGTACCAGTACCACACTGTTTTGGTTACTATGGCCTTATAGTATAGTTTGAAATTAGGGAGTGTGATGCCTCCAGATTTGTTCTTTTTGCTTAGTCTTACTTCAGTTATGTGGGCTCTTTTTTGGTTCCACATGAATTTTAGAATTGTTTTTTTCTAATTCTGTGAAGAATGATGGTAGTATTTTGATGAGGATTGTATTGAATTTGTAGATTGCTTTTGGCAGTATGGTCATTTTCACAATATTTATTCTACCAATTCATGAGCATGGGATATGTTTCCATTTGTTCGTGTCATCTGTGATTTCTTTCAGCAATGTTTTGTAGTTGTCCTTGTAGATGTTTTTTGACTCCTTGGTTAGGTATATTCCTAAGTTTTGTTTTGTTTTGTTTTGTTTTGTTTTTTGCAGCTATTGTATAAGGGATTGAGTTCTTGATTTGATTCTCCACTTGGTTGCTGTTGGTATATATAAAAGAGCTACTGATTTGTGTACATTAATCTCGTACCTGGAAATTTTGTTTTATATTGGCTGGGTTCATCACAGATGGCTTTTATTACACTAAGGTATGTCCCTTGTATGCCGATTTTGCTGAGAGTTTTAATTGCAAAGGGATGCTGGATTTTGTCTAATGCTTTTTCTGCATCTATTGAAATGATCAGGTGATTTTTGTTTTTAATTCTGTTTATGTGGTGTATCACATTTATTGACTTGCGCATGTTAAACCATCCCTGCATCCCTGGTATGAAACCCACTTGATCATGGTGGATTATCTTTTTGGTAATTTGTTGGATTCAGTTAGGAAGTATTTTGTTAAGGATTTTAGCATCTATGTTCATCAAGGATATCCATCTGTAGTTTTCTTTTTTGGTTATGTCCTTTCCTGGTTTTGGTATTAGGGTGATGCTGGCCTCATAGAATGAGTTAGGGAGGGTTCCTTCTTTCTCTATCTTGTGGAATAATGTTAAAAAGATTGGTACTAATTCTTCTTTGAATGTCTAGTAGAATTCTGCTGTGAATCTGTCTGGTCCTGGACATTTTTTTGTTGGTAATTTTTAAATTACCATTTCAATCTCACTGCTTGTTATTGGTCTGTTTAGGGTATCTGATTCTTCCTGATTTAAGCTAGAAGGGTTGTATTTTTCCAGGAATTTATCCATCTCTTCTAGGTTTTCTAGTTTATGTGCATAAAGGTGTTCATAGTAGCCTTGATTGACCTTTTATATTTCAGTGGTGTCAGTTGAAATATCTTCTGTTTTGTTTCTTAGTGAGGTCATTGGATTTTCTCTCTTCTTTTCTTGGTTAATCTTGTCAATGGTCTATCAGTTTATCTTTTCAAAGAACCAGCTTTTTGTTTCATTTATCTCTTGAATTTTTTTTTGTTGTTGTTTCAATTTCATTTAGTTCTGCTCTGATCTTGGTTATTTCCTTTATTCTGCTGGGTTTGGGTCTGGTTTCTTCTTGTTTCTCTAGTTCCTTGCGGTGTGATTTTAGAGTGTCAGTTTGTGCTCTTTCAGTGTTTTCGATGTAGGCATTTAGGGCTATGAACTTTCCTCTTAGCACCGCCTTTGCTGTATCCCAGAGGTTTTGATAGGTTGTGTCATTATTGTCATTCAGTTTGAAGAATTTTTAAATTTCCATCTTGATTTCGTTTTTGACCCAATGCTCATTCAGGAGCAGGTTATTTAATTTCCGTGTATTTGCATGGTTTTGAAGGTTCCTTTTGGAGTTGATTTCCAGTTTTATTCCGCTGTGGTCTGAGAGAGTACTTGATATAATTTCAATTTTCTTAAATTTATTGAGGCTCATTTTGTGACCTATCATGTAGTCTATCTTGGAGAAAGTTCCATGCGCTGTTGAATAGAATGTGTATTCTGCAGTTGTCAGATGAAATGTTCTGTATATATCTTAAATCCATTTGTTCCAAGGTATAGTTTAAATCCATTGTTTCTTTGTTGACTTTCTGTCTTGATGATCTGTCTAGTGCTGCCAGTAGAGTACTGAAGTCCCCCACTATTATTGTGTTGCTGTCTGTCTCATTTCTTAGGTCTATTAGTAATTGTTTTCTAAATTTGGGAGCTCCAGTGTTAGGTGCATATATATTTAGAAATATGACATTTTCCTGTTGGACAAGGCCTTCTACCATTATATAATGTCCCTCTTTGTCTCTTTTAACCACTGTTGCTTTAAAGTTTGTTTTGTCTGATATAAGAATAGCTACCCCTGCTTGCTTTTGGTGTCCATTTGCATGAAATGCCTCTTTCCACCCCTTTAAGTTTATGTGAGTCCTTATGTGTTAGGTGAGTCTCCTGAAGGCAGCAGATGATTGGTTGGTGAGTTCTTATCTATTCTGTGGTTCTGTGTCTTTTAAGTGGAGCATTTAGGCCACTTACATTCAATGTTAGTATTGAAATGTGAGGTACCATTGCATTCATCATGCTCTTTGTTGCCTGTGTACTTTGGGTTTTTTCATTTTTTGTTTTCGCTTTTTAACTTGTATTTTTGTTTTATGGTCCTGTGTGATTTATGCTTTAAAGAGGTTCTGTTTTGATGTGTTTCCAGGATTTGTTTCAAGATTTAGAGCTCCTTTTAGCAGTTCTTATAGTGGTGACTTGGTAATGGTGAATTCTCGGTAATGGTGAATTCTCTCAGCATTTGTTTGTCTGAAAAATACTGTATCTTTCCTTCATATGTGATTGTTAGTTTCACTGGATACAAAATTCTTGGCTAATCATTGTTTTGTTTGAGGAGGCTGAAGATAGGGCCCCAATCCCTTCTGGCTTGTAGGGTTTCTGCTGAGAAATCTGCTGTTAATCTGACAGGTTTTCCTTTATAGGTTAGCTGGTGCTTCTGTCTCACAGCTGTTAAGACTCTTTCCTTTGTTTTAACTTTGAATAACCTGATGACAGTGTGCCTAGGCAAAGACCTTTTTGCGATGAATTTCCCAGGTGTTCTTTGTGCTTCTTGTATTTGGATGTCTAGGTCTCTAGCAAGGCCTGGGAAGTTTTCCTTGATTATTCCCCCAAATATGTTTTCCAAGTTTTCAGACTTCTTTTCTTCTTCAGGAACACTGATTATTCTTAAGTTTTGTCATTTAACATAATCCCAGACTTCTTGGAGGCTTTGTTCATATTTTCTTATTCTTTTTTCTTTGTCTTTGTTCGATTGGGTTAATTCAAAGACCTTGTCTTCGAACTCTGAATTTCTTTCTTCTACTTGTTCAAGTCTATTGCTAAGACTTTCCAGAGTATTTCACATTTCTAAAAGTGTGTCCAAAGTTTCCTGAATTTTTTATTGTTTTTTCTTTAAGCTATCTATTTCCTTGAGTATTTCTCCCTTTACTTCTTGTATCATATTTTGGATTTCATTGCATTGGGCTTTGCCTTTCTCTGGTCCCTCCCTGATTAGCTTAATAACTAACCTCCTGAATTCTTTTTCAGGTAAATCAGGGATTTCTTCTTGGTTTAGATCCATTGCTGGTGAACTAGCGTGATTTTTGAGGGGTGTGAAGAGCCTTGTTTTGTCATATTACCAGGGTTGGTTTTCTGGTTCCTTCTCATTTGGGTAGGCTCTGTCAGACGGAAGGTCTAGGGCTGAAGGCTGTTGTTCAGATTCTTTTGTCCCACGGGGTGTTCCTTTGTTATATTCTCCCCCTTTTCCTATGGATGTGGCTTCCTGTGAGCCAAACTGCAGTGATTGTTGTCTGTCTTCTGGGTCTAGCCACCCAGTGAGTCTACCTGGCTCCAGGCTGGTACCGGGGGTTGTCTGCACAGAGTCCTGTGATGTGAACTGTCTATGGGCCTCTCAGCCGTGGATACCGGTGCCTGTTCCCGTGGAGGTGGTGGAGGGTACAATGGACTCCATGAGGGTTCTTAGCTTTGGTGGTTTAATGTGCTATTTTTGTGCTGGTTGGCCTCCTGCCAGGAGGTGGCGCTTTCCAGAGATCATCAGCTGCGGTAATGTAGAGAGGAACCAGCAGGGCCCTAGAACTCCCAAGTTCATTTGCCCATTGTCTTCCGCTACCAGGGAAGTCCTACGTAGGGAAGGACCTGGTGGGGGTGAGGCTAGGCGTGTCTGACCTCAGACTCTTCCTTGGGCGGGTCTTGCTATGGGGGAAGTAGGTGACATTCCCAGCTCACTGGAGTTGTGTACCACGGAGCCACGGAGGATTATGGCTGCTTCTGCTGAGTCATGCAGGTTGTCAGGGAAGTGGGGGAAAGCTGGCAGTCACAGGCCTCACCCAGCTCCCATGCAAAATGAAGGGCCGGTCTCACTCCCACCGTGCTCACCGCAACAGCCCCCAGACCGTTTTCAGGTGGAGAGCGATAGGGGCTTGAAAACCCGCCCCAGGCTGTCCACTTCCCAGCTGCTAAATAAGAGGGTTCAGTTCTTCCCCTGCTGTGGAGTCTGCACGCTGGATTTGCACCCTCCCCTGAGTTCTGGCCAGGAGGCTTCTTACCCTGTTCAAATTATTTCAGCGTTCAGCTAGAGATTTGCTTCTCCCTGTGGAGTTTTAGCCCCTGCTCCTACCCATTGGATCTCCGTGGTGCCAGGCAGGAAAGGACTGCTGGAGGACCCAGCGAGCTCCCAGGGCCTTGCTGTTGCTTCCTTTACCCCTGTATTTTGCTCGGCTCTCCAAATTGACTCAGCGCCAGATAAAGTCGGAAACTTCTCCCGCAAATAGACCTTCAGCTTGCCTGGTGAGGGTGAGTGTTCGGGGGAGGAGGGTCTCCCTTTCCCATTTCCGCAGTTGGGGCACTCACAGTTTTGGGGGTCTCTCCTGGGTCCTGCAGGAGCGGTCCGCTTCCTTCAGAGAGTCTGTGGGTCCTCTCGGGATTGCTGGTTTGTCCTTGCAGTCAATCTGGTGCTAAAATTCACAGTGCGAGCTGCCACCCGCTGCTCTGTCTGGAGCTGCAATCTAGTCCTGCCTCCCATCCGCCATGATCTCACCAAAACCTCTTCTTTTATTTTATAATTTTTAGAGACAGAGTCTTGCCCTGTCCCCCAGGCTGGAGTGCAGTGGCATGACCATAGCTTATTGCAGCTTCCAACTCCCAGGCTCAAGTGATCCTCCGACCTCAGCCTCCTAGGGAGGCCATTCTTCTGCTTGTCACCCCTGGGTAGATCCCTGAATGTTCCTTCCTTCTCCCCTCCAACAGCAGCATCTCCTTCACATCCCCCTGGCCGAGTCCCTTTACGCCACAGACATTCAGCTCATTAGCTCACTTTTTTTTTTTTTTTTTTTGAGACGGAGTCTTGCTCTGTCGCCCAAGCTGGAGTGCAGTGGCGCGATCCTGGCTCACTGCAAGCTCCGCCTCCTGGGTTCACGCCATTCTCCTGCCCCAGCCTCCCGAGTAGCTGGGACTACAGGCGCCCGCCACTGCGCCCGGCTCATTTTTTGTATTTTTAGTAGAGACGGGGTTTCACCGTGGTCTCGATCTCCTGACCTTGTGATCCGCCCGCCTCGGCCTCCCAAAGTGCTGGGATTACAGGCGTGAGCCACCGCGCCCGGCCCATTAGCTCACTTTCATTTTTTGTTTGTTTCTTTTTGAGACGGAATCTTGCTCTGTTGCCCAGGCTGGAGTGCAGTGGCATGATCTCGGCACACTGCAACCTCTGCCTCCCAGGTTCAAGCAATTCCCCTGCCTCAGTCTTCCCAGTAGCTGGGATTACAGACACACACCACCATGCCCAGCTAATTTTGTATTTTTAGTAGAGATGGGGTTTTGCCATGTTGGCCAGGCTGGTCTCAAACTCCTGACCTCAGGTAATCTGCATGCCTCGGCCTCCAAAAGTGCTGGGATTACAGGCGTGAGCCACCACACCTGGCCCCATTAGGTTACTTTCATTCCACCTTCATGCTTATGGCCATACCTCTTACGCTGCTGGGTGGACATAGAGCTTCACCGCCATCCTCCTGCATGTCCTCTGTGTCTGCTGAGCCCATTGCTCATCTCAGCAGGTTCATCCCAGCAACCGGGGAGGGAAACAAAATCATTCTGTCATTTTCCCACCGAGGAAAGAGTGGCTCAGAGACACTAAGTTCCTTACCTGAGGTCACACAGCCAGTGCAAGTGGTGGCATCATGATTTGCACCCAGGTAGTTGAGCCCATGCTGATTCCAGGTTCAAATCCCTACTCCTCCACCCACCTGCAGACCCTCAATTAGGTTACCTTGGTGATCTCAGCCTCAGGTGCTGCCTCTGGAAAAGAGCCTGTTGGCACCAGTTCACAAACCCATTGAAAGGATTAAATAAAATAGTGCATCTAGGTAGGTCGTGGTGGCTCATGCCTGTAATCCCAACTACTCACCTGTAATCCCAACTACTCAGGAGGCTGAGGCATGAGAATCATTTGAATCTGGGAGGTAGAGGTTGCAGCGAGCCAAGATCACACCACCGCACTCCAACCTGGGTGACAGAGTGAGACTCTGTCTTAAAAAAGAAGAAAAAGATAAAAGAGCCAGGCGCGGTGGCTCATGCCTGTAATCCCAGCACTTTGGGAGGCCAAGGTGGGTGGATCACTTGAGGTCAGGAGTTCAAGACCAGCCTGAACAACGTGGTGAAATCCCATCTCTACTAAAAAAATACAAAATTAGCCGGGTGTGGTGACTCACACCTGTAATCCCAGGTACTTGGGAAACTGAGGCAGGAGAATTGAACCCAGGAGGTGGAGGTTGAAGTGAGCCAAGATCATGTCATTGCACACCAGCCTGGGCAATAAGAGTGAAACTCCATCAGAAAAGAAAAAAAAAGACAGAAAAGAGAGAAAAGAAAGGAAGGAAGGAAGCAAGGAGGGAGGGAGGGAGGAAGGGAGAGAGGGAGGGAAAGAAGGAAGGAAAAGAAGGAGTGCATACAAGGTGTTAAGCACAAGTACTGGGCATGGTGGCCTATGCCTCTAATCCCAGCAACTCAGGAGGCTGAGGCAGGAGGATTCCTTGAACCCAGGAGTTTGAGACCAGCCTGGGCAACATAGCAAGACCCCCCCCTCTTCTCTACAATTTTTTTTTTTTTTTTTGAGATGAAGTCTCAGTCTCTCACCCAGGCTGGAGTGCAGTGGTGCAATCTCCACTCGCTGCAACCTCCGCCTCCCAAGTAGTGAGATTACAAGTGTGTACCACCAAGATTACCAAGCGATTCTCCTGCCTCAGCTTCCTGAGTAGGTGAGATTACAGGCGCATGCCACCACACCCGGCTCATTTTTGTATTTTTAGTAGAGATGGGGTTTCACCACGTTGGCCAGGCTGGTCTTGAATACCTGACCTCAGGTGATCCACCAACCTCAGCCTCCCAAAGTGCTGGGATTACAGGCGTGAGCCACTGCACCCGGCTTGCAAAATATTTTCTAAAAGTTAGCCAGGTGTAGTGGCATGTGCCTCTCCTCCTAGCTACTCAGGAGGCTGAAGCAGGAGGATTGCTTGATCCCAGTGGCCTAAGGATGTGAATAGGCAATTCTCAAAAGAAGATATACAAATGGCCAACAAACTTATGAAAAAATACTCAACATCACTAATGATCAGGGAAATGCAAATCAAAACACAATGCGATACCACCTCACTCCTGCAAGAATGGCCGTAATCAAAAAATCAAAAAATAATAGATGTCGGTATGGATGCAGGAACACTTTTACACTGCTGGTGCGGACATAAACTAATACAACCACTATGGAAAACAGTGTGGAGATTCCTTAAAGAACTAAAAGTAGATCTACCATTTGATCCAGAAATCCCACTACTAGGCATCTACCCAGAGGAAAAGAAGTCATTATACGAGAAAAATACTTGCTCACGCATGTTTATAGCAGCACAGTTCACAATTTCAAAAATGTAGAACCAGCCCAAATGCCCATCAATCAATGTGTAGGTAAAGAAACTGTGGTATATGTATATGAAGGAATACTACTCAGCCATAAAAAGGAATGAATCAATGGAATTAGCAGCAACCTGGATGGGATTGGAGATTATTATTCTAAGTAAAGTAACTCAGGAATGAAAAAATAAACCTTGTATGTTCTCACTGATAAGTGGTAGCTAAGCTGTGAGGATACAAAGGCATAAGAATGATACAGTGGACTTTGAGGACTCTAGGGGAAAGGGTGGGAAGGGGGTGAGGGATAAAAGACTACAAGTTGGGTTCAGCGTATACTGCCCAGGTGATGGGTGTGTGAAAATCTCACAAATCACTGCTGAAGAACTTATTCATGTAATACCACCTGTTCACCAAAAACCTATGGAACTAATTTTTTTGTTTTTAAGGCTGTGCTTTCTCCTGCACAGGTGATCCCATAATAATCACCAGCTTCACTGACCCTTCTATAACATCATCTGCTTTCTCAAAAACACTTGGGCCTCCATGCAGGATGGAAGACAACCCAGTCTCCATTTGCATGTGAGCACATTGAGGTTCGGAGTTGGGGACAGAGTCAGAGGTCGTTCCTGACCCTTAGTCTCTTCTTTATGCAAACTCCTTTCTGCTGCTGTTAAAACAGTAGGAGGGGCCAGGGACAGTGGCTCACGCCTATAATCCCAGCACTTTGGCAGGCTGAGGCAGGTAGATCACCTGAGTTCAGGAGTTCGAGACCAACCTGGCCAACATGGTGAAACCCCATCTCTACTAAAAATACAAAAATTATCTGGGCGTGGTGGCGGGTGCCTGTAATCCAGTCACTTGGGAGGCTGAGGCAGGAGAACCACTTGAACCCAGGAGGCAGAGATTGCAATGAGCCGAGATTGCACCATTGCACTCCGGCCTGGGCAACAAGAGCGAAACTCCATCTCAAAAACAAACAAAAACAGTAGGAGGCAGCTTTGGGGGCTAGGTCTGTCTCAAATGCAGTAACGTCCAAGTGGCACCTTTACTTAAATTTTAGGAGCTGAGAGGATCTCTGTATCAATGGACGGGCCTCCAGGGGTCCTTGATCCTCATGAAGACACAGTGACACTTTGCCTGTGTGTGCATATGTTGCATAAGAGCAGGTCCACATGGCCCTTAGTAAGCGTAGGCATCTCAGCTTATTAGGAGAAAACTACCTCCTTTGTCCTTCAGATTCTGTCTTCCCAGAACATTGCTAATTCCCTCTTCCTATTCCACCTTTGGTTTGGATTCATAGAGAATTAAACTGGAATCTATTATTTATTGGAGTAAAAAGAGCTACCGGGTGGATTAATCACATTGATAAGAGCAGTTGGTTGGTTGGAGGTGGTTTCTAGCGTCATTAACCTTGACCGCTCCTGGAATAATGGGTGGATGGAGATGCATTTGTTTCGTCCACTCTCTGGAAATGTGCGTCGTAACAGTGCGTGGGGCACCGAGCTGTGTCTGGAGACAGTGTGTATGAGCATTTACCGAAACCACAGGGAAGGTTGCACTGGGAAAGTTATGACCTCATCTTATTCCAGCAATGTAGCCATTCCAGTCCAAGAAAAGACATGAGCTGTTGAGAATTAACAGCAGAGGGGTCTGCCTGTGTGTCCCAGGGTACATAGGCAGGAACATGCCCCTCTTTGCATCTCCTTCAGACATTTCCTAGGATTGCTCTAAGGCTGTGAAACTGCTGGGAAACAGCAAACTGAGGATTTCCAATTTGTCTTCCTGGGGACTAGACAGGAACGAGGCTGAAGAAGGAGAAATGGGGCTGGATTGTGAAGGGCTTTGAGAATTAGGTGTATAAGTTTGAATTTAATTCTACACTGTGGTGCTCCATGGAACGGTCAGTCCAGGGCAGTGGGCTAGAGGTCTGTCCTAGAAAAAGTGAAAGCAGAAATTTGCAACCTCTAGATCCGAATCTTCTGCTGGGTTATAAACTCTTAATAATCAGTCCTATTGCTTAGCAAGCTTCAAATATGAATCTGTACCAGACTGAATGTTTGCATTTAAAAATGTGACTTTTGCCTGTAATTCCAGTGTTTTGGGAGCCCAAGGCAGGAGGATCACTTGAGGTGAGGAGTTCAGGACTAGCCTGAGCCAAATAGCAAGATTCTGTCTCTACAAAAAAAATTTTTTTTTTTAATTAGCCAGGTATAGTGACACCTGCCTGTGGTGCTAGCTTCTCAGGAGGCTGAGGCAGGAGGATCACTTGAGCCCAGGAGTTCAAGGTTACAGTGAGCTATGATCACCCTACTGTACTCCAGCCTAGGCAACAGAAAAAAAATTAAAATTAAAAATTTGATTTAATTTTTAACAACAACTCCATTTTCAAATGAAGACCCATGCCCTTGAGGTTTCTTAACCTCTCTGTGCTTTAGTTCTTAACAGCATTTTATGTACTTTGATTCTTACAACTCTTTAAGGTAGATACTAAGATAAACCCATTTTACAGATGAGGAAAGGGAAACTGAAAGAGTTGAAATAACTTGCCTGGAGTTGGACAGCTCCCACACAGGATTTGACCAGGGATTTGAATGTGTGCCATCCAGCTCTAGTCTGCTGTGAACCACGTTGCTCTCTTGCCTTTCTAGATAGTTTTTCAAGCAGATGTCCACCATTCTGCCACCTTCTCCGTGACCACCGCTTGGGTCTCAGTGGAATGGAAAGGTTCCAATGCCCTTCCCTTCACCTTCAGCACCACTTCCTTCAAAACGTTGACCAAGTGAAAAGCTGCCAGTCAGGGTACATTCTGGAAGGTTCTGCCACATCCACCTTTGATATCACAGATGTCTTGCTTTGTCTTAGGAGAAGAGGTCGGTACTGGTCATCTTGTGGATCTTGGCCTTTCTGGCGGGGAACACCCTCTATGTGCTTTATACATTCAGCTCCCAGCAGCTGTACAACAGGTGAGCATGGGAATCCAACCCCCACGGTGGGAGAGTGGGGCGCTTGGCTGGGCTTGGGGCATGTACCCTTTCACTTGAGAATTGAGGCACAAGCTCTGTGTCATGTTATAAATTCCAAATTCCACCCTGCTATTACTCCTCATGCATATCTAAACCAGCACTCAATAATAGAAATTCAAGGTAAGCCACGTAGGTAAATTAACATCTTCTAGTTACGGAAAACTAAACAGAAACAGGTGGAATCAATTATAATAATTGATTTTATTTAACCCAGTATATCAAAAATATTTGGGTTTTGTTTGTTTGTTTGTTTGTTTTGAGACAGGATCTCACTGCATCACCCAGACTGGCAGTAGTGTGATCACGGCTCACTGGAGCCTCGACCTCCCTGGGCTCAGGTGATCCTCCCACCTCAGCCTCCCAAGTAACTGGTACTACAGGTGCATGCCACCACACCTGGCTAATTTTTATAGTTTTTGTAGAGACGGAATTTCCCTTTGTTGCCCAGGCTGGTCTCGGACCTCTGAGCTCAAGCAATCCACCTGCCTTGGCCTCCCAAAGTGCTGGGATCATTACAGGCATGGGCCACCGCACCTGGCCCCAAAAGATTGTCATTTCAACATGCAATCAATATAAAAATTATAAATGAGATATTTTACATTTTTTTTTTTTTTTTGAGACAGAGTCTCACTCTGTTGCCCAGGCTGGAGTGCAGTGGCGCGATCTTAGCTCACTGCAATCTCAGGTTTAAGCAGTTCTCCTGCCTCAGCCTCCTGAGTAGCTGGGATCACAGGCACGTGCCACCACGCCTAGTGAATTTTTGTATTTTTAGTAGAGACAGGGTTTCACCGTATTGGTCAAGCTGGTCTCAAACTCCTGACCTCGTGATCCGCCCGCCTCTGCCTCCCAGAGTGCTGGGATTACAGGCGTGAGCCACTGCGCCTGGTTTTACATTCTTTTTTCACATTAAGTCTTTGTAATCTGGTATCTTACACATACAGCTTATGTCAGTTCCAACCAACCACATTTCGAGTATTCAAAATGGTTAGTGATCAGTGTATGAATAGTGCAGGTCTGGAATATTTCTGGAAGGACAACCAAGAAACTGGAAATAATAATTGCCTCTTGGTGGGCACTGGAGATCAGAAACCTACTTTGCGCAGTTTGGCCTTTTTTTATTTTTATTTTTTTGAGATGGAGTTTCACTCTGTTGCCCAGGCTGGGGTGCAGTGGTGCAATCCCGGCTCACTGCAACCTCTGCCTCCCAGGTTCAAGTGATTCTCCTGTCTCAGCCTCTTAAGTAGCCAGGATTACAGGTGCCTGCCACCACACCCAGCTAATTTTTGTATTTTTCGTAGAGATGGGGTTTCACCATGTTGGCCAGGCTGGTCTCGAACTCCTGACCTGAGGTGATCCGTCGACCTCGGCCTCCCAAAGTGCTGGGATTACAGGCGTGAGCCACCACGCCTGGCCCAGTTTGGCCTTTTATATTACAGTCATGTGTCACGTAATGATGTTTCCATCAACGATGGACCGTATAGACAGCAGTGGTCCCATAAGGTTATAATGGAGCTGGAAAATTCTATTGCCTAGTGATACTACAGCCATCATAATGCTGTAGCACAGTGCCTTACGTATTTGTGTTGATGCTGGGGTAAACCTATTGTCCTGCCAGTCATATAAAAGAAGAGTGCATGCAATTTATGTACAGTACCTAATGCTTGATAATGATAATAAAAGACTATGTTACTGGTTTATATGTTTACTATACTTTTCATTGTCATTTTCTTTTCTTTTTCTCTTTTTTTTTTTGAAACCGAGTTTTGCTCTTATCGCCCAGGCTGCAGTGGCACGATCTCGGCTCATTGCAACCGCCATCTCCCAGGTTCAAGTGATTCTCCTGCCTCAGCCTCCCAAATAACTGGGATTACAGGCATTCACCACCATGCCTGGTTAATTTTTGTATTTTTAGTAGAGACAGGATTTCGCCATGTTGGCCAGGCTGGTCTCAAGCTCCTGATCTCAGGTGATCTACCTGCCTCAACCTCCCAAAGTGCTGAGATTACAGGCGTGAGCCACAGTGCCCGGCCCATTGTCATTTTAGAGTGCACTTTTTCTACTTATAAAACATAAAAGTTGGCTGGGCATGGTGGCTCACACCTGCAATCCCAGCACTTTGAGAGGCCAAGGTGGGCAGATCATGAGGTCAGGAGTTCAAGACCAGCCTGGCCAAGATGGTGAAACCCCCATCTGTACTAAAAATACAAAACTTAGCCGGGCGTGGCGTCGGACGCCTGTAATCCCAGCTACTCGGGAGGCTAAGCCAGAGAATTGCTTGAACCCGGGAGGCAGAGGTTGCAGTGAGTCGTGATTGCGCCACTGCACTCCAGACAGAGAGAGACTGTGTCTCAGAGTTAACTATAAGGCAGCCTTAGGCAGTGCCTTTCAGAAGAATTCATTGCCGTCTTAGGAGATGACAGCGCCATGGATGTTATTGCCCCTGAAGATCTTCCAGTGGGACAAGATGTGGAGGTGGAAGACAGTGATATTGATGATTCTGACCCCATTTAGGGTGAGGCTAAGGTATATGTTTGTGTCTTAAGTTTTAACAAAAAATTTTAAAAATTGGAAAAACCTAATAGAATAAGGATATAAAGAAATAAAATATTTTTGTACAGCTGTACAATCTGTTTTAAGCTAAGTATTATTATAAAATAGTCAAAAAATAAAAACAGTGTACAAAGTAAAAATGTTACAGTAAGCTAAGGTCAATTTATGATTGAAGAAATAAACATTTTAAAATAAATGTAACGGCCGGGCATGGTGGCTCACGCCTGTAATCCCAGCACTTCAGGAGGCCAAGGCGGGTAGATCATTTGAGGTCAGGAGTTTGAGATCAGCCTGGCCAACATGGTGAAACACCGTCTCTACTTAAAAAAATACCAAAATTAGCCAGGTGTGGTGTCAGGAGCCTATAATCCCAGCTACTTGGGAGGCTGAGGCAGGAGAATCATTTGAACCCGGGAGGTGGAGGCTACAGTAAGCCAAGATCATGCCACTGCATCCAGTCTGGGTGATAGAATGAGACTCTATCTCAAAATAAAATAAAATAAAATAAAAGTAGTGTAGCCTACATGTACAGTGTCTGTAAATTCTACAGCAGTGTATAGTCATGTCTTAGGCCTTCACATTCATTCACTACTCTTTCATTGACTCACCCAGAGCAACTCCCAGTCCCGCAAGCTCCAGTGATAGTAAGTGTCCTATATGGGTGTACCTTTTTCCATCCTTTATACGGTATTTTTACTGTGCCCTTTCTGTTTAGATATACAAATACCATTGTGTTATAATTGCCTATAGTGTTCAGTACAGTAACATGTTATATAGGTTTGTAACCTAAGAGTAATAGGCTATATCATAGAGCCTAGATGTAGTAGGCTATGCTATCTAGTTTTGTGTAAGTCAACTCTATGGTGTTCACACAAGGACCAAATCACCTAAGAATGTGTTTCTCAGAACAGTGTCCCAGTCACTAAGCGATGTATGACTGTATTTTATTTTTCCCCCATCTGATGAATGTAAGAGCTTTTAAAAGTGATTTTAATGTATGTATGTCCTTTTTCTTTGTTTTTTCCTTTTTTTTTTTTTTTTTTTTTTTTTTTTTGAGACAAGGTCTTGCTCTGTCACCCAGGCTGGAGTGCAGTGGGTGGATCATACTTACTGAAACCTCAACCTCCCAGCCTCAAGCAATCTTCCCACCTTAGACTCCCAAGTAGCTGAGACTTCAGGCGCATGATACCATGCTCAGCTAATTTTTTTTATTTTTAGTAGAGATGGGGTTTCTCCATGTTGCCCTGGCTGGTCTTGAACTCCTTGCCTCAAGTGATCCACCCATCTCAGCCTTCCAAATGGCTCATAGGTGTGAGCCTTTGTGACCGGCTTTTTCTTTTTTCATTCATTCGTTAACTGATTCATTTATGCCTGTACTTTTTTAAAAAAGTCCTTAAAGATACTCACTAGAACAGAGGTTGGCAGACTACAGCCATTCACCCATTTTGATTAGTAACATTTTGCTAAAACACAGCTACACCCATCCATTTACTTATCGTTTATGAGTTCATCTGTGTTCCGGCAGAGTTGAACAGTTATGGCAGAGACCATATAGCTTACAAAGCCAAAACTATTTACTGTCTGTTTTTAAAGGAAAAGCTTGCTGACTCCTGGCCTAAAAAATATTAACAGTGGTCCTCTAGATGTTACATATGTGGATAGGCCAGGTGCGTTGGCACACGCCTGTAATCCCAGCACTTTGGGAGGTCGAGATGGGCAGATACTTTGAACCCAGGAGTTCGAGACCAGCCTGGGCAACATGGTGAAACCCCATCTCTACAACAAATGCAAATATTAGCCGGGCATGGTGGCGTGCACCTATAGTCCCAGTTACCCTGGAGACGAGGGTGGGAGGATCACATGAGCCCAGGAGGTCAAGGCTGCAGTGAGCCATAATCGCACCACTGCATTCCAACCTGGGTGACAGAGTGAGATCCTATCGTTAAAAAAAAAAAAAAAAGTACGTGTGTGAGCAATTTTATTTTTTTCTTTAGAATTATCTTAAAATTTTTTTTTAATGGACACTTTTTTTTACATAGTAATAGCAGTGCTTTTTAAATAATGTTAAGTGATAAAAATGTCTACCCCATCTGGGTTGAGCTGTACAGAGACAAGGTAACAGGGCTCCTTGCTCCTACACCCCAAATACATGTCCCATGATATGGGCATCCTCTTCTGTGACATTGACTCACAGTTCTATGCAATGTGGTGCGGCAAGTGGGGAGGGAGAGCACAGGAAATTGAATGGATTACTGAGCCCCGACTTATCAGCTTCCTTAAAATATCCCTGTCACCCTGACAGCCCATTCTGGGCTCATTGCAAGCTCCGCCTCCCGGGTTCACGCCATTCTCCAGCCTCAGCCTCCCAAGTAGCTGGGACTACAGGCGCCTGCTGCCATGCCCGGTTAATTTTTCTATTTTTAGTAGAGACGGGGTTTCATCGTGTTAGCCAGGATGATCTCGCTCTCCTGACCTTGTGATCCTCCCGCCTCGGCCTCCCAAAGTGCTGGGATTACAGGCGTGAGCCACCGCACCTGGCCGGAAATTCTTTTGAAACGAGACGCTTCCTCCACAAATCTGCCAGCGTAAATGAAGCAGGCAGAATCTCACTCACTCCCGTGGACATCTCGAATGGTCAACAGTTTCTCTCCTGAGTTCCTTCAGGGCTGCTTGCCAGCCTCCAATTTTTTTTTAGTGAGTTTGTTTCCCCTGGTGCCTATACGTTGCTGTCCATAGTTGCTGCCCCATCAATATTTGTCAAATAAATGAATAGCTCAGATTTTTTAAAATTTATTTTTATTTATTTATTTATTTATTTATTTTTGAGACACAGCCTTTCTCTATTGCCCTAGCTGGAATGTAGTGGTGCCAACATGGCTCACTGCAGCCTTGAACTCCTGGGCTCAAGCAATCCTCCCATCTCAGCCTCCCAAAGTGCTGGGAATACTGGCATGGGCCACCACACCTGGTCACAATTTTTAAAGTTACTTATAATTCAAAAGTAATTTATTTTTAATTGTGAAAATTGGAAAACCCATTTAAAAAGGACCAAAACCACATCCAATTCTGTCACCTAACAGCAACTCTGCTACCATTTTTCTCTACATATTTATACCTATTTGTTGTGGAAATTGTAGCATGCAGAACATGCCATTGTACAACTCTTTCATTTACCAGCATATCACTTTAATACACAATAAATGTCAATAAATGCAAGGAGCATTTCTTTATTTATTTTGAGACGGAGTCTTGCTCTGTCGCCCAGGCTGGAGTGCAGTGGCACAATCTTAGCTCACTGTAACCTCCATCTCCTGGGTTCAAGTGATTTTCCTGCCTCAGCCTCCTGAGTAGCTGGGATTACAGGCAAATGTCACTACACTTGACTGATTTTTTTTTTTTCTTGAGACAGAGTCTTGCTCTGTCGCCAGGCTGGAGTGCGGTGGCACGATCTTGGCTCACTGCAACTTCTCCCTTCTGGGTTCAAGCGATTCTGCTGCCTCAGCCTCCCAGGTAGCTAGGACTACAGACACATGCTACCACACCCAGCTAATTTTTGTATTTTTAGTAGAGACAAGGTTTCACCAAGTTGGCAAGGATGGTCTCGATCTCTTGACCTTGTGACCCGCCTTGGCCTCCCAAAGTGCTGGGATTATAGGTGTGAGCCACCGCGCCCGGCCAATTTTTTGTAATTTTAATAGAGACAGGGTTTCACCATGTTGGTCAGGCTGGTCTCAAACTCCTGACCTCAGGTGATCTGCCTGCCTCGGCCTCTCAAAGTGTTGGGAGCCACCATGCCCAGCTGCAGGTAGCATCTATTGACACTTCCTGTGTATGTGCCTAGGACTATATTAAGAAAGCATATCAACTAAGGGCCCTTTGGGTTACCAGCTTAAGCAAACAGGGAATTCTTCCAGGCATTGCTCCATGCAGGGACTCAAGCAATCCTAGGAAAACCAAACAACAAGGCCCGAGAAAGGGCAGGGACCAGGAACTTCCTGGAATTTGATGTTCAGTTCTTGGCATGACTTAGCCGTTCACTGGCAGTCTCTGTTTCTCCTTCAAAATTAAAGAGAGCGCGCCTCTGATTGGCTTTTCATGCGCCAGGGGGGCTGGGTCGCAGAGTCCAGTGGGGATGTGGAAGCTTTCCCTGAGGATGGCAGTGGTGAGCACATCTCAGAATAGAGTCACAGGCTTAGCAGATGCCCTAAATGCAACTACTTGGAAGAATCTGTAGAGGCTGTAAGGGTGCTGGAAATCACATCTCTACATCAGACACAAAATTGTGTAAGTCCCAGACTTGGAGATTTCACAAACTAGTAAAGCGACCCACATCAAAGTCCAGGGGGTTACCATGTAGATAACAGCTTGCTTTTTGCAACTAAAAACATATTTTAAAAATGATCATCACGTAATAGCCAGAAGGTAGAAGCAAGCCAGTGACCCAGTGTCTATTGGCAGATGAATGGATAAACACCCTGTGGTATGTGCATACAGTGGAATATTATTCAGCCTGAAATAGAAAGGAAATTCTGACACATGCTGCAACATGGATGAACCTTGAGGACATTTTGTGAATTGAAATAAGCCAGATACAAAAGAACGTTAGGTGTATGATTGCATGAAGTACCTAAAGTAGTCAAATTTATAGACAGGAGAATGGCAGTTGCCAGGGACTGTGGGGAGAAGGGAATGTGGAGTTACTGCTAATGGATACAGAGTCTCAGTTTTGCAAGATGAAAAGAGGTCTGTGGTTAGATGGTGGTGATGATTATGCAACAATGTGAATGTACTTAGCATCATTGAACTGTGCACGTAAAAATGGTTAAGACGGTACATTTAAGGTTCTGTGTGTTTTACCACAATTAGAAAAAAAGATCATCTACCACTGACATCATTTCATAAAAGAATGATTATTTTAACACCAAAGAATTAATTAGGAAAGAAAAATAATCCTGTAATTGGAATACATTTGGCTTCATTTTTTAAAAAGTATTTGGAGATCACTGCATAAGTGAATGTTATCAGAACGTGACTGCTGTTTGTGGAAACTATCAGATCTGCCAGAATTGAGGGAAGATTCTTTTGTGGATGGTTGGGGGTAGGGTTGGCCAGAGGACCTCTAGGACAGAGTTGAAACTCAAATCGGGCTTTCAGATCACATCCATCTGTTTAGAAAATGAACTTTGAGGACTGTGTGGTTTCGCCACTCTCTGAGGCCACCCATAAAAGCAATTTGAGGAGCAGTTCCGAGGCGTCAACACAGATCTCGTACCCTGCATTCAGTGCATGGTCTAGAATGTCAAGGTCCTGGTGGAGGGTGGAGGAGGTGGAGTTTCCCAGAACCTTGGATGAATTTCCAGCTCATGCCATTTTCTGGGTATGATCATATTCCCAGGCTCAGACCTCTGTGCCCCCATCAAAGCAGGCTGAGTCAAACTGGCACACAGGAAGAGAGAGAGAGAGAAGCTTAAGAGAGGAGCAGCAGGCTGGGCGCGGTGGCTCACACCTGTAATCCCAGAACTTTGGGAGGCTGAGGTGGGTGGATCACCTGAGGTCAGGAGTTCGAACCAGCCTGGCCAAAAGGGTAAAACCCCATCTCTACTAAAAATACAAAATTAGCCAGGTGTGGTGGCGCACACCTGTAATCCCAGCTACTTGGGAGGCTGAGGCAGGAAAGTCGCTTGAACTGGGGAGGTGGAGGTTGCAGTGAGCCGAGATTGCACCATTGCACTCCAGCCTGGGCAACAAGAGTGACGAGAAATCCCATGGAGACAGGGTGGGGATGTGGGAGGGTCACTGAAGGTGTTGTGAGTGACTTGTCAGTAATTTTGCCCTCCTCAAAATAACCCAGACCAACCCATTCTTAGGATGCTAGAATAGGGGCCTCATTTTGCACCCTTTTCCGCCAGCCCAGCTGAGTATTTCCAAAGCATATAGAAAGCATCCATTCTGTGCTGAGTGCACTTCTCCCTGCTTTGGAGGAGGCTGATGGGATTCAGTCTGGCCCTTGCCCAGAGCCTGTAATCCGGCAGGAAGAAAGGAGAGGGACCAGCGTGGGTTGAGTACTGGTTCCAATATAAGCTCCACATTCAACCCGAGATGCTGCAGGAAGGTGACTCCACCTCTTGGTGTCCCGGTGTCCTCAGCTCAAAATGGGATATATATATATATTTTTTTGTTTTGTTTTGTTTTTTTGTTTTTGAGAAGGAGTCTCACTCTATCGCCCACGCTGGAGTGCAGTGGCATGATCTCGGCTCACTGCAACCTCTGCTTCAGCCCTCTGAGTTGCTGAGACTACAGGCATGCACCACCATGCTCAGCTAATTTTTATTTTTTTAATAGAGACAGGGTTTCACCATGTTGGCCAGTCTCGAACTCCTGACAAGTGATCCGCCTGCCTCTGCCTCCCAAACTGCTGGGATTACAGTCGTGAGCCACCGCGCCCAGCCTCAAAATGGGATATTCACAGTACCTACTTCATAGAGTCTTTGGGAAGACAAGATGAGTTAAGATATGTAAAATGCACAGAGCAGGGCTGCATGACATCTAAAGCCAGGATATTTTAGCCACTATTACAAAGAACATTCCCCTCTTGGGGGGTGTTGGAGAGCAGTGCCACTCAAAGTGTGGTCTGTTCACCAGTGCCAGTTTGAGAACTGCTTGTTGTCTGTCTCCAACAAGTTAAGTTCAGAAACTGAACATGAGGTTTCACTTATCTGGTCATGGACAGGTTTACACTACTCAGCTGTAGAGTATGGATGGAGAACTTTAACTGCAGCCAGGATGTCTGGGTTCCAGGCCACCTCTGTCCCTTAATATTTTCAGGATCTTCCACATATTACTTTACCTTTCTGTGCCTCAGTTTCCTCATCTGCAAAATGGGGTGGATAAAAGTACCTGCCTCATAGTATTACTATCGTCATCACTGCTGCACCACAGGGTCTGTAATCTGTCCATTATCTCATCAAATCCTGCCAATGACACCATAAGGCAGGGAACAATTCCCATTTTATTCATGAGAACACTGAGGCTTACAGAGATAACTTTATTTGCCCAGGGTCCAATAAATGGGGAAGCCTGGATTCCAGTTCAAGTCTGTCTGATACCAACGCCTTTATGCTTATGTAGTGTGACTTTGGGCAGCTGACGTCACCTCTCCAAGCCTCAGCGCCTTATTTATAAACTGGAGATAAGCAACACTCACTGCACGGGACAGTCGTGAGGATCAGTGAGCAAAGAGCTTAGCACAGTTCCTGGCACATCAGTTTCCCTCCCTCCTTCATAGTATTGGCCTGCCTTCCTAATTTCCTCTCCCTGCCTTCCCTCCCTCTCTTCCTCCTCCTTTCTTTTCTTCCCTCCTTCCTTCCTTCCTTCCTTTTGCCTCCTCTTATAAAGCCTGTTGTGGACCCACAAAACTAGAGGGCACTGTTATGGTTGGGTTTGTCCCCACCAAAACTCATGTTGAAATTTGATCCCCAGTGGTGTTGGGAGATGGGGCCTAGCGGAAGGTGTTTGGGTCACGGGTATGGATCCTCCATGAGTGGTTTGGTGCCATTTTCATGATAGTGAGTGAGTTCTTGCTCTGGTGAAACTGGGTTAGTCTCATGGGAATGGATTAGTTCCTGTGAGGGTGGGTTCTTATAAAGCCAGGATGCCCCTGGGGTTTGTCTGCTTCCCCTTTGGCCTTCTCCTTCATGTTATGATGCACCAGAAAAATAACCCTCACCAGAAGCTAGTGCCATGCCCTTGAACTTCCCAGCCTGTAGAACCCTGGGCTAAATAAAACTCTTTCCTCTGGCTGACAGCAGTGGCTCATGCCTGTATCTCAGCACTTTGGAAGGCTGAGGTGGGGGGATCACTTGAAGTCAGGAGTTTGAGACCAGCCTGGCCAACATGGCAAAACCCCGTCTCTACTAAAAATACAAAAAATTAGCTGAGTTGGCAGATGCCTGTAGTCCCAGCTACTTGGGAGGCTGAGGCGGGAGAATCACTTGAACCCAGGAGATGGAGGTTGCAGTGAGCCGAGATCACACCACTGCACTCCATCCAGCCTGGGAGACAGAGCAAGACACCATCTCAAAAACAAACAAACAAACAAAACCACCTCTTTCCTCTACAAATTACCCAGCCTAAGGTATTCTGTTATAGCAACACACAAAAAAGGACTAAAACAGGGACCTTAATGAAACTCCAATATGGCCATTTAACTCTCAAGGGAACTAAGACTCAGAGAGGTTAAAAGATCCATGTGAGGTCACAGCAGGTGAGTAGCAGATTCAGGAAAAGAACACAGACATCTGACTCCCAGTTCAGTGCTCTTTCTATAGGTGATACTTCAGGAAAAGGACACAGACGTCTGACTCCCAGTTCAGTGCTTTTTCTACAGGTGATACTTAGAAGGCTCCTGAGTGAGTAGAAGGAGCTGCTGAGGCCTGGCCCTAAGGGAACCTTCTGACCCTCTGAATCCTTCCCCCAGCCTCATATTCCTGAAGCCCAACCTGGAGACACTGGACTTCTTTGACCTGCTGTGGATCGTGGGGATCGCAGACTTTGTTCTAAAGTACATCACCATCGCCCTCAAGTGCCTCATCGTGGCCCTGCCCAAGATCATCCTGGCCGTCAAGTCCAAGGTAGGCACTGGCTGCAACCATCAGGTAACCCCAGTCACATGGATCACACAGAGGATTCAGAGTGCCTTCTGAGGAGGAAAGAATGGATGAGAGTGGACTGACGTCAGCACATAAAATAAAGAGAGCCTGAGCTCATAGCTCCTGTCACCCACCTCTTCTAATTCCATGAAGCTGAGCATGGCTCTTTGTCATCACCACTTTGTCACACCTCTACTTTCCAAGTGCATTTCCTAAGTTAGGTTGTTCACAGCTACCCTTGATGCAATTTTCATCCACATTTCACCTGAGAGAGGGAAAAAAAAGCATGTTAGCATGCTCTGGGTCCTGCTTCTCCCAGGGAAGGAGAGCCCTAATAGGTTTTGACTATTTGTGGCTTCCAGGAGCTAATTTTATAGAGGGGACTGAGGCTCGGAAGGAAAGATCTCCATGATTGATTAGTGATGTCTGCCACAGACCCTGGAGTGGGTGGTGAGGACAATGATGCTTTGCAGTGTATCACAGAGAAAGGCCTCCAGGCAGGTGTTGGAATGAAGAGGCCTTGGGGAGTAGACTTTGGAGTTCAGAGGACTGAGCAGGGCTCAGACAAGGTATCACCTATAGGACATAGCGATTGCCAGTGGCTCTGTAAGGTGACCCAAAGGGAATGTGGACTGAAGCAGATGGACTAAAGAATGTTTAAAGTCTCCTGCTTTCCATTATGTAAAAACAGCCATCTTTCAAGTTCAGAAAGCTGAGACATGTCCCAGGCATTGCTTGACAGCAGAGCAGCTTGGAAGTGACCATCGATCTTGAGTGGCAACTAACCCAACCCATGACCCCAATCTTTGGGCCCGTTTTGGTCCTCCCACCTTTCATGTCCACTCCCTTCCTCCACTGTGTGATTTAACACGGTGGTCCCCAACCTTTTTAGCACCAGGAACCGGTTTCATGGAAGACAGGTTTTCCACGGATCAGGGTGGGGATGGTTTCGGGATGAAACTGTTCCACCTCAGATCATCAGGCACTGGATTCTCGTAAGGAGCACGCAACCTAGATCATCCCTCGCATGTGCAGTTCACGATAGGGTTCGCACTCCCAGGAGAATCGACTGCTGCAGCTGATCTGATGGGAGGTGGAGCTCGGGTGGTAATGCTTGATCACCCACTGCTCACCTCCTGCTGTGCGCCTGGTTCCTAACAGGCCACAGTCTAGTACCAGTCATCAGCCCCGGGATTGGGGACCCCTGATTTATCTAGTTGAGCCAAAATCCTAGGCTGCTGAGGTTTTCTTAGACGAAGCCACAGCTCTGGTACCCAAAAGGCAGTGCTAGGAAATGCAAAATGGCATAAAGACAAAAAAAAAAAAGAAATGCGGAGAAGAAAGGCCAGAGGGGAAACAACAGGCCTAGGAAAGTCCTCAGATGCCTCCCGTTTACCCTCCCCAAGACCATGATGACCAGGACCTTTTGCCCACTGAGCTCGTGCAGGGTTCCAGGTCAGCACCACGCACTTGACACTGGAAAGCAGCATGGCCTGATGGCTATGCCCATGGACTCTGGCATCAGACACATCTGTGTTCAGATCCCAGCCATGCGCCTCTCCAGCTGTGTGACTTTGGGCAGGTGACAAAAACCTAGTTTCCTCATCTGTCAACTGAGAATAACAATAGCACCTTCCTCCAAAGTACTCCGTTTGTAAGAACTATTGGTTGTGGGAAATACAGAGTGCTTTGCTCCACACTCTGCACATGGTAATTGCTCAATGAGTAATTCACAATCCCTGTGTTGTCTAATCTTCATGACTGCCAGCTCTGCACTGATTAGCTGTGCAATCTTGTTTGAATGACTTAGCCTCAGTGCCCTCATCTGTAAAATGGGGTAATAGTTTTTCAGCTAAATGACTTCCTCTGATCGTTTCAGCTACACTCTCCATCTTTCTCACCCTGCTGTCTGCCCAGGGGGCTGACCTGCGTGAACTATGGGCTCCTGTGCCCATCAGCTTCCAGTTGGGTTCAGCCGATGGAGAGAGAGGCAGAGGTATTTACTCCCCCAGCATGTTAGTCTCCTGTGGCTGCTGTGACAAATTGCTACAAACTTAGCAGTTTAAAGCAACATTAATTTATTATCGTTCTGGAGGTTAGGAGTCCAAAATGGGTTTTACTGGGGCAAAAATGAAGGTGTTGGCAGGGCTGTGTTCTTCCTCCATCTTCCAAATCAGTGATGTCAGGTTGAGCGTTCTCTCCTCTCTCCTCTCTCCTCTCTCCCTCCATGCCACACCTCTGCCTTCATTGTTGCATCTCCTGATTCTTACCCTCCTGCCTTCCTCTTATAAGGACCCTGTGATGACACTGGCCCTACCCAAATAATCTAGGCTCATCTCCCATCCTTAATCACATCAGCAAAGTCTCTTTTGCCACATAAGGTAACATTCACAGGTTCTAGGGATTAAGGTGTGGACATCAGCTGGGCGCGTTGACTCACGCCTGTAATCCTAGCACTTTGGGGGGAAGAGGTGGGCGGATTGCCTGAGCTCAGGAGTTCAAAACCAGCCTGGGCAACATGGCAAAACCCGGTCTCTACTAAAAATACAGAAAAAAATTAGCTGGGTGTGGCAGCATGCACCTGTAGTCCTAGTTATTCGGGAGGCTGAGGCAGGAGAATTGCTTAAACCCAGGAGGCAAAGGTTGCAGTGAGCCGAGATCGCACCACTGCACTCCAGCCTGAGCAACAAAGCGAGACTCCATCTCCAAAGAAAAAAAAAAACAAGATGTGGACATCATGCCCACTTCAGCAGCACATATGCTAAAATTGGAATGACACAGAGATTAGCATGGCCCCTATGCAAGGATGACACACAAATTCATGAAGCATGCTATATTTTTTTTAATCAAAAAAAAAAAAAAAATAGGGCCGAGTGTGGTGGCTCAATGGCTTACACCTATAATCCCAGCACTTTCGGAGGCTGAGTCAGGAAGATCGCTTGAGGCCAGGAGTTTGAGACCAGCCTGGGCAAGACCCACCTGCTGGCGAAACCCCGTCTCTACTAAAAATTTAAAAAATTAGCTTAGTGTGGTAACACATGCCTGTGGTCCCAGCTATTTGGGAGCCCAAGGTGGGAGGATCGCTTGAGGCCAGGAGTTCCAGACTGCAGTGAACCATGATCATGCCACTGCACTCCAGCCTGGGCAACAGAGTGAGATTCTGTCTCTTAAAAAAAAAAAAAAAAAAAAAAGTAAATAAAAATAAAATAATTTTCTAAAAGATATGGACATTTTTGGGTGGGCGCAGCATTCCGCTCCCTGCCACACCTGGTTTCCTCCCTCCCGGGTTACCATGGGTGAGTGATATTCCTCGTACTTCACACCCAGTAACCCACTGAATCTCTACAACATCCCTGGGAAGCGGGCACTGTTATTCCTACCACCCGCTTTCTCACATGTCGAAAATAAGTCTGAACACACAGTTCTTATCACAGGCAGCTCCTCCAGACAGCTTTCTATCTAGGTCTGGTGACTGTGCCCTCCCTCTACCCTTCTGGACTAGACCACCTCTTGTTGGTTTCCACAAACCCTGCCCACACCTTTGTAAATAGCACAGGTATTAAACTCTTCAGTTACCTGATTTTAGTATGCCAGGACCCTACTCACTCTACCATGAGACTTCCCTCATGGCGTCAATGGAGTTTATGAATATTTAGGGCTGGCCTGGCTCATTGTAAGTGTTCAATACATGTTGGCTACCAGGGTGATGCTTTTAAATCACTGCTATGCCCCTCTTTCCTCCTACTACTGCTACTAGCACCCTACCCTTCAGGATATACACACTTATCCTCATTTTACAGACAAAGACATTGAGGCCCAGAGATCCCCCGATAGACACTTGTCAGAACCAGGATTTGAACTCATGTCTGCCTTATGTCAATCCCAAGGGTCTCTCCCAGCTGTCAGACCTCTGAGAATCCTAGCCAGGATTGTTTCCATAGGCTTTGTGTGCCCCTACACTGGCTTCGTGTTCTTGGGCTGGGAACCCCAGGGGGAAGCTTCTGGTTGGCCCCCTCCTTGAAACATCTGCTCCGGCCTCACTCCCTTGTTAGATATGACAGGTCTGGCCAGTGAAGGTCTGAGAGCTACACTGCCAGCTTCCTGGGTACCACATACATTGACCAGGAATGGGCTGCAGCCATCAGCTGCCTCTTCAAGGTGGACCAGCTCCTGCAATGGCATAGGTTGCAGCCACCTGCAGGCACAAGGCACATCATCCTCACTTGAGCAGTAACACCCCTCCCTGCGCCCAGCTACAGCCAAGCTCTGACCCCAGGAACCCAGGATGAGGAGGAGCCTGGACTGAAGCCAGTATTGAGAAATGGCAATGTCTTCCACTTTTCCTTAGCACCTGTCAGCTGCTGGGAAATTGTTGGCTCTCCACAGCCAGCCAGGTCAGACAGAGGGGCAGTACAGGCAGAGCCCACAGAGTGGCCTGTGCTAAGTGACACTTGAGAACAGATTGTCACCAATGGATCATTTTTCTGCCTGTTCTAATTAGGACCAGGAATAACAACTGTAATAGCAAACTCTTAGAGGCCGCTTAACTGTGTACTGGCCTCTGTCCCAAGTACTTTACATGTACAAACTCATTGAGTCATGACCACATCCCTGTGAACAGGATCCTGTTATTACTGCCATCCCATTTTCACAGATGTAGAAACTACAGGCCGGGCATGGTGGCTCACACCTGTAATCCCAGCACTTTGGGAGGCCGAGGCGGGCAGATCACGAGGTCAGGAGATCGAGACCATCTGGCTAACACACAGTGAAACCCCATCTCTACTAAAAAAAAATACAAAAAAATTAGCCGGGTGTGGTGGCGGGCACCTGTAGTCCCAGCTGCTTGAGAGGCTGAGGCAGGAGAATCGCTTGAATCAGGGAGGCGGAGCTTGCAGTGAGATGACATCACACCACTACACTCCAGCCTGGGCGACAGAGCGAAACTGAAAAAAAAAAAAAAGAAAGAAAGAAACTACAGCACAGAGAGGTTCAGTGACTTGCCCAAGGCCACACAGCTAGAAGCTGAAGAGTAAAGTCAGACTACCAGGCAGTCAGGCCCCTGAGTCTGAGCTTTTAGTCTCTCTGCTGTGGTCAGAACAGAGGTGCTGTCCAGTTACTGCAAAGAGTGGGATATTGTACAGATTCACTTCTATAAGTAGACTCAGAGCTGAGAGTGCAAAGCTAGACCAAGGCTTCCTAGCATTCTCCCTGGCTGTCACTGCAGCTCACGATCTGTGGTCTGCAGCATGCACTGCATGTGTCCTGTCCTCTTACAATTCCCCAGTTCAGCTCCTGGGAAAAGGTCTGACTGGCCCAGGTCATTTTGTGTGCCAGCTATTTCATAGGTCAGCAGCTGGCCAATGAATGGGTGCACATGGTCATGTGCCTACCCCTTGTCCAATCAGCTGTTGCCAAGGGGGAGGCAGTGTCAGCTGGTATGAAAAAACATGGCTGCCTTTCAGATGGGGCCTGGGTTGAGCCAGGCAAAGCAATGAGTCATAGTAGACCCATTTTCAAGAAGGAACTCAGGATCTTCCCCAGAGCCTGGGCCTCTTCTCATTGTTCTAGATCTCAGAGTATAGCACTTCCCTCCACCCCACATTGTTTACATCAATAACCTGGAAAGGACCTCTGACTCTTCCTCTCTCTTCCTTGCTTCTTCCAGTCAGCAACCAAGTTCTGTTCATTTTACCTCCTCAATGACGTGGGAGCCCATCCTCCTTCTATATCTCCACCGTCACCACCCTAGTGCTCACCACCATGAGACCAAAGTAGTCTCCCTCTGTGTGTCCACTCCAACCCCCTCCACTTCATTCTTTTCCCTGCCAGCAGAGCAGGATTCTAAAAGAAAATTAATCTGATTATCCATCCTCTCCTATCACTTCCCCTCACCTCCGCCCAACTTAAACCCTCCAGGGACTGCCCTTGTGCTCAGGACAAAGACCAAGCTCCACAGGCACGGCTACAAAGCCTACCCAGGCTGCCTCTGCCCCTGCCACCAGCATCACGCCCTGCCACTCCTTGGCTCCCCCTCTGTTTCTTCCCTCTGCCCTCCTCCCTCCTGTCTCGGCCTCTTTCGCATGCCCTTCAGACCCCCAGAGATGCTCCTTCTCCAATGGATCCTTGAGGCTTCAGTTCAAAAGTCTCTTTTATATCACCCTAAGTACTGTTCTTTCATAGCATTTCTGATTACCTACTTGTGTGTGTGTGTGGCGGGGGTGGGGTTGTTTGTTTTGTTTCGTTTCGTTTGAGACAAGGTCTTGCTCTGTTTCCCAGGCTGGAGTACAGAGGCGCAATCACAGTTCACTGCAGCCTCAACCTCCCGGGCTCAAGGGATCCTCCCAGCTCAGCCTCCTGAGTAGCTGGGACTGCTCAGTGCACCACCACACCTGGCTAATTTTTTTGTTCTTCTTGGGGGTGGAGTCTCACTTTGTTGCCCAGGCTAGTCTTGAACTGGGCTCAAGTGATTTTCCTGCTTCAGCCTCCCAAAGTACTTGCGTGATTGTTACATTCGTTCCTGCCTCCTCACTATTTGAAAAGTCTGTTTGGCCCACCAGTGTATCTGTAAGACCCGACCCAGCATTGGGCACTGGGCAGAGCTCTGTAAATGGCGAGTAAGTAAAATGGCAGAGAAACTGAAGTTAGCTCCATCCTGCCCTGTGCCTTCTGGTTTATTTTCAGCAGGTGAAAATAAAACAGGAAAGCCAGGCATTGTGGCTCACGCCTGTAATCCCAGCACTTTGGGAGGCCAAGATGGGTGGATTGCTTGAGCTCGCAAGTTCAAGACAAACCTGGGCAGCACAGTGAAATCCCGTCTCTACAAAAAATACAAAAAATATTGGCCGAGTGTGGTGTACATGACTGTGGTCCCAGCTACTCAGGAGGCTGAGGTGGGAGGATCGCTTGAGCCCAGGAGGCAGAGGGTGCAGTGAGCTGAGATTGTGCCACTGCACTCCAGCCTGGGCGACAGAGCCAGCCTCTCAGTATTCTTCTGACGTAGGTGCTAGTTACTTTTATCAATGGTTGAGGAAATGGGGGTTACGAGATCAGGTAGTTCTTTTTGTTGTTGTTGTTGAGATAGAGTTTCACTCTTGTCCCCCAAACCGGAGTGCAATGGCGCGACCTCTGCTCACTGTAACCTGCGCCTCCCAGGTTCAAGGGATTCTCCTGCCTCAGCCTCCCAAGTAGCTGGGATTACAGACACGTGCCACCACACCCAGGTAATTTTTGTATTTTTAGTTTCACCATGTTGGCCAGGCTGGTCTTGAACTCCTGACCTCAGGTGATCCACTCACCTCAGCCTCCCAAAGTGCTGGGATTACAGCCATGAGCCACCACACCCAGCCCAGATCAGGTAGTTCTTATAATCACGCAGCTGCTCGGTGGTGGGGTCAGGATGACAGCGCAGGTCTTTACAACTTCAAGACTCCAGCTCTACCTCACCACCCTAGTGCTCTACCTCAAAGGAGTGGGTTTGGGACAAGATAAGGAAGGCACTTGAGGCTGACTCATCACCTGGTGCCTTCTGGGTTCTGTCTAGATTCTTTCTCATAGTCCAACTCTTCCAAGGCTCTCAATACCCCTGTGAGATACAACTCACTGTCACCTCTTTCTGGATGAAAAACTATTAGTTTCCTGTGGTTGCAGTAACAAAATACCAGAAAATTGGTGGCTTGAAATAAGGGAAAGCATTGTTCTCTCACAGTTCTGGAAGCCAGAAATCCAAAATCAGTGTCACTGAGCCAAAATCAAGGTGTCAGTGGGGCTGCATTCCCTCCAGAGGCTCAAGGGGAGAATCTGATCCTTGCCTCTTCGGACTTCTGGTGGCTCCTGGTGTCCTTGGCTTGTGGCTGTGTCACTCCAGTCTCTGCCCCCATGGCCACATGGTCTTCCCCTCTTCTGTGAATGATGCCTGTCTCTGCCTCTCTCTTATAAGGATACATGTAACGGTATTTTGGGCCCAGCTGGATAAGGCAGGGCAACCTCCCCATGCCTATATCCTTAATCACATCTGCAAAGACATGATTATTTTCTAAATAATGTCACATTCACAGCTTCCAGGTATCCTTGAGTGGCCATTATTTCCTTTACTATACTGAGGCTGAAAGACAGGTGAGATAATTTGTCCAAAAAACACCCGGTTGCTCAGTTATAGAATCAAAATGAAAACTCAAGTCTTCCAACTCCCAAGCCCGTGGCTACTTCTGAGAACCAGGACACCATCTGCCAGATCGGCCAGGTGCTGGAGGGCCTGGGCCATTCCTAACCTGCAATTTTACAGCTGTGGTGCCTTGAGCAAGTCGCTTAATGTGAGCATTTTCCTCCTGCAGAAAATTGAGATATTAACAGTAGCGTTCTTTAGATACTGCAAAGGTAAAAAGACTTGGCAGGGCACAGTGGCTCATACCTGTAATCCCTGCTTTGGGAGGCCAAAGTGAGAGGGTTGCTTGAGGTCAGGAGTTTGAGAGTAGCCTGGGCAACACAGCAAGACGCCACCTTTATAACAAAAATAAAAATAAAAATCAATTAGCTGGGCATGGTGGCATGCGCCTGTAATCCCAGCCACTTGAGAAGCTGAAGTGGGAGGATCACTTGAGCCCAGGAGTTGAGGTTGCAGTGAGCCATGATCACGTCACTACACTCAGCCTGGGCAATAGAGGGAGATGTTGTCTCTCTAAAAACAACAACAAACAAACAAACAAAACAGAAAAGAAAAAAGATATAATGTGTGTATGAAGAGTTATCACCTAGAGAGGAGGCAGGTAAGGCTTTGTGGACCATCACGGGTCCCACCCCCTGTCTGGCATACTTACTCATCCCTCTCCCTCTTTCACTCCCTTACTCTGTTTTTCATGCTCCAGACAGACCCTACCTCTTTTGCTTCTCTTTTTTTTTTTTTTTTTTGAGATGGAGTTTCACTCTTCTTGCCCAGGCTGGAGTGCAATGGCACAATCTCGGCTCACTACAACCTCCGCCTCCCGGGTTCAAGTGATTCTCCTGCCTCAGCCTCCGGAGAAGCTGGGATCACAGGCATGTGCCACCACACCTGGCTAATTTTGTATTTTTAGTAGAGACGGTGTTTCTCCATGTTGGTCAGGCTGGTCTCGAACTCCCGACCTCAGGTGATCCGCCTGCCTTGGCCTCCCAAAGTGCTGGGATCACAGGCGTGAGCCACTGCGCCTGGCCTCTTTTGCTTCTTTATGCTCATTAACTCGCCCCATTCTGCAGCATCCCTATGTGGTAGATGCTGTTCTTATCCCATTTTCCAGATAAGAAAATTGAGGCACTGAGACATTGAGAAACGAACCTACAATCTTCCAGAGTGGGCTGCTTTCTCCCCTGTCTCTCACCTGCACCTACTGATTCATCTACCTCAAAAAGCCTTCCCTCATTCTTATGTCTTGATAACTCCTGTTCTCTCTGCAGATCACTGCCTCTTAGAAACCTTCCCTGCCTCTTCAGGCTAGGGATGGTTCTCCCACGAGGACTCCTACAGCACCCTATACTTCCCCTATTCTAGCACCCACCACTCTGACTGTAATTGTTCATTTAAATGTCTGCCTTCTCTGCTTAATTGTAACCTCTGTGACAGCAGGAAATGAATGCATCCAGTTTGTTTGTTGATGGATCACCAGTATCTGCTGTGTATTCAGAAGCGTTCATTGTATGTATGTAAGTATGTATACATGTGTGTTTGAGTGGGTAGATGGACAGGTGAATGGATATATAGGTAGGTAGATAGATGAATTAGATGACCATCTGGGAAGTTTGGTGGATGGATGGATAGGTGGATGGATGGATAGATGGATGGATGGATGGGAGGAGAGTGGATGGATGAATGGGTGGGTGGATGGATAAATGGGAGGAGAGGGATGGATGGATGGATGGATGGAGGGATGGATGGATGGATGGATAAATGGGAGGAGAGTAGATGGATGGATGGATGGGTGGATGGGTAAATGGGAGGAGAGTAGATGGATGGATAGATGGGTAAATGGGAGGAGAGTGGGTGGATGGATGGGTAAATGGAAGGAGAGTGGATGGGTGGATGGGTAAATGGGAGGAGAGTGAGTAGATGGACAGATGGGTGGATGGGTAAATGGTAGGAGAGTGATGGGTGGATGGATGGTGGATGGATGGATGGGAGGAGAGTGGATGGATGGATGGTGGATGGATGGGTGGATGGATGGATGAATGGATGGATGGATGGATGGATAAATGGGAGGAGAGTAGATGGATGGGTGGATGGGTAAATGGGAGGAGAGTGGATGGATGGGTAAATGGAAGGAGAGTGGATGGGTGGATGGGTAAATGGGAGGAGAGTGAGTAGATGGACAGATGGGTGGATGGGTAAATGGTAGGAGAGTGATGGGTGGATGGATGGTGGATGGATGGATGGGAGGAGAGTGGATGGATGGATGGATGGTGGATGGATGGGTGGATGGATGGATGAATGGATGGATGGATGGATGGATAAATGGGAGGAGAGTAGATGGATGGGTGGATGGGTAAATGGGAGGAGAGTGGATGGATGGGTAAATGGAAGGAGAGTGGATGGGTGGATGGGTAAATGGGAGGAGAATGAGTGGATGGATAGATGGGTGGATGGGTAAATGATAGGAGAGTGATGGGTGGATAGATGGTGGATGGATGAATGGGAGGAGAGTGGATGGATGGATGGTGGGTGGATGGATGGATGGATGGATGGATAGATGAATGGATAAATGCAAGTAGGGTGGATGGATAGATAGTCTAATCTGTTGTAATAACTCACTACCTCCTCTTACAGCAACAGCGAGAGCTTGGATTTCATTTTCAGCTCAGTTCAAACCTCTTACATTTGGTAGGTGTCAAAACACTTCTTTCACGAAGACACAAAAACCTATAAGCAAAGTAGTACTCACTTCCCTGTGCTAGAAAAGACCATATAGGGCCTTTGAAAGAAATCTGGCAGCCACACTTATAATAATAAACATGGCTAAATATTGCTGAGCATTTATTATGAGGCAGTGTGTTAAGCAAAGCCATTTGTTCAAGAAAGATTTACTGAACGCCAGCTACATGCTCCACTCTGTTCTAAACTCTGAGGATACATCAGTGAACCCGTAAATAGAAACCCCTGTATTCCTGGAGTTTATATCCTCCTAAAGACATTGTCTCAGTTGATCTTAACAGTCCCAAGAGGGTAGATGCTTTTGATATCTCTTTTCACAGAGAGGAAACTGAGTTAAATAACTTGCAAAGGAGTACAAGCCTTGGAGTAACAACACAGATAACAGCGGGAACAGCCAGTGTGGGGCCAGCCTTTCACGTGGGCAGGCAGGGCTCTAATTCATTTCCATCTGACGTCAGCCTCGTGAGGGAAATACTGTTGTCTTGACTTTTGTTTTCTTATTGAGATACAATTCACGTAACATAAAATTCACCATCAGGCTGGGTGCAGTGGCTCATGCCTGTAGCCCCAGCACTTTGGGAGGCCAAGTTGGGCGGATCTGTTGACCCCAGGAGTTCAACACCAGCTTGGGCAATATGGCAAAACCCGGTCTCTACCAAAATACAAAGATTTAGCCGCGCATGGTGGCACTCACCTGTAGTCCCAGCTACTCGGGAGGCTGAAGTGGGACCATCACTTAAGCCTATAAGGTTAATTCTGCTGCAGTGAGCCCTGATGGCAGCACTGCACTCCAGTCTAGGCAACAGAGGGAGACCCTGTCTCAAAAAAATAAAATAATAAAAATAAACCATTAATCATTTTAGAGTATGCCATTCAGTGGCGTTTAGTACATTCACAGTGTTGTACAACCACCACCTCTGTCTAGTTCCAAGACATTCTCACCACCCCAGAAGGAAACCTTGTCCCCGCTAAGCAGTCACATTCCTTTCCCGCTTCCCGCAAGCTCCTGGCAACCGCCAGTCTGCTTTTCATCTGTATGGATTTGCCTCTGCTGGACATTTTGTATAAGTGGAATAATACACTATGCGGTCTTTTGTGTCTGGCTTCTCTCATGCCATGCTATGTTTTCGAGGTTCATCCATGTCGTAGCATGTATCAGCACTTCATTTCTTCTTTTTCTTTTTTGAGACAGAGTCTCACTGTGTTGCCCAGGCTTTAGTGGACTGTCATGATCTTGGCTTACTGCAACCTCTGCCTCCTGGGTTCAAGCAATTCTCCTGCCTCAGCCCCCCCGAAGTAGTTGGGATTACAGGCGGGCGCCACCAGGCCTGGCTAATGTTTGTATCTTAGACAGACGGGGTTTTGCCATGTTGGCCAGCCTGGTATCAAACTCCTGACCTCAGGTGATCCGCCCACCTCGGCCTCCCACAGTGCTGGGATTATAGGCGTGAGCCACCACGCCTGGCTTTCATTCCTTCTTATGGCTAAACAATATTCCATTGTGTGGATAGACTACAATTTGTTTAGCCGTTCCTCTGTCAATGGACATCTAGGCTGTTTTCGCTTTTTGGCTGTTGTGAATAGTGCTGCTATGCGCTTTTGTAGACGAGTATCTGTTTGAACGCAGTTTTTGCGTTAAATACCTAGGCGTGGAATTGTGGGTCGTGCTGTAATCCTCTGTAGAACTCTTTGAGGAACTGTCAGACTTTCCCACAGTGCCTGTACCATTTCACGTGCCCAGTGGAAGAAAAGGAAAACAGCAAGAGGCTAAGGAAGTAGCCCAAAGCCACATAGCTTACAAGTGGCTACGTGGAGATTTGAACTCAGGCAGTCCTCCTGCTCTGGAACTGCTACCCTGAGTTATCAGACCTCAGTCCTTCCCGTGTATGTTCCCTGAATTCATTTGGAAAATTTTCTTTTTTCTTTTTTGAGACAGAGTTTCTGTCACTCAAGTTGGAGTTCAGTGGCACAATTTCGACTCACAGCAACCTCCACCTCCTGGGTTCATGCAATTCTCCTGACTCAGCCTCCTGAGTAGCTCGGATTACAGCCGTGCACCACCACGCGTGGCTAATTTTTGTATTTTTAGTAGAGACGGGGTTTCTCCATGTTGGCCAGGCTGGTCTTGAACTCCTGACCTCAGGTGATCCGCCCACCTCGGCCTCCCAAAATGCTGGGATTACAGGCATGAGCCACTGCACCCAGCCTAGAAAATTTCTGAGAATTAATCTTGGAGAAAAGTCCTCCTAAACCATTCATATAAAAGTCCCCCAAGTCCAGGCCAGAGCTACCTCACTTCCTTACTTCCTTCTCCTTGAAACGGACACTGCTGGGGCCGAGGAGGCGGGGATGGACCCAGCGCCCCTTTCTTGCGCCTCCGAGTTGTGGGTGACAGTTATTAATGCCTCCCTGGCAACTGTCCAGCTCCCTTTTTCTGATGATGATTATTTTATTCGGCGAGATTAATGTGCCAGGTCAGCGCGTAATCTAGCCTGTAGAAAGTGATGTGAATGGTCTTCCCCAAGATAAATTGCAGGCTTGGAAAAGGTTCACAGCCTTCCCTTGCCTGTCTGAGTGCTCTCCCGAATCCTCATCAATCCTTGTCTGGGGAGAAGAAAAGGATGGGTCTTCATCTGCAGCTGGGGTGGGGATGCGGGCAGAAGACACATTTGTCAGAGACCCCTAATGGCTCACGGCACAGATGCTCTTTCCCGGGCCTCCACACCATCCACTGAGAGGGTGCGTTGGTTTTCATATTATAATTATTATATTGCAAGTGCTTTTGGTATTTGGGTCGATTGATGGCCCTGGCGTGTGAGGCTGGATGAGCCACCTTGTCTGGGGACTTTGGGAATCTCTCCATTTTCTGCCTTTTCTTAGTCATCCCGCTACCAATGCCAATGCCAATTCCCACGTGCCTTGCAACGCTGGAGGGTCTGTCAGGAATCCTCACGCCTGGGCCTTCTAGGAGAACTGGGCTTCCTGGCCAGCCAAGATGGGTTAAAGATGGCATCGACTGGTCTTCAACCTCAGCCCCAAAACCATCACACTGGCCGAGTGTCTTGAGCTGCCGCTTGTTGTTACACATTCAGATAGCTTTTTTTTTTTTTTTTTTTTGAGGCAGGGTCTCGTTGCTGTTGTCCAGGCTGGAGTGCAGTGGCATGATCTCAGCTTACTGCAGCTTTGACCTCCTGGACTCCAGTGACCCTCCCACCTCAGCGCCCCACATGCCACCATGCCCAGCTAATTTTAAATTTTTTGTAGAGACAGGGTTTCACTATCTTGCCCCAGGCTGGTCTCGAACTCCTGGGCTCAAGTGCTCCTCCCACCTCAGCCTCCCAGAGTGCTGGGATTACAGGCATGAGTCACTGTGCCTGGTCCAGAAAACTTCCATATAACTCATATGTGTTGCACTTGCCTGGCCTGGCTCTTACTCCACCTCTCTGACATCATCACCCATGACTCTGTCTCTTGCTCACTCAGGACCAGCCATGCTGGTGACTTCTTGGTGCCTCCAAAGCACCCAGCACCTTCCTTCTCAGGCTTTTGCTCTTGCTGTTCCCTCTGCTGGGAGCAGTTTTTTCCTGGATGTTCCCCTGGCTGTCTCCTTCCCATCACCTGGATCTTGACTCCAATGATACCACCTCTGGAGAGTCCTTCCTAACCACCCCACTGAGAGATGGTATTCCACCATCATTTTATATCTTTCCTAGTGTGTACCAGTATCTGAAACAATCAGATTGTTTGTCTTTATTTATTTTCTGTCCTTTCCCCACTAGAATGTGAACTCACGTGAGCAAAGACCCCTAGCTTGCTCTTGACTCTCAGGGAGTATACCACTGTGGGCTGAATTCAGAGCTTCGCTGGGCGCTGTGGCTCACGCCTGAAATCCCAGCACTTTGGTAGCCTGAGGTGGGAGGATCACTTGAGCCTAGGAGTTCAAAACCAGCCTGGCAACATAGTGAGACCCTATCTCTACAAAAAACTAAAAACTTATCCAAGCATGGTATCGGGCACCTGTAGTCCCAGCTACTCAGGAGGCTGAGGTGGGAGGATCGCTTGAACCTGGGAGGCAGAGGCAGAGGCTACAGTGAGCCGAGATTGTGCCACTGTACTCCAGCCTGGGTGACAGAGCAAGACTTTATCTCAAAAAACAAAAACAAAAAAAAAAAAAGAAAATGAATTCCCCTCAGCCCAGGATCCCAGAGCTATGCTGTCTAATATAGTAGCTAAAAGAAAACACAACCACGCCTGCTTCTTTCCCACCACATAGCGTTCTCCTCAGCCACTGCCCCTGTCTCACCAATTCCACTGATGTTATTCAGGGCCTATTTGCTTACAGGGGCAATGCTAGATCCCGAGAATATAAAAATGACTAAGACAGCATCATAACCTTTGTCCACTTACTTGATTCTCTGTGAATGAAACTTGGTTTTATACTAACCTAGCCTAAACCTAGGTAAGAAGGTAAATCCTCTGTCCCAGAGACATACAGAGAAACATATCATATACTCCTACTTCTATAATACTAATACTAATTATTAAACATTTGACGTGTTCACATTTTATGAAAATGAAGGCCAGGCACAGTGGCTCACGCCTGTAATCCCAGCATTTTGGGAGGCCGAGGCAGGCGGATCACCTGAGATCAGGAGTTTGACACCAGCCTGGCCAACGTGGCGAAACCCCATCTCTACCAAAAAAATACAAAAATTAGCCAGGCATGGTGGCATGTGCCTGTAATCCCAGCTACTCCAGAGGCTGAGGCAGGAGTATCACTTGAACCCGGGAGGCAGAGGTCGCAGTGAACCGAGGTTGCGCCACTGCACTCCAGCCTGGGCGACAGAGTGAGACTCCATCTCCAAAAAAAAAAGAAGAAGAAAGAAAAAAGAAAATGAATTCTCCTTAGCCCAAGATCCCAGAGCTATGTTGTCTAATATAGTAGTTGCAGGCCACATGTGGCTCTCTAACTTTAAATTAATTACGTTTAAAATTGAGTTCCTCAGTCGCACCAACCACATTTCAAGGGCTCAAATGCAGAAATGGTTCATGGCTACTGGGGTGGATAATGCAGAGGTAGAATATTTCCATCCGTGCAGAAAGCATTGTTCTAGAATGTTCTTAGGACAGAATTTAATTCAGCTTCCCAAAAGTACAGGTCGCAGATGGAGAAACACAAAAGCAGGCCCTTCCCTAAGAACTCTCTACAAGTCCCATGTGCAGGAGACAGCACTGTAGAGTAGAAAGAACACAGCTGGAGTTAACAAAACTGAGTTCAAATCCTGACTTCCTGACTTATTCCCCAGGTAACCTTGACCACTCTTTTGAAGCTCCCAGCTTCTTCATCTCTCCAGTGGTCATTTATTTTTCTTTTTGAGACAGAGTCTCACTGTCACCCAGGCTGGAGTGCCGTGGTGCAATTCCAGCTCACTGAAACCTCTGCCTCCCGGGTTCAAGTGATTCTCCTGCCTCAGCCTCCTAAGTAGTTGATATTACAGGCACCTGCCACCACACCCAGCTAATTTTTGTATTTTTAGTAGAGAAGGGTTTTCACCGTGTTGGCCAGGCTGGTCTTGAACTCCTGACCTCAAGTGATCCACCCGCCTCAGCCTCCCAAAGTGCTGGGATTAAAGGTGTGAGCCACCATGCCCAGCCTCTCTAGTGGTCATTTCTGTCTCTTTAAGGTTATCGTAAGGTGCAAGGTCAGGTACCTCGTTGCTGGGTGGTTACTAGGATTGGTTATATCAGAAACAAGGAAAGGCTTAGCTGAACTGATTTCTCTGAATAACACAGCATTTTACCAACTTGCCATCTTTTCCATAAGGATAGGGAGGAGGAAGCCCTTCCATATCCTAAATCATCTTAACTAAGTTCTAGCTCAGTAGGCTCAGCCAAATCCCTGGACAAGAGGTTCCAGTAGGGTGAGATTCCATGAACTCTCAATGCTATTGGTTTTTCTCTAAGCACAGGGGAAGGGGAGGGAAGGTGGACAAAAATAAAAAAGGTGGTTTTCTCTGACATGAGAGCCAAGATGATTCATGGGGCTTTCGGTGCCATTAAAATCCCTACGTTTTCCGGGCCCTGAACCCAGCATTTTTGCTCTCACAGTGGTTTCCCATTGATGGAGGCATCTTCACTCCTGGAAGTCACGCCTTCCCCTCTCCCCTCCTTCCCTTCTCCCAATCAGACATCTGTCTATGCTGGGGCAGTTCTGAGTATTCTAGGCCTCAGCTGTGGTTTTGGCTGCATAACATTCTGTGTGTAAAGACACAGTGCCCCATCCTGGAATAAGAACTTCTAGAAGAGCCAGCCACACTTGTTCCAACCACCCACACATGGGGGCTGGAAGAAGTTTAAGTAGTGATTTCCAACTAGGGGAATGTGATAATTTCTGGAGTCATTTTTGGTTGCCACCATTGGAGGGCGTGTGCTTTTGGTATTTAGTGGACAGAGACCAGGGGTGCTGCTGAATATTCTACAGTGCACAAGACAGTCCCCTACTGCAACCCAGAATTATCCAGCCCTAAATGTCAGTAGTGCTGAAGTTGAGAAACTCTGGGTTAAATGTGTGCCTAATGGCCCTGGGTCAGCCCCCCAAATGTTATGGACTCAACTGTGCCCCCCGAAATGCATGTGTCGGAGTCCAAACCCCAGGACCTCAGAATTTGGCTATATTGGGAAATAGGATCTATAAAGACGGCCAGGCTTTGTGGGTCACTCCTGTAATCCCAGCACTTTGGGAGGCCGACGAAGGTGGATCACTTGAGGTCGGAAGTTCGAGACCAGCCCTGGCCAACATGGTGAAACCCTGTCTCTACTAAAAATACAAAAATTAGCCAGGCTTGGTGGCATGTGCCTGTAATCCCAGTACTTGGGAGGCTGAGGCAGGAGAATCACTTGAACCCGGGTGGTGGAGGTTGCAGCTGAAATGATGCCACTGCACTCCAGCCTGTCTCCAAAAAAAAAAGAAGAAGTCATTAAGTTAGAATGAGGTCACTAGTAATGCAGGGCAGGCAAGCCCCAAAGAGGGGCTTAGACTGTGAGGGTTCTTGGCTTTGCACAAGAAAGAATTCAAGGGCGAGCCAGTGGTAGGGTAGAAGAAGGTAGCTTTACTGACGAGGCGTTACAGCTCAGGCAGCGTTGCAGCACTGTGACTGCTCCTGCAGAGCAGGGCTGCCCCGTAGGCAGACAGCAGCACCTCAGGGCAGTTTTGCAGCCATATTCGTACCTACTTTTAATTACATGTAGATTAAGGAGCAGTTTATGCAGAAATTTCCAGGGAAGGGCTAGTCACTTCTGGGTCGTTGGGTGATGGTCACGGAAAGCGGTGGTAACTCCTGGGTGTTGCCATGGCAATGGTAAACTAACGTGGCATACTGGTGGGCATGGCTATGGAAAGCCGCTTCCACCCTGTCCCTGTTCTAGCTAGCTCTCAATTTGGCCCCATATCTGAGCCCCACCTCTGGAGTCAAGTCCCACCTCCTACCTCACTAGGATGGGCCCTGGTCCAATAGGACTGGTGTCCTTGTAAGAAGAGGAGATTGGGACACCGATAGGCACAGAGGAAAGATCATGTGAGGACACAGAGAAAATGACCACTCACAAGCCAAGGAGAGAGAGGCCTGGGAAACAGAATGAGACTCTGTCAAAAAAAAAAAAAAAAAGCAGCAGCAGCAAATACATGTGTATGTTTTTTTTACTCACCTTTATATATTCAAACAGTAAGGTAACATTCTATGTACAGCTCCCACCTTGCTTTTATTATCCATCTATCTTAGAGATTGTTCTGGATAAATACACAGAGAAAACACAGCACTGTGGTTAAATGCATGGACCCTGGAGCCAAATTGCCTGTGTTCAAATCCTGTTTGAGAAACCCTTTGCCATTTACCAGCTTTGGGACCTTAGTAAGGCAGTTTGCATCTCTTGCATTCATTTTCTCATCTGTAAAATGGGATCATAATAGTACCTATCTACATTATACTTTTTTTTATTTTTTATTTTTTTGAGAGAGTCTCTGTCACCCAGGTTGGAGTACAGTGGCGTGATCTCAGCTCACTGCAACCTCAGCCTCCCAGGCTGAAGTGATTCTCCTGCCTCAGCCTCCTGAATCTGGGACCACAGATGTGTGCCACCATGCCAAGCTAATTTTTCATATATTTCTTTTTTTGGTAGAGATGGGGTTTCACCATGTTGCCCAGGCTGGGCTCGAACTCCCAAGCTCAAGTGATCTACGTGCCTCGGCCTCTGAGTGCGGATTTCAGACATGAGCCACTGTGCCCAGTCCAATCACAATAGTACCTACGTGTATTAGTTTTCATTTACTGCCTAACAAATGACCACTGACTTAGCAGCTTAGAAAACACTCATTTATTAGTTCACAGTTCTGTAGGTCAGCAGCCCAGGTCGGCTTGATTGAGTTTTCTACAAAGGGTCTCACAAGGCTGAAACCAAGGTGTTGGCCAGGCTGGGCACTTATCTGGAGTTTCTGGAGACAAGTCTACTTCCAGGCTTATTAAGGTTGTTGGCAGAATCAGTTCTGTGTGGTTGTAGGACCTGAGGTCCCCCATCCTTGCCGGCTGCCAACCAGGTCACTCTCGGCTCCTAGAAGCCACGCTCTAAGTCTTGTACACAGTTGCCACCATCTTCAAGCCAAAAGCAGAGTGCAGTTCTTGCGTTTGACATTTCTCTGACTTCCTTTTCCCCCAGCCCAAGAAAACTCTGCTTTTAAAGGGCTTAGATGATTAAATTAGACTGACTGGGACAGCCTGCTAACCAATTAAAGGGTAACTGATTAGTAACCTCAATTATATCTCCAAAATCCCTTTTATTGTGTAGCTTATAGTATGATCTAGATGTGATATTTCATTACCTTCATAGTCCTGGGCATTAAGATGGGAAATTTTGCTGGGTGCCCACCACACTACCTCAGAGGGTTGTTGTGAAAATGCAATTGTACATCTCCTAGTATGCAATATATGCAAGTTAGCTGTGTTTTTTTAAGAGCAAGGATTTTTTAAAGGGATTCCTTAGCTGGGCACAATGGCTCATGCCTGTAATCCCTTTTTTTGGTAGAGACAGAGTTTCACCATGGGAGGCCGATGTGGGCAGATCACCTGAGGTCACCTCGTCTCTACTAAAAATATGTACCTGTCCCTTGGAACTTACAGTCCAGTGATGAAAATGGTGGCCTGGATAATTAGGGGTAGTGTGGTGATACTGTTTGGATGTTCGTCCCCTCCAAATCTCATGTTAAAATGTGATTCCCCAATGTTGGAGGTGGCGCCTAGTAGGAGGTGTTTGGGTCACGGGGATGAATCTCATGTGAATGGCAGGGTACCCTCCCCAAGGTAACGAGTGAGTTCTTGCTCTATTAGTTCATGCACGATCTGACTGTTTAAAAGAGCCTGGCATCTCTTTTGCTTGCTCTCTCAACATGTGACACGCCTGCTCCCCCTTTACCTTCTGCCATGAGTAAAAGCTTCCTGAAGCTTCACCAGAGGCTGAGCAAATGCAGGTGCTGTGCTTCCCCTACAGTCTGCAGAACCATGAGCCAAAATAAACCTCTTTTCTTTACAAATCACCTAGTCTCGGCCAGGCATGATGGCTCACGCCTGTAATCCCAGCACATTGGGAGGCCAGGGCAGGCAGATCATTTGAGGTCAGGAGTTTGAGACCAGCCTGATCAACATGGTGAAGCTCTGTCTCTACTAAAAATACAAAAAATTGGCCGGGCACAGTGGCTCACGCCTGTAATCCCAGCACTTTGGAAGGCTGAGGCGGGCAGATCACCTGAGGTCACGGGTTCAAGTGTAGCCTGGCCAGCATGATGAAACTTTGTCTCTACTATAAATACAAAAATCAGCCAGGCATGGTGGCAGGTGCCTGTAGTCCCAGCTACTCAGGCGGCTGAGGCAGGAGAATTGCTTGAGCCCGGGAGGTAGAGGTTGCAGTGAGCTGAGATCATGCCACTGCATTCCAGCCCGGGCGACAGAGCAAGAGTCCATCTCAAAAAATAAAATAAAATAAAATACCATTTGACAGATAAAACAGAGGCTCAGGGAGGCTAACCAGTTTGTGAAGGGTCACTGTGCTGGAAGGTGACAAAGTAGGACTCAACTCAGCCTGACAGGGTGACAATAAGAATAACAGCTGATACGTCTAGGTTTCTCTTCTTGTTTGTGTATTTATCCACTGTGCAAAGTGCTTTATCTGCATGATTTCATTTGGTCTTCTCAGCAACACTCTAAGAAGGTAGGTGCTGTTACTGTTCCCATTCCACAGATGAGGAAACTGAGGGCCAGCAAGGGAATGCCACCCAGCAGTGAGCAGCAAAGCCAGGGGGTGCCCTGTCTGCCTGCAGCTGTTATTGAAGATGTCCCTTTTCTCATCATCAGGTTTTACTGGAACAGAAGAGAAAGCCAGTGAGATACTGATCATTAGCAATGTTAATATTACGTGATATTTAGTGGGCTTTATGCTTTTACAAAATGTACCTCCCTTTCTGTTGCCAGGAAGATTCTAGAGCATGTAGCAAGAGAAGCAACTAATTGTCTTTCTCTGCAGCCCTGTGGAATCGTTGAAAGAGCACATACTAAACCCTAAAATTAAACCTAGATTCAAATTCTAGCTCCTTCTGCCTCTGAGACCTTGATTAACCTCACTGAGCCCCAACGTCTCTGTCTTTAAAATGGGAATAGCAGGACTTAACTCATAACACTGTTGTGAGAATTAAATGAAATAATACAAGTCAAGTGCTGGCTAGTTAGTTAATTATTGTCATTCTGAGGAAGATAAGAGAGCATTAGCAGCCATCTGTTTATAATTTAAAGTGAGTAAGAAAGTTAGAATCTAGTCAAAGTCAGGATTAAGCAAAATACTATTTTTCAAACTATGTTTCTGGGCCCTTAGGGAGATGTTAATAGGCATTTTATTGGTTTGTTGGTTTTCTGGTTTTTTTGTTTTTTTGTTTTTTTTTTTTGAGACAGAGTCTCACTCTGTCTCCCAGGCTGGAGTGCAGTGGTGTGATCTTGGCTCACTACAACCCCCGCCTCCCAGGTTCAAGCGTTTCTCCTGCCTCAGCCTCCTGAGCAGCTGGGATTACAGGCACCTGCCACCATGCCCAGTTAATTTTTGTATTTGTAGCAGAGATGGAGTTTCGCCATGTTGGCCAGGCTGGTTTCGAACTCCTGACCTCGAGTGATCCACCTGCCTTGGCTTCCCAAAGTGGTGGCTTAAAGGCGTGAGCCACCGCACCCGGCCTAATAAGCATTTTATAAAAAGGTGTTCTGGCCGGGCGCGGTGGCTCAAGCCTGTAATCCCAGCACTTTGGGAGGCCGAGACGGGCGAATCACGAGGTCAGGAGATCGAGACCATCCTGGTTAATACGGTGAAACCCCGTCTCTACTGAAAAGTACAAAAAACTAGCCGGGCAAGGTGGCGGGCGCCTGTAGTCCCAGCTACTTGGGAGGCTGAGGCAGGAGAATGGCGTGAACCCGGGAGGCGGAGCTTGCAGTGAGCTGAGATCTGGCCACTGCACTCCGGCCTGGGCAACAGAGCGAGACTCCGTCTCAAAAAAAAATAAAAAAAAACAAAAAGGTGTTCTATGGTTAAATAACTTTGGGAAATGCTGTGTACATTATCCCCTACTCACACACTCACATAGTAAAGGCTCTGAGAAGTCCCACAGTAAAGAAATTCATTTCACTTTGTTTTCTCTGACACATTCCCAACTTATTAAGCGTGGGACCGTTTTATTGAGGAGCACAGCATCTCAAAGACTCTAGTTCAGGAGTCGGCAAACTACAGGTGGGCCCACTGCTTGTTTTTGTACATAAAGTTCTGTTGGAAGCCTGCCATGCCCATTTATGTATGCGTTGTCTGTGACTTTCACTGTACTGTGGCAGAGTTGAGAAGTGATGACAGAGACTCTGTGGCCCACAAATCCTAAAATATTTACTGTCTGGTCCTTTAAAAAAAAGTCTGCTAACCCTGAAGTTAGTGTAAAGATGGGGGCAGACATTGGGAATGATGTGGCCACAAGACAAACAATGCCACCAGGAACTGGGAGAGGCAAAGAATGACTTTCTTTTCGCCAGTCTCCCAGCCAACACTTTGATTTGGGCCTAGGGAAACTAATTTTGGACCTCTGGCCTCCAGATCTGGGAGAGAATAAGTTTCCGTTATTTCAAGTCACTCAGCATTTGGCAGTTTCCTACAGGAGCCACAAGAAACTGATGAACAGGTGGGCCGGCGCAGTGGCTCATGCCTGTAATCCTAGCACTTTGGGAGGCCAAGCCAGGAGAATCACTTGAATCCGGGAATTTGAACCCAGCCTGGGTGGCATGGCGAAACTCTGTCTCTACAAAAAAAAAGAAATTAGCCTAGCACGGTAGCACATGCATGTAGACCCAGCTATTCAGGCGGCCGAGGTGGGAGAATCTCTTGAACCTGGGAGGCAGAGGTTGCAGTGAGCCAAGATCACACCACTGTACCCCAGCCTGGGCGACAAAGCAAGACTCTGTCTCAAAAAAAAAAATCAAAAACAAATACACAGGTGTTTATGCCACTTGTATTTGTCAGAGAAGGAAGCTGGTCCATCTCGTGAGCGACATTCACAACAGCAGAGGAAACACCTGGTTTTGTTATGCTTATGCCAGCAGTGGAGATTATAAAGTCCTCCGGGTGCAGCCGACACCACCTGCCACGGGGGTGATGTTTTACATTCTCCCTCCTCTCGTTCCAGTTGTCGTTAGTTGCCTGTATACATCTGATATTTTTCATATTTAGGTTATTTTTGAATATTTTAAAATTATAAAATATTTCAACTATACAGAAAATAATATATAATAGAGATCTCCACACCTACCATTGAGATTCAAAAGATGTGAACCTTTTCCATGCTCGCTTCAGATCTTCCTCTTTCCTTTTAGAGAAATAAAAGCCACTCCACTGCCCCCACTTACATCCGCTGAATTGTTTCCTGTCTGTATTAATTAGGGTATCCCAGGTGCTGCTGTCAACACCACCAAAGTCTCAAAGGTGTCACCCAACATTCTTTTCAGCTCATCAGAGTCCAGTGGAGGTTAGCCAAGGTGCTCTGCTCGGGGCAGTCATTTAGGGACCGTGGCTTCTTCCATGGAGTGAAATCACCATCCCGCAGGATGTTCTCCTAGGACCGTTTCTCAACTTGAGATGTACATAAAAGTCATCTGGAGAGCCTTGAGTAGCGGGGGGATGAGACGTCAGTCTGCACTGGAACCTCAACATCAGGGGGCCAACGAGGGAAGGGAAACTGGAGAATTACATGAAAGGTTTTTGGCCCAAGGTGGTGGCACAGATCACTTCCACCCACATTCTTCCCTTGGCTAGGACCCAGTCAGAAGGCCTCACCTAACAGCAGAGAATCTGGGAAACAGTTGTCTTGCTGAAAGCCTGGGGGAAGATAAAGTGGGACTTGGGGAACCCATGACAGTATCTCTGCCACATCCTTTGAAATGTGTATTCTTTCTCTCTCCTTCCCTTGAGGTTACCACTAGTTCCTTACTTTTACTACACATGTTTATGTCCATAGACAAACTATGGTGTTGGTTTTGGTGCATATCAAATTAACATATTTTATATTCTACATACATCCTTTTACAACTTGTGCTGTTACACAGTGTTGTGTTTTTGAGGTTTGTGTGCATTCTTGCTTCTCAAAGTGCAGTCCCTCGACCAGCAGATGAGCACCTGGCAGCTTGTTAGAAATGTAAAGCCTCAGATCCCACCCCAGACCCATTGATTCAGAAACTGTGAGGTGGGGCGAGGCCAGCAGTCTGTACCTTTCCAAATCCGCCAGATAATTTGAATGCACACTGAAGTTTGATAACCATAGATCTTTATTGATATGTGTAGCTCTAGTTCTCAGTTTATTCATTTTTCAGCAATATATAATACTCCTTGGTTTATTCATCCATTCCCCTAACTCATGAGCAATTAGATTCTTTATTTTTTTACCATTATGTATAGTACAGTAATGATCATCTCACTACATATGCACAAAAGTTTCTCTAGCACAGCCATCTAGAAAAGAAATTGTTGAATTTTAGGATTGAGTAGCTTTAGCTTTATCCAGAATCCCCAGATAGTTCTTTCTCGAGGCAGGCTGGGTGCGGTGGCTCACGCCTGTAATCCCAACATTTGGGGAGGCCAAGGTGGGCAGATGACCCCCAGAAGTTCGAGGCCAGCCTGGGCAACATAGCAAAACCTTGTCTCTAGAAAACACAAAAATTAGCCAGGCATGGTAGCACACGCCTGTAGTTCCAGCTATTCAGGAAGCCGAAGTGGGAGGATCGCTTGAGCCTGGGAAGTAAAGGCTGCGGTGAGCCACGATTATACCACTGCACTCCATCCTGGGTGATGAAGTGAAACCCTGTCAGAAAAAAAAAAAAAAAAAAAAGGCTATGGCAATTTACACTTCTTCCAATGCTGAATACAAGTTGTTTTTTCTTGTTTTCCTTTAACTTTTTAGCATTACTTTGAAATCCCTTATCTTTAAGGTGTACTAGAGGCACATTATCCAGAAAGGGTTAAGAAATTGTCTTTTTTTTTTTTTTTTTAAGAAGTTTTAGATTTAAACATGGATACAGAACCTGGCTCCATCACTTCCTCTGTCGCCCACTGCTTGGTGGGTTAATTCTTGATGTTTGATTTTTCCTTCCCTAACAGGTAATAGTGGGCAGTTCTGTCTTCGTCCTGATCTTGATGGGAGTGCCTCTAGGATCCCTATAACAGACAAGGTTCGCCAGAGAAACAGAACCAGTAGATTATATGTACATAGAGAGATTTATTTTAAGGAATTGCCTTGGAGGACTGCAGGGGCTGGAAAGTCTGAAATCTGCAGAACAGGCCAGCAGGCTGAAAGCTCTTGGGAGGAGCTGATGCTGCAGTCTCCTTTCTTTTTCTTTTTTTTTTTTTTTTGACACAGTGTCTCTCCCTGTCGCCCAGGCTGGAGTGCAATGATGCAATCTCGGCTCTCTACAGCCTTTGCCTCCCGGGTTCAAGCAAGTCTCGTGCCTCAGCCTCCCGAGTAGCTGGGACCACAGGCGTGAGCCACCACACCAGCTAATTTTTGTATTTTTAGTAGAGACAGGATTTTGCCGTGTTGGCCAGGCTGGTCTCGAACTCCTGACCTCAAGTGATCTGCCTGTCTCGGCTTCCCAAAATGCTGGGATTACAGGCATGTGCCACAGTGCCCAGCTCTGATGCTGCAGTCTTGAGGCAGAATTTATTCTTCCTCGGGGAAACCTCAGTTTTGTTCTTATGGCCTTCAGCTGATTGGATGAGGTTCACCCAGGATATCAAGGAAAAGCTTCATTGCTTAAGTCAACTGATTGTAGATGTTAATCACATCTACAAAATGCCCTCGCAGCAACCTAGATCAGTGTTTAATTGCATAACTAAATACTACAGCCTGGCTAGCTGAATCGAGACATAAAACTAAAGATACAGTCCCCCATTAAACAAAAGGCCAGCTTTGGAGCTGGCGCTGATGTTTTATCAAGTTAACAAAGCATCCATCTTGGCTGGGCGCTGAGGCTCATGCCTGTAATTCTGGCACTTTGGAAGGCTGAGGCAGGCAAATCACTTGAGGCAGGAGTTCGAGACCAGCCTGGCCAACATGGCGAAACTTCATCTCTACCAAAAATACAAAAATTAGCCAGGCATGGTGGTGCATGCCTGTAATCCTAGCTATTCAGAAGGCTGAGGCATGAGAATAGCTTGAACCTGGGAGGCGGAGGTTGCAGTGAGACCAGATTGCACCACTGCACTCCAGCCTGGGTAACAGAGTGAGACTCCGTCTGAAAAAAAAAAAGGTATTCATCTAGTTTAATCTAGTAAAATGTTGAAAATTAAAGATGGTTTTTGTGGCCAGGCACACAGGCACAGTGTTTCACGTCTATAAACCTAGCAGTTTAGGAAGTTGAGGCCAGAAGTTCGAGACCAAGCCTGGGCAACATAGTGAGACCCCCCTCTCTACAAAAAAATTAATTAAAAAAATTAGCCGAGCACAGCAGTGCACACTTGTAGTCCCAGCTACTTGGGAGGCTGAGGTGGGAGGATCCCTTGAGCCTGGGAGTTCGAGGCTGCAGTGAGCCATGGTCATGCCACTACACTCCACCCTGAGTGAGACAGCAAGAGACCCTGTCTCCAAAAAAAAAAAAAAAAAAAAAAAACCTGTTGAATTTGATCAAAAAGCATTTGATTTTTCTCCTTCCATCTGTTGCCATGAAGAGCTGCATTACTGGATTTTCTGTTAATCCTTGCATTCAATGAACCCCTCTTGATCATAAGGTACAATTCTTTGAATGTGTTTCTGGATTCCGTGTGCCACTGTTCTGCTGGAATTTTTGCATCCTCATTTGTAAAAGTTCCTAAGTGTTCCTCTCCCTTTTTACGTGGCTTCCCGGAAATGGCTCCCGTCACTTTCACTTAAATCTCATTGGCCACCACTCAGTCACACTTACTGCATGGCAGGCTGGGGAGTGTCATCTTGTGGCTGGGTGCCAATGGCCCTAAGCAAAGATTGAGATGCTTACTTTGAAAGAGGAAGGGAAGAAGGGATATCAGGAGGCACTAGCAATCTCTGTGCCGGAGTGATTATCCCTTTTCTGTAAATGAGAGACTGGAGGCTCAGCAGGGTGTGTTCACTTATCCAGGGTCACACAGCAAGTCTGTGGCCAGGCTGTGACTTCAGAGGCCAGGTCTTCCAGCTGCCAAGGGAGATGCCATTAGGGACCCATGATAGTATTAAAATCAGAAATAAATATCCAGTGTCCCTAGTACTGGTCTAAATGCTTCATTAACATGAACTCATTTCATTCTCACAACAATCCTATGAGGTAGACACTATAGACACTCTTAATGCCCCCAATTTGCAGATGAGGAAACTGAGGCACAGAGAATGTGAGTGACTTGCCTGGGGTATGTAAATGACAGGGCTTAGACTCTAAGACTCTTAATCACTGCACGATCCTGCCTCTCCCCACACCATTCCTCACCCGCACTCCCCTGACTCAGAGACTGCAACTCAAACAGCAGCAGCAACTGCTCCCTGTGCACCTGCAGAACCATCGAAACTGCTCCCACCAACCCAGGCACCGAACACCCTCGTCCCCAGCCTCCTTACATCCTCCTCCCTCAACTACCCTGGTACCCTCCTTTTCTGTCTGTGGGGCCTGCACCTCACTTTTTCTTGAGTCTGTGTTTTTATTTTGAGACAGGGTCTTGCTCTGTCACCCAAACCCGTGTGCTTTGGTGTGATTGCGGCTCACTGCAGCCTGAAACTCCTGGGCTCAAGCGATCCTCCCACCTCAGCCCCCTGAGTAGCTGGGACTACACACCACACTCAGCTAATTTTTTAATTTTTTTTTTTTTCTTTTTGAGACAGTTTTGCTCTTGTCGCCCAGGCTGGAATGCAATTACACGATCTTGCTACAACCTCCACCTCCCAGATTCAAGTGATTCTCCTGCCTCAGCCTCCCAAATAGCTGGGATTACAGGCGCCCGCCAGCACGCCCAGCTCATTTTTGTATTTGTCGTAGAGATGGGGTTTCACCACGTTGGCCAGGCTGGTCTCGAACTCCTGACCTCAGGTGATCCACCTGCCTCGGCCTCCCAGAGTGCTCGTGAGCCACCACACCTGGCCTAATTTTTAAATTTTTTATAGCAATGGGGTCTTGCCGCATTGCCCAGGCTGGTGTTGAACTCCTGGCCTCAAGTGATCCTCCTGCCTTCGCCTCCCAATGTGCTGGAATTACAGGTGTGAGCCACTGCATCCAGCCTTCATTTTTTGTTGCTGTCCTTGTGTTTTGTTTTGTTTTTCCCTTCACTCTGTTCCCTGGGAGACTCCCAAAGGCTACATTCTGCCACCAAGGGACGCAGCAGGGACAGGGCCCCAGCGGGCACCTGGGATTTCCCACACCCCACCCTCTACTGGATGAAGATGGTGCGGAGGTTTTGGGTTATTTATTTATTTATCTAGTCCCGCCTGGCTCCACACCCCACAAGCTGTTGTTCCCCCACTAGAGAAGATGAGAAACAACCTCAGACAATGGAAGACAAGGCTTGCCACATGGCCCCCGCAGTTTAATTTCCCTTAATTCATTTTCTATTGAACCAAATGATACTGTTTGTTTTTAATGGCAAACACTCAGCGTGGAGGAGGGGCGGCCAGGCCTCCTCCTGGGGAAATTAGGAACACAGCTGCTATTGAAATTCTTGCTCCCTCCTGTCCTCCCGCTGGCTCCCCTACTCCCACCCCCAGCACTGGGCCTTCGGAAATCGATCTCCAGGTTGAAAGATGATACCTTTCACCAGCTCAGATGGTCACTGTCTGGTGAGCTGGCCTGGCTCCGCCCCAGCTACCATCAACCCCTTTTAGGATGGCCGCCCCATCCCAAGGCCCACCCTTCTCTGGTTATAACTGGATGCACAAGGCCAGAGCCATGGCTTTTTTGGTGCCCCTCTCCCCTGCCTATCGCTGGTAATCCTGAGCAGGCAGCCCTTGCCGGACTCATCCAGTGCCCTCCCCCAGGAACTGAGGAACACAGAGGCTAGGCACAGTTAGAGCTGAGTTTGTTCATTCATTCATTCATTCATCACCTGGGAGCAGAGTCGTGGCTGCATCCCAGTCCTCCTCCATCAGTGGTTGCGTTTGAACTAGATTCCCCGTGGTTCAGGTGCTGACGGGAGTTGAGAAGTGCTGATGAGAGGAGAGGTCCTTCCACTTAGTTGTGAGTTTTCGGCAACTCCTTCATGTGGCCTGGGGGGTCCTGCGCTTCTTTGAAGTCCGAGAAGATCCATAATCTTTCCAAAGTCCCCTCTTTTTTGCTGGTATGGGCCAGAGTCAGCTCCCGTTCTCACAGGTAAAGAGCATTTTGATATGCAACCAGCCCCTTTGGGAGAGGCTTTGGCCTGCTCATGGCTTCGCTGGGAGCCATGCCAAGATGGTCAATGCCCAATTTGGACATCCTGGAGGCCTCTCTGGTTCCTCAAAGGCTGGGCTTCACCTCTGTTCTCTTTTTCACAGACTGGTAGACCCAGAAAGACCTTCTTCTTCTTTTTTTTTTTTTTTGAGATGGAGTCTTGCTCTTGTTGCCCAGGTTGGAGCACAATGGCACCATCTCAGCTCACTGCAACCTCCACCTCCCGGGTTCAAGAGATTCTCCTGCCTCAGCCTCCTGAGTCACTGGGATTACAGGCACCCACCACCACACTCAGCTAATTTTTTGTATTTTTTAGTAAAGACGAGGTTTCACCATGTTGGCCAGGCTGGTCATGAACTCCTGACCTCAGGTGATCCACCCACCTCGGCCTCCCAAAGTGCTGGGATTCCAGGCACTCAGCCCAGAAAGACGTTCTTATTCTGCTGATTTGAAGAAACCAAGTCCCCAAAGTGACCACTTCTGGGTCACATGATTTATCTTCTCATGTATTCATTCTGCAGATATTTATTGGACACCACAGAGTGCCGAGCCCTACACACGGCATGGGGTTCTGCAGACCAGGAGTTTCACGCTCAAAGCTCACAGTCTGGTGGGCGTGCTGCAGGCAAGGAAGCAGTCACTCCAGGGCCCTCTGGGAAAACAGAGAAGGAACACCTAAACCAGCCCCCAGCAGAGTCTTCCTAAAGAAGGTGACATCAGAGCTGAGTTTTAAAGGAGGGCTGGGAGTTACCCGGACATTGCAAAGCCACAAGGGCACGGCAGGAAGAGGGGACAGCCGCAGTCACAGTGCAGAAGTGAAAAACAGTTCGGGGTGTGCGTTTTTCCAGATAACTCCTGAGCATCCCGTCCCCACCAGACTCTAAGCTCCATGGGGGCAGAATAAGAATCTGCCCAGTGGCTCAGCGTAGGTGAGTGAGTGACTCTCAAATAAAGTGATACGTGAACAGCAGTGGTTGGTATGAATTTGCACACAGGGCAAAGCAGGGAGGCTCACGTTCTTGGCTCCCAGACCCACCCAGACCCACCTTTCCAAACTACATCATGGGTATGTGGTGGCAACCCCTGCTCTGGGGTGCTGGGGGAGTTAATTAGCAAGCTAAGTGCAGATCAGTTTGCTCTTCTTCAGCTAAATGATTAAGCAAGGCAGCCAGGCTCCCTGAGGGGGCCCTGGAGGTGTCCACTTTGGCTCCCTGCTCCTGGGGGGGAAGACGGGGGCTGCTGTGTTGGTTTCCTGCTTTGTGCTTCCATTGGGGTAGGTGAGGACTACCCTGCTTCCATATTTCCCCCAGATGTGTCTCCTTCCCTGGAGAGAAGAAAAGGTAGCAGAACTGAGATTTGACCTGAGGGAGCCCACTGATCACACGTCTCAACTTTTAGCTTGTCCAGAAAGGTTCCGAGTGGATTGGAAAGAGGTTGGGCTCTGGAGTCAGGTGGATCTGAGCTGGAATTGTGGTTCCACCATTTCCATCAGTATCACTTCCAGCCAGTCACCACCCTTCTCCATGCCTCAGTTTCCTCGTCTGTAAAAAAGGAAGTTATCCGCCAGGCATGATGGCTCACGCTACTCAGAAGGTTGTCTTTCCAGCTACTAGGAAGGCTGAGGTGGGAGGGTGGCTTGAGCCCAAGAGTTCAAGTCCAGGCTGGGCAACATAGAAAGACCCCCATTTAAAAAAAAAAAAAAAGGAAATACTTCTGTTTACTTCTGGGGATGCGGTGGAGACAGGAGGTGATTTAAAAACTAAATTGAAGCAATGCAGGTAGAGGTGCTGTTAGCAATCCCTGGCACATCTAAATGCCCCCTTTTTCTGAGACAGAGTCTCGTTCTGTCGCCCAGGCTGGAGTGCAGCGGGGCCATCTCAGCTCACTGCAACTTCTGTTTCCCAGGTCCAAGCAATCCTTGTGTCTCAGTCTCCTGAGCAGCTGGGATTACAGGCGCTCACCACCAGACCTGGCTAATTTTTGTATTTTTAGTAGAGACGAGTTTTCGCCATGTTGGCCAAGCTGGTCTTAAACTCCTGACCTCAAATAATCTGCCCGCTTTGGCCTCCCAAAGTGCTTAGATTACAGGCGTGAACCACCGTGCCTGGCCTGTTTTTTTCTTTGTGTGTGTGTGTGTGTGTGTGTGTGTGTGTGTGTGTGTGCACGTGCGCGCACATGCGCAACCTCCCTCATGACCCTCGTGGAAATCCAGGCCCTGTTGCGGGGGGCTTGGTAGCCCACCAAGGCTTTGCCAGCCTCTGGCTCTTCTCCTCGGTGCCCAGAAGTGCTAAGATCAGAACCCTGAAGGGAAGAAGGGAAAAGAAGGAAGGAAATGTTATTCCTACCAGTTACTGATAGGTACCAGCCCTGGACTGGGTCCTGGAGCTGCCTGGTTTGAATCCTGCCTTTGCCACTAGCTGTATACCCTCGGGTGAGTGAGTTCACCGGGTCGAACTCTGATGCCTCTTCTGTGTACACGACTGATGATACTACCTGGCTCCAGGAGGAGCCCGGTGAGGAGCAAATGAGGCCATGAGGTTTAGAACAGAGTTTTCAGTGCCTGCTCAGTCTTAGCTGTTGGGATAAGACCTGACCCTGACTTCAAGCGGCTGATGGAGAGATGGTGCAGAGACACAAAAGAACAAGAACAAGACAGAGGGAGATGGCACCTGGAATACAGACTTATTCCCGGCTGCGGCCTTATCCAGGGTGCCTAGCACATAGCAGCCCAACATAAATACACACTGAGTGACGGCCATAGCAGTCCGACATAAATACACACTGAGTGACAGCGCAGAGATGCATGCAGAGGACGGGGATGGCAGAGGGAGGAGAGGAGGGTCAGCTCTCTGTTCCCTCATAGGCTTGACCAGATTACCACAGGTCCCCGGGCGTGGCATTACTGAAAGCAGACTTGTCATTACACTAGGTGAGGCCGGGAGGTGGCAGGTAGATCCCTGCAGCCAGCCTTCTGTGTCTAGGCCTGTTCCTATCTTTCTTTTTTTTTTTTTTCCCCATGAGACAGGGTCTCACTCTGTTACCCAGGCTGGAGTTCAGTGGCGCGATCTTGGCTTGCTGCAACCTCCGCCTCCAGGGTTTAAGCGATTCTCCTGCCTCAGCCTCCTGAGTAGCTGGGATTACAGCATGCACCACCACACCCAGCTAATTTTTATATTTTTAGTAGAGACAGGGTTTCACCATGTTGGTCAGGCTGGTCTCTAAATCATGACCTCAAGTGATCCACCTGCCTTGGCCTCCCAAAGTGCTGGGATTACAGGTGTAAGCTACTATGTCCGGCTAGGGCTGTTCCTATTTTAGGAGGAGGAAGCCATCATTCCAAGAGTTTCAGTACCTTGTCCATAATCCCAGAGGCAAGGGAGTTCTTTTGTTTTTTGTTTTGTTTGGTCTTTTGTTTTTATTTTTTTCTTTTGAAACAGGGTCTCACTCTGTCACCCAGGCTGGAGTGCTCTGGCACGATCAGGATTCATTGCAACCATGACCTCCCAGCCTCAAGCCATCTTCCTGCCTCAGCCTCCCCGGCAACTGGGACTACAGGCGCATGCCACCATGCCTGGCTAAATTTTTTGTATTTTTTGTAGAGACAGGGTTTTGCCATGTTACCCAGGTTGGTCTTGAACTCCTGGGCTCAAGCAGTCCACCCACCTTGGCCTCCCCAAGTGCTGGGATTAGAGGTGTGAGCCCCTGTGCCCGGCCAAGGCAGTCCTTTTGAATGTCTGCCTGGCCGCCTCTCTTCCCAGCCCGACACCTCAGCCATCGCTTGCCAGGTGTGTTGAACTCCTCTTAGGGCCGAATCATGCTCTTGTTCTCTCACCTCCTCCAGGCCTTTGCAGTGGCTGTTCCCTGTGCTAGGAACACTGTCTCCCTAGCCCTATCTGGCTGACCTCTCATCACCCCATCACCCGCAGGTGTTTAGATGCCACATCCACTTGGAAGTCTGAACTTGTGGTTGGGTGACTCACCTGTGTGCTCCCACAGCCCCCAGGCCACTTCTGTTTTGAATGCATCATGTGATGTTGTGATTGCTGGTTTGTCGCCCCCATTAGGACTTAAAACTTGGCGAGAACAGAGATCAAGTCTCCTGTATATTTCATTTTATTCCCAGCACAGTGCATGGCACACAGCCGGTACTCAAAACACATACGCCGAAGGTAATTAATTCATGAAAGTGTTGCAAATATTTCTCCCTTCAGTATATTTTCCCTGAAGCAGGCAGTGTGAATTCAGTTGCAAGGGTCTACTAGACTTGGAGTTAAGCAGGTTCTATTCTCAGCTCTTTCACTTATAAGTCATGGACCTTTGATGAATCAGCAGCCTTCTCTAAGCCTCAATGTTCTCCCCTATATCATGGGGATAGTATTCATGATGTGAAGATTGAACAGGACCATACCTTTAATATGAATGAAGCCTTTTGATCACTGCAGCTTATAAGTGCTGGCCTCAATTTATTAATTAGTGAAACAACAAGGTAAGCAGAGGAAAGGGGGCCTTGGAAAACATGACCCCAGCCCTCCCCCTGTCATTCCCCAGGAGTAGATGATGACAGTCATTGTCATGGCAACATTGTACAAGCCAGTCACCATGCACATACTACAAGCCAGCCACTGTCCTGGGCACTTTCCATTCATCCATTTCTTCATCCATTGAACCAGTATTTTTTGACCACCTATTCTGTATCAGGCCTAGGACCAGGTCCTGGGAATACAGCAGCAAAGAAGCAGAGCATGCACTTTCAAGGGACTTAGATAAACAAAATGCTGAAATCAATAGGCAATATGTCAGATGGAGACAAAACAGGGAGTGTCATGGTTGCAGGGCAGGGTGGGGAGGGCGCTGCTCTTTTAGACAGTGGTGGGGGGCAGGGAGAAGGTAACATTCCTGCAAAGCCTTGAAGGAAGCGTGTGCCATGCAGATATGTGGGGAAGAGGATTCCAGGCTGGGGAAACAGCATATGTAAAGGCCCTGAGGTGGAAACATGCTTGGCAAGGTTAAGGAGCAATCAGCCAGTGTGGCTGGAGCAGAAGAAGGGGCAGGGCAACTTCATGGGCAAGCACCCTGTGCAGAAGGCCCAAACACTTGGCTTCATGCTCCACTGTTGCCGTATGAGATTATGACTGTTACCCAGGCTGCTGGAGTGTGCAGTAGTGCAATCTCGGCTCACTGCAACCTCTGCCTCCTGTGTTCAAGTGATTCTCATGCTTCAGCCTCCCGAGTAGCTGGGATTACAGGCATGCACCACCGCACCCAGCTAAGTTTTGTGTTTTTAGTAGAGACAGGGTTTCACCTGTGTACCGCCATGCCCAGCTAATTTTTTGTATTTTTAGTAGAAACGGGGTTTCACCATGTTAGACAGGCTGGTCACGAACTCCTGACCTCAGGTGATCCACCTGCATCCACCTCCCAAAGTGCTGGGATTACAGGTGTGAGCCACTGCGCCCAACCAAGATTCTTAGTATGTTAACAAGGGGCCCTGCATTTTAACTTTACACAGGGTATCATAAATGATGTAGCCAGTCCCCATAGTAGTAGATGTAGTCAAAGAGGTGGTAGGGACCACAGCTCAGAGGCCACTCCCAGGCCTGGGTGTGCTCTGGCCTCCTCCCATCTTGCCATGGAAGCCAGCCCACCAGAGATGCTGCAGCCACGCCATCCTGATGCTACCCTGATGACAGTCTAATTATTTCTTCTCTGTGTTAGTTTCCTGTGGGTACTGTAACAAATAACCACAAACCTTGTGGCTTAAAACAACACAACCGTGTTATCTTATACTGCTGGAGGTCAAATGTCCAAAATCCATGTCACTGGGCTAAAGTCAAGGTGCCAGTCCTTTAGGAGGCGCTGGGGGACAATCCATTTTCTTGTCTTCTCTAGCTTCTAGAAGCCCCCTGCCTTCCTTGCCTCTGGTCCCCTTCTCTATTTTTAAAGTGCATCTCTCCAACCTCTGTGTCTGTTGCCTCATTGTCTTCCTTTACCCTGACCCTTTTGCCTTCCTCTAATAAGGATCCTTGTGATGACATTAGGCTTGTCCAGGTCACCTAGACTAATCTCCCCATCTCAGGAGCCTTAATTTCATCACATCTGCATGTGCACAAAATTCCTTTCGCCCTGTAAGGTAACAAATTCATAGGTTCTGGGGATTGGGATATGGACATCTTTGGTGGTGGGGGGGCATTATTCAGCCTCCCACATCCCCTACTTTGCTAATGAGGAAACTGAGGCCCAGAGAAGTGATATGACTTGGGCAAAGTCACCCTCCCAGCAGGACAGATCCACACTTGAGGACCCTGTCTGTCAAGTTTGAAGTCATGGGCTCTAGACTACAAGGAAAGGAGATACCCTCCGCCCATCATTTTCTGTCTCCCTCCTTCCCTTGCACTCCTCCCTCCACTCCCTAGTGTTTTGGGAAACAGCCAGGCTTGGGCAGTTTAGCCCAGAGCATTTGTGCTGAAGACTGTAGCTGACACGGGGACAGATAAGCTCATCCATCCACCTGGGACCAGGACAGAGGGAAGAGACTGCCTTTTTGTAGCTAACAGGGTCCCAGGCCACTATGGGCTTTATCATCAACATCTTATAATGAGGCCTCTCCTGGGTACTGGGGAGCAGGGCCCTGTGTGCAGGGAAGCTGCTGATGCAGTTGCTGGGGCACGTGGGCTGGGCCCTTCCTGTTCATGGGGCCAACGCTCTTAGATCAAGGGAACCATGGCCAATGAAATTGGGTGCCCCACTGCTGCTGTTAACAGGAATATTTTTACTTACAGCCTAGCAACTCCTATGGGGCCTCAGCCTGGCCCCAAGGACTCTGCCAGCTGGCCCCTGGGGCCATAGCATCAGAGGCGATCGCGGCCTCCTCCTCTTCCTCCCCCTCCTTGCCAGAATTCAGAGAGAGGATCTTTATAGGAAATTGGGGGTGAGAGCAAGAAAATGACATATTTTCATCAGCTCTAGTTTTTAATAATGAGTGTCCAGTTATCTAGTGGCAGATGTTGTGGGTAAGAGCATCCGTACAGACATCAGAGACCTGTATTCAAATCCCACCTCTGCTATATCTGAGCTCTGTAAGCTTAGGCAAAATGGTGAACTTCTCTGAAACTGAGCCTCAGTTTCTCTTATCTGCAAAGTGGAAGTAACAATTTCCCCCGTCATGGGGTTGTTATAGTCTATTTTTAAAGTGGGTAAGCAAAATTTCAGCTTGTGGCCTTAAAAAAATAACATGTATGAGGTATAAAAACAAAAAATAACAAATACTCATGCACCCAGCTTAAAAAGTAGAGAACTGCTAGTTTCTTAGAAACCCCTTGTGTATACCTCCTGGGTTCCATCCATCTTCCTCCCTCCCTTTGCCCATAAGAAAACAGTTTCATGACTACCATTTGTTTGTTTTCCTTGTGTCTGGCCTTTGTAGTTTTTTTGTTTTTGTTTTGTTTTGTTTTTTGAGAAAGAGTCTCGCTCTGTCGCCCAGGCTAGAATACAGTGGTATGATCTCAGCTCACTGTAACCTCCACCTTCTCGGTTCAAGCAATTCTCACGCATCAACTTCCCAAACAGCTACAACTACAGGCGCGTACCACCATGCCCAACTAATTTTTGTAGTTTTAGTAGAGACGGGGTTTCACCATGTTGGCCTGGCTGGTCTCGAACTCCTGACCTCAAGTGATTTGCCTGCCTCAGCCTCCCAAAGTACTGGGATTACAGGTGTGAGCCACCGCATCTGGACTGCTTTTGTTTTTTAAATAGAGACAGGAGGTCTCATGATGTCTCTCAGGCTAGTCTTGAACTCCTGGCTTCTAGCGATCCCCATGCCTCAACCTCCCAAAGTGCTGGGATTACAGGCATGAGCCACTGCACCAGCCTGATTTTTGTAGTTTTTATGTCTTCTTCCTTGCTATTATTAAAGGTCAGAGCATAAGCATGTATAACCTTGTCCCTTCCACGCCTAATTTCCTACTAAGTTCCTCTGATTTCCCTCTCCTCTCAGCTACCAACAGAGGACGCTACTGATAGGGAAACCAGAATGCCAAACTTGTCACTACTGTAGTACACTTAAGAATTAATAGGCTCTGAAAAGCACCACAGGGACTTTACTGTAAGTAAAGTATATGTAGCAAAGGGCTTGAACTTCCTAGAAAGTATGGAGTAAGCCCACACTTTACACTCAAACACACCTGAGTTTTGAACATCAGCCCTGCTCACCATCCTAAGCCACCAATTCTTTGCATTTCCTCAAAAAATATTTCAGTGTCATATTATGACAGGCACTGCAAAGGTGTGGGGATAAGATGATAAATGAAAGAAACAGACCAAAACAGAGTCCCTGCTCTCATTTCATTGGGGAAATCACCATGAAACTACATCAACACACAAATACAGAACTTCAAGTTTCAACAAGCACTAGAAAAAAATAAAAACAATTCATGGAGAATTCGTTTAGGAAATGGGAAAGGGCTTTCTCTGTGGGATGGACATTTGAGCTGAAACCTGTACGTACTTCCTTGACTTCTGACTATGGTTTAAAAAAAAAAAAAAAAAAAAAAATTACCAGCCTGGGCAACACAGGGAGACCTCATCTCTACAAAAAAAGTCCTTTAAAAATTATCTGGGGCATGGTGGCACACACCTGTGGTCCCAGCTACTCAGGAGGCTGAGGGGGGAGGATTGCTTGAGCCCAGGAAGTCAAGGTTGCAGTGAGCTGTGATCGCACCACTGCACTCCAGCCTGGGTGACAGAGCAAGGCCCTGTCTCAAAAAAAATAAATACATAAATTCCTCTTTTTTGTCTGCAAACCAGGGCTGGTGATATCCCTCCCAGCTTTGCCCTTAGTGACAGGCCCTGGCTCAGTGCCTGGTTCAGCACTGCCGTTCAGTAAATGTCATGTCCCTTCCTCCTGTCGTTCCTGGCTGTATATGCTGCTGGAGATCTGCAAAGGAGTGGTGTGAGTGATAGTCTCTTAAGTGATGGGAGAAATCTGCTGCTGGCAAGTGAGCTGTGAAGCCTCTAACAAGCTCACTGGACCCTCTTCAACTGGGTTTGATGGCGACCCTGTCGGAGAGAGAAGAGAGAAAGGAGGGTGTATCACTGTCAACAGGAAGCCTTCCTCTTTTTCTGGGGAAGGTGGTATCAAGGAATTGAAAGGCTGTGCTGTAGAGTCAAGTGACCTGGGTACAAGTCCCAATTCTGCAGCAAGTAACTTGACCTCTCCTAGCCTTGTGTTCTCATGTGTAATATGGTCCGTATAATTCCTCTCCAGTGGTCTGTCATGTGGAACAGTGCCCAGCATAACGGGGGCACGCCGCAAGTGGGACCGTTACCACTATTTCCACCAGAGCAAAGATGCACTGGGGCAAACGTGCAGAGGTTTGGGGTACAAGTAAGGGTAAGAAAAAGGCAGTCAAAGGGCTCATTCACATCACGGAGGTCCGGGTTCCTGCGCCACCCTTCCCTAGGTGGGTAACCTTGGGCAGATTCCTTTATCCCTCTAATCCCCTTTCTTCGTCTGTAAGACACAGCTCCAGAACTTCCTTTACCCAGCAGCTGTGAAATCCTGCAGGCAAGTCGCGTCGCCTGGCCCCTGACTTCAAGTTTAGGGGAGCTGATGAGGTCACTCCCTGCTGGACACGGGGTCTTCGGGGTGAAATGTTCAAATAAGACAGCAGGGAGTGGACGCGCAAAGATGCGTCAAAAGGATGGAAAAGGCAGCTTTGCCCTTCGCAAACTGCGACCTCCTTTGTGGGCTAAGAGCTTCATGCTGGGGGGCCTGGTAGCCGGCGGGACTCCCGGAGGCCCGACCCGGAGCCCGTGGCGCGCAGAGCGGGGCGGCCCGGGGCGCGGGGCTGTGACCTCATCGGCCGGCGCCGTCCCGCGGGGCCATGAGATCATGAGATGCCGGCGCTCGCCGAGGAGTCGATTTGTTGGGAGCGCGGGGACAGCCGGCCGCCCGACGCGGTGATCTCATCCGGGCCCGGGGGAGGAGGAGGCAAGCGGCCGGGCCAGCCCGCGCCGCCGGGAGGGGGATTAATGGCCGCCGGCGGGTGGTGACGTCACCGGCAGCACCCGTTGCCAGGGAACGCGCGGTCGCCGGCCCCGCCCCCGCTGGCCCCGCCCCCTACCTGCTGCGCTTCTTTCCATCCTGGCTCGCCCTTCTCTTGCCTTTTTTCCTTTTTCTTTTGTATTGAGGCATAACTTATATATTGTGGAGAGCCCTAATTATTAAGCTCAGTGGATTTTTACAAACGTATGTAATCACTCAGATCAAAGTATCAACAGAGCTGTCCAACAGAAATATAAGGGGAGTCACACAGACGATTTTAAATATTCTAGTAGTCACATTAAATAACTAGAAAGGAACAGGTGACTTTAATTTTAATACTCTATTTTATTTAGCCTAATGTGTCCAAAATATTATTTCAACATGTAATCAACATAAAAATTTTAATGAGATGTTTTACCTTTTGTTTTTCTAAGACTTTGAAATTCCCTGTTTCTTTTGTTTTTGAGGGAGGTGTTTGTTTTTAAAGACAGTCTTACTGTGTCACCCAGGCGGGAGTTCAGAAGCACGATCACGCTCACTGCAGCCTCGACTTCCCTGGGCTCAGGTCATCCTCCTGCCTCAACCTCCCGAGTAGCTGGGCATACAGGCGCCCGCCACCACACCCAACTAATTTTTTTGTATTTTTAGTAGAGACGGGTTTTCACCGTGTTAGCCAGGATGGTCTCCATCTCCTGGCCTTGTGATTTGCCCGCCTCGGCCTCCCAAAGTGCTGGGATTACAGGCGTGAGCCACCATGCCTGGCCACCTCATCATTTTCTAGAGTATTTGTTATGTATAGACTCCCATTCCTAGTATCTTCATCATCAGAGCTCTCTATGAGCCATGCCTGTGGGAAACCCAGGTGTTTTGAAGCACAAGGCCATTAGTTTGCCCCCTCATTTATCCATTGCTCATTCAGCAAATACTTCTTGGTTACCTGCTGAGTCCCACACCCTTTCTATTAGTTAAGACTGGAATCAAATAGTAACAGCAAAGAATCCAAAATAATAAGACTTAAATTTTTAAAAAATGTATCTCTTTCTCATGTAAAGGCCAAAGATAAGCAGTTCAACCCTGGGAATATGACACCTTCCAGCCCACTGTTTCACCAACCCTAGAGGGTAGGATTCCTCCTCATGGTCCAAGATGGTGGCAAGAGCACCAGCCATCACATCCAAGTTCCAGACAGTAGGATAGAGAGAGTGGGGAAGAATAAGGTGAAAGCTTCTCTGAAGTTGCTACATGACACTTATAATTGTGTTAATGGTGAAGACCCTCTTCCTGGCTTGCAGAAGGCTGTCTTCTCACTGTGTCCTCCAGTGGCAGAGAGATCTCCCATGTCTCTTCCTATAAGGGAACTAATCCCATCATGAGAGCTCTACTCTCATGACCTAATTACCTTTCAGAGGCCTTATCTTTAAACACCATGGCATTAGGGATTAGGGCTTCAACAAAGGAACTTCAGGTGGGCACAGTTCAGTCTATACCATGAGCTGAGTAGCCTTAGATGGGTACCTTAGTTTTTGTTGTTGTTGTTGTTGACTTGAAAGAACCATTTAATTCTCACAATTTTGCGGGTCAGGAGTCCAGTCAGGACACACTGGGTACAGCTTGTCTCTCCTCCCCATGATATCTGCTGGGGCTGGACTATCCAACATGGCATCTTCACTCCCAGGTCTGATGCATCAGCTGCAATGGCAGGGATGGCCTTCTTAAGGTCCTATATCCGGAGCCTCAGTTCTCACCATTGGCTGGTTTCCATGTTGCTCCTCCAGTTAGTCTCAGAGCTGCTCCTCTTCCATGTGTCCTCTTCACTGGGTCTCTCCTTAGAGCTTGGGCTTCCCACAAACATGGCGGCTGGAGGAGGGAGAACAAGCAGAAGGAAGTGAAAGCTTCCTGATCTCTTAAGGCCTAGGCTTGGAAGTCCCAGATATCCCTTCTGCCTTAATTCTAGTTCGCCTTAGTTATTTTGAACCTGCATTTTCTCATCTCTAAAATAGGGCAGCAATAACATAATGGCCACATTTCTGGATTATCATGAGGGCCAGTAATAGCTATATCATGTACTGGGCCCTTCTCATGTACCTGTGTTTTAGATTTATTGGCTTATTTAATCATAAGATCACCTCGGTGTGTTGAATACAGGTTTTACTGACATGTGAGAGCCAATGGTTAAATTTTCAGGAAATTTGCAAACAGTTTTTAAATCATTGGTAGCTTGAAGTTGGCCTTGTGAGAACATTTACACCACAGAAACTGGCAAACACAAATTAGGGCCTTTTCTTTCCCCCAGAGACCTAGTTTGCCAGCACACCACTGCATGCATATCTATATGTATGTGTGTATATATGTATGAACGTGTGTGTGTATTCAACCCCATTTACAGATGAAGAAACTGAGGGACGTAGAAGTTAAATTATTGTGCCAAATCAACCGATTTAGTAGGTGATAGATCTGACCTTAGAATCCCAAATCCTATGCCTTTAAACCACTAGGCTGTCCTGCCTCCACAGATGAAAAAATTTGTATGAAAGAGATTTGTAAACAGGCAAAGCTGTATAAATAATCATTATTCATCTTGATACAGAAAAAAAAAAGGTTTCATCTCTGTGCATTTTTCATACATTGAAGCTGCTGACAGATACCTGATTACGTCTCTCCTCCCTTCCTCCCCACTCCCGTAAGTCTTCAAATCATCTTTCCCACGTTGGTGCGTTCTTCTAAAAAATTCTCCTCTCTGTTCATTTCTTCTGTTTCTCAGCATCCTACTCTCCTTCATTTCCCACCCGCTTCTGGAGCCAGCCCTCTGTTGTTTCGATATTTCCCATTTCTCTTCTTGTCCCACCCCTCATCTTGGCAGTGAGGAAGTTGGAATAGAATCTGCCTTCCCAACTCAACACTCCCGCCCCCTTTATCTGAATCAAAGCAGAGAACCATCCATGCCCAAGCACGTCCTGCAACAATTGCTACTGTTTCCCCTTCATGGTGGCAGGGAGGCGAGACAGCTCATAATCTGATTCCTTGTTCTCTAACGCCCCAGAGAAACCACACATCCCATTTGGTGGTCGTCAGAAATAACATGCTTAAGAAACCTGGAATTATAAAACTGCTTAATTAGAGAGAGATGGTTTTGCAGGGATATGCCCAGTTTTCCTTGGTGGTTTGATCTCCTTTTCAAAGTGGCCCACCCCCCGGCAGCTAATTGCTACCTTTAACGGGGTACCACATAAGCTGTCACTCTCTTAATTTTATTTGCTGTGACATCAGTGCTTGCTTATAAAGAGATATTCTCTCTTCAGCATTTCAACTCTCCTCCATCAGCAAACTGTAGGAAGTTGACTTGAGTAATGAGGATGGAATCTTCAGCTTCAAGAGGTCTCCTCTGTTACATGAGCACCTACTACCTGCTGGATGCTGGGAATACACCCAGAACCAAATTATTTTCTCCCATAAGGGGCTCACAGTCAGGTGGGAGGGATGGACAGTAAAATAATTTTTTTAATATTGTGAAAAATGCTTTGAAGGAGTGATGTAGGGGCTGGATATGGTGACTCACACCTGTAACCAGAACTTTGGGAGGCTGAGGCGGGTGGAACACCTGATGTCAGGAGTTCGAGACCAGCCTGGGCAACAGGGTGAAATCCCATCTCTACTAAAATACAAAAAAAATTAACTGGGTCTGGCAGTGGGTACCTGTAATCCTAGCTACTCAGGAGTCTGAGGCAGGAGAATCATTTGAACCCAGGAGGCGGAGGCTGCAGTGAGCCAAGATCATGCCACTGCACTCCAGCCTGGGCAACAGGGTGAGACTCCATCTAAAAAAAAAAAAAAAAAAAAAGGAGTTATTTAGGGGAGGCTTCAAGGGCGTACACAACAGGAGCACCTAATTCAGTTAAAGAGGAGTCAGAGAAGGCTTTTCGTAGGCGGTGACAAAAGATGAATAGATGTTAGCTCAGCAAAGAGTAGAGGGACCACTATTCCATCTGCAAAGGAAGAGCTTAGTGTCATTAAGCAACTGAAAGACAGGCAAAGAAGCTGGTATCAGAGCCTTCTGGGAAATCCTGGGGATGTGTTAGAATCCCCATCATGACTTATCTAGATTCTGATAGAACAGACCACAGGTCAGAAAACTACAGGCTACAGGCCAAATATCTCCTGCTACTTGTTTTTATAAATAAAGTTTTATTGGAACACAGCCACACCCATTCACTTACCTGTTGTCCAAGGCTATTTTCCTACTACAGTGACAGAGGTGAGTAGTAGCGCCAGAGACCTTATGGCCTGCAAAGCCTAAGTATTCACTACCTGGTCCTTTGTAGAAAAAGTTTGCCAACACTTGTTCCAGAACCACCCAGTAGCAAGTGGGAAGTTTGGGATTTGGCCCAGAAACCAGCCTGCAGCTAAGGGGCCTGAGAATTGGAAGATCCAAAGACAGTGACCAAAACTAAACGTAAGGTGGCAGGTGACAATCCTGGGTCTGATCCCAGCCTCTTTGGCTCCTGGGGCCGTGCTCTTTACCACCAAGCCAGACTGGTTGTTGAGACTGGCCTACAAGGAAGGACAGAGAGGGGACCAGAATCAGCCAGATGCCAGCAGGCAGGGGCTCCCAGAGACACAGGGACCTTTCATGGGGTAGCCGTGTCCTTACCTGTCATGAGACCAGGCAGACCAAGCAGGAGGCTGCCCACCAAGATGGTGCCCAGACCATTAACCATCTTTTCCTTCACCTCTTGGCTCTGGAACACCCTTCCTCCCTTGCCTGCCCTCATGTCTTCACCAGTTTGGCTCTTAGACATCCATTAAAGTAGTGCTTCTCAAACTCGGATGTGCACTCGGGTCACCTGGGGACCTTATTAAATTGTACATTCTATTTCAGGAGGTCTGGGGTGAGGCCTAAGAGCCTGCATTTCTAACCAGCTCCCAGGTGATGCTGACGGTGCTGGTTCATGGATCACACTTTGGGTGGCTGGAAAGATAACTTCTCTTAGACTTTCTTGATCAGTTTCCCACCCCACATCCCATGCCTCAATTCTGGGGCTCCCTCCCATTTACCTCTAGCAGAGTTCTACCACACTGTGTTATAGTAGTTTGCTTAGTAATGGTCTTCCTCATTGGGTAGCAAGCTTCCTGATGACAGAGACGAGGTCTTAGTTATCTTAGTTTCACCAGAGCCTGGCACTGTGTCTGGTGCATAGTAGGTGTCCAGAAATGAAAGCAAGGAAGGGAGGGAAGAAGAAAGGGAGCAGGCGAGGGAGGGAGGGGCAGAGGAAAGGGGGGGAAGACAGCATCAATGGATAAGAGGCAGGAAGGGAGGGAAGGAAGAAAGGAAACACAGATGGGTAGAAGAAAGAAAGGTAAGGAAGGAAGGAAAGAAGAGTTATATAGGGATGCGCTGAATGTAGGGAAGAGTGACAAAAGTAGGTTAAGGCCAGGCATGTAGTCCCATGTAGGGACTACAGCTCACATCTGTAGTCCCTACAGGGGACTCAGGAAGCCAAGGTGGCAGGAGGATCACTTGAGCCCAAGAGATGGAGACCAGCCTGGGCAACATACATAGACCCCATCTCTAAAAAACACAATGTTTTAAGTGAAAAAAAAAAAAAAACAAAAAAAACAGCAGGTCAAGACTGGCAGTTGAGAGAGGCTGGACAATTTGGTCCCAGGTAAGATGGAACATGCAAGAGTTGAGAGACCCTGGGTGAGAGCAATTTGGGAGACATGAGGAAAGCATGGGGCAGCTGAGGGTGGGTGGTTCAGGAAATCAGAGTTCAAATCATGGGTATTCTGCAGATCCTGGGCTTGATTAGCCCTGGCCATTGAGTTGCTGTCCATTGGTCCAGCATCCATCATGCCCTTGTCCATGTAAAACAAGCATGGTGGCCACCCCCTACATCTCTGTTCTCCAATCACCCCCATCTTCCCAAAGGTTCCAGAGGGAAACCAGCATTTCCCTCCAGGGGATGTTTCTGGGACTCAGGGACTGGTGGGAGTCAGGAGGGGAAAGGAGGGCCCTTTGAGAAACAATGACCTCACAGCTGGAGGTGGCCAACTAGTCACAAAAATCAGGCAGGTGGTGAGTGATGACTGGACGCCCTTTCTTGGTCCTTGGTAGATGTGGGTATATGTGCTCCAACGAATCCTCTTCTGAGTGACCTGTGCCCAGCCCATCAAGATGGAATATAAAAGGTGGCTATAAAGTCTCTGTCCACATGCCACGCATATGATGTGATCTTGGCTCACTTCAACCTCTACCTCCTGGGTTCAAGTTATTCTCACGCCTCAGCCACCCACGTAGCTGGGATTATAGGCACATGCCACCAAACCCGGCTATTTTTTTGTATTTTTGGTAGAGACAGCATTTCACCATGTTGGCCAGGCTGGTGTTGAACTCCTGGCCTCAAGAGATTTGCCCACCTCGGCCTCCCAGAGTGCTGGGATTACAGGTGTGAGCCACCACATCCAGACTCATTTCCTCTCTAATTTAAACATATCACATGCTCAGTATAAAAAATCTGGAGAGAGCAGAAAAACACAAAGAGAATGAGTATTTTTTTTTTTTTTTTTTTGCATTCTCTATTATTTCCATTTGGAACAATAATTGAGCATTTGCTTGGGTCAAATGATATCTTTCATCAGGATGATTTCTTTTTTAACTTTTAATTTTGAGATAATTTTAGACTTAAAGAAAAGTTGCAAAAGTAATACTGAGAGTTCCCATATACCCTTCACTCCTCTTCCCCTAATGTTGATATCTGATATACCAGAGTCCAATTAGCAAGGGCAGGAAATGAACATCAATACTGTTACTATTAACTAAACTAAAGACCTTATTCACATTTTGCCAGTTGCCCCATTGACATTATTTTGTTTTTCAATTTTTATTGTTGTTTTTTGTTTTTGAGACAGGGTCTTACTCTGTCACCCAGGCTGGAGTGTAGTGGCACAATCATAGCTCACTGCAGCCGCGAACTTCTGGGCTCAAGTCATCCTCGTTCCTCAGCCTCTCAAGTAGCTGGGACCACAGGAACTCACCACCACTCCCAGATAATCTTTTGATTTTTTGTAGACACAAGGTCATTCTATATTGTCCAGGCTGGTCTTGAACTCCTGGGCTCAAGGGATCCTCCCACCTTAGCCTCCCAAAGTGCTGGGATTACAGGTGTCAGCCATTGTACCTGGCCTATTGACTTTTTTTTACAGTATAGGATTGAATCAGGGCTGGGCGCGGTGGCTCATGCCTGTAATCTTAGCACTTTGAGAGGCCGAAGTAGGTGTATCACCTGGGGTCGGGAGTTCGAGACCAGCCTGGCCAACGTGGTGAAACCCCATCTCTATTAAAAATACAAAAATTAGCCAGGCGTGGTGGTGTGCACCTGTAATCCCAGCTACTTGGGAGCCTGAGGCAGAAGAATTGCTTGACCTGAGAGGCGGAGGTTGCAGTGAGCTGAGATTGTACCACTGCACTCCAGCCTTCCTGGGTGAAAGAGCAAGACTCTGTCTAAAAAAAAAAAAACAAAAAACAAAAAAACAAAAAAAAAAACAAAAAAAGAGAGAGAGAGAGAGAATAGGATTGAATCCAAGATCCCATGTTGCATTACTTGTCATGTCTCCTTAATTCTCTCCAACTTCACATTCCTTGGTCTTCTCTTTGTCTCTCATGATCTTGACATTTTTCAAGAGTGTTGGGCCCCTTCAATTCGGGGCCAGGTGCAATGGCTCATACCTATAATCCCAGCACTTTGGGAGCCTGAGGTGGGAGGATCCCTTGAGCCCAGGAGTTTGAGACCAGCCTGGACAACACAGCATGACCTCATCTCTCTACAAAACCAAAAAAAAAAAAAAAAAGGAGAGAGAGAGATCCATGTCTCTTGGATTTGTCTCTTGTTTTCTCATGATTAGATTAGAATTCGTTGATGAGTTTTGGCGACAATACCACAGAAGTGATACTGTGTCTTTTCAGGACATCATGTCAGAGGGTTCAGGATGTCAAAATGACTTCTCACTGGGGATGTTAACCTTTATCACCTGAATAATATGATGTATGTTTGCTTTCTTCACCATGAAGTTGCTATTTCTTCAGGATACATTTTTAATGGCTGTATGGCTTTCCTTTACAGATCTCTAACATAATCAGACCCTCGTTTTTGTACATCTTGTTTGTTACTCTTTTTTTTCTTTAGTATTACAAAGAATGCTATAGTGACCATTCTTATAGGCACATCTTTGCACATATCTCTGATTATTTTGTTAGGGTAAATTGCCAGACATAAAATTGTTGGCGTAAAGATTATTCATATTTTTACAGATATGGATGCTTGGGGCAGGGTTGTTTGTTTGATTTAATCAGCTTTATAGAAGCAGGATTTACATACAATACATTGCGTATATTAGGAGTGTATATTTCAATTAGTTTTGGCAAATGTGCACACCCATGTGTCCCCCATCCCAATCAAGATATAAAATATTTCATATTTCTAGGCCAGGTGCAGCAGCTCACACCAATAATTCCAGCACTTTGGGAGGCTGACGAGGGGCAGATTGCTTGAGCTCAGGAGTTGGAGACCAGCCTGGGCAACATCGTGACATTCTGTCTTTACTAAAAATACAAAAAAATTAGCCAGATGTGGTGGCGTGTACCCGTGGTCCCATTTACTTGAGAGTCTGAGGTGGAAGAATCGCTTGAACTTGGGAGATCAAGGCTGCAGTGAGCCATAGTTGCACAACTGCACTCCAGCCTGGGCAACATAGCAAGACCTTGTCTCAAAAAATATATATATATATATAAATATATATATATATATCGTTCTATCCCTTTCCAAAATTTCCTGACACCTCCTTGTAGTCAGTTCTCCCCACCCCTTACCCCAGACAACCAGGGATCTGATTTCTATTATCTCAGATTAGTGTTACCTATTCTAGGACTTAGTATAAACCAGAATTATGCAACAAATACTCTTCCATGACTGTCTTCTTTGATTCGACATAATGTTTGTGACATTCGCCCATGTCATCGCAAAGGTTAGGCATTCATGTATTCTTATTGCTGGGCAGTATCCTGTTATATAAATACACGATCGTTTGTTTATCTGTTCTTCCACTGATGGGCGTCTGGGCTGCTTCCAGTTTGGGGATTTTATGAATGAAGCCACTAAGGGCATTGGCATACATGTGGACACATGTTTCATTTCTCTCGGGTAAATAGCTCAGACTGGAGTTGCTGGGTCGTAAAGGAGGTAGGTATTCAACTTTATTCGACACTGCAGAGCGGGCTTATTCTCATCTCCATTTCACAACACAGGCCACAGAAAGCTTGAGGGACTTGTCCAAGGGAAGGAAGATAAATAGGATTTTTCTCCAGGAATAATGCTAGGTACTTATCCTGTTCATCTCCTTTAATCCTCAAAGCAACCCCGTAAGGTGGGAGTTCTGATTCCCACTCTGTCGATGGGGAAACTAAGGGTCATGAACATCCAGCAAGGTCAGGTTCAATCCCAGCCCAGTGTGAGTACCTAAGTCGTGTTCTTTTTTTTTTTTTGAGATGGAGTCTCACTCTGTTGCCCAGGCCGAAATACAGTGGTGTGATCTTGGCTCACTGCAACCTCCGCCTCCAAGTTCAAGCGATTCTCCTGCCTCAGCCTCCTGAGTAGCTGGGATTACCGGTGCGCCACCACGCCCAGCTACTAATTTTTGTATTTTTAGTAGAGTTGGGGTTTCGCCATGTTGGCCAGGCTGGTCTCGAACTCCTGACCTTAAGTGATCCACCTGCCTGAGCCTCCCAAAGTGCTGGGATTACAGGCATGAGCCACCACACCCGGCCCCTGTTTTCTCTCAACACAACTAGGTATTCATCCTGTCTCCTTGGAAGAGAGCAGGTGGTAGAGCTAGGAAGGGCACGTATCTCCCTGCTTTGGGCCTTATGGCCTGGGCTTACCTGCATTCTGTGCCCATCCTGCCTGGGCCCCTGAGAGCAGTCGCTGTGATGCTCGAGTCAGCCCTCTAAAGAAGAGGATGGCCTGGATGCGGAGGGCAGGGACTGTGCCCCCACCTTGGGCTTTGAGCCCTCCAAGCTGCTGCGAGACCCAGAGGGTGACCCACTCTCCAGCCCTCTGCCCGAAGGTGTAGAGTTTCTTCTACCCTGAAACTCGATCCTCAATCCTGGGCACTTTGATCTTCTGGGCTGCTGGGTGGTGGGTGAGGGCAGCGGGCAGGGGCCGCGTCTCCCTGGCCATATCGCAGCCCCATTAGGAGCTGGCCTGAGTGCTTTCCAGAGCTGATTAATGGCCTGCCTGTGACCTGGAATGTCATCACTACCCGGGGCAGGGGGCCCCCCAGCCGGGTCCTTTGGGTCTTTACTGCTAATAATAATTGATGTTCTCCGTGTGGTTGCAGGGAAAGTTCTATCTGGTCATCGAGGAGCTGAGCCAGCTGTTCCGATCCCTTGTCCCCATCCAGCTGTGGTACAAATACATCATGGGTGACGACTCCTCCAACAGCTACTTCCTGGGAGGGGTCCTGATCGTTCTCTACAGCCTCTGCAAGGTGAGGTGGCCCCAAGGCTGGAGGGCCAGCCTAAGGAGGGCCCCATTCAGTAAGGCCTCAGGAGGCCCTGGGGGAGCCTAGAGCACCCATGCTGATTTATTTCTTTATTTATTTTAATTGAGGGAAAATTCACAAGACATGAAATTAACCACGAACTGTTTTGAGATAGAGTCTCACTCTGTTGCCCAGGCTGGAGTTCAGTGGCGCAATCTTGGCTCACTGCAACCTCTGCTCCTGGGTTCAAGTGATTCTCTTGCCTCAGCCTCCCAAATAACTGGGACTACAGGTAGCCACCACTACGCCCAGCTAATTTTTTGTATATTTAGTAGAGACGGGGTTTCACCATGTTGGCCAGGCTGGTTTTGAACTCCTGACCTCAAGTGATCTGCCCACTTCTGCCTCCCAAAGTGCTGGGATTACAGGCGTGAGCCACCTCGCCCAGCCTCCAGTAACTATTTTAAAGTGTACAATTAAATGACATTGAGCAGATTCACAATGTCACGCAACCACCACCACCTCTGTCTAGTTCCAAGACATTTTCATCACCCTGAAAAGAAACCTTGTACCCATTAAGCGGTCACTCCCCATTCTTCCAACCTCCCCTTCCCACAGACCCTGGCAACCACAAATCTTCTTTTTCTGTCTCTATCAGTATACTTATTATGAATGTTTCATATAAACAGAATCATGTAATAGGTGCCCTTTTGTGTCTGGCATTTTCATTTAACATTGTATTTTTGAGGTTCATCCACATTGTAACATGTATCAGTATTTTTTCTGGTTTAATCTACCCTAATTTCTCACCTATGAAGCTCACCATATGATATTCTTTCCAATAGTCATCTTCACAAACCCTTCAAGGTACATACTATTATTACTCCCTTTTTTTTTTTTAGACCGAGTCTTGCTCTGTTGCCCAGGCTGGAGTGCAGTGGCAAAATCTCGGCTCATTGCAACCTCCGCCTCCTGGGTTCAAGCGATTCTCATGCCTCAGCCTCTCTGGTAGCTGCGATTATAGGCATTCACCACTATACCTGGCTAATTTTTGTATTTTTAGTAGAGATGGGGTTTCACCATGTTGGCCAGGCTGATCTCAAACTCCTGACCTCAAGTGATCCACACGCCTCAGCCTCCCAAAGTGCTGGGATGACAGGCATGAGCCACCCCACCTGGCCCCCATTATTCCCATTTTACAAGTTAAGGAACTGAGGTTCAGGGAGGTTAGAAACTGAGGTTACTTGCCCAAGATCACTCACGTAAAGACAACAGAACAAGCATTGAACCCAGGCAGGCAGCCTCTAAAGCCAAAAGCTCCCAACCACACTTCTACTGAATGTTTTCTATCTCTCTTACCTCAAAAATAGTATCCGTGCTAAATTGCACACCCTCAACTCCTCAAATTAGTATGCAGTGCTTTTCTTTTCATCATTAGTACAAATCAGAGGATTTTTTACCCCCTAAAATCCGTACATCCTTCTTTTTCTCTTTGGCTCTCCATTTCTAGCTTTAGAGAATCCTGGGAGGATGCATGAGTTCTTCTCTCTCCTTCCTTCCAGCAGGACTGGCCAGGCAATCCACGCAGTATCAGCCATTGGGGCGTACTGATTACTTGCTGGTTCTGATCAACACAGTGGCTGACCGGAGTGCTAGATGGAGAAGGGTTATCAGGGTGGGCTGTGCTCAGAGTAAGAGTGCTGTGATCGATTAGCAATGCCTGCCCTGGGCTTGGGAGGGGAAATAGGCACTATATGTGCTATATATTTGCTATTCTGGCCTAGGTAGCAGGGGAAACTGTTGATGTTAGGCAGCAAGACAAAAGCCATGCAACACTGTTGGGAAGGAAGAAGTGCAAATGGGAAGAGGGGCCCTAAAAATGTTCTGAATCAAAAATGGATGGAGGGTGAGGGGATGGGGTGAGGTGATTATGCAGGGGTTACGAGAGATCCTTGGGTACTTTTCAGCCACCACCCTGCTCTCCTTTCAGTCCTTCGACATCTGTGGACGCGTGGGCGGAGTTAGGAAAGCCCTGAAGCTTCTCTGCACCTCTCAGGTGAGTTGGCTTCAGGTGGTCCCCACTGAAGTATGGGGAATTAGGAGCTGGAAACAGCAGTGGCCCCTTCCTCAGCCCACAGATATCACAGTGCTCCTGAGGGCATGGCTCCCAAGAGTGTCCATAGCTATATTTGCCTCTCCCCTCCCTCAAACAGAACTATGGAGTCCGAGCCACTGGGCAGCAGTGCACAGAAGCCGGTGACATCTGTGCCATTTGTCAGGCCGAGTTCCGAGAGCCTCTGATTCTCCTGTGCCAGGTGAGCGGGGCTCAGGCGGGACCATTGGAGACTGAGGCTGGGGAGAGCAGGACCCTTCCCCATGGGCAGTCCTTGGGTCTCTGGCATGGGTCTCTGGGGAGCAATCCAGTTAAGACCAGAGTCAGCCAGACCTGGGTTTCAATCTCACCTCTGCCTCTTAGTAGCTGGGTGGACTTGGGCACGTTATTTCACCTCTCTGAGCCTTGGTTTCCTTAGCAAAATGTAGACATGCCAAATTCAGTATAGTGTAACATCACAATATCCTGCATGTGAATTTCAGCAGCATTCTTGACCCCCCATGGGTCAGTCACTGTCTCTCTGAGCCTTGGTGTTTCTCATGTCTAAAATGGATATCATAGTAGCCAGGGGCAGTGGCTCACGCCTGTAATCCCAGCATTTTGGAAGGCTGAGGCAGGCAGATCACCTGAGTTCAGGAGTTCGAGACCAGCCAGGCCAACATGGTGAAACCCTGTCTCTACTTAAAAAAAAAACTACAAAAATTAGCCAGGCATGGTGGCACACACCTGTAGTCCCAGCTACTCTGGAGGCTGAGGCAGAATTGCTTGAACCTGGGAGGTGGAGGTTGCAGTGAGCTGAGGTCATGCCACTGCACTCCAGCCTGGACAACAGAGCAAGACTACATCTCAAAGAAAAAAAGGACATAATAATAACAGCTACTTCATAGAGCTATTATTATGATTAAAGTAGATCATCCATGGAAAGAGCTAGATTTCGCTTATTCAACCATAGAAGTTGATAGAATTATGCTTGTTATCCGTATAATTATTATTACCATTTGTTTTCATTAGGCGTGGGTCACCAGCCCACAGTCGTAAGTGCTGGCCTGTTCCTTTTAACTCCCTAAATGCGTCCCTCCTCCTCCTCCTGACATCAGGGACTAGGTGTCAATTCAGCAAATGTGTATTGGGGTCAAAGCATCCTATCTGACACCAGGAAGGAGAGGCAGAGGGCACGCAGATCCCGCAGATCCCGTCCCCTCCTCTGGAAGCTCACAGTCTCCGCTGGGAGACAGACACTTACATAAATAACTGTGAAGCAAGGCAGGCAGTGAGAAGTGCTGTGTAAGAGAGATTCATGCAGTGTCTCGGGGGACCGGGGCAGACAGCGATGAGCTCCAGGTTGGGAAGGGTTTTTGGAGGAGGCATAGCCTGGAGACCAAAAGGCATGGAAAGGCTTAGGGGTCGGGGATAGAAGGTGGGTTCCTTTTTAACATCGGCAAGCATTTTTGTTGTTGTTGTTATTGCTGTTTGGAGATTTGGAAGGGGAAGGTTGTTTTTCATGTTCAATTGTATTTCTTTTTAAATGGATAATATATTTGCATGAATCAACATTCAAAAGGAAGACTAAAGAGACGTGATGACTAAACACATTCTGGGACCTGGGTTGGATCCCAGAACAGAGAAGGGACATTAGTAGAAAATGGGTTTGGTGAAATCCGAATAGAGTCTGGAGTGGAGTTAATAGTAACATATCAACGTGGGTTTCTTAGCTTTGACAAATGTACCACGGTAATGCAAGATGATAACATTAGGGGAAACTGAAACCCAGTGAGGGGTGTACTGGGATTTTCCGTTCTATCTTTGCAACTTTTCTGGAAACCTTAAATTATTCCAAAATAAAAAGTTTATTTTAAAAAAAATCGTTGAAAGATATAAAAAGGAGGCCTGTCACCATATGTATGTATATGTGTGTATGTATTTATACACACAAACATATCTTTTTTTAAAAAAAACATAAGTTATAGTACATTCTACCTATTGTTTTCTGCACCTTCCTTTTTTTTTTTTTTTTTTTTTTTTTTTTTTTTTTTTTTTTGAGACGGAGTCTCACTCTGTCACCCAGGCTGGAGTGCAGTGGCCGGATCTCAGCTCACTGCAAGCTCCGCCTCCCAGGTTCACGCCATTCTCCTGCCTCAGCCTCCCGAGTAGCTGGGACTACAGGCGCCTGCCACCTCGCCCGGCTAAGTTTTTGTATTTTTAGTAGAGACGGAGTTTCACTGTGTTAGCCAGGATGGTCTCGATCTCCTGACCTCGTGATCCGCCCGTCTCGGCCTCCCAAAGTGCTGGGATTACAGGCTTGAGCCACCGCGCCCGGCCGGTGCACCTTCCTTTTTAACTTAAAACTCTATCTTAGAGATTGCTCCTTGTCCTATTTTATAGCTGCATAACGTGCCATTTTATGGATAGAGCACAGTTTGTTTAACCATTCTTCTATTGATAGGCAGTTAGTAGCTGATAATCTTTTGTTATTACAAATAAGATTGTCATGAGTGATCCAGAATGGGGAGATCAATTGCACCAACCTGGGACCATTATGTTGATTAAAGGTTAATTCAAGGGAAGCATTTAGAACTGCTTCTGGCGCATAGTTAGGGTTCAATAAATATTAGCTCTTATGGGCATGCATCCCATTTCATACACACATGAGCTCTTGGTAGGAGAAATTCCTAGCGACAGAATTACTGGGTCAGAGGGTACACAGTTTTGACAGTTATTGCTAAACTGCCCTCTGTAAAGAGTGTATCCACTTATGCTCCTAGTGTGTAGTATGACACAGCCTCTTGCTCCCTCCCTTACCAACACACAGCGTTACCAAGCCTCTTTTGAGCTCTGCCAATCTGACAGGTGACAAACGGTATCTCAGTGCAGTTTTAATTTGCATTTCCCTAATTATGAGCGTGGTTGAGCATCTTTTCACATGCTTCAGAGCCATCTGTAGTTCCTTCTTGGTAGCAGGGACGATTTGAACATGATGTCAAGGTGAAAGTCTGACAAGCTCTCTAAGCCTCAGTCTGTTTGTCTCTCCTCCATTCTTCTCCTGATACCACTATGTCTTCCCACAGCTGGATTAGAAATTCTTGAAGGGGTCAGAGAAGACACCCATTGTCCCAGATCTAGGAGTAACAGCCACACCCAATGCTGGTTGAAGACTGTACATATGACCAGGCCAGGCACACATTTTAGTCTTGCTCTGCTGCTGTGAGCTAGGCCTGGAAAGGCAGAGATGATTCACACAGGTAAATGGCCATGCTGATTCCTAAAAGCAGTGAATGAATGAACAAATGAATGAATGACTCAGCTTCAATGTTGCTTCCTCCATAAAGCCTTTCCTGACTCTGCTTCCCCCAGACTAGTCGCCTCCCCAGCTATATGGTCTCATAGATGTCTGTGTTTTTCCTTCTTAGCACTTATTCCAATTGTTAACTAGATAGTTCATTGGGTAGTTAGATGGGCAAGGTCTGTCTCCCTTCTGCCAAATCACAAGCAACATGAGAGCAGATGCCATGTCTGTCTTGTTTAGCAGCGGAGTCACAGTATTGTCTCAGTAAATATTGGATGGATGGATGGAAGGATGGATGGATGGATGGATGGATGGATGGATGGATGGATGGATGGATGGATGGAAGGATGGATGGATGGATGGGATGGTTGGATGAATGTTTAGATTAATAGGATGAATGGGTAGGTGGATGGATGGATGGATGGATGGATGGATGGATGGATGGATGGATGGGTGGGTGGGTGGATGGATGGATGGATGGATGAATGGGATGGGTAGATGCATGGATAGGATGGTGGCCAGGTGGAGGAATGGGTCAGTGAGTACAAAGGTGGGTAGATAGAGATATAAATAGGTGAATGACTGTGTGGATGGGCAAATGGATGGACAGATGTGTGGGTAAATAGGATGGATGGATGGATGGATGGATGAATGGGTGGATGGATAGAATTGGATGGTGGCCAGGTAGAGAAGCTGGTGGGTGAGTGAAAGGTAGATGGATAGAGGTATAAGTGGGTGAGTGACTGGATGGATGGGCAAATGGATGGACAGATGGGTGAGTAAATTGGATGGATGGATGGATGGGTGGGTGGGTGGGTGGATGTGTGGATGAATGGGAATTGGACGGTGGCCAAGTAGAGAAGTTGGTGGGTGAATGAAAGGTAGGTGGATAGAGGTATAAGTGGGTGAGTGACTGTATGGATGGGCAGATGGATGGACAGATGAGTGGGTAAATAGGATGGATGGACAAATGGACGGATGGATGGAATGGTGTCCAAGTGGAGGAGTGGGTGGGTGAGTTAAAGGTGGGTAGATAGAGGTATAAGTGGGTGAGTGACAGTGTGGATGAGCAAATGAATGGACAGATGGGTGGGTATATAGGTGGGTGGGTGGGTGAATGGATATGTGGAAGGAAGGAAGGAAGGGAGGGAGGGAGGGAGGAAGGAAGGGGCCCACTAGGCTAAAGCCACACCTTGTCTCCCCTTTAAAGATTCATCAAATGAAGCTCAATATGTCACTCTCACTCCTTCCACTACCCCCTGAGCTAGGGCTCAGGAACAGATTGTTAATCGAAGCTAGTGAGGCAGACACTGAGCATGTCCTGAGGTAAGAACTCTCTGCTCAGCGAGCGCACTTGCCCAGTCAGGCACTCTGCAAGTATTTATGGTGTGCCCTTTGACAGGCTACTGGGAGCTAGGGAAAGGGCAGTTTGAACACCAAGTGAGAGGCTTGGTTTATTTAAAAGGATCCTTTGCCGAATTGAAGAGTGAGAGTGCATTTAGAGAATGAACTGTCCTCCAATTCTTGGTCACTGTGAGTTTGGTTTTTTTGCATGTTTTATGATATGAAGGAAAGAGGGCAAGAGAATGGTGACTCCTGTTGATTTCGTGCTTACAAGTTCTTCATACTTCATGCTTTATAGGCCTTATCTGTCCCCATCCTCACAGACACTTTGGGAGGGAAATAATAACCCTATTTAATAGAGACAAAGACTCAGGCTTAGAAAAACAAAGGGATGGACTTGCCTGAGGTCCCGTTGTTCTTCAGTCACACCAGGATTCAAGTCCAGAGCCTTTGATGCAATTGGCCGTGCCCATTCCACAAGGCGTGGCCTCGGGCTTTGAGATGTCCCCAGGGCTGTATTAAAAGATCAGAGCACTTCTTCCATAAATTCCTGGGAATAGTCCCTGCTGTGTCCAGCCAGGCCTGTGCACATTGCCTCCTTGGAATGAATGAATGGCTGAGCTGGGATCAGAGTTCTTGACACCTGCCTCTGACTCCTCCATCCAGTCATCTATGCTTCGAGGGCTTATTGAGCACCGGCAATATCCTAGGCACTAACTCTGTAACCCTGAGCAGTGCATTTCACTGTGACCCTGACCCTCCATGTCATCTGTCACCCAAGATTGACAAGCTGCTGGGCAACTTGTAGGATATTTTAATAGAGTCATATGAGATGATGTATAGGGCTGTATATGGGTTTTGAAAATCATAACGTATTATACCGATATTCAGTATTAGTGTGTAATTCTGTCTGGACATGGTTGGCCTGGTTTGTGTGATTGAAGAGGATCTGAGGTTAGGGGTCTGTGTCTCTCTCTGTGTGTGTGTGTGTGTGTGTGTCCTGTCTGGTAGTAACCACATTTTCAGTTATGTCATTTTTTCATAATTAAATGCTTCAAACATCCTTTCCCAGATTCTCTATAATGAGTAAGAGTTTTCACTACAAAGTCAGATGCTTTTTGTATCAGTTATCGATTGTTGTATAACAAGTTACCCCAAAACTCAGTGGCTTAAAGCAACAAATGTTTATTATCTCACAGTTTTTGCGGGTCAAAAATCCAGGCACAAGCCGGGCATGGTAGCTCATGCCTGAAATCCCAGCACTTTGGGAGGCCAAGGTGAGCAGATTGCTTGAGACCAGAAGTTCAGGACCCGCCTGAACAACATAGCGAGACCCCATCTCTACAAAAAATACAAAAATTAGCCGAGTGTGGTGGTGCACGCCTGTGGTCCCTGCTACTCAGGAGGCTGAAGTGAGAGGATTGCCTGAGCCCAAGAGGCGGAGGCTGCAGTGAGCCAAGATTGCGCCACTGCACCATAGCCTGGGTGACAGAGGGAGACCCTGTCTCAAAAAAATTAAAAGGCTGGGTGTGGTGGCTCACACCTGTAATCCCAGCACTTTGGGAGGCCGAGGCAGGTGGATCACCTGAGGTCAGGAGTTCGAGACCAGCCTGGCCAACATGGTGAAGCCCCGTCTCTACTAAAAATACAAAAGTTAGCTAGGCATGATGGCGCACACCTGTAGTCCCAGCTACTCAGGAGGCTGAGGCAGGAGAGTCACTTGAACCCGGGAGGCAGAGGTTGCGGTGAGTCAAGATCATGCCACTGCACTCTAATCTGGGCGACAGAGCAAGACTGTCTCAAAAAAAAAAAAAAAAAAAGGATCCAGGTACAACTTAGCTGTGTCCTCTGCCAAGGGCCTCTCACAGGCTGCAGTCAAGGTATTGCCAGGGCTGTGGTCATCTCCTGGCTCAACTTGGGAAGGAGCTGCATCCAAGCTCCACCATGTGGTTGCTGGTAGGATTCCGTTCCTCATGGGCTGTGGGACTGGAGGCCTCAGTTCCTCCCTAGCTCTTGTGGCCAGTAGATACCCTGAGTTCTGGAAGTCACAGTCTTTTGTAACCTAATCCCAGAAGGGACATCCCATCACCTTCACTGTATCCTGCTGGTTGGAAGCAGGTCACTAGGCGCCACCCTTACTTAAGGGAAGGGGATGCATGAGGCTATGCATACCAGAAGGGGATACTGGGGGCCATAATGGAAATCTGCCTCTCACATGCCCGAGGTTGGATTCCAACCCTGCCACTTAACAACTGTTTGCAACTTAGCTGTGCACCCAAGGTACACATCTCTGAGTCTCACTGACCTGTCTGTTTGCTGTTATGAGACTGGGGTGCAATTATGCACATGAAGAACATTGGCAGGGCCTGGTGTCGTGTTCCTACTTTATTTGTTTGTTTGTTTGTTTGTTTGTTTGAAACTGAGTCTCTCTGTGTCACGCAGGCTGGAGTGCAGCGGCATGGTCTTGGCTCACTGCAACCTCTGCCTCCCAGGTTCAAGCGATTCTCCTGCCTCAGCCTCCCGAATAGTTGGGATTACAGGCACCCACCACCATGCCCAGCTAATTTTTGCATTTTTAGTAGAGACGGAGTTTTGCCATAGTAGCCAGGCTAGTCATGAACTCCTGGCCTCAAGTGATCTACCCACCTTGGCTTCCCAAAGTTTTGGAATTACAGGCATGAGCCACCGTGCCTGGCGTGTTTATGTTTTATAAGGGGTAGTGGCTCATGACTGCCTGTTCTCCTCCTCACCTGCATCCATCCCCTCGGACCCAGGCCTGGCTGCTTCCTTCTTTCTCAGCTCACAGTGAACACAAAGTGCTAGGTCAAGAAATGTGCCTCTCCCACTCAAAGCCTCTTCTTTCACATTGGGGCTGGCTCCTGTGATTGTAGGCTCTTGTCCCAAGCCCCCACCTGCCTGCTCTGGATCTTTGGGCAAGACCTGGGGCATGTGGATAGAATTTGGGGTGAGGGTGAGGTGATTGGTTTAACCCCAACTCTGTGCTCTGGGAGGCACAACCAGGGGGTGGTTAACAATCCAAGGCCAGCTGGGCACAGTGGCTTGCACCTGTAATCCCAGCAATTTGGGAGGCTGAGGTGACTGGATCGCTTGAGCCCAGGAGTTTGAGACCAGCCTGGCCAACATAGCAAGACCCCAACTCTACAAAAAATACAAAAATTAGCTGGGTGCAGTGGTGCATGCCTGTAGTCCCAGCTACTCAGGAGGCTGAGGTGGGAGGATCGCTAGAGCCCTGGAAGGTCGAGGCTGCAGTGAGCCATAATCACACCACTGCACTCCAGCCCAGGTGACAGAGTGTGACCCTGTCTCAAAAAAAAAAAAAAGAAAAGAAAACCCAAGAAACAAACAAAAAAACAATCCAGGGCCACCTGCCTTCCCCACTGCCCATCAATCCACCTGATCCTATCCTTCCCAGCTGAGAAAGGCTCCTTCTTCCTCCCCCTTCCTCTGTAGACGTTCATCCCTTTCTCCACATGCTGGAGGCAGCTCACAGCCATGAACTCCTCCGCTGGGCCCTGGGTAGACCTGGTTTTTTGAACCTTTTCATTTGACACCAGATTCTGTCCTCCCATTTCTCTGAGGAAGGGATTGTGAGCTCCTGGAGGGCAGGGACCGGGCCTTTATCACCCTAGTATCGCTAGACTTTCCTGTTTGGCCATTTGTCATCTGCATTCCCATTCATTTGTCCTCTCCATTGACAGAGCCCCTACTCTATGCCAGCTCAGGGCTGGACAGTAGGAGTACGATAACAACATGGCTGCCCTCATGATGTTTACCACCTAGAGGGCAGGGCAGATGTTGACTAAGCAGTTAGAACAGTGGTTCCCAAAGTGTGGCCAGGGTACCCCTGGGGATTCCTTTCAGGGGGTCTGTGAGGTCAAAACCATTTATATAATAATACTAAGACATTATTGGCCTTTTTGCTCTAGTTCTTTCATAAGTGTACAGTGGAGTTTTCCAGAGGCTGTATCGCCTGTGAGGAGGTCATCACTCTGGTGGCTCATGAATATGTGCTTGTGTATTATGGGTTTTTTTTGTTTTGTTTTGGTTTTGGTTTTGAGATGGAGTCTCACTCTGTAGCCCAGGCTGGAGTGCAGTGGCATGATCTCAGCTCACTGCAACCTCCACCTCCCGGGTCACGGTTCAAGCAATTCTCCTGCCTCAGCCTCCCGAGTAGCTGGGATTATTGGCACATGCCACCATGCCCAGCTAATTTGTGTATTTTTATAGGAGATGGACTTTCACAGTGTTGGCCAGGGTGTTCTTGAACCCCTGACCTTGTGATCCGCCTGCTTTGGCCTCCCAAAGTGCTGGGATTACAGGCATGAGCCACCATGCCTGGCCATTATATTTTAAATATGTCTCCATTTCTATTTCTAAGTATTTCTAATATTTCTAGATTTGTAAATATAGACAAATTTAAACCACATAGACAGAAGTTCTTTGAGGTCTTCAGTGTTTTTTAAAAATATAAAGGGGTCGTGGCACCAGAACATCTGAGAACTATTAAATTAGAAGTGTGAGAGCCTCAATGAATATGTTGACTGAATGAATGAAAAAACTGCTAAATTTCATGACTATTTCCCATTCACCTAACTCAAGTTTATGTGAACAGGGGTTGTGTTGCATTCTCACATGTAAGTACCTCTTTCGTCCAGGGTAGCATAGTTAAATCCCATTCGGTTCGTCAACAGGTATTTACTGAGCATCTGAGCAAGAACCGTACTCAGCATAAAACCAGGTTCTGCCCTCAGAAAGCTCTCAATCCAGTGGCTGGGCGCAGTGGCTCACACCTGTAATCCCAGCACTTTGAGAGGCCAAGGTGGGAGGATCACATGAAGCCAGGAGTTTGAGACCAGCCTGGGCAACAGAGTGAGACTCCATTTCCACAGAAAAATTTAAAAATTAGCCAGGCATGGTAACACATGCCTATAGTCATAGCTACTTGGGAGGTGGAAGCAGGAGGGTCGCTCAAGCCCAGGAGATCAAGAGATCAAGGCTGCTGTGAGCTGTGATCGCACCACTACACTCAAGCCTAGACGACAGAGCAAGACCCTGTCTCAAAAATATATATATATGTGTGTGTGTGTGTGTGTGTGTGTGTGTGTATATATATATATAGAGAGAGAGAGAGAGAAAGCTCTTACTCTAGTAAACAATCAGATGAATTTGCAAATAATTCCAGAAGTGTCATGCAATGCTTTGAGAGGGGTTTTCACCAGGAAGAATAGCATAGGAGAGAAGACGCGATCAGTACTTACATTTGCAGGAGACAGTAACAGGATGGAATTGGGGCAACATCATAAAACAGGGGAGATGTGATTGCTTGACTGAATCTTCCAAAAGAACTGGGCAAGCACACAGCTGGTCAAGATGGAGAAAGGGCATCCCAGGGTGATACTAAAGTTTGTTGGAAGGCTGTGAATAAGCCTTGGGTTGAAGGTCATGTGGCATGTCAATGACATCAGTTACTCCAGGGTGCAAGGATGGGGCTGGATGGGAGAAGGGCCATCATAGAGGGTACTGGGTGCCATAGTGGGAATCTGTATAAGCTGCGGGGCTTGCTGACCCCTGGTTCCTGCCCTCCAGACCATGATGAGAATCCAGGACAGTCTTCGCGGCTCTGTGTGGACTTCTCTTCTTTCCCCACTCCCTCTCTCCCCTGCACCCCCAACTACAGCCACATCAGCTGTCTTCAAGTGCCTCAAACAGCTTCCTATCTCAGGAGCTTTGCACAGGAGGCTTCCTTCAGTCTGGAATGTTCTATCTCCATCCCCTCTCTTCTGCCCAGTTAACTGCTAAATGTTCTTCAGGCTTTAACCCAAGTGTCCCTACCTCCAGGAAGCCTTCCTTGACTACCTCTTGGATCAAACTGATCCCTCTGTCACACATCTCCATAATACCACGGAAATCTCCTTCAGAGCGCTGTCTACAATTAGGCACCCACTGTACACCATGCTCGGAATGAATGGGTTTACAAGAAGCTTACAGACTGGCATGGGGAGACAGATAATAAACAATAAACACATAAGATAATTATTATTACTATAATAATAGCTAACACTTACAGAGCACTTACTGTTTGCCAGCCATTATTCCAAATGCCTTCTTTTTTTATATTATTTTTTATTTTTTCACACAAGGTCTCACTCTGTCTCCCAGGCTGGAGTGCAGTGACATGATCATAGCTCACTACAGCCTCAACCTCCTGGGCTCAAGCGATCCTCCCACCACTTCAGCCTCCTGAGTAGTTGGGGTGGCACATGCCACTATGCCCAGCTAATTTTTTCTTTTTGTAGAGACATGGGGCATGGGGGTGGAGGAAGTCTCACCATGTTGCCCAGGCTGGTCTCTGGCCTCGAGCCATCCTCCTGCCTTGGCCTCCCAAAGTGCTGGGGTTATAAGCATGAGCCACTGTGCCCAGCTTCTTTTTTATGGTTTTGCTTTTAAAAAAACTTTTTGTTTAGATTTTTATATTATCATTTTCCTGAAACATTTCATTTTGAAAAATTTCAAACCTGCAGAAAAGTTGCATGAAACTCTTCTATTCTTCACCCAGATTTACTGATCATTAACTTTTTACATTTGCCCTTTTTTTGACATCAATTTTTTTTTCCCTAAACCAGTTAAGAGTAAGTGGTAGACATTTAGATTCTTCATCCCTAAATACTTCAGTGTGCATCTCCCAGGAACAAGGACATACTTTTTTTTTTTTTTTTTTTTGAGATGGAGTCTAGCTCACTCTGTCGCCCAGGCTGTAGTGCAGTGGCGTGATCTCGGCTCACTGCAACCTCTCCCTCCTGGGTTCAAGCGATTCTCCTGCCTCAGCCTTCCAAGTAGCTGGGACTACAGGTGTGTGCCACCATGCCTGGCTAATTTTTGTATTTTTAGTAGAGACGGGATTTCACCATGTTGGCCAGGCTGGTCTCAAACTCCTGACCTCAGGTGATCCCCCCGCCTCAGCTTCCCAAAGTGCTAGGATTACAGATGTAAGCCACAATGCCTGGCCACCCAGGAAATTTTTAATTAACATAAAATATTATTTAATATATGGTACATATTCAGATTTCTCCAGTTGCCTTCAAAGCACCCTTTATAGCTGGGATTTTTTTGCCCCACCTGGGACCAATCAAGACTCATGTGCTACATTTGGTTGTCACATCTAAATACTTTTAACATGTTAATTAATCTTCCAATGAGGGGGTTCTATCCCCATTTTACAGATGGGAAAACTGAGGCATAGAGCAGTTGCATTGTTTGTCCAAGTTATACAGCCAGAGAATGGTGGAACCCATTGGTCTTTCCAATCTCCCTGCCTCTCTCTCTCTTTTTTTTTTTTTTTTTTTGAGGTGGAGTTTCACTCTTTTTTTTTTTTTTTTTTTGAGACGGAGTCTTGCCCTGTCGCCCAGGCTGGAGTGCACTGGCGCCATCTAGGCTCACTGCAAGCTCCGCATCCCGGGTTCACGCCATTCTCCTGCCTCAGCCTCCCCAGTAGCTGGGACTACAGGTGCCCGCCACCACGCCCAGCTCATTTTTTTGTGTTTTTAGTAGAGACGGGGTTTCACCATGTTAGACAGGATAGTCTCGATCTCCTGACCTCGTGATCTGCCCGTCTCAGCCTCCCAAAGTGCTGGGATTACAGGCGTGAGTCACCGCACCCGGCCAGAGTTTCACTCTTGTTGCCCAGGCTAGAGTGCAATGGCACGATCTCGGCTCACTGCAACCTCTGCCTCCTGGGTTCATGTGATTCTCCTGCCTCAGCTTCCCGAGTAGCTGGGATTACAGCCGTGCACCACCACGCCCGGCTAATTTTGTATTTTCAGTAGAGACAGGGTTTCTCCATGTTGGTCAGGCTGATCTCAAATTCCTGACCTCAGGTGATCCACCCACCTCAGCCTCCCAAACTGCTGGGATTACAGGCATGAGGCACTGCACCTGGCCCGATCTCTCTCTTTTTTAAAAAATTTAATTTAATTTTAAGTTGCAGGATGCATGTGCAGGATGTACAGGTTTGCTACATAGGTAAACGTGTGCCATAGTGGTTTGCTGCACCTATTGACCCATCACCTAGGTACTAAGCCCCGCATGCATTAGCTATTTATCCTGATGCTCTCCCTCCCCTAGCCCCACAACAGGCCCCAGTGTGTGTTGTTCCCCTCCCTGTGTCTATGTGTTCTCATTGTTCAGCTCTGACTTATGAGTGAGAACATGCAGTGTTCGGTTTTCTGTTCCTATGTTAGTTTGCTGAGAATAATGGCTTCCAGCTCCATCCATGTCCCTGCAAAGGACATGATCTCATTCCTTTTTATGGCTGCATAGTATTCCATGGTGTTTATGAACCACATTTTCTCTATCCAGTCTATCACTGATGAGCATTTGGGTTGATTCCATATCTTTGCTGTTGTGAATAGTGCTGCAGTGAACATATGCGTGCATGTATCTGTTTATTGCAGCACTAGTCACCTGCCTTTCCTCTTGACTCTTGTGTTCTATTCTCAACCCAGAAGGCAGAGGGATCACTTTAAACTGCAGATCATATCAGGTCACTCCTCTGCTCCAAGCCCTGCCATGGCCCCTTCTCTCAGAATAAGAGCCAAAGACCTCACAATGGCCCACAAGGACCTATACCATCTGCATCCCTCACCCTCCATCACTTCTGTGACCTCATCTCCCTCTCCCATCCACCCCCGCCAACCCCAGCCCAGCTACCCTCTCCTTCCTTCTCCTCCCACACATCAAACACAGTCCAGCCTCAGGGCCTCTGCACATGCTGTTCCTGCTGCCAGGAGCACTTTTCCCTGAGATCTCATCAGGGCTCACTCCTTACCGACCTGCAAGTTTTACCCAAACGTCAGTATCTCCATGAAGTTTTCCTTAACGTCCCAACCCACCCAAGCCCTCTCTGTTCCTTCTCCCTCATGCTTTGTTTTTTGGGGTTTTTTTTTTTTGTTTTTGTTTTTTTAGACGGAGTCTTGCTCTGTCACCTAGGCTGGAGTGCAGTGGCACAAACTCAGCTCAGTGCAACCTCTGCCTCCGGGTTCAAACGATTCTCCTGCCTCAGCCTCCCGAGTAGCTGGGGCTACAGGCGCCCACCACCATGGCCGGCTAATTTTTGTATCTTTTAGGAGAGACGGGGTTTCATCTTGTTGGCCAGGGTGGTCTCAAACTCCTGCCTCAGGTGATCTGCCCGCCTCGGCCTCCCAAAGTGCTGGGATTACAGTCGGGAGCCACCACACCCGGCCCCTCCCCTGCTGTTTCATCTTGGTGCTTCCTATTGATAACTCGGTATTTTAGAGTCGCATTGTCTCCCCGACGCGGGTGCAGGCGCCCCAAAGGCAGGGGTTGTCTGTCTAATCCGCTACCGCGTCTCCTGCTCCCGGACTGAGGCGGACGCGCGGTAAAGAGTCCTGGTGCCTGCTGATTGCTGTCCCCGCAGCACGTGTTCTGTGAGGAGTGCCTCTGCCTGTGGCTGGACCGCGAGCGCACCTGCCCGCTCTGCCGCTCGGTCGCCGTGGACACCCTGCGCTGCTGGAAGGACGGCGCCACGTCCGCACACTTCCAGGTGTACTAGGACCGAACAACCGAACACTGAGGACACCCGGAAGGACGCCGAGGGTCAGCATGCCCGGACCCAGCCCTGCGGGGGCTTCCTGAAAAACAGGCCTCAAGCACTTACATCCTGCCTCTTGCCCACCACCACTTCTGACCCCAAAACCCCGCCCCTGTCTTGTCCTTCTGACCTTCACTTTCGTCTCTCGTTCTGTGGTGTAGTGCGTGCCTCCTTCCCCTGCAAAAGGGGACCCCGTCTTCCTAACTCAGACTTGAAGCCCTTCTAGATGCGTCTTCCTTCTCCGCTCCAAGTCAAGGACCTGGCAATACATGAAGTTCCCACTTGTCGGATATTTTCTTTCTTTCCGTCCCTCCCTCCCTCCCTTCCTTATTTCCGTCTTTCCTTCCTTCCTTCCTTCCTTCCCTCCTTCCCTCCCTCCCTCCTTCCTTCCTTCCTTCCTTCTTTCCTTCCTTCCTTCCTTCCTTTTTTTTTTTTTTTGACAGAGTCTCACTCTGTCACCCAGGCTGGAGTGCAGTGGCACAATCTCGGCTCACTGCAACCTCCACCTCCTGGGTTCAAGCGATTCTCCTGCCTCAGCCTCCCAAGTAGTTGGGATTACAGGCACCCACCAACATGTTTGGCTAATTTTTGTATTTTTTAATAGAGACAGGGTTTTGCCATGTTGGCCAGACTGGTCTCCAACTCCTGACCTCAAATGATCAGCTCGCCTTGGCCTCACAAAGTGTTGGGATTACAGGCATGAGCCACGACGCCCAGCCTCATTCCTTTTTTTTTTTTGAGACAGGGTCTGGGTCTTCACCCAGGCTGGAGTGCAGCTGGCACGATCACAGCTCACTGCAACCTTGAACTCCTAGGCCCAAGCCATCCTCCCGCCTCAGCCTCCCAAGTAGCTGGGACTACCGGCATGTGCCACCAGGCCTGGCTAATTTTTATTATTATTATTATTATTATTATTATTATTATTAGGAGAGGCGAGGACTCATTATGTTATCCAGGGTGGTCTCAAACTCCTGGGCTCAAGCAATCCTCCTGCCCTGCCCTCGCAAAGTGCTGAGTGCTATTACAGGTGTGAGCCACTGTGCCCAGCCCACCTGCTGGTTATTTTAACTTAGTACCCAGTACCTTGTACTTGATGCCACAGGCTGGGGAGGAGCCTAGAAATCACTGCCTCCCAGATAGCCCAGGCCTGCAGATTAGAATCCCTGTGAGTCCTGTAAAGTATTTTCTTTTTTCTTTTTATTTTTGTTGTTGTTGTTGTTGTGAAACAGAGTCTTACTCTGTCGCCCAGGCTGGAGTGCAATGGCACGATCTTGGCTCACTGCAACCTCCGCCTCCCATGTTCAAGTGATTCTCTTGCCTCAGCCTCCCGAGTAGCTGGGACAACAGGTGTGTGCCACCATGCCTAGCTAATTTTTTTTTTTTTTTTTTTTTTTTTTTTTGAGACGGAGTCTCGCTCTGTCGCCGGGGCTGGAGCGCAGTGGCCGGATCTCAGCTCACTGCAAGCTCCGCCTCCCGGGTTTACGCCATTCTCCTGCCTCAGCCTCCTGTGTAGCTGGGACTACAGGCGCCCGTCACCTCGCCCGGCTAGTTTTTTGTATTTTTTTTTAGTAGAGACGGGGTTTCACCGTGTTTGCCAGGATGGTCTCAATCTCCTGACCTCGTGATCCGCCCGTCTTGGCCTCCCAAAGTGCTGGGATTACAGGCTTGAGCCACCGCGCCCGGCCAACCCGGCTAATTTTTTTTGTATTTTTCGTAGAGACGGGGTTTCGTCACATTGTCCAGGCTGGCCTCAAACTTCTGACCTCAAGTGATCCACCCGCCTCACCCTCCCAGAGTGCTGGGATGACAGGCGTGAGCCACCATACCTGGCCCAAAGTATTTTCAAAATACAGCTGTTAGGTGCCACCATATACCTGTAATAACTTAATGTCCCAAATACTTCATCCTCGGCAGGCACTGCATCCAGCCTCCTGCTTGGATTCCGTGCTGTCACCCTCACAACAGCCCTGTGATGGGGGAGGTACTGTGGGATCCCCTGTTTTATAGATGAGGAAACTTGGGCACAGAGCTTGGTGCGGTAACTTTCCCAGGGTCACCCAGCCAGCACGGGCGGGCTGAGTTTCCAACAGAGGGCTAGGACAGCTTTAGAACCCACATTTAAAAAAAAATTTTTTTTTTTTAAATTAGAGATGAGGTCTCTAATAAAAATCCAGGTTGTCCAGGCTGGATTCAAACTCCTGAGCTCAAGTGATCCTCCCTCCTCAGCCTCCCAAGTAGCTACAACTACAGGCACACTCCACTATCCCCAGCAGAGCCCACACTCTTAACCGCCAGACTGATCTGCCCCTCAGACATTGCAGGCATGGGGCCCAGCAGACATGGTTTTCTAAAAGCAAACGAGAGGCCGGATGCAGTGGCCCATGCCTGTAGTGCCAGCACTTTGGGAGGCTGAAGCAGGCGGATCACCTGAGGTCAGGAGTTCAAGACTAGCCTGGCCAACACGGCAAAACCCCCTCTCTACTAAAAAATACAAAAATTAGCCAGGCATGGTGGCGGGTGCCTGTAATCCCAGCTACTCAGGAGCCTGAGGCAGGGATAATTGCTTGGACCCGGGACACAAAAGTTGCAGTGAGCAACTGCACCCCAGCCTGGACGACAGAGTGAGACTCCATCTCATAAATAAATAAATAAATGCACACAAGGTGATTTTAATGCTCATCCTGGTTAAGAATGAGTGGCCCAGGCACATAGCCTGTTAGATATGAACTATGTTAAGAACAATGAATGCTAGATCCTGAAATCTACTTGTGGCTGGGTCCACAGAAAAACATAGCCCTTAAATTAATTGCCATTTTTGCCAGGAATGGGGGCTCCTGCCTGTAATCCCAGCACTTTAGGAGGCCAAGGTGGGTGGATCACTTGAGGTCGGGAGTTCGAGACCAGTCTACTAAAAATACAAAAATTAGCTGGGCGTGGTGGTGGGTGCCTGTAATCCCAACTACTCTGGAGGCTGAGGCAGGAGAATCACTTGAACCCGGGGGGCAGAGGCTGCAGTGAGTCGAGATTGCACCACAGCACTCCAACCTGGGTGACAGAGTGACCAAGACTCTGTCTTTAAAAAAAAAAAAGAAAGAAAGGTCAGTTTTGGCCCAGATGTGGTTACCCCTTGGTCTCCTGTCTTTATGTCTTTCTCCTCTTTCTATTCTGTCATCTCCCTCACTTAAGTCTCAGGCCTGTCAGCGGCTCCTGTGGACATTGCCATCCCCTCTGGTAGCAAAAGGGACAACCCATGTTATGGATGTCTCCACCAACCAGGGTGGCGGCCTGGAGCACCGTAACCATCTGTGCTTCTGTGATCTCTATGACAGAGCCACTTCTCCACCTCTGAAATGCTCCCTGCTCTGAAATCTGGGATGAGATGGCACAGGTGACCACGCAGAAGCCACTGGAATCTTGCCTGCCCTATTCCTCTCCCAACTCTGTTCTCTTATTGTCAACCTCAGCACAACAGGCTGGCACCAATGGCATTGCAGAGAAAGCAATCTGTGTGGCCAGTGGGCAGATTAGCGTGCAAGCCCCAGGAGAAATGGAGGAGCTTTGCAGCCACCTTGCTGTCAGCCTGTATTAACATGTCCCCTGCCCCCACCCCCGCCATAGATTCAGGACATTCACCCCTGTGTGCCACCAAGCCAGGACTTTCCCCTTGGCTTGGCATCCCTGGCTCTCTCCTGGTACCCAGCAAGACGTCTGTTCCAGGGCAGTGTAGCATCTTTCAAGCTCTGTTACTATGGCGATGGCCATGATGTTACAATCCCACTTGCCTGAATAATCAAGTGGGAAGGGGAAGCAGAGGGAAATGGGGCCACGTGAATGCAGCTGCTCTGTTTTCCCTACCCTGAGGAAGAACCAAACGGAAGCAACAGGAACTTCTGCAACTGGTTTTTATCAGAAAGATCATCCTGCCTGCGGATGATGTCAAAGGGGCACAAGAAATTGGAGCTGGAGAAGATTGATGGAAGTGCAGGTGTGTAAGGAAACAGAACAGTCTTCTGGGAGTCAGACCTGGAATTCTGATTCCAAACTCTTTATTACTTTGGGAAGCCACTCGGCCTCCCTGTAGCCATCTCCAGGGTGACGGAACCCAGTGTATTACCTGCTGGAACCAAGGAAACTAACAATGTAGGTTACTAGTGAATACCCCAATGGTTTCTCCAATTATGCCCATGCCACCAAAACAATAAAATAAAATTCTCTAACACTGCAAAGAATGAGCCATGCCTGTTAACACTGTAAAGAATGCAACATGTGGGGGACACACAGGGGCAGGTGGGATGGTTTAATTTAGGATTTTATTATTGCGTGCCCTGCCCTCTGGGGGAACATCCCATCTGAGGTTTTCTTCTGGGTGGGAGGATTTAACTCCTGTCCTAGGGAAAACAGTGTCTGATGAGGAGTGTTTCCAACACGGGCTGCATGAATTCCCCAATACCAGTGCGAAAGCAGCCAGGAGTCCCCGTTGGAAAAGAACAATGCCACTCTCTTTTATGTATCTTGGTTCTGCAACTCATTTGTTGTAAGTAGCATTCATCGAGTGTCAGGTTCACAGTATCCTGCCCTTAATATTTTATGATTCACTGACTCAAGTTCCACGAAGTCCTTAGAAATGGTCCTCTTCATGTAAATATCTTGAGAATAATAAACGTGAGGGAATAAGAAAGGCAAGCTTTGGACCCAGATATGATAGGTGCATCAGCTTCGAAAGAGAAGAAGGATGTACAGAGTGTTAGGAAGACATCTGGGCTGCTGAGACTCGGGATTAGAAGAAGGAGAGGTAAATAAAGTGGGTCCTGGAATCTTTTAGGACTTTTGCTGCAAGACAAACAGCTGCCTTTGGTGTTTTTGACATCTCCCGAAGTACCCTTCAGCCAATAAATACCATCTGTTGGTGCAACGTGTTTGTGGTCTTGATTTTCCTTTCACCTCTTGAAGCCAAGTGCAACCGTTTTAGATCAAAGGAGGAGAAGCCCTTTGCGGAGTGGGTGGTTGTCTTACGTTGGTTTCCCCAAAGCAGATCGTGTTCAGGTGCACGTGATTTATTACAGAAGTGCTCCCATGAGAAACCAGTAAGGGAATCATGAGTGAAATAGAACAGAGAAGGGAAAGAAGTCAGGCTCTGGTGAAGTCCCAGGCTTAGCTGGATCTCCCGGGGAGCTCGGGAGCCTAAGTTTCATCTCAGAGTTTGTCCTGTCCCACAAAATACACATCAACTAATTCTTGGCTCTGGGCTAATGGAGGGACTTCCTGCACTTCAGACTCTCCCCTAAGGAGGCCCCAATGTCTAAGGGTAAGCCTCTGAAGGCCCCAGAGACCAGCAAAGCACATGAAACTGCAGGATAGGAACCTGGCAAAAGGGATCAGAAAGAGCCTCCGTGGGGCACTTACAGTACTCACTACAGGGGCTAGCTAGAGGTTGTGTGGGCCAAAAATGTATAGGCTGGTTCAAGAAGGGTTCTCCAGGACTCCAGATTATGATAGATATTTAAATGTAGATTAATAGCACAAGAGGGCCAGGCACGGTGGCTCACGCCTGTAATCCCAGCACTTTGGGAGGCCGAGGCGGGTGGATCACGAGGTCAGGAGATCGAGACCATCCTGGCTAACATGGTGAAACCCCGACTCCACTAAAAATACAAAAAATGAGCTGGGTGTGGTGGCGGGTGCCTGTAGTCCCAGCTACTTGGGAGGCTGAGGCAGGAGAATGGCGTGAACCCGGGAGGCGGAGCTTGCAGTGAGCTGAGATCGCGCCACTGCACTCCAGCCTGGGCGACAGAGCGAGACTACGTCTCAAAAAAAAAAAAAAATAGCACAAGGTGACAGTACATGCCTCTTAGGGCAACATTATGACACCAGGCATGAAAACATCATCAGGCCAAATTTTTGGGTTGCCATCAAGGCTGGGCGTGGTGGCTCATGCCTGTAATCGCAGCATTTTGGAAGGCCAAAGTGGGAGGATCACTTGAGCCAGGAGTTTGAGACCAGCCTGGGCAACATTGTGAGACCCCCATTTCTACAAAAACTTAAAAAATTTGCCAGGCATGGTGATAGGCTCCTGTGGTCCCAGCTACTCTGAGGTGGGAGGATCACCTGAGCCCAGGAGGTGGAGGCTGCAGTGAGCCATGATCACGCCACTGCACTCCAGCCTGGGCGACAGAGCTAGACCCTATCTCAAAAAAGAAAAAAAAAAAAAGACAAGAAAAGAAAACCAATTCAAATATGGCTTAAGTAAAAGAAAGACTTTATTTGGTTTACATAACTGTATGGGCTTCAGTTGGATTCAGAGACTCCCAATGTTGATACAGAATTGTGTCTCTCGGTCAGGCGCAGTGGCTCACGCCTGTAATCTCAGCACTTTGGGAGGCTGAGGCAGGCGGATCACTTGAGCTCAGGAGTTGGAGACCAGCGTGACCCCCCTCTACTAAAAAAAAAAAAAAAAAAAAATACTAGCCAGACGTGGTGGCCCATACCTGTAGTCCCAGCTACTCAGGAGGCTGAAGCACAGGAATTGCTTAAACCTGGGAGGTGGAGGTTGCAGTGAGCCGAGATTGCGCCACTGCATTCCAGCCTGAGACCCTATCTCTGGAAAAAAAAAAAAAAAAAAAAAGAATTGTGTCTCAGCTGTCCCTCAATTCTGTTTTCCTTTGAAACAGTTTGATTTTCAGGCAGCTGGACCCATGTGGTGGTAAGACAGGCCGCAGCAGTTCTGTGCTTATGTTCTAGCAGCTTAACAACCCCTGCATCCCGAAAGCTCCACCAAAAGTCCTAAGACTGACTCTCATTTGTTTGTCCCAAACCAATTACTTTAGCCGGTGAGATGTGGCGCACTGGCCAGGCCTGGGTCAGCTGTTGAACTCTTGAGGTAGTGAGAAGAAGGAGTCAGCCCCTCTAAGTCACGTAGACTGAAAGCGGGGCAGGGGTGGGTGTTCAAAGGAAAAGAGAAGGTCTGGTCTCTAAAAAAACAACCTGGGCCAGGCGCGGTGGCTCATGCCTGCAATCCCAGCACTTTGGGAGGTCGAGGCAGGTGGATCACCTGAGGTCAGGAGTTTGAGACCAGTCTGGGAAACATGGTAAAACCCCATCTCTACTAAAAATACAAAAATTAGCCAGGCATGGTGACACATGCCCATAATCCCCGCTACTCGGGAGGCCGAGGCAGGAGAATAGCTTGAACCCAGGAAGCAGAGGTTGCGGTGAACCAGTATCACGCCACTGCACTCCAGCTTGGGCAATAAGAGCGAAACTCCGCCTCCAAAAAAATGGTATCTGTACTCAACCTCCCATTCTTAGGATGAGACTAGAACCTGAGTTGTCCGCAGTTGGAGACATTCATCTGCAGGCTCATTGGCTTGTCCACAGGATACCATGCGTAAATTATGGTTGTGTGCACTGACCTTGAACTCTTGGGCAAGTTTCCCAAACCTTTTGCCCAACCCAAGGGCATTCTTGAGGCCAGTCCTTCCCTTCGGGGGTCGGTGGGGTGGCGGATCTTAGGAATTAGAGGAGGGAAGGAAGTGGCTGGCCTTCTGCCAGAGGGAGCGCTGGGGCATGCAGGAGCCAGGGGCAGGGATCCTGTCCCTGTTATGCAGCTGGGTACTCCCAGAGTCTCTGAGGGCCAGCCTTCCAAAAGGAAATGAAAACACAAATGTCTGGCTAGAAGTGCACAACCAATTTTTTAATAAAGTCATTACAAATATGTACAAAGCGTCTCCAAGGTATGAAATTCCTCTTACAAAAGAGCACAACGACGTCAGAACCAACAACGTCAGAACCCGGAACGGAACATCCCCAAGCTTATTGCCGCTCTGGCTAGGCCAGAGGCCTCACTACGGTTCTCCAGATACCCTCCCAGCCGTCCCTGCCACGCGCACAGCTTCCTTGGCGCTTATAGTGCAAAAGATCTTCGGGAGAAGGAACTTGGGAGTTCAGGTTGGAGAAGAGGGTAGGAAGGAGGTAAGAAAAGCTTCCTGTGTCCTAGGAAATAAGTCATACAGGCCCTATTTGCAAATTCCATGCACCTTCCCTGGGACCTTATAGAAACCAGGAACACAGGGGGAGGGCATGAGTATATAAAATCCACAACAAATCCAACCAGCCTGTCCTTGAGTGTCCCCAAAGGTGACACTTTTTCCAGTGGACCTAAGTCAGGCCCCCGGCTCCCAGCGGGGCCATGTGCTGGCACTCGCCCTGGAACTAGCAGTGCTGTGGGTGACCTCATGCAGGGAACCAGTGGAGCAGAGCAGTCAGCTCGTGAGCATGGGGGTCCCATGGACTCGAGTCCAAATCTTGGCTCAGGTACTTCGCTGGTGGTGTGGCCTTCAGCTAAGTTGCTCAACCTCTCTGAGCCTCAGCTTCCTCCACTGTAAAATGGGAATGATAACAGTACTATCTGCTAAAGTGGGCATGAGGCATCGCGGAGGGGAAGATGGTAAAGCACTTCGCCCAGGGCTTGGGAGTGGCGAGTGCGCCATCAAAGGTAGCTTTGACTATTGTGTAAAGCAGCAAGGACCAGTCTGTTCATGCTGGAAATGAGTCGAGATTGCAGGCTTTTTAACTGCCTTTACCAGAGGGCGGGGCTCTCAGTCAATACTATATAACAATCTGCCAGCAAGGCTTGGGGTCACAGTGGTGACCTGAAAAATCTGTTAAATGTCATGAACCAGACTGGAAAGGGACATTTCACATCATCTGCTTCCGAGCAGGACTGTCCCCTCCACCATCCATAAGTCAAGTCTCTTCTGAGATGGAATTCTACAACCTGGCACATTGTAGATGCTCAATAAATATATGCTAAATGAATGAATGAAAATTTTAAAAATAAACTTTCAGCTTAAGCTTTAAAATGACACTTTGACATCAATTTCCTCCCCTCATGGAACTTCCAATCAGCTCCATGGGATAAGAAGAGTGTCTAGCCGGTCCCCCAAACCCTTAACCAACTTCTGACCTTCAGAAAAGAAACGGGTATTGACACAGAAGAACAAAATCTGTGTTCTGGTCAATGCAACTTGTAGTATCAGGTGGACATGCATAAAGTCCACAGTGGTGGGCCGGTGTCCCTAAAAGATACTTGCGTAGGAGGTGGGTGGGTGAGGACTCCCCTGATTCCCCAGGGAGGGAGAGTGATATTTTATCACTGTCAGAAACATCATAATAGGAGAGCATGAGATCAGCTACATACATTGTGAAAACCAGTCACAGTTTCATTTTTCTGTGACGATATTGTTTAAATCACCCTTTCCTCTCATCATCAAAACAGAAAAGAGTCAAAATAAGAAGTGGAGGCTGAGCACGGTGCCTCACACCTGTAATCCCAGCACTTTGGGAGGCCAAGGCAGGTGGATCACTTAAGGCCAGGAGTTCAAAACCAGTCTGGCCAACATGGTAAAACCCCGTCTCTATTAAAAATACAAAAATTAGCTGAGCATGGTGGCGTGTGCCTGTAATCCCAGCTACTCGCGAGGCTGAGGCAGGAGAATCGCTTGAACCTGGGAGGTGGAGGTTACAGTGAGCCAAGCTTGCACCACTGCACTCCAGCCTGGGCGACAGAGCGAGACTCTGTCTCAAAATAAAGAAGAAGTGGAAAAGAAGTCCCCAGTATCCAAATGAAGGTGGCTAAAAATATAAAAACAAACAAACAAAAAACAGGAACTAGGCTCTAAGAGATGTGCACGGCCAAAATAAAACCGCAAACAAAACAAAACAAACAAAAAACAGGAACTGGGCTCTAGGAGATGCGCACGGCCTAGGACCACGGACAGCAGCCAGTGGGGCTAATGGGCTCCCCAGAGAAACTTCCTACTCAAGCTACACCAATAACAAAGAGAACAGGAAACGGACCCCCAAATTTGAAGAGATTGTATTTGTTTGTGGGGTATCAGGTAGGGGTGAGAAGCTTCCAGAAAGGACTGGATCTCATTCAGAGTGTTGAAGTCCCGGGGGCTCCAGTCCCTGAGGTTCCTGGCTCCCCACTCTCTGAGAGCAAGCAGCACCATCAGAAATGAAGAGGCAAAAGTCTCTTCATCTCATTATGCAGCAAGTTACCTAAACGATGATCTCAGAGGCCTCCCTCTGCTTGTACAGTCTCTCTCTCTCTCTCTCTCTCTCTCTCTCTCTCTCTCACACACACACACACACACACACACACGCACACACTGCTGTCTGCTGAAACCCGATATGAGGTCTTTTTTAAAATTCATTTCAAAGCCTCCCTCCCTTTCTCTCTCTCTCTCTCTCTCTCTTCACAGACGCTCTGCAGTGAAGCTAATCAAAATCAATGACTCCTTGGCAGCCAGAGAAAAGCGGGGGGGTGGAGGAGAGGGAGGGATGTTGCCAGCACTTTGCACGCTGTGGAAATATTTTTTAAAAAACAAGAACCACCCCACTATCTCATGCAATCAAGCAATACAACAGGAGAGATGGTGGAGACAATATATACATATATATCATGCTTCAATTTCCTAATACAAATGTCCATCAAGAAGTCAAATCTCATATAAAAACAAGCATTAAAAACAACCCCTTGTCAAAAATCGGGGCAGTCGAGAAGTGCACTCCAATGAATGATGTGCAAGAAAAGGCCAGGATTTGATAAATACATGGTCTCTAATAAAACAGGAGAATATCTACAAGGGACTTGGCTGGGAAGCTCTACCAGGAGGTCATGGGTGCCCCAGTTCTCTCAGCAAAGTGGCTTCATTGAAATCAAAATCACCCAAGATGCCAACCCCAGCGTTTGGAGTTTGGATCCTCCAGGGGAAACATCAAAAGCCAGCAGGCAAGTCGGGGTTGAAAAAGGGATCCTCTCACCTTTCATCTTCTCCTGTGTCTACGTGGTCAGCATGCCCCCACTACGACCTTGAAGGTACAGCCTTAAAGAAGCAGAGAACTGTGATTGGGTGCAACTGTGTAGTAATGGAAGCCTCTCCCCAGAAAACGGGGTGAGCTGGAAAGACCCTAGTCTGTGGCCAAGAAAGTGATTAAATAGAAGCAGAGACAGTATTTCATATTATTCTGATGAATTTGCCTTCTCCAAGTTCGTGGCTTGGTGGGAATATCGCCTGCTGCTCTCTGCAACCCCCAGCTAAGCGAGGGTCCCCTGCAAACATCAACTAGGGGGAGGGCATGAGTAATGAGGAGAAGCAGGTTCCCCCAAAATAAGCGTTATTTTATTTATTTATTTTTTTTTGCCTTGCTGAGTTCAAAGCTGCGGAGTGGGGGAGCCTCCCCTCACATTCAGCAGCCCTGGGGTTACGTTTCTCTTTAAAGGGCTATTTAGGAAAACACAAGGAACGGATTTTAAAAAGAAGACAGAAATCCAGCTCCCAGCTTGCAGCAGCACTGAGAGGTTGTACATTCTAAAGGACCTGGTCATTTACAGCAAAGCCTATGGGGGGATAATTCCCATTTCAGCCGCATCCACCTTAACAAACGTGGATCCCACTGCTGGCTTCTTAGAACTGGAGCGGTGTCTGCTAACCAGCCTGCTGGACCCTCTGTCTATAGGTACCAGGTGGTGACTTGCAAATCGAGCCTTGGAGAATGACTGTCCGAATCTGCAGGCTGACACCTCGCCACCTCGGCTTTGAAAATGGCAGTGTGTGGTATCCTGCACAGAGGAAGAATACGTGCTTATGTTGGATTTTTCGAAAATGAAAGCAAAAAATAATCACTGCTCCCTGAAGAGTCTTTGCAGCCAAGTCTCCGTCCAGCACACATCTTTTTTTAGCCCTTCTAGAAACTTCTGAAAATAGTAGCTTATCCTTGGGGGGAAAAAATCAGACCTCTGTCAATCAGTGAGATGCTGGTGCATTTCATTTAAATGGCCCACTCCCTCCCCCAACGTCCCCTGGTTATAAATCATCTTTGACCAGAATGTAGCCATTTCTTGGCTCTTTAATCCATAAAACCTAAACCCTGAAATCCCCTTGGGGAGTGGAGGAGGCTGTGGGCTGAACTCCGAGGACACTTTTGTGGGGGTGGAGGAGATAGCAACCAAGTCATGCATGAGGTCAGCTTTCTGCCTCATAACCAGCAAGCCTCTCAATGCCACCCTCCCTCCTAGACCCCAAGGTTTGCTCCAAACCACCTCTGGATATTTGTCCCCACGTAGAGAAAGAGAAGAGACTCTCAAGTGGCACTTTTGCAACTTGTCCCTTAAAAAAAAAAAAAAAAAGAATCTGAAACAGCAAAATAGAAATCTCTCTTGTCCCCTGGCCTTCCAACAAGTCTGTCAAAAGAATACCACAGCAGCACCAGCAGAAACGCACTTAGCACCAGCAAAATTTTAAGTGAAGCACCAGAGACACAAAAATCCCATTTCTCTTGACGTGACAGTGGGATCTAGCGATCGACCTAGGTAAGTACAGAGGGAGAGGCTAGGACAAGTCAAGAAATGGAGGCACCCCAGACTGCGCCTACACAATTGGCCCCGAGTCCTCACCTTTTTTTTTTTTTTTTTCCTATCATGCCTTTTGCACTGTTACCTCTTATTCCACCAGCATCTATCTCCAGGCAGTTGGCCGATGCTAGGGCTAATTCCCACCAGTCTTTGCAAACAGTTTCTAAGTACACAGCAGGCATCTCTCTTCTGGCGCCCCAGACATTACAGAATATCAAAGTTCACATCGCAAGGTGCAGAAAAGGAAGGCAACCACGTCCTCGACAAGGCATGCACTGATACGTAATATTCATATTTTTGTTATATATATAGAGCTGTATGTAAATAGCATTGGGGTGTGTGTTTCTGCAGCTGGATTTCCAAAGGGCTTCCCCAGTCCCATTCTGTGTTTCTACGATCGCTCCAGGCGCTGTCTTTACTCTCCACTTCCTTCTCGAAGTGCCAACCGCGGCCTTTCAAGCTCTGGGCTCCCCCTCTGGAAAACGGGAACCAGCTTTCTCCAAGGACACAGGGTTTTCACCAACCTGCAGAAATAAAGATTGGTATTTTGATCAGTGCAGCTGCTGGGGGTGACGTCAGTGCCGTGGGCCTCTGCACACTCAGCCCCGGATGTCGGGGGGGGGGGGGGGGGAGGGGAGAGCTACTGGATGCAAAGCTCTGGTTTTGGAGGAAGGATGCCTCAAAAGCTAGTCTTGGCACTCTTCCCCTTACCAGAGTCTCTGTCTATGTGGCAGCCATCCCCAAATAGACATTTGTGAGCGCACACACACTCCCCTCTCTGCTTTTAGACCTAGATATTTACGTAGTCATCTTCAGAGATTTTTAAAAAAAGAAGAATCTAGAGACACACGAACTTTTTGCTTCTCCAAATTCAGAACAGGACCTTCCTCGATTCATTTCATAGATCCAGATTCAGGAGAGAGTTGTGGGATAGTCTCTGTTCTCTTCTGTTTGTTTGTCCCTTCATTCATCCATTCATTTCTTCCCAAATATGCCAAGTGCCATACTCAAGGCTACAGATTCAATGACATAATTCTTGCCCTTAAGGGGCTTAGAGCCAACAGGGAGATGGGAAGAAATGGATAATGACAGTCACATGTAAAGAGCATATGCAATCTGGGGAAACGTGGTCTATGGGAGCCCAGGGGAGGCAGCTCATAAGGGAGACAAAGGAGACTCCTCAGAGAGAGTGGCAGGCCCCTGTTGACTATTGAAGAGTGCCAGGAAACGAACCAGGATAAGAAAATGAGGCATCCTAGGCAGGGCAGAAAAAACAGCCCATACCGAAGAGTATCCACAACAGAACGCACAAAATGTATGCACAAATGCTCACGGCAGAATTATCCATAACAGCACAGTGTGGAAACAACCCAAATGTCCATCAACTGATGAATAAACAAAATGTGGTCTCCCCATACAATGGACTATTAGTCAGCCATCAAAAAGGAATGAAGTGTTGATACTTGAAGACGGATGAACCTTGAAGACATCATGCTAAGTCAAAGAAGCCAGACACAAAGGGACACATATTGTGTGATTCCATTTATATGAAATGTCCACAACAGGCAGATCTTCTGTGACAGAAAGGAGAACGGTGGTTGCCTAGGGCCAGGGCGGGTGGGAGGAATTGGGGAGTGGTGCTCATGAGCACAGGGTTTCTTTCAGGGAAACGAAAATATTCCAAAGTTGACTGTGAAGATGGCTGCAAAATTCTATATATACTCCTCATCATTGACTTGTACACCTTAAACAGGTAGGGTTGTTTATTTGTTTGTTTGTTTTTGAGACAAGGTCTCATTCTGTTGCCCAGGCTGGAGTGCAGTGATGCGATCTCAGCTCACTGCAACCTCTGCCTCCTGGGTTCAAGCGCTCTCCTGCTTCAGCCTCCCAAATAGCTGGGACTATAGGTGCACGCCACCACACCCATCTAATTTTTTTTATTTTCAGTAGAGACTGAGTTTTGCCATGTTGGCCAGACTGGTCTTGAACTCCTGACTTCAAGTGATCCACCCACCTTGGCCTCCCAAAGTGCTGTGATTACAGGCATGAGCCACTGTGCCCGGACTTAAAAGGATAGGTTTGATGGCTATAAGTTAGCAGGGGAGATAAGAACGTATCACACGTTACTCTGAAGCAGGTGGCATAAGAACGAGCATGTGGGTAATACACACCAAGTGGTATAGGAGTGGTATAGGAGGAGGGAGATCGCTTTATGACTTCTGGGTTTGAAAAAGTCTGAGATGTTGACTTGTATGTACCAGCTGGTACCCTTGACTTCTGGCTTATTCTGGGTTTGACCAACAGGAAAGGAAGCACTCATGGGAAAGTAAAATCAGATGTTTGTTCCCCAGTTCCCCGCCCGCTGGTCAGAGGTTGGCCACAGCCGCTGCCTGGACTCATGGTACAGTGACACCCTCCTGGGGACTCCAGGTCCCATTCCTTTCCCTGGAACCTTCAGGCCAGGGTGGGAACAGCTCCCCTCTATGGCTAAGCCTAGGGTACTGCATTCACTCTCGCTGGTTTCCCAAACCCTGCCCATGCCTTTGCCGTTGAACCTTTCCTAAATTCTCCTCTGATGACTGAGTCTGGAGACACTATCTGCTGTTACTTGGGCCCTAGTGGATACATCTGACTGCATGAAAGAGATGAGTCATAAACACATGGACCCCACAGTCTACGTCAGCTGACAGTCACAAGGATCCAAATCAGTGACTTCAAACCTTTTGCTTTTTTTTCTTTTTTAAAGAAACTGGGTCTCGCTCTGCCACCCAGGCATGAGGGCAGTAGCACCATCATAGCTCACTGCACCCTCGACCTTCTGAGCTCAAGCGATCCTCCCACCTCAGCCTCTAGCTGGGACTACAGGCATGCAACACCACATCTGGCTAATTTATTATTTTTATTTTTTTCTTTTAGAGACAGGGTCTTGCTATATTGCCCAGGCTGGCCTCAAGTAATTCTCCCACCTTGGCCTCCCAAAGTGCTAGGATTACAGGTGTGAGCCACCACGCCAGGCCAATTCACCTTCTATCTCATGAGGGCACAAACACAGTAGGAGCTCTGCATTGTTATGCAGCCACCATATATTTTCTTAGAATATGGAATTAGAGTCCTCAAGCAACTCAATTGATAAATACACTCAATTTAATGAAACCAGCTTTTGTAACCCCTAAACATCTCTGTTGGTGTCTACTCATAAATCTACAGAATGAAAGTCAGTGTAAACCTGCAGCATTAGCCTAAAATAATTATGCTGCTTTAAGCACAGGTGGGACAGAAGGAGAGCTAGGAACACTTAGTAAGTACCTACTATGCTACTGAGTGTGTGGACTTTGTGCTAAGCTTGGTTATCTGCACCAGATAAGGCCAGGTGCCTCCTTGAAATTTGCCTCTAGGCTTACCGGAAAGATATGCCATGCCAGAGGACAGTACTGTAAATGACCAATATCCGGAGGTGAACCGACAGCCTAGAAGTCAGGATGGGGTTACAATCACTCGGGAAGCTTCAGAGGGGACCCGGGATTTGATTCATGAAATACCTTTGAAGAAATGTCCCTGTTTCCATTTTTCATCCACCACATGGAGGGGGGAGGCAGGCAGAGAGGGAGAACTTGAACCCACCAGGTTCTGCCTCCCTGGGCTGCGGTGATGTTGTGCCGCTTTGGGCACGGAAGGTGAAAGCTGAGCACAGTGAACCCCACTGCAGCATTAGATGGGGCAAGAGGCTTATTCCCTTTTTCTGATGTCAGCAAAGAATTAGGACTCTTGGATTCCCTCCCAAGAGGCCCCCTCATTAAAAAAAAAATACCTTGGCCAGGCATGGTGGCTCTTGCCTATAATTCCAGCACTTTGGGAGGCCAAGGAGGCCAGAAGTTTGAGACTAACCTGGGCAGCATGGCAAAAGCTCATCTCTACTAAACACAAAAAATAGCCAGGTGTGGCGGTGCACACCTGTAATCCCAGCTACTCAGGAGGCTGAGGCATGAGAATCTCTTGAACCCAGGAAGTGGCGATTGCAGTGAGCTAAGATCATGCCACTGCACTCCATCCTAGGCAACAGAGCCAGACCCTGTCTCAATAAGTAAATAAATAAAATTTTAAAAATACCTTTTTTGTCCTTGCTATTTGCACAAATGATAAGTTACAAATTCAAACAGTGGAGAAGAATATAAAAATAAAAGGAAAGCCCCTTCAACCCAACCCTTAAGCCCCACTCCCTTTCCCAGAGGCAGCCGGTATCACCGCCGGTTGTGCAGCCTCCCAGAGTATTTTCTGTGTATTTGTAGACGCCATGTCTCTTTTTTATTCTTTTCCTACCATTATGTTCCCAGAGCCCAGCACAATGCCCAGCATATAGTAGGTGTCCAATTCATTATCTATTGAGGAGGGTAAATAAGTGACAAACAAATAAAGATGACAGGCTGGGTGTGGTGGCTCACGACTGTAATCCCAGCACTTTGGGTGGCCGAGACAGGTGGATCACTTGAGGTCAGGAGTTTGAGACCAGCCTGGCCAACACGATGAAACCCCGTCTCTACTAAAAATACAAAAATCGGCCGGGTGCAGTGGCGCACACCTGTAATCCCAGCTAGTCAGGAGGCTGAGACAGGAGAATCACTTAAACCCGGGAGGCAGAGGATGCAGTGAACTGAGGTGGCACCACTGCACTCCAGCCTTGGAGACAGAGCAAGACTCCATCTCAAAAAAAAAAAAAAAAAAAACAGCAGTTTCTCGGATCCTCCATCTTTGGTTTCAGCAGGTTGATTCTGACCAAGGAGTTTCAATGGTACCAATAGTCCTAGTCCCTAAGACTTGAAGGAAGGGCTGGGCATGGTGGCATGTGCCGCTAATCTCTGCTACTCAGGTGGGTGAGGCAGGAGGATTGCTTGAGCCCAGGAGTTCGAGACCAGCCTGGGCAATATAGCAAGACCCTGTCTCAAAAAAAAAAAAAAAAAACTTGGAGGAGAAGCTCTCCATGCAGAATCCTCTTGCAAAGAAGATTGCTCTGGTCCACATTATCCCTTAAATCTCCATCTGTAGAGTTCATGTCGGCCAGGTAGGAAGCTGCGTGCACAGGAGGCTGTGGAAAGGAAGCTGAAAAGCTGGCTAGGTTGTGATGTGTGAGGAAGGAAGAGGTCACTTGGCAGCCTCTGGAAGAAATATTTGCTCTCCTTGGCCCAGCCTTCTTCTATCAGTGAACAGTTATCAATGCCATCAGCTACTAGATACTGATTATCTAAAGTCTATGAAGAGAGACCTGAGCTCCTACCCACTAGGAAGTTATGGCAGGTGGGCCTTGGAAGCCCAGTTCGCTTGACTTTCAGAAGGGTACGCAGTGAGAGTTGGGAAGTAGTTCAGCTCAGCACAGAATCAACACCAAAACAAACAAACAAACAAACAAAAATACAGATTCTTCTCAAAGCAAACTGGGGCCTACCAGACAACGTTGCCCATGGCCCATGGCCCCCATGTTATACTATGCACATTCTTTGACCTAACAATTTCACCTTCAGGAACTTCACTTTTTCTTTGCAAAGGTGTCCAAATGTGAATGTCCCCTGCCATGCACAGTGGCTCACACCTGTAATCCCAGCACTTTGGGAGGCCAAAATGGGAGGATCACTTGAGCCCAGGAGTTCCAGACCAGCCTGAGCCACATAATGAGACTCCATCTGCACACACGCACATTTTTTTCTTTTTTGAGATAGAATTTCACAATTATTGCCCAGGCTGGAGTGCAATGGCGCAATCTTGGCTCACTGCAACCTCCGCCACCCTGGTTCAAGCTATTCTCCTGCCTCAGCCTCCCGAGTAGCTGGGATTACAGGCATGCACCACCACGCCCGGCTAATTTTTTTGTATTTTTAGTAGAGATGGAGTTTTACCAGGTTGGCCAGGCTGGTCTCGAACTCCTGACCTCAGGTGATCCACCCGCCTTGGCCTCCCAAAGTGCTGGGATTACAGGCATGAGCCACTGCACCTGGCCACAAAACAATTTTAATTAGCCAAGTGTGGTGGTGCACGTCTATAGTCCCAGCTACTCAGGAAGCTGAGGTAGGAAGATCACATAAGCCCAGGAGTTTGAAGTTACAGTGGGCTATGATCATGCCACTGCATGTCAGCCTGGGTGACACAGAAAGACCCTGTTTCTAAAACAACAAAAAAAGTTCCTAACAACCTTGTTTACCCTACCAGAAAACAGGAAACAATGCAAATGTTCCCAAGGAAGTGACCATATAAGGAAACCCTGCTTCATCCAAGCAACAGAACATCATGCAGCCATTAAAAAGGATGAGGAAAACCTTTGTGTGTTGACATGGGAAGATCTCAACCACCTATTTTTAGTGAGGAAAAAGCAGGTTACAAAACAGCATGAACAGTATGAGCTCATGTATTTAAAATAGGATGCGTGTGTGGGTGTATATGCATCAAGGGAAGAGCATGGGGGCTCCCTGAAATCAGGGGTCACGAACTGAAATGCACTGGACCCAGTAAAGGTCCAGGAGGGGCTGGGGACACTGGAGTGTGTTTGTCCTTTCTAAAGGGGTTTCTGACACTCATCTCCAGCCTGTTTCTGCCACATTGTTAGATCTTTTCATTTTTCAAGAGAAATTGGAAATACAGGCTTCTACCTGAAAATGCCTGATTTTTTTTTTTTTTTTTTGATGGAGTCTCACTTTGTTGCCCAGGCTGGTCTCGAACTGCTGGGCTCAAGTGATCCTCCTGTCCCAGCTTCCTGAGCAATGGGCACTACAGGCACATGCCACCATGCCTGCCTAAAATGCCTGACTTTTAAGTGTTGGGGGAAAACCCACACAGGTCAAACGGAACTCAACTGCAAGCCAAATTCAGCTAGGAGACCGCCCATCTTCACCCCTGCCTGAGATACTCAGACACTCCTACTCTCACCTGGCATTTAAGTTTGCCTCATCTTAACCCTCAGTAGCTATCTCTGGGCCCCAGGTTCGCCACTGTACAATGAGGGAGATGGGTTAGATGTCTCTAATGGCCTGTCTGGCTCTGGCTATGTTTCCAGAACACAGACCCTTTGGGCTCACAGATCTTTTGAGAATTGGATCCAAACGATGTTTTCTGTCCCAAGTAGGGGGAAGTAGAAGAGGAGGATGAAATCAGCCAGTGTTATTAGCTTAATTACTGGGTGTTCACAAATTTCCTGAGGCCTCCCCTACATTCATTCATTCATGCATTCATTCATTCACCAGTTAGTGAATGCCGCCATGCCCGGGTGCTGGGATACAGTAATGGGCAAAATAGGCATGGCGGTTTGCACCTTTCTGGGACCTGAAGGCCAGTGTTGCCTGGGCTGGAAAGCCCTGGTCTAGTGGTTCTCCCAGCCCTGTCAGAGTGGCCTAAGTAGGCCCTTGGTGAGTCCCAGGTTGGGGAAGGTAGGATTAAAGCAGATAGCAACCGCCTTAAGCAAAAGGCTCAGAAAGTTCTGAGACCTCCCACGCATACCACAAAGATGGGCCCGTGGACTAAACTTCTTCTTTTTTTTTTTTCCAAAGACAGGGTCTTGCTATGTTGCCCAGGCTGGAGTGCAGTGGCACAATCACTGCAGACTTGACCCCCTGGGCTCAAGCGATCCTCCCACCTCAGCCTCCCGAGTAGCTGGGACTACAGGTGTGTGCCACAATACCTGGCTAATTTTGTTGTTGTTGTTGTTGTTGTTTGTTTGTTTGTTTTTAAATAGAGGTGGGATTTCGCCATGTTGGCCAGGCTGGTCTTGAACTCCTGACCTCAAGTGCTCTACCCACTTCGGTCCCCCAAAGTGCTGGGATTACAGGTGTGAGCCACCGCACCCAGACTATGGACTCCATTTTACACCAAATAAGAACAACATATATCATAGGCTGTCATTCACCATTTTCAGAACACCAGTGACATGCCTTGTACTGCACTGGAGTAGATTACAGCATGCTTCCTTCATGCTAGGAGCTCATTACGGAGGTAAAACAGCATTGGTTCTCCCAACCACTCACACATAGAGGGGCTGAATCTGTGCCAGCCACTTAATATATAGTGCTCCTCCAGTGCAGATGCTATTATTCTTCCCAGTTTACAGATGAGGAAACCAAGGCTCAGAAGGTAATGGGATCGGCCTAAGGTCACACAACTGGCAAATGGGAGATGGAGAAAGTTATCTGAAAGTCGGCCTGACTCCAAAATTCATGTCCCTTTCCGTGAAGCTTCCCTGCCTCAGCACAAAGTATTGGTGAGGAAGATAAACAGTTACCAGGGTTACATTTTCTGAATCAAGTCTTAGGCTTTTTGGTCTGCCAACAGTCTCAAATATTCTAAGTCTGAGCCATCTTTGAAAAATGGTACTTTGGCCGGGTGTGGTGGCTCACACCTGTAATCCCAGCACTCTGGGAGGCCAAGGCAGGCATATCTGGATCACTTGAGGTCAGAAGTTCGAGCACCAACCTGGCCAACATGGTGAAACCCCTTCTCTACTAAAAATACAAAAATTAGCTGGGCGTGGTGGTGGGCACCTTGTAATACCTAACCTACTAGGGAGGCTGAGGCAGAAGAATCGCTTGAACCTGGGAGCAGAGGTTGCAGTGAGCCAAGATCGTGCCACTGTGCCCCCAGCCTGGGCAACAGAGCAAGACTCTGTCTTAAAAAAAAACAAAACGAGAAAATGATACGTCTTCTTGAATCCATTCCAGTAACTCTGACACATCCCCACTCCTGGAAGACCTCCCTCTCCACCCATGCAAGCCACTTTGTCTTAGTTCCTCCAGCATCAGTATGTTAGCATTTCACAGGGTTTATTAAGTACCATACGGTAGCTCCAAGATTATTAGATGAACATGATTCCTGCCCCCAGGATGACAGGTACAGCCAGGCAGACAGAGAAGCTTTCCAGATTAGTGACATTGTTGAGACTGGGAACCTTTCCCTGAAGTGGGGACAGGCATGCTAGGCGTCATCCACACTCCCACACTGGCTAAAGGTGTGGTCCATGAAGAAAAGTCCACAGCAAGGCAACAGAGATTCATCTGAGGCCAGTCACAGCCAGCTCAAGAGCCAACAGATACTTGACATATAAAGGCCAGTGACATGGGCTGGGCCCAGTGGCTCACGCTTGGAATCTCAGCACTTTGGAAGGCCAAGGCAGAAAGAAAGACTGCTTGAGCCCAGGAGTTCCAGACCAGACTGGGCAACATGGCGAGACCCCATCTCTAAAAAAATAAAATAAAAAATTAGTGGCATACATCAGTAGTCTCAGCTACTGGAGAGGCAAAGGTGGGAGGATCACCTGAGCCCAGGTCGAGAGTGCAGTGAGACCTGATTGCACCACTGCACCCCAGCCTAGGCAACAGAGAGACCCTGTCTCAAATAAAGAAAGGCCAATGACATGAATGAGACATGGGAGCCAACTGCAGTGTTTGCAGATCTTGACCACATGATTTTATGCTCTAGATGGCCTTTATAACACAAGAATGCTCATTATGTTTTTTGTTTGTTTGTATTTGAGACAGAGTCTTGCTCTGTCACTCAGGCTGGAGTGCAATGGCATGATCTCAGCTCACTGCAACCTCTGCCTCCTGGGTTCAAGCGATTCTCCTGTCTCAGCCTCCCCAGTAGCTGGGACTACAGGCATGTGCCACCACACCAGGCTAATTTGTTTCTATTTGTAGTAGAGATGGGTTTCATCATGTTGGTCAGGCTGGTCTCGAACTCCTGACCTCAAATGATCCACCCACCTCAGCCTCCCAAAGTGATGGGATTACAGGTGTGAGTCACCGTGCCTGGCCAAAAAAAAAAAAAAAAATTACTTTTTTTTTTTTTTTGAGACACGGGCAGGTTGAAGTGTGGTAGCATGATCACAGCTCACTGCAGCCTCAACCTCCCTAGGCTCGAGTGATCCTCCCATCTCAGCCTCCCGAGTAGCAGGACTACAGGTGCATGTCACCATGCTTGGCTAATTTTTCCTTTTTCTTTTTTTAGATTGGGGCTCACTTTGTTGCCCAGGCTAGTATCAAACTCCTGGCTTCAAGCAATCCTCTCACCTGTGAGCATTAAAAAAAAATTTTTAATTAGTTTTTTTTCTTTTTTTCTCTGAGATGAAGGTCTCACTCTGCTGTCTGCCCGGGTTGGAGTACAGTGGTGTAATTGTAGCTAACTGCAGCTTTGAACTCCTGGGCTCAAGTGATCCTTCACTGTTCCTTCACCATGATGGATGGGGAATGTAAATGATGGACTAACTAAATAAAGCAATACTAACCAACTTCTAAGTGTGGTGGCTTGCGCCTGTAATCCCAGCACTTTGGGAGGCCAAGGTGGGCAGATCACAAGGTCAGGAGTTCAAGACGAAGATGCCCCATGTAGTGAAACCCCGTCTCTACTAAAAATACAAAAATTAGGCCAGGTGTGGTGGCAGGCACCTGTAATCCCAGCTACTTGGGAGGCTGAGGCAGGAGAATCTCTTGAACCCAGGAGGTGGAGGTTGCAGTGAGCCAAAATTGCACCACTGCACTCCAGCCCAGGCAACAGTGTGGGACTCCATCTCGAAAAAAAAAAAAAAAAAGAAAGAAATGTCTCATAGAAAAATACTAAAAGGTTGAACAAATGCCTGTGATATATGGAAAAGGTCAGGTTACAGATAATATATTTAGAGTGATTCCATGTGTTAAAGTACCCATCCAGCCAGGCATGGTAGTGCACACCTATAATCCCAACACTTTGGGAAGCCAAGGCAGGAGGTCCTGAGCTCAGGAGTTCAAGACCAGCCTGGGCAACAGAGCAAAACCCTGTCTGTACAAAAAATACAAAAATTAGCCAGGTGTGGTGGCATGCACCTGTAGTCTCAGCTACTTGGAAGGCTGGGGTGGGAGAGTCACTGGAGCCCAGGAGGTTGAGGCTGCAGTGAGCTATGATCCTGCCACTGCACTCCAGCCTGGGTGACAGAGTAAGACCCTGTCTCAAAAAAACAGAGAGAGAGAGAAAAGAGAGAGAGAGAAAGGAAGAGAGAGAGAGACAGAAGGAAGGAAGGAAGGAAGGAAGGAAGGAAGGAAGGAAGGAAGGAAGGAAGGAAGGAAGGAAGGAAGGAAGGAAGGAAGGAGGGAGGGAGGGAGGGAAATAAAAAAAGAGAAAGGAAGAAAGGAAGGAAGGAAAGAGAAACGGAGGAAAGAAAGAAAATCACATGACGAAAGGGTCAAATCTAATGCAACGGAAAGGTAGAAAGGCTTAGAAGCTGTCTGGTCTTTACATGGGAAAGGACTGCAATCTTTTGCTACTCAGACCTTCTGCTCAAAGCTGAACCTCCTATCTCCAGAGGCAAGACTCTAATTTTCGTTCTTTCTTTTTTTTTTTTTTTTTTTGAGACAGGGACTCATTGTGTCACCCAGGATGGAGTGCAGTGGCACAATCACAGCTCACTGCAGCGACAAAGTCCTGGGCTCAAGCAATCATCCCGCCTCAGCCTCCCCAGTAGCTGGGACTACAGGTGCATGCCACCACCCCTGGCTACAATTTTCTTTTATTCAGCATTTTCCAAATAGTTGCCAATGAACTATTTGTAATATTTTTTGTCATCAAGAAAACGTTATTTATTTTTCTGAGACAGGGTCTCATTCTGTTGCCCAGCCTGGACACAGCGGTACGACTGCAGCTCACTACAGCCTCAGCCTCCTGGGTTCAGCAATCCTCCCATCTCAGCCTCCCGAGTAGTTGGCAACACAGGTGTGGACCACCATACCTCACCAATTTCTTATTTTATGTAGAGATGGGGTCTCACTATGTTGCCCAGGCTAGTCTCAAGTTCCTGGGCTCAAGCAATCTTCCCACCTCAGCATCCCCAAGTGCTGGCATTACAGGCATGAGCCACCACATCCAGCTACTTGTTTAAAAAAGGAATATTATATCAAGTTTCCCAGAGCAATTAAATTCCACCCTGCCCAAGTCTCTGGCCCATGGAGCAAAGGTTCAGTGTGGGAAAGCTCTGCGGGAAGCAGCCATATTGGATAAGCCGGTTGCCTCCCCACAGGAAGAGGAAGGAGCTTTCTCCTTGCCTGGCTAACCAGAGTCATAAAAGGGTGCATCTTATTGATGTGGGCTAAATCAGAAATCCCCCACCCAACAGCAGGGGCACCAGTTTAGGGCAGGAAAGGAAGAGGGGAGCCACTGCTGAGTTGGATGGTGAGAGTTCTAAGGGTGATGGAGACCCAATCGATGCTCACAGTGTTCCCCTGGCACTGAGGGGGGTGGGTGTGAGTGAGTTGGTTCAGGGATCACGACCTCTCAGACCTTGGCAGGAGGTGAACTGGTTTACTTCTACTAAGAGGCGAGGGCAGGGGCAGAGCCTCAGTCTCCTGTCTCTGAGAGAGTCTGGGGTCACCTGAGGGCTGCGGTTGGGACTTGTTCATTTCTGCATCCCTGCACCTGGGCATCCAGCCCCGGCACCAAGCTACACTGCTTATTTCTCTTTCCTGAAATGTACTATGCAGTCTCACCTCCAGGCCACTGGACTTGCTCTCTCTCTTCCCAAAACACCTTTCTTGAATGTATTCATATGGCTGGCTCCTTTGTGTCATTCAAATCTGCTATTCCCCTGGTTCCTCTTCAAAGTGGCCTTCCTTCCCTCATCACCACAGGTGAGGAGTCCCTGGGGCACTCTTTATTGTGTTACCTTTGTGTATTACCTTTGGGGCCCTGAGCACTTTCTGAAATTATCTCTGTATTAGACTGCATAAACCAAAGGTGGCCACTATAATGTCTCCCATTCCCCATGCTATTCCAGAACCTCACCACTCCCCCATGAGGTGGAGTCTAATTCCGCCCCACCTTGAATCTGCATCAGCTTCTGACTTCTAACCAAAGTGACTTCGGAAGCTGGGTCAGAAAAAGCAAAGCAGCTTCCACCTAGTTCCCCAGGATACTTGCTTTTGGAGCTCCCAGTCACTGTGTCAGAATCCAGCTGCCATGCTGTGAGGAAGCCCAAGCCACATGAAGAGGCTGAGTATGGCTGCTCCCATTAACAGCCCCAGCTGACTCCCTGTATTAACAGCCAGACCTGTAAATAAGGTTGCTTCCCCAACCATGACTCCAGTCCTCAGCCATCCTGGAGCACAGACAAGTCACCCCCACTATGCCCTGACCAAATTCCTCACCCACAGAATGTGTGAGCATGGTCAAATATGTCAGCCTCCCATATAGGTGGGTTCCACATCCAAGGATTCAACCAGCCTCAGATCAAAACTATTGGAAAAAAATAAAATTAAAAAATAACAATTTTTAAAAACACACATAAAAACAATACAGTATAATTATTTACATAGCATTTACATTGTATTGGGTATTACAAGTAATCTGGAGATGATTTAAAGCACACAGTGTGTGGGTTACATGCAAACACTACACCATTTCATATCAAGGACTCGGCATTCTCGGATTTTGGGATCCAAGATGGGATCCTGGAACCACTTCCCCCCAGAGACAGAGGGATGGCTCTAGTTGTTTGAAGCAAAACTTAGTAGTTTTGGAGTAATTTGTTACACAGAAGTAGTAACAAGAACAATATTTACTTATTGTCTGTCTCTTCCCACTAAAATGTGGGCTCCATGAAAGCAGGGAACTCTACCTCTTGGTCCTTCCTATAGCCACAGGAGATACTCAATACTCAATACAGATACACAGAAGATACTCAATAATTAGCAGCTGTATAAGTGGAAGAACTTGAATTTTGGGAAACAATAGTGACTATGTTGCATAGTTTCTTTTTTTAATTTTTTTTTTTGTGACTGAGTCTCACTCATTCTGTTGCCCAGGCTGGAGTACAGTGGCATCCTCCGCCTCCTGGGTTCATGCAATTTTCCTGCCTCAGCCTCCCGAGTAGCTGAATACAGGCACACACCATCATGCCTGGCTAATTTTTGTATTTTTAGTGGAGACAGGGTTTCACTACATTGGCCAGGCAGGTCTCGAACTGCTGACCTCAAGTGATCCACCCACCTCAGCCTCTCAAAGTGCTGGGATTACAAGTGTAAGCCAGCGTACCCGGCTGATGTTGCATAGTTTCTGATTCATTTAACAAAGCACATAGTTATTGTACACCTACTATGTGACGAGCAAGTTGCTAGGGACTAGGGACACTGTGGGTTAGCTTTCTCTCCCTGTGAAATCCTATCACCGGGACACTAGTGAGGACCACCAAAGAAACAGAAGCCCCCTCCCCACCTCTCGTTATCTGCCTGTCTAAAAGGCTGACTTTTCAAAAACTCGAGTTATGATTGCCAAATCCAGCCAGCCCACATCTGGGGGTATATTTAATTATTCCCAGGTGTGGCTCTTTTCCATCCACAGCTCAGTCACTTGTACTCTGGCCTCTCACTAGGCGAGCGGATGACTCCAGACAGGGACCATGTGGCAGGAAGGCTGCCTGGTCCTGCACATCTGGCCCCTTCCCGGGGGGTTCCTCCCCAACAGCTGTCCTCCTCGGGCTCCCTCGCCAAGCAGAAGGCCAAGCTTTCAAGCTCTAAAAGTAATTCTGGCAGGGGTGCTGCGGGCTGGGAGGGAGGCCTGCGGGATGCTCCTCCAGGTTTAACCACTTAATCCCCAAAGTACCTGCCAAGAACCAGTTAGCAAGTCTGGTTGGCGGGCCAGGCCGTCATTAATTCATTAAAGCAGGCTCCCGCTGGCCCATTATCTTCCTTGCCACTGACCACGTCGCCTTATGGGCCTGCAGAGTCCCCCTCTCTCCCCTTCCCCTGCTCCCAAGGCAGGATTCTACCCAGCCCTGGCCTCGACTCCCAGGCAGATTCCTCGGCTCCATTCTCTCTCCCTCCCTGCCCCCTCCGCAGGCACGCTTCTCCCTCCCTCCCTCCCTCCCTCCCACGCCTCCGCCAGCCAGCGCTCACCATAAAGCGTCTTTTGTTCCCTCTCTCCTGTATCTTTGAGTATTGACTGGTTAAATCATACCCATCCTCCTCCCGGCCTCCCCAGCCTCAGAGGAGCCTCCCCTGGGGCTCTGGAAGAAAGGGAATTGCACTTGTGCAGGAATTCACTGTGCGCCACCCCGGTCTGCTTACTGCCCCATCTCCTCTTCCCCTGCAAGTCATGGGGTGGGGGGCGCTGTGTGACTTCAAAGACAGAAGCTCCAATTCCACTGGGGATCACTTAGGTGGATGCTCTCTGCCTCGGCTTCCCCTTTGAAATAAAAGGAATGGCACTGACCATTTCATGACATCCTCTGTTGAGTGAAGTTAACAGACAGACACTACACTGGACTTTTTTTTTTTTTTTTGAGACAGAGTCTCACTCTGTCACCTAGGCTGGAGTGCAGTGGTGTGATCTCAGCTTGCTGCAACCTCTGCCTTTGGGACTCAAGTGATCCTCCCACCTCAGCCTCCCAAGTAGCTGAGACTACAGGTGCACACCACCATGCTATTTTTTTTTTTTTTTTTTTTTTTTTTTTTTTTTTTTTTGGTACAGACAAGGTTTCACCATGTTGCCCAGGCTGGTCTTCAACTCCTGGACTCAAGTGACCCGCCCACCTTGGCCTCCCAAAGTGCTGGGATTACAGGATGGAACCACTGGCCCAGCCTGCACTGGACACTTTCAATGAATATTCTCTTATCATTCACCCAATAACCCTGGAAGGATACAGCTCCAGTTTACAGATAAAGGTGCAGAGGTAATGGTTCTTTCTCAAGGTCATGCTGTCAGCAAGTGGCTGGGTGCTTAAGAGTCTCTCAACCATTATTCTCTCCTGACCCTTCTGGCACTGATTTCCCAGGAGGGCAGGCAGGAGTGGTGTGGAATGGCCAGCAATAATAATGGTAAAATGTTGACTACCTTGGGAAAGAATGATAGTAAATGCACTATAATAATCATGATAGCTCACATGTATATCCACTGTTCTAGAACTTTCCATGTATGAATTCATTTAACCCTCTTAATAATGTGCCTATACATTAAGTACTATTAGTGTCCCCATTTTACATATGGGAAAACTGAGTCTTGGGTTTTTGTTTCTGTTTATTTTTTTTAAAGGATGACTTCTGAGAAAAGTATTGCTGGCTCGCAGTAGAGACTCAAAACAAACATACTGGATACACACACACACACACACACACACACACGTTTTAAATTATTATTGAGATGGAGTCTCGCTCTGTCGCCCAGGCTGGAGTGCAGTGGTGTGATCTCGGCTCTTCTTGGCTGACTTCTTGGCTGACTGCAACCTCCGCCTCCTGGGTTCAAGCGATTCTCCTGCCTCAGCCTCCTGAGTAGCTGAGATTACAGGTGTGCACAATCACGCCCAGCTAATTTTTGTATTTTTAGTAGAGTTGGGGTTTCACCACGTTCGCCATGCTGGTCTCAAACTCCTGACCTAAGGTGATCCGCCTGCCTCGGCCTACCAAAATGCTGGGATTACAGGGGTGAGCCACGCTGCCTGGCCTGTATGTAGAAAATATTGATTCTGCATATAGCTGAGCACACACTTAAAACCTACGGGAATTGAAAGTGGTAGTTCCTACCCTATATGGCTGGCACAGGCCTCCCTCAAACACCTAAGGTACAGCTGTGAACATTCCCCTTTCTCTATTAGGGTAGGGAAAGTGGAGAGCACCCCATATCCAGCATAGAACACAACAAACTATTTTCCTCCAGTGAATTTTCTTTCCCTTCTACTTAACTTACCAGAGCTGAGAAAAAACGGGTTTCCCCAAATTAAACCAAAAGCACAATAAAGGCCGGAGCTGCTGGTATTCTGAGGTCAGATGTAGGCTGCAAAGAGAGAACTTCATCCGGGCCAGTGCAGGGAGCCCGAGCACGCGGGAACCCGGCCTGGGAGCGCAGGAAGGCAGGTGGTGAGTAATTCTCCGGGTGTCCCGAGGGTATGAGGGGCGGCGCTGGAGGGAAGCCGGGCGGGGCATCCTGAGGTCAGGGCGCCAGAGGCTGCAGAACCCTGGAGGGGACGCCCGGGCGGGACAAGGCAGGTAGGAGAAGAATCCAGAGGTGTGGGAAGAGGGTGTCTCAGAGTCAGGGCGCAGCACGGGAATAACTGTGGGGTAGAAGCCGGGGGGTGGGGGAGAGGGCGGAAATAAGCTCCACGGAGACCATAACCTGCTGCTGCCCTCCCAACACCGATGCAAAACAGCGAAACTCCTGGCCGACGCCCTCCCCTGCAGCGCAGGCCCCAGTTACCCAACTCCTCCCCTGCGCTCCGGCGCAGAGCGGCGCACTCTGCCCGCCCCTCCCGCAGCCTCCCCTTCCAGGCCCCGGGAGCGGTCCCATACCCTGACACTTAACACACCGGTAAACGGGAACACAGTCAGGCTCCGGCCCGAGTCCTCCGCCTCCCGGGAGGGTGCACCCGACATCCCGCACGCCTGGTCCCAGGAGGGGAGCGCTTATCCAGTCTCCTGGACAACAGAACCAGAGAAAGACGTGTCCCAGCCCTCTCCACAGTGCTATTTGATTTTACTCCCTTCCTCTCTTTCCTTCTCATTCACTTTTCAATTGTCTTGCAACTTGTTTTCCAAGCAGTTTCTCTTTTTCTCTATCCTCCCCAAACTTCTTGTCCCTCCCCATCTCGTCGCCTGTTTTTTCTCTCCCTCTTCACCCACTTTTTTTTCTGCCTCTTCCCAAATTCCACGCTTTGGACTTCGCGTCTGTCGCTCAACTTCCTTTTTCTGCTCCCCGCGATAGATCTAAAATGTTTTTCCCGTCCCTGGAACTGGGCAGCCTCAGCCTGACCCCTTTCAGTCGCGGGAGCTCCCAGCCTCTCCAACAGGAGAGGGAGAAGGCGGGGAGAAGTGGATGGGACCCCCGGCGCCCGGGAGCCGAGCGGAGAGCGCCCCGAAGTGCGCACTTCTCTTTGCCAGCGCCTGGGCTGCGCGGGCCCACGCGACATCTGTCGCCTGCGGTCCCGGCTCACACCCCGCGCACCCCCGCAGCTCCCTGGGCGCTGCCACCCCCCACGCTCCGGCTGCCGCCTTTCCCCGCGGGCGCAGACGCTCGGGCCTCGCCTTCGGGCGCCGCTCCAACTTCCCAGGGTGTCTGCGGCGCGCGGCGGGGCTCGGCGGCGGGGACCCAATGGCGGCTGGCTATGTCACCTTTGATAGTCACCTTCCGGCCCTAGACTCATCTATGGTGGGCTCAGCCTGATTCTCCCTCATTTTCTGCAGCGCTCCTCGCTACTCCAGGATCCAGAGTAGTAAGACGATGCTTACACTGTGCGCTTCCTCAAAGCGCCTAGCACAGTGCCAGGCGCACAGCTAGGGCACAATAATTCCCCCACCCCAAGAACCTAGTATCTTCCTCCCACTGATACCGACCACACTAGGCGCTCAATACCCACTTCCCGTCCTAAGTTCTCAAAGCATTACCCCCCTAAACAGTGCCCAGCACCCCGAAGGAGCTCAATAAATGTTCCTTCCTTAAGGCTTCCCATTGGAGTTTGCCTGAAAGCCTTCTATTCCAGCCCACTCCGAAGGCGTCTCCTTCCCATCGCAGCTACAACCGTCTGGAGAGAAGGAAGCCAAACTCCTTAAACAGGACACCTCACTGGAGAAGGAGCGACGTTGGCAGGGCAGAAGAAAACTGCAAATGCGCGGAGCTTGGGAAGAAAGATTGGGCCAGCCAGAAACCTGGAAGGGGAGGAAGTCTCGAGATGCGCTTGCGGTGCCAGAGAATGGGGATCAGAGATTGGAGAAGTGACACTTAGGGAGAAGAGGTTGGGAGCAAAGGTGATGGAGACGGTGGCGACTCAGGAACAGCAAGAGGCTTGGAAGGGGACCGAGGACCTTTCTTGGAACTGCGATAGACTTTAAGTATTTGGCGTGGCTTACAACTATATTCTCATCGCAGGCACACTTTTTATTTGCATTGTGTGTTTATTTGTGGGGCTGGTGGGGATTATGGAGGTTGAAGTCCTCCTCAAGCCACCGAGCTATAAGTGAGTAGCAAGATGCGCTTAAGGACTCGGAGAGATAGGGGCAGAAATGGTGGACCTGACACTTGGAAGGAAAGACTGGGGACTGGGTAGGAGAGGGGGGCCGGAGATGCTTGCAAGAGAAAAGAACGGAGGAAGAAGGAGAAGGGAAGAGAAAAAAGCCAAACTTGCCACTCTCCCGCTCCCGGGCCAGTGCCCAGCTGCCGCGCCCTGGCTCTCGGTCGCTCGCTCGCGTACCTGTTGCTTGCTCCGGCTGGGTCTCGGCTCCGGCCCCACCAAGAAGCCCCGCGTTCCTACAAGTTCCGCCTGCCGAGCAGCCAGGCCGCCAGCGCCGCCACCTGCGCGGCCGCGCACAGCCAGGGCCAGTAGGTGGGGAGCGCGCCGGGCGCCGGCGCCCTCCGGCTCCGCGCGCGGCGCCGCCACATGGTGCGCTGGTGCAGCTCGTCGCCAAGCGCCTTGAGCCGGGCGGCGGTGAGCTGCGCGGCGGACGAGCGCAGCCCCAAGCGACCCGCGCTGCAGGCGCACACGGCCGGGGGGCCGCGGCCGCGGTGCAGGGGGCACGGGCACATGACCGCTGGCCTCGCTCCCGCCCCGCGCTCGGGCCGCCCCTCGCCTCCTCTCCCTCCGGCCTCTGCGCCCGCTGCCGCCGCGCTCCAGCCGCCGGGGGCCTCCCCTGGACACCAAGTTTCTCCTTGTGTTGTGCGTTTGTTGTGCTGACGGCGCTATTATTAATTAAAGTGTCACATGGTGGAGGGGGGCGGGGAGGGGGGTTACATCATCCGGCCCCCGGGGGTGGGGGGGGCTGCAGGCAGAAGAAACCGAGAGGTAACTTTTAACCCTAGCGGCGCCGGCAGCGAGGGGGCGCGAGGTTTGGGAGACCCGGAGCGCGGCGCGGGGCGACGCGAGAAGGCGCCCCGCAGCGGAGGTCCCGGGCTTTGGGGGTCTCAGGGGACCCCCGCGGAGGCGAGGAGCGCGAGGGAAGGTTGTTCTCCTTCCCCTTTTCCTGAATTCAGCTCGAGTTCCGATTTGGCGAGGGAAGAAGGCTTGTTTGCCGTTTTGGATGAAGCTGATACTGAATTCGGCTGCATTATTCAAAAATATTCCGAGGCTGTTGTTTTGTTTGGGGGAGGTGGGTGGATTCAAACTCTTACGGAAGAGCAAGATTACACCTAACTTGCCTCGTTTCAGGTCTGACTTGGCACCTGTAGGCATTTAGCCTGACCCTAACGCGGCCCCAGCGCCTGGCTAGAAACCCTGACGTAGGCGTGATAGGGGGCTGGATGGGTCGGTCCTGAGCTCGCGAGGGGCGTGGATGGAGGCATTCTCGCTGCCCAGCACCCACACCCAAAAGACCCTCACAAGGGGCTTTCTAAAGGGAAACTTCTTGTCTGCTTTCTTTGTGAATATTATTTTCCTGATGGGGTTACAGTTTTCTGCGACGATCCCAATTTAATGCGCAGTGAATACCCTAAGGAGTCGGCGAGAGGAGGGGCGCGGGGGACTTTAATTCCTCCTTTTTCAACCCGACAGCCACTCCTGTGCACCTCCAGACTGGAGCGTCTGGAGTTGTCACAGCCAGTGACGGTTCAGATGGGCTGGGCGGCTCTCAGCATTCTGTGGGGGGAGAATGAAACCTGCGATCTTAAATCGACTGGGATTCAGACAACTTTAGGATTCAGACGATCGGGATGAGTCCAGAGGTGGCTCCAAGTTGGGAGTCTGGAACCTGCTGAGGAAGCTTCCATTCTTTCCTTCCCACCGCACAGTATAACCAAGATTCTTCAAGTCTGTGAACTTAGTTTTGGTCTGAATTGATCAGGAGGAGAAATGTCCCTTTTGGCCTACAGCGTGTTGAAATGACAACAAAGTCAGGGGTCAGAGCTCACAACACTGTGTGATTCTGGTGGCCTTTTCCCGCACCCAGCTCCAATTATCCTAGGCTTCATAATGGCCAAGACTTACTGCGCACCTTCTATGTCTGGCACCTGTAGGCTTTGGGCGCTCTTGCCTCTGCTGCCTAAAGGTAAATCTCCCAATTATTCTACATGCAATTACTATAATATTTCAAAGATGAGGAAGCTGAGGCACAGGTAGATGAGGCCTCTTGCCCTGGCTCACAGAGTAGCTAAGAATGAAGCCGGCATCTGAACTAGGGCAGTATGCCGCAGGCTCTAAGCTCTTAACCACGGTTTTATACTGCCCCCTGTAATCTGGGAATAATAATACCTCCATCCCAGGATTGGGGCAGAGATTAAATGAGAAAAGTGTGTGCCAAGCACCTGGCACGCAGTGGGCCCTGGATAGACCTTAGTTCCCTTTGCTTCTGGCCAGAACCACTTCCCATTCTCCTGGGACTCACCTCCTTAATCCCCCTTAGTCTTTGCAGAGGGGACCTGATCCACTGCCCGGGTGTAGCGTTCCAAGAACGAAGACACAGTGTCTATTTAAAAAGCCCTTTGGATTTAAATTGAACAATTCCCTCCCCCCCCCCTTTTTAATCTGCACGCTTTTAACGGCTCACTTCATGGACATTAATTTTAATGGGACGATTATTACCCTGTTTGGAAGCCTGCCCCTCGAAATGCTGGGCTCACAAGGTGGCGCTGGGTCGGGTCCCAGCAGCTTGGATGTTGTCTGTAGAAGAGGGGGTGCAGTCTTGGCCGTGGGGATGCAACGTTCAGCAGAGGGGGAAGAGAAGGGGATGGTGAAAAAGTGGGAGAGAAGGAGAAACCTCTTTCTCCCTGACACTCTAAGTCTGGCAGTCCTTAATTTGCACAAACTATTGGACCACTTACTAACTGGGGAGCATGGCCTTGAGACGTGGCTTTTTGGAGCCTCCATTCTCTCAATTGTAAAGTGGGAATAATAATAGTACCCACCTCACAGCCTAAATACCAGGAAAGCCCTTACTTAGCACAGTGCCTGGCCCATCATTAGTTCTGTTTTGTTTTGTTTTTGTTTTTGAGACAGAGTCTTGCTCTGTCGCTAGACTAGAGTGCAGTGGCATGATCATGGCTCACTGCAACCTCCGCCTCAGGGTTCAACCAATCCTCTGCTTTGGCCTCCCTAGTAACTGAGCCTACAGGCACCCGCCACCATGCCCAGCTTATTTTTGTATTGTTAATAGAAATGGGGTTGCGCCATGTTGGCCGGGCTGGTCTCAAACTCCCAACCTTCAGTGATCCTTCCACTTTGGCTTCCCAAAGTGCTGGGATTACAGGCGTGAGCCACCATGCCCGGCCCCATCATTAGCATTTAATAAATGTTGAGTACTGCTAATATTTCAGAGTGGATCATGTAGTTGTCAAATAGTACTTTGAAGAATGTTGGGGATCCTCACCCTCAAACATATATGGTTCCCCTATGGTGAATTGGTGATTCCATTGCTGATATTAAGCATTGCCCAGAGAAAGCGAATTCTTTGGGAGGGTGACATAACAGTCTCCTAGCACTTTTTAAATTGTCTTAATTTTTATTTAAAAACATTTTTTTAAAGATGGTGTCTCTCTCTGTGGCCCAGGTTGGAGTGCAGTGATGAGATCATAACTCACTGCAGCCTCCAACTCCTGGGCTCAAGGAATCCTCCCGTCTCAGCCTCTGGAGTAGTAGCTGGGACCACACACACCACCACACCTGGCTAATTTAAAAAAAAAAATTAGAGAATTTTTGGGTCTTGCTATGTTGCCTAGGCTGGTCTTGAACTCCTGGGCTCAAGTAATCCTCCCACCACAGCCTCTCAAGTGGCTAGAACTAGAGGCGTGCACCACCATGCCAAGCTTCTCCTAACAGTTTAGTAAAAATGAGTTGTTGATTTCAATGTTTAATTTAATAAACACTTATCTAGTGCTTGCTCTGTGCCAGGTGCTGTTCAAGTTCTCTAGACATATAACTCCTTTAATTCCCCTAATAACCCTATGAGACAGCTACTATTGTTAGCCCAGTGTTATGTATGCGCAAACCAAGGCAGAGGGGTTAACTAACTTATCCAAAGTCACACATCTGCCACGCCCCAGAGTTTGAGCCCTTTAGAATTAGAGTGACATATGGTGACTGGGGACTCGGGAAGAGGGAGGGAGGCTGTTGTGGGGTGAATTCTGTCCCCGCCGTTCCACCCCAAATTGATAACCCCTGGAACTTCAAAATGTGACTATATTTGGAGATAGCACCTTTAAATAATTAAGTTAAAATGAGGTCATTAGGATGGAGCTGAATCCATTATGACTGGTGTCCTCATAAGAAGAGGAAATTAGGACACAGACCCAGACACACAGAAGGAAGACCATGTAAAGACAGAGGAAGAAGGCATCTACCAGCTAAGGAGAGAGGCTAGAACAGGTGTTTCCTTCACAGCCCTCAGAAGGAACTAACCCTGGCCGGGCCTGGTGGCTCACACCTGTAATCCCAGCACTTTGGGAGACACAGGCAGGTAGATTGAGCACAGGAGTTCAAGACTAGCCTGGGCAACGTGGTGAAACCCTGTCTCTACAAAAAAAAAAAAAAAAAAAAAAAAAGCTGGCGTGGTAGTGTGCACCTGTGGTCCCAGCTACTCAGGCGGCTGAGGTGGAAGGATTGCTTGAGCCCAGGAAGCCAAGGCTGCAGTGAGCCGAGATCATGCCACTGTGTTCCATCCTGGGTGACAGAGTGAGGCCCTGTCTCAAAAAAAAAAAAAAGGAACCAACCCTGTGGACTCATTGATCTTGAACTTCTAGCCTCTAGAACTGTGAGAAAATAAATTTTTGTTGTTTAAGCCCCCGAGACTGTGGCATGTTGCTACGGCACCCCTAGCAAACAAGTACAGAGAGGAACAATGTCCTAAATGGGAAGCTAGAAGCAGATATTTCACCAGACTGTGGCTGCTTTTACTGTGGGGCACGTGCGTGGACATTTTTCTGTGTTCTTGGGAAGGGTGGGTTCTAGAACTGTTGCCTGTTCCTTTTTTTTTTTTTTTTTTTCTTTTTTGAGACAGAGTCTTGCTCTGTCTCCCAGGCTGGAGAGCAGTGATGCGATCTCAGCTCATTGCAACCTCCAGCTCCCGGGTTCAAGCGATTCTCCTGCCTCAGCCTCCCAAGTATCTGGGGTTACAGGTGCCCACCACCACACTGGGCTAATTTTTGTATTTTTAGTAGACACGGGGTTTCACCATCTTGGCCAGGCTGGTCTCAAACTCCTGACCTTGTGATCCACCCACCTCAGCCTCCCAAAGTGCTGGGATTACAGGCATCAGCCACCATGCCTGGCCCCTGCCTGTTCCTCTTCTTCTTCATTGGTGTCCTGTTGGAGATCTTTAAGGGAGGAAGAGTTTTAGGAGATTATTTTGGAAAACAGTTTGTGGAAATCCAGTTGATCATACAGGGATAACTTTTCTACCGGTTGCAAAAAATGCAACCTCTCTCTCATGAAGTAAAGAAATGGGAAAGGCTTTCTAGTCCATGAATGTTTTCTGTGGTCTCCTGGCTTAAAACTGGGCACCCAGCAGGCACTCAGACTTTTTTTGAAATGAAGACTCAGGCCGGACTCAGTGACTTACACCTGTAATCCTAGCATTTTGGGAGGCTGAGGTGGGCAGATTGCCTGAGCTCAGGAGTTCGAGACCAGCCTGGGCAACATGGCAAAACCCTATCTCTACTAAAAATACAAAAACGTAGCCAAGCGTGGTGGTATGCGCCTGTAGTACCAGCTACCCAGGAGGCTGAGGCAGAGGCACAAGGATTGCTTAAACTTGGGAGGCTGAGGTTGCAGTGAGCCGAGATTGCACCACTTCACTCTAGCCTGGGGAATAGAATAAGACTCTGTCTCAAAAAAAATTTTTTTTAAAAAGAAATAAAGACTCAACGAATGAATGAACAATAGTAAGCATCGTGATTTGTCTTTCTGTCTTCCTTTTTTTTTTTTTTTTGAGATGGAGTCTCACTCTGTTGCCCAGGCTCAAGTGCAGTGTCATGATCTCAGCTCCCTGCGACCTCTGCCTCCCAGGCTCAGGTGATCCTTCAGCCTCAGCCACCCGAGTAACTAGCATTACAGGTGTGCTCCACCATGCCCAGCTATTTTAGTAGAGACAGGGTTTCACCATGTTGCCCAGGCTGGTCTCAAACTCAAGTGATCCACCTGCCTTGGCCTCCCAAAGTGCTGGGATTACAGGCATAAGCCACCAATCCTGACCTGTCTTTCTCTCTTTCAAACATATGCAGTCATATATGTACAATCGTTACAATCAAGTGTGTGTGTGTGTCCGTGTGTGTGCGCACGTGTGTGTGTGCATGTGTGTGGATTCTTTCCCCAAAGTATTATCTTAACTCCTACAGAAATCAGTACTCAAGTGTATTGAACAGGAAGGGGTTGGGTATTTCCTTTCTTTAATTAAAACAATAATTACCTATCCTGGTGTTTGAGACTGAGTGAGCCTTACCTTATGGTGTTTTAATTTGTGTGGCTTGGTGGAGTGGTAAATGAATGAACAGCTGTTGCCTCCTCCAAACAGCTGTGTTTCCTGAAGCCATGTATTAAAGCCAGGGACTGACTCAATGCCAGGAGCCTGCTTGGTGAACAACAGAGTTCTTGAATTGAAGTCAGAGATATAGCAGAGTAGTTTGACACTTGGGGCCAGAGAGACCTGGGTTTGAACCCTAGTCCCACTATGCAATAGTTGGGTACCTGGGGCATATTTTCCACCTCTCTGAGCCTCCACTTTCCCATCTGCAAAATGGGACTAATAATCCTAGTACCTTCCTCATTGTGTTGTGAGGAGGATTAAAAAGAAAGAATGTCTGTCAAGTGTTTAGCTAAGTAGTTGGCACTCTATAAATATTAGTTATGGTCTTTGTTGTTGATATCTCAGGATTATTAAGCAGCCGCTTAAGAAACAGAACAGGTACCCTGACCCAAGCCCACTGGGAAAACAAGAGGATTCAGATTTCAGTGAGTACCTTATTCAATTACATCATAGCTATTCCCAGGAAAGTTTCTGTCCATCCAATAGATCCAGATCAGAACAGCACTAATTTCTCACATTTACCCTATTTAATCCGCCCATACCTGAAAAAAAAAAATGGGGCAATCCCTTCTCCGGGGACCTCCTCGTAATTCATTTGATACCTCTCCCTTAAGGATCTTGTTGTTGTAAGTGAATGGAGAAGAGCAGATGAATGTCCACAGCAGGGGAGAAAAAATTAACCAGCCCATAATTATAGTCTCATCAATACTTTAAGTGTAAAGGGTAAACCTCACTTAAATAAAACCTAATTCCTTGATTACCAGAGTCACAAGAGATAGGGTTGATTAAACGTGCACCCCTGCTGTGAAAATCCAGTCATACTGTCCTTCGCTCAGGCAATAATCACTTTATTGAAGGCAGCTGAGCTCAGTTTAAACACGCTAGTCACTAGACTTGAAATTATACTAATGAGAGTGTAAATGAGGATAAATGCTGGAGAACATTTTGGAAGAGCTGGAAAAACTGAAAACGCACATGCCCTATGACCTGGTGATTCCACTTCCAGCTATTTACTCTAGGTCAGTGGTTCTCGACTGAGGACAACTTTGCTCCTCAGGAGACATTTGGCAATCTCTAGAGACATTTTTGATTGTCAAAACTGAGGGATGTTGACATCTAGTGGGTAGAAGCCAGGGATGCTGCTAAAATCTTACAGGGCACAGATAACCAAAAATTACCTGGCCCAAAATGTTGTGACAGTTGTCAGAATAAAAATGGAGTTGCTAATGTTAAGAAAACCCTGACAGGGCCAGGTGCGATGGCTCACGCCTGTGAGCCATCTTTGAGAGGCCAAGGTGGGTGGATCACTTGAGATCAGGAGTTCAAGACCAGCCTTGCCAACATGGAAACCCATCTCTACTAAAAATACAAAAATTAACAGGACATGGTGGTGCACGCCTGTAATCCCAGCTACTGGGGAGGCTGAGACAGGAGAATCGCTTAAATCCAGGAGGTGGAGGTTGCAGTGAGCCAAGGTCATGCCATGACACTCCAGCCTGGGTGACAAAGTGAGATTCTGTCAAAAAAAAAAAAAGAAAGAAAGAAAGAAAGAAAAAGAGAGAGAGAAAGAAGGAAAGAGAAAGAAAGAAAGAAAGAAAAAGAAAGAAAGAAAGAAAGAAAGAAAAGAAAGAGAGAGAGAGAAAGAAAGAAAGAAAGAAGAGAGAGAGAGAGAGAAAGAAAAAAGAAAATAAAATAAAAGAGAAAAGAAAAGAAAAGAAGACCCTTACAGGGTTACTTGAGGGTGGAGGTTGGGAGGAGGGAGAGGATCCGAAAAAATAACTATTAGGTACTAGGCTTAGTATCTGGGTGATGAAATAGTCTGTACAACAAACCCCCGTGACATGAGTTTACCTGTATAACAAAACTGCACGTGTACCCCTGAACCTCAAATAAAAGTTAAAAAAAGAAAACCTTGACAGATAGAGCCAGGAAAGGCCATGCAGAGAAGGTTCTTGTGCTTGTATGCCTGATAACAAAAATGATCACAGAAGCCTGCAAAAACCACAGCCTTGCACAAGGCCTTTTGTGTAAGACCATCACAACCTTACACAAAAAAGACTCCTGCAGGGACATCTGCCCAGCAACTGCCTGTACAACTCTGGACTGGCGTCACTCTTGTTATTGATCTTTGTAGCCAAGGATAATTATTTCTAAGCAGTTATGTAATCCTCCTCATGTTTTTTTCCTTGAAGAACCCTTGTCTTCTTTTACCTCTCTGCATGCACACATACTTTACTATGCCATGCATATTTTCATTGCAATGCATTGCTCCCAAAAAACATCGTTTCTTCTAGAGAGCCTCTCTCTGTTTGGTATTTACATTGACAATGTCAATAGTGCCGAGTGTGAGGTCAGGTGCAGTGGCTCACGCTTGTAATCCCAACACTTTGGGAGGCCGAGGAGGGTGGATCACCTGAGGTCAAGAGTTCAATACCAGCCTGACCAACATGGAGAAACCCCGTTTCTACTAAAAATATAAAATTAACCAGGCATGGTGGTGCATGCCTGTAATCCCAGCTCTCAGGAGGCTGAGGCGGGAGAATCACTTGAACCCGGGAGGCAGATTGCTATGAGCCGAGATCTCGCCATTGCACTCCAGCCTGGGCAACAAGAGTGAAACTCCATCTAAGGAAAAAAAAAAAAAAAGATAGTGCTGAGTGTGAGAAACCCTGCCCCAGATATATTAGCTAGTATGCATTTGGCGAAAGTAACAGACAATGCAACTGGTAGAGCCTTAAATTATAAGAATTTTTATTGTTCACTTGATAAGTCCAGAACAGGGGTTGGCAAACTGTAGCCTATGGGCCAATCTGGTCTGCTGCCTGCTTTTGTAATAGATAGATCTATTATTGATTGATTGATGGGGTCTCGTTCTGTCATTCAGGCTGGAGTGTGGTGGTGCAATCACGGTTCACTGCAGCCTCAACCTCCTGGGTTCAAACGATCCTCCCACCTTGACCTTCTGAGTAGCTGGGACCACAGGCGTGCACCACAACACCAGACTAATTGATTTTTATTTTTTGTAGGCATAGGTTCTTTCTATGTTGCCCAAGCTGGTCTCAAACTTCTGGGCTCAAACTTCTGGGCTTCCACGTAAACCTCCCAAAGTGTTGGGATTACAGACATGAGCCACTGCACCCAGTTGTAATGGTTGTGTTGAAACACAGTTATGCTTTTTCATTTACATATTATTTTTGGATGCTTTTCTGCTACAACAGTGGAATTGAATAGTTTCAATAGAGATTATATGGCCTGCAAAGCCTAAAATATTTACTATCTGGCCCTTTACAGAAAACGTGTGCTGATCCCTGCTCCAGGGGAAGGCATGGCCTTTCAAGTTTGGGTTTGTGGTGCAAATATCTCATCATAGATCAGGCTGTGCCTGTGCTTCCACTCTGTCACCCTTAGTATGTCGGTTTTAGTCTTCAGGCTTATTTCCTCATGGCAGCAAGATGGCTGCCACAGCTCCAGCTATCACATCCTCAATGCAAAAGGAGAGAGAAGGAAGAGGAAAAGATCTCCTTGTGTAGGTCTCTTGTTCAGGGGAAAAACCTTTCTTGGAAGCCTCCCAGCAGATTTTTCTTAATCTCATTGACCAGCAGTAAATCTCATGCTCACTTCCAGACCAATGGCTGGCAAAAGGTAATGTACTTGGCAGGTGTACTAGATCGAATAGTGTCTCCTCCAAAAGTTCTTCTCCACCTGCAACCTGTGAGTGTGACCTTATTTGGAAATCGGGTCTTTGCAGGTGTAATCAAGTTAATACGAGGTCATGCTGGATTAGTATGGGTCTTAGGCAGTGACTAGTGTCCTTATAAGAAGAGGGGAATTTGGACACAGATATACACTGTTTCTGTTGTTTTAAGCCACCCAGTTGTTGGTAATTTGTTACAGCAGCCTCGAACGTGAATATACCGTATGTATTAGGCTGGTGCAAAAGTAATTGCGGTTTTTACCATTAAAAGTAATGGCAAAAATTAGCCATTGATCTGGAGGTGAGCATGTGACCTACCGCTGGTCAATGAGATTAAGAAAAATCTGCTGAGAGGCTTCTAAGAAAGGATTTTTCCCCTGGACAAGAGACCTACACCAGGAAATCTTTTCATTTTCCTTTTCTCTACTTTTGCATTGAGGATGTGAAATCTGGAGAAAAAAAAAAATCTAGTTAGAATTAGTTAGGCTGGCCGGACACAGTGGCTCACACCTGTAACCCAGCACTTTGGGAGGTTGAGGCAGGCAGATCACTTGAGCTCAGGAGTTCAAGACCAGCCTAGCCGACATGGTGAAACCCTGTCTCTACTATACAAAAATTAGCCAGGTGTGGTGGTGTGTTCCTGTAATCCCAGCTACTCCAGAGGCTAAGGCACAAGAATCACTTGAACCCAGGAGACATAGGTTGCATTGAGCCAGCTCACACCACTGCACTCCAGCCTGGGCGACCAAGTGAAACTGTGTCTCAAAAACAAAACAAAAGAAGAATCAGGCTATGAATAGCCAAAACCACTCAAATTGATGCAGGCCGGGCAAGTCCCAAAGTGGGGCTTAGCCTGCAAGGGTTCTTGGCTTCACTCAGGAAGGAATTCAAGGGCAAGCTAGTTGTAGAGTAGAAGAAAACAGCTTTATTGAAGCAGCACTGTTACCGCCCTGGCAGGGTTACAGCTCCGTGACTGCTCCTGCAGAGCAGGGCCACCCCATAGGCAGTGTGCTGACAGCAGCAGATCAGGGCAGCTCTGCAATCAGATTTATACCTGCTTTTAATTACATGTGGACTAAGGGGCAGTTTATGCAGTAATTTCTAAGAAAAAGGTGGCAGCTTTTGAGTCTTTGGGTCATTGCCATGGAAAGGGGCAGTAACTCCTGGGTGTTGCCATAGCAATGGTAACTGACATGACATCCTGGTGGTGTTTCTCATGGAAAGCAGCTTCCACCCCATCCCTGTGTTGGCTAGTCCTCAATTTGGTCCAGCGTCCAAGCCCTGCCTCTGGACTTCAGTCTTACCTCCTACCCCAAAACCACAGTGGCTTAAACGAGATAGGATGTTTTTCCCTCTCATATACACCAAGAGTGAGGAAGGTGGTGTAGCTACTTAGATATCAGGGAAACAGGGTCCTTCGATCTTGTTCTTCCTCCAGCATTCCACACTGTCTCCTGATCTGAGATGGCTGCTTGAATGCCTGCCACACTTTTACATTCCCAGAATTATCATTTAACACTTTGATGTAGACTTCATATGTCAGAACTTAGTCATGTGGCCACACCTAGCTGCATGGACTGCTGGGAAATGTAGTCTTTTGGCAAGACGTCAATGTGCCTACCTAATATATACAGGAGGTCTGTTATTAAAAGGGAAGGGAAGAACAGAAGGTCTCTGCTTCACCATCATGGCCTCAAATCAGAGACTGACAAACTGTGGGCTATGGCCAAATTCATACTTCCATCTGTTTGTTTGTTTTTAATTGGAATTTTTATTGAGATACAGTAGTCCCCCCCTAATCCAAGGGAGATATGTGCCAAGACCCCAGTGGGTGCAGAAACTGAGGATAGTACCAAGCCCTATATATATCTATACTATGTTTTTCCTATACATACATGCCTATTGTGAAGGAAAATAAAAACTTGGGACCCCAAGTCACTATGCCAAAAGAAAAAAAAAAAAAAACTGGAAGCTGAGTCATGCAAGAAGCTGCCTTTCTGTTAGTTCTTAAGCAGAGAGCTACAGATAAAAGGTTAAATATCCCCCCGGTCGGTACTCTATGTTCACCTTATCTATGTAAAGTGCCGATTTACAAAGCACGAGACATCACATAATTGACTATCCCCCTACCTGCTCCTTTTGTCTTATAACCTGTGGATGACCTTATCCTCCCTCTTTCCCTTCTAGCCCACTTCTCCCCTTTCAATACCAAAGCCTTCAAAGTCATCTTTGGAGAAAGGCACAGACCACAGACTGTTTCTGTGATTCCATGTTTATTGCTTCCTGGGATGTCCTTAACCTCGGCAAAATACACTTCTAAATGGATTGAGGCATGTCTCAGATACTTTTCGGTTTACACCATGATAAAGTTTAATTTATAAATTAGTCACAGTAAAAGATAATGACAATAATAAAATAGAACAATTATAGCAAAATGCCACATCACCGCTTATGTGCTTTGGGGACATTATTAAGGAAAATAAGGATTACTTGAACACAAGCACTGCAATACCTCAACAGTCAACTTGATAACCAAGATGGCGGCTAAGTGACTAATGGACTGGTAGCATCTATGGCGTGGATGTGCTGGAAAGAGGGATGACTCACAACCTAGGTAGGATGGAGCAATGGAGCAGGATGACGAGAGATTTCATCACTATTCAGAATACTGCACAATTTAAAACTTATAAATTTTTTTTTTGAGACGAAGTTTCGTTCTTGTCATCTAGACTGGAGTGCAGTGGTGCGTTCTCAGCTCACTGCAGCCTCCGCCTCCCAAGTTCAAGTGATTCCCCTGCCTCAGCCTCCCAAGTAGCTAGGATTTCAGGTGCTTGCCACCATGCCTGGCTAATTTTTGTGTTTTCAGTAGAGACGGATTTTCACCATGTTGGCCAGGCTGGTCTCAAACTCCTGACCTCAAGTGATTCACCTGCTTTGGCCTCCCAAAGTGCTGGGATTACAGGTGTGAGCCACTGTTCCTGGCCATTAATTTTTTATTTCTGGAATTTTCCATTTAATATTTCCAGAAATCAGTTGATGGTGGATAACTGAAATCTTGGAAAGTGAAACCATGGGTAAAGGGGGACTACTGTAATTATAGATTTATGTGCAATTTTAGAAGTAATATGGAGAGACTCCTTCTACACATTGCCCAGTTTTCCCAGTGGTAATATTTTACAAAACTGTGGTATAATATCATAACCAGGATATTGCTCTACTGATCTTATGCAGATTTCCCACTTTCACTTATACTCTTGGGGGTGTGTGTATGTTCAGTTCCATACCCTTTTATTGCCTACATAGATTCATGTATCCACTCCCACAGTAAAGATGCTGATTCCATGGTATGGCTGCATCATAGTTTGTTCAACCATTCACCCATTGTAGAATGTCTGAATCATTTACAGTTTTTGGCTATGAGAAATAAAACTGCTGTGAACATTTGCTTACAGGTTTTTGTGTGAACATAAGTTTTTCTTTTTCTGGGATAAATGCCCAGGAATGCAATTGTTGGGTCATATGATAGTTGCATGTTTAGTTTTCTAAGAAACTGCCAAACTGTTTTTCAGAGTAGCTGCACCATTGTGCATTCCCACCAGCAATGTATGTGTATGATCCTGTTTCTCCACATCCTCTCCAGCATTTGATGTTGTTACTATTTTTTATTTTAGCCATTCTGATAGGTATATAGTGGTACCTCATTGTGGATTTTTTGTTTGTTTTGTTTTTTTGAGACAGAGTCTCACTCTCTTGTTCAGGCTGGAGTGCAATGGCACAATCTCGGCTCACTGCAACCTTCGCCTCCCAGGTTCAAGTGATTCTCCTGCCTCAGCCTCCCAAGTAGCTGGGATTACAGGCACCCACCACCATGCCTGGCTAATTTTTTGTACTTCTAGTAGAGATGGGGTTTCACTTTGTTGGCCACGCTGGTCTCGAACTCCTGACCTCAGGTGATCCACACACCTTGGCCCCCCAAAATGCTGGGATTACAGGTGTGAACCACTGAGCCTGGCCTCATTGTGGTTTTGATTTGCTTTTCCCTAATAAGTAGTTAATGATGTTGACTGTCTTTTCAAGTGCATATTTGCTATCTGTATATCCTCTTGGGTGACTCCATCTATTTTTGTAAATAAAGTTTTATTGGAACACATACCTGTTCATTTATATATCATTGGTGTCTACATTTACACTACAACAGCAGAGTTAGGACAGAGACTATATGGTCTGCAAGCCTAAAATATTTACCATCCTTGCCCTTTATAGAAAAATGTTGCCAATCACTGCCTCAGACAAATCATGATTTATTCCTTGAGGAGGCTGGGCACAAGGCTGTCCAAACACCATCAGGGTTTTATTGGCAAGGAAGAAGAGAAGAAATGACGTTTTTTGCTGTATTAGACATCCAGTGGTGCTCAAAGATGTTCACTGCCGCATTGTTTGAAATAACCAACATTTGGAAGCAACAAAAATAGCCACCAAAAGAAGACTGGGTAAACAAATGTGGTATATTCATACTATGGAACAGTGTAACAAATCACAAGAAATGAACTAGATTTATAGATAGATGTATTTCAAAAACATAATGTTGAGCAAAATAAGGCATTTGTAAAATGAGGCAATTATTTGTACAGTTTGATACTGTTTATGTAAATCTGAAATACACAGGAAACAATACTATCAATTATTCATGAACACACACATATTTCTTTAAAATAGGCTGGAAGGATACACATGAAATTTACGATGGTGGTTTTGCTTTTGCCCGTGGGAGTGGAAGGGTAGACATAGCACAGGGGTAATTTATAAAGGGGACTTTGGAAAGATATACATGCACTGGTTAAGAGTTTAAGCCAGGTGCAGCAGCACACGCCTATTTTCCCAGCTATTTATGAGGCTGAGGCAGGAAGATCACTTGAGCCCAGGAGTTCAGGACCCACTTGGGCACTGTAACAAGACCCCGTCTGAAAACAAAAGCAAAACAAAAACAAAACTAATAATTAAAGAAGTTTAAGTGCATTTTCCACATACTTCAATTTCAGGATTTTTTTTTTTTTTTTTTTTTTTTGAGACAGAACCTTGCTCTGTCCCCCAGGTTGCAGTGCAATGGCACGATCTTGGCTTACTGCCACGCCCAGCTAGTTTTTGCATTTTTACTTTTTTTTTTTTCGAGACGGAGTCTCACGAGCCACCCAGGTTGGAGTGCAGTGGCCACCATCTCGGCTCACTTCAACCTCCACCTCCCAGGTTCAAGCCATTCTCCTGCCTCAGCCTCCCTAGTAGCTGGGATTATAGGCACCCGCCACCACGCCCGGCTAACTTTTGTATTTTTTGTAAAGACAGGGTTTCACCACGTTGGGGGTTTCACCATGTTGGCCAGCCTGGTCTCGAGCTCCTGACCTCAGGTGATCTGCCCGCCTCAACCTCCCAGAGTGCTGGGAATACAGACGTGATATCTATTGGTAACATCATCCCCATTCCTCTAGAGAAATAACCATCTGTCATTGCGTATGGTTCTGAAGGGACTAGCAATCATAGGTCATACAGGTACTATGTGTATACAGGGCACACGTGTGATCAGTCCCAGCCAATCATAGTATCACCTTCCCTGAATCTCACTGTGGGCATGTGAACCAAGATGAACCAATCAGAGTCCTTCCCTGAGATATTTATCTATGGATGTTGGGAGTGAGAAGTATCTTCTTTTCTCTGGTGCCACCAAACTGGAATAATAGAAGCTTGGAGCTGTGTACAGCAATGCTTTTTCCCTAAATGCAATAAAAGAAAGTGAGACCAACAGAGAAAAAGAGGGAGAGAAGGGGAGAGACAAATCAGAAAGAGAAGCCTGAAGGCTGGTTTCAGAGCCTGAGTTTCCTTTTTTTTTAATTTTAGTTTTTTTTTATTTTTTGAGACAGAGTCTTGATCTGTCACCCAGGATGGAGTGCAATGGTGCCATATCAGCTCACTGCAACCTCTGCCTCCTGGTTCAAGCTATTCTTCTGCCTCAGCATCCCGAGTAGCTGGGACTACTGGCGTGCTCCCCCACGCCCAGCTAATTTTTGTATTTTTAGTAGAGATGGGATTTCGTCATGTTGGCCATGGTGATCTTGAATTCCTGGCCTCAAGTGATTGGCCTGCCTTGGCCTCCCAAACTGCTGGGATTACAGGCATGAGCCACCACGCCCGGCCTGAGTGTCTCTTTTACCCTTGGACTTCCCAGAGCAAAATTAATTCTCTTTTTTAGCTAAAGTCATTTTCAGTTGAGTTTCTTTTTTTTTTTCAACCTATGGATCTTAGGTGATACAGAACCTAACCCGGTCTGGAGAATGAAGGCAGGGAGGGCTTCATGAAGGAGGTGACCTCTAACATGAAAACTGGTGAGAGTTGGGCAGGTGCCAGTGGGAAAGGAGGCGAGTTCCAGGGACAAGAGAGCATGACAAAGTGAAAGTTAAAAGAGGTTGCGATGATTAGATTAGACTGGAGACTAAGGAGAGTGTTGAGAGGTCAGGCTACAGATAGATGTGGGGTAGAGACCTCAGAAGGTTTTACATGGCATCCGCCTTAGAGAAATCTCATGAAAGTGGACATTAAGATTTACAAAGCAGATGGACAGGTCCTCAAAGAACTCAAGTGCGTTCCAGACATTCCTGACTTCATCCTCAGGATGGCCCCAGTGACGTCCATCTGCAAAGTGCTTTGAGAACATTCTGAGTGGCTTAGGGTACTTTGCTGCTATTAAATGCACATATAAATCCCAACTTATTGGCTCAAATGTTTGATTTCCTATTTTTTTCTTTCCATTTGCTTGTCACCTGTAATTAGAGTTCCAAAGTGCTCAGTGTACCAAAGTGCTCAGGGTGATTTTTCTGTTAAAACAGAAGGGAGAGAGGACTCATCGTTTCTGCAGATTGCAAAGTGGAACAGGCAACTCTCTCCATCACCTGCACGGGCAATTGTGTTGAGATTGATGAGACTTATAATGACACGTCTCAGTTTTTTCTTAAAGGACTGAATTTATCTTTCTCTCTCCTACTCTGTGTGTGTGTGAATGTGTGTATGGTTGTCTCTACCTTTATTACTTGCAGGATCATCAGCAGCACAAACATTTTTGTTTTTTTTGTTTTTTGTTTTTTGAGATAGGGTCTCACTCTGTCACCCAGGCTGGAATGCAGTGACATGATCATGGCTCACTGCAACCTTCATCTCCTGAGCTCAAACAATTCTCCCACCTCAGCCTTCCGAGTGGCTGGGAATACAGGCATGTGCTATCATGGCTGGCTATTTTTTTCTTTTTGTAGAGACGAGGTTTTGCTATGTTGCCCAAGCTGGTCTTGAACTCCTGGGCTCAAGTGATCCTCCTGCCACAGCCTCCCAAAGTGCTGGGATTATAGGTGTGAGCCACTGCGCCAGGCTTAGCAGCACAAATATTTATTGAGCATCCGCTGTGTGTGGACACAAATCTCAGAAACACCTTCTGCTCTCTCTGAGCTCCATCATTCATTCATTCATTGATTCGTTCATTCCACCAAGCAAGATTTACTCTCTAGGACACTCTAGGAACCAGGCTGTATGAAAGGGGATGAGGATGCCCTGATGAACAAGACAGGCATGGCCCCCAGCCTCAGGGAGCCCACATCCTGATGGGGGAGACACACAAAACAAACAGATAATAAATAAAACCACTTATCTATTGAGGTACAGCTCTGTTTCAGTGATAGGGATAATTGTGTGTGGATGCATTACTTAGATGGATGGTCAGGGGGGTCACGTTTGAACTGAGAGCTGAAGGATGAAGAGGGAACCTCACTGAAGAGTGATGCAGGAAGAGTGTTTTAGGAAGAGGGAAGTAGGTTCAAAAGCCCCCAAGGTGGAAAAGAAGTTAGCTTTTTTCAGACTACAGAGAAGTTTGAATGGGAAGATATAAAATACACACTGGAACCCTCACACAGTGCTGGTGGGGATGTAAAGTGATATATGGCAGGTCCTTAAGTGATTAAACATGATTTAAAAAGTATTTAACCCAGCAATTCCGCTCCTAATGATTTACCCAGGAGAAATAAGAAACTATGCCTACACAAAAACCTGTACAGGAATCTTCATAGATGCATTATTCTTTTTTGTTTAACAATTTTTTTTTTTTTAAAGACAGGGTCTCACTTTGTTGCCCAGGCTGGAGTGCAGTGGTGCAAACATGGCTCACTGCAGCCTCGACCTCCCAAGCTCAAGTTAGCCTCCCATTTCAGTCCCCCAAGTAGCTGGGACTACAGGTGTGCACCACCACACCTGGCTAATTTTTGTATTTTTTTGTAAAGATAGGATTTGGACATGTTGCCCAGGCTGGTCTTGAACTCCTGAGCTCAAGCAATCCATCCACCCAAAGTGCTAGGATTACAGGTGTGAGCCACAGCACCTGGTCAGAAGCATTATTCTTAATAGCCAAAAGACGGAAGCAACTCAAGTGCCCATCAATGTCTGTAAAATAGGGATCATTTTTAAACAGATGAATTGAAAAACAAATTTTAGTCTATCCACGCAATAGAATATTATTCAGCCATGAAAAGGAATGAAATATTGATACATGCTGGAATGGGATGAGTCTGGAAAAGATTATACTAAATGAAAGAGACTAGACACAAAAGGTCACATATTGTATGATTCCATCTATATGAAATGTCCGGAATAGAGAAATCTACAGAGACAGAAAACATAATGAAGATTGCCAAGGGAGGACTGGAGGTGATGGTTAAAGTGAGTAGGGTTTCTTTTGGGGGGTGATGAAAGTATCATAAAATTGTGGCAATGGTGACATATATCTGTGCATACTCTAAAATACATTGAATTGTATGCTTTAAATGGGTGAATGGTGCAGTAAGTGTATTATATTTCAATAAAGCTGTTGTAAATATGATCTCGTTTATTATTTCAAGAACAGTGGAGGTACCTTTAGGTATTTTGAATAGGAAGATGTCCTGACCTGATTCACTTTTCCAAAAGCTCTCTGGCAGCTCTGTGATTCATTGGCAGGAGCAACAGTTGAGAAGGGGAGAGCAGTGGGGAGATTCTGCAGTGGGCTAGGCTCCATGATGGTGCCTTGGATTTAGGGTTGTCAGATTTAGCAAAGAGAAATACAGGATGCCCAGTTAAATTTGACTTTCAGATAAGCCAAGAATATTTTTAGTATAATATATCCCAAATATCGCATAGGACAAAATTACTCTTTATCTAAAATTTAAATTTTGCATGGGTATACTTACACTAAAATAATTCATTGTCTATCTGAAATTCCATTTTAACTGTGTCTTGCATTTTACCTGGTGACCCTCCTTGGACTAGGATGGTGGTGAGGGAGATAGAGAGAAGAGAAGTGAACAGATTGAAGATACAGTTTTTCTTTCTTTTGTTTTCTTTTCTTTTTACTTTTTTTTTTTTTTTTTTTTTTGACAGGGTCTTGCTCTGTCTTCCAGGCTGGAGTGCGGTGGTGCAATCTCAGCTCACTGCAGCCTCGACCTCCTGGGTTCAATCAGTCCTCTGGCTTCAGCCCCCCTAGTAGCTGGGGCTACAGGCATGCACTGCTATGCCCAGTTAATTTTTTTTAATTATTATTTTTAGAGACAAGGTTGCCCTATGTTGCCCAGGCTGTTCTCAAACTCCTAAGGCCCGTGCGATCTTCCTGCCTCAGCCTCCCAAATTGCTGGGATTATAAGTGTGAGCCACCTTGCCTGGCCTCAAGATACATTTTGAAAGTAGAATTATCAGGACTAGAGCCAGTCATGGTGGCTCATGCCTGTAATCCCAGCACTTTGGGAGGCCAAGGTGGGCAGATCACCTGAGACCAGGAGTTTGAGACCAGTCTGGCCAACATGGTGAAACCCAGTCTCTACTAAAAATACAAAAATTAGCCAGTCCTGGTGGTAGGCGCCTGTAATCCTAGCTACTCAGGAAGCTGAGGTAAAAGAGTGGCTTTAAGCCGGAAGGCGGAGGTTGCAGTAAGCAGAGATTCTGCCACTACACTCCAGCCTGGGTGACAGAGCAAGACTCCATCTAAAAAAAAAAAAAAAAAAAAAAAATTCTCAGCCCTTGATGTGAGAGGTGAGGGAGAGTAAGAACTCAAGTTCTTGGCTGAAGCATCAACGTAGCGGCATCGTGTGCTGAGATGGGAAAAACTTAGTTGGGTTGCAAAGAAATAAGATGAGAGGAATAATTTGGAATTTAATAAATTGGGAGCGATGACTTGGAATAAAGAAAATAATTTTGAGGCCAGGCGGGGTGATTCATGCCTGTAATCCCAGCACTTTGGGAGGCCGAGGTGGGTGGGTCACCTAAGGTCAGGAGTTGGAGACCAGCCTGACCGATATGGTGAAACCCCGTCTCTACTAAAAATACAAAAATGAGCCAGGCAGGCTGGTGGGCAACTGTATTCCTAGCTACTCAGGAGGCTGAGATAGGACAATTGCTTGAACCTGGGAGGCGGAGGTTGCAGTAAGCCAAGATGACGCCACTGCTCTCCAGCCTGGGCAACAGAGTGAGATGCTGTCTCTAAATAAATAAATAAATAAATAATCAATAAAAAATTTTGATGTTCTTTGTTTCATAGGAGTGAGAGTTAAAGTCATGCTAATGACAAGAGTATCTTTGCTTCATGTGAGCCCAGACTAGGATGGCTGCACAAGTTTGTCCTGGTGCCTTGCTTCTTAAGTAGACAGGCAAGGAGACTGGCTTTTGCTGTCCCAGGGTCTGAGCTGGAGTCTGGGCACTTATCCTGGGGACCCAAGCCATTGCCTCCTCCTTCGGCGCCAGCAGTAACTGAGCAAAGTATCTCTCATGAGCATCAGGCTGGAATTGAATTCTCAAGACAAATAAAACGATGGGAGAGGTGAGACAGAGAGAGAGAGAGACCCGAGGATGATGGAACCCGTTTTTTTTCTCTGGGGGAGGGTAACACTTTCAGAGGGAGAGACTTTGGAACCAGACTGGAGAGATGAAAAGGGAAGGGGCTTTAATAAAAGCAAGAGGGGGTTGAGGAGAGAGAAAGAGAGGTGGGAAGGGAGTTGGGTCCATATGGGACAAGCTTCTTTTGAATGACTAAGTCTGTAAGTGGCAGCTGACGCTGAATCCCGTCTGTGCAGCATTTTTAAAAAACGGAATTATTGATGGGAAAGTTCTCAAGAACAAGGAAATTTTTTTTCTTTTTTTGCTACAGATCGGTTTTCTTTTATTTCAAGCCCAGTTTAAAAAAATGGTTTTGCAGAATTTTGTATTTTGCTAATATGAAAGCATAAAACAGCAACAGAGCAATCACGTCTACAGCAAGGGATGCATCCAGGTAAGGCTGACATTCAGAATGGCCACTCACATCATTGTGATGTTTTGTTCATGTTTCTAAACAATGTACTTAGAAATCATCACCATTTCTTATTTTTCATTTTCATATTAATTTCCTGATGTTCACACATTAGTGATCCCAAATGAGGTGTGATTCTTCAGTCTCTACTTACAAGAGGGGAGGAAGTAGCAATGTAAGTTGGAGGGAGTTTTGACTCAACTCATGGCTTGTTCAAGAATAAACTACTCTTTGCTTGTTTGCTTTTTTTCTTTTTTTGAGATGGAGTCTTGCTCTGTCACCCCGGCTGGAGTGCAGTGGCGCAATCTCAGCTCACTGTAACCTCCGCCTCCCGGGTTTAAGCGATTCTCCTGCCTCAGCCTCCTGAGTAGCTGGGATTACAGGCACATACCACCATGCCTAGCTGATTTTTTGTAGTTTTAGTAGAGATGGGGTTTCACCAACTTGGCCAGGCTAGTCTCGAACTCCTGACCTCAGGTGATCCACTCACCTCAGCCTCCCAAAGTTCTGGGATTACAGGCGTGAGCCACCATGCCTGGCCGCTATTTATTTATTTATTTATTTATTTATTTATTTATTTATTTATTTTTAAGAGAGAGGGTCTTGTTCTGTTGGAGTGCAATGGAATGATCACAGCTCACTGCAACCTCAGACTCCTGGGCTCTAGGGATCCTCTTGCCTCAATCTCCCGAGTAGCTAGGACTATAGGCATGTACCACCATGCCTGGTTAATTGTAATTTTTAATATTTTGTAAAGATGGGGCCTCACTATGTTGCCCAAGCTGGTCTTGAACTCCTGCCTCAGTCTCCCAAGGCATTGGGATTATAGGTATGAGCCACTGCGCCCAGCTACTGGTTGCTTTGAAGGCTACTGAATGCAATGTACACTTTTAAATAAACATCTTTGTTTAAAAAATGAAATTAGTTGCTAACAATAATAATTTTTCATAATTAAAAATCAAGACATTGAATTTTGGAAGATGTGGGCTAAGATGCAACAATTGAGTAGAGGAGAGTAATATTGTCTTTGTGTGGCTGGGCTTGGTGGCTCACACCTGTAATTCCAGCACTTTGGGAGGCTGAGGTGGGTGGATCACCTGAGGTCAGGCGTTCGAGACCAGCCTGGCCGACATGGTGAAACCCCGTCTCTACTAAAAACACAAAAAATTAGCTGGACGTAGTGGCAAATGCCTGTAATTCCAGCTACTAGGGAGGTTGAAGCAGGAGAATCTCTTGAACCTGGGAGGTGGAGGTTGCAGTGAGCTGAGATTGTGCCTTTGTACTCCAGCCTGGGCAACAGGAGTGAAACTCTGTCTCAAACAAACAAACAAACAAAAAATTGGCTTTACACTGTACATGGACATCCATTCTCCAGCTTGTTACAGTCCACGCCTGGCCCATTGGAGCCACTTTTGTTTCCTGGGGTCATCTGTAGGCATATGAGTCTGTGGTTACTGAAGTCCATCTGCTGTAGGCTGAATAATGGCCCCTCAAAAATATCCAAGTACTAATCCGTGGAACCTGTGAATGTTACCTTAAATGGCAAAAGATTTTTGCAAATGTTGGCCAGGTGTGGTGGCTCATGCCTGTAATCCCAGCAATTTGAGAGACCGAGGCAGGCGGGTCACTTGAGGTCAAGAGTTCAAGATCAGCCTGGCCAACATGGCGAAACCCCGTCTCTAGTAAAAATACAAAAAAATTAGCTGGGCGTGGTGGTGGGCACCTGTAATCCCATCTACTCCAGAAGGTGAGGCATGAGAATTGCTTGAACCCGAGTGGCGGAGATTGCAGTGAGCTGAGATCGTGCCACTGTACTCCAGAGCGAGACTCTGTCTCAATTAGAAAAAAAAAAAAAAAGTTTTTTGCCAATGTCACTAAATGAAGGATCTTGAGATGGGGAGGTTATCCTGGATTGCCAGGTGGGCCCTTCGTAATCATAAGTATCCTTCTAAGAGGGAGGCAGGCTGGGCATGGTGGCTCATGCCTGAAATCCCAGCAACTCAGCAGGCTGAGGTGAGAAGATTGCTTGAGGTCAGGAGTCTAAGACCAGCCTGGACAACATAGCAAGACCCTGTCTCTAAAAAAAATGTTTTTTAAATTAGCAAGGCATGGTGGCATGGAAATCCTGGAAATCCAGGACATTGTAAACCCCTCCCTGCTCTCCCAAGGGCTGGGAATATGACTCCCTTAGGCCAATCAGATGGTTCTCCAGGAGAGTGGTTCTCGAACTGGGTTATACATCAGAATCACAGGGAGGGATTGTTAAAAACACAAATTGCTGGAGTCGGACCACTAGCCTTTCCAATTTAGTGGTCTGAGCTGAGAATTTGCATTCCAAACAAGCTCCCAGGTATTGCTGGTTCAGGGGCCACACTCTGAGAACCTCTGCTCTGGGAATTCGAATCCTAGGAAATGGAAGACAGGCAGCGATCCCATCCTACAGGATGGTTCACAGTTTCCATGATGAAATCCCTGAATCCGATCTGGTTCTTGGCATTCTAAGGGTCTGGTTATTCCTCTTTTCGTTTAACTTGGTGAGCCATCCTCTGAGTTTAATTCCTTTTTTCTTAAAGTAGCAGGAGTTGCTGTCTGTTCCTTGCAGACAAAGAACTTTAACAGATTGAGCTTGCAAAGTATACCCTCAATGTGGTAAAAGGTGGAGTACCGTGGAATACAAGACTTACAGAGCACAGGTTAGATGCAATCTTTATCCGCCAAGATTGTATTAATATGGATCATAGACATCATTTATTGAATGCCTACATTATGTTTTATGGATGCTAAGAGTTTTACAGGCATTTTATCAGCCTTACAGGTATTCTGAAAGAAAGATATTTCTATCCTTACTTTTCATTTGAGGAAATGGAGGTCCAGGAATTTACTACTGGAAAGATATAAAATCAACATAAATATAGTCAGTGAATGGTAGGCAATACTAAAAAAAAGACAATATTTTCCTTCCTCTTAGCGTGCTTCTCTCTCTCTTTCATTTTCTCTGGGTGACTAATGGTCCCATTAGCCTGCCTGCACTATCCCTGTAAAAATTCTTTCAAAGGGGCAACAGGAAACATTGATCTTGACCAGCATAATTTATTTTATTTATTTATTTTTTTTGAGACGGAGTTTCGCTCTGTCGCCTAGGCTGGAGTGCAGTGGCCGGATCTCAGCTCACTGCAAGCTCCGTCTCCTGGGTTTATGCCATTCTCCTACCTCAGCCTCCCGAGCAGCTGGGACTACAGGCGCCTGCCACCTCGCCCGGCTAGTTTTTTGTATTTTTTAGTAGAGACAGGGTTTCACCGGGTTAGCCAGGATGGTCTCGATCTCCTGACCTCGTGATCCGCCCGCCTCGGCCTCCCAAAGTGCTGGGATTACAGACTTGAGCCACCGCGCCTGGCCAGCATAATTTAGTGTTTAAAATTTTCCAGTTTGAGGCTGGGCTTGGGGGCTTATGCCTGTAATCCTCTGAGGTAGGAGGATTGCTTGAGGCCAGGAGTTCAAGACCAACCAGATGACCAACTTCCTCTCTACTAAAAACGTAAAAATTAGTCTGAGACAGTGGCATGCTCCTATAGTTCCAGCTACTTGGGAGGCTGAGGCAGGAGGATCACTTGAGCCCAGGAGTTCGAGGCTGCGGTAAGCTACGATCATGCCACTGCACTCCAGCCTGGGTGACAGAGTGAGACCCCATTTTTAAAAAAAATTCCAGTTTGCTTTCTGTTTTAAGTGTTAGATGGTCTATAACATCTAGAGATACCAGAAAAGTGATATTTGGCTTTTGACTTGCAAGTAGATACTCAAAGCAAGTTTGAGCCATGAATTTCACATGGAAGGTATGTGGGATGAATGGAATGCTAGCAGAATGGGGAAAAATTAGCTCATTTTTATTTTTATTACAAATAATACTTATTGTCAGCAGCCATTGATGAGCAGCAGCCATGGTTCTGTGGTCTCCCATGTCTGTGGGTCTCAATGAAGGCCACAAGATGAGGACCAAGAATGTGAGCAAGCACGGCACCACACCGCAGCACAGAAAGTTCGTGTGGGACATAAAGTTCGTGTGGGAACATAATTTGTTCCATATAAGTGATGCACCTTGGAACTGTTCAAGGTCTCCAAGAAAAAGTGGACTCTCAAGTTCATTAAGAAGAGAGCGGGGACACACATCTGCACCATAAGAAGTGAGAGGGGCTGGGCAATGTCTTGACCTCCAGGAAGTGAATGGCTGCCAAAAAGAACTGAGACTTCTTCCCCTTCTGTGTATAATAAAACCTTTACAGAAAAAAAAAAAAAAAAAAAGAGAGAGAGAGAATGCTTATTTGCATTGGATGCTTATGTTCCATCTTGCATCACTTGACTGATCTTTTACCTTAGTCGTTGCTGTAGCAGCTGGCTTTGCACACCTGTAACCTGACGGTCGTTCCTGTTAGCTGCACAGAGTACCTCCTGCTTTTTGCCCCAGAGCATCTCTGCTGCCTTGATATGGAACATCCATGATAATCCATTCACTTATACACAATCTAGAAGTGGGAGGTTGTTAAAGCTCCTGGCTTAGCCTTTCTCTAGCAGGGGATGAGAGTCACTGGACAAATGCTTCCCTCTTCTGGTTCTTATCTCTTGGGAAGACAATTCTGAGCTGTGTTCTAAGGCTCCTTAGAAGGTGCTAGTGGAATGAGCCTAAATTGTCATGGGAGAACAACTCAAAGATGCTCTTTCTTTTTTTGTTGTTTTTTTGAGACAGTCTCACACTGTCGCCCAGGCTGGAGTGCAGTGGTGCGATCTCAGCTCACTGCAACCTCCACCTCCCAGGTTCAAGCAATTCTCCTACCTCAGCACCCCAACTAGCTGTGATTACAGGCGCCTGCCACCATGTCCCACTAATTTTTGTATTTTTAGTAGAGACAGGGTTTCACCATGTTGGTCAGACTAGTCTCAAACTCCTGATCTCAAGCAATCCGCCCACCTCAGCCTCCCAAAGTGCTGGGATTACAGGCATGAGCCACCACTCCCGGCTCGAAGATGCTCTTTCAATTAACTGTCCCTTCTTCCTTGTCTCACTCTTCTTAGTCTCCCAGGCCTCTGCTCTAGAATCACTTCTCTAAATAAACTAGCTCCCTACAAACCCAGGGCTCAGGCTTGCTTACTGTGAGAACCCAGGCTTGGACAACATTCACTGTAGATAATTAGACTATACGGTTGCGCATGTTGGTTCACACCTGTAATCCCAGCATTTTAGGAGGCCGGGGGTAGGCAGATTGTTTGAGCCCAGGAGTTCAAGACCAGCCTGGACAACATGGCGAAACCCTCTCTACAAACAACAACAACAATTAGTTGGGCATGTTAGTGCATGCCTGTAGTCCCAGCTACTCGGGAGGCTGAGGCAGGAGGATTGATTGAGCCTGGAAGGTGGAGATTGCAGTAAGCTGAGGTTGCACTACTGCACTCCAGCCCGGGTGACAGAGCGAGATCCTGTCTCAAAAGAAAAGAAGAGAGAGAAAAAAAAAAAAAAGGAAAATAAAATTAGAATATAGAGATAAAGAAAAAGAACATGATAATCACCCATAATCTTACCTTTTCTAGAAATTTCTTCCATGCATGTTTGGGTATATATTCTTCCTTTTAGAATGCACATACACACTTAAAAAAAAAGATGCAACACAGGTTATACTGTATATATGATTATATAGCCTGACTTTTTTCACTTGCTATATTGTGAAATTCTTTTCATGTGATAAAATTTTCTTCTCCAATGTAACGTTTAATAGCTGCACAGTAGTTCATTTATTCATTATTTATTGAGCAGCTACTATATTCCAGGCACTGTTTTGGGTGGTGAAAACATAGTAGTTAACAAAATAGATCAGCCCTCTACTCTTAGGGAGCTGGCATTCTAGATAGGGTCTTTTTCTCCTTCCTTCCTTCCTTCCTTCCTTCCTTCCTTCCTTCCTTCCTTCCTTCCTTCCTTCCTTCCTTCCCTTCCTTCCTTCTGTCTTTCTTTTCCGTTTTTTTTTTTTTTTTTTTTTTTTGAGATGGAGTCTCGCTCTGTCACCCAGGCTGGAGTGCAGAGGCATGATCTTGGCTCACTATAACCTACGCCTCTAGGGTTCAAGCGATTCTCTTGCCTTAGCCTCCTGAGTAGCTGGGTTTACAGGTATGTGCCACCACGCCCAGCTAATTTTTGTATTTTTAGTACAGAGTTTCACCATGTTGGCCAGGTTGGTCTTGAACTCCTGATCTCAGGTGATCCACCAGCCTCGGCCTCCCAAAGTGCTGGGATTACAAACGTGAGCCACCACACCCAGCCAGGATCTTTCTTACATTCTAACGGAGCACAGTTTATTTAATCAATGTCTTGTCTATTGTCGGCAATTAGATTGCTTCTGATTTTCAGTTCTATAAATAATGTTTCAGTAAATATTCACCTAAGTATTCTTTGGACTCATGCTCAATTTTCTTCCCTTAGGGTAAATTTCTAGAAGTGGCATTGCAAGAAGAAATAAGATGTGAATAAATGGGGGTGCTGGGATTCCCACCTGAATCTGTCTGTTTGACTGTAGAGCCCAGGTCATGCCATTACTATTACTACATTGAAAAAAAAAATCATGGTAACTAGAGGCAGCCATGTGATTCTTAGCTGGCGTAGGCATGTGGGCTGTATAATTTAATGATTAACAGGTCATGTCTAGAGTTAAAAAAAAAAAAAAAATAGAGTCCTGGATCTGCAAATTACCAGCTGTGTGATTTTGGACAAGTTTGCCAAATTTTTATGCCTCAGTTTCCTCATTTGTAAAGTGGGGGACAAGAATAGTTCTCATCTTAAAGCGTTGTTATTCATTCAGTAAACATTTACCGCGACTCACGCCTGTAATCCCAGCACTTTGGGAGGCCAAGGCGGGCAGATCACGAGGTCAGGAGATCGAGACCATCCTGGCTAACACAGTGAAATCCCGTCTCTACCAAAAATGCAAAAAAATCAGCCGGGCGTGGTGGCGGGCGCCTGTAGTCCCAGCTACTCGGGAGGCTGAGGCAGGAGAATGGCGTAAACCCGGGAGGCGGAGCTTGCAGTGAGCCGAGATAGCGCCACTGCACTCCAGCCTGGGCGACAGAGCGAGACTCCATCTCAAAAACAAAACAAAACAAAACATTTATTGAGCATGTATTAATCACCAGCCTCAAAGCTAAGAGTTGCCAATCTAGAAGGGAAGGGATATATATATATATATACACACACACACACACACACATACACACACATAAAAATAAAATTACAAATTGTGTTATGGATTATGATGAGAAGTACAGGATGCTGTGAGAATGAATAACAGGGATACCTGATGTTTCTTGAGTGGAGGTTGGAAGATTAAGTGAAATGTGAGTTGAGATATGAAAGATGTGTAGGAGTTAACCAGGTCAAGGTGGGGGGGGAAACTTCCGGCTGAGGGAATTCAGGTGCAAAGAAAACATTTTTAAGTGGAATGCCATCGTATGTCACTTTCTTTCCCATCTTAAAGCCCTTGGATTTCCTTCTGGAAATCTCTCTCCTAAGATCTGACCTTCCCTTGGCTGGTTTCTCTTTCGGATTTTATTTTATTTTATTTTTTATTTTTTTCATAGGTTTTTTGGGGAAGAGGTGGTATTTGGTTACATGAGTAAGTTCTTTAGTGGTGATTTGTGAGATTTTGGTGCACCCATCACCCAAGCAGTAGACACCGAACCCAAGTTATAGTCTTTTATCCCTCCCCACCTTCCCACTCTCCCTTCTCCCCCGTCTCCCGTTCCCAAAGTCCACTGTGTCATTCTTATGCCTTTGCATCCTCGTAGTTTAGCTCCCACTTATGAGTGAGAACATATGATGTTTAGTTTTCCATTCCTGAGTTACTTCGCTTAGAATAATAGTATCCAACCCCATCCAGGTTGCTACGAATGCCGTGAATTTATTCCTTTTTATGGCTGAGTAGTATTCCACCATATGTATATACCAGTTTCTTTATCCACCCATTGATTCTCTTTTACATTTTAATTCAAATAACATCTTAAAGAGACTTTCACTATCAATTCTTACTCCCCTTACCTTACCTTATTTTGTTTTCTTCCTAATACCTATCACTGATTCAAATGTTCATATTTCTTTGTTTAAAGTCTCCCTTCCCACTTAAACGCATGCTCCCAGACGTCAGGGTTTTTTGTTTTGTTTTGCAGATTTAAATGCTGAATTCTCGGTGCCTGGCATATAGTAGTCGCTCAATGCATGTTTGTTGAATGAAGGAACAATGCTCGGCGCAAAGTCAGAGCTTAGCAAAACTGATAGGCAGGAGAGCTGACCGGCTGAAGAGCAGCTGCGTAGACCTCCGCCTGGGCACCACAAGCCAGACCACCAGTTGCGCACAGGGGCAGCGCGGGGGGCGTGGCGGGGGCGTGGCCGCCCACCCGGAACCCTAGAGCTGCGGCAACAGCGGCTTCCGGCCGCGGCGGACACTTCCCTGGAAGGGACTGCCCCGTGGCACCCGGTGGAACCGAGGAGAACGTGGAGTGCCGGGAGCAGTGAATATGGACGACTGCAGCCTGGATGAGTTCCGTCGGCGCTGGCAGGAGGAGCTGGCGCAGGCCCAGGCGCCGAGGAAGCGGCGACGGCCCGAGGCTGCCGAGAGGTGGGCTCGGCGGCCGGAGGTGGTCCCCGGGCGCGGCGAACAGGCCTCGGGGGACCCGGCGCTGGCCCAGGGTCTCCTGGAGGGCGCGGGGAGGCCCCCGGCAGCGCGGGCGACTCGGACCGAGGGGCAGGACGTGGCGAGCCGCTCCCGTTCTCCTCTGGCCCGCGAGGGTGCCGGGGGCGGGGAGCAGCTGGTGGACCAGCTCATCCGCGACCTGGTGAGTGGCCGTCGCCTCCCCCACCCCGCCCCCCGATGCCTGCGCCGGCCCCCGCCCCCAGGACAAACCCCTGCAGTGATTTGGAGAGTAACTCTGTGCCATCAGTTGCCCGAGAAAATGAGTAGACGCACAAACACCGATGTTTGTGCGTGCATAGGGTCTTTCTGGAAGCAGCGCTTCTCAACCAGGGCGATTTTGTTCCCCCAGATGTGTCAGTGTCTGCAGACATTTTTGGGTGCCTCATCGGGGTGTGTTTGTGTGCATGTTACTGAGCATCTAGTGGTTAGAGGCCAGAGATGCTCGTGAACATCCTACAATGAACAGGACAGCACGCACAAAAAATTATCCAGGCCAAAATGTCAGTGTGGGGTTGAGAAACCTGCTCTTGAAAGCTACCTAAACTTTGAACAAAGGTTGCGTTTGAAAAGGAGGACCCAGGTAATGGATAGGAAGGAATTTTGCCTTTTCTTTGTATACTGTTTGCACTATTTAATTTTTGCAACCGTGCAAAAAAATTAACTCAGAAAAAAAGGAGGAAGAGGAGGAAGAATCTCTTGGGCACTTTAATTAGGATAGAGTTTATCTTTTTGTGGGGCATGGATCCCTTGGAGAATCTGGAGGAAGCTGGGGACCCTCTGTCCGTTAAAAATAACCACCTTCAAAAAGTTGGGAAAATCAAGAACAGCTGAAATGCATCCGTGGCTCACAGGTTAAGCGGACAAGGCACCAGGTTCTAATGGTTTGATTTAAATTAGGCCCAAAGGAAGTTTCTACAGCTTTCCAGTTGGGAACCCACTTTTTTTTTTTTTCTGTTTTTTTTTTTTTTTGAGACAGGGTCTTGCCCTGTTGCCCAGGCTACAGTGTAGTGTTGCACTCCTGGCCCACTGCAGCCTCAAATTGCCTGGCTCAAGCCATCCTCTTCCCTCAGCATCCCGCGTAGCTAGAAGTACACGCATGCACCACCACACTCAGCTAATTTTTAAAATTTTTTTGGTAGAGACAAGGTCTCCCTGTATTGCCCAGTCCGGTCTCAAACTCCTGAGCTCAAGTGATCCTCCCAATTGAGAATAATAATAATTTTTTTTTTTTTTTTTTTGAGACTGAGTCTTGCTCTGTCGCCCAGGCTGGAGTGCAGTGGCGCGATATCGGCTTACTGCAAGCTCCGTCTCCCAGGTTCACCCCATTCTCCTGCCTCAGCCTCCCCAGTAGCTGGGACTACAGGCGCCCGCCACCACTCCCGGCTAATTTCTTTTTATATTTTTAGTAGAGACGGGGTTTCACTGTGTTAGCCAGGATGGTCTCGATCACCTGACCTCGTGATCCGCCTGCCTCGGCTTCCCAAAGTGCTGGGATTACAGGCATGAGCCACTGCGCCCGGCCGAGAATACTTTTTTTTTTTTTTTTTTTTTTTTTTTTTTGAGACAGAGCCTTGCTCTGCCGCCCAGGCTGGAGTGCAGTGGCGTGATCTTGGCTCACTGCAAGCTCCGCCTCCCGGGTTCACGCCATTCTCCTGCCTCAGCCTCCCGAGTAGCTGGGACTACAGGCGCCCGCCACCTCGCCCGGCTAGTTTTTTTTTTGTATTTTTTAGTAGAGATGGGGTTTCACCGTGTTAGCCAGGATGGTCTCGATCTGACCTCGTGATCCGCCCGTCTCGGCCTCCCAAAGTGCTGGGGAGAATAATTCTTTAAGTGGCAAACTGTTTCAAGAAATAACGGCTTATTTCATGTAATGTGTAGTTTACTCAAATAGCATTAATAGCTCCTATTTGAGTTTTTACCAAGTGTTTAGTCCTGTGCTCTGCCCTAATTCGAATGCAACAATCCTGTGAGGTAGATTTTAACTCTTCTTTTACAAATGAAGAAACTCAGAGATTCTCTGTAACTTGCCCAGCGTTACCCCAGCTGATAGATTCTGGGGATTGAATTTGGATCCAGGTCTTTTCAATTCCAAGTTTCACCACGTGCACTTGAGTTTGCATAAGAATCCCTTCAGGCTTTGTTATAATAAAGTTCTGGACCCTCCCCAGACCTGCTAATTCCCTCACCAGGGAAGGGGTCCTGAAATCGGATGACTGGCATGATCAGGCAAGTTTCAGACATTATACTCTACTGTATAGCCTCCTTTGCTTTAAGGTCCTGATTCTCAAGGCTTTCCATTTGTAACACCTTAGAGGTATAGGCATTGATGCCAAAAATAGTAAAGAAGTAAGTCAAGTACAGTTGACCTTTGAACAACAGGGGGGTTAGGGAAACTGACCTCCTTGCAGTAAAAAATCTGCATGTAACTTTTGACTCTCCCAGAACTTAACTACTGTTGACCAGAAGCCTTAGAGATAACAGTCAGATAACGCATATTTTGTATTTTATGTGTGTTACATACTGTAGCCTTACAATAAAGTAAGCTTGAGGAGAAAGTGTCATTAATAAAATTATAAGAGAAAATGTATGTATTCATTAAGTGGAAGTGGCTCATCACAAAGGCCATCATTCTCATTGCCTTCACGCTGGGTAGGCTGCTGCTGCTGCTGCTGCTGCTGCGATGGAGGAATTGGTCTTGCTGTCTCGGTGGCAGAGGTGCAAGGAGAGGCAGGCACATTCGATGCAACGTTTATGGAAAACACCTGCATACAAGTGGACTCAAGCAGTTCAAACCCGTGTTATTCAAGGGTTTGTTGTATTCTAAAAATAGACGGGACCTGCATGCTGGAGGATCTGGAGGGCACATCGGAATGTTTCATGTTGTTGGAAAAGGCCTTCCCTGTCTTCCTGGAATTCACGTCCCTGGTCTCTTCTGACCCCTTCAGAATCACCACATTAGGTACTACTAGGTTCTCTATGAGGAGCTACAACCTTTGGGGCACCTCTAATTTTAAAGGTGCCCTTTAGTACCTATCTTGTGAAGAGGTCATGAAATAGGCATGGAACTTAGCACCAAACCTGGAGTACCGTAAGGGCCCAATAAATGTAAGCTGGTGCCATTTTCATCAGTACTCAGAGTTTGCTATGCTATTTTACTTCCTCTTTGCTGAAACTTATCACCGATGAGCCCTTAACTTCCGCCTCTTGTGAATCCCTGGAGGGCAGGATCTGTTGCCTTACTATTCTACCTCCACCTGCCGTACTAGTACAGTAGGGGCCCTATCTACATTTGTTGAGTTGAAATAATGTGGGCAAAATCACTGCTTCTGACAGCAACTTTATAAAGGCTCTATTGTTGTTAGAACCCTTGAACATTCAAAGCATTCTTCTAGGTTAAGATACGGAGTTTTAAGTCTGCTGAAAGTTTTAATACTGCTGGCCAATATTTAGCACTCACTATGTCAATATTTAACCTGTCAGATCCTGCATCTATGTTGCCAACAAGATAGATTTAATGGCTTAACCTTCTTCTGTTTTTAAGTTAAACACAAATAAGGAAGCTCCCTAATGTGAACACTTTTCTTCTGGCTAACATTCCGTGAGACAGCAAACCAAACCAAATGTGTACTCATGAATTGACTTACCTGGAATAACTTCCTTTCCTCTTTCCTGTTCTTTGCCTACCTTTTAAAGCTCAGCTTGAGTTCTGTCTCCTGTGTTAATTCTTCCCTGATTTCTCCAATCCAAATTTCTCCCTTTCCCCCAACTAAAAAGTTTTTATCCTCAGTGCCGTTCATTTTTTCATGTTATTCACGAATTAGCAGGCCTCTACTTACGAACCTTTTGAAATGATGCCTGTGTATACTAGAACAACTTGTGACTTACATCTGGTCTTTGTTGGAAGGGTCTGCTGCTTGAAGCAGCTTGGGTTTCATTCATTAATCCCATAAATATTTATTAAGTGTCTTCTTAGGACCAGCCACTGTTGCAGGCACTGAAAATATAGCATCGAACAAGAAGGAAAAAAACCTGTGCCCTTGTATAACTTACATGCTGGGGAAGAGGGAGTTAGACAATGGACAAATAATTGTCAGTAATAAAAGTTCTGGAGAAAAAATAAGCAGACGGATAGAGTGTATCTGCCAGGAGAGGGGCTATAATTTTAAATAGTGCCATCCAACAGGGTCTTTCTGGGAAGGTCACGTTTCATGGAGAACCTACAGGAGGTGAGGACTGAACATACAGAGATCTGGGGGAGGGGATTCTAGGCCAAGACGGGCAAGTGCAAAGGTTCTGTGGTGGCTGGGACCCATACTTAGTTGAATGCTCTGTTGCCTTGATCATTTTCAATGATCTTAATCATTTTTTACCAACGGGCCCCACAAATTCTATAGCCAGTCCTGATGGTGGGAATGTGCCTGCAGTGTTTGAGCCCCCTGTATGTGAACATCTTTACTCTTCACAAAACCACACCCACTGTGGTACCCCTCTGGGACCTGAAACTTCTCCTCTTCCTGTCTTCTCTCCTCGTCATGTCCTAAAGCTCAGATCCCCGTTTGGATTAAAAGGGGGCTCAAAGCAGAGGCCCAGCCCATTTTGCTTCACACCACCCTCCTTCACCACCACAGCCAGCCTCCTGGGATTTCCCCCAGCACTTGCCCTTCTTTAGGTTAGCGTCTTCTACCTTCTTCCCTTGCTAGAGTCCCCAGGGGAGTGAGAATGTGTCTTGAAGCTGGAAAGCCTATTCTCGTAAAAAAAGGATAAATCAAATTCCGTGGACATTTATTGTGCATCTACTGTGTGCAAGGCACTGAGCTAGATTCTGTAGTATTATAGTTCACTTATATCACCCGCACATACGATCAACAACTATTTATTGAATCCCTTTTGCTCTTCCTCATAGCTAGGCACGGGGATTAGGTTAAATGTTAAGAGATAAATTGTTTTTTTGTGGACTGCTTGGGAGCTTAGCCGCTCTTTATAGCATAGTTTGGAGAAATGATTTCCAACTTCTATAGAGTTGGCTTACTAATGAACTTTGGAGTGCCTTAGGGGACGATCTGTATTGCCTGTTGTAGTCTCCTGTATTTATTTCATTTTACATGACAATGACTACCTCTATAAAAGATTTTAGCTCTTTGAGTGTAGACTATTTCTTATATACTTGCTGACAGCACCTCGCTCACCCTAGCACCTGGTGTGGCCCTGAATTTAGATAGTATTTTGAACATAAGTTATCTTACTTGAAAAATGTGGGCCGGGCGCGGCGGTTCAAGCCTGTAATCCCAACACTTTGGGAGGCTGAGATGGGTGGATCACGAGGTCAGGAGATCGAGACCATCCTGGCTAACACGGTGAAACCCCGTCTCTACTGAAAAATACAAAAAAAAGACAAAACAAAAAACTAGCGGGGCGAGGTGGCGGGCGCCTGTAGTCCCAGCTACTCGGGAGGCTGAGGCAGGAGAATGGCATAAACCCGGGAGGCGGAGCTTGCAGTGAGTTGAGATCCGGCCACTGCACTCCAGCCTGGGCGACAGAGCGAGACTCCATCTCAAAAAAAAAAAAAAAAAAAAAAAAGTGTTGCTTTTCTGCATCTGTGAAAATATCATGTGCTCACTGTAGAAATATTTAGGAAATTAAGAAGAATAGAACAAAATAAAAATCTTTACTGATATCATTGCTTAGAGGCTACCATTGTTAACATTTTGGTGTATTTCTGACATTTTTTTTTTTTTTTTTGGAGACAGGATTTCTCTCTTTTGCCTAGGCTGGAGTGCAGTGGTGTGATCATGGCTCGGTAGCCTCGACCTTCCAAACTCAAGCCATCCTCCCACCTCAGCCTCCTAAGTAGCTGGGACTACAGGTGCACGCCACCACACCTGGCTAATTTATTTCTTTTTTCTAGAGACGATGTCTCACTATGTTACCTGGGCTGGTCTTGAACTCCTGGCCCCTAATGAGCTGTCCATCTCAGTCGCCCAGTATTGGGATTGCAGATGTGAGCCACTGTGCCTGGTCTATTTCTGACTTTTTTTCTTTTTGTATATAAGAATATATATTTTGAGACAAATTGTGGATTATAAATGGATGCTTGTTTATCTTGACTGCCTTTCAGACCTTCCCCTCCCCCCCGCCCCCACCAGCCAACCAGCTTTTTCCGTCTCAAAGAAGACACAGGTGAAACTGAAACTCATCTATTTCTTCTGATTGAGATTGTGTGGGTCTACTCCGCTCAGCTTTTGCAGTATGTGGAAAGTTGAGATAAACGCCTGTAGAAAACAGTCTCCTTTCAGTCATAGATTTAGTAAAAATGTTATTACAAATCTCTTCTTTGAACTCAAGGTGCTTTTCTCAGTTTCTTAAACCACCACCCAGAGAGATCTTTCATGTTCTTTTTGCCCTGGAGATGTACATTGAGAACAAAAACCTTAAGTCAGTTTCTTCACTTTTTACTGCTTTGGCTTTTAGTAATTATCCCTTCTTCTATTAAACAAGAGAAGACAGATTAAATTTCTAACAGTAAGGCACAAAACCAATCCATTTACAGAATTAGTCTTACATTAGCACATAAGAATACAAATCAGCCTCCCTGGGGATGGATCTCTTTGCAATTTCTCTCAGTGTTTTTGGAGTAAGTCCAGTAGACTTTGGGGAAATCTAGTATTCACTGACTTTAAATTAACCAAGTAATATGACCCATTTGTGTGTGTGTGAGTGTTGTGTGTGTGTGTGTGTTCCTTGACTAGGAGAGAGGGGATGGATAGATTTTTATATCTGCCTATGATGTGGGGTTGTGTTCTCAACTTTTAGTGTGCATGATGATCACCTGAGAAAGAGATGCTTAAGCCGGGTATGGTGATTCACGCCTGTAATCCCAGCACTCTGGGATGCCAAGGCAGGTGGAGGCTGAGAGTTCGAGACCAGCCTGGCCAACATGACAAAACCCTGTTTCTACTAAAAAATACAAAAATTAGCTAGATGTGATGATGTGTGCCTGTAATCTCAGCTACTTGGGAGGCTGAGGCATGAGAATCACTTGAACCTGGGAGGCAGAGGTTTCATTGAGCCAGGATCGTGCCACTGCACTCCAGACTGGGCGACAGAGCAAGACTCCATCTCAAAAGAAAAAGAGGTGCTTGAGCCCTAAATCTGGAAATTCGGGGCAGTAGGTCTGGGTAGGGCCCTTGGCATTTTTTTTTTTTTTTAGTTCCACAGGTGATTTTGATGTGTAATACAGGACAAAAGTCCCCAATAGTGGTAGAGAGTCGATATCTGGGACATTGTCAAAGAATTAAAAAACAAGGTTGTATGTTATCAGATTCTTTTCCTGAACATTGAAGGAATACTAATATTTTGAATTTATTGGTCTCCTATAGAATAAATTTGGCCATTCTCAGGAATTGCTAGGAGCTATTCAACTACTGCAAAATTATTTTCTCCAGATATTGTAGCCATGTTGATACTTGTATAGTTTGACCAGATTTCCCTATTTTAATATTTCCAATGTCTTTAATTCCTTTTCCTTCCTTTTTCTTTGTTTCTGAAATGCCAAGTTGTCCATTTTCATGTTTTTAATTCAGTGTAGAGTTGGGTTAATATGGCCCATAACCTTTTGGATGGCTATGTGCTTTGCAGTAGTCTAGGTGGAAGACTGATAGCATCTTTTATTTTTTTAATTTTTAATTGACACATTATAATTGTACATATTTATGGGGCACAGTGTGATACATGTATACAATGTATATTGACCAAATCAGGGTAATTAACATATCCATCACCTAAAACATTTATTATTTGCATTGTAAACATTCAAAATCTGCTCTTCTAGCTATTTGAAAATATACAATAAATTGTTGTGAATTATAGTCAACCTGTAGTGCTACAGAGAACCAGAACTTCCTGTCTAGCTGCACTTTTTATCCGTTAACCAACCTCTGGCTGATAGTGTCTTTCAGATAACAAGGTATTTCTCTGCACACTAGTAGCAAGTAGTGTTTTTGACCTACATTTATGAACTGTGGGAAGTAACCAATCAGAGTGCCTAAGACATTCTGCCACCGCAACAGTAGTAGGATTTACATGGTTACTAGACCACAGCTTTTGTTGTCCAGGATGTGGCTTCACATCCTTGTCACATCATGCACACTTATAAAAGAGGTGTGTTTTCAACCACAGGGCCAGATATGCTCACAACTCTGTCTCTTGTAAGGTGTTTCCCAAATGATATTTCCAATAATAACAAACTGAAGTTGATGAATCAGTTACTAAACCTTGAATTTACTCTGGTTTGTTGGTTGGCTGGTGGAGTGATGTCACTCATTTATCTGCATTCTGGTATCCTCCTCAAGGAGGGGAGAGGAAGTAGCTTACCTAGATTAATGTCTCTGGAGGTGTGCGTAAGAACCCTTGGGAATATGTTGAACACAGGACTATCATGGGTCGTGTCTATCGCTTTGGTAAAAAAAAAAAAAAAAAAAGATTGAACTTTTCAAAAAATAGATTCTGAAATGGAGATTTGCATGTAGGTGCTTTAGTGGATTTTCCTTTCGGAGAGATCCTGAACTGAGCAAGGGGGCCAGGCCTTTGTACCCAGCCATGGACTAGTCATTGGATACAGGCTGCCTTAGCGGAGATGGGAGGGGATGCAACTTGGGTGAGGCAGCTTGTTTGACCAGTGCCTGTGAAGGGACTCAGCTGTCAGTCAACAGCAGGCAACATTTTCATCTAGGGGAATGAGTGGGACCGAAGCAGGATCTGAGTGACCCACTGCAGTATGGATGATAGGGACCATTAATAGAATGTCATGCCAGAATTAGTCTTTAAGTGTGCAGCATGAAACTTGAGCATTTGGTCTCCTCACCTTGGGGGGGGTCTACATATTTCTTGAGATGTGGACCTTCCTTTAGTGTATTGGTTTCTTTTTTTTCCCTACCATTTTCCAGTGGTTAGCCACACGGAAGGTCATCTACATGAAAGTCTGGGACTTTTATTTCTTTTGGAGTTTAGATAATAATTCTGACAGCACGGTGATTTTTTAAAGTTTGGCTGTGTAACGTCATTTACAAAATTACAGTTCAATGCTTTGAAACAGTGGTTGCCCTTCGGAACTTGTAAATGATCAAGAACCATCATAATGCATGCATTAACAGTGAGACCAGCATGGGGTCTCATTTTTATTCTTAATAGCATACCTGTTTCATAGAGTGCTTTTACCTGTTTTACAGATGAGAAAGCACAGATGCACTTAACCTGGTTGCTTGTTGGTAAGGTGAGCGAACACATGTATCAGTTTGAATCTCTGCTCTGAACCTCCATGCTGGGTTGCATTCCAGAGATTATGCTGGTTGGGATCAAGGATGCTGGTGGCAGGGCTAGGGTGATGCCAAGATACAGGCATTATCTTCCGTGATGAGGATGGAGGCTAGGCCAACAGAGTAGGCAAAAGATGGAAGGCTCCTGTTACCAGAGGTGTGACTTTTCTGTACCAGAATAGCTAAAAACAAAGATAAGGGTGTCCTTTGTCTCGTCAGAGTAGTGTCAAGTCCAGAAACCAGTTCCTAGTGAGTCTTAAATGGGACCAATTGAAGAAAGCGATGCCTGGCAAGTCTCTAACAGTGAAAGGCTAAATGAGACTTCAGTTTCAATGAACGTAGGCTTTTCCTTGCCTTTGTTCGGGTTGTAGGAGGATAAGGAACATTTTTCTCTTGTTTCTTTACCAAGTAGGTAAAGAAGGCCTCTCCACAAGGTCAAAATAATCCAAAAAAGAAAGCAGGAGGAAGACCATGATTACAAATGAAAGTTTCATCTCGAGTGTAGCTTTCCTTGGCAAGCAGTGACTCCCTCCAGTGTTGATTTGAGGAGTCTCAAGTTGTATCTGGGCCGAGAGAGAAAGTGATGCCTCCTTTTCTTGATGAGTAAAGCCAGTTAGTTGTGGGAGGGGACGGAGCCTGACATTAAACCAATGACTTTCCATTATTTTTTTAGGCAAGCACCCCTGAGCCTTCTAATTACACTTGCAGATTTGTTTTCCCTTTTTTTTTTTTTTTTCTGTATGGCCAAAATTCCTCTCTTGATTTAACATTCTGTTCCTTCTCTTTGCCCACAGAGAGCTGTCAACTCTTACTCTTTTTTTCCTCCAGAGATCCCTTTTGGCCTTCATCCTTTGCGCTAGTTTTGCAGTTAAATACTGCATTTCCTCTTTATGCTCTGCGCTGCCTTTTAGCCCCGAGATTCCTAGATGAACAGAAACTTCATTCCAGAAAAATCTTTACCCTAAGTCTTGGTAGGGTCTAAATCAGTGCTTAGACTCCCTTAAAAAACACTGAGGTGATTTTTTGTTTGTTTGCTTTGAGACAGCAGCCTTGCAATATGTAAGACCTCTGCATTTGACTAGTGAATTAACAATTCGCTTGTAAGCAGTAAGTCACTGATGTCAGCCAAAGCTTATTAGAAATGGATTTTATTAAGCGAATGCTATTGGGACACAGAGTGCAGCTTTTCCTAGCTTTGCAGAAGCCCATACCAAAGTGAGCTTTGGCAGGTGGATTGGGAACAGGCAGAGGGGTACATACGTACGCTTGGCTTTTTTTCTGTTTTACACTCATATTGCTTTGTGCTACCAGGATCGTCATGACAGCCTTATCTCTCAAATAAAGCCCGTTACCTCATCTCTAATTGCTTATCCAAAGGCAGTCGAGCTCTGATTTCTTTGCATTAATAAATGACACCGAAGAAGAACTGCTTTGTTTGCACTGGCCTGCTCAGGTTAACCAGTGTAAGCCCCTGAGAGCATTAGGAAACCTTGCACTTCTCCAGTGGCCAAGGAGAGGTGGCGTTCACCTCCATCAAGAGCAGTGTCTGCTTGTTTACTTTTTGCTCGTGTTTATAGCCCTATTCTTTTCCCAGTGAAAACCCCTTAGTGACCTAAAGCAGCTTTTCTCTAGCTGTGTGTGCTCACTCCCTTCCTAGTTGGGAGGAGTGGTGGTTGTCCTGGGAGGAGGGGTGGCCTCCCTGATTTCAAGGCTCACTTTCTTGGCCGCCTGCTGCTCACCTTTCCTTAGAGGTCAGGAGGCTTTCCACAGACCTTGGCACTGATTCCTGTGCCATACACCAGGCTGGAAGATAGCACCCCTGCTGCTTTGTGAAGCACCATGGGAAATGGTCACATGGGTTTCCTAAGTGAATATGAGGAGTGGAGGCGTAGAGGGCTCAGAGAATGGAGGATGGCTGGCAGGTTCTGAAATAGTTCCATGACTGCCTCGTGAAACAGTACGGATGCCTCCCTCCTGGGAAACAGCCTCATCTATCTTATTACCACCTAAGAATATCTCTGGTCATTTAAAGGGCCTGTAAATTTGAGTTATTACCATATCTAAGAATTGTAAACTTACTTCCTTTTTTTTTCCCTCAGAATGAAATGAATGATGTGCCTTTCTTTGATATCCAACTGCCTTATGAATTGGCAATCAATATATTTCAGTATCTGGACAGGAAAGAACTAGGAAGATGTGCACAGGTAAGCTGTCGCCAACAGATGTTCAAGATTTTCCTAAATGTGTGATTAAAGTATAGGACTCTCCTAGGTAATAGAAATTTACTCACAGAATTATAAACTTTGCAGAATTAATGACTTGGATGGCAAGTTTACTTGAAGGAAAGCCACCTTGACCTTAAAGGATTATGTTCCACATCACCACTCGGTGTGTGTCTTTCTGTGGCCCAAGAGCTCTTTTCTCCCTGAGTCTGAGTTATGGCTGACCTGTGGCAGTGTGCTTGTGGCCGACAACTTGGTGCTCAGCCTTTATTGAGCTTGTCTGTGCTATTAATGTACTCACAGTTTTTAATGCAAAGATGTGAGCCCTTGGTTAAATTGAGCCAGTTGTTAGGTTGGTAGCTGAGGGGTCAGCCCGGGGACAGAACATGTTTTAGGTGAAGTCATGTCTTAGGTGTATAGTCCAAAGTACCCTTTAAACGTTAGTAACTCACTCAGTGAGGTGCAAGGCGGGTGAGAACTGAGACCCACCAAGGGAATTGCAAATCAGTGTCACCCGTCTCACGCTTACTCTGGGGCATATGCCTGTGGAGTGGAATGGTGGGAGATATCGTTTAGGCCAAACTGCATTGTGTTTAGGAATCATGGGGGAATCTTGATAAAATGCAGATTCAGATTCAGGAGATTTGGTGGTGGGGCCTGATAGTCTACTTTCTTTTTTTTTTTGAGACGGAGTTTTGCTCTGTCGCCCAGGCTGGAGTGCAGTGGGACGATCTTGGCTCCCTGCAACCTCTGCCTCCCGGGCCTAAGCAGTTTTCCTGCCTCAGCCTCCCGAGTAGCTGGGACTACAGGCACGTGCTGCCATGCCCAGCTGATTTTTGTATTTTTAGTAGAGATGGGGTTTCACTGGCCAGGCTGATTTCAAATTCCTGATCTCAGGTGATCTGCTGCCTTGGCCTCTCAAAGTGCTGGAATTACAGGCATGAACCACTGCCGGCCCCATTGAGTCTACTTTCTAAGCAGGGGATGCCAGTGTGGCTTTGGCCACACTTTGAAAGAGGCAAAGGTTTATGCCATTAAAATTGTTCTCTCGTTCTCGTCTTTTTGGCCAAGAGTGTGTGATTGATTTTTCTTTTCTTTTTTTGAGGCAGAGTCTTGCTCTGTCACCCAGGCTGGAGTGCAGTGGCATGATCTTGTCTTCCTGCAACCTCTGCCTCCTGGGTTCAAGCTATTCTCTTGCCTCAGCCACCCAAGTCGCTGGGATTACAGGTGCATGCCACCACACGCAGCTAATTTTGTATTTTTAGTAGAGTCAGGATTTTTGTCATATTGGCCAGGCTGGTCTCAAACTCCTGACCCCAAGTAATCCACCCACCTCAGCCTCCCAAAGTGCTGGGATTATAGGCATGAGCCACTGCGCCTGGCCTGATTTTTCTTTTTTAAAAATTTCGTTTTATTTTTTTAAATGGACAAATAAAGTTATATATATTTATCAGGTATAACATGATTTTTGAAATATCTATGCATTGTGGAATGGCTCAGTTGAGGTAACTAACATGTATTACCTCACATACTTACTTTCTGTGGTGAGAACACTTAAAATCTATTCTCTTAGTGATTTTCAAGTATACATCATTAACTAAAGTCACTATACTGTACAGTAGAGCTCTGAACTTATTTCTCCCATCTAACTGAAATTTTGTATCCTTTGACATCTTTCCAGTGTCCCATCCTGCCCCGCCAGCCACTGGTAACCACCATTCTACTCTCTACTTCTATGAGCTTAGCTTTTTTAGATTCTGCGTTTAAGTGAGATCATGCAATATTTGTCTTTCTGTGGCTGGCTTATTTCACTTAACATAATGCCCTCTAGGTTCACCTACTATGTTGTTGTAAATGACATGATTTCCTTCTTTTTTTTTTTTTAAAGGCTGAACAGTATTCCATTGTGTATACATACCACATTATCTGTCATTTATCTGTTGATTCTGTATCTTGGCTGTTGTGAATAATGCTGCAGTGAGTCTGGGAGTACAGAGATCACTTTGACATACTGATTTCACTTCTTTGGATGTATACCCAGCAACCAGAATTGCTGAATCATATGGTAGTTTTATTTTTAATATTCTAAGGAACCTCTATTTCCTTAATGGCTGTGCTAATTTCCATTCCCACTAACAGTGTGCAAGGGTTCCCTTCTCTCCATGTCTTTGCCAGCACTTGTTTTGTCTTTTTGGTAATAGCCATTCTGACAGGTGTAGTTTTAATTTGCATTTCTCTGATGATTAGTACTGTTGAGCATTTTTAAATATACCTATTGGCCATTTGTATGTCGTCTTTTGAGAAATGTCTATTCAGGTCCTTTGTTCATTTTTAAATTGGGTTTTTTGTCTTCTTTCTGTTGAGTTATTTGAGTTCCTTATGTAATATTTTGGATATTAACTGCTTATCAGATACATGGTTTGGAAATATTTTTTCTCATTTTGTAGGTTGTCTCTGTACTCTGTTGATTGTTTCCTTTGCTGTGCAAAAGTTTTTAGTTTGATGTAATCCCATTTGTCTGTTTTTGTTGCCTGTTCTTTTGGGGTCATATCCAAAAAATCATTACCTATAACCAGTGTCATGGAGTTTTCCCCTAAGTTTCTTTCTCATAGTTTTACAGTTTCAACTCTTATGTTTAAGATTTTAATCCATTTTGAGTTTATTTATTTATTTTTTATTGAGACAGAGTCTCACTCTATTGCCCAGGCTGGCATGCAGTGGTGCGATTGTAGCTCACTGTAGCCTCAAACTTTTGGGCTCACATGATTCTCCCACCTGAACCTCCAGAGTAGCTGGGACTATGGGCTCACGCCAACATGCCCAGCTAACTTTTAAATTTTTTGTAAGGACAGGGTCTTGCTTTGTTGCCCAGGCTAGTCTTGAAATCCTGGCTTCAAGTGAGAGTTAACTTCTTTATAATAGTGTGAGATGAGGATCTAACTTCATTCTTCTGTATGTGGATATCCAGTTTTCACAACACCATTTATTGAAGAGACTTTTTTCCCCATTGTGTGTTCTTAGTGCCTTCGTTGAAAATCAGTTGACTGTAAATGCACAGACTTATTTTTGGACTGTCAATTCTGTTCTACTGGTCTATGTATCTGTTTTTATGCCAGTGCCATGCTGTTTATATTGCTATAGCTTTGTAGTATATTTTGAAATGAGGTATTGTGATGCCTCCAGCATTGTTCTTTTTGCTCAGGATTGCTTTGGCTATTTGCAATGTTTTGTGTTTGTATACAAATTGTATCATTGTTTTTTTCTATATCTGTGAAAAATGTCTTTGGAATTTTGATAGAGATTGCATTTCACTCACTTTGAGTAGTATGGACATTTGGATAATCATCTTCCAATCCATGAACATGGAATATTTTTCTATTTATTTGTATCTTCCCTTTTCTCCTTAGTGTTTTATAGTTTTCAGCATATTGGTCTTTAGCTTCCTTGGTTGAATTTGTTCCTAAGTATTTATTTTTGGTGTGGCTATTGTGAATGGGATTATTTTCTTGATTTCTTTTACAGATAGCTTGTTGTTAGTGTATACAAACTCTATTGATTTTTGTATCTTGATTTTGTACCCTGCAGTATCACTGAATTTGTTTATTAGTTTCTTGGTGGGGTATTTAGGGTTTCGTATGTTTATGTTTAGATTGTCTAAACAGGAACAGAATAACTTCCTCCTTTCTACTGGGATGCCTTTTATTTCTTTCTGTTGCCTAATCGCTGTGACTGGGACTTCTAGTACTATGTCGAACGGAAGTGGTGAGAGTGTGCATCCTTGTCTTATTCCTGAAGAAAAGCTTTTAACTTTTCACTGAGTATGATGTTAGCTTTGGTTTTGTCACATGTGACCTTTATTGTGTTAAAGTCCATTTCTTCTATACCTCATTTATTAAGAGTTTTTATCATGAAAGGATCTTGAATGTTCTCAGATGCTTTTTCTGCACCTAATTGAGATGATCACACCGTTTTTCTCCTTCATTCTGTTAATGCATTGTATTACGTTTATAGATTTCTGTTGATTTTTCATAAGTTAAATGGGTGTTTGATTGCTAACCATTTGGCCTTTGATGGACAACTGTATTCTCTAGGAGACACTGGAGTATCCATTCTCCATAACTGCCAGAAAATTAGTTTGTTTAGTGGTTAGCATTTTCATCCCTGGATTCTATAACACATTTTACACAGGTGTTTACAGCTTCAGGAGAAAGGGTTTGCAAAATTCACTGGTAGGAAAACTACATAAAATTCAAAGCACCACCAAGACTATGAAGTTCAGCACATGAAGGTGGTTTGAGAGTGGTGAAAACTGTAGCCAAATTTAGACTCTAGAGCTTGCTACCTCCATGGCAGTTCAGTGAAATCACACATGATACAGGACCATTTAGACAGTTTATGGTGTTCTACTCTTTCTTTTTCTTTGATAGAGTCTCACTGTCGCCAGGCTGGAGTGCAGTGGCGCGATCTCGGCTCACTGCAACCTCTGCCTCCCAGGTTCAAGTGATTCTTCTGCCTCAGCCTCCCAAGTAGCTGAGACGACAGGTGTGCCACCACGCCCGGCTAATTTTTGTATTTTTAGCGGAGACAGGGTTTCAGCATGTTGGCCAGGATGGTCTCCATCTCTTGACCTTGTGATCCACCTGCCTCGGCCTCCCGAAGTGCTGGGATTACAGGCGTGAGCCACCATGCCCAGCCGTTCTACTCTTTCTTTAATGATTAAGCATTTTGCTTAATCATTTTTCTACTTGAATATGAATTTGAAAGAATTTTCAATATTCTTGATTGTTGCAGTATTGCTTAAGTGGGGGCATTGGCAAATATTTTTTGATGCAGCGTGTGTGTCTTTAGGAAATGATGGAAATTATTTAAATGCTAAAATTCACTTAAAAAATGTGCTGAAGTGTAAACTGTGCTCAGAGCCTATCAGTCGCATTAAGCATGAGTACCTATATTGTTTTCTTTCCCCTTGGAAATTTGATTTGTTATATTCTAACTTTACACATTGGCCCTGCTCCCAAGAGTTGAAAACAAGAGTGTAGCTAAATGAGGCCAATTCCTGGATTTCAGCCTGATGCTGTTAGCCGAAGTCTTGGAACAGGGTCTAATAGCTAGCTGCTTTACACAAAGTCAGCATTAGATGATAAAATCTTCATTCTTGATAGCAAGCTGCTGTTTAAGAAATCATTTCTTTTAACATTGCTTTTTGCTCTCCTGCTTTGTAGAGAGCCATGTGGCTTTCACATCTGCTGCTGGTTTTCTCATCCAAAGAGTTTATCAGAGAAAGATAGAATCTAGTAGAAGAAGAGATCCCCTTTTGGTACAATGGGGCTGCATTACAGGGTAGATTGGTTATGCTGGTGAGATTATTCTGCAGGTGTGAACAGTTTAATTTGCAACACAGTAGTTCAATTGTCCACCAGAATTCTTCCCTCTATGGCCAGTTGGATTTGGCTCTTTTTTTTTTGTTGTTAACCCGGTTTTTAGAGCACATGTATAAGAATAGAAAATATTCTTAAACAGAACCCTGTTAGCGTACAGTGACTAAGTTGGCTGTGATCTGTGAAGTCATTATTTTTATAGAGCTCTTACATGAGAATGACCATAGAAGGTCAGTAGTTTGTAGAATTGGCTTTGTTTCATTAATCATTAAAATTAAAACCACAAAATAATTAAAATAAGTAGCATTTTCATTTGTTTCTTGGGGTGTTTTTATTTTGAAACAGGGAGGAAGTCCTTCTGTGGAATGTCCTGCTGCTTTATGATTTCATTTTAAAGAGGCTTGCATTTTTTCTCTCTCTCCATCTCTCTTTTAATCTAGGTGCCTTGGGATTTTAGTGAAATTGAGCCAGTTATGTGGAACTGGCACCATGAACTAAATGTATGCCCTTGGAGAAAACCTGTTTGCTTAGATCTTTATGCCAAATTGGTAACTGACTAACAGTAAGAAACTCTGTTACTGGGAGGCCTTTGAGATTTAATTATCCCACAAACCATGCCTGAGACTGATTTTGCTTTGACTTTGCCTTCTTTCCATATCCCCTCCTCTTTTTCTGCTTTTGGGGCTTTGTTTTGAAAACTGAACTCCCGCTACATTAGTTTGTGATCCTTGTGTACTTTTGATGCTGAGGTCTCCAGCTCCTTCCTTTCAATAGTTGTCCCTCAAGGGACTTAATATCTCTGTGGGAGTGTTTCTTGCCGAAACATCTTGAAAACAGTGTAGCTTTTAGTAAGCAAAGTTACTTGTTGGACAGTTCATTGAACAGGTTTACAATCTTGCTATTTATAATTTTATGTTCATCTTTTTTCATGCCCACAGGATTCCTGGCATTTAAAGGAGACTATTTTTTAGTGGATAACAATGACACAGTTGTTGATTTCAAAATTACAAGTTGGTTTTTAGGAGAAAAGTAAGTCTGCTGTTATATTACAACATGAATAATTCTGAGGAGTGATGGCTTTTAGGTATTTACCAACATTCATTTTTTAAACTTTAAAAATTATTATAAATTCATAGGAAGTTGCAAAAAATAGTACAGAGAGTTCCCGTGTACCCTACCCCCAGTCTCCTCCATTAGTAATATCCCACTACAGAACAGTAGCAAAATCAGAACCTGACATTGGCACAATCCACAAATCGCTATTTTATATGCACATATTTGTGAACCTATGGAACTTTACATGGATGTACATTTGCGTGACCACTGCAGTCAACATGTAGAACATTCATCACAAGAATCTCCTGTGCTACTCTTTCACAGCCTTTGACAGCGACACTGGCCTCAAGTCCTTTCCCTGACCCCTTCACCCCCAGCTCCATCTCTAACCCCTGGCAACCACTGATCTGTTCTCCAGCTCTGTAATTTTGTTTTCAGTTTTTTAATGTATATTTTAGTTCTTTGTGTTTCCTAATGTGTGATTTTAGGAATTCAGCCCCGTAAGTAATGATGTCATGCTTTTCAAGTAAAAGATAGAGAAATGTGCCTAAACAAAGCAATAAAGAAAAAGAGGGAAGCCACAGAGGTTAAAAACTTGAAATTTATAATATTGGTGAGCAAGAAGTAGGTGACAGCAAAAAAAAAAAAAAAATAAGTAATTGTAGAACTAAAGACCAGTGTATTAGATGATGGTATTTCAAGTTTCAAGGAAAATGTGATTTTATGTCCATGTAGGAGAAACTAAAATCCAGGCGCTTATAGCTAAAGATCTATAATCTTAATGAAGTCTGTGTAAGTCAGGAATCCATTGCAAGTGAGGCTGAATTGATTTTCCTGGCAGAAGTGATTCTGCAGACCTGTAGTTGCTGGCAGGGTTCCCTTAGTTCTTTACTTTCACCCTCGCCACCAGACTTGTCTATCAGGAAGTTATGTGGAAGGTTCCTTGTATGCTGGAGACCCAAGTGCCCTCAGGAGTTCCTTTTAATTCATGTGATTGTTGTGCCTGCCTTCTTTAAGCACAAATTTAGGGAAAGGCAAAATCACTCTAAAAAACAGATTGGGAGCTAGATGAAACAAGAATGGCAAATGATCATTGAGCCAAGTGGTGGGTACTTTGGAGTTCTTTATATTGTTCACTTTACTCTTGTGTGTTTGAACTTTTCCACAATTAAAAAGTTTACTAGAAAAAAAAGCATAAAGCAAAAATAATACATGTGAATAAGAAAGAGCCTACGGAAGGCAGCACATGCCAGGAGCTGAGCTGTGTCTGTGACCTTTGAGAATAAAAGCAATCTAATTTTTTTTTTAAAGTTGGACTTTTTATCTCATTCAGTTATTTATATAGAGCTGACTATGTATGTGTGAGGTACTGTTCTATATAGTGAAGACAGCTGAGAATAAAACATAAAAAACCTGCTTCTCAGAGAGCTTCCATTGTATACAATAAAGACATGATTAAATAGAGTTATCAGATGGCAGTGAGTGCTATGGAGAAGTACAAGACAGTAGAGGTGATATGGGGCTTGCACTTTTGAGTGGCCAGGGAAGACTTTGCAGAGAAGGTGAGCTTTGAGCAAAGACTTCAAGGAGGGGTGAAGGACACTGTGCAGATCTCTGGCAGAGTGGAATAGCAAGGGCTAAGAACTTGAGGCAGGTGCAGCTGAAGCTCATCTGAGGCAGAGTGCACCTGCTGTGTTTGAGGAACAGCAGGAAGGTCCAAGTGGGTGGCTATGGTACGCTGAATAATGGCCCCCTCCCAAATACGCTCACATCCTAATGCCTGGATCCCACGAGTATGTTACCCTTCATGATAAAAGGCTCTTTGCAGATATGATTAGGTTAAGGATCTAGAGATGGGGTGATTATCTTGGATTATCCAGGTGGGTCCAGTGCATTACAAGTCTCCTTGTAAGAGGGAGGCAGGACGTCAGGGAGGAGAGGAGATGCTGTGTTGCTGGCCTTGAAGGTGGAGGAAGGGGCCACAAGCCAAGGAATGTAGGTAGCTTGAAGCTGGAAAAGGTAAGAAAATAATTTTCTTTCTGAAGCCTCTGGAAGGAATGCAGCCCTGCCCACACCTTGCTTTTACACTTCTGGTCTCCAGAACTATAAGAGAATAAATCTGTGTTGTTTTAAGCAGCTAAGTTTGTAAGTTTGTTAGCACAGCCATAGGAAACTGATACGGGGGTGTGGTGAGCAGAAAGGAGTAAGAGGAGGAGAGGGCTCAGGATGAGAGAAGCATTTAATCTGTTAAAAGAACTCGAAGTTTTATTGTAAATGAGATGGGAAGCCTTTGGAGTGCTTTAAGCAGAGGGGTGACGAGAGCTGCCCTACATTTTAAAAGGGACCATTTGGGCTGCTGTGTGGAGAATCGGTTGTTGGGGGACAAGGACAGCAGCAGGGAGACCAGTTAGGAGGCCACTGAAGTAATCTAGAGAAGAGGATGTGGTGCTTGGGCCAGGATGGTACCAGCAGAAGTGGACAGAGTCAGGATTGCAGATGGGCTGGATGTGGGGACAGAAGGAAGAGAGTCAACAAGGACTCCACGGTGTTTGTCCTGAGCAACTGAAGGAATGAGGTCACCGTTTACTGACAAGGAGCAGACCATGCAAGGAGCAGGTGTGGGTGTGGGGGAAGATCCCTCATTGGTTGTGAGGCTGAGGATGAGCTCTTTGTTGAGCTCTGGGCTGAAGATGGAAATTTGGAAGCTGTCAGCCACATTGATGGTATTTAAGGCCAGGAGACAAATGAGAATATTAAGGAAGTGAGTGTAAATAGAGGAGGGGTTCAGGGATGGAGCCCTGGTACCCCACAAGGATTAGAGGCTGTGGACATGAGCAGGGCCAGCACAGAGGACCGGGAAGGAGTTCCCTGCCAGGCAGGAAGAAAACTCAGGTGTGTTGTTCCCTGGAACCATGGGATAAACGTTTTCCAGGAGGAGAAAGTGTTAAGCGCTGCTGTTCATCAAGAGGAGGACTGAGAAATGACCGTTGGGTTTTGCAAGTTGGAGGTCACTGGTGACCTTGACCAGAGTCGGTGGTGTGTTGGGGGTGAAAGCTAGTGGCTCAGGAGCAAGTGGAGAGAGAGGAAATGGAGATAGTGAGTGCATAGAAAGCCGTCTGTATGTGGTGTGTCCTCCCACAGTAGACTTGGTATGTGAACCTGTGAAGGGAACAATGAGACTTCCCCTCTGTGAGCCTCACTGGTAACCCTAATCCAGGCAGAGCTAATAAAGCTTATTTTTGAGCCAACAGCTTTTTTTTTTTTTTTTTTTTTTAATGTTGCAATTCACAGTGGTGCTATAAAGCAAAATGCTGGAGACACTTTTATTAGCAAGTCCTTGCAGCTGAGGCTCACTCAGTGGGGCTTTACTGAGCAAGTCCATTCCAACTCTGGTGTATTAAAGAAAGACCATTAGGCCTCTGGAAAACCCAGGCTTGTAAACTTGCTAGATTTCATACAACTTAAGGAATCAAAACAATTAACAAGCTTTCCTTTTGGTGGGGCCCTTTAACATTTGCTTGTGGAAGTTTAACTGGGTCTTTTTCTTGTTCATTTTTTTTCCTTCAGAATTAAAAGACATTTTTAAAACCTGTCATTTTTGTTGTCCTTTAAAAGAAGAAAGAAAAGCACTCTCCTTTTATAGTTTGCTAAAGAAATTGTTGACACATTTCTGTTTTTAATACCTAATTGTGGATACAATCCTGATCCCTTTTTGGAAGTAATTCTCACCTCTGCCTTTTCTAAGTCCCTCAAAGAGATTTTTTATTTCTTATCCGGGACTTAAACTTTAGCTTGAATATGATTTTCTATAGAAGAAGCACTGTGACCCGGGGTGAGTGATGTGGGTGATGCGCCACAGCATCAACTCTGTGGTCTCAGTTTTTCATCCCGTAACCCCGTTGTACAAATTTCAGGTCAAGTTATTTAAAATGATTTGGCATTTTCCTTGAAACTGTTATAAAAAGCCGCTTTCAGCTTCCAGTGTATTTAAGGTCTGATATATTTGAGACTTCCTGAAAGTCTCATTGAAAAGTTTCCATTTTAAAGTGGCTGAGATTTGCACGGTTCTCATGAAAACTCATACAGAATGTTTAGTTTGAGATTTTCTAGTTTGTAATCATTTAGCACTAACTTTGGATTTTCCTAAAGTGCAGATGATTCAGAGCCTCCATCCAAGAAAACGCAGCCTGTAGCTCATTTTTGAACACATAATTAAAAAGATTGCTTCCCCTATTTGGGGCCAGTCTTGTGATCTAACCTGGGTGTAAGGGCAGGGACCCCAGCATTTCCGCATAGCTTCCTCAGCCATGGAGAAGTAGCCCCAGCCTGGGTGCATCTCATGGGGTCTCTCTCACATGCCAAAGGTTTTGGTTTCATAGCTTGAGGTGGGCAGTCGATGAGAACTGCGGGCCTGAATGCCCGGTACATGGTTAGTGCCCAAAACGTATCTTTACTGATTGGCCGCGAACCCAAATCAGTGTTCTCTAAAGGACTTCTGCAGAGCACTGGGCTTTTGAGATACTCCTTGCAAAAAGAGGTCAGGAACCAAATGAGTTTAGGGAATGCAGCTTCTTATACAGGTTGAACTCCCAAATCCAAAAATCCCAAATCCCAAATGGTCCAAAATTAGAAACTTTTTCAGTGCTCATTGGAGCATTTCAGATTTTTGGATTTGGGGATTTGGGAAACTCAGTCAGAATAATGGAAACATCTGAAATCCAAAATACTCTTGGTTTTAAGCATTTTGGATAAGGGATACTCAACCTGTATCCCCTTCATAAGAGATGTGCAACACATGCCACCACTATTCAAAGCATCGAGAAGTTCTGCAGCAAGGAATTCTGCTTCGTTTTGTTTAAAGCAGTGTTTCCTAAGCTCATTTGACCATGGAATCCTTTTCTAAGGAACTTACTAACACCTGGAGGTGTTGTACTACTGAACATGCTTTTGGTCCATGTAATTAAAGAATGACTACATTTATATGATCTCGTAATTACTCTGAGTCTTTTTGGTTCGGTAGTTACATTTCATGACTTTTACAAAATGTTATGGTTTCTACAAAAAAGGCGTATGTATGCCCAGGATCAGAGTAAAGCCGCCCTGTGTTTCCTGAGCATGTTCTGCTTTTGAGAACCTGTAAAGGTCTCGTATGTTACCCTTATCTTACACCTTATTTAACCGTGAATTCCAGGGCTCGGTTAGGGGACATACTCTGCTCTGGAACTACTTAGGTTGTGGCCTGGCTCGCTCACAGCTGACATTGGTCTATCCCTGTCTGTGCTTCATGATTGCCCAGTGCTCAGACTCACTCTGGCACAGACAGATGGACAGACAGCATCTGGGTGTCATGGGTAGGCTCAGCTGTGGACCAGACATGCCAAAAATGAAACCATGGTGTTCTGTCTAGTCAAACTGGAGCTCCAGCATTGCTGAGTCGTTATCCCGTTCTTTATTGCCTGACCACTTGTGATCAGATGAGGGTTTGTTTTCCTGAGCCCTGAAGGCTAAGATGGAGAAGTGTGGGATGACAGTGTGGTTAAGTGGATTTGTAACTGATGCTGTGGCCATGCCCAGGGTGGGCTGCCTAATGGATCCATGTCAGCCTGTGGGGTGGGCTCCAGTGGTTTGCCACAGAGCTAGAGCCCTGTCTTTAGAACCATCCTGGTTATCTATTTTTTTTTTTTTAATAATTAAGATGCAAAGGCCCACAGACCGTATTTTGCAGATAACTTATGGGATAAGTGGCTAATGCAATGGATGACAGAATTGGGATTCACAGATTATTTGGGGAGGATAAAATGCCAGGGGGTGGGGGAGACATTGAGGTGGGGATTAAAATGAATTGAAAGTTTACAAAGTTAAGAATTTAGGTATAAAAAATAGTGTGGTGGAAGGATGGTGGGCTTTTTTTTTTTTTTTTCCCAGTTTGTGTTTAAAAAGACCCTGAAGAATCATGAGGACCAAATTGAGGTTACTGTTGCGGGGAAGAGAATGTGAACGGTGAGAGATACGCAGGAGTTTTAAGCTGATTAGCAGTCTTTTCTTTCTTCTGCAGGGTAGTGAGTTCATGGGTGTTTGTGACATTCTTCATACCTTTTTGTTTCCCTTTAATAAAACTGCAGAAGCTTTAGTGAACCATTATTTGAGTAGCCATGTTGATGGCTACAAGTAAAGCAGAAAACCAGTGTCTGATAAGATCCTTCTGTGCATGGCACTGCACAGCCCATATCTGAGGTGCTATTGAGTCCTGAGTACCACATTTGAAGAGGGACACTTTAGATGTACAAATGTTTTAGGGTGCGTTGAGAAAGTGTCGGAATGGAAACTGTATGAAAAATAGTGAAAGGAAATGGATAATATTTAGAGCAATGAAGAAATTACTCAGGGGAAATATGATCTCTGTCTTCAGCTATTTGAGGTACTGTCAGGTGGAAGAGCAAATAGATTTCTTCAAAAGGGCAAAATCAGGGCCATAGGTAGAATGAGTTTTCTAGACAGTGGAAGGAAACCCTTTCTAATATTCAGACTGCCTGTTGGTAGATGAGACTGATGCAGGAGGTCAGCTGTCTACTGGAAGCATTGCAGGATTGCCTGGGCCCCATTGGCCAGGGATGCAGTGGGGTGCCTTCTTGCAATGAGGAGATGCTCCGAATTGATCTCCAAGGCCCCTCTTGATTCTTCAGGTTCTAAACCACTGGAGACTGAGACAGCATGACACCCTCAGCATTAGAGTGTGACACTTAGGTTCAGAAAAATGACAGTGTTGTCACTTATTTAATGCCACGTGATCTAACTTCTGATGCTGTGAATTCCATGCGAAGCATCCATGCCTGTAGGGAAAGTGACTGAGGCCATGTGACTGCTTGTCACACATGGAGCTTGCATGCACACATATATAGCAGAAGCGTAATTAAGGAGGCCAGAACTTTAATACGTCATCAGTGTTAGGTTGGTCAGTATTGCTTTGATACCCTTTTGGTTGAATAAGATATTGTAATGGTTATTTTTGGTGTAGTTTGCTTAAGATAGAAAGTCAAATTTTGAGACTGAGATAAACTGAGTTCCTAGATTCCCACTAGTTTTACTTTGTAAGTTTTAGCCTCTTTCTGTGTGACTTATGTCTTTTTTATACCTCTGTCCCTTCATTACTGCCTTCTTTTGTGTTAAATAGATAACTGTCTAGTATGCCATTTTAATTTCTTTACTCTGTTTTTTAGAGTTATTTTCTTAGTTGTTGCCTAGGAATTACAGTGAACACCTTAGTTTAAAATAATCTAGTTTGGATTAATACCCACCTGATTCCAATAGTACACCAAAAACTCTGCTCTGAGATAATTTCATTTGGTGTTTGTTGGTACACTTGGGTCATATCCTAAGGCCTCTGAGGCTTTGTTCATTGTATTCATTTTTTTTTTGTTTTGCTTTGTTGTTTTCGTTTTTTAGAGATGAGATTTCACTATGTCACCTAGTCTGGAGGGTAGTAGTACAATAATAGCTCACTGCAGCCTTGAACTCCTGGACTCAAGCAATCTTCCCGCCTCAGCCTCACAAGTAGCTAGGACTACAGGCACACACCATCACATCTGGCTAATTTTTTTTTTTTTTTGGTAGAGATGGTGTCTCACGCTGTTCACCAGGGTGGTCTCAGCTCACTGAGTGATCCTCCTGCCTTGGCCTCCAAAGGTGCTAGGATTACAGATTTTTTTTTTCTTTATTCTTCCCACCCCCTCCCCGCCATGGAGTAGATAATCTTGGTTGACCTGCTTTAAGTTTCCTGATTTTTTTTTTTCAAGACAGAGTCTTGCACTGTTGCCAAGGCTGGAGTGCAGTGGCATGATCTTGGCCCACTGCAACCTCTGCCTCCTGGGTTCAAGTGATTCTTCTGCCTCAGCCTCCTGAGTAGCTGGGACTACAGGCACATGCCACCATGCTGAGCTAATTTTTTATATTTTTAGTAAAGATGGGGTTTTACCATGTTGGCCAGGCTGGTCTCAAACTCCTGACCTTGTGATCCACCTGCCTTGGCCTCCCAAAGTGCGGGGATTACAGGTGTGGGCCACTGCGCCTGACCAAGTTTGCTGATTTTTCTGCCTCTCAAACTTGTTGAGCCCCTTTAGGGAATTTTTTTTTTTTTTTTTTTTTTGAGGCGGAGTCTCGCTCTGTCGCCCAGGCTGGAGTGCAGTGGCGCGATCTCGGCTCACTGCAAGCTCCGCCTCCCGGGTTCCCGCCATTCTCCTGCCTCAGCCTCCCGAGTAGCTGGGACTACAGGCGCCGCCACCACGCCCGGCTAATTTTTTTGTATTTTTAGTGGAGACGGGGTTTCATTGTGTTAGCCAGGATGGTCTTGATCTCCTGACCTCGTGATCCGCCCGTCTCGGCCTCCCAAAGTGCTGGGATTACAGGCTTGAGCCACCGCGCCCGGCTCCCTTTAGGGAATTTTTTACTTCAGTTACTGTACTTTTTAACTCCAGAGCTTCTCTTTTTTTTTCTTTTTTTGAGATGGAGTCTTGCTCTGTCGCCCAGGCTGAAATGCAGTGGTGTGATCTTGGCTCACTGCAACCTCTGCCTCCTGCGTTCAAATGATTCTCCTGCATCAGCCTCCCAAGTAGCTGGGACTACAGGCGCCCGCCACCATGCCCAGATAATTTTTTGTATTTTTAGTAGAAATGGGGTTTCACCATGTTAGCCAGGATGGTCTCAATCTCCTGACCTGGTGATCCTCCCACCTCAGCCTCCCTATTTTTTTTTAACAGACAATTTCTATTTCTCTATTGGTAACTTCTATATGGTAAGACATTGCTCTTCTACTTTCTTTTATTTCTTTAGACATGCTTTCTTTTAGTATTTTGAACATATTTAAAATAGCTGATTTAAAGTCTCTGTTTAGTAAGTCCAGCGTCTGGACTTTCTCAGGGGTAGCTTCTGTTGACTGCCTTTTCCCCTGTGTATGGGCCCTGCTTCCTTGTTTCTTTGCATGCTTTTGTAATTTTGTTAAAAACTGGACGTTTTAAATAATGGAAACTCTGGAAATAGAATCTTTCTCCCTCTGCAGAATTTGCTGTTATTGCTGTTGTTATTTTTGTTGTTGCTGCTGTTTGTTTGTTTAGTGACTTTTCTGGACTTATTCTCTAATTTGTATTCTTTGTCATGTGCAGCTACTGAAGTCTCTGCTTGGCTAGCTTAGTGGTTAGCTAGTTATCAAATGGAGATTTCCTTAAATCCACTAAACCAGTAAGTCTCCCAGCCTTTGCTGAGGTGCTGTCTGTACGTTAGAGTAGAGCTTACAACTCTGCCTTAGCCTTCACTTCCTGCTGGTGCAGAGCCTCAAGGTCAGCCAGAGGGGAGAGGTTAGGGCTTTATCTGGTCTTTCCTGGGCACACACACAGCCCTATACGTTCATGTGGCATTCCAGACTCCCAGGAATATATTGGAGCCTTTCAGAGCTTCCTGTGGGAAATCCCATTTCCTAGCTTTTTCTTTCAAGCTTTTTGGTCAGCCTCTTGTTTGCCTCAACTGTCTGTGCCTCCCCAGGTAGCTGCAGAGTTAAGCAGTTGCCACTTACTATTTTGGGCAAATGCCCTGGAGATAGAACAGAGAGAGTGCTCAGCTAGGTCAGATAAAGTCAAGCCTTGAGAATAGAGCTTACTGGCAAGCTGCCAGCAGGTCAAATGGTGACAGTTCTCTAGGGATTTGAATTTTGGGGAGTTCTAAACGTGTCTGGCCTCTCTAATGGCTGCTAGGCTGCCGGTTTTTACAGCTGCTGTCTTCACGAGGCTGTTGATTTTTAAGGCAATCCCGGAGCTGGAGGAGGAAACAGAATTAGCACACATTAAAACAACTCAGACGTCACTGTTCTTACTGAGATTCAGGCACTTTTCTTGGATAAATGTTCCTCAGAATGTTGCAATCCTTTTATTAATTTCCAGATTCTGAAAAAGTTGATTGATCATTTTTGGTGGAATTCTTACTGCTGTTATGGAGGAGCAGGTCTTTAATCTGCCATCCTGTAAGCTAACTCTCTGTCAGTGCTTTATCAGCTGAGGCCCTTTGTGCAGTAAGAATCTGGTTTCCTACTTTCTCTCATTTTCCTTCTTCCTATCTCTGTCTTTGAGTCTTGAAGTGGCCCTAAGGGAGTGTTAAAAAGTACAGGGTACTGTAACCTACCTGTCACCACTCTTCATTAGAAGTGAGTCTCAACTTTTGGATGGAGAGCAAGCATCAGGCACTTGATCCTGCTTTCCCAGGATGCTCTGCAGACCGGTATCACACTGATCTGCTCGATCAGTTGCTCATCTGCCAACAGAGTCCATCTTTTGCAGTCTGGCCAACTTTGCATATTATCCTGTGATGAAGTAAACTCTTTGTTCCCCTAAATTAGTGTTGGAAAACAAAATGCTAATAGTTAAAATGGCTATTTCCTCTGGATACTGTTGGGATTTAAAAGGCCAGACATAACATTAATTTTTCTAGATCTAATCTTAGTCCTGGATAATGGCTTGAGTTTTCTGTTAATTAAATGTGTACATATGTTTAAAATCTAAATTCTCACATGCAATTTAAATTTGAATTTTCTACCTGACTAGATGTTTGGGTTTTAGGTAATTTTATGACAGCCTTTGATTTCGGAGGCCATCAATCTTCAATTCTATAAGGTGGAAATACAAATGCTATTTGTCAGAAGTAAAGAGATTCTGTTCTGAAAAGCTCTGTATGATTGTATAGCTAATTACCATGTAAAAGTTTGTGTTTTTTGCATTTTATGTATTTGTGTATTTTCTTCTCTTATTTGTTAGATTACAATTGAACCAAGTAGTCTAAAATGTGATATTACATGGTGGTACAACAATTTTGAAATCTTGAAAGATAAAACTGGAAACATTTGCTTGTATTTTTTTTTCACCTCGTAGTGTTTTGTTAATGAGACATTTTATACTGCCATAAACCCAGGGCAATAATATAGGTGTTGATTGATTTTTGGATGACAAGGGGCTTCTCTAATTGCAGAATTTGACATTTGTGTCACTTCTGCTGTTTTAGGTGAGCAAGACGTGGAAGGTGATTGCGGAGGATGAGGTGCTGTGGTACAGGCTGTGCCAGCAGGAAGGGCACCTTCCGGATAGCAGCATCTCTGACTATTCTTGCTGGAAGCTCATCTTCCAAGAGTGCCGAGCCAAGGAACACATGTTACGAACCAACTGGAAGGTGGGCAGTGGCCAATATCATTACCTGTGAAAGAATAGCCTGCAAGGACATGGGTATCCAAGCTTTCACTCATAGCCTGAGATTAATTGCCAACAGCGAAGGGAGAGGGGTACACTGAGCCGCCCCTTCAGCTGTTGGTGACTTGTTGCCCATTTTGTTCGCCATTAGATGATTTGCCTCTGTTTTCAGCCTCAAGATTTGGGAACGTCCTCTTACTCTGCAGGAGAGGAAGGGTGAGATTGAGTTGCCAGCCACTTCCTCTCTGATTGTTAGGGTGGTCAGAGGAGTGCTCCGTGCAGCCCCTTTGACTTTCACCAACTCTCTGGAGGGGCCCAGAAAGCAAAAGCACTACCTGCATACAAAAGAGGAGCCGAAAATGTCATTTCCAGTAAATGTAAGAGGGAGATGATTAAACATCTCTAAGCACTGTCTTCTCTTCCCTCACATAACCTACTGGCGTGCTTCCATAACATTTATCACTTCAAAGTCTCTACAGAAATATTAGATCACAGCTAAGAATTTGCACAGTGAAGTGTTTCCATAGGAGATAACTGTCAAGAGCCGTGTTACATAAAGCTGTTTGAGGCATGACGAGACAGCAGTGTGGTGGCAGTGTTTCCTTCCCACCTGGGAGGCTGGAGATTCAGTGGCAGAGAAGGGATGGAAACATTCTCTTTACTCCCGTAAAGGTCAATCCTAATAGACTTTGAGATTAACAAGTTTTTGTGCATTACTGATAGTGACATATTGCCTATGTGCCTGTCTGTCCCTAGTCACCTCCTAACCTGATTAGTGACCGATACGCTTGATCTGGGCAACCTCACACAGTTTCTAGGAAAGTCAATAAGAGCAGTGTCTCTCTAATTCAGGGGTTCTCAACCCCAGCACTAGTGACATTTAGGGCCAGCTAATTCTTTTTGTGGGGGGCTGTTCTGTGCACTGCAGGCTGTTGAGCAGTATCTCTGGCCTCTCCCCGTTAGATGCCAGTAGCATTCTCCTCCCCCAATCATGACAACTAGAAATGCCCCTAGACATTGCTGAATGTCCCCTGGGAATCAAAATCCCCTCCCGGTCGAGAACCACTATTCTGAGAGTTAGTGTGGTTATCCTTTCTTAGGCCGTTAAGACACCACCACTAAGACAGGTCACGCTGGCCCCACAGTGCCCTTTTCCATCGACCTACGGTAATAAACTCATCTGGAGGAAGCCCCCAATCCCTCTTGCCCGTGTGCCTGGGTAGGTCCAGATGATGGACACAGGCAGAAACATATGACAAAGAAAGCTGCCCAGACAGACAAAGGGTCAGAAAGCAGAGGGTCTAACCCTGGTGGGAGAGTCTGCGATTTAAGGAAAGCTTAAGAACTGAGTGTTAATGGGGCCTTTCTCTCCAGAAAGGAGAGATACTTTTGAGATTTACAAGCAGGAGACTTGGAGATATTTGGCATCCCCAGGCTTGAATTCGAAGATGTCAGACCCTGGTAGAAAAAAGCAGCAGCTGTGTTGTTTGCTTCCTCTTTGGTGATGGAGAAAGCAAGGGAAGAGGACAGGTGTGTCCTTGTTGGGCCTGGAGGTGGCAGAAGTGACAATGTTTTAAAGACCCACCACCTAGCATTTGGCACTTAGTAAGACTTCACAAGTTATATGCAATCTAGCTGAATGGCTATTTAGTATTTCTTTCTAACTAGCACGAAGTCATCTGTTAGGTAAATACTCACTACATGGCTGTTGATTGAGTGAACTGGAGTGGACTGCAGGCCAAACGAAACATGAGGGAGACTTCTATTTGGAGCATGTCAGGTCCATTTCCTGACACTATTAACAAGGAGAATTCTAGGAGTGAAATTTTAAACGATGTATCTTTCATTAAATGTAATGGTGGGATTCTTACCAAAATTCTGGAACGAAAGAAAGCCTTATCAAAACGTGAAAGGCAGCTGGGCACTGTGAGTCACTCCTGTAATCCCAGCACTTTGGGAGGCTGAGGCAGCTGGATGACTTGAGGTTAGGAGTTCCAGACGAGCCTGGCCAACATGATGAAACCCTGTCTCTACTAAAAATACAAAAATTAGCCAGGCATGGTGGCACAAGCCTGTAGTCCCAGCTACTTGGGAGACTGAGATTGGAGAATCGCCTGAACCCTGGAGGTGGAGCTTGCAGTGAGCCAAAATTGCGCCATTGCATTCCAGCTTTGGCAACAGAGCAAGACTGTCTCAAAAAAAAAAAAAAAAGAAAGAAAAAGAAATGAAAGGCAGTGTTGGGGCAAGTTGCTTTACTTTTGTCTGCCTCCATTTTCTCTTCTCTAGAGTGGGAGCTAGGAGTGGCACTGCTCATGGCTTCATGGTGAGGATGATTGTCATCAAGTGTCTGCCACTCCTCCTGCAGAGGCTGGTCCACACTCAGTGCTCAGGCGAGGTTGGCTGTAGGAGCGCATAGTCCTCTGCACACAGATGCAAGGTTCTGTGCTGTGCATGCTCTACTTCAGGATGGGTTAGGCAGGCGATTTGGTTTGGTACCTCCTAAGTCAGTGTCTGGGGAGACCCTAGAAGGGACCCCAGGGTTCTCAGGTACCTCCACAAAGGGACTGACCTGCAAATGCATGAACTTATCTGGAACTGCAATTCAATGTCAACCTGGAAATCGTTTGCTAAACTAATTACTATGGTGGCCATAGTATTCTTTTTCCTGGTGTTTGCATACATGCAGGTTTTCATCTTAGACCCTTTATTTTTCTTTCAATACCTTTTCCCTCACAAGAGCTTTTCTGTTATTGTAACCTTGGCTGCGGCCCTCACACAGCTGTTTCCCAGTTCCTTGCCTTCCCTTCCCATATCTCCAGTCATAGGACAGCTCCACGTGGATGTGTCCAGTTTTGTCTCAGCCTTAGACTCGTTGCTTGGATTAAGACCATCATGCGAATTACTTTGCTCAGTTCTGGAGTCTAGGTGCTTAATAAATGTGTATTTTAATGGAATGATATCATAATCTTTTTCCTAATAATAGAAATAATAATAATAATGGCTACCACTTAGCGAACACTTGCTGTATGTTAAGAACTGTGCTGGGTACTACACTGTTTCTAGTCCTCGTCCTTGTCCCAGTCTGGTAAAATTGAAATTATGGTATTCTTGACTATCTTTATTCATGCTTGCTTTGTGGCTTAACTATCTCACTTTTCCCAACCTCCCACATGTAAATACTTTATATCCATTCAGATTTCCTTCATTGTAATTCAATTTAATTTTTTTTTTTTTTTTTAGAGATAGGGTCTCACTCTCTTGCCCAGACTGAAGTACAGTGTTACAATCATAACTCACTGTAGCCTTAAGTTCCTGGACTCAAGTGACCCTCCTGCCTCATCCTCTCAAATAGCTGGGGCTACAGGCACATGCCACCACACCTGACTATCTTTTACATTTTTTGTAGAGATGGGGTCACCCTATGTTGCACAGGCTGGTCTCAAACTTCTGAGCTCAAGTGCTCTTCTTGCCTCTGCCTCCCAAAGTGCTGGGATTACAGGCATGAGCCACTGTGCCCGGCCTAAACTTTCGTTTAAATACTATTTCCATGAAACCTCTGACCTCTCAGTTAGAAATAGTATCATCTCTTCTCCTTTTTCTCATCCTGATCTTTTTCTATTTGTATATAATTTTGCATTTTATTCTGAGAATCCTCATAAGAGTTAACAGGTAAGGTATCATGTAATACTTTCTTTTTGCTGAACTGAACTTTTTCGTATACTTTATAAGCTTCTTTAGATACTTGCCACTCCCAGCAGATATGTGCCAGCCTATTGTGGATGGTAGTTATTGGTGAGCACATATTTGCTTTCTATTCTGTAACCTCCTGGAAGATGGGGCAGTGTCTCACACATCCCGTGTCCTCGAGTTCAGTGCCTTTGGGATATATGGTAACTCGTCCATGCTTGATAGCTTAGCATGTGAGTCATCATTTTTGGCTTTTTGAATGCCCACAGAACTTTGAATGCACTTGCTCTCTATGCTGTAGAGAATTGCTGTGGAAAGTAGGTGAAAAAGCACGATGCTTGGCTTTTGGGCTGTCCCAAGAATAGTCTAAACTGCATCCCCCTTTTCCTCACGCAGAATCGCAAAGGTGCCGTGAGTGAGCTGGAGCACATTCCTGACGCGGTTTTGTGTGATGTGCATTCTCACGATGGCGTGGTCATTGCTGGGTAAGCAAAACCATTTCCACTGAGTGCTCTGCATCTGAAGGTCTATCATTTCTCACGTACCGCCCTCTGAGTACCAGTGACCTTAGCTTCCCTTGAGAGCATGTACCTCCCTCAGTTACAGCCCATGTGGAAGAGGGAGAGTCTCTGTGATTCTGTTCCCGAGGACGTGAGAGTGCCGCAGCGAGGGTGAGAAGCACATGGTGTAGAGCGGATCTGTGATCCATTTGTCTCAATATGTCTTTCCCAGCTTTTAAATCACTTTTGTGGCATGTTATGTGAGATTTTCATTAAGGCAAACAGTTTGTATTCTATGAAGACATAAAAAAGTCAAGCAGATATAATAAGTGTTGGCACAGACAGGCCCTGTTCTCATTCTCTTTTTCTAAATCCCTTATTGTGAAGAAGGGCTGTGGCCACACATAATCTTCCTTCCCCACCATATAGTACATATTTGTTACTTAAGTTGTCCCAAAATAGTTTTTTTTTTTTTTCCTCCATGGCCAAGACATTTACTTTTAGCTTCTGTAAATTCCTTCAGCTTCTGTCCCAAAAACCACTTTGATGGAGTCTTCCTACTTTGTTACAGAGGTACATTTATATACTTAATTACTGTACAGTAAGATCAGTTTTCTTTTTGGATTAGGAAGATGTCATGAACTAGATTGTATACTTAATACCATAAAGTAGAGACCAGAATGCTTAAATTTCTGAGTTTGGGTCACCTATGGATTGAGACGCCTTAGGGAAGTTCCTGCCTATGGGAAAACAAAACAAACCTTGGACTTTAAAACTCAGTAGTAGAGGAGTCCTTTTCTTTAAAGAAAAATCTTTCCTTAAGCAGCATTCCTTAAAGAGCACCTTTTGAATAGAAATTCCAAAGAGTCGGATTATTTTAAAATTTTGTGGTATGCAGTGCCTGTGAAAAAAAGTATTTCTGCTTTAAACAAGATATACCCAGGAGGAATGCTTTTCTTCAGTTTCTGTTTTACTGGCTATGATTTAGAGGTGAAAGCCTTTCTTGGGAGTGCTGCAGAACTAGTTTTAGAAAGATTGATGGTCCAGATACTTGCGATTCTGTCCATTAAGTTATCAGTGCACATTGGGCTTCTCCACCTCATTGCTAAAATATGGGCCTACGATCGCCCGATATGCAGCTCCTTTCTACCCACAAATGCTACAGTTTGGTGGGAACTCCAGAAGTTACTTAGATCATTCCAGCTAAAGGGATCTCTGCCTAGAGTGTCAGAAGACACTTGAGGACAGAAGGCTGAGACTGTACTGAAAGAGTCACAAAAGAACTTACAAATAAAGGAGAGCCTTGAGTCTCAAAACCACTTACGAATTTCTTCTCTGGAGCTCCCGAAGGGCAGGCCCCTTACGAGTCCAGATGCCAGTCCTTCTTTCCCTGCCTCTCTGTTCCCTCGGGGTTTGTTCAACATTATAGATTATGCCAACACAGAGCAAAACGATGGCCGAGTTCTGTGGATCAATAGGATGAAACCTGATCTATGGGTCAGAGAGGCTGCTCACGGCTCTTCTTTCTAAGAAAACCTTACGTTGATGGCTTAGCATGAGAGGCTTCAGTCTTGCTTGTATGTACAGCATCTTGTGTTTATCATTAAAATTTTATCTGGTGGTTACGATGCTTGTTTTCTGGGTCAGATCTTGAATTCCTTTTCATTTGAGACAGTGGTGTTTGTGGTTACCTCATTCCCAATCAATGTTGAATTCACCAGGCTTTCTACAGTTATGTATCTCCAAGGAGCTTCTTAAAGAGACAGTGGCCACCTCACCCCTTCTTTCTCTTGTACTTACCTTGTGTTTCTCTTATTCTTCTTTTTTCCTTCCCTTTTCTCTTCCTTTTGCACAAGTGGAGTCTGTTCAGAGGCTTAGTTTTATGTAACTAGAGCTAAACTATGAAGCATTTTTGCATTTATACCTATTAAGTACATTTCATATCATTGATGGAGAGCAGAATCTCTTTTTCTCACCTTTTAAGCAATCTGTGTAAATATTCCTGGTTCGGAGTCATGTTGCGTAGGCCCAGACTGATATTTATTGCAGTGAACCTCATGATGGACCCAGTCATGGTTCTTCCCTACTCTTCACATAAAACCAGTGAAATCTGAAAATAGTCACTCATTCATAAACGCATTTGACACTCAAATACCCATCATGTGAACAGGACCGGGCCCCTGTTTACCTGAGGCTTGTTTTTCCAGTGGAGAAACGGACATTCTTTCCAAAGCATTTGATGGTTCAGTTTTGTCCATGAGTCTTTGCTTACTCTACAGTCTTACAAATAATTTCCAGTTAACTTTTCCTGACATTCAGAACTCTTTGACATTTCTTTTCTAACCTACCTTTTTCCTTATTACACTTGTCAAGTGTACTTTTGTTTTTTCCACACTGTTCTGTTTAGTTACCTCTGACTGTATCATTTTTTTTAGTTGGGGTACAGTCATATGCCGCATAACAGCATTTCAGTTAGTGATGGGCCCCATATATGATATTGGCCATTCGTGTACCCTAGGTGTATAGTAGGTTCTGCCACCTGGGTTTGTGTAAGAACACTCTATGATGTTTGCACAATGATAAATTCACCAAAGGATGCATTTTTTCTGAGTGTATCCCTGTCGTTTAGTGACACATGACTGTATAATTCATATGCCATAAAATTCACTCTTTCAAAGTGTACAATGCAGTGATTTTTGTTTAGTAGATTTACAAGGTTGTGCAACAACACCACTATCTAATTCCAGAACATTTTCATCAACCCAAAAAGAAACCCAGAATCCATTCGTTAAGGCCAATTGCAGTCCTGTCTCCTCCCAGAGATTTCTCTAGCACTGTAGCCTAGCGTCCACTCTTCTGGGAACTCCTGGAGACAGGACCATCTGCAGCTGACAGGGCAACTTGTCGTGTGGCCTCGCTGTTTCACTGAAGCATTTTTGTTTTATATTGTTATTTTACTTAGAAATAATATTTAACTTTACAGCCATCTACTATATTTTCCTTCTAGCAATTTGTACAAAAGCATCTTTTTAAATTTAAATTTAAATTTTTATTTTTTTGAGACACAGTCTCACTCTGTCGCCCAGGCTGGAGTGCAGTGGTGCCATCTCGGCTCACTGCAACCTCCGCCTCCCAGGTTCAAGGGATTCTCCTGCTTCAGCCTCCCGAGTAGCTGGGACTACAGGCGTGCACCACCACACCCAGCTAATTTTTATATTTTTACTAGAGATGGGGTTTCACCACGTTGGCCAGGCTGTTCTCAAACCCCTGGCTTCAAGAAACCTGCCCACCTCAGCCTCCCAAAGTGCTGGGATTACAGGCATGAGCCACTGCACCCGGCCTGTAAGCATCTTTTAAAACTATGAGTGGTATGTCATATTTTGTTAAATGTATACTGTTTTATATGGCGTAAGCATTAAAACTTAATACACAGACTCCCCTTGCCCCCTACCACATGTATATGATGTTATGTGGGAAACTGGAGAAATGCCTATGTCTGTTCTCTAATTTCTTGGTTTTCTCAGCTTAGAATCATACAATTTTAAACCTGGAAGTAACTTTAAGAGATGATCCGTTCTGAGACCCTCATCTTGCGTGAGGTGGCGGAGGCTCAGAGCCATGCTGGGTGTGCGTGAGTGGAGCCGCTCCATCGTGTTTCTGCAGCATCCACAGGCAGGGCTGGCTGGTGAGGCTGCCGTCTCCGGTTCTCATTTGCTGCTCTGAAGCTTTGGCTATTGTAGCGTCATTTTGGTTTTTCTTTTGTGACATGTGCCTATTTAAAAACAAAAGCAGCTGGGCGCATTGGCTCACGCTTGTAATCCCAGCAGTTTGGCAGGCTGAGGCGGGCAGATAACGAGGTCAGGAGTTCAAGACCAGCCCGGCCAACATGGTGAAACCCCGTCTCTACTAAAAATGCAAAAATTAGCTAGGTGTGGTGGTGGACACCTGTAATCCCGGCTACTTGGGAGGCTGGGGCAGGAGAATTACTTGAACCCGGGAGACAGGTTGCAGTGAGCTGAGATTGCGCCATTGCATTCCAGCCTGGGCGACAGGGCAAGACTCCGTCTCAAAAATAAATAAATAAATAAATTAAAGTAAAAAGAATAAAAACACAAGCAGTGGTAAAAACCATGTTGTTTTGCAACTGTGTTAGAAAGTAGAGAAGAGAAAGTCACTCAAATTCTAGCATGGAATACAACCTTTGTTAAGGTCTCCCATGTGTCTGGTTTGGTTCTCAAGTCTGTTTTTCTATGCATGTTTTTTCATAATGTGATTATAGCCTTTGTTAAATTTGTGGCCTTTTTCCCTCACCAAACTGATGAATTTTTTTCGTGTTGTATATTTTTCATTACTTTCTTTGATTTGTTGAAAAAACACTTTGGATAATTATACCCCAGTTTCCCTATTTATTCCCCTAATAGTGAACATTAATGTCATTTCCTGTGTTTTGTTATATGGATGTTATGCATATTTTATGTATATATGTCTGCAAATTTTTCTCCTGTTTAGCACTACAGATCTTTATTTTAAAATGATTAGACACATGCTACTGTAGAAACTTGAAATTCTATATAAGTGCATAAAATAGAGAGTTAAAGTTCTTTCATTATCGTCTCCTAGTCTTGCATTCCTGATTGTTTTCCCAGGCTAGAGTCCTGTAAGCAGAATTACTGGATTCAGGAGAATGAATTTTTATTTTCCAGATTAATAAATTATTTAAAAATGCTTTTGTAGCCCTCAGCTTCTTTGCAATCTAACCTTTTGACTTGAAGTCTCCAAACCATCCCTGCCATCTTCCTGTCAGTGCTGTACATGGTGAAAGCCCATGCCTCCTGCCCTCTTCCTTCCTCCCCATCTAACCTGGCTCTGTCCCAGCCCTACTGCACTGCACTCTCAGAGGTCCCCTGTGATCTTTTGCTCAACAAACCAATGGCCTTTTCTTGGCTCGTCCTCTCCAGCCTCTTGGCAGCATTTGGTCCTGTTGACTTTCCCCTTTTGAAATGGTGGCGGCCTTGTGTTAAGCATCTTTGTGCCCTCAGAGTCTAACATCTTTCCCAGGACCCACGAAACTTTGAGGCAAGTGTGTAAGAAAGGAAAACTCCCCTTCGGCGACCCCACACTCTGGGCTTCCATTACCTCCTTGAGCGCCTTCTCTGGCCCTCGCTCTTGCCTTTCTCTGCTGTCACTTGACCACTTAGCAGGGATATGCAGCAGCGCAGAAAAGACCTGCACCCGTTGTTTTCTTTGCTAGAGAGAGAAGTGGATGTGCCTTCAACTGCGGCTCAGCCATTCAGACACCACTTTTACTTTGCTTTTTCAGCGAACATTTCTCATTTCTTTAACTTGAGAAATATTTGTGTTCACAAGTCACCAATCTCTACAGAATCAGTCACCTGTCTTTCTCTCAAAGTTCAGCGCCTGTCTGCATTTTTATCGGTGATCTGCTGGACCTCCAGAAATGCTAGCGAGGTTTAGTGTGTGTTTTCCTTGTGTTTTAGCAGAGAGGTTGTCTAGAAAGTTAGTTGATAGTAAGTGATCAGGAAACGTGTCTTTTGTTTCTTTGATTTATTGTGGTAACAGCTCTTAGAATTTTAGAATGTTTTGAAAATTATATGTTTATTCTTGAGAAGAAAGAACAGAAGAAAGGGGTATATGGAAACCTTCCTGTTCTGTTTTGTGATGCTTAGACTGTTCTCGTCTTCCTTCTCCCCAGTTGCCCTCTGGAAGCTGAGTGTTGCAATCAGATGACATCATGAGTTCAAAAAAGTCACAGTATAAAACCTGAGGTACAGGACTAGGTGTCGTTTGCCATAAGTAGTGAAGGAGAGCCACCTAGTGAAAAGTGCATCTCAGGTAGAACCAGGAGCTCCTTGGAGGCCTTGTGCCAGCTCTGCTAACCATTAAGCCATTAGCTCACCAGAAGCTTTTATCAGATGCCCAGGAGTATGATGTTTTGCAATAAACTCCCTCCTCATTGTTACTTGAGATTCATAAGGCTAAAGCACTCTAGTTGGCATAAGAAAACACCTTTTTCTATTCACATGAGAGGACATTTTCCCTCTTTTGGTTTTAAAAAAACATCAAGCACCCTGTTTGTGTTGAGGTTTTTTTCATTACTCCTAAATATTTTTTCCCCTGATTTCTGCCTTTTTAGCCTGCAGTTCCTGCCTTTATTGGAAGGAGCAGGACTGTGTATCCATGTTTCTTCTCTGCCAAGTGTGGTTGGAAGGAGCACTGTATCATTTGTTGCAAAATATTAGCGCTCTTCTTTCCCTAAAAACACTCAGTTGTCCCATTTTTGCTTCATTCCTTTTGAGGCAAGTGTGCCCAAGTAGATACAAAACAAAACTGCCTATACCTCTCTAGCAACCAGCTGATCTCTGGCTGCTGCTTCAGCTGCCAGACATGACCTGATTCAAATATGTTTTTATTTTTCTGAGCCCCATTTATCCAACCTGCTGTCAGAGTGAGAGGGTTTCCGGTTCTTTGGAGACAGAAAGCAAAATTTGGAGTTTCTAATTTATATATGGAAAAATTGGTGTCTGAATCTTTGGTTGGTTCAGTTTGCCTGTTGGCCCTTCAGTGGAATTTTATCATTGTTTTACATTTAAGAAGTATTGGAAAATATCATTTTAGACAGGCCAGGCACAGTGGCTCATGTCTGTACTGCCAGCACTTTAGGAGGCCAAAGTGGGTGGATCACTTAGGGTCAGGAGTTTGAGACCAGCCTGGCCAACATGGTGAAACCCTGTCTCTACTAAAAATACAAAAATTAGCTGGGCATGGTTGCACGTGCCTGTAGTCCCAGCTACTCGGGAGGCTGAGGCAGGAGAATCGCTAGAACCCAGGAGGCGGAGGTTGCAGTGAGTCGAGGTCATGCCACTGCCCCCCAGCCTGGGCAACAGAGTGAGACTCCATCTCCAAAAAATAAACAAAGTCATTTAAGGTAACTTGAAATACCTTGCTTTTAGCCATGTTGTCCTCTGCCTTTTCCAGTAATTACAAATGTACCTGTTATTGGCTGGGCACAGTGGCATACCTGTAATCCCAGCACCTTGGGAACCCAAGGCAGGTAGATCACTTGAGGTCAGGAGTTCGAGACCAGCCTGGCCAACATGGCAAAACCCCTTCTCTACCAAGACTACAAAAATTAGCCAGGCATGGTGGCACACACCTGCAATCTCAGCTACTTGGGTGGCTGAGGTCCAAGAATCACTTGAACCCGGGAGGTGGAGGTTGCAGTGAGCCAAGATTGTACCACTTGCACTCCAGCTTGGTGACAGCAAGACTGTCTCAAAAAAAATTTGTTTTAAAAAGGACCTTTTTATCAACTGTATACCATGCCAAAATATGAATAGTAGCTTTAATGTGAATATGTACATATTTGCCCTGAATTTAAAAATATTTTCTATTCAGAAACTGAAGCCCTCAAGGATGTTGTTTCCAGCACTCTCTTAGTTTTATATGAATGTGTAAAAAATAAATACTGCCTGTGGATTACTTTGAGGCTATTGAGATAACAGACACTTTGTAAATAACATAGGTAGAAGGTTGTGTGAGATAAATGTTGCCCATATATACTTACTAAGGACATGCTTTCCATCTTTCTCCTTTTTTAAAAAAACTTTTTCCCCTAACAGTTTTCCTTTAAACCTTGTTGTGTATAGATTTTCTGCTGCTGCTTATTGTGACATTGGACTATTCCCCATAAGGAATTCGATCATTACCCGTTAGGGACCTCTTTTTAAAAATACTTTTAAATTTATTTATTTTCTGCTGTGAGGTATACATGCTCTTCTGGTAAATAAGTCTGAGGTAAGATATTGATAAGTGACTAGAGGAGAGCATTACATTTATTATATCTTTAATGAAGGAGCTCCAGAATATCCTTAATAAATACTGGTGAACTCATGACTGCATTTATCCATCTCTGGTTCTCCGAGGAATAATGGGAAGGGCCACAGCTACAATAACTCTGCATAATCATCATTGACTCTGACTCTATTGATTGTGATTAACCAAGATGTATGGAAAACAGTTTTAAGTGTGTAGTGCATGTATCTCATAAGGTCCATTAAGACGTTCATTATTTTTCAATTGATGCGTCTTAAGCCCCACTTGATGTTTGTTGTAGTGCATTTCCACAGAAGGACTCTGCACTGTGGGATTGAGTTCATTTTGTTAATTGCATAATACAACTCTGTCATGTTTCATAGAAAATAGTAAATACTCTTGCTTTTATTGATTGGTATTCTTTGGTATTACTGAAGAAAATATGGAGCAAGTGAATAGTTCTTTACACCTTTACATGTTAAGGGCATGAATGTTTCTTGAAATGTGGACACTGCCGTTTTAGGACCCCCTGCCTGATTGCTCAGTAGGCTTTAAACCACTTCCATCTTCTGGGTTTAAGTCAACAGATTCATTCATTCTGTCAACACCCACTAAGCATGGATGAATACCACACACAACCCCCTTGGTCATGGGGAGTTTATAGGCTGGTAAGGGATCCAGTTGCTGGTGTTTACAGAGCACTGTGGGAGGTGTTAGGGTTGGGGAGGAGCATGGTGCCATGACATGCTAGGGAGAGTCACCTCGTACAGGCTCAGCATCAGGCTAGCTTCCTCCTGGGAAATGACTTTCAACCTGAACCCGGAAGGATGACTAGGACTTGGCCAGGTGGAGTTTTCTTTGGGGCAGAGATGCTGCCCTCCTCACTCCCCAGCCAGTAGCGATCATGAATAACCCATTACTGCGTTTGTTTTTCTGGTAAGCTGGATGAAACACAGCTTCAGAATCCTTCTCAACACAGAGCTCTAGGCAGCCACTACCACATATTGGATTTGACACACAAATGAAACCATTTGCTATTCCTGGCCTGAAGCCTCATAACAGGGCCCCTCTTGGCTGCTCTAGGTGCCTGATCAGAATAGAACTGTGACTTGGTTTGGGAGTGGCTGTTTGTGTATGATCCTGTAGAGAGAGAAGTCTTACTAACGGTTCCACATGTTCTCCTGCATGCCCTGAGAAGCAGGCCTGGGAGGCACAGGTTGCACCTGCTTAGCCCTCAGTCCTGCTCCCAGCATACTGAGCCTTTTTTGTTGGCTTCTTGCCTTTCAGTTGCAATTTAGTGGTCGAATTGATGGCTTAGGGTCAGGGGCTGTGTCCTGCAAACCTGAGTCACAATATTGAGAACAATAAATTCCTTATATTGCACTTAAATGGGGGTAGTTCTTAAAAGCAGTATTTGTTTAAAGACAGTGTCATCTGAGGAGGCAGAGTGACTTGTTGGCTAAGCAGTGATTGAGAAAAACCTGGGGCACATTTTGATCCCAGCTGTGCCACTAAAGTGTTTCTTGTGACCCTGGGTAAGTCACTTAACCTTACTTCTCAGCATTCTTAAATCAAAACCACCCCCCAGCTTGCTAGGAAGGGCCTTAAAAATTTTGTTTTTAGCAAAGAAGAGCTGACACATGGAACAAAATAGAAACGCTGCTGGATACTTATGAAGAAAAAAGGTTGTTTTTAGCTGTACAGTATTTATTCCTTCTTCTAGTCCGTTAGTCCAAATAAGTAATCTGCTTATTGGAAACTTACTAGTTAATGAAAGCTCTTTGGTGGTAAATCGTTTTAAATTGGCAATCCCTTTGGCATGCAGAGCTCGAGAGAGGCTCTTATTCCCATTCTTTCAACAAAAATCAGCTGTGGTCTCCGACCTATTTATTTAGAGGTAAACTCAACCTTGCCAAGTGTAGAAAGACTGGGAGAGCACACAGCTTCACTGGGCTGGGGCATATCCTCATTTGGAAAAGACTTCTTTCTTCTTCAGTTTTTCCTTAGTGTTCTTACATCAGCTAGTATATTAGTTGCAGTTGTACTTTGCACAGACACTAATTAGAGAGTCATCAACATTGGGGTCCAAAGGCTTACTGACAATGTAACTGTCATAGTGGCATCTTAATTGGTTGAGTGTAATTGTCATTAGGCAGCGATAAAGACATCTGGAGCTCTGGAGAAAAATCAGCTTTTTTTCCTACCTCCTTTCGTTATCTGTTCTTGCTTCTCCTGGCCAATGTTGTTAAGCACTTTTAGATCACATTTAAGGTTTGGTCCAGGTCCCTCTGCCCCAACCTGTGTTTTACCCTACCAAAGATGTCTGTTTCCTTAGCACAAGTTCATTAGCATGGAGGCTGCCTCCCATGCTATTGTGGCTTTCACTTAGGTTAGATTTGAGAGCCCGCTGCTGAGTCATAACACAGTACCTGCTGCAGTAGGATGTTTAGCCTCAGTTCCTGTCAATACAGGAGACGTAGAGCCTTTTATATTTTACCTCCTGAGTCATTTTGCAGCAAAACATTTTTGTTATTATCATACCTTTTGGTCATGGAGAATGAAGCTAATTTAAATAGATATATGGAAAATTTCTAGCTTATCCCCTGTTTTATAGTTTTCAGTCAGTTTGGAAATAAGTGGAAGCAGTCTAATGCACATCAGTGTGTGCATTCTGCGTGTTTCACTAATCATTACCACTGGAAAGTGGGCAGTGGAAATAAAGAGGTACCCGTCAAGCCAGTCAGGTTGTTACCTGCGGACACCCCCTTTCAGTCACCATTTATTTATGATTAGCTCTGTGTAAGGCACTGTGATGGAGGCTATGGCACTGCGGTAGGGCCTTCTTGAAGACTTTACAGTCAAGTTGAGGAGACGATCAATGCATATGGACTGTAGTAGTAAAAGCAGTTTCTTCAGATAAAGGGCATAGTAGTTGAGTCAGAAAGCTTCAGGCTTCATGGAGGAAGGGAGGGCCTATAGTAGACCTTGAGGGTTTGGTAGGATTGGGCTGAGTTGGTGGTTCTCAATCTTGGCTGTATATTGAAAACATTGATACCTGATTCCATCCCCGGACGGTCAGATTTATTTGGTCTGGGAGGCTGGAGTGCAGTGGCACGATCTCAGCTCACTGCAACCTCCACCTCCCAGTTCAAGCGATTCTTCTGCCTCAGCATCCCAAGTAGCTTGGGATTACAGGCATGCACCACCACACCCGGCTAATTTTTGCATTTTTTGTAGAGACGAGGTTTCACCATGTTGGCCAGGCTGGTCTTGAACTCTTGGCCTCAGGTGATCTGCCCACACCCCCCCGCCCAGCCTCTCAAAGTGCTGGGATTATAGGCATAAGCCACCGTGCCTGGCCTGTATCTGGACTTTTTAAAGCATTCCAGGCAATTTTAATGTGCAGCCCAGGCTGGACCCCACTGGGCTGGGAGATGAGGAGGTGAAGAACTGCAGGAAGGTGGGGCAGGGAATCAGTTCAGAGGCAAGAACATTTGGGAGCCTCTCTGGAGGCTGGCTCGTGTGAAGGGAGAGTAGAAGATGAGGCTGGGGAGAGGGGTGGAAGCTAGTTTGTGGAGTTTTTTCAGTAGGTCTCATAATTAAAATTTAATTCAATAAGGTGTTAAGATGTAAGACCTTATAGAGGGTTCTCGGGGTGTATGGCAAGTACTGTTCTAGTCTGACTGTTGTAGTCATTGCATGCACAGCTGTGAACAAAACCTAGGCCCTGAGCTCAGAAGCTTCAAGCTGGTAGGGAGATGAACAGTGAGATGATCACAGACACCCACAACTGCCATGAGGGAGACATCCAGGCTGCCATCAAGGTAGATCGTAGTGCAGTGTAGTGTGGCACGTGAGGGAGAAAGGAAGTGGTTCCAGAAGAAAGATTCGTGCAGTCAGGTGTTTTGAAGGGCTTGGCTTGTGGGGGAAGACTGAATGAAAGCCGCTCGGAATCAGGGAGCCTGTAGTAGTCGGGTGTGAATGTGAGGTGTTGGGAGATTTGGACCAGGGTGGCCTCTCTGGGAATGAGCAGAACAGAACAAGCTTGGCACCTGAGTATATATAGTGGTGTGGGTAGTGGGCTACAGCGATGTTGAAGGGGCCCCTCTCCTTCCGTACCAGTGACCTGGGACTGATGATCTCATTGATAAAAATAAGGAATTCAGACACCGGCTAGTTTGGCCATGAGCTGAAGCATTTGATTTTAGACGTGTGGAGTCACAGTGTGAGTGGACCAACCTCCTCTGTGGGAGAAATGCTTGCCCAGGAGCCCCTCAGATATGAATAGAGTGCTGCTATCTGTGGGGTTCCTGCCATCCTTCTCTCCTCTTTCCCTGAGTAAGGAGCGGGCTCAACAGTTTCTATTTCACAGCTCACTATTGTCTGGTTCAGCAGCTAAAGCACTTTTTTCCAAGCTTTGTTGTTTTGCTGTCATTTTGGCTCAGTACTCTGTGTTCAGGGAGCTGGGAGGCTGGAGCTGAGGCCACCTAAACCGTCTTTCCTCTCCACCCTTGCCTCCCCACTGTGTCCCCTGTGGGGGCACCACTGAAAACAGTGTGCAGACTGCTGGTGTGGTGTGACACATGGTTAGCAGGAAGCAGAAGGACAGAGACTGGTAGGAAGGAAATACAGTTTCCTAGTTTATGTACTTCTTTTTCTCAACGTGCCTTACTTTTCTGATCTGAATTCCCTTTATCTTTCACTTACCATCTCTGTATTTCCAAAAGGCGTTGCCATTCTTCTTATCTTTCCTGAATTGGCTGGTTCCTGTTACATAGAATTTAACCATAGGAATCTAGTCCCACAGTCTAGACGTTCAAACATGTCTCATCTGTTGTGTCTCTGTAGCTAAGCAAGTGGCCTTACTCCAGCGAATGGCCTGAGTTGTTCTCAGGGTATCACACTGAGCCCGGTATTTTGAGGGCAGTGAGGTCCATGGTATGTGTTCTGGTGTAGGGTTCCTCATTCAGAAGGGTGAGCTGACCGCTGCCTGGAGAGCCTGGGGGCCAGTGGCCATGCTTTGGCTGGGGTGATCTCAGTATCTGCCCTTGCTTGCACTTTGCTGGGCTTAAGGACATTCATCTTGTGTTTCTGCTTACTGGAGGATCAGTGGTCAACCCAGAGGCACAGCAGGCCAGGTTCAGAAAGCATGTCTCTCCCGTTTGGCTCTTTATCCTACATGTGCACTCTCTGGGTGCCACGCTGCAGGTAGACAGCCAAGTTCTCCAACCAAGGAATTGGGGTGACAGAATGGCCTTTGGACTGTGCAATATATGTATTTACTGTAGATTAAGAATTTGGGTGCAGTACTACTAGTAAACAAAGCACTCCTGAATCACAGTACTTCTCTATAAGAAATTCCACCTGAGGCCAGTTGTGGTGGCTCACACCTGTAATCCCAGCACTTTTGGAGGCCAAGGTGGGTGGATCACTTGAGGCCAAGAGTTCCAGACCAGCTGGGGGCAAAGCCCCATCTCTACTGAAGACTGAAAAAACAAACTGGCCGGACATGGTGGTGCGTGCCTGTAATCCCAGCTACTCGGGAGGCTGAAGCAGAAGAATTGCTTGAACCTGAAAGACAGAGGTCTTGCAGTGAGCCGAAATTGTGCCACTGCACTCTAGCCTGGGTGACAGAGTGAGACCCTGTCTCAAAAAAACAAACAAAAGAAAACGAAAACCAAGAAATTCCAGGTTGATCTTCTATAGCTACTTCACTAATGTGTCCACATCATAGATTTCAGTGACTCAGTGAATCTCAGAGGTTATTGCATCAACTTGCCAAAGAAACCCTGCAGGAACTATGGCTAGGGCCTCAGGAAGACTGTGAAACCCCTTAAATCCTTGGCCTATCTTTGTGATTGTGTGGTTCTATCATGAGGCCCTTAAAGGCATTTCTCACCCCTTTTCCCCCATAACACTCAATCGCTTTGCAAGTGGAATAAAACCCTCCGCAGCAGACATAGGCAACATAGCTTAAATACCTTGGTGACGGGCAGCACCCTACTTTATTATCTGGCCATTCTATCATCCTGGGGGCCTCGTGTCTGAGTAGGTTCAGCCTGGCCCTGGCTTTGATGGAAGGAGTCATTTGTTGGAGTGGCACTAGTCATAGGAGAGAGTGAGTACTTCTGTTTTCTAAGTGGGCAAAACCAGGGAGTGTCGTGCATTCAGCAAGAGCTTTTCATGAGCAGGCAGCATTGTCTGGCTGCTAAAGGCAAGATTTAATTGTTTCAGCAAATCAATTAGTCTTTAGGGACTTTAATCAGTCAAATCTGATGCGTGGATGAGGTATTAGAAAGCCTGTGCCTGTAAGACCATTAGTTCTGAGTATCCCTGCAGCATCTCTGTCTTTCGTATGAGCGAGTGTGTGTATTTGTGGGTAAATAGTGTGGCTTATACAAATTTTTGCGAGTGATCCCTGCAGTGGGAGAGCTTGTAGGAGCAGATTGTTGTAATAGTGTAAAAGGAAAACCAAGGAGATCTTGCTACCCATGTCTTATTATTGTTTTCTCATTTGAGATTGTCACCATTGTGCTGTGAGAATGTGAAGCGTGTTCACAGCCTTCTGTCATCTAGTTGACATTTTCTCCTGTTGGAGTCACTCATCTAAACAGTGCCGCAGGAGTGGCTCCACACCACCCGATTCTTACTTGTCTGTTGTTGTAAGGCTCTATGCATTTTCCCCACCATAGCCCTGCTCTTCAATCCCTTTTTGGAACCAAGTGTGTCATTCTCTTCCAGATATACATCAGGGGACGTGAGAGTGTGGGACACCCGCACCTGGGACTACGTAGCCCCCTTCCTGGAATCCGAGGACGAGGAGGACGAGCCTGGAATGCAGCCAAATGTCTCCTTTGTGAGGATAAACAGCTCGCTGGCAGTAGCAGCTTATGAGGATGGTAAGTAACCACAACCCTCCTCCCTATTAAGGAAAAAAAAAGCTTTACAAAAATTAAGCAGCTGTGGCCGGCTCCCCCCTGTAATCCCTCCATACGTACACGTGGGCACACACACATGTTCACACACACACACTCACTTTTGCCTTTATGTGAAGAAGTTGGCCAACAACCGTCAATGCATTAGGAGGCATTGGAACACAGCACCCATTAAAACGGGTGTTTAATTCCTACTGGAACTGTCAGGCTGGGCGCTAGTGCCAGACACAGGGCTGGCCAAAGCATCTTGAGCAAATAACTTGTTTGATGTAAAATATTAAATATACTTGGCCTACTTTTCCTTTAGCCTCTGCTCAGCCCAAAGGGAATAGCAAAAAGGGGATAGACATAGATCATCTATTGACAAATATGGATACAGAAGAATAAAAGTCAGTGCCTACCTTTTCCTGGCACTTAATATACTATACAAGATAATTGATAATAATATGTTTTCTCTTTGACATTGGTAGAATTCTTTTTGAACATGAACAACTATGGATTTTTGGAACTAGGTGGGAATAGTCTAAAGTTAGCTTTACCTATGTAAAGAAACTCTTGACAGTGTATAGCTGTCATGGTCATTTCAATGGCCATGATATCCAGTATGCCCACCTCTCATGCTCCTATCCTCCGTTATATTGTGAAGTGTTGAATCTCCACAAGCTTCATGACCCCACTTGCCCAAAAGTTGGGACCACAACATATTTCAGAATGTTAAGTGTTCATGTCATGGCACCACTGCAAATCTTCAGAGTCGTTGTGACATTAGCAGTTGGCTCAGAGGGACAAAACTAAAATAGCTAATGGGGAATTTTATACCCATGTGCTGTTTAAAAATAAAAATTAGGGCTGAGATCTTACATATATATACCTATATATATATTTGAGACAGGGTCTCACTTTTTTGCCCTGGCTAGAGTGCAGTGGCACTATCTCAGCTCACTGCATCCTTGACCTCCCGGGATCCAGCGATCCTCCCACCTCAGCCTCCTGAGTAGTTGGGACTACAGGCACATGCCACCATTCCCAGCTAATTTTTTGTATTTTTTTTTTAGAGATGGAGTTTCACCAGGTTGCCCAGACTGGTCTTGAACTCCTGAGCTCAAACTGTCCACCTGCTTCAGCCTCCCAAAGTGCTAGCATTATAGGCATAAGCCACTGCGCCTGGTCTTGAAAATATTTTTATATTTTATATAATTACTTTAGCAATGTGATGTTGGTTTGATGTTAGTAGACACTATTGATGGATTTCCTTTTCAGCCTATAGAAATTCAGCTAAGCTATTTCTGTGGTGTAATTAATATTTCATATATTTATTGAGACCCTGGATAGATACCATAAGAACAGCTTAAACATGTTTGCTACTTTCCAAATTATCAATGAGTTTTTTTTCCAAAATACCTATGCAAAGATTGCAATCCTTTTAAGTTAGAATCATACAGTTTTAGGATCATCTAATAGCCATCTCCTACCATTCACACACACGAATGTGCACACACATACTCTTCTACAGATGGGGAAACGGAGGTGCAAAAACCCACTTCAGCTAGGTAGGTGAAGTCAGCAGTGAATCCAGAACTGTGATTGTGTCTCCAGGGCCGTGCTGCGGTGGTCATGCTGCTTATGGAATCCTGGACATAAAGACTCTTGTAGAAATGTGCGCCCAATTGATTTGCAGCCCATGTCTCACATCTCGTGAGCTTGAAAATACAGCTTGAGGTCATGTGCAGGGGTGCTGCTGCTGGTTTTATGTTGTTAGAATTGTCTTCATTTCCCTCATCCCCTATTGTGGCACAGAAATCTTGGGAAAACAACGTAGGCATGGTAAAGAATCTACTTTTTTTTTTTTTTTTTGAGACAGGGTTTTGCTCTGCCACCCAGGCTGGAGTGCAATGGCACCATCTCGGCTCACTGCAACCTCTGCCTCCTGGGTTCAAGCGATTCTCCCCTCAGCCTCCCGAGTAGCTGGGATTGCAGGTGCCCACCACAACAACCAACTAATTTTTGTATTTTTACTAGAGACAGGGTTTCACCATGTTGGCCAGGCTAGTAATCTACTTTCTTTGGTAAATGCTTAGCAATTGATTGCCAAAATATATTTTATATTCTTTTTTTTTTTTAAGTCATAGTTAGAATTCAAACAGAGCAAAAATGTATATAAAATGACAAAGAAAAAGTATGCAAAAAGAAGTCGAGGTATTCCTCCCTGTCCCATTTCCAGGCCCTCTCACATTTTACTCATGGAGGGGTCCTGCTGTATATCCTTTTATACAATTTTTTTTTTTTTTTTTAATAACTTAATGGCACATCTTGGTGGTCTTCTGTATTCACACTTACATGGTAAACTTTATTCTTTTTAATGCCTGTGTAGTACTGCATTATGTGGCTGTACCATCATTTATTTATTAGGACCCTCATTGATGCACATTTGAATTGTTCATTTTTGTTACTGAAAACAGTGCTGCAAGCAATATGCTTGAACGAGCGCCAAGATGGACTTGTCCAAGGGTGGCCGTGGGGTGAGGTGCAGTGATTGCTAGGTCGGAGGCTATGGCTGCTTTAGGCTTTGATAACTATTGCCAAATTGCCAACCAAAAAGGTTTCACCAGTTTTTAGACTCACCAAAAGTATGTGAGACTGACTGACAGGTGAAAATGGCATTTTATCGTTTTTGTTTGCCTTTCTTTAATCACATGTGGACATCTTTTCTTTGTGTGTTGTTAGCTGTTTCTATTTCTTCCTCTGCAAATAGTTTGTTCCTGTCTTTCTTCATTTTGCCTTTGGGTTGTCATCTTTTCTGACTGAAAAGAAAGCTTGGGAAATAATCCTTTGCGATATGTATTTCCGATATTTTTTCAGTATGTCATTTATTCTTCTTTGTTTGTTTTGAGACAGAGTCTGGCTTTGTTATCCAGACTGGAGTGCAGTGGTGCAATCTCGACTCACTGCAACCTCTGTCTCCTGGGTTCAGGCGTTCTCCGGCCCTCAGCCTCCCGAGTAGCTGGGATTACAGGCGCCTGCCACCACGCCCAGCTAATTTTTATATTTTTAGTAGAGACGGGCTTTCACCGTGTTGGTTAGGCTGGTCTTGAACTCCTGACCTCAAGTGATCTGCCTGCCTTGGCCTCCACAAAGTGTTGGGATTACAGGCATGAGCCACTGCGCCTGGCCTGTGATTTATTCTTTAATGGACTTGTTTTCTAGAAAGTACTTGGTGTGTGTGAACGATTTTAATTTTTTAATCTATAAGTGAGTGGGTTTTATTTTGTAATTTAATGTTTTTGATTACTACATTTTTAGGGTTCAAAGATCAAAAATAATATAAAGTTATGTATTGAGAAATCATGCTGCCACCCACTTTTGTCTGCTCCATTCATAAGTAATCATATTTTTTACTTTCTTATATATCCTTGTATTTTAGTATTACAAGTACAAGCAAATATGAGTGTGTATATTCTTATTGTCCCCTTTTCAAAAAACAAAAGACAGCATACTATTTATATGATTCCACACCTTGACTTTTTTCTCTAAATAGCATATCTTAAAAGGCAGTCCATGTCTGTGTAGAGAGTACCCCGTTTGCACGCCTGAATGGTAATTCCATTGTGTATAAGCACTTTGGTTTATTGGAGAACAGTTGTGTTGTGTTTGCCATTACAGTGGTGTAGTGAAAAACCTTGTAAAGATGACCTTTCACGCAAGCGCAAGGAGGATTGTTTTCTGGGTTACAGGGTAAATGCAAATGGAGTTTTACTATTTTATGCTCTCACCAGCAAGCCATGAGAGCATGCCCGTTTCCTCACAGTTTTGCCAACAAAGTATGTTTCCAGCTTTTGGGTATTCATCAGTTTGAGAAGAAATGGTCATCAAGTGTAGTTTTAACTTACATTTCTCTTAGTGTGAGAAAGGTTAAATTTAAGAAAAAAATGTGTACCTGCTACTTGTAGTTCTTTCTTTTTCTTCTGTTACTGTTATGACTTATTTTTTATATTTTTATCTTGACAACTTCGTCTTGGATTAGTATGCAGTATGGTTCCAAGTACATCTTTTTTCCAGCATAGCCCATTTCTACCTAACTGGTTTGAGGCACTGCCTTTATAAGCTTTTAGCTATGAAATTCACTTTGTATCTGGGTCTGTTTCTGAACTTTGTGCTCTGTTTCAGTTGGTCTGTCTGGCAGCTTACATTTACATCAAGCTTGTCAGTCTCGTCCTTTGGGGTTTCACGTCATGGTTGGGAAGATGATTACTCAATGCCTGGGTAAAATCTATAGTGCTTCCAAGGCTGCAGTGTTTCCATTGAAATCTTTGATTCGTTTCAAGTTCATTTTGGTATTAAGGGCTCTTGCTTTTTTAGAGCCCTTGTGTTTCCCTGCTCCTCTCTCATGCTGAGCTTGTTTTATTGGTCTGATTCGGGTTGTTACTGTTTCTGTGATAAACAACAAGTTCTATTCTTTTCCGCAGACCTCAGGTGGTGTCATCTTTGGTCCCCCTTCAGTTTAATAGGTTGACACTATGGTATTTACACCAATATATTCATGAATAGCTACTTCTGGGCAAAGACAGATTCAAATAATCAAACCCACATTTTTATATTGCTTCTTTCCAGGAGCAGCTAACTGGCACTTCTTAGGCAGGAACATGACAAAAAAGGAAATTTACCTTGTGGGGTCTGCTGTCTAAAATTTGTGACATGGAAAAGAAGAATAAGATAATAAAATGAGTTAATGAACTTCAGTTCTCTGATTGTGCCAAAGTGAGGCTCTGTAGCCATTGAAACGCCCTTGCTGGTCTACACGCACATTCTCAGTGGAGGGAATCGTATCCAGAGGGGGAGATGGAACCTGCTTTGGGGAAAGGGAGTCATCCCTGCATCCCTTTTAGCCTCTTTGCCCCGTAGGAACACTGTACACGCACCTGGGGTGTAGAGATTTGGCAAGGTGATCCACAGTTGTGATTTTTTGAATTCCAACCCACTGGCCTCATATTTCTTCTGCCTTGTTTCCGATTGTCAGCACTGGCCATCCTCCAGTTTGATTTTACCACTAATTGTGTTGCACGTTACCATACCGAAATGAATCAAATCAAAATGCTTTTCCTGGAGCATTAGATAAAGCAGGCGAAGGTTCTGAGTAATGAGCAGATGCTGCTAATGCAGGGACGGCGGAGACCTTGCCAGGACTCCATCTGCTCCGTGCTTGCCTGCCTTTGGCCTCATGCCACAGCATTAGGGAATGGCAGTGTGCTCGAAACCCACTCCCTGGTCACAGAGTTTGTCTTGAAAGCTCACTCTTTGGTGAGAAATGAGATTACACACTTGTTAGGTGCAAAGAAGTTTTTATTTGTCCCCCTCAGTGGAGAGAGGAGAGATGCGATCTGGTGCATATTAGCATGAGGAAGCCTGGATGGGACAGCCAGCAGTCCTCTTTATACGGTGCCATCAAGCACAGCAAAGTGGCTTATCCACCTCCGCAGTGCTCCCAGTGCAATTGTCTGAACACACACATGCTCCATTGTCCGGCACTGTGGCTGCCCGGGACTGTGGCTGCCCGGCACTGTGGCTGCCCGGCACTGTGGCTGCCCGGGACTGTGGCTGTCCGGGACTGTGGCTGCCCGGGACTGTGGCTGCCCGGGACTGTGGCTGTCTGGGGCTGAGGTGACTATGATTTCTCATTTACTGACATATCAACAATGGACGGGGTGGGGGCGGTTCTCTCCAAGCTGCTTTTTAGCGGTGAGCAGTAGGACCATGTTTTAGTTAGATGACTGTGGAGACTAGGTGCTTCTAAAGTTTTATTAAGATTTTATTTTTAGTAAAAAATAGTTCTTCAGTCGTTTTGCTTGTATCTTTTGTTTGTATGTTGATGATGACATTTGGATGTGATGGCATGGCCTTTGAATGCAGTATACAACTACCCCCCTGCCCCCAACATTGAAGTTTTAGAAGTGGATTCTTAACATGTTAAAGCATTGCTTGGGAGAAGGCTAAGGCAATTGACTGGATTGTGGAGAACTTGATTTTTTTCAAGGCCTTTCTTTTCCAGTCAGTCTTGTCCTAAAAGTTTCAATAATCAGTTCTTGCCTGGTACCTTTGCCTACTCACCCTTTAGGTCCAGTCTTCATATTCAGACACTTTGCAAACAAAACAGAATGAGACAATTTTCTAACAAAAAACAAAAAAACACACCATGTATATTCCTTGTAAAAGATAGGGTATGTTTATAAACGTAAACTTTTTTTTAACACTAGGAATGCTCACATTTTAAACATTCAGAAGGGAATTAAAACATTTAGGCTACGTGTGGTGGATCAGGCTTGTAATCCCAGTGCTGTGGGAGGATCTGTTGAGCCCAGGAGTTGAGACCAGCCTGGGCAACATAGTGAGCCTCCGTCTCTACAAAAAATGAACTAGCTGGGCATGGTGGGGTGCACCTGTGGTCCCAGCTACTTGGCAGACTGAGTTGGGAGGATCACTTGACCCCTGGAAGTTGAGGCTGCAGTGAGCCATGATTGCTCTGCTGCATTTCAGCCTGAGCAACAGAGCAAGACTCAGTCAAAAAACAAACAAACAAACAAACAAAAACAAAGGCAGAAATCTGAACTGAGGGGTTTCGGTGTTTAAGGAATCCTTCTTAGGGCATTGAACTTTAAGTTGGCCTCCACCTGGCACATCTAGGATGTTAGGGTTTGTTTCACAGACAGGCCATAGAGACTGTATTAGGGGCTGGACGAGGTTGTTGAATACAAATGCTCTTTGAAAGCTTTTTCTATTCCTCAGTGACAGGAGCTTGAAATGATACATGCTCTGGGTAGAGTCTGTGTTCTATATGAATAATGGGGCAGTGGGCCTCACATGAGAGTCCACAGATTGGATTTTGGGTGAGAGCTATGAGATCTGTAGAAATTTTTTTTAAATCTGTATTTTTGTTTTTATAGTAATCTTAAAAAATAAAAATAAACTAGATCTTTTGACCCCATGACTGAACTGTGCTGTGGGATCTCAGTACTGGAATTTACACTTTGTGTTTGAGGCTGTTGGTACCAAGTGACCACCTGCATGCCCGTATTGACCTTGTCATGAATTGTTTTTCACACCAAGGGGTGTCCACAGTTAATTTTTAGGGATCTACAAGCCCTCAAAGTTAAGAAACACTGGAAAGGCACCGTAGTATGCTAGTAGGCACAGACTAATGGATGACCAATTTCTGGGATATCTGCATTTTTGAAGTTACTAGTGAAAGTAATTTGAAGTATTTTTCTCCTGTAGAAAAATGTGGCACATTAAATTGTTAAGATTTAGTATTACTCTTTTGGTTTTTTGGAGGTGGTTTTAGTGAAAACTGATTTTTAATAATAGACACTCAGATGCATAAATTCACAGTAGCTGTTCTATTTTATTACAGTTGAGTTACAAACTGAAAGAAGCAATAGTAGCACAAGGTAGCTTTTGGGAGCTAGTTTAGACTTCAGAAATAAATTGCCCAAGTTCTTAAGTGTACCTAATGACAACTGAGGATGAATTTATTTGCTTTCTCGAGGAAGAGAAATAGAATTTTAAGTGAGAGAGTGTAACTTCCCTTTCACCGTGTGCAGGTTTGGTTGTGGTGGTTATTTCATTCTGAACCCCAGGGCTTGATCAAACTAGAAGTGAGTATATTTGTGGAATGAATATATTTTTGTTTGAAAAGCAAAATGCATCTGCTTGCTTGCCTTTTCATTCAAAAAGCCATTAAACGGGCTCAAGTGGAGTAGAAAGGTGGTCTGGGGGCCAGGGACAGTGTGAGAGGGAAGCTGAGCGAGGCAGTGGGCTGGGAGCTTGGCAGCATACAGGGAGACTGAGCAGGTAAGTATGTTAAGGCTCATGGGAGCCAGTTCTCTCATGCTTGGAGAAGGAAGGCTCAGGTATGGAAAGGGGATGGCCAGAATGAATCCTGTGGGGCTGGATTGGAATAGGAGGCATCAGTGTGGAATTTATGGTGTTAAATATAGATAGAGAAGTAAACAGAGATGTACATGTATGTTGTACGTATATACGGTTATGTGTGTCCTGGCTTTGTTTGCTGAGAAGGTGTAAGAGCAGCAACAGTCCAGTAGCAGTGAGGACAACTCGTGTCCAGCTCTTGAAAATATAACTTTCTACTAAAAGGAACCAGGGATGCTTGGAGAAATGGTGGACTCCAGGGATGGGGCAGTAAAATCACACAGTAAGCCTGGACCATCTGATTGCACTGAAGTGAAGAAGTGCTTGAAGAATGATGATGACATGTCACAAGGACACATAAGTGAGCTTGAAGATGTTCCCACTGGCCAAATCTGGGACAACTGGAGTATCAAAATCAATGTTGATAACAACAGGTTACAACCCATTGAATAAAATAGGAATATATGAGTATACCGTGATAAAAATTAACAGATCAATAAATAAAAAGAGAGGAGAGAAAAATTTCCTTACAGTAGAATGTCAACTAATAAATGCAGAAAGCGTGATGGGATTAGAAAATTACAAATTGGCAACCATCATGGTAATAACTGATTCAGACAAAAAAAAAAAAATCAATTGAGGCTAAAACCAGAGTGTAAGAGTGGGATGAGGGATGGGGTCTTACATGGTCTCAAAAAATCTCCCCACGAAACACTTACTAATTAAAAGGGAGAAAAAGGTAACTCTGCAGTCAAGAAATCTAACAGGTACCATCTTAATAAAGTGGTCAAATTTAACATCATCAGTAACGATAGAATTGATATCCTGTGCCACGTGACAGGATGCAGTGAGAAAAACATAGAATCACTTCTGTGATATTATTCCAGCCAAAAGTGCACAGCCCCATCTAATCAAGAGAAAATACCGCACAAGCCCAAATTGAGGGACATTCCACAAAATGACTAGCCTGTCCTCTTTAGCATTGTCAAGATTATGAAACTCAGGGAAGGTCTTAAGAACTATTCCAGGTAGAAAGAGAAGAGAGACATGACAACCGAGTGCAGTGTGTCATCCTGGCTTGGGTCGTTTTTCTACAAAGAATGTTACTGGGACAATTGGCAATGGGATCTGACAGTGAGTGTATAGAAGTTCTTGCAGCTTTTCTGTAATTTTGGAAGTTTCAAAATAAAAAGATAAAAAATAACATGTTCTTGAGAAAGATGAAGTAACAGGAACTGGATTTATCTTTCTGCCTTAACTAGAAAACTGGACAAAATATATTAAACCATGGTTTCTAGACATTGGAAAATAAGTAGCCACACCTGTGATCTCTTGGAGGAGAACAAACATGGTGGGCCCACAGTTACACCAGCTCGCCAGCCGGAAACAACTCCAGACAGGGAGTGGGGACCTAAACAGAGTCTGCTGGCCTCCCTGACTTGAGGAGGCCCCAGTGAGGGCTCAGGGAAGCCAAGGTGGATAGAAGTTGTGGGCCAGAGTGTTGGAGAAGAGGGAGCTCCCAGAGGGAGAACCCCAGAGATTGGCTGAGGATTCCCTTGAGTCTTTGGCTGAGTCCTACTCTGCACATGTGTAAGAGGAAATACCTGAACCAGGGAAAGAACTACCTGAAAGGAGAAGGCACAACAATTCTTGGAGCTCACATGAAGCTAAGAATAGTTTGTACTTCCCGAGAGTAGAAAGACCTCATAATTCATGGGTTGTTGAGTGGAATCCTCAGAAGGGTGCCATGTTTTAGTAATGGGGCTAAGTCAGCCCTAGACTAAAAGCCGCTCAGTATCCCCTAACAAAAAAGTTGGAAAGCAGGCCTCAAAAGGATCCAGCCAATTCTGAGTGTCTTAATTTTGCATCAGAGTAAACTTCCATACTATTTTGTAGAATACAACAAAAGCTAGCAACCAGCAATGTAAAATTCACTATGTCTGTCATCCAATAAAAATGAAGCATGGCTGAGGCAGAAGGATCACTTGAGCCTGGGAGGTCAAGGCTCTAGTGAGCCATGACCATGCCATTGCACTCCAGCTCGGGTGACAGAGTGACACCTGCCTCCAAGAAAAAGAATATATTGTGCTACCCTGGTAACATTAAGCACAGCTAGTGCCCAGATTTTGATTTCTAAATGTTCTTCTATAAAAAGAACAAGGGCTAGGGCAGATAAATACAAGATGAATCTGGAACATTTTATGGGACCCGAAAGTAAGGATGTTGATAATAAATAAAAAGATGAGAGTAGGGCATCTGTAGGACAGTGGAACTAAATTGGAGCTCCTGAGAGCTAAAGGAAGGACAACTTGAACAACAAAACATGATGATAGTAATGGATTATAACCTATGGATAAATACCCATGAGTCCATATATTGGTATCAACAAATAATTGAATAAATAAAGGAGAAGAGACAGCTCTTCCTTACAGTAGTATTTCAATTGCTATATGGGAAGGGATGATGAAAATAGAAAGCCACCATTTGGCATGCACCATAATCATAATTGTTGTAGGCAAGAATCACCAGTGGATGTTAAAATCAATGTGATGAATGTCTCCGTTTGGGCTGTTATAACAAAACACTATAAACTGGGTGACTTATAAACAACAGAAGTGTATTTCTGACAGTTCTGGAGGCTGGGAAGTCCAAGGTCAGGTCACTGGCAGATTCTACGTCTGGTGAGAGCCCTTCCTCCCAAGCGGTGCCTTCTTTCACATGGTGAAAGGGGCAAAGGAGCTCTCAGGCTCTGTCCTCATGACCTCATCACATCCCAAAGGCCTCATTTCCTGGTACCATTACTTAGGGGGTTAGGATTTTAACACTGAAATGGTGGTGGGGGGACACAGCATTCAGATGACGGCAGTGAGTAACAGGACATTTCCATGGTGTGAAATCATCACTCCGTAAGAGAAAAATGGTAACTTCACGGTAGAGAAAACTGGCGGATACCACCTTAACCAAGTGATGATAGTTAACATGACCAGTAATGAAACTTTGATATTATGTACCTCCTGATACATAATACACTGGAAAGGCACAACACTCCTTCTGATTTTAAACATGAGGAAACAGCAGACAATTGAGAGGCCTACAAAATAAATGAGCAGTACTTTTCAAAAAGTGTCAGGGTCATGAAGGACAAGGAATGACTGAGTAATTGCCCCAGATTGGAGTCAATGAAGGAGACATGGCAGCTAAATGCTATGTGGAATTCTGGATTGGATCCTGGACCAGAAAAAATATGCTGCTAAGAGGACAGGTGAAATGCAAATAAAATCTGTAGATTAAATATGTTGCATCAGTGTTAATTTCCTGGCTTCCATCATTCTGCTATGGTTATGTAATAGGTTAACATTTGGGAAAGCTGGATGAAGCTATACTGGAACTGTTTGCATAATTTTTATAACATTTTTGTAAGTCTGAAATTATTTCAAAATCAAAAAAGACATCAAATTACAGTATTAAATAAGATTGGATTTTTCCCATAGCAATTTAATGCCATTTAAAAACAATGTTACATGATTCCTTAGGAAAGAATGTGCTTGCCCCTTTTCTGCTGTCTGACTGACTTGGAGGCCTGAGATTAGATGGTACCCCTGTGTTGTTTTGGTGGTGGTTATATAATCAGGGATCCTCAGCATTTCTTTTTTCTATATCTTGCTGTTTGTCTTCGAGCTATTCCCTGCAACCTCCCCTTTTCTTAAAAAAAAAAAAAAAAGTATGATGATGAGTATCTAGTCTTTGGTATTTTGTTTCCAAAGGATCCTTTTTTTTTTTTTTTTTTTTTTCAAAACAGAGTCTCACTCTCTTGCCCAGCCTGGAGTGTAGTGGTAAAATCTCAGCTCGCTGCAACCTCTGCCTCCCAGGTTCAATCGATTCTCTTGCCTCAACCTCCTGAGTAGCTGGGATTACAGGCATGCACCAACCACCAAACCGGCTAATTTTTTTTTGTTTGTTTGGTATTTTTATTAGAGATGGCGTTTCACCATGTTGGCCAGGCTGGTCTCAAACTCCTAGCCTCAAGTGATCTACCCCTGCCCAGCCTCCCAAAGAATACTTTTTAAAGAATAGTGTAGCCATTTTATTTTAAAATATCGACATTTACAAACATGCCAGAAGTTACGTTTTTGCCACTACTTACAACTTATGACAAAAAAAAATTTTATCGGTTTCATATATAAAATGGGAAAAGAAGGCCTTGTTTTTCAAAATCATTTCAGGAGGTAATCAAAAAATCTGAAGAGCACTGGTCTGGAAGGCAGGTGGCCATGTGAGTCTCTGTCTTTATTGGGCTGTTGTGATACACGTGATCCACTCTGTGGGCATGGGGGAGAGGGAGACCCAAGAGCCCCATCCCAGACATCAGGGGCCTTGTGGCAAAACCATCTATATGTTGGGGAGATTTGCATTGGCATCTGAAGGCCCAAGTGAGATGTTAGACTGTCTGTGGTTTCTGTCTTCTGATTCTTATTTGGCGTTAAGTAACTCAGAACCGACTGTAGTTTGACCATAATCTAAATCTTTATGTAAACTTTTTTCCCTGCTTTTTATTTGAGCCATTTATTACTTTCCTTGAAAGGGAATTAATTGATAGTATAATTTAAATTTTTTTTTGAGGATTTGGAATGAGATTTCTAAAGGCTGCAAAATATCATCACTGGAATTTTCACCGTAGATCTGAGAAGACACTTAGTCTGTAGTGTGGCTGTTGAAAACGTTTGTAAAACACAGATTAAGGTATTTTTACTTTTGTTAGTGATAGCCTTTCAAATTGTTATTCTTAAAAAATTCTTTTATTGTGAAAAATTCAAAATATACAAAAATGGAATGAATAGCATGGTGCACCCCCATATACCCATCACTCAGCTTCAACAGTGATCAATTTTTTAAAAATCTATTACCACCCAGTCCACTGATTCCCCACTCCCCTCCCTAGAGGCATCTACTACTACCAGTGTCTGCTGATCTCTTCCAGATAGAGTCTGTATTATGTTATGTTGGTTATAGAGAAAATTGGCCTCAGTCTGAGTCTGCGCACACAGTGATGCCTCTTTCACATGACCTGCCCTCTCAAACTTTCCCTTGTAGAAGCTGGTCCTCATTCTTTGCCTTCTCCATCAATCTGTTTTTCCTTTGATGCTAACTGGAAATTCTTCTATCTAGTCACATTGCCGTAGTCTTAACATACACTATGTGCCTCCTTTTCAGTCTGCTGTCTCATCATTTTTCATTCTTCTTTTTCAAGTGTTCTTTCTGCTTTGAATTTGAGAGCTACTAAATATATTCAGTCTTACTTCCTCTTCTCTTGACTCAGTTTCTACTTTGGTGATCTCGCTGCTTTGTTTATGCCCTAACCAGTCGCCACCTCCACAAGCCTATTCAGATTCTTTTAAACTTGTCAATCTAAAATGCAGCTTCCAGAATGTTTTCTGTTTATTGTCTGCTTTAGGCAACAGAGCTGTAGAGCTGTGGTCAGCGGGAATGCAGGATGGCATGCCACAGTAGCCGCAGTAACAAGAAACTTCAGCTTTTTCCTTTGTCATGACCCTTGTGGTTTAGCTGTTCTTTGTGACCCTTGTCTACACTGATACTAATCTCCCACCGGCACCTCTTCCATGAAGAGCAAAAACTTCTTTTGTCCTGTCCGACTTTGTGCTAGCTTTATGTCTCTGGCCTGATTTCAGAGTGGCGATGTGTGGATTTAATGAACAAAGAGGTACGTGTTAAGTAAGTGCTGTGGATATATTTAAAATTTTTGTCAAAATGCCTTTTCCTTTGTTGCAGAATTTCTTCTGACTCCTGCTTAATTTCTGATAGGCAAGTGCCTATTTACATGGTGGAAACTGAGATTGCCAGCTGTCTATAAAGAGTCAACTTCATTCAGTATCTCTGAACACAGTTAATTGATCCTGTCTATTTAACGATCATGAAGTTGACACCAAGCTTCAGGTGTTTATTGTGCAAGCTCAAGAGGATGGGAGCTCGTGGCTGAAATAATTTCTAATCAAGAAACCACTAAAGACCACAAGACCAGCTCTGTAGTTCCAGAAGGAACTAGTCTATGGCCTTCAAAACTGTTAACGTGTTTTAAATTTTGTGGTGCATGGAAAAGATCAAAGGGGAGGGAGGAGTATACCAATTGTGTTTTTTTCCAAAACCAGTTCAGCAGTTATTTACCTTTCAGGCAATTAACATAATTACCATTATGCTAAAAAGTAATTTTGGAAAGTTCTGCCCTGAGCTCTTACGACTCCACCGGGACAGTTTTAGTTGGGACTTATCTTTTTGATGGAAGCTTAATTGCAATTTTGGCTTTGTGCACACAAACAGAAGCAGCTAATTGTTTAGGCAAATAGCAGATTAATTTAAATATGCATCCCTAATAAAACAAAAATGGTATCCATTATGGTCCTTGTTCCCATGACGAAGAATATAAATATTCTGTGCAAGTACCATTAGACGGAGGTCTTAAGGATTGTCGACATTATTTCACAGTGGTAGCACTTTCCAGATATCGAGTAATCTTTACAAAAGCTAACATAAATCAGTTTAAACTCATTTAGATCCCATTTCCACTATGTGCAGTTTCATTACCACACTCTGGCTGGCCTCCTTAGGGAGGTGGGAGGGGCCTGCTGCAAACTGGCATGGGTGCCCATCCACAGCTGCTGAGCAGGCTTTATGTCTCTTCGAAAGACTGGCCATCGTTACTCATGTCATCGTTAATGGCTGTTCCTAGTCTAGGCTGAGCTCACAGTTCCTTCAGCCTGGCTGCTGCTTGTCAAGGTGGAGGGTCCTGAGCCCAGGGAGCAGGTGGGACTGCCAGGCCCTGCCCCTTCTCCTTTATTAGGCCAGTGGCCCTCACTTGTCTTCCGGATGTTTCAAGAGACCCAGTTTCTTCTTTTGTCTGCATCCTTTTCCTGTTTGTTATGAGTGAAACAGTGTTGTTGCGATCCCAGCACTCCTCAGAATTAATCATCTTTTATCCAGCTACTGAGGTTTGGTCAGGAAGGAAGAAAAACACTTGCTCTTTCTGTTTCTCTAGGGGCAAAACGGGGGCTATACACTCCGGCCTTCAGGATGATGCCTGGTGCAGGGAATGGCAAAAAAAAAAAAAAAAAAAAAAAAAAAAAAAGGCTTGCTGCTTATGCCACTGCTAAGAAACCAAGTAGAACCTCCCTTTGTGTTTGCCGAGACTATTTCTCTTGTTTTACCTTGGCCTACTGTGCAGGAGAGAGATTGTAGAGACCTCTGCCGGGGCGGGCGGGGGATGTCTCCTTGCCCTGAGGTCCCTCCCCAGGCCCTTGCCAGGTGGGCATGTTCATAGTATTTGAGTTAGTCTTTTGGCCTCAGCTAATTGGATGAGGGATGGGGCGTCAGTCCTGGGGGAAGCTGATTCATGGACTGGGATGGGCTGGCTGGGACTCAGACTTTGTTGCATGCTTGGAGTCGAAGACCTCCTGGAATGGAGACACCACCCTTTCTTCATGTGCCCAGGGATGAGAGAAAGCTGGTTTCCGAAGAGAAGAATGAAATAGAATTGCAGAGAGAAGCAGAGATAAGATCTGTGGTGCACACAAGTTGTATACACTACCTTGGTTCTGCATGTCTTCCTGGTTCCTGCTTCTGATCCCTTATCACCTCCAGCTGTACTTCCTGCCCTTGGGCTCCATGAAATAGCCTCATTCCAGTTTCCTTTTGTGTTTAAGCCAGCTTCAGTGGGTTTCGTACAACCAAATGTTTCGATGTTGAAACATATGACAAGCATTCAGCAAACCTTTATTGATGTATAGCCACATCCAGCACTCTGAATTCCCTACCGTAGGGTGTAGAGAGGGAAAAGGACACAGTCTTGCCACTTCACAAATTCACACAGTGTCAGGAGCCAAATCCATTTCATTGCTAGGTCTGCAGTATGATAAAATTTGACTTTTCAAATGAATTTACATCAGATAAAAAAAATACCTATTTGAGAAGTGAATTTCCTTGGCTCTGACGGACATTGACTACTTCTTCCTTAGTAGTTACGCAATAAATGTGGACCTGGTTCAAGTTAAAACGTCTAGAAAAGTTTGCTGCTGCTTTTCTGGGGTCTTAAAATAGTGTGACAGCATGACCAAAAGTTAAGCTTATTCCTTGTTCCATTGTGCTTTGTGTATATCTCTCTGTGATAACTGTGTTTTATAATTTAGTTATTAAATATTTGTTTCTCTCCAGTGTGTGTTTTGTGAGAACAGGTATCCTTTCAATTCTTATATGTCACTAAAATGTTGGCTCCATCAGTCAGGGACTTTTTTTGTTTTATTTTGTCTTATTCACTGTGATACCCCAGTCCCTAGAATAGTGCCTTGGTACAAAACAGGGAGCTCCGTAACTACCTGTTGAATGTATTACTGCATTGATTCCTTTTTGGCTAAATGTAGCTGATGATAATCAGCCACACTATTATAGAGCATTCTTATAATTCAGTTATTCACTATTCAAGTCCTTGCAGTTTTGAGATTATAAAAATAGCCATGACATAACTGTAGTAACTGATAAATTGACGATTTATAAAATTAGCTTTCACTCAAACACCCCTCCCTGTTAGGTTCTGTATCTATTCCTGCCCACTCTGCCCATATGCTTTTGGGGCAGATATCCAACAATACAGTTCAAAGTGAAATTGCATACCCTGCAGAAGCTGCAGAACTTTGTGATGTTGAAAGTGACAGTGAAAGAACTAGAAGTGGTAATTACATGGATAAATGGAAATGGCTTTTTTAATTATTTAAATATCTTTAAAAGATAATTGCCTGCTTATGCAAAAGTAATAACGATGTATGTAAGGTTTACAAGATGTACGAATAAAAAGTTTGTAACATGTAGAAATAAAAGTATGACAATAATAGCACAAAGGCTGGAAGGGAAGAAATAGAAGTATGCTGTTCTGAAGTTTTTTTTTTTTTTTAACTGAGAGTCTCACTCCGTCACCCAGGCTGGAGTGCAGTGGCACGATCTCGGCTCACTGCAACCTCTGCCTCCCAGGTTCAAGCAATTCTCGTGCCTCAGCCTCCTGAGTAGCTGGGATTACAGGTGCCCACCACCATGCCTAGCTATTTTTTGTATTTTTACTAGGGACGGGGTTTCACTTTGTTGGCTAGACTGATCTTGAACTCCTGACCTCAAGTGATCCGCCCACCTCAGCCTCCCAAAGTGCTGCGATTACAGGGATGAGCCACCACACCCAGCCAAAGTTCTTATATAACATGTGAAGTGATACAATATTACTTGCAGGTAGATTGTGGTAAGTTAAAGACTTCTGTTAAAATCCAAAAGCAACCTCTAAAATAACAAAGAGTTTTGGCTAACAAACCAACAAAGGAATTAAAATGGAACAAAACACATTTAGTTATCCCAAATACTCAATCCAAAAAATAAAAAAGGCAATAAAAGAGGAGAAAAGGGAGCAAAGAACAGATGGGATAAATTTAAAAAATTAGCGAACTGGTAGATTAAACCCAACCTTATCAATAATCACAGTAAATATAAATTATTTAAATGCCCCAATTAAAAGCAAGACCAACTACATGCTGTCTACAGAAAACCCAGTTTCAATATATAAAGACACAAGCGAAAAAATGGGAGAAGTTCTGCATGCTAACACTAATCGAAAGAAAGCTGGCGTAGCCATGTCACTCTCAAAGTGGATTTCAAAGCAAAGACTAGAATAACCAGGGATACGGAGGGACTTTGCCTATGATAAAGAATCAACTCATCAAGAGGACATAACAATCCTAAATGATTTTGCACCTAAAAATGATGTTGAAGGACTGTGCACGTGATATCAGCCCCTGACAAGTGAGGACCTGACCAAGTGCAACACTTTATAATTGAAGCAGGGGAAACTGAAAAAGATGACAACACGACAGTCTTTCAGGAGAGAAAGATTTGACCATTAAATTGATGGAGCCTTGGAATTTTTTTTTTTTTTTTTTTTTTCCCCGAAAAGACCCTGCTCAGGATAGCTCTGTGCAACTCAACCTTGTGGTGAAGGATGTTTTATTGCATAAAGTTCTGTTGGAAAAATGATGCCAACAAAACCAATACTTGATTAATAATGAAAAATGTGTTTATAGATAAACTCCATGTGTGCTTAGAGTGAGCTGTGGTTAAATAGCTTCCACGCTTGGCAGCACCCAGGGTGAGTTTGGTGGTGTATGTCAGTTACTCATTGAACTCGTAGTTATTTTATGCACTTACAAATGCAGCCACTCATCCTGCACTTTTCCAGCTAAATTCCAGCCCAGCTTCATGACATACCAAGTGGCTTTGGACCAAGTTGTTTAACTGCTCGGTGCTTCTGTTTCTTTTCTGTGAGAGGAGTAAAATGGTGCTCCTCCTCCCAAGATGGAAGTGAATGCTCCGTGAGAGGAGACACATGAGTCTCTGAAGACTCAGAAGCTCTATGCAAATGGCAGTGTTTTTTTCTCTTTACTGTTGTGATGTCTCAAAACAAATGCAAACAAATGCAATGCAGTGTTTGAAGGAAGCCCATGTTAAGAGCAGACATCTTGGCATGGGAGAGCTGATCTCCTATCTGATGTGTAGAGCCACTGGCATTTTCTGCAGCATATTTTTCTCTTCTGAGTCAGGATGGAAAGAATTTGCCAAAATAATTGCCAGGGGAATGTGTTGTGGAACCTTTTGTGATCCGCTTATCCCCCAAGTTTATCATAATTCTTAAGAGTACACTGTGTTTTAGTTGCGAAGCAACATTTAGCTTGAAGAAGGCTCTGCTTTTGTTTATAATTGCTTACTTAGCCTACTGACAGTTTGAAAGTCTGGCAAAGCAGCCCAAATGTATTATTTTCTTCCAATTCTCTATATTTATTTAGTGCTGAATGATCCTTTATAGTAAGATCCTAAACTCAAAGCACTTATGGTTTAAAGACAAAGTAGAAGGCAAGAAAAAAGAAAGATAGGAAGATACACTGCCAAGAGAAGAAAAGCAAAAAGCTTGGTCTGTTCTAGATAATAGGAAGTTATAGTAAATAGGGCTAGATTTACGGATGAGCAATAGAAGGGAAATTAACATTGATAGATTAAATATGTTTTATAACACAACAGGAACTATAGACTGCATAGAAATAAAAGAAAGGATTGGTCCATCTTCAGTGCTTCGTGTGGCTGGTCTCCTTTCATCTGCCCCACAGTCCTATGTAGTAGGTAATGTTGTCTTCAGCTTTACAGAAAGGCAAACAGGCTCAGAGCTGTTAAGCAACTCCCCTAAGTCCATCAGCTAACAAGTGCTGGAGCTGGATTTGACCTCAAATAGCCACAGACTGTGTTATCTCCACACATTTATTTCTTGATGAATTTTGAAAAATTGAATCAATTGGAATTGGAGCAAGGCAGTAACCAGCCTCATGCAGAGAGTAATTATTTTCTTGGGTAAATCTTCGAAGGGAAGGAAATAGCTTGGGAATGATAAAATGAAATTATTTGTGAGGAAAGGAGAATCAATGACATGCTAAGTACAGAAAAGCTTATCTGACTGGTAGAAAAGTGTAACTTCCTGTAGACCACTGGTTCTAAACTCCAGTGGACATCCCCAGAGTTGCTGGTGCCTGACAGTCTGCATTTCTAATAAGTTGCCACGTGGTACTGATGCTACCGGTCTGGAAACCACCCTGGAGAAAGGTGGTGACATGGCCAGTGTGTGAAAGAGGAATTAATCTGGGTAGCAGCATTCCAGGTGCTGGGAGAAGAGTGGAAAATTGGCATTTTTGACAAGTGTGGGATATTGAAGCACATGTTTTAGAGCTATGCAAAATAAAGCGCCGCTGCTAACAGAGACTTAAGGAGGACGGTGCTAAGGAAGGATGTAAAATATAGGCTGAGCATCCCTAATCCAAAATTCCAAAATGCTTTGAAACTTTTTAAGCACTGACACGATGCTACATGTAGGAAATTTCACATCTAACGTTATGTGATGGGTTGGTAGCCAAAACTTTGCTTAATGCACAGAATTATTTAAAATATTGCATAGACCAGGTACATTGGCTCACACGTGTAATTCCAACACTTCGGGAGGCAGAGGCAAGAGGATTGCTTGACCCCAATAGTTCAGAAAACCAGCCTGGGCAACATACTGAGACTGTGTCTCTACAAAAAATTTTAGCTGGGTATGGTGGCATGCACCTGTAGTCCTGTCTATTTGGGAGGTTGAAGCAGGAAGATCACTTAGGTGCATCAGTTCAAGAATGCAGTGAGCTATGATAGCACCGCTGCACTCCAGCCTGGGCGAAGAGTGAGGCACTGTTTCTAAAAAATAAAAAAGTAAAATATTGTATAAAATTACCTTCAGGCCATGTGCGTCAGGTATATATGCAACATAAGTGATTTCGTGTTTAGGCTTGGGTCTCATTTCCAAGGTATCCCCTTTAAAAAATTTTCCTTTATGTTGCATGTTTTTAAAATAATTGAACATATTAAGTGAATTAAAATTGTTACCTGCATTGTTTTTTTGCTGCATAGGGTTTCTTAATATTTGGGATTTAAGGACCGGAAAGTACCCTGTTCATCGTTTTGAACATGATGCAAGAATACAGGCACTAGCCCTCAGCCAGGACGATGCAACTGTAGCCACAGCTTCTGCTTTTGATGTCGTGATGCTGTCCCCCAGTGAGGAGGGGTACTGGCAGATAGCTGCGGAATTTGAAGTTCCGAAACTGGTGAGCTTTTTAGTCTGGTCATTTTATTTTCTATTCTTAGAATCTCTGGGTCTAATATAAGCATGTACTAATGGCATTGGTAACTCCCATTCACTCAGAGCTTCCTGTGGGCCTTACATCCATAAATCTAACTACAGCCTTACAAAATAGGTAGTAGTGTTTTCCCCATTTACCAAGAAGTCACTTTGCTGCTTAGAGCAGTGAACTGGCTTGCCCCAGTTCTCAGAGCTAAGAAGTTGTGATTCAAACCTTAGGGCTGACTTCAGGGTCAGAGCTGCTCATCACTGTGGTTCCTTGGCCTTTTTCAGACTAACACGGTGGAATCTTACCCTTGGGAATTGATGATCAGTTTCTGACCTAATATATAAGCGAGAATGAGTTCAGTGGTGTTATCCCAGTCCATATGGGAAGGAAGGTTTCCATTCCTACACTTCCTTCATCCCAAGACTGTCTCACCTGAAATTGAAAGTAACTCCTGAGTGAAGATAGATTTAAGTCGGTGTTAATGGGGTAGCCATGTTCCAGGATGTCACCTGTGCAGTTCAGCCAGCCTTAAGAATTCTTTATGTCGAGCTTATTTCTGAGTTCATTTATACAGGAACCTCTATATTCGTAGAGTGGGAGATGATTTGGGGCTAAGAAGGAAGTTCTCAAATCTGTCTATGCTGAGTTTGGATTTAATTTAAACAAACTTGATTTTGGCACTGGTAGGAGAGTGAGCAGAAAAGCCAACACTGAGTGATGAATTGAGGGCCTGACCTGGAACCAATCCTGTTCCTCCCTCTTCCTCTCTGGTGGAAATCTTAGACTAGAATAACTTAGAAAGCCATGGCATCACTGCTTCACCTCCATGAGCATCTGCACTTTGGAAATAGTGCTCCCCCAAGATGGCCTGATGATGTCAACTCATCTGGGTTTTATTAGAAAAATGTGAAAGTATATTTCTGTTCTCAAAACTTCCAAAGTACTATTTAGTCTGTGATTAAAGAATACTGTAGACCAGCAATCACTAAGTGGACCCAGATACTTAAGATGCCAGTTTCTCTGTAAAGTGCAAATCCTGCCTTGGCAATAAGGTGGCATCCTGGCACAGACTGGAAGCTTTTTGAAGTAGTTTACAGCCCCCAGCAAATGGCACCACCACTGTCAGTCTCAGCCTCTTGGTCTGTCAGAAAGCCAACACGGAGATAAAGTTAAAGGGCTAGACAGAGGATGTCCGTTGTAGGAAAATAACAAATGATTTGGAGGAGTGAGAGGAACCAAGCAGCCATTGTCTGAGGCGGGTTTTATGCATGGTTTAGGAATTATTTTTCACTTTGGGTGAAAGGTTCCCACAAAATGCTCTGAGTATCCTTGGAAAAGGCACCCCTGGCCCGAAGAGCCAAGCCAGTTTTGTCTTGTCCATATACGCCCCTGAATGGCAGTGGCAGTGTTCCCAGGTCTGCGATATTAGCCTAGAGCGGCTGTCCTTTGTGATGGACCTGCTGCTTGTGAAGCTGGGCCCAAGGATTAGGAGAGTCCCCCGGATGTTGACGCTCCCTCCAGCTCCTCTGGACAGTGTTCCGGAGGCCGGCTTTGAACTCTTTGGCGTATGGTCAGGGCAGCGCTGTCCTTTCACACTGTGGATTTTCATTATTACACAGCGTGGCTCACCTTCCATGTGTCCTCTCGTGATTTACTCGAAGAGGCGAAAGCCTGTTGGGAACAGCACCGTGGAGAAATGGGCCGCCTGTGGATGGACAGAATCAAATTATTCTTGAAAAGTGCGTCTCAGACTCGTGCACATTAGACAAAGTGCCGGTGGTGACGCATTCAGGACTGGGGAGCAGGGTGGGTAGAAAAATGTGTTTGTAGATCCCTTCCTTACCCTCTGGTGGCCAGATGGACCCTGATGACATTGAAACCAGGAGACAGCAGATCACTTGGATATTTTGAACCTTTTGGCCACACATTTTGGCACGAATGTTAAAATATTCTTTTTTGCGAATTTGGAACTGAGTGAATGTTACTTATTCAGTTTCTTGTAAAAACAAACAAAAAACACCACACACAAAACAAACAAACAAACAAAAAACCTTTTATTTTTTGAATTGCTATTACATCCCCATGGTTCAGAATTTAAAAGACACAATAAGGCTGATGGTGGGAAATCTCTGCATCTCATAATCCACTTCCCTCCTTGAAGGCAGCCATTGTTAGTAGATTTATGGATGTGCGAGTCAAGCGTGTGGTGTACTTTCTCCGCCCCCACCTTGTACACATTCAGCAGGTGAGGTTACCTTACTCATCTTGCATCCTTGCTTTACCCGCTAAGTATATCTTGGAGAATCATCCCATTTGTTTCGTTTTATAAAGAACGTTTTCATGCTTCCCTCTATGACTGCATGGTATTCCAGTGTATAGATACACTAAGTTACTTAATTAGTCCCTTAGTAATGGGTGTTTCCGTTTTTCTAGTTTTTAGCTAAGACACAATTGTACTACAGTTCATGAATAACCTTGTATATAATTATTTTTTATATTTGTGAGTTTATTTGTAAGTAACTTCTAGAAGTGGATGTCCTAGGTCAGAGTGTATGTTCATTTGGTATTTTGATAAGAGTTGCCAAAGTTCCCTTGATAGAAGCTGGACAAGATTTATGTCCCCACCAGCAATAAGTGGAATCCAGAAACATGGAACATGGTTTTTCCCTCCTTCACTTCCAGCCTAGGGTGTTATCAGATTTCTTGATCTTTACCGATATGAAAGATGAAGCATCATATTTCAATGAATTTTCATTTTGTATTTCTCTTTTTAGGCATGTCTTATGTTTCTCTTACACTGAACATCTTTTCTGTTGTGTAAGAGCTGTTTGTGTTTCATTTCCTGTGGGTGTTTCATTTGCCCATCTTTTTTCTGTTGGGTTGCTGGCCTTCGCATTGATGTGTAGGTGGAATTGCATATTTTTGACCAAGTCAGGATGAATTTGTGGGACTAAACAACTCTTACCGTTTAACAGGTTCAGTACCTTGAAATAGTTCCAGAAACTGGAAGGTACCCTGTGGCAGTAGCCGCTGCTGGAGATCTGATGTACCTGCTCAAAGCCGAAGACTCTGCCAGAACCCTCCTTTATGCCCACGGCCCGCCTGTCACATGTCTAGACGTCTCTGCCAGCCAAGTTGCTTTTGGTGTACAGGGCCTGGGATGGGTGTACGAAGGAAGCAAGGTACACAACTAGCAAGATGTATAATTAACAAAAAAGAACATAGATTTATTTTTTAGCAGGGACTTGAAAAATTAAAGCTCTTCAATATTTTTCCAGATAGGGCAGTATATAAGCATGGTCAAAAAATTCAAAGAACTTCAAAAGGATTGAAAATGAAAATTAATCGTTTTCTTTCTCCTCCCTTCCCCCAACTTCGCTGCATAGAATAAACTATTAACAGTTTTGAGGTATCCACCTAGAAAAATGTAATGCATATATAAGTACATTTGTATACTGAAAACATATTGTTGTAGAGATGTGATCACAGTATACATAGTGTTCTGTACCCAGCATTTTTACTCCATAATGTGCCTTGGGGAGAGCATTCCATGTCAGCTCTTACCAACTCTCCCTCCCTAGGATTCCAGCATATGCTTCTAGCTCATAGCCTGTTTAGCCAGGCCCCTCACTGGTGGGCATTTAGCTTGCTTTCACTGTGTTGGCTGCTATAAGCAACGCTACAATGTATATTGCAGCTTGCAGAAGTCCTTGTATATATAGTGTATCTCTAGGATGTGTACTTGCGATAATGATGGACATTGCCAAGTTGCTTTTCGAAAAAGGTGCATCAGAATTCACATTCTTACCAACAGTGCATAAAAGTGCCTTCTGAAACTCTGAGTCAGAAGCAGGAAGACAGGTTTTGAATGGAAATTCTTTGAGTGATGACTAAATTTTATCACTCCCTAGCATCTTACTATCCTGACTGTAGGCCAAATACTTGGTCTAAGAGCTGATTTATAGAACTCTCCCTATCAGTGGGACCAAGTGGAAGAGAGAGAAAGTTTTTGTTTCATTTTGGTTTTTTTCTTTCCAATTTCCCTGCTCCTGACCCTTTCTGTCAGTTGGTGGGATTCCTGCGAAGGAATGTGTCTGGGCCCGCAGACCCTGTGTGACTGTTAGTACGTTCCTTAACCCTCTTTATGCCTCAGTTTCCTCATTTGTAAAATAGAGTTCATAATAGTGCCTGCTTCTTAGAGTTGTAGGATTAAATGAAAAGCCATATGTAAAGCTTGAGGCATGGTGCCTGGCACATGAGAGCTCACGATCTGTTGGCTCCTGAACCTCCCGTTATTACTCCCACCCATAGTTGGAGTCCAGCCTCTGGTGGTGCTTACTTTTACATCTTATTTCCTCCATGTATTTGACCTGTAAGGTCAAATCTCATTTATGTAGGAGTGATTGGTTTTGCAGCCCAGTAAATGGTTAAGAATGGAAGCATCTTGGATCCCAGTGATACATTCTTCATCCAGGAAGACAGACTAAGCGTAGATGCTATATGTGTGGCGTCCTGTCATCCCACTGTGAAAAGGCCTCCCCCTATGCTGCAGTTTGGTTGGGGCATCTCCATTGTGTCCTAGCTGGAAGATGTGTCATGATATAACTCCTGAGTTTTGTCTTCCAGCTCAGGAGGGAAGGAGCAGGAATTGGTTTCCTAAGGCAGTTTCCTTTCTTGTGTTCTAAAAAAACTTTCTTTTCCCATCCCTGGTGAGCTCATTTGTTGAGAGAGGAGAGACCATTTGCTTTCTAATTTTTCATCTGGTGTGCTTTCAAGTTTGTGTTATCTCATTTATTTTTAGAGCTCTCAGTATAGAGAGGTGATAGTTATATTCAGTACTAGTCTGGTTTAAATTTTTCATACTTTTTATAAATGTTTTATCAGGTAGGTCCTTTTTCTCTTTGACTTATCTGAATGGATTTATTCCTGTAGTAATACAGTTGTAATGGATACATTTGAGAAACTACCTAAAGGGGCAGTTTCCCAGCACAAGGATCCTTCAGATACGGATGTAAGGCAGTGGGGTTTTTTTGATTCCTCTCAAAATTTCCAACCCAACTGAAAGCATTCACTGTAAGAATCAGCTGATTAATACATTAATTTTATGAAAAATCCTTGGTTAAAAATGTACAGTCCCTGGCTGGGCACGGTGGCTCACATCTATAATCCCAGCACTCTGGGAGGCCAAGTCAGGAGGATGGCTTGAGGCTGGGAGTTTGAAAACAGCCTGGACAACATAGCAAGACCCTGTCTCTACAGAAAAAAAAAAAAAAAAGTATAGTCCCTCAAATGACTTGTAAGCTGGTATTTTCGTTGGTGTTTTAAAATTAGGAGTGGAAATAAATTTGCTACAAGAATGTTTCTAAATGTCTCTTTGGAAGCTGACAGTAGCATTTAGTCATCCAAATATGTTGTGAGCACAGCACCAACCCTCCAAACACTCGTGTGGGTGAATGGCTACTTGTTAGTAGTGTTGGTAATAACTTTGTGTTGAGATGTTTCTCTAACAGGAATGCCACCCACTCAAAAGTAAGAGGAACACCAAGCTTTATCTATGTAACTTTGCTTATTTTTACAGAGATGAGACTTTCCATCCCATTGCGCTTAATGGATTTTCTGCTTCCTCAGAAAAACTTGCATTTTTAAGAAACGTAATTGTCATATAACAGCTCTACGTGAATTAAGTCATGTCATGGGTAACTCTGTGAGATTTTAGTATCCTCCTGCTGTGCTCTAATGTGATGTCATAATTCCCAAATAGTCTCATGTGCGAGGCTTGGTGTCACTTTGCTTGTGAATACCATGCTTGGCCATCTCTTTGCTTCAGCCTGGCGGCAGCATCTATCCCAGCACATTTTATTAGGCTGGTGTGAGACTATTAGCAGTGGAGTTTGCCTGGAGCTATATCCACACTAGGGTTTGTATCTGTGCCTCCGGCCTGTATATCTAGGATTCAGATGAAGGTTTTATGAGACAGAGCATTTGGTTTATATTTGTTTGTACCTGATACAAAACTGGGGTTTAGCTATAGTCCATTATTGATTAACTGTGATAAAAGCAGACAGTGAAGTCCAAATGTTGAAACTGACTTTTAGTCAGAAACTTAAAGCTCCCTAACCTGTTGAAGTATTCCAGAGGTGTTATTTTTGTTTAGTTGGAGAATATTCTTACACCGTATGATGCCTACATTAGCATGTTATAGGCACCTCAGCTGCATGCGCATAGAGTAATAATGGCTCAAATCCACCCGTTCCTGTATCTGGCTAGCCAACCCATTGTGTATTCATCACAAATACTGAGCACCAGTAGTGTTCCTGGCATTGGCACGTTAAAACAGCATTACACACAGATTTCAGCAAACTGGTGCTTGTCAAGGAACCTAGCTCTGTTAATAAACATAGTTTTCTAAGGAAACAAAGCCGAGTAATTTAGCAAAAGCTTATCTGTTTAATCTTTTTTTTTAAAAAAGTCTTCGAATGTAGCTGGCTGATCAGTCACCTCCAGCTTGGGTAGGAAGGGATCAGACAGTCTGGGCCCTGCAACATCTTGATTTGCCTGTTGGACAGGGGCTCCCAGACTTGGGTTTCAGGCGTCAAAGTTAGGGCCCACACCTGGGTTTGCCAGCAGTGTTATGGGCCACGTAGTCATAGAAAAAATAGCAACTATGTATTTTTGCCCTTTTTTGGAAGATTAGAGTCTTTTTTTAAATTAAAATCGTTTTATTTCAATAGCTTTAGGGGGGTAAAAAGGGTTTTTGGTTACATGGATGAACTGCATAGTGGTGAAGCTTGGGCTTTTAGTGTACCTGTCACCCAAATAGTACACATTGAACCCAGTACCCTTCTGAGTCTCCAGGGTCCTCCTGTGCCACTCTATGCCTCTGCATACCCGTAGCTTAGCTCCCACTTATAAGTGAGAACGTGCGATATTTAGTTTTCCATTCTTGAGTTACTTCACTTAGGATAATGGCCTCCAGTTCCACCCAACTTGCTACAAAGGACATTATTTCATTCCTTTTTATGGTTGAGTATTATTCCATGGGGTGTGTGTGTGTGTGTGTGTGTGTGTGTGTGTGTGTGGTGTGTGTGTGTGACATTTTCTGTATCTACTTATTGGTTGATGGGCACTTAGGTTGGCTTCATATCTTTGCAATTGTGATTTCTGCTGCAATAAACATTTGTGTGCAGGTGTCTTTTTTATACAGTGACTTGTTTTCCTTTGGGTAAATATCCAGTAGTGGGATTGCTGGATCAAATGGCAGATCTGCTTTTAGTTATCTGAGAAATCTCCATACTGTTTTCCATAGAGATTGTGCTAGTTTACATTTCCACCAGCAGTGTATAAGCATTCCCATTTCACAACATCCACACCAACATCTATTGATTTTTCACTTTTTTTTTTTTTTTTGAGATGACGTCTTGCTCTGTCGCCCGGGTTGGATTGCAGTGGTGTGATCTCGGCTCACTGCAACCTCCACTGATCAGGTTCAAGCAATTCTCCAGCCTTAGCCTCCCGAGTAGCTGGGATTACAGGCGTGTGCCACCACACCTGGCTAGTTTTTGTAGTTTTAGTAGAGACGAAGTTTCACCATGTTGGCCAGGCTGGTCTCAAACTCCTGACCTCGTGGTCTTCCTGCCTTGGCTTCCCAAAGTGCTGGGATTACAGGCATGGGCCGCTGCACCCGGTCTGTTTTTTGACTTTTTAATAATGGCCTTTCTGGCTGGGATGAGGCGGCATCTCATTGTGGTTTTAATTTGCATTTCCCTGATGATTAGTGATGTTAAGCATTGTTTCTTATGTTTGTTGGCAATTTGTATATATTCTTTTGAGAAATATCTGTTCATGTTATTTGCCCATTTTTTAATGGGATTATTTGTTTTGGCTTTTTTTTTCTGCTGATTTATTTGAGTTCCTAGTAGATTGTGGATATTAGTCCTTTGTTGGATATATAGTTTGCAAATATTTTCTCCCATTCTGTGGGTTGTCTGTTTACTCTGTTGATTATTTCTTTTCCTGTGCAGAAGCTTTTTAGTTTAATTAGCTGCCATTTATTTGTTTTTGTTACATTTGCTTTTGGGATTTTAGACATAAATTATTTGCCTAGGCCAATGTCCAGAAGAGTCTTTCCTAAGTTCTCTTCTAGAATTTTTATGGTTTCAAATCTTAGATTTAAGTCTTTAATCCATCTTGGTTAATTTTATATATGGAGAGACAGGGATCCAGTTTTATTTTTCTACATGTGGTTATCCAATTTTCCCAGTACCATTTATTGAATTGGGTATCCTTTCCTCAGTGTATGTTTAAAAACAATCCTAAAATTAATATGGAACCAAAAAGAGCCCAAATAGCCAAGGCAACCCTAAGCAAAAGGAACAACTCTAGAGGCATCCCATTACCCAACTTCAAATTATACTACAAGGCTATAGTAATCAAAACAGCATGGTATTGGTGGTAAAAGTAGATACTTACTGGTACTGGTATAAAAGTACATACTGGTACTGGTAGAAAAGTAGATGGTACTGGTGTAAAAGTAGATACATAGTGGTACAGGTGTAAAAGCAGATACATAGACCAATGGAATAGTACTGGTGTAAAAGTGTGGTACTGGTGTAAAAGTAGATACGTAGACCAATGGAACAGAAAAGAGAACACAGATTTTTAAACATCTATAGAAATGTATTTTTTGACTGGGTAATGCATTCACCTAATTCATGAATCAAAAGATAGGAAGGGTGTGTGGTGGGAGGACTCCTTCCCACTCCCTTCAACCTGCCACCCAATTTCTCTATCTGGAGCCAAACCAACGTTGCCAGTTTTTTGTGCATTCTTCCTGAGATAGTTTATGCACTTATAATCAAATTACCACACGTGGTCTCAACCCCACTTTAAACAATGAAAATAGTAAAGTGCTATATTTTTGTCTGCAGCTTGCTTTTTCCTGCAACAGAATCTCTTGGAGATCATTTCTATGACATAACAAAGAACTTATTCGTGTTTTGGTTTTGATTTTTGCAACTTTATGATATTATACTTTGTGGATGTGCTTTAATTAATTTGCTAGCTCCCTATGGATGGATGATCGATTGCTCCTGCTGTTTTGCTATTGTAAACAACACTTGGTCCACATGAATGTATTTGTAGGATCAGTTCCTCCAAGTAGACTTGCTGGGTCAAAGGGACATGTGCCTCCATGATTTTGATAGACATTGCCCTCCACAGAAGTTGTACCTTGGGCAGTGGTGGATGGCAGGGCATCCCCTTCCCCTAGTGGCTCTTGGACGGCTTTTCTCCAATAGGCTTTACAGAAAGATCACAATAAGATGAGGCCGGGGGGATATACAGAGATCTGACTGGTCCTGCCCTTCATTTAACTTATTTTTCAACTCTCTGCTTTTAGAGTGAATGACTAGAACACACCACTTCACCTAGAATCAGTGTAGCGTGACTGACAGCCCTATCTGGCCAGTGTCATGGTGGCAAGAAAGAGCTGCAGCATACACGGATATGCTCCCCTTCTGGGCTTTTTTAGGACCCATTTGAGAAAGAGCCCACAATTATTTTAATCTGACCTGCCTCTTTTCTCTTCTGTAAAAGGAGGAGGGTTGAACACGTGACATTTGGGCTCCTGTCCCGAACCACATTCCTGGATTCTTTAAGCCATGTAGGTGGTTTAAACCTTTTGGCTGTGGAGTTGTGTTGAGCCAATCCACTGGAAGATGCTGAGTTGCTGAGGGCTTCTGAAACGGGCCGAGGAATCCATTATTCTATTACTTCTTCTCTAAGTGTCACCCAAGAGTTCCTAACAGCTGTGCCTATTGCCAGCAGAAAGTATTGGGCAGGAAATGTTTGATATTTTTTTCATCAGTTCCTACGTCTTGCCTCGTAAGCTGTACATAGGAAGAAGGGCTGCTTGACAGTTTTTTACTTTTGGATAAAAATGGATTCTTAAGTTAAAAATGGATTCTTAAGTTCTGATGTTGCATTCTTGGGTTCTCAGACTTCAGTGACATACAGGACCTCATAGGTAGTCACTGTTAAGTGGCATATGATTGTAAAAGAAAACAAATGTAAAAGTAATTCCTCTGGCCTCATCTCTTATGCTGTTGTGCAAAAATCAGTGTGAACTCTGTTAATGTAGCCTTCATGCCCAGGCAGCCCTTTAAAATCAGTTTTTATGTCTCATAGTTCCTGAATCTATCAAAAATACTTTCATCCATGAACACATATTTATGACACCATATAATCTTTATTAATTCTTTTGCTGCCTGAATTAAATTCTGCTCTCAGAGGTGGAGGGTTAGAAGACCGAATTGCCTTGTTTAAGAGCATTAGGTTGATGACGAGCCTCAGGCCTCATAAAGGAAGAGAGAGATCCACTTAGGGCTCTTAGCATCATTCTATGTATTTGGACATATTTCCTAATTTAGGTCTGAAGTACTTGGCATTTGATGGCAGATTGTATTAAGCGGCACACGGCGTGCATCCTAATCAGGGAGCTGTGAGTGAAGTAATCCAGGAGGCTGGAATGCGCGTGACAAGGACGCTTGCTTGGCGCTGCTGCCTCTGCTTACATCACGCTGGAAAATCATCGCTAACGTCTCTTATGATAATTATTCCCCATACACAGACGTGAAGAGACTCTGGATTGGTTGCTCGCACTCATCACGAGTTGAAATATCTGTCTGGGAGAGCCTTTGGAATCAGCAATGCAGTGCGCATAGATTGTGGCCACATTCTCCCATACCTCCACCCAAACAGGAAATCCATCTTTCCTTTTGTTTGAGATTCTAGTTCGGAGAAGAAAAAAAACTTGGTATTTTACAAGCAGAATGAAAATGAAATTAGATATTTACTTTGTGAACTTTCCATTTAAATATTTTAAAATAAAAAAATTGAAAGTTCACAAAGTAAATGTCTAATTTCATTTTCATTTTTACCTTAACATTTAACATTTTTAATGTTTATCTGCTTCCTGGGGAAGTGTAGAGAGAGAACTCGTGGAGACCAGCTTTCTGGGCTGTTGAGTGATGCTGACTCCCAAAGGGTCCATTGTTGTCGTGAAGGTTGCCGTCATTGTTAATGAATGCTTATTGAACACATGCTGCGTGTGCAATATCTGATTGGCACTGGCAACAGAGAGATGAGTCAAATATCACATCTGCCTCGGGGACTATAGCCTTGTGGTCCTTAACAGCGACTTGGCGATGTAAAGGAGACATGTTGAGATGCACACGAGGTCATAAAGAAGACCTTCATGATGAACGTGGTGAATTCCAGACTGACAGAAAAACATATAGATAAATAAATGAGGAATGAACATTCAAATGCATTTTGTACTGTTTAATATTAAAATGGTATCCATAGTTGATATAATTGTAGTATATGGTTAATAATAAATAATAAATACAATTCTTCTCATTTGTGAAAACACTAAAGCACCTCCACAGAGCCGTAGAGTTTCTCAAGACAGAGCGAGAAACCTCTGGCTTAGAGGCCTTTGAGGACTGGACCATCTCCGATACTCTGTACAACTGATGGGTTTTTCTGTGAAAAGTGTCTTTTGGAATATTGCTTATTACAGAAGCTGTGATCTTTAGGATCTCTAGGGATCCTGGAAGAGAGTGATAAAGTTATAGAATGTAAATATAGGGGAAAGTTCCTTTCAGCTCCTGTCAGGGTAGCAGTTGCATCACCACTGAGACTGAGCAAGGGTTCTGCAGTCAGGTAAGCCTTAGGCAAGTGACTTGCCTTGGCGTCCCCATGTGGATACTGGAGCTAATACCCAAGAAAGAGGTAATGTGCTTTGTATGTGGCTGGTGCTCAGCACTTGTTAGGTTCCTCCTTCACCAGCCATCCCCAGCAGCTTTGGGGTCAGGCTGGAGTTCATCAGGCAAAGCCTGGGAGAGAGCAGTCCAGGCAGAGGCAGCAGGGCCTGTGGAAGGCGGTCCCACCAGCTGGAAGCAGTGCCGGGTATATTCAGGCCTGCAGGAGCCCTGCTGAAGCCATACCTGTAGGGATAGCGGCCCATGCTTCTTCACAGGATTCACTTTCGCAAGAAATTTGTTGTTGTTTTGTTTTTTCGAGAGACAGAGTCTCGTTCTGTCACCCAGGCCAGAGTGCAGTGGCGCCATCTCGGCTCACTACAACCTCCGCCTCCCAGGTTCAAGCAATTCTCCTGCCTTAGCTTCCCTAGTAGCTGGGACTACAGGTGTGTGCCACCATGCCCAGCTAATTTTTATATTTTTTAGTAGTGACAGGGTTTCACTACATGTTGGCCAGGCTGGTCTCAAACTCCTGACCTCAGGTGCTCTGCCCTCCTTGGCCTCCCAAAGTGCTGGGATTATAGATGTGAGCTACCGTGCCCAGCCCCCAAGAACTGTTTTAAAAGAATGCATTTATAGTAGAATGAGACAGGTCAATTTAGCTTCCATGCAGAACTAATGCAGTAAGCTAATGTGAATGCTGTCACTTCATATGAAACCCTTCAAGATGTGAAGTCTTATTGGAGAGGGCTGGCGCCAAGTCTTAAATGTCTTTTGTCTTTATTCACACTTGCCTAGTTCCTGTATGCCAATAACACCTACCATTTTCTAATTTTTAAAGGAATTATTCAGTCTTCTTGAGACTCAGCAAGTTTACAGAACCATTTAGATTGAAGAATATGATGTTCATTGCCTTTCTTCTCTTTTGGCTTTCAAATTAAGCTTAGAATGTTATTTAGAGCCTGGTTTTTCTTCCCTGATGATTGATGTGGAATTTACTTCCTGGTTTACCATCCTACACCATAGAAGAGAATGAACTTAGTGCTAACTCTGTTTATTTCACCTTCACAGATGGGTATGGCTTTGGTTGGTTTGTGCCAGATGAGCCTGGGAGTAAATACTGCCCAGGCATTGTTAGTGTTAAAAATCAGCTCGTTCTCCAGTTCATGGGGAGCTAAGGGAGCCCTGTTGGAAATGTTTGCCTTTGTTCCAGAGGTGAAAACACGAGTGCTGCCGAAGAGGCTGTGTGCTTCCCCTGCGTGTCCAGACCGTTGAGACTGATGTTGGTTTGGGTCAGAGTAGGAGCAAGAGGGCACTCAGCAAATGGCCTATGTGAGTTGAATTTCTGAGTATTTAAAACATTTTACTGTTTTCAAAATACACATCGTGGTTTAGACTCACAAAATATTACCAAGTAGAGAACTTTAACTTTTTATTCAGCACATAGATGACTATGATTTATTAATTTCCTCCGCACTTCAGTCTTCTGTAAGGCACTGTGTTAGAGAGGGGGTTTGTAATTAACTTATCAATTATTGAGTTGCAGATGAATCCTTCTAATGGACGCAAAGTTACTCTTTAAAGCATTCCCTCAGTGTGTTATTAATTTACAGGGTAAATCCCCTTTGTAGAGAGCAAAGGAAAACTCCTGCTCAGCCCACATCTGAGCGGTCACATCCCAAACTAAGGGACTCGGGAGGAGCCATGAGGCTGAAGGTGCATTAAAATGAGGAAGCGGGCTATGTCCAGGGAGCTGCTCTGCCAGACCTGGCTTCCAGCCTCAGCTTGCCTCTGCTCAGAACTGTGCCAGGGACGTGGGATGACCAACTGGCCCCAAACTGAATTCCTCATCCAGATTTCTTTGGGTCTTTGCAGGGTTAGGCCATCTGGCCCAGGTGGCTTCTTTGCACTGTGCTGTTTCCTTGGGTTGTGAACTCTTAACTGTGATCTCAAGATCATTCTAAGTTTTAAAAGTATGTTGAAAATGACATGAAAATAATGCCTCCCCGAGCGCATTTCCCCTTCCTGGCTTGCGCCTGCCCTTTCCCCACCTTTATACTCTTGTGGCACCTGTCCACCTGTCAGTGCCCCTCCTCACGGTCCACTTCAGGTTTTCTCAGAGCACTGGCTGCATGGCGAGGAGTATGGGTAAGGCCCCGGCGCCTGTCTTCAGCCTGGCCTTCTGGACTGTGGGGAGTTGGGCCCCATCTTAGCTCCCAGCTGTCTAGTCCTGTGCTTCCAGAATGAGCCCCTTGCTCCAGCCAGACCTCCAGCCAGGCTAGCACCATCCTGAATGTGCCACATTCATTCCTGACCGGGGACTGGCATCCCCTCTTCCTCTCCTGTCCCGCCATGTCCTTTTGAAAGAGTCCTACTTACCAGAAGCAGCCTTACCAACCATCTGCCTCTCATTGAGCATCAGAGCTCTGGCCCTGAGCTTGTACAGAACACGGGATCTGCAGCTCATATTTTCATACCAGCACCGCCCAGCACTATTGCTTCCCCAGACTGGCAGCAATTTGGAAGCAGGAAGTAAGAATTGATAGCTGGATAATACTTACCACTGTCATGGCTGAAGGTCTTCGTTAGCCTGAAAGGCAGTATAGGTAAGCACAGGGGTTCTCACATGCCAGCATGCTTCAGAATCTACAGGAGACCTGATGAAACCACTGATCACTGGCCCCACCCCCAGAGCTTCTGACTCAGTGGGTCCAGGGTGGGGCCTGAGAATTTGCATGTCTAACAAGTGCCCAGGGCAGTGGAGGCTGCTAGTCCTGGGACCATACTTTGAGCACCCTGGGGTAGAGGTTTAAAGAGCATGAGCTTTGAGCCCACCCATCCAGGTTTGAATCCTCGTGCCAAAACTTCCTAACTGGGCAAGAGGTTTGAGCCCTCTGGGGCCCCATATTCTCCTGTGTAAAGGGAGTAAAATCATGGTACCTACCTTACAGCATTGTGGGGGTCAGGTGAGATAACACATCATAGCAGTGTTTTGCATGTAAGAGAATATTATAAATATTAGCTATTATTAATTATTTTGGCAGGACAGGAAAGACATTGTGATATGGTCGCAAAGTGGCATAGGAATGACATGAGCTGGGCTCTACCTAGTGCCACCTCAGCTCCTTTTGTTGCCCATGTAATTCGGGGCCAGCTACTCAAAATGATTTAAGCTTCAGTTTCTTGATGCACAAAATGTAGGCAGGACTATTTGTCTTCTCTCCCTCTGGGTGGTTGTGAGTTTCAAATGGAAGGATGTTCTGAAGGGATTTGTGTGAAAGGCATGTCCTGGGTATTATGAAGAGCTCATATGTGTAGTGTTGGTTTATGTGCAGAATGCTGCTAAACACATGTCTCTGCCACACCTCATGCACTGTGTAGAGTGAGTAGAGGTGGTTTATGCCTTAGGTGGCTGGGAGGAGCCCCTGGGTGGACCTGCTGCCCTCTGCCAAAGGACCTGATTATTCACTGTGGCTTCCCAGTCTCCCCCTGGGGCTATTTGTTTCAGTGATCTGATTTTAGCTGCCTGCCTGCCTTCTTCTAGAAGCTTTTGTCCAGTCTAACTTGGGGCCAAACTAGAAGTTGCCAAGCTACTCAAAAGAAAATCGATAACCAAGCTAGTGTAATATACTGAATTTCATGTACAATGTTCACTAAGTCCTGTTGGCATACAGATACTTGTACATTATGAGCATCTCATGGTAACCTTTTCATTTTCAAAATAGTACGCAAGTTGCCTTTAATTTTAAAGAGTTCACTTCATAGTTTGCAGCCTCAGTTTTCACTCCGTAAGATAGATATAATAACTTTCTCTTGGTGATTCTTTCCATGTGGTCAGTGTTCATGGCATTTTAACGCTGCCCATGCTCTCTGTGGGGATGAGGCCTGTTGGGAGAATGAAGGAGGGTGTGAGGATTTTTAGCTCTCAGTCGTACATTTGCACGATGGTTATCGTCTCTTCACTGGACTCACTGCTCTGACATGAATATTCCCTGTTCGTGTTATGTGAGTATTAAACAGGTCTTCCTAATCACACTTCTTACCCTTACACCAGCACTGAGATGAAAATGATCCCAAAGCAAAGAGAAAGCCGTATTCTGCTCACTCCACAAAGTAGACCTGGCCTTTCTTTATTATTCCCAGCGCCTACAGACGTGCTGAGAGAGAGAGATTGGCTGGTTTGGATGGTTTTTGCCTGCATTTGTACCCGAGTGTACTCTTGCTCTGTGGGTTCCTTTCAGGCTTAGGTCACAATAGGTGTTGGTTTGGCCTCGCTCCGGTCCTTTGTAGACATCTGCCCACATCACAAAGCCCCCACGTTTGGCACAGCCCGCAGCAGTTGGCACTGCCTGCCCGGGAAGAGTCCAGTCCTGGAACAGCGGGGGTTGCAGGTGCATTGGCACGTGGTGGTAGGGAGCGCACACAGGCCTTGCCTACCCAGCGCCTGGCGACGCTCAGCAACACCGTCCCATCCCTGAAATATCTTGGCCTCGTGGGCTTGTCACTCCAATTAAAACTTAAACATGAAAGCGGCTCAGGCTGCTTCTCCCTTTGTGCTGAATTTGAGCATGGACGGTGCCAGAAGCATGTCATGGAGACTGTTAAGGGGTGCCATGTTGCAGGGAACGTCAGGAGTGTCAGGGATCCATTTCTTCAAGATTAGCATCTTGGTTGCTGCTGCAAAGTGCACCTGAAAGGCAAGTTTCTGTTTGCCAACAGAAAGTCACCTTTGGGATGGTGGTGAAAGTCATTTTCCACATGTTCACAGATACGGCCGTGTTACCAAGCCTCACGCTATGACTTATCTCTGGCAAGGACTTACAAAATAGTCTCTCTGGCTGATTGTCAAAAATGACATCATATCGGAGTAAACTGCTTTTAAATCAGACATCCATTATTCATGTATATTAACTGCTTTTTTATTTTTTTATTGGCTGTTTTGTGTATGATTTACTCTTTTCTCACTGGCTCACCCTCTCTCCCCAGTTGTCTTTCTCATCCCTGTTTTTTTAAGGTCTTAGCTCATCTGTGAATTTATAGAGACTGTTCATCTAGCTTTGTGCATGAACATTGATATGCACACCTTGCATTTTTTGTAGTTCAATTCCACATTTCCGTGGATCTTACTTTCGTTGGGTCAGAATAGCAACGTGGGTCGTTTACATGAGTAAATTCTACCATGAAGATGTTTAGGACTTTTTCTTTTGTATCTTTTGTTTTTTAAAAAGGAGCATCACTAGTCTTGTACTAGAAGACCTGTACTGAATAAAAGTGTACCTGGCACTTAGCAAACAGCTATATACATTGCAGTTGGTGGACAGCAAATAGACTTTGTGTGTCCATTTCTATTTGTGAAGCCTGTCTTTACTGTAAGGCCAGCATAGCAGTCGCCTGGAAGAGGTAGATACACGCAGACATGTGCAGTGTGTATTCATCTGCTCATTCTTTCATCAAGTGTATACTGAACCCCTCCTATGTGCCGAACATTGCACAGGTATCCAAAGGAGCTTCTGTTCCTTGCACACAGGGGTGGGGTCGCACCCTGCGCATCTGGCATCTTGATGGTTATGGTACTTTTTCCTGATTCATGGCATTTGACTGGTTGGAATAAAGACTAGGTACAGATTATTCTGTGTATTTAACCCCCAAATCAGCACTGTTGTTTTTGCAGACAGCATCTGCATTCTTTTATGCCCATTACTTGAATCTTTGTTGACCCAGACCCTCCTTCTGGAATGATTTTCTGTCTCCTAAAAGTGCATTCTTTAGAAGTTTCTTTCGTAAGGACTTGGTCACAAGTGTTTTCTGTGTTTCTTTCTTACGGCATCTTCATTACATCCTTATCCTTGAAAGGTAGTTTTGCTAGTCTTCTACAGTTCTAGCTCAACAGTTATTTTCGCTCAGCCTTTGAGGATGTGACTGGTTTGCCTTCCACTGACACTCCTGAGTTGGCTGTCAGTCTGTCATTCTCTTTTAGGACTTTCTCTCCTTTTGACTGCTTGTAAGATCTTCTCCTTGTCTTTAATTTTTTGTGGTTTCATGCCAGTGTCTCTTTGTGTGGATTTATTTATTTTTATCCTGTCTGGGATTTCTTGTGTGTCCCTCCTTTCAGTTGTAGAGAATTCTCGGTCCTTATCTTATTGGAAATGTATCGCGATGCTCTGCGTGGAGCTCAGGGGAGGTGTGCATGAAGGCAGCTTCTCCCCTCCTTCGTGCTGCTCACTGCCCATTCAGATTTCCCATCTCTCTCTATGTTGCATTCCGCATAATTCCTTAACTCTGTATTCCAGTCCACAGTTTCTCTCTCGGACTTATTTCTTGCTTATCTCATCCATTGACTTTTTAATTTCTAGAAATTCTCTGCTTCATTTTTCAAATCTGCTTAATCCGATTTCCTACTTTTTATCCTCTCCCTCTTTAATCTGTCAACATTTTCAGCATGCTTATTTTGTATTCTTTATTTGATCTTGCCTGAAAGTCTAATTCTCCTTGTTTTTCTGTCTCACATATGATAAATCATTTCTTGCTGTATTTGGATTTGTTTTTTAATTGTGAGCTAATACTCAGTTGATCTTGATTTGTAGGTTTCTTAAAGGGGCCTGAGTTGAGCTTGTTTCCCTCCTGAGAAGATTCTGCCGAGGTACCAGGAGGTATGTTACCAACCCGAAAACACTTTATTAGGCTTGGGTTCTTTTAGCCTTGCAGGTGGTGTAAACTCAAACCCAGAACTTGTGTGGCGGCAGACATGTGGCTGCAGACTGTTTTCCACCCTGAACTGAACCTGAGGCAGAGAAGTTTCTGGGTAAGCTATCTGCACCAATAGATATTTTCCCCCTCTTGCTCGCTTTTTACTGAATGTATGTAGCCCTGCAGGGACCCGACTGTAGGTTCTACTCCATGCTGGGCAGACACTTGGTCTCCTGTTTCCGCAGCTCTCCAGGCTCCTGACACTGGAGGGGGAGCCCAAACTAGCCCCTGGCTTGAATGCTCTCTTACCTTCCTGGGTTTCGTGCTCTCTTCATTTTGGGCTCCTGTGGATTTCTCTGATTGCTTATTAAACAGAATGTCTGAAGGACTGTTTGATGTTAGGCTGAGTCTTATCCAGCATGGTCACTGTAAATGGCAGGGTTTTCCAGACATTCTTGTCTGCCATGTTGTCAGAGGTGGGACTGTCAGACTGGAATCAGTTGGGGCACTCTGGCATCTGGATAGTATGAAGAGATCTCTGTGGAACCATCTTCTGTTTTGGGTAGGATGGAGCAGTTTCTTTTACATACCAGCAGCAAGATCCAGGAGTGGAGGAAGGTGTTACGCACTAAAAGCAACATCTGAGTATCTTTGGGGTCTGAGGCTATGGGAAGCTCTGGATTTGCCTGGCATTGTGTACCTGTCAGTGAGCCTCCAAACACAAACGCAGGCACTTAGTGAGATGCGGGAATGTGTAACTGACACTATACCTGGGATGTGCTGCCCTTTAATAATTGCCACATGAGTGAATGAATGATAGGACATCTCTGCCCCCAGGAACCTTAGAGTTGAAGCCTAGGAGAGTGTTACAGTGTTTGGTGTGATGCGGTGTGGTGCTTGGTAATAGTGCTGCAGAGCCTCCCCTGACCTGCTGGAGTCACTGCCTCCTCCCCTCCAGTATCTGAGAACCAAAGATCTAGGGAAGAGCCGGAAGAAGATAAGACACAGGTCAGGGTGGCCTTGTCAAAACACCATGTGACACGTGCAGACAGCAAGGACTCTCAGCACTGACCAGGGAAGCGGGCACTGTGTGCCGAGGACATCACGGAGAAGCGAGCACAAAGGCAGCGGGAGTGGACAGAAAAGGAGAGAGCAGGCGGTTTAACTGCCTCACTGCCCAGCATCTGGCTTCTGATCACGACTTCCCCGTTCAGAAGAGCCACATATGTGAGGTAGTGATGGAGATAGGTTACTAGGGATCAGAAAGTGTGTAGATGGTGTCATCTCCAGGAAGTGTAGTCGCATCTTCCTCTCTTGCCTCTTCTCTTAGACTCTGCTCAGCCCAGCACAGCACCTCCTAACCTTTGGCTCTCTTTGCCACTTCCCTTTTTTAAATGGCGGCCAACAAATCATCTTCAATTGAAAAAGCTTTTAAAATGCTGTCGTCTTGTAAGGAGGCCTTCCGACTCCTCCTGAGTTCTCTGGACAGACGGTGCTGGGCTTCTGGGGAGCTGAGCTGAGCCAGCTGCTGGGGTGGTTTAATGCCTGTAGCAGGTATTTGAGTATGAAGACTCAGTATTTCGATAAAATTAAAACACAGCGCTCCTTTCCTCATTCATCAGTATAGGACCAAAATTCTGGGAGGGTAAGGCTCTATAATCTCTTCACAGTGATTTCAGTATGCAAGTGGTTCATGATTAATTATGAGGGTGATAGCCCCCAATTTAGGAAAAGCTTGCAGTGTTAATCCATTTTTTACTGGGTGAAGGAAGAAGCTGGTCTGCCTTGAACTCACCGCCCCCCCCCCACCCCCCACAGGGACAAGAGCCATCTCTCAGCTCTTTCCTTCACAGTGCCTGGAAAGCCAGTCCAGGCCACACCTGGATGCTGTGGGGCCTGCCTGCCCACGGCGGTGGCTGATGCCTTCCCGTTGTTGGGCCTGTGGCTGGTGTCTCCTTCCTGACTCTGGACCGCTACCCCTGCTGCTTAAGACACCAGCTGCCAGGACATGGCTAGAAGACGGTCGGTGAGTCTCCTCAGAGAGGCAGGCCCCATCTATGGAGGAGCAGGACAGCTGGCGGTCAGGCCCCAGCTGGGGAAGAGGCGGGCTCTGGCAGCTGGCAGCAGGCTGGGACTTCCGCACGCCACCCAGCGCCCCTGCACGTTCATTCCAGGGCCTAGAAGATGATTGATAAATAGCTGTTGGCCGGCTCTTGAATGAATTACAGCATTATTTATTTTATCTAAAAATTAGAAACAATCCATATGGAATTGTGTATCCACAGAGAAATTCTACACAACCATGAAAAAGTACAAGATCTATCTATAGGTACTGCCACGTAGGGAAAAGGAGTTGTGAAATAATCCCATTTAGGAAAAAAATGTGTATACACACAGAGACAGATGTGCAGAAGAAAAGTCTAGAAGTATATATATCAAACTGTTAAAAGTGGTGATTTCTGAGAGATGAATATACAGAGGGCTACCACTTTCCTTATAGAATTCTGTTATGTTAGAATTTGTTGTAAGATGTATCATATTTGAAATCAGAAAAAGATTTTTAGAAATAGATTTCAGATACATCAGAATCACTGACAAAATTGCAAGTTAAGATTCTAAGACTAGGATTTATGGAAATACTTTAAGGTCTCTAATTTAAAAAAACAGATGAATAGAGAACTTTCTGCTAAAGTTATTTTTAAAGATAGTGCTTGCTTTTCCCCCATTGCCTTCTAGGTCTACCTGGAAGCCAAAGAGGAGGAAAAATTCTCTGTGTCATGCATTTCCTATAGTACCATTGTAAAGCACACAACCAGCCTCAACATGGTTTAGCTGTTTTAGCTAATTCTTACAGAAACATCTAATGCCTGCAAAAATTTGCTCTGTAATCACTGTTCAAGTTCTTCTCTAATATACACCTGGTACTTAAAAGGAACCATCCTCAACATCATCTTTGGCAGCCACATTAGTGCAGAATATTTTCTCTGGGATTTGAGCTGGGGTAGGTTTTTCCAGCATATCTGTACACCTCTGAGAATGAGTCAAGTGGCCATGGGTTGAGACTCACCCAACTAGGGCAATAAAGAGAAAAATTAGTCTAATGCATGGTCTTAACAAGAGGGAGAGTGTGAGCATGAATAATTAATCTCACTAGTCTATGGCAATCAGATAAAATGAAGTCCCATTTGCTCAACCTTATTAAAAGAGAGAGAGTACGTGGGAGGGAGGGAGAAATGGTAAAGGTCGTTAAGGGACTTGTAACATGGAAAGAACTGCCTTTGAGATGGGTAATGTGTTTTCTAATCTCTGTGGTCTTTAACTAAACGTCATGGTAAAGGTACTCTTCAGATAGTTCTGATTCGTTGAATTATTAAACATTTTAGAAAATACTGGACTCTGGACTAACTTAGATGTCTTTATGATGAATTTGCAGAGAGTCTTTTTGGAAAGGGATTACATCTCACTATATCACTAAGAAATAATTTATCCACTTGTCAAAAAAGAACAACTGGAAGACATAAAGACACATGAACCTACTCAGTATCAGATTTCAGTTCTTAGATTTACCATCAACATTTTACTGACTTAAAGGCCTTACCTTCCTGCTACAGAAGTTGAAGTATTTTAAAAACAAGAGAATATTGAGTGCAAATTTTTGAACACTCTTAATGATAAGTAGATGCAGAATACTACTTTTATAATAGAATGTGAGGTTGCTCTTTATATTTTCTCCCTCTAGGTGCTGATTTTATATAATTTTTAGGTTATTCCCTGAAGATAAGAGATTTGGTTATTTCTGTATACTTACTTGGAAGAATAATCTTACTCTTGATATTTTTAAATTGTTGAAATTTTCTGCGTCAGAAATTTTTCTTTTCAACTGCAATTGTTCTCTGTAGTCTTTATGGATTAAGAGGGCATTTTAAATTTTGAATTTGTCCTTTTTCCTTCTAGATGCTGTTAGCAATAGTTAATATTATAGTGTTGTTTTGACCGTTAGAAACTTCCAAAGATTCACTTGTTAGAAATGTGTGTTGACAGGATTGATTATTTTCAAGGTAGAGAATATTTAATTTATTATTAACTTCTCAATACTAAAGTAAAAATCTGTATCCTGGTAAGTGATAAATGTATAGGTTGACAAGAAGAAATGTACATCATTTCCATGTGTGTGCTGAAAGGATAAATCTTTCTACAAAATATTACTATTAAAACCTTTGGCTGGGGCCAAGTGTGGTGGCTTACGCCTATGATCTCAGCATTTTGGGAGGCTGAGGTGGGAGGATCACTTGAGGTCAGAAGATCGAGACCAGTCTGGCCAACATGGTGAAACCCCGTCTCTACTAAAAATACAAAAATTAGCCAGGCGTGGTGGCGGGCGCCTGTAATCCCAGCTACTCAGGAGGCTGAGGCAAAAGAATCACTTGAACCCAGGAGGCAGAGGTTCACTTGAACCCTGGGTGATAGAGTGAGACTCAGTCTCAAAAACAAAAGCAAAAAAAGACCAAAAACTTTTGGCTGGGTGCAGTGGCTGATGCCTATAATCCCAGCACTTTGGGAGGCCAAGGCAGGAGGATCGCTTGAGCTCAAAAGTTTGAGACCAGGCTGGGCAACATAGTGAGACCCCCTTCTCTACTTAAAAAATTTTAAAAGAAAGAAAGAAAGAAAGAAAGATATCAGCAGGCCGTGGTGGCACACACCCATAGCTCCAGCTACTCGGGAGGCTGAGTGGGAGAATTGCCTGAGCTCGGGAATTTGAGGCTACAGTGAGCTATGATGTTGCCACTGCACTCCAGCCTGGATGACAGAGCAAGACCCTGTCCCCCCACCCCCTCAAAAAAACCAAAAACTTTTGAGTTCATTAATTTAGAAATATCAACATGATCACTAGGATAGAAAGTACGCTCAGAACTTGGTGTGTTTGCGTGTGTGTTAATGAGGAGCCTTCTGAATGTGAATCTGGGGCAAGGACTGTGTCCTCAGCACCTACAACAGTGACTGACACATAGCAAGCACTTAATGTTCTTTGAATTAAGTTGAATTGAATTAATACTTTTAAAGCAAAAAACATAAATTTCCCCCCGCTAGAGAGAAGACACGAGGTGTTCTAATACAACAATGCATCGTCTGGAAATCAGGGGTACCTTCTTATTGCTTTCATACCCTGTGGAACAGAGCATCCTAAAACTAGCAAGCAGAGAGTGAAGAGAGAGGTGTTTGGAAGTGAGTTTGTGTTTTGGTTTGTAGTTCAGTCCGAAGGAAGCATCCAGTGGCTAACTATACAAGCTTCATCTTCCTGGTCCTTGTACTATTCCTTCTTTTCCCGCCTGTGTTGTAAATTCAGATGAGAACTCATGCTGGCTCATCTGCAAGCTTCCTGATGCCTTGCGAGCTTTCCCATTCATTCCAAATCAGAAGCAGTCAGTGGCCCCCTCGTTTCCAGACAGCTTTTTCTTTGTTAAGAAATTAGAATACCTGATTTCCCCGCATTTTCCTTGTGGCCTGAGTGTACCTTGGCCTGAGAAATTCACGGGATTTCCTTCTCTCTCCCTTTGCATTTCTTTTTGGCACTCTAATAGCCATGTCCCTATACTATCAGTAACCTGAAAAAGATCAGGAAATTAAGTGGCAGAACATCTTCACGGGAGCTGAGTGGTAAGGATCATGCCTTCCACGATGGTGAAATGAAAGTGTTTGATGTTGGCCTGGTGTATGGAATTGTGGGCCCACACATTTCTCTTCCTCTCTCAGATCCTGGTATATAGCCTGGAAGCAGGACGCCGCCTCTTGAAGCTGGGTAACGTTCTCCGTGACTTCACATGTGTCAACCTCAGCGACAGCCCTCCCAACCTCATGGTCAGTGGCAACATGGACGGGAGGTACGTGAATTGGAAGGGCATTGCCTTGCAGCCCCACGGCTTCGGCCAAGGCCTGGCCACCCGGCCCCCACTGCGCTGCTCACACTGCCCGGTTCTCATTCAACAGCTCTGCCCACCTGAGTTCAGCCCCGATCCCATAAACACTCTAGACTCGGAGAACAAAGTCCTGTATTAGGTAATAGTTGGATGTCGCTATGTCTCTGCTTCATTTCTGAAGCACCATGGGAAGGTTTTCTTTTAAGCCATTTGGTGGACGCAGTTGGTAGAAGGTCCAGGGAGACCACTTGGAATATCTTTTGTCCCCCTGCTGCAGAATTTGTTTGGCACTTAAAAGCTCACTTTCTAATATTAAAAACAATAACCTAAGGGATGAATCATGTTCAACAAAATAGGGTTTCCTGCCAAATGATGTCAAGAGTGTATTTCAGAACCTGGTGGTGTCCCTCTGGCGATGGAGGGAAAGGGAGACTTCATGTGAACAGATTCCAGTTTCTATTTAGCTGATTAGCAGCCTTCTCTTTAACGCACTGGCTTAGGGAGTCAGCTTTTCCCGGTACAGGGGCCTGTGCCAGCCACGGGCACCCCAGGAACCATCAGCAAGAAAGGATTAAAGTGTTTGAAAAGACCCCCTGAGTCCAAATTTTAGGTTTCTCCCCCCTTCCTCTCTCCTTGTTTTTTCTTTTCCTTTTCTTTCCTTTTTTTTTTTTTTTTTTTTTTTGGCCGGTTATCTGCTGTGTCTGATCCAGTGCCCTGAAGAGAGGTAGCATGGCTGAGGGCCAGGGGCGGCTGGTGCCCCCTCCCCTGGGCCCGGCCCCGGGCTGCAGGTGGCGGGCTGCTCGGAGGCGGGTGTCAGATCGTGAGGCGGGTACTCCTCTGTGCCAGATCCCAGGCCTCTGTCCCGCCAGTGCAGCAGCTTGCAAAAATAGTTATTCTGTCAAACAATATTTTCAACTCCCGACTTTCACCCCTAGATACCCGCCCCCAACTTAGAGCAAGGAGATGATGTGAGTATGCTTTATTGGGGAGGAAAATAATCATTTTTCTTCAAGGCCTCCGAAAATGCCCGATGTTCTGGTGCTTGAGAACTGAACTCCTCAGTGTGTCTGGGCACGCACTGGGCTAGCTCTCTTTAGAAACTAGGCTTGATAAGTGGCCCCACATGTGGCATGGCAAAAGAATCAAGTCAGTTTGTAGTTCTAATCCTGCATTTTAGTTTCCAGGTTGAGCTATGCAGAGGCTCCAAGCGCCCCTCCCAGGATCTCCACACACGGGCCTGGCAGCTGCTTGTTTTTGAGGAGAGGCGATGTGGAGGGCTCTTTGGGATGGTGGATGATGCTCAGAGTGTGCTTGCAGTGTGAACATTTGTATCTTCAGCCACAGCTTAGGCTCACCGGAAACCAGAAGGGTGTTGCAGAGAAGAAACCTCTGCTTTCTGCATAATTTCAAAAATATTAAGAAAAAAATTCTACAAAGTTCCAAAAAGCAAAACTTGAATTTGCAGCAAGCCAGGTACTATGTTGAATCATAATGAAGCTATGTGTAGGCATCGTATTAGGTATTATTAGTAATCTAGAGATGGTTTTTATGGGAGGGTGTGTGTAGGTTATATGCAAATACCACACCACTTTATATGTAAAGGGGGACTTGAGCATCTGTGGATTTTGGAATTGCAGGGGGTCTTGGAACCAATCCCCTGTGGATACTGAGGGATGACTGTACACACTCAGGAGAGCTGACTTTTCCTCTGGAGCAGGCTGCTTGTTACGTACGCACTGCCAGAGAGGCGTTCCGTGCATAGTGTCGGAGGGCTCTCTGGTCAGTTTGCAGTCCAAATTTGACTGTGTTAAGTCCATTTTATTAGTAAGCCAATGTTACATTTTTAAAAAAATGCTCTGTCTCTGTGGATGAAAAGAACAGACTAGTGACTTAGAGTTGGAGGTGGGGCATCCAAATTGGCATTTAACCAGTGTGAGTCCTAGAGCAGTGCCAGCTGTGTGCCCACTGCTGGTACATTAGTGGCCAGCCATCATATGTGAGAATACTCCCTGAGTCAGGTTGCTGGGTCAGCAGCTTAGAATTTAGGGGTTTAAAATCTGTTGTTTTAATAAAAATAGCACATCTAGGAAAAAGGAATGAGGAAGCTAGACTAAGTGTGGTAGAGGGAAATCTTGCTTTTTTCCCCCAGAGGCTTAATAGCTATGAATAAGAGCTTATTAGAGATGCCGGCCCAGGCTTGTATAGCTTATGTTTTACGTTAAAAGTGGGAGTAAGGGGTCAAATATTATGAAGAGAACTATGTCCTTGGCTGTCACTTACTGACTGATGCAATTTTTTACAAACCCTAGAACCTTCCTATTTTATTTTAAAAACTTAATTCCCACTGCATTCTCTTAGTGCTTTATAAATAACTTGGGAATGAGATGGACTCTAAAGGTACATAAAACTGCCCCAGATTAAGACAAAAATATATTTTCATTAAAGTAAGGAATCAGTTTTAAGTCGTTTGCAAACATGGGTGGGATTTTGCAAGGAGTTTTATTTTGGGGGTGTGGGGGGACAGTGGACTTAAAAATGAAAAAGTATCTGTCCTATCACTCAAGAAAAGTCAGACACTTGAGGTCAGGAGTTCAAGGCCAGCCTGGCCAGATGGTGAAACCCCATCTCTACTAAAATACAAAAATTAGCCACACATCGTGGCTCATGCCTGTAGTCTCAGCTACTCGGGAGGCTGAGGCAGGAGAATCGCTTGAACCCAGGAGGCAGAGGTTGTAGTGAGCCAAGATCACACCACTGCACTCCAGCCTGGGCGACAGAGTGAGACTCCACCTCAAAAGATAAAGAAAAACTAAAAAATAAACAGAGTCTGATGAAGAGCAAGAGAAAGATTGGGGTGGAAACTGAGTTAATGTTAGAGTATGCTTTTCCCTTGCTGGGAGGGAAGGCTTGTAAAGATGGGAGCGGAGAGAAAAGTGAGATTGTGCGTAAGAGTTTTATCAGTGTAGATCAGTGAGTTTTTCTGAATGCATATTTTGTCTCTTCTTGCTAAGACTAAAAAGAAAGAGCAATGAGTAATGGTACGGGGGGAGTGATGCACATTGGCATTAGGACTGGCTGCTCGTGTCCATTCCACTTACCACACACTCTCTGGTGTTTGGCGGGTGCTAGCACAGTATATTTTCTATTTATTCTAAGATATATGTTTAAAAAAAAACATTTTCACATCTATGAAATCAGAATGGACTTTTACAATAGCATCATAAAATGGCAGCATTTTTAAAAGTTACACAAAGTAATGATGCTTCTTGGAATCAGTGGCGTTTTCAATGAAATGAAAGTATATATTCACTGAAGGCAACAATGAATTAATAGCTTAGGAATTCACATTTATGAGAAACTTGAATGAGTCACTAAGGAAAAGTCTGCAGGAAGTAATCACTTGATTTTTTTTTTTTAGTTTAAACCCTGTCTGGGGTTTATTAAACATTTAGAATCTGAATATTTATGTCTTTCACTAAATTTGGAGTTTCCTGCCATTACTTCCTCAAATAGTTTTTCTGAATAATCCCTTTCTCCTCGCCTTCTGATAACCTCAATAATGTAAATATTAAACCTTGTGAAATTTTCCAACAGGACACCAAAGCTGTGTTCATGTTCTTTCCCAAATCTTTCTTTCTGTTCTTCAGATTGCATCATCTCTGTTGCTCTAACTTCAGGTTTATGGACTCTTTCCTGTGTCATCTCCATTCTGCTGTTGAGCCTATCCAGTGAATTTTTTATTTCAGGTTTCATCTTTTCTTGGTTAAAAATTTCTGTTCATTTCTTTTTATACATATAGTTTCTGTGTCTCTGCTGAGGTGGTCACTGTCAGTGTTCCCATGCGCTTTACCTTTACTTTGTGGAATATAGCTACAAGTTCTTTAAAGTCGTTGAGGGTTCCCAGACTGGCTTATCTTAGGGTTTACATCTGTTAATTGTCTTTTCCCTTAAGAAAGGGTCACATTTTCCTGTTTGGCTTTTGGTTTGGGCTATGTCAAGTAATTTTGTATTCTGGACATTGTGGATGTCGTGTTGTATACACTCTGGATCCTGTTATGTAATCCTCTAACGAATGATTTTTGCTTTGTTTTGCTTTTAAACAGGCAGTCACCCTGCTTAGGTTCAGACGGCAAGTTCTGTTTTACCCTCTGTGGGTGGTGACTCCAGTGTCAGTTCGCTTTCCAAAGCTGTTCATTTTCTATGCTGTTTTTGGTCTGCGCATGTGCCACTTGGGTTAGTCTGAGGCTTGGCAGTGGTTCACTCTTAGTTGAGCTCTTAAAGCCGTTGCCGTCCTGCTTTGAATCTGTCCCACATAGCCCAGGGATGAGCCTGGGACTTATGTGGGTTTAGACACAGTATTATGTGATCCCTTTCTTGAGGTTTCTCCTCTCTTAATCCTTATACTTTCCAGCCTTCAGGGATTCCTTTCTCTTATAGTTCTTTGGTCAGAAAGATAGGGTTTCTGTCAGAGTTCTACCTGCCTGAATCGCCGCCACCATGCAGCATGTGACTGGGGACTGTCCTTGTGGCACAGCCACAAGAAAGAGGAAATAACCCCACAATAACCCTCACCCCTATTCTTTGGGGACTGCAGGGGCCCCTTTTGTTCCTCTGGTCAGAAAGATGGAGTTTCTATTGGAGTTTTAGCTTCCTGCACCACCACACAGTTCTGCATGTTGGAGTCCATACTCAGGGCAAGGCTGCAGGAGGAAAAAGGGAAAAAAAGGGGAAACTCCTCCCCTATACAGCCACTTCCATGGGTTTGAGTCTCTCTGCAATCCGTCGGCTTGCGTTGACTCCCCAGAGTCCTCAGGTGTTTGTTTTTGTGTTTTGTCCATAGGTTTTGCTGGCAGTCGACAGGAGAGAGGCAGCAGTGGGCTTACTCCGTCCTGGCCAGAATCAGAACGTCCTGCTTTCTTTTCAGTGACTGAAGTCAGCACTGTAGTTGGCAGTCAAGGGCTGTGTTAAATGAGGACCCTTCCTATTCTGTAGCTCAGTCTTCTTATCTGTGATCTGTTCATTTTCACCAGTGCAACTGGGGATCCAGCAGGGAGAAGCTGATCCGTGCTGTGCTATGGAGAACCAAGAGTTGGTGCTAAGGGCAAATGTCAGGCTGTAATTGGGTTACTAAGTCACTGAGCCAGCACATTCCAGTGTTTTCCCCCATGGTCTCAAGTTTATTTTTTAGCAGCTGTATTGAGATTTAATTTACATGCCACATAATTCACCAATTTAAATAGTACAATTTAGTGTTTTGAGTAGGTCCACAAGGTTGTGCAGGTATCACTACAGTCCATTTTAGAACATTTTCACCCCAAAGAGAAACCCCATATCCATTAGCAGTCACTCACCCTTTCCCTTATCCCCTCCAGCTTTAAGCAACCACTCATCTACTTACTTTCTCTGTGGATTTGCCTGAACATCTCCTATAAATGAAATGATGTAATCTATGACCTTTTATGACTGGGCTTATTCCACCTAGTATGTGTTTAAGATAAACCCAAGTTGTAGCATGTATCGGTATGTCATTCCTTTTTCTGGCCAAGTAATACTCCCTTGTGCAGATGTACTACATTTTCTTTATATCAGTTAGTGGACATTTGGGCTGCTTCCACCTTTCGACTATTATAATGCTACTGTTATCATTTATGTGTAAGTTTGTGGATGCATATTTTCAGTTCGGTTGGGGAAATACACTGGGAGTGGAATTGCTGGCTTATGTGGTACTTCTATGTTAAACCATTTGAGGAATTGCCAGACTCTTCTATAGTGGCTGTACCATTTTACGTTCCCATCAGCACTGGATGAGGGTTCCAGTTTCTCAGCCCCCTCACCAACACTTGCTACTGTCTCAAATTCTAGATTTGCATTTCTCTGACAGCCCGTGGTGATGAATATCCTTTCACGTGCTTATTGCTTGTTTGTATATCTTCTCTGGAGAGATGTCTATCCAAATCCTCAGCCCATTTTTTAATGGGGCTGTCTTTTTATTATTGAGTTATTAGAGTTTTTTTTTTTATATAGCCCAGGTACAAATCTCTCATCAGATATGTGATTTGCAAAATATTTTCTCCCATTCTGTGGGTTGTCTTTTCACTTTCTAGATTGTATTCTTTGAAGCACACAAGTTTTCAATTTTGATGAAGCTCCATTTGTCTGTTTTTTTTTTCTCTTGCATTTGTGCTATCGATGTCATAGCTAAGAAACGATTTCCTAACCCATGCTCACAAAGATTAACTCCTAAGTTTTCTTCAAAGGGTTTTATAGTTTTGGCTCTTACACTGAGGTCTCTGATCCATTTGGCGTTAATTTTTGTATATGGTGTGAGGTAGAGACCTAAACTTCATTCTTTTGCATGTGGATATCCAGCTATCCTGGCACCATTTATTGAAATGACAATTCTCTCTCCCATTCAATTGTCTTGGCACCACTGTTGAAAATGAATGGACTGTAACTTTGAGGGTTTATTCCGGACTCTCAGTTCTATTCCATTGATCTGTATGTCTTGTGTTCTGGCACTACCACACTATGCAGCTTTTTTATTATAATACCTCACCCTTTTTAAAATAATACAACAGTAAACTTACAAATGTCAGGCATGTTGAACGGTGTCACTGCATATGAAAGTAACAATATGTATATAGGAAATACTCATGACTTAGTCCATAACTAAACGTTTTAGTATTTCCAACTTGGGACCATGTGCCCTTTTCTTGGCATTATATACATTATCATCTTTGTCCACTGGGTGGACTTGTTATGGATCTCAGAATTTTGCACCAGCACCATCTAATGCTGGTCCAGAAAGGTTCAGTGACCAGTCTGAAAGACTTGTTAGTCTTGGCCACATAGAATTGTATGTTCTCTATTCAGAGAACTCTAAACTTCAGAGATACAGCCTTAAAATACAGAGAGCGCTAAGCTTAGCCTAGCTGGATTAAACTGGCAGTTCTACCTGAAAATACATGTATGTTTCTAGTTGCTGTTTAAAATGACTCTTTCACTAAGGCCATCGTCAGTGCTTTGTAGATAAAGCTATTGATTTTGGCATATAAGGTTATATTTAAAATCCTCTTTAATATTTAATAGCCCAGGTTCAGTGAGACCAAACAGAATCATGTATTGATTTCTTTAAAACAATACTATTTTTTAAATTAATTTGGTCATTTAAAAAAGCCTACATTGTAATACCTTATTGCTTGTTCCCTTTATTTTCTGGGTAGAAATATAGCTGAAGGTCAGGTCCTCCTTAATGAAACTGCCGAGCCACACACTGAATAGGCTTCAGCTTGCCATCAGCTACAGTGTGCCTCATTATCATATGGGAGTATTTAATCCAAGCCAATAGGAAGCACGCCCTGAGTTGTGACCCCCCAATTACAGAATCTCGGCGCTTGCTTCTTGCCCTGACAAATACAAAGTTGTGTGCTGTGCTCGTGCTACTGCTGCCTGCTGTTAGAGAGAGTGATTGGGGCGTAAATGTTGCATTTGCTCCATCTGCAAGTGTTATAATAAGTTATTCAAAGCTCTTAACACAGGACCAACCAGAGCGTGCCTCCCTCTCGGTTCCAGCACGTTTTCCTGCCCATCAGATGGATGCTCCTCTGTTGGAGTCTTTGGAAGGTTCTGGTGTCTTTTGTTTTAATTGGTGGGCTACTGCCGACTCCTATGGCGTGATTTTCATTAGAGCGGGGCTGGAGAGAGGGAGTGTTGGAACCGTCCTCCAAGCCCAACCATGAATATTAAACATAATACAATTACAGCTTTCAGACCAATTATTTTTTCTTTCAACGGGCAAAGTTGATGAAATACTCGCTAGATGGGGATTCACAATATCTACCATTGGCTCCTCTTTGTCCCTGGAATCGGTTGTCTTGGCATATTCTGGTGCCCATTTGCTGTGCTACCTGTTTCCCAGCGTCGAGTATTTGGTTTGAGCACTGAGCTGACGACGGGCTTTGCCAAGGCGTACGGCATTCAGGCCGGTGCTGCGCGCTGTCAGATATCCGAGGCAGATACCTGTTCCTTCACGTGAATCTGAATGGCTTGGGTGGACTTAGCACACTGTGCTGCTTCTGTCGACGAGAAGCCAGAGTGGTGCTTCTTTAAGGAGATGTCAGAAAAATGTTTTTCCTTTTTCCCAAGGGGGAGAAGTTCAAGGCTGGTTTGGCCTATTTTTTTTTTTTTCTTAGTGATATAAAATACACTGAGGCTGTATCTTTTGGTTTATTTGTTTATTTTGCTTGGAGCCATCCATGCTGGTATCTAAATACAATAGGAAAACAGATGGCAAACTTTGAACTTCTGGACCAAATTTGTGTTTGCCTTTGTCTCCTTAACAGCCAAACTGTAAATTATGGAGTATAAATATTCAACAGAGGAGCTCTTTATGGAAATCACCATAGCAGAATAGACTCTGATTAACCAAATATGCACTGAAAAGTACTTGGTAAACATTTCCGCTCCCCCTTTCCCCAATCCTTTTCAAGTTCCCATTATGGCCTAAAGTCAGAGTTCTCTTTACAGCATTTATACTTTTTCTCTTCCCTGCGCACACAGCCCGAGTTCTCTTACCTACGCATGCCTAAGGATAGGTGTCTGTAAATGTGACAGAGGGAGACCTTTGTTTTCAAAGTCGTCTTCAGGCTCTCTCTGCATCTTTCTGCTCCCAGATCCCTGACTGGCAAGTCAGGGACTGAACAGCATCTGTAGCAACGGACCTCTCTATTCACTTGCGTTGCCTTGTCAGTTACACGGCCTAGCAGGAAGAAGAGTGTCTCCTCTGTGTTCTAAAACGACGTATTATTCCATCCTGTTTTATTTCACCTTATCTAAGAAATAGATGAAAGTATTATTTTTAAAATTATGAAACAGAACATATGTATGGGAGCGTATATAAGGGATGTGTCCAGTTTCAAGAATAACCAAGAATGCCCGCGCATCCACCTCTCAGCTCAAGAAAGAGTGTGACCGTTGAAGGCCTCCCGGTCATGAATGAATTCTTGTTTTTTAAACATGGCAGCATCCAGAAGAAAACACAAAAGCCTCCTTTATTGCCCTCTTTCTTCTCCAAGGTAATTGTTGTTAATGTTTCAAATATGTGCTTTCAGAATTTGATCTTCAGAATTGTTTGGTTTTATTTAAACAGGAAGTATGCACATTGAAAATGGGCTCAAAAGCAGAGTAACCTAGAGGGCGAAGCGCACCCTCTTCCCAACAGCCTTGTCAGCCTCCCTCATTGTGATCGCTTGAATGCTGAGCGTTCTCCGGGCCGTCCGCACCCACGCAGCCTAAACGCATGCCCCCCAGCACATGCCTGTGCGCACGGCTGCCAGTCGGCCTGTGTAGTTCTGTCCCGGGTCCCACTGTATGGATGTAGCATAGTTGCTTTAGCTAGCACTCAGTTGATGAGCTAGTTAATCGTGTCACCTACATCCAGTCATTCCAGTTCATCACAGCGAAAAGGTGTCTAATTTTTCCTGTCAGTCTAATTATCTTTCCTTAATAGGTAATGTCTTTTTCTCTCAGGCTGCTTTTAGGACCTCTTTGTCTTTGTGTTCTCCCATTTTTCTAATTATACTCTTAGGTATGTCTTTTGTATTTGATCGTGTGCATGAGTCGGCATGCATGTCTTTCATCAGTTCCGGGAAACACCAGCTGGTAACTGTCCTTCCGGAACTTGGGGCGTATGCTGCACCACCCCTTCTGTCCCTCATGTCTCTTATCACAGTTTTCATATTCATCTCTTTGTGCTCCATTCTTGGTAATTTCTTCAGATTTTTCTTCTAATTCACCCATTCTCTGATCTGCTTCCAGCCTATCTCCCAAATTTAATTTCAGAGACTCTACTTTCATGCTTTTGTATTGAAAGCAGGAGTCTCCATACTCTGTGCTCCCTGCCTTGGGTGGCCCTTCAGTGTGTTTGATGAAACCACGGAGCTGAGCCTGGCGCTTGCCAGCAGGCTCCCCCACCACCTGGGCAACTGAAGTTGCAGCTCACCTTCTCCTATCTGGTTTTCAGCTCAGGTCCTGGGGAAGTCACTACGTGAGCTCAGCAGTACCCTTAAAAGGATTTTATCCAGCATTTTTAAGCGTTTTGCAGTGGAACCGTCAACATGTTGTCTGAAACAGAAGCCTCTTTTGCAACTAAGGTCAGTGCTTTGGTGACTGGCCTTGCGTGTATGTGGACGCTTGTGTAGCTACCTCCTTGAAGTGGAATTGCCAGCTCAGAAGTGAGGTGCATGTGGTGTTTGGTTGGATATTGCCAAGTCACTCCCCAAAGGAGGATTTGTGCTCGCCTCAGCTGTCTAGGAGTACCTACCTGTCCACGTCTCCCTGCCACACAGTGCCTCGTAGGGCGTTACCACACTTCACCTTTGCTGGGGAGATCGTTGACAAAGTGGCATTGCATTGTAGTTTTACTGTGTAATTTATCTTATTACCAGTAAACTTAAACATCTTACACATGTTGAAAAGCCATTAGTATTTTTCTGTGAATTGCTTTTTCTTATCTTTTCTCTCGATTTAATAATGGGTTGTCAGTCTTTACTGATTTGAAGGCATTTATTATAAGACATTAGCCCTTTTTGTTGCAAACATTTTCCTCAGTTTATCATTAGACTGACTTTCTGATTTTTCCCTGCCCCCACAGGAAAAAGTTAAACCCTTTTTTCACCTTCTGTACTTTGTTTCGAAAGGCTGTCCTCCTTTGAATATTTTTATAGTTTAATTATGTTTAACTCTTTGCACCCTCTATAATTTGTATAATATATGTGGTAGAGCTCTAAGCTGAGAAAACTACTATAGAGTATTTTGCCTCTTAACTGTTGTTACAAATGGGACATTTTCTTTGATTCTATTTTTTAAACTAGATTTTAGCATATAAATTTATCTTTGACTCTGTGTTACTGAATTCTCTGGGACTGTCCCTTCTCACTAATGAGAAGTCTACCCACTTCTTTCCAATTGTTTTACTTTTCGTTTTTTCCTTTTGTCTAATTGTGTCTAGTTTTTAAAAAGCGATGTGAAATAATGGTGGTGGCAGTGCCTCACTGCCACATCTGGGATGGGTGTGACGTTTCATCCCATTTCTTTCGGCCTCCGTGGACATGACCAGGTGGTTTTTTGTTGATTCCCTTCTGTGGCATCTTGCTGTGGAGTCTCTTCTTGATATTTCAGTCGGATATGTAGTTTTCTTCGATCGTGCTCTCAGCTTTAGGCTTTGGTAATAGAGTGCTGGCTTCATGGAGAATTTGGGAGCTTTCCTCCTTTTCCTAGGCTGTGGAACAGTTAACTTAGCCCTGGAGGCAGCTGGTCCTTACAGGTCTGGCCAAAGTGACTTTTTTTTTTTTTTTTTGTAGGGACTGTTGCCCCTTGCTGGCTTCCTCAGGCTGCTATTTGTTATTTTATCTACTTGGATTTTCTGTCTCCTGGGGATTCGTTTTGATAATTCTTATTTTCCCAGAAAGAAATAGATTATTTCTGAATAGATTATAGTGACTGAAGAAACAATTAAAAACCAAAAAACCAAAAACAGGCTGGGTGCAGAGGCACATGCCTGTAATCCCGGCACTTTAGGAGGCTGAGTGGGTGGATCCCTTGAGCCCAGGAGTTCGAGACCAGCCTGAGCAACATGGCAAAACCATCTCTACTGAAAATAAAAAAAATTAGCCTGGTGTGGTGGCACGTGCTTGTAGTCCCAGCTACTCGGGAGGCTGAGGTGAGAGGATCGCCTGAGCCCAGGAAGTTGAGGCTGCAGTGCCACTACACTCCAGCCTGGGTGACGGGAGTGAGACCCTGTCTTTAAAAAACTAATAAAAAACAAAACCTAGAAAAAGAAATGTGATCCATGGAGTTTTGTTTTTCCAGGTCTGACCAAACACTGAGTAAATCGCCCCTTCATTGTTATAAGTGTTCTCAGCAAATGCTTTTGCCTTGAAATCTGCCTTTTCTAGTATTAAAATTGTAACATTTTTTCTTCCTCATTTGCAGATGTGTTTTTCACGCATAGCATATATTTTTACTTTGTGATCCATTGGCAGCTCTTCTTGTTAATAGGAAGGTTTGTCCTGTGTGCCGCCATGGATCCAGCAGACACATCAGGTCCCACTTAAGCCATCTGTCTTCTTGTTCTGGTATTTTGCTATGCCACTTTCTTTCAGAGAGTATCCACAGGTAGTTCACTTTGAGTCCTTTTCTGTTAAAGAAAAAAAAAGTCTATTATGCCTTCAAACTTGGGAGCTAAGCTAGGTAGAGAATTGTTGGTTCAAAATAATTTTCCCTCAGAACTTGGAAAATCGACGTTGTGTGTGCGCATGTTCACATAACTAGAGTCTAGGGCATGAGACGTGTTTCAGAGAATCCTGTCTCTCCACAGCTTGTGGGCCAGACATGCGTTTTTAATCATATATCCTTGTCTTTGTCCTGTTCCTTGCTAGATGCTGGGGTCTTTTCAGGGCAGGGACTGTCTTTTCCTTTTCAACTTGCATCATAGGGTCTCTTAAGCTCATCTTTACATTTATTAAATGTAATCAATTTGATTTACTTTTAGCCTTTGTGGCTTATTGTAGAAACTAAGTATGGTGGTGGTTGTAGTGGATACGAGATTTCTGTCCCATTATCTAACTTATCCTCGTGAAAAATTCAACATACATAAAAAGCAGTTTTTAAAGAGGTTCTGAAAGAAATGTGGATTATTATAAGGCAAGTGTAATTATTTCAGTCAGTGACTGCCCAGGGTACACACACCTTTATCCCCGCTCTGTTGTGCGTATCAAGTATAAAGGCTTTTCCTTTCTCACTTCCAACAAGACAGCGATGAACTTACAAAGTCAAGTGAAATACCCAAAAAGTGTTCTTTTCTAACCGGGTGAGGATCTGGGGTGTCTGGCTTTGTAGCTCTTGCTACCTTAACAGGTTATTTTACCAACAGCAAAATTACCGTTCTGGGCAATACACCTACTGCTGGGACAGGCTTCTCAGGCCAACCTGCGCGTGCAGTCACGCAGGTGGCTTTTCCCTGTTAGGCAGGTAACGTGGGCAGCCACTGTCCTTGGCCTGCGTCTTTCTTGCTCCATGTGCTTGTAAACCATTCAGATGCGATGGTGTGGGTCCTCCCTGACAGTCTACTAATGAGGAGATAAAAGGTTGATGTCCTTATTATTGATGTTTGCAGCTGAGGAGTTTTTCATAGCAGTGTCGCGCATAGACCAGCAGAGTGAAGGGGGAGTTTGTTCATTTCAAGCTTTGACTCTAACCCCATTTCCCTTCTCTGCTCTTCTTGGGCCTGTCCAGGGTGAGGATCCATGACCTCCGCAGCGGTAACATCGCCCTGTCGCTCTCTGCCCACCAGCTTGGGGTCTCTGCCGTGCAGATGGACGACTGGAAGATCGTCAGCGGAGGCGAGGAAGGCCTGGTGTCCGTGTGGGATTATCGGACGAACCAAAAGCTGTGGGAGGTGTATTCTGGGTAAGGTGCATTCCAGACACTCTTGGGAGTTTCTAGTAGCAACAGGGAAGGCAGCATTAATCAGCCTGCACCAGGAATGGTGCTAAATGCCCCCTACCCCCCAGCTTCGCCATGTGAATCCTCACTGTGACCCTAGGAGCCAGCTGCTGTACCAGCACCGCTCTGCAGAGGAGGAAACAGGCTTGGAAATGGCGCTGGTCACTGGGGATGCAGTTCCTGTCTCTGACATCATTCAGATCGCCACAATTCGAATATTAGTCAGGCCCAGCTTTCTCTAAGAATGAAACTACTTTTTTGCAAGTGCTATTCTGATTATTTTAGGATTTCTCCATCTTAATAAACAGAAAAGGGAACTCAAAAACATAGGAAACTTGCTGGGCTAGGCCAGGATGTGACACCCCACCTGCCCACAGGTGGAAGGCAGGGCTGGCCCGGCCGCTGTCCTCCACTCGAGTCTGTCATGTGTAACCATGGTACTGCCTGCTGCTTAGACTGTCCTCGTGCCATTTACATAGAAGAGCACTTAAGACTGAAGGGGTTCATAGAGGCTCCAGTGAAGGAGGAATTTGTCGTTTGCACCTCTAACACCATGATTGGAGATATACACTACCCTCAGCACAGGCTGTTGGCGTCACAGATGTGGGTAGGTTTATGCCATTGGTGCCTAACTGGTTAAGACATTTCCAGTGAGCCTGCTCCTGACCTTCAGAGCAGCAGCCCAGCCCGGGGCAGGCTCGTCAGAGCTGACTTGAGGCCACCGCCACCACCTCGCCCTGCAGGCCTCGAACTGGAGACCCTGCCTTGGAGACAGGTGGGGATAAAGGCAGCGGGCCCTCTCCCTCGCTGCCCCTCAGCACCACTGGGAAGAGACATCCGGCCAGGCCTGCTGGCTCACCTGTAATCCCAGCCACTCAGGACACTGAGGAGCTCTCAAGGCCAGGGGTTTGAGACTGGCCTGGGCAACGCAGGGAGACCCTGCCTCTTTCAAAATCCTCCAGGCATGGTGGCGTGCACCTCTAGTCCCAGTGACTCCGGAGGCTGACGGGGGAGGATTGCTCCATGGAGCCCAGGGGTTTGAGGCTGCAGGGACTGTGCCACTGTACTCCAGCCTGGGTGACAGAATGAAACCCCATCTCTACAAAAACAAGATGATTCTGGGCCAGTGGCCTGTGAGCATGACAACATAGAAGAGCAGAAACAGGGCCAGGCCCTCGCAGTGAACTCAGATTTCTTCCCCACTTACTGCAAATCCAGGTAAACCGGCCTCTGAGAACCTGACCTGAGCAGCGACCTGCTCTTTATGCAAGGCCAGCAGTTTGCCAGGCGTCTCCGAGAGGCGGCAGGCTTACACGCAGAATGGGCCTCTTCCTTGGAGGGCGGTGTTGGCCAACACGGGCTGGCAGATTTTATCACACAGAGCCCTGGGTACTGCCTAGGCCCGCCCCCTCGCTGTGGCTGTCCCTGTCGCCTGGGCCCTTTTTCTGACTTCCATGCTGATGCACTGAATTGCCACCAGGTGGTGCCAAATGGCAACTAAAACTGCACCGAAATTCCCGGAAGCATTTGCCTTTGAGGAAAAGTCAGCATTTGTTTTAAAGCGTTGCTGGATCAGCCATCCAGGTCCTCAGGGATAGCTGCCGGCCCCACACTCCAGCAGGTCTCATTTTTCTCTCTACAAAGCTGCACCCCCGGTACAGGCCACTGAGATGAAGCCTAGGTAAGGAAGGCCTTCCCCAGAGGTGTGCCCTGTCCCAGCACTGCCTTTGTCCCTGTGCGACCCGGGCTTGTCCCCCATGCAGTGAAAACAGTTTTTCACCAGCACAAGGCTGACAGACACACGGTCTCCTGCCCAGAACTCACTGACTTACTCAAGGCCTCACCTGCAGTGCCTGCTGCCAGGCCTCAGTCTCTTCAGCCCAGGTCCTCGCCTGCCTGACAGGGTGCCGTCAGTCTGCCATGCTGCAGGCCTCCACCAAGCCTGCCCTCCCTCTGTGGGTCTTTCTCATCCTCCAGGCCCCATTCAAATCCACCACCACGTTCCTGCTGTGGGTGTCCCAACCCCGGGGAGGTAGGGACTGCTCCCTAGCTTCCCTCACTCCCAAGAACCCTCTGCTTTAGTCAAGGAGAACAGCCCCAGCCATCCTGGGAGCAGGCCTGGCCCAGCCCACACAGGCCTCGTCCCCTCCTGTGCACCCCTCCCAACAGACCCTTTCAGCCCTCCTCCCCTTCTGCTCCTCCTCCCAGCACTGAATTCTGCATCACGCAGTCTTTGTAGCTGGTAAATTCGCTCGTGCTACAGAAGCATTAGTCATGTTTTCTGGGACTGCATGTTACCTTCTTCACTAGCTAGGGCCCTCCCTGGGTCAGGCATCCACCTGGATGAGACATCTTTTTAATTCAGTGTCTCCTAGCTCAGTGCCGTGACCACAGCAGGTACTGCACAAAAGTTTCAGAAAAAACGCAAACCTCTGTTCAACAGACTTGGAGCCATTTTGTTCCCAGATTTCCCAAACGTGCTTTCACCACCCAGGGGACGTGTGTCACTGCAGCCCTGTGAGCCGGATCGGGGGCGCCTTCCTGGATCAGCAGTGAACGTGCCCCCAGTGCTCACAGATGATGGACAGCCTGGCTGGGAGAGCTCAAGGGACTTGCCCAGGGAGGCAGCGGTGGACCAGTCTCTGTTGCACGTGGTTGATTCATCTCCAGTAGGGAGTGTCCTTTATGTCTGGAATATACCAGGTGGTTGGGGCAGATGCCAGCATGCGTACGGGGCATGCAGACCTGTTTACAAAGTCATGCCCAAAGCACGGCCTGCTCACCTGAGCTTGGGAGCTGGGGTGAGACTCTGCTTCCGTGGGGGCCTGTTCCCCCTGAAAGAGAAGCTTCGCTTTATGGGTTCTAGAATCCCCTGCAGCTCTGAACTCCCAGGTCTGTGGCAGCAAGTGCAGGCTGTGCGCAGGCCCAGTGGATGCCCCCTTACGAGCTCTCTCCCGCTGCCTTCCAGACACCCCGTGCAGCACATCTCATTCAGAAGCCACAGCCTCATCACAGCCAACGTGCCCTACCAGACGGTGATGCGAAACGTCGACCTGGACAGCTTCACTACTCACAGGAGGTTGGTGGTGGGGCTGGGCGAGTCAGAGACCATCTTAGTTTGATTGATGTATAGAACCCCCGCCCCCATGACACATTGCACCCTATGAGCTATACCCTCAGGCAGGGCCCTGCCTTTCTAGGAATTGGGAACATAAACATCGATGCTGACCTGTACTGAGCGCCTAGCATCTGATGCACGACAGCCCCGTGGGGCGAGTCCACGCTGCCGGCTGTGCAGAGAGGGAGGGCAGGCCGTATGCTGAGGGGTCTGCTGTGGTTAGAATCCTGTCACAGAGGCAAGGCCCATCCTCTTGAGTCCTTGCCCTGTGACACTCACTGCACCCATCCGACTTGTGCACCCCCACATTGACCGCTAAGCCTGGGACTGTGAGTATCTGATGCTGTGTGCCCGGAGGACACCTTTGTGAAGATGAACTCTGTCTGGTCTCAGGAGAATGCCTCCTGCAAAGACAGAAGCAGCCGGGGTGAAGGCCAGCGAGGCCGCCCTGACCTGTCACCATCTTTGTGCTCTTTCTAGACACCGGGGGCTGATCCGTGCCTACGAGTTTGCAGTGGACCAGCTGGCCTTCCAGAGCCCTCTCCCTGTCTGCCGTTCATCCTGTGACGCCATGGCCACTCACTACTATGACCTCGCACTGGCCTTTCCCTATAACCACGTTTAGGGACGTGCCTCAGGAGCAAGGAGAAAAATGGGAAGAACCAGTTTTATCCACATTAAAACTCCAGGCGGCTCTGCACGGGTGGTAAATGTTTAGGGGAAGAAGGCGGCCCAGGGTGCTGTGGCTGACGGCATGTGTCTCCCTGACCCCTGCACTTCCCCGGCGCCTGGGGCAACCTGGTGTATGCTGGGGCTCAAGTCGCACATGCTGCCAACACAAACGTAGCCTCCTTCCCCACCCAGCCGGCCACTCTGGCCTCAGCTCCCTCAGGACACCTCAGGGATCTCGCTGTGAGGTCCCATATGGTCCCTGCTCAACCAGCTTCTCTGTGTTCGCCTTCCCAGCTCCAGCCCTGCAGGCCGTCTTTCCAGTCTCCAGTCCCTTCCCTCTTTTCCTCCGAGGGCCTTTGGATGTGCTTGTCCCTGGCCTCCAAGGCAATAACCTCCATGTCCTTTTCCCTGTATTTACTTAGGGTGCTCTTCTGTGACACTTGCCACCACCACCTTCCAGTAGCAAGCTGGTAGAGCAGTACTTTTTCTTCACAGCTTTTACCATGGTTTATAATTATATACTTATACAGTTTAGTCATTAATGACTATTTTGCTTACTGTTGTGTCTATGATGTGTGTTACAAAGCAAATCTTTTCTAAATATTCATTGACTAAACAGCCATCAAGATGAACAGGACAGGAGAGAACTGTTCAGTGTGATACAGAGCTGCCATTTCCAAAGTATTCTGGAAGCAAGCCATTGCCTTACTCTTGATTTTCAACAGTTCTAAACGCAACAGCATCCACCTAATATACCTTCAGAATATCAAAGCAAAAACTGATAGAACTACAAAGAGCAATAAAATCCATTCTCATAGCAGGCAAATCTGTGAGAAAAACGTAAAGATCTGGAAGATTTACTTAATATCGCTAACAAGCTGGATCCAATAGATATGTATAGAATTTCAGATACACATAGAACATGACAAAAAACCACCCTGTACGAAGGCCACAAAGAACAGCTCAGATACACAAAGATTCGCACCATACAGGCCAAATTATAGAACCCCTCCAACCCCCGAGACACTGCACCCTGTGGGCCACACCCTCGGGCACTGCACCCTGTGGGCCGTACCCTCAGACACTGCACCCTGTGGGCCACACCCTCAGACACTGCACCCTGTGGGCCGTACCCTCGGGCACTGCACCCTGCTTTTCTAGGAATTGACCCCCATGCAGAATAGTGAGAAATCAACAAAAAGCAAAATAAGACAATTCCAGACACTCCCGAATTCACTTGGATTTAAAGAAGTTAATAAAAACAAACTATAAACTCTCTAGACTGGGTTGACAGTAAAAGCACTGAATACAAAACCCAGGGGATGAGGCTGGGAGGGGCTGGCACCTCAGCTCAGAAAAGGTAGCCGCAATCCCAAAGCAAGCAGAAGGCAGGGGTTAAATCAGGATAAAATCAGACATTAACGGAATAGAAAACCAATAGTTATTATAAAGTCAAAAGCAGGGGTTTTTTGTTTTTTGTTTTTTTTAGGTGGAGTCTCGCTCTGTCACCTAGGCTGGAGAGCAATGGCCTGATCTCGGCTCACTGCAACCTCTGCCTCCTGGGTTCAAGTGATTCTCCTGCCATCACACCTGGCTAATTTGTGTATTTTTTAGTAGAGACAGGGTTTTGCCATGTTGGCCAGGCTGGTCTCAAACTTCTGACCTCAAATAATCTGCCTGCCTCAGCCTCCCAAAGTGCTTGGATTACAGGTGTGAGTCACTGCACCCGGCTCAAAAGCAGTTTTTGACAAAAAAATAAAAAGACAAAATATACAACTCTTGATAAAACAAAAAGGTACAAGGAGCCATGAGGAAGAGAAAAGGTACCTGAGGATGCGGAAGTACCTGCCACGTGGGAACCGTCTATCCACACTCGTTCCAGTGAAAACCCGAGTCCTCTCAGTTGCACATGCGTATATATCAGCGGGAAATGCTGGCCGTGACTCCAAAGCCTGGAACCTTCACGTCTTGAAGGTTCTGGAAGGTTTTTCAGATTGCTTAAGGTATGCAGCTACTCCACATTCATCTCCAACTACACAGGGGAACGGAGCAGACAGAGCTGCGGCTGGGAAGCGTGGCCTCCTGTCCAGAGTGCTTTCCTTCGGACCCGCCTTCCTGCAGCAGATGGACCGGAGGGTGTCCTGCTTCCTTTCAGCCAGCTGGCTTCCTAAGTGGAGACGGCCTGTAGGCAGCAAATGCAGGGTTTTGTTTACCTGCGTAGTCGTCATGGGGTGGTCAGACTGCTTGCTGGTGACCTGGCTTTAGAAGGTTCTCATCAAGCCCCGCCCTTTCTCTCTCATAGTCTTAATGCATCTGGACCACGGGGGAAAATATTTTTCTTTTCAAAAAGCAGCCCCTTCTAAGTCTGCATTCCCAGTTCATTTTGCGGGGGCATTCTCCCCTTCCTAGTTTGCAGCAATTAAAGGTAACTGAGTGTAAAGTCATTAGACCCAGAATTACAGCAGCCAGCAGCTGGTCCAGTATAAAAATCTCACAAGTGTAGACCCTCCCACCGCAAAGCCTGTTTGTAACATACCTGCCACTCATGAAAGTTGCCTGGGTTTTGTAAAGGAAAATGTATTGGATCCAAGCTGTTACCTTCAAGCACACCAACTTCAGGCAGCGTTTTCTTCTGCAAACCTGAACACCCTGGAATCAATCACACTGACAGGGGAAGGAGAAATGCTCCTTTATAAGCCAACATTTATCCAAATTAAGCCCCCTTACCTTTACCCAGACCCCTGTTTCACAAGTTCTGAGGTTTCAGCCGATTGGTCCTCTACTTAACTCCTGAGTCCCTCCCAGAGATGCCTCCATCCCCGGCTCCCCACAGGTGGAGACACTCAAGCATGCTGCCGGGGGAGCTGGACGGTGAAACGCGGAAGATCTCATGTCGCGTCTCAAAACACGGTCGGACTTGCTTTCTGCTTTATGATGTCCGTAGTTGTTCTAATATTAAATGCTTTGAATTTATTTATTGGTCAAGTTATTTTAACTTGGGCAAGGCATACGGTGATAATCCCCTGGTATGCCACGGTTCCAGCTCTCTTTCCACCCCCTTGAAATCTTACCTCCCACCATGGTTTTGTTTTGTAAACCCACAGTCACGTGCGTTTTCCCAGAACCTCCACTACAGGGGCTCCCAGCCCAGGATCCAGGAGACCTGCAACACGGTGCAGTAACTCATCACCAACCGTCATCAATAGGTATTCTTAGAACTGCAACTGTAAGCAAAATGAGGTATAATGAAACTAATTTTGGCCGGGCAAGATGGCTCAGGCCTGTAATCTCTGTACTTAGGGAGGCCAAGGCAGGCGGATCACCTGAGATCAGGAGTTCAAGACCAGCCTGGCCAACATGGCAAAACCCCATCTCTACTAAAAACACAAAAATTAGCCAGGCCTGGTGGTGCATGCCTGTAATCACAACTACTCGGGAGGCTGAGGCAGGAGAATCGCTTGCAGCCGAGAAGCAGAGGTTGCAGTGAGTGGAGATCGCACCACTGCACTCCAGCCTGGGCAATAGAGCGAGACTTTGTCTCAAAAAAAGAACTTGCAACTTTAAGCAAAATGATGTATAATGAAACTAATTTTACTATAGGCTAATGGATGTAAACAAGAGTTAAGTTCCCATGGCATATTGCTGGCCATAAAAACATCACCAAACTTTAGAACTTGAAATCAAACACTTCTAATATTAAACATTAAGTAGACATGAGTTATACATACATTTAAGAAAAATTACTGAAAACAACGTAATTACCCAATTTTTGGTGACTTCAGTGGGTGTTGGCAGTTGTAGCGATGGTGGGTCATATCAATGTTTGCAAAGCAAAAATTGTCAGGAGCGCCTCCTTCCACCACACAGGTCAAACACCAGACTGGGCTCACTGGGCACTCGTGCACAGCGTCACTTACTGTTGTGCATGTGTATGGTTAGGGGAGGCAGTTTTTTTTTTTTACAATAATTTTTATTCATTCCTTCTTTCATTTTCCAACTGTTATTCCAGTTCAAGGTGGTGGGCGACCAGAGCCTATCCCAGCAGCTCAGTGTGCAAGGCAGGGACCCACCCTGGACAGGACGCCCTCCCATCACAGGGCACACTCACCTCACACACACACTCAGACTGCGACCAGACACCAACAAACCTCACCTGCACATCTTTGGGGCTTGGGAGGAAACGAGTGCCCAGAAAACTCACAGACCGGGAGGACGTCCAGACTGTACACAGACACTGGCCCCAGCCGGGAATCAATTTTTTTCTCAATGTTATAACAAAATGACATTGAATAAAATGATGCTATTCAAGGACCCGCTGTGTGTGAAATGGTGCATGAGGGCATTTTCTGGGAAAAAACATGGTTACCTCTCATCAGATTCTTGAAGGGACTGCAGCCCCCCCCCGAGAATTCGTCTCTGCCACTAGAGTGTGTTTTGCAACCCAAGCCATGTGCCGCCGTGGTGCTGCTGTTGCCCAGGCAATAATTGATGTCTCAGAGATACTCCATGAACGGCAGCACCTTCTACAAAGCACAGCTCCCCGCCCTGTCTGAAGGCCAGGCTTTCAGCTGATCGGAGGGAAACGGAATTTCCCCAAGAAAAGGGCGTGGTCCTTCCTGAAAGGGAAGGCTGACACCCCCAAGATGAAGTCCTTCACCCCCATCCCCCCTCTTGAGAGCTAAAGGCCCCACGTTCCAGGGGCTAGCGCTTCCCACCACACGTGTTAGATGGCAGATGCTGGCCACTGCAAACCCACTTTGCTTACAGTTGCAGAGAAACGGCTTACCCCGGTGAGGGTCCAGCCTTCTCATGACAACTGTCCCGCGGCTGCTATTCCGGGCAGGCCACCACAGGGGCTCCAAGAGGGCTGTCTCCCGCTGCCTGACGGAGCCTTCGCTCTGAGCAGCAGCTGCAGCAGCACTGAGCTCACGGCGCTGGCCGGCCGGGCCGAGGTGCTGTGAGCCACACAGGCCTGCCCGTGACACCCACACAGCCAGGCCAGATGGTTACCTGGCTACCGCTGCAGGGGCCTGCGGCGACTTGGACAAGGGCTGCCTCTAATGTGCGATGGCAGATTCCCTCTTGCTGGGCTCCGGCGGGTGCCATGTTGTTCCCAGCCCACTTTGGGCCTCTGATGCCCAGCATGGGCTTCCAGAAGCAGCCGTTTGACTGCTCTGCACTGGGGGCTGTTTCGTTCCCTAGGAAGGGAAGGGGACGCCCCCCCAGCTGAGCTGTCACGCCCTGTCTTTTCTTCCCTTGCCCAACACTAGGACAAACGCTGCCTTGTCGTTTCTCTAAGATAGACATGGCGGCTAGCTCCTCAGCAGGCCCCCTGACCACTGCCACCCCGTCAGAGCCACTCTCGGGGCGCCAGCCCTTCCTCTGTGAGATGGAGCCCAGTCCCTTGCTGACTTGGTCAACAGATTAGAGGGCTGAGCAGCCACCACGTCCTCCTCAGAGTCGTGAGTCCTCCTAGGACCAGGCTGGTCCACCACCAAGCCCTGCTGACAGCCACGTGCAAATTCTGCACGAGGAAAGAGACCGCCAGCGCCCCGGGTTACACCCAGCCAGGTTACACCCTGGCTCCCCCTACTCAGCTTTTCCTGGCTTTCCCAAGGTCGCTGTGTGGGAGGGACAGCCTGCAAGGCAGGTGTTTGCAAAATCCTTGCCAAGGCAACTTGTATTTTTAACTCCCCATCAGCCTACTTAAGCCACACGGCGCCATTTCCAGCACAGCAGAGTTCAGCTGCAGCCTCGTTAACTGCAGGCAGGTGGGCACAGGTTCAACTGCTCCAGGACAACGATCAGATCCACAGATGACCTGTCTCCCATTAGCAAAGTATAAAAAGAACTTTCCAGTTCCTTGGCCCAGAAAACAACAGCATTGTTTTGTTAAAGTCTAGCAATAATTCGTTCCCTAAGCGGGTATTTGGCCAGAGCTGGAAGCTGCTGTCATCTTACTCCATTCCCTTATCCATAATTCATGCTTAACGTGGCTGCAGTGTGTCCCCTGAGCTCCTCATATTCCATTTCCATCACACAGCCCTTTTGTAAACCAACCAAATTAGAGTGTTTGTGTCAAATTGCCATATTCTTTCAACATCCAAAAGCCAACCTTTCCCCTTGGTAATACGGCGATATTAGGAGTACAGCCTGCTTTCGACTCTATTCCTGGCAGATGGCTGAAGAGTATGGACAGAGATGACCTCCCCTGGCGTCCAGCAGGCTGACGATCCGCCCCTGCTCAGTCTTCTCCACCCATGGCCTGTGGCCCTCAAAGGATGGCCTTATCAGCTTCCTTCAAATATGTGACTTAGTGCTGATTTCTGCCTAGTTCCTTTTAGTCACTGGCGCCATTTCTGATGGAAGGAAGGCTGTTAACCTGTGCACATGGTCATCACTCACCCGCCGACCGGGCTTCAGGGCAAACACATCACCTCCTTCGGGCTGCTCAAGTTGAGGTGACCCAGTCATTCCATTCCTGTCCCCATCCAGCGACAAGAGCGGCTTGCTGCACTTGGGCCAGGGTCTGTGAGGCCAGAAATCCCCTCGCAGGCACGCCCCAATGTCCAGCAGGTAACAAAAGCCATTTCTGAACCACCTGCCTCCAGTCCGAGGCGCAGACTGCCGTGCCCAGATGGTGAGGCTGACCGAGATCTGTGTCCGGAGCAGCGACCCTCGGTCTCTGTTGATCAGAGGCCAGCAGAGCCACAAGACGCACAGCCTGCCCCTTCTGGGAGCAGGTTTGCAGCAACTCATCGCCAACCCTGATTGTTCTCAGGATGCCACAGACAATGCCAGGAGCCGGGCAGGAGAGCGCCAGGTGATTGCTGTGTCCACGCTCTGGTGGTAACGGGCCCTCACCCTGCCAGTTAGAGGACCCCCTCAGTGATGACGTACACATGAGCTTTCTTCTGAGAGGTGCGGACCGGGTTCGCCGTGTCTCAACCTCATTTTAATGAGCTGTTTAGATAAGCGGCGGCCCAAAGCTTCAAAGACATCAGGCAGGCCTCAGTGGCCCAAACAGGGGAGCACATTTGATGTGTGTCTATCGTGGCCACATCTTCCGAATGAAAACTCAGGGCACAGGGGCTGACGGAAGGTGACTTATTTATAAAAACACTTTACATTAATGAACTGCCTTTGTTGAAAAGAACCAAATCAAAGCAAACTGGGAGAGTCCCAGAAAACCTGAGGCCTATAGTGGCGGTGCCAGTGTCCCCTCCTGCTCAGTGGCACCGCAGATCGTCCTGCTCACATGGGCAGAACAGGGCAAGGTGCATGGGGGCTGGTAGAGGTTGGTTCTTGCAGTAAGGCCGATCCCCACCAGGCTGTCCTAGCGACTTTCTAGGTGCCTTCTGCCAGCAGCCGGGGGACCAAGAGGCTCCCGAGCAGCAGGGGAAGGCAGGGAGAGTGGGTGAGGGGATCGCGTCCCACTTCCCTCCAGAGGAAACCACCTGGGATCCACCGGGAAGTCCCAGGGGCTTTGTCTCTCCCACTGTGTAGTTAGCGCTTGAGGGAAGGAAACAGACACCTCTGTCTTGGCCCTGCAGCTTTTTTTTTTTTTTTTTTTTTTTTGAGACAGAGCCTTGCTCTGTCGCCCAGGCTGGAGTGCAGCAGCGTGATCTTGGCTCACTGCAGCCTCCACCTCCCGGGTTCAAGTGATTCTCCCGCCTCAGCCTCCTGAGTGGCTGGGACTACAGGCGCCCACCACCATGCCCAGCTAATTTTTGTATTTTTAGTAGAGACAGTGTTTCTCCATGTTGGCCAGACTGGGCTCGAACTCCTGACCCCAAGTGATTTGCCTGCCTCGGCCTCCCAAAAGCACAGGCATGAGCCACCCACTGTGCCCGGCCTGCCCTGCAGCTTTGAGTGTTGAATGGAGTCCTAGACTGAGAAGCAGAGTTCCAGAGGTGATTTCAGACCATGCAATTTCACCTCCCCAGAGACTGAACCTGCCTCCAGCCACTGACCTGCAGAGACAGAGGCCTCAGGAGAGACTAGGGTGGCACACGCTGCTGTCTGGTGTCTACCAGGCTCTGCCAGGTGCTTACAATGACAGTGACAGCACGGAGTCCAGAGCCTCTCAGCCGCAGCTTGGCACCTACCCAGGAGGTTGTGCGTATTAACCAAAGGCTGAGCCTCCCCAGACTGCACTCACTTTCCCGGGGCCATTCGCCTGCTCCCTGTGTAGCGGGTCGCCTGGCCTTTTAGCTCCCTGTGCTGCTTGGCTGTGTTTTTAAATTTAAGTTCTGACTTTCAGTCATCCTAAGCAGCATCCCATGGACTCCCTGGTGTGTGGTAAAGTTACTTCTTTTCTTACACGTATTAAAACAGTTATACACCTGTTGAAGTCAATATTCATCCATGGAACACCCGGAACTCTCAGGACCTCTCGAGGGGGCAGGGGCATGGCAGCCCTCGGGGAGCAGGTGCTCAGCACCATGGGAACGCATCCAACAACAGTGCTTCTGCCTGCTGTGCCCACCATTACCTCAGATGTGACAACTGTCCACAAGCACATGGCCAGGGGTCCCTGGTGTGAGGCTGAGGCTCCCCCTGCTGCCACTCCCCGGCCTAGGGTCCCCACTGAGACCACACCAGGCTCAATGCTAGAGTGGAGACGGGGCCTCCCAGCACCATCTGGGCTCCGTGCATTTGCAGCCTTAAGCACAAGTCACCGTCTCCTAGAACAGCGTCCGGGGGCTGCGCTTATGACGGACTGTACCGAGTGAACTCCCTGAGCCTTTAATGTAGAGGGTAGGGCTGGGCACTACCAGCGCTTTGGGAGGCAGAGGTGGGTGGATTGCATGAGCTCAGGAGTTCAAAACTAGCCTGGGAAACACGGGGAGACCCTGTCTCTACCAAAAATACAAAAATTAGCGGGGCGTGGTGGTGGGTACCTGTAGTCTCAGCTACCTGGGAGGCTGAGGTAGGAGATTGCTTGAGTCTGGGAGATGGAGGTTGAAGTGAGCTGAGATTGCGCCACTCCACTGCAACCCTGGGCAACAGAGTGAGACCCTGTCTCAAATAGTAAAATAAATAAAATATAAAATAAAATAAAAAGAAGGGGCATGCTGGGGGTGCGGTGGGGAGCAAAAAAGCAGAGGCGCCTGGGCTCACTTCCTCTGTTCACAAGTTTCCACCTGGAACCTCATGGGGCGGACGCTGACGCCCTGCAGACATCACCATTTACAAAAAGTGGAGTGAACTAAGAACGCCACCTGCCGCCTCCACGTGCGTGCAATGGCTCTGGAAGGACCCTACAGCAGGCGCTAACACATCTGCCTCTGAGAAGGGAAGCCTGGGGGTGGGGGGATGGGGGTGGGGGGCAGACTCCATGGCCTGCCTTTTCAAACCTTTTAAATTCTGAACTGCAAGGTATGGGCTTGTAGTAAAGATAAAGCACGCTTCATATGAAAACGATGAATGAAAACGCCAAGAATGCAAATAATACCCATTGCCAGTTATCAAGAGAACTCTCTTGGAAGGCTAGAATGACACCACCCAGGGAGGGTCAATAAAGGAACCGGGCGTTTCGTGAACTTCAGCACCAGAAAGAGGCCTGGAAAGCAAAGGCTGGCCCACCTTGCACAGCAATGGGAACGCGTCACCCAGGGTCCTCAATGCCACATTCATGAGCTGGCAGCCCACACAGGGAGATGGGGAAGTCACACTCAGCGGGCTGTCCCAGCGCCTCCAGGACACAGCTCTCCACGTCCCACAGGTGCAGTCCTCTGCTGACTCCAGGCCACCGCGACCAACAACCTTTGTTTCCCTGCCCCCAGCTCTAGCCAGTCCCCACATCGAAAGGTGATAACTGAAGTTGTCAGGGATCCTTACCTACCCAGCTTCCACCGCCGCTGCTTCTTGGAGCGCTGCAGGGCCCTACAACTGGCCCGGGACTGCCAGAAAGAGCCAGGGGCACGGCCGTGGCTGGCAGACCACACCCCCTTACCACCACCGTGAGGAGCTGGGGGTCCCAGGTCAGCCAGCCAGGCCCTGACTCCCCACGCCCACTGACCAACACAGCGGGCTCAGGTGCATCCCCGCAGCAGGCCCAGGCCCAGGGCTCCAGATGTTTTCTCCATCAGTAAACAGATGTGGCTGTGGCGGTGAGGCCGCCCCGCCGCCTGAGTCTTGGCCACCTCAGAAGCCCACACAGGGCAGGAGCTGCTTCTCCTTATTTTACTCCCTAGGATGGAGAAGGCGGAGGGGTTCCCAGGACTTACATAGGAAGAACAGCAGACACTTTACCCAAAATAAACAAAAGAGAACAATCCTTCTGCCAAACCACCCTTTCAATATTATTTGGGCTGGGTGTGGTGGCTCACGCCTGTAATCCTAGCACTTTGGGAAACAGAGGCGGGAGGATCGCTTGAGCCCAGTCGTAAGAGACCAGCCTGGGCAACACACGAAGACCCTGTCGTTACAAAAAATGTAAAAACTAGCCGGGCGTGGTGGTGCGTGCCTGTAGCCGCAGCTCCTCGGAAGCCTGAGGCAGGAAGACAGCTTGAGCCCGGGAGGTCAGAGCTGCAACGAGCCGCGATCCCGCCTGCACTCCAGCCTAGGTGACAGGCGGAGGCCCCGTCTCCAAAATAAATAAAATAAAATAATTTTGTCGTTGCTTATTCCTCATAGTCAGTCTCATGCTACCAAGTGACCAGGCCACTTTAATGGATGTGAGGAACTGACAGAGGCCACGTTAATTAACAAACCTTTTTTTTTTTTTTTTTTATTGGAGATAAAAACAGCAAAGTCCCACATACCATACCCTACAAGACACAACATGTGCGGAAGAGCCTTGGCTGTGTACCGGTGCTGCAGGATGAGGCTGTCCGCCGGGCCTGGGCTGCTCCAGCTACGCGGGGAGGCGGCCCCATTGCAAAGTGCGGTTTCTCTGCGAAGGTGGCGGCGGGTCAGTGGCAGAGGGCCATGGTTTCCATGTTAAGGAAGCGGACGTGCATCTTGGTCTCAATGTCAATCCCCTGCCAGATCTGGAAGGTATGGACCAGCATTAAGGGCACATTCCCACCGCCACCTCACACCTGACCAGGCCCCGGTCCTTGGTCCTTCCCCACCTACCCTCTCCTGCCACCAACGGTGATGTTCCGGGCAGGTGAAAGCCCGAGGGCTGTGTTTCAAGGCTAGGAGCTAAGCGAGGACGAAAAACTTCCATCTGTCTTTTTTGCTGGTTAATTTGGCTCTGACATTTGGATTCTCTCTGAGATTGTCACAGCAAGTTATTATTAAGTACTGAATCCAAGCTCTTAGCTCCAAGTCATTTGAATCTCACCCACCACTTCAGGTTCTGCGATTTTCATGCAAATTATATAACCCCATTAAGTCCCCTTTCCATGACAATGCGGGACCCCCAACCTGTGCTGCCCACTTCACAGAATGTCGGGGGCTCTAAAGGACCCATCCTCATCATGGATGTGTTTTGTAAACTGTTAGGGGCTGTGCAGTCACAAGGCTTCGCTAGGCCACCATCATCAATTTAAGGATCTCCAGTGTGGTCTTTACCACCTCCCTGGGATAAGGGACCACGTGCATTCTAGAAAGACAAACTCAAGCCCAAAAAGGTCATTTCTACCCAAAGATCGCATCGTGGCCCCATTCCTGGTGCTGGTACTGTCACTACAGTCCAGCCTGGCCAGGGCCCTGGAGCAGACCTTCACACTACAAGGCTATGTATGTACCCCAGTGCTCCCAAGGCCATGCCTGCCAGCGCCTTAGCAAGTCAGGGCCCACGGGGGCCACAGATGGTAGGATGGGGGGTGCGAACAGGAATGGAGGGATGTGGTGGGCGGGGTGACTTCTCACTGCCTCCCGCTTATGTAAGAACTTCAAACTGTCTGTCACTCTCAGCATCTCCGGGGACAGCCACGAGGCTGGTAACGGGGGAAAGTCAGAGCCCCGTGGGCACCCAGGGGACAGGGAGGCCTTGGGACATTTCTGGCCGCAGCCCCCCGGTACTTCCTGCTTTCCTGAGGCTGTTCTGGGTGTCATGGGGTGTGCAGACAGCTCTGGTTCCAGTCGAGCAGCCCTATCCTTGCTGGGTGCACGAGGCGTTCCCAGGGTAACACACATGACCACTCACAGTGGTTTCTGCTAAGTGCCAGGTGGCAACATGGTCGCCAAGGGCAATGGAAGGAACCAGGGAATGGGAAGGGCCGGCTGGTCCCAAAAGACCCCTCAGGGATACAGGGACAGGCTGGGGGGCACTAGGGGCCTGGCAGAGGCCAGCCTTTAGGGCAAGGAAGTTGGTTTCAGAGGCAAAGAAATTCATTCTACTCAGTCTGAAGCCGTTGTACTTCCTCCCCAACCCTCCCTCCCTCCTCCACCTTCTAGCTCTTCGTCCTGTTGTCTTGCTCTGGCGGGCATCACCTGCTCAGGTGACCGGGTCCCCAGCAGAAGCCAGAGTGAGTCTGCAGCACAAGTGCAAATTCTGCCTTTTGCCAGTCTGTCCGCCCTGCCAGCCCTGGGGGGGCCATGTGCACGGCAGTCCTGGGGGCCTGCCGACCTCCGCAGTCTCCTTTCAGCCTTTTATCACAGCCGGGCCCTGTTGCCTGCCTCTCCTCTCTCCTGCCGGGTCTAACCATTGGCTGCCAGGCTCAGCCTTGGCTCCATGACGCTGTGATCCTGAGGGCCCAGTCCCCCAGTCCTGCTCTGGGCTCCTTGGCCAGAAGCCGTGATCCTTCCTTCCCTAATCCTCTCTCCCTCTTGGTCTCCTGCTCCCCTGACTTCCTTGTCTTCCTCAAGCCCCTCAAAAGCATTGGGAACACTGTTGTGATGCCCAGGGCCCAAGTGCGGGGAGGGGGATGGGGCAGGGGTCCCCTCCCTGCCACAGGGCATCTGATTATCTAAACGGCCAGAAGCAGCTCTTGACTTGCGAGGCCAGCGCTGGCCTAACCACCGCCACCAGCAGAGGCTGCAGAGGCCATCAGGGAGGAGGCAGAGTGGGCGGCCGCTTGACGAAAGTGACATCTTAGGACACAGCGAGGAAGGCCCAAGCACAGCATGTGCAGTCGGCTCCAATCTGAGCTTCTGAGAAACACTATTTCTACAGACACGGAAAGTTCCCAGAATCCCTGTTCCAACTACAATGGGGCTTTTTTTTTTTTTTTTTTTTTGAGACGGGGTCTCACTCCATCACCCAGGCTGGAGCACAGTGGCGCGATCTCAGCTCACTGCAACCTCCACCTCCTGGTTTCAAGCGATCCTCGTGCCTCAGCCTCCCGACTAGCTGGGACTACAGGCGCCCACCACCACGCCTGGCTAAGTTTTGTATTTTTAGTAGAGATGGAGTTACACCATGTTGGTCAGGCTAGTCTTGAACTCCTGACCTCAGGTGCTCTGCCCACCTCAGCCTCCCAAACTGCTGGGATTACAGGCGTGAGCCACCAGGCCCAGCCTACAACAGGGGTTACCTCTGAGAGGGGCAGTGGGACCCCAGGTGAGAGAGAATTTGGTTTACACTGTATACCCTTTTGTACTGCTTACGTTGTTTTGACTGTGTGTGAATATTACCTTTTCCATAAAAAATAAGAAAAACCAGTTTAAATTGCTTTAAAGGCCACACCCAAGTTGACCCCTTCCTACTGATGTCGGTCACCCAGGAAGCCTGTCCCTTGCCACTGCAGGTAAAGAGCCATGTCCCCTCCTGACATGGACCACATGAGGTCTTCAAGGGTCCCCCAAGGCCCCCACGCCCAGGCCACCCACCTTCAGAAAGTCCTCGAAGGTGATCCCCTCGTACACCTGATCAGGCTCCTGGGGACGGAAGCACAGGGTGGACAGTGAGTGGTGCGGGTCCCCACACAGCTTCCTCAGGGGGACGGTCCACTGGCCTCCCCTCCCCACCAACACCCGAATATAAGTGGTTGAGGCTGTTTGGGAGGAATCAGAAGAGGGGAACGTTCTGGATTATCTGCCTCTAGCACACAGCCGGTCACCCTGCACCTCCAATATCCTCATTCATGGGCTTGAGGGTGGGATGGGAGCTGAGCGTGGCTCACCAGGGCCCTGACAACGCATGGCTCAGAGCAGCATCCCTCCCCACCCCCAGCCCCCCAGGGAGAGAATCCGAGGCGTGGGTGACACGGGGGCAAGGGGCTCTCCTTCCCCACTCAGCCCACCTCACCACCAGCCCCCCAGCAGCTGGGCCACCAAGATACCTCCTGTCGCCCCAGGGCTGGCCTCCTCGTGCCAGTGCTGTGCTGTGCTGATAAGAAGATTCCAGGCTAATCTAAGCTCACAGACCTCGGGGGAGAGGTCAGCGAAACACAGGGCCAGCCTGTGAGGCCCACGCCTCATGAGTCACCGTGATAACCCAGGACCTCCGGGGAGGCACGGCTGGAGGGTGGCCGCAAGGAGGCTCTCCATGCTGAACAGGTTTGGCAGAGCCAGTCTCCATCTACTCTGCATCCTGCCTGCTCTGGGGACGACACCAGGAGCTCCTGCCCCTTTCACCGATACTCTCAGGATCCCACCGACAAGCCTCCAAAAACCTCACCCAGCAGCACGCTTCGTGACAGCAAAAATCTGCTGACATCCCAGGTGCCCTTCAATAGAAGGTGAGGGACATAAATCTCAGTCATCCACCCTATTTGCAAGGCCAGCACTGGCCTAACCACCCTCCACCAGCAGAGGCAACCATTAACCACTTATGCCTAGTGTTCCATTGCTGGAACGCTAAGCTGTGGGAGTTGGTTATATTCTACTGCTCAAGGTCATCACCAAGGTCTGATTGCAGAAATTCTAAAAGCTGCAACCTCAGGCTAAAATGGGTTAAGAAGGGGTTGATCTATATGTCTCACTATGGAAAAGGCTCTGAGATATGCATACAGCAGATAAAGAACAAAAAAACAAAACCCAACAAGCAGAGAGATGTCTGCAGGTCTGTGTGTGCAAACCTTTCCTTAGACTGATAACCGGACCCCCACCATCTGCCCTGTGGGTGCATGGGGTCATACGGAGAAAAGGGGAAGCCACATCAGTTCAATCATGTTTTGCATAAATCAAAAATAAAAGACATGCACGTATACGTTGGTATATGTAGGAAAAAAACCCACCAAGAGGGAGTCCTTTTAGGGAAGAGGACCTGGGCTGGTGGGGGAGCAGGCGAGACTTGAAGCTCTCTCTGTGACTCTCTGAAATTCTGTACGTGCGTGTAAGAACACAGGAGGCACACACTAAGCGTGTTATGCGCCAGGCACGTATGTCCCAAGTGCCTTCCAAATGCTATTGTTTTGTTTTGTTTTTGAGACAGTCTCACTCTGTCGCCCAGGCTGGAGTGCAGTGGCGCAATCTTGGCTCACTGCGACCTCTGCCTCCCAGGTTCAAGTGATTCTCCTGCCTCAGCCTCCCAAGTAGCTGGGATTATTATAGGCATGCACCACCATGCGTGGCTAATTTTTAAATATTTTAGTAGAGATGGGAGTTTCACCATGTTAGCCAGGCTGGTCTCGAACTCCTGACCTCAAGCAATCCACCTGCTTTGGCCTCCCAAAGTGCTGGGATTACAGGTGACCAAATGCTATTGTTAGCATTTAATGACAGATGCCAATCTCACAACAGGCCCTGAGCTGGGTTTTGGTCTCTCTCCCGTATTACAGATGAGAGGCACAGAGGGCAGCTGCCTGTCCAGCTGGGAGCATCGAGCTGCCTCCAAGTCCTTAAGGGCTGTTTCTACTGGCAGGACTTTGCAGGACTTTTAGTTTCCTCTTTATACTTAAAAAATTTTGGCCGGGCACAGTGGCTCACACCTGTAATCCCAGCACTTTGGGAGGCTGAAGCAGGCGGATCACGAGGTCAGGAGATCGAGACCATCCTGGCTAACACGGTGAAACCCTGTCTTTACTAAAAATACAAAAAATTTGGCCGGGCGCGGTGGCTCAAGCCTGTAATCCCAGCACCTTGGGAGGCCGAGACGGGCGGATCACGAGGTCAGGAGATCGAGACCATCCTGGCTAACATGGTGAAACCCCGTCTCTACTAAAAAATACAAAAAACTAGCCGGGCGAGGTGGCGGGCGCCTGTAGTCCCAGCTACTCGGGAGGCTGAGGCAGGAGAATGGTGTAAACCCGGGAGGCGGAGCTTGCAGTGAGCCGAGATCGCGCCACTGCACTCCAGCCTGGGTGACAGAGCCAGACTCCATCTCAAAAAAAAAAAAAAAAAATTAGCTGGGCATGGTGGCGGGCAACTGTAGTCTCAGCTACTCAGGAGGCTGAGGCAGGAGAACGGCGTGAACCCAGGAGGTGGAGCTTGCAGTGAGCCGAGATAGTGCCACTGCACCCCAGCCTGGGCAACAGAGCGAGACTCTGTCTCAAAAAAAAAAAAAAAAAAAAATTTGGCCAGACACAGTGGTTCACATCTGTCATCCCAACACGTTGGGAGGCCAAGGCAGGAGGATTCCTGGAGGCCAGGAATTCGAGACCAGACTGGTCAACATAACGACATCTCTTTTCAGCAATACATCTCTTTTTTTAAAAACTTTAAAAAATCAGCTGGGTGTGGTGTTGTACATCTGTAGTCCCAGCTGCTCCAGAGGCTGAGGTAGGAGGATGGCTTGAGCCCAGGAGATGGAAGCTGTAATGAGCTATGATCACAACACTGCACTCAAGTTTGGGCGACAGAACGAGACCCTGTCTCTTAAAAAATAAATAATAAATTACAAGTTCTCGGCTAGCCTGGGCCAGCCCTGTCCCTAAGGGCTCCTTCCTCCCTGTCTTCCCACTCACGGGCACAGTGGCTGCCCTCCCTGCCGGGCCACCCTAGGTTCCCAGGCCGGCCAAGGGGAGCTAATTATAGAAAAGGCCCCCGTGGCCAGAGTCCGGGGCTGGAAAGGGGGTGATTGGCGCAAGGAAGGAGGGCAGGGAGTGGGGGAAGCAGTCCCCCCCGGTCAAGTATCCGTGGGTGCAACCTCCCGAGAAAGCACTCTCAAAACATCCCACGGGCCAGCGCAGCGGCTCACGCCTGGAATCCCAGCACTTTGGGAGGCTGAGGTGGGTGGATCACTTGAGGTCAGGAGTTCAAGATCAGCCTGGCCAACATGGTGAAACCCCATCTCTGCTAAAAATACAAAAGTTAGCCAGGCATAATGGCACATGCCTGTAATTCCAGCTACTCGGGAGGCTGAGGCAGGAGAATCACTTGAACTCAGGAGGTGGAGGTTGTAGTGAGCCAAGATGGTGCTACTGCACTCCAGCCTGGGTGACAGAGTAAGACTTGGTCTTGAAAAAAAAAAAAAAGAGATCCTGCCTCCATCAATAACTGCCTTTGGAAGTCCATTAAAGTGGGGACCATGGATCGTTTGTTTTCAGCGGGTAGCACGGTGAGAACGGGAAGTGTCCTCAGAGGCCAGGCGGGATTGAACCGATGCAGCTGCCCCTTGCCCCCAGCTCAGGCCTGTACACAACTTGGTCTGGGTTTATCGGGCCGAGGTTTACACCAGAAGGATTTTAAGAGCGCCCAGTTTTAAGAGCGCCTGGAGGACCCATGAGTGAAGAAAGAGGTGCAGATGAGCCCGCTGCCTGGCAGCCGCCTTCCTGGTTCCGGGGCTACCTCCACCTCCCGGGGGCTTGTGGGCAGCGGGTGCACCCCGGAGCCCGCCTCCGCCCCGAGATGCCGCTGCTTCCCAGGCTGCTGGGGTTTTATGCAGATCAGCAGCTGCCAGCAAATTCACTACAGCAAATTAAGAAAACTGTCACCAATTGAAACTGGAGTGGGACAGGGAGCAATTTGAAGAAGGAGAGTGTAATTAAATCAAATGGAAATTTGGCCCGACAACCGGCGGGGATCCCTGCTCTCCCCACCGAGGTCACGAGCCGTCTCCTGTGGTGGTTAATCTGCTGAGTGCAGAGGTTTCACCCAAGCCAGAAGCTTCCCCCCGGGCTCCAGAGGCAGACAGATAAAACACATGCCAGGAAGCCGACCGACCACAGCCCCCGCCTCTGGGAGCAGGCCCAGGCAGGTGGCCTCATGTCCCTCAAGGACGGGGTTGGGGCACAGAGAGCAGGATCCAGCATGAACCCCCCTCTGCTCCGGGCTAGGCAAACAAAACCATCAGGGTGTCTAGAGACGCACCTGCTTTAGACACACAGGGGCAAAGGGCTGACAGCGTCAGTGGGGCCATCCAAACCCCTCAGGGAACACACGACACCCAGGTGGTCACCTGCCTTCCTGAGTGGTCCCGAGGCTTAGAGCCTCAGGGCTGGGGGTTGGCGGGGCTGCACCTGTCCTTACAAGAGGAAATCTTCCCAGCACAGGAAAGATCGCAAGGTCTAGAGGATTCTCTACGCTCTCTGAGCCTCAGTTTCCTCACCAGTCAAAATGAGGCAAAATGTAGGAAATGATGAACATGGGAAGGCCGCTCCCCTCTCCTCCATGTCATTTACACACCAGCCCCTACCTCAGCTCCTCCACCTGACCCTACGCCATCGGCTCTTGTCAGTCCCCAACAGGGCTCCCTGCTGACCCCTGCTCCAAGGCCAGAAGTCGCCTCTGAGTCATTTGTTAATAAACTAATTCGGGCCAGCCTGTGCCATGTGCTGCCCAGGCCTGGCTCCAGGGCCCAGTGCTGCTATGAGCACTGATTGAGGCCAGGATGGGGGCTGGGGGGCTATGCAGGTGGGGGCTCCTGGACCTCGAGCTCGCTTCCCTGCCTGTGCAGTTCTCTGGGAACTGGGACCTTCAGTCTCCTGGGGAACGGGAAGGGCTGGGAGAGGTTTCTGAGCCCCACAGGCCACAGGTAGAGCAGGTGGCAAAATACACCAGGCCCCATGCCCCGTGAGGCCTTCCAGAAACACAGCGCATAAGCAGGAAAGGCACTGCGTGTCTCAGGAGGGCTGCAGGGGCGCTCACCATCTGCCCCATGCACACGCTGGCCGCCTCCATCATGGCCCCGTCGGCGATGGAGCGAGCGGACTCCTTCTCGATGTGGGGGTTTCCTGACAGCAGCTCCTCGACCACCTGCCAGGTGGGGCGGAAACAAACGGTGACCTTAGGCCTCCATCAGGGTCGTGGGGGGCGGGAGGGAGGTGCCAGGAACCCAGGGCGGGCCAGAGGAGCATACTTTACATTTCGATATTCTTCCAGGGTGATGCGGCCGTCGCTGTCCGAGTCGTACATGTGGAACAGAACTGGGGTGGCAGGGGACAGAGGGGACTCCGTCAGGCGGGGCCTGGCCCCTGCCACCCCGAAATCTACACTAAACTAAGCAAAAGACACCAATAACCAAACCTCAATGCCAAAGCCAGAGGGGTCAGGCATGAGCTGTGGGACCAGACTGACCACTTCCTACTGGGTGACCTTGGACCCGTGACCTAACTTCTCTGAGCCTCAGTTTCCTCATCTGTGAAATGGGAATAACAACAGCATCTACCTCATGGCCTTAGGAGGGCTGGGAGCTAGCGCTGTGGCCCCATGAGCATGAACATGACGACAGTAAGCATTACCCGTTAACACAAGTCAACAGTGTTGAGTTCAAAATATTGCTCCCACAGCCCCAGGAGGCCCCATCGTCTCAGCCGTGGCAGGTGGCGGTCCACAATGCTTCTGATCTGGGCCCGACTGATCTAACGTGGACGGTCCCAGGCCTGGCATCAGGGAGGCGCTGGCCGGGAGGGGGCCTCTCCCTGTTGTTCCTAGCACGGCCTTGGGAGCTGGAGCTCTCCCAAGTCTCCTGTGTTGGCATTTTCTTTTCTAATGTATTATATTTTTTCAAGATGAAGTCTCGCTCTGTCACCCAGGCTGGAGTGCAGTGGCACGATCTGGGCTCACTGCAACCTCTGCCTCCTGGATTCAAGAGATTCTCCTGCTTCAGCCTCCCAAGTAGCTGGGATTACAGGTGCATGCTGCCATGCCCAGGTAATTTTTGTATTTTTAGTAGAGACAGGGTTTCACCAGTTGGCCAGGCTGGTCTCAAACTCCCAACCTCAAATGATCCACCCGCCTCAGCCTCCCAAAGTGCTGTGATTACAGGTGTGAGCCACCATGCCTGGCCAGCATTTATTTGTTATTGTTATTATTTTTTTCAGAAATGGAGTCTCCCTCTGTCGCACAGGCTGAATGTAGTGGTGCAATTGTAGCTCGCTGCAGCCTCCATCTCCTGGGCTCAAACAACCCTCCCACCTCAGTCTCCTGAGTACCAGGGACCACGGGCACGCAGCATCACTATGCTGTGCTAATTTTTTTATTTTGTAGAGGTGAGTGTCTTTCTCCCTGTTGCCCAGGCTGGGCCCTGCACTCCCGGCTTCAAGTGATCCTCCCCACTCAGCCTCCTAAAGTGCTGGGATTACAGGCATGCGCCACTGAGCCCAGCGGGCATTTATTGAACACTGACCAGATGCCCAGGTGTGCAAAGCGCTTCAAAAACCTCTCAATCTCCCTCACCCAACCCCAAGAGGCCAGGGATGCCTGAGCCCTGCCTCCCAGACAGACTGTCAAAGCTCACGGAAGTTAAGGCGTTTGCCCACAGCCACACCACTAAGGGACAGGAAACCAGGGATTTGGACCTGAGTCCGTCCTGTTCCTCGCCCCTTGGAGCAGACAGGAAGCTAGGCTCACACCAGGGATCCCCCCCCCGGGGCGGTTCCCACCAGCCCCACGTACACATTCCAGTGCTAAATATAGTCAAGTCCCATGTTTACATTTTCTTGATGAGGAGGTTGACCTGGGGCGGGGAACAGAGGGATGTCAAGAGTCATGGGAAAGGCCACAGGAAAAGAAGATGTGACTCGGGCCACTGCCTGGGACCTGTGCGGCTGACCAGCTGGGACCACAACTGAACCCACTCGGGAGCCAGAACATAGTGGGGCTGGTCTCAGGAACCCAGCAATAGCACAGCCCACGGAGGAGGGAGAGGAGGAAACTGACTATAGGGGGCACTTCCTGTGTGCCAAAGGCTGACTGTGTGATCTTGCCCAGCCCTCAGAACCACACATAATCAGCATACCCACGTTCTGGGTCAAGGTTCAAGGTCACATGGCTGGTAGGTGAGAGGGGCCACATTGGAACCCAGGTCTTTGCATCAAGGGCCTTGCTTCACAGCCACCGCACAACCCCCTTCTAGTCCCAGGACGCCGCAAGCTGCTGAGGAATGTTTAGGATGAGGGCGCCGGGAACGGGAGACAGCAATGCCAGCCTCACAGGGACAAGGGCTGGTGTCCTCAAGCCCTCCAAGCCTCCAAGCCAATGCACACCCAGCCTCCTGCTGCAGGGGTGCCTTGTGTTCTGAGGACTTAGGGGAGGCTGCACCCCAGGCCAGGCGTGAGCAAGGGGACTCAGTGGCACGCACATCTCAGCTTCTCCTTCCGGGACAGCTCCACCTGTTCCTCGTCCATGGTGGTGTCGATGGGCCGGAAGTAGGACATGATGGTCAGGAAGTCCTCGAAATTGATCTCATCAGCCAGGCCACTGGATCCCTTGCGCAGGTTCCTACGGGAGCAACAAGGAGGGTTTTGGAAATAAATGAAGAACCGGATCTTGTCCTCTTGCTACCATTAGCTCCGAAAACTCTGCTCTCAGGGCACAAACTAGACCCACGATGGCTGCTCTCGCCTTGAGTCTGTGCCCCAGAAACCTGCTTCGTGGAGGGGCTGGGGGCTCCAGAAGCTGAAAGCTCAGTCCCTGCCTCGCCCTCATGGAGCTCCCCCATCAGGGAGGTGGAAGAGAGACAGACCACTGCATGACTGTTGATTCAGGCGGGGACAGAGGGAAGCGTGGGTGTGTGATGGTGCACACAGGCGAGCATTTATGAGGAAACCAAGCAATCCAGTAACTCACCAAATACCTCTCCCGATCCTTTCCCTTTAGCTCAGGGGTTGGCAAACCGCCCACGGGCCCAATCTGGCCTGTCATCTATTTTCATACAGCCCATGAACAAAGAAGACTTTCTGGGCCAGGCATGGTGGTTCACGCCTCTAATCCCAGCACTCTGGGAGGCCGGGGTGGGCAGATCACCTGATGTCAGGAGTTCGAGACCAGCCTGGCCAACATGGTGACACCACGCCTCTACTGAAAATACAAAAATTAGCCGGGCGTGGTGGTGTGCACCTGTAGTCCCAGCTACGCGGGAGGCTGAGGCGGGAGAATGGCTTGAACTTGGGAGGTGGAGGTTGCAGTGAGCCGAGATCACACCACTGCACTCCAGCTTGGGTGACAGAGGGAGACCCTGTCTCAAAAAAAAAAAAAAAAGACTTTTCACATTTTTATCTTAATTTTGTCAGAGTCAGGGTCTCACTCCATTGCCCAGGCTGGAGTTTGGTGGTGTGATCATAGCTCATGGCAGCCTCAAACTCCTGGGCTCAAGCAATCCTCCTGTCTTGGCCTCCCAAAGTGCTGGGACTATATGTGACAGCCATGTGCCTGGCCGGTTTTCACATTTTTAAATAGTTGAAAAAATGCTTGCCAAAAAAAAAAAAAAAAGTCAAAAGAATAGTATTTCATGACGAGTGAAAATTACATGAAATTCAAATGTGAGTGTCCATAAATAAAATTTTATTGGCACACAGCCATGCCCATTCATTTATGCTTGTCTGCAGAGTTGAGTAGATGCAAGAGAGACTGCGTGGCCCGCAAAGCCTAAAATATTTACTCCTTGTCTTTTTACAGAAAAAGTTTGCCAACCTTTGCTCGCTCTCACTAGTTCAAAATTTTAGGATGGTGATTGACTGCAAGCATCACTAAGTAATCTGTTTATACCCAAATACAAAGTTTGCCAATGACTGAAAGTTTTGTGGTAAGTTAGGGCAGATTTGAGGCTGGCCGTATCAATGTGCTTTTTGGAGGAGGTAAGAAAGGGCTGGTGTTTCAGGGGATGGGGACACAGGGAGTTCATGCCCCATGCCGGGCACAGTGCCTGACACCCAGATGAGGGGCTCAGAAATGTGTGGTCCAGCTCGAGTCTTGGCAGTTGCTAAGAAAATAGCTTGGAGGCCAGGCGCAATGGCTCACGCCTGTAACCCCTGCACTTTGGGAGGTTGAGGCAGGCCAATTGCTTGAGCTCTGGAGTTCAAGACCACCCTGGGCAACAGGGAGAAACCCTGTCTCTACAAAAAATACAAAAAAATTAGCTGGGTGCGGTGGTGTGCACCTGTAGTCCCAGCTACTTGGGGAGCTGAGGTGGGAGGATTGTTGGAGCCCAGGAGGCCAAGGCTGCAGTGAGCCAAGATCACGCCACTGCACTCCAGCCTGGGTGACTAAGTTTGAGATCTTGTCTCAAACAAAACAAAACAAACAGTCTGGAGACGACTCCAAACCCGAGCTCCTGACTCACTGTCCTCAAACCTTATCACTAACGGACTGCGACCGTGAGTGCCCGAGGCCGCTAGGGAGGCTGTCATACAGCTGGCAAGCTCAAGGTTCTGCCACAGCCCCTCACTGTGGCCCTTCGGAAGGGGCAGTACTTAGCTGGCCCGGGGTGGCTAACAGTTAGTGGTTAGTGCTTGGATGTCACTTGGGTTCCACCCAGGGCATGACTGCACCTCCACTGCAATTCTCTCTTTAGAGGTTCATCTACTACTCCTTTTCAGCACCCACCAAATACACTGACACCCATACGACAGCCTCTGAGTGGCCCGGGAACTCCCTTTCTTTTTATTTTTCTCTTCCAGATTTTCCAGGGAGAGGTGGGGTCCCAAGTCTGGATGAGAGAAGGCAGAAACTGCCCATCTGCGGGATGAGATCCGTCCTTCCCTCAGGAAGGCCCATCTTTATGTGTTTTCACAGGTCTCCCTTCTTTCTTTTATCGGATGAAGCTCCCAACTGCTCCTGCCACAGGCTTTAATAACCTTGAAGTTCTCGCTGTGGGCGGCACAGACCAAATTTACAGAGCATAAAAATAGCCCCCGGACTTATCAGGCTGCTCTGAAAGCCCTTCCCACAGCGACTGGCTCACACGTCCTTCTCAAGTGGTTTAGGCTGCAGCAAGAGGGATTAAGATTAGCACGGGCGAAAATGTGACAGACCCCTGGGGAAGGCAGGGTGTGTGTCCTTCTCTGGGACGGTTGAGACCTGCTCTGCTTCAGCCTCAGGACCCAATTCAAGGAAGGAGGGTCCCTTCCCCTCCGAGTGCTCCCAGAGGTCTGCAGAGACCAACATTATGGTCTCCAAAGGCAATGAGAGCCAGCGCCAAGGAAACCCAGACAGAGCACCTGGAACCAGCCCCACCTGCTCTCCACTCCATTTTCTAAATAAAAGGTTTTTTGTTTTTTTTTTGTTTTGTTTTGTTTTTGAGATGCAATCTCACTATATTGCCCAGACTGGTCTTGAACCCTGGCCATATGCAATCCTACTGCCTCAGCCTCCTCAGCTGCTGGGATTACAGGCACGTGCCACCATACCCAGCGCTCTGCTCCCATTTCTAAAATGAGCACCAGGATGAAGATCAGTGGACAGAAAACAGGGGCTACATCTAAATCTGTGGCCCAGCATGAGGGCAGGCCATCTTCTCTCCTTTTGCAAAGATGCCACCTTAACTTTCTAATTCTCCTGTAAGGAATGGAGTGCCCCTGGAGGTGGGGATGGGCTCACAATACCCCTTTCCCAAGACCTGTTCCCAAAAAGTCTTAGGAACAAAGGCTGAGGCTGGTATTTCTTGAAAGGAAAATCCTGTTTCCAGCATCTCCTCTGAAATCCTCCTCCAGCTTCTTCTCAGCATTTACAGGATATGACGTGAAGCCCTTTTCCAACAGTTACAGGCTCCCAGCTGTAGCCCACGAAGTGTTCTGGGTGCAGGCCAGAGGAAACCCTTCTTAAAATCATCCCCTCCCTCGGTGACTTCTGGGCCAGCCTTAGTCACTGGCACCTCCCTTTCTCCACACCAGGTATCTCTAAAGAGCAGCTGGAGGCTGAGGTCCGGGGACCCATAGGGGAGGCTCTCACCGCCCCATACCTGGCCACCACCCTCCGCTTCTGGCTCGGCCTAGATCCCTGGCCATCTTTCCGTGGCAGCTCCATCAGGCAGGCACAATGACAGCTGCTCTCAGCTCCAGACCCGGAGTCTCCTGGTGCCCCCCACATCCCCACACCCAACCCATCCCCAGGTTCACACCTCTAGTCAGTCCCCTGGGAACCTTCCTTTTCTCTCCTGGCCCCTGCAGCTGCCTGGCCCAGCCCCCACCTTCCCGTGCACTCCAAGTGCAGCCGGAATGAGCTTTGCAAAATGCAAATCGGAGCCTGTCACTCCCCTGCTCAGCACCCTCCTGGGGCCTCCCCCGTCCTCCTGGTAATCCCCAGTCCCACCTGGACTTCCAGGCCTGCAGGGTGGTCTCAGCCACCCGCACCAGCGCAGACCTCACTGCCCCTTTCTGCCTAGCTCCCTCCTCAGGGTCCCCACAGGCCTGTCCCACCTGGAGTCCCCCTGAGATGTGAGATGTGGCCACTTGTTTCAACATCCACCTTCTGAACACTCCATATTCCCCAGTGACTGAGGTCCCTGTCCCCTACCTTCAGGGAGCGCCACTGGCGCCTGTGCCAGTCCTTCCACGACTCTGTCCTAAATCAGACCCTCAAAGGAGGAGGAGGCTACTGCCTCCATCTGCCTGTCCCTACGTCTGGCAGCAGCATGCCCAGTGCACCCTCTCGTCTTCTGAAAACCAGAGAGGTGTCCGCCCTGGCCCTTTCCCCACACCCTGTCTCCTGGAGTGCGGCTGTTGATGGAGAACAGCCTGGCAGGTACGCGAATTCCACCTCAAGAGCCCAAAACACAACTCCTGGGTCTGTCCAGGATCGTGAGGCCGACAGACCCGAGTTGGAATCCCAGTTCCTACAAGTGACAGCTGACAGCCAAGTGACCTTGGGTCAAGTTTTTCTTTAAGGAATAAGAGCATACACTAAAATGCACAGGTCTTGTGTTTGGACAAACATATGCCCTTGTGAAATCCACCTCTCATCCACCCCAGAAGTTCCCTCTTCCAACTTTACAACTGGCCAGAGTTGCACCCAAGCCTTCTGAAAACAAGCCTCGCACAGACACACACTCCTACACGTGGACACATGCTCCCTCTCGCGTGCGCATGTGCACAAACACACACACGCATGCACAGGCGGCCCCTGGGCTCCAGTCTCCTATACCATCTTCCTGTCAGTGCCTCCAACTCTAGGTCCCGTCAGGGGCCACGCCTCCCACCCTGACGCCTACTTTGGCTCATTTGGGGACTGGCCTAAGACGCACCGCCCACCTCTGAGTCCTTTCTCTGAGAGCCAGGATTTAAAGGGAGATGGTGCACCGGATTCCACTCTGTCTTTGCCACCGACTGTGCAACTTCACACACTTCACAGTCACTTAAGCTCCACAGGCCCCTCCTCTTTGGCAAACATGGCAACTGGCCGTGAAGACTCCTTTGGTACCAGGTCTCTCACCCCAACTCCTGATCCAACCCTTCCTCCTCATCTATAATCTCCCAGGTGGCTCAGAGCTGCCCCCTGTGCCCCAGATCCTCAGGGCAGCCCTGACCCAAGCCCGGGACCACGATTCACTCCTCCCTGGCCTCCACCTCCCATTCCCACCCTACAACCAACCAGCAGCAACAGCGACCTCTGCAAAGTGCAAACCTGGCTCACCCACCCCCCCCCCACACCCTCACCTCAAAGTCCATCAGCGCCCCCATCTCAGCTCCTGAAGACCCCTGTTGCTGGTCCACAGAGGCTGCCTGATGCAGCCTGCCCTCCCCACATCACACTGGCCTCTCTTGTGATCCAGCTAGGTCTGCCTCTCAGCTCCCCAAGCTCCCTGTGCCACAGGGCCTTTGCACACACAGTTCCCATCACCTGGAACCTTCTCTCCCTGCTTTTCCGGTTTAACTCTTGGTCACTGTCTCACCAGGCCTTGCCCCATGGGCCACAGAGGAAGGCCCCTGCATCTCCAGGGGCAGCTGAAGGACCCCTCTCCCAGTGAGCAGCACCCCCAGTTTCCAGTGGGACTCAGGGAGGCTCAGCACCTTGCCCAGGGTCCCACATCCCTGGCAGAACCAGGGTGAGCGTTTCATCCCTGCACAGCTCAAAACCATCAGGGAAGCCCCAGGTCTCATCACCACACCACACCTGTTCCCGTCCTTCCTCTTTCTGCCCATCCTCCACTTCCCAACCATCTTTGCAGACGTGGGGACATTGGGGCAAATAGGCTGGCTGGCCTCAGTGTGGCTGCCACAGGCCCCAGCAGCATGGGGAGGGTACACCCACCCCTTCATCCCCCGCAGAGTCCCAGACACCTCCAGGCTCCATCCCGCAAACCCAGGTCTTTTACCTTAAACAATACTGGACACTGGGGCATGAGCTCTGGCCTGTGCCTCAGCTCTGGGACACTGGCCAGGGTGCACACCTCTTTGTAAGCCACGGCGATGAACATATGAATAGCTAACCTCGCGCTTCACCACACATCCCCCCACTCCCCTTCACAGCAACCCTGCTAGGCAAGTGCTATGATTATCTCCACTTTATTTTATTTTGAGACAGAGTCTCATTCCGTTGCCCAGGCTAGAGTGCAGTGGTGTGATCTCGGCTCACTGCAACCTCCACCTCCCGAGTTCAAGGGATTCTCCTGCCTCAGCCTCCCGAGTAGCTCGGATTACAGGTGTACGCCGCCACACCTGGCTAATTTTTTGTATTTTTAGTAGAGACAGGGTTTCACCATGTTGACCTGGCTGGTCTTGAACTCCTGACCTCAAGTGATCTGCCGGCCTTGGCCTCCCACAGTGCTGGGATTACAGGTATGAGCTGCCGCGCCCAGCCAATTATCTCCATTTTAGAGATGGTGAAACTGAGGTATCCTCCCAGATGGCCCCCCAAATCCCTGTGTCTCCTGGTAGTCACGTCCCTGTGCTGTCCCATCAAGAGGGGGGTGACCTAGTGACTCACTTCTAATGAAGAGACAGAGCAGGAGGAATGGGGTGTCAGTTACAAAAAGATAGTGGGATGTCCCGCTGTTTCATTCAGACGGCTGGCTCTGGAGGAAGCAAGCTGCCATGCTGAGGGCAGCTCTGTGGAGGGCCCAGGAGATGCCTTCAGCCAGCAGCCACAAGGCTGAACCTGGAAACAGAGCCTCCCTGGTCGAGCCACGAGGTGAGGGACCCCAGTCCCAGCTAATGCCTTGGCTGAAGCTAATGAGTCTTTGAGACCCCCAGCTAATTTGCACCCAGGTTCCTTTCCTCACCCAAAGAAATGATGAGATAATTAAAAAAAAAAAGAAAGAAAAACTGGAAAGCGTTTTTCTGAGATGGAGTCTCACTGACTCTCGCCCAGGCTGGACAGTGCAGTGGCACAATCTTGGCTCACTGCAACCTCTGTCTCCCGGGTTCAAGAGATTCTCCTGCCTCAGCCTCCTGAGTAGCTGGGATTACAGACGTGCACTACCACACCCAACTAATTTTTGTATTTTTAGTAGAGACAGGGTTTCACCATGTTGGCCAGGCTAGTCTTGAACTCCTGACTTCAAGGGATCTGCCCACTTCGGCCTCCCAAAGTGCTGGGATTACAGGCGTGAGCCACTGCGTCCTGCTAATTCTTTTATTTTTAGTAGAAACAGGGTTTCATCATGTTGGCCAGGCTGGTCTTGAACTCCTGACCTCAGGTGATCTGCCCCCCTTGACCTCCCAAAGTGCTGGGATTAAAGGCATAAGCCACCATGCCCAGGCTTGAATTTTCTTTTTTAAAAAGTCTTCCTCAACAGTTGTCTTAGAATGTTTCTAAGAGAATTATTCTTTTTTAATTGTTGTTTTCATTTTATTTTTTTTAGAAACAGGGCCTCACTCTGTTGCCCAGGCTGGAGAACAGTGGTGCAATCACAGCTCACTACAACCTCGAACTTCTGGCCTCAAGTATCCTCCCACCTCAGCCTCTCCAGTAGCAGAGACTATAGGTGTGCACTACCATGCCTGGCTATTGTTTTAATCTATGAAGTTTTGGGGTAATTTGTTACACAGCCAGAGATAACAAATACAGAGGCCCAGAGAACTTGAGTGAGCTGCCCAGTCGCCCAGCTGTGAATCCAGAATGGTCCAACCCCCAACCTGTGCTTATAACCCCTACCCAGCTCGTTCCCCCCTTCTGGGCATAAGCTCAAAGGGCCATTCTGGGCAATGAGTACCACAAGATGTCACACAACACAGAGGTACCTGCCACTGGGCTGGTTCAGGGGAAAACGCCCACCTGTTGTCGAAGAAGGCACGAACAATTTTGGATCGGATGGGGTTGAGCTCCAGGTCCGGGACATTGTTGAAGTTCTCCTTGCTGGTTTCCAAGAAGAGATACCAGGAAGAGAGTAGGAAAAGACAGCAGATGTCAGCTGGCATTTTCATCCTGTATCAAGCTGTATTTTGGATCCCCAACAGGCCCCACAAGAATAGTTCAGAGTTAGGAGACAGAACTGGAATACGCTTCACTTACCTGCCCCTTCCTCTAACCTTTAGACTGGGCAAAGGCAGGGAGGATTTGGAGGCTCAGATACTTTTCTTTTTTGAGATAGTCTCACTGCCACCCAGGCTGGAGTGCAGTGGTGCGATCATAGCTCGCTGCAGCCTCCATCTACTGAGCTCAAGCAATCCTCTTGCCTCAGCCTCCCAAGCAGCTAGGACCACAGGTGCACGCCACCATGCCTAGCTAATTTTTAAAATTTTTTGGAGAGACAAGGGGTTGACATGTTGCCCCAGCTGGTCTTGAACTCCTGGGTTCAAGTGATCCTCCTGCCTCAGCCTTCCAAAGTGCTGGGGTTACAGGTATGAGCCACTGGCCTGGGCTTGAGATACTTTTGAGAATCCAAGAGGTGGACTGGACATTCATCTTCAAAAAAATGCAGAGATATGGGATTTGTGTCCATTCTGGGGATTCAGAGACTGCCTGAAACCTATCCTCAAATCCCCAGGTAAGTATTCAGAGCAGTGGGGTGCTGGCTTGGAGCTCTGGAAAACAGTCTGGCAGGTCCTCAAAGGTTAAACCTGGAGTTAACAGATGACCCAGCAATTCCACTCCTAGGGATATGCCCAAGAGAAATAAAAACCTGTGCATGAATTTCACAGCAGCATTCCCCACCCACAAAGCAGAAACAGCCCAAACGTCTGTCGACTCATAAATGGAGAAATAAAATGTAGTCCACACAATGGAGTTTGTTTGTTTGTTTGTTTTTTGAGACGGAGTCTCGCTCTGTCGCCCAGGCTAGAGTGCAGTGGCGCAATCTCGGCTCACTGCAACCACAATGGAGTATTTTTTAGCCATAAAAAGGAACCAAGTACTGATACATGCTACAACACAAATGAATCTAAAAAACATGGTGCTAAGCGAGGCCGGGCACAGTGGCTCACACCTGTAATCTCAGCACTGTGGGAGGCCGAGGCAGGCGGATCACTTGAGGTCAGGAGTTTGAGACCAGCCTGGCCAACATGGTGAAACCCCATCTCTACTAAAAATACAAAAATTAGTCGAGTGTGGTGGTGCACGTCTGTAATCTCAGCTACTTGGGAGGCTGAGGCACAAGAGTTGCTTGAATCCGGGAGGTAGAGGTTGCAGTGAGCCAAGATCTCACCATTGCACTACAGTCTGGTAGACTCCATCTCAAAATACAAACAAACAAACAAAAAAACCTTATGCTAAGTGAAAGAAGCCCGTTACAAATGGTCACATATTACATAATTACATTTACATGAACTCTCTGGAATAGGTAAATACACAGCAGTAGAAAGCAGATTGGTGGTGGTCAGGGGGTTGGGGACCTGGCCCTGGTTCCTGGGTCCCTCTGTGTCCCCAGTATGGCCTCCTGTCCAGGCCTTTCGGCTGGGCTCACTCATGGCCTCTGGCCAAACTCAGGGCCAGCTGAGGGTACAGCTTTCTTTTGGGAGTGATGAAAATGTTCTAATATTGACTGTAGTTCTGGATGCAGACAGAACTCTGTACATACGAATGTCACTGGATTGCACATTTTAATGATTGAGTTGTATTACGTGAATTACATTTCAGTAAAGCTGTTAAAAAAAAAAAAAAGCCAGCCAGCCAGGCGTGATGGCACACGCTTGTAGTCCCAGCTAGCAATCAGCACAGGAGGCTGAGGCAAGAGGATTGTGTGAGCCCAGGAGTTCACGGGTATGGTGAGCTACGATGGTGCCACTGCACTGCAGCCTGGGTGATACAGTGAGACTTCAATCTCTTAAAAAAAAAAAAAAAAAAAAAGAGCAAAAAAAGCTTGGCTCTGGACAGGGGAGCGTGAATTTCACAGGAGGACACCCTGTAGCTGGCAGAGGTATTGCTGAGTCCTAGAGGCTGCAGGTTTGCAGGCAGGGGCGTCAGTCACTCCCTCACCTGCCTGCCCTCCTCCCCTGCCCTTCACAGAAGGCCATCCTGGGTTCTCTGAATGTGCTTCCTGCTCACCTTTTCCTTCTGCTCCATGAGCCTCCACAGGCAGCGTCTTGGGAAGGACCCAGCGCACAGGCTGGTGCCTAGGGAAAAAGGGATCAGGCCCAGGTAGGGAAGGCGGAGGAAATCAGCCCACTGAAAATGAGGACCTCTGGGTGGGAAGAGATGGCGGGACAGTCATTGGAAGTGGGATTCAACACTAAGACAGATGCTGGAGAGGAGGAGGCAAAACAGACACGGGGGATTCTACGCTGTTTGAGTTGGAAGATTCCATGAACGCCTCGCTGGCCCCTGTGCTGCCCCACCTTACGCACTGGAGGGATAGGGATGGAGGCATGGAGAGGCACAACAGGACCCGGTCCTGGGTCCCTCTGCGTCCCCGGCATGGCCTCCTGTCCCTCCCACCCAGGCCTTTCGGCTGCGCTCACTCATGGCCTCTGGCCAAACTCAGGAGCCGCGTCAGGGCAGACTCATGTTTTAGATTCCCAGGAACCCAGTTCCAAAGAAGGAGGCAGACTTGGAACAGCTGGCCGGAGAGATGGGATGTTATTTGGCCATGAAAAAAAATAAGATTATTTTTCGGCCATAAAAAGGAACAAGGTTTTTTGTTTTGGTTTTTTGAGATGGAGTCTCGCTCTCTGTTGCCCAGGCTGGAGCACAGCGGCGCGATCTCGGCTCACTGCAACCTCCGCCTCCCGTGTTCAAGCAATTCTCCTGCCTCAGCCTCCCAAGTAGCTGGGATTACAGGCATGTGCTACCACGCCCAGCTAACTTTTGTATTTTTAATAGAGATGGGGTTTCACCAGTTGGCCAGGCTGGTCTCAAACTCCTGACCTCAGGTAATCCACCTGTCTTAGCGTCCCAAAGTGCTAGGGTTACAGGTTTGAGCCACTGCACCTGTCCAGGAACGAGATTCTCATCCATGCCACAGCACGGATGTACCTGGAAGACATGATGCTCAGTGGGAGAAGCCAGACACAAATGGCCCCTTGGTATACGATGCCATTTATAGGAAACATCCAGAAAAGACATATACAGGGAGACAAAGCGGAGAGATGCGGTTTCCAGGGGCTGGGGCGGGGTGATGGCTAACCCGTGCGGAGCTTCTGAGGTGCTCTAAAATGGACTGGACATTTTCAATGGGCTAATTTTACAGTATGTGAATTACATCTCTATAAAGCTGTTAAAATTTTCTAATAAGTCTTTTTTTTTTTTTTTTGAGACGGAGTCTTTGCTCTGTCGCCCAGGCTGGAGTGCAGTGGCGCCAACTTGGCTCACTACAAGCTCCGCCTCCTTGGTTTACGCCATTCTCCTGCCTCAGCCTCCCGAGTAGCTGGAACTACAGGCGCCCGCCACCTCGCCTGGCTGGTTTTTTGTACTTTTAGTAGAGACGGGGTTTCACCGTGTCAGCCAGGATGGTCTCGATCTCCTGACCTTGTGATCCGCCCGTCTCGGCCTCCCAAAGTGCTGGGATTACAGGCGTGAGCCACCGCGCCTGGCCTAATAAGTCTTTAAAAAAACAAAAAAGAACCACTGTGCTACTGCAGTACAACTCCATTTATGTAAAGAACACAAAGTGACAACACGAACTTCTGCGGCTAGAAGTCGGGGTGATGAACTGCCTCGGAGTTGGGGGTGATCGAGAGGGAACATGGGGGCCTTTTGGGGACCGGGAACATTCTGTTGCATGTTCCGTCTGTGAAAGTCCCTCTGTGTGTGACACATGCTTTTCTCTGTGCAGGTCACACCCTCACTGCTGGCAGACAGCTCGATGCTCTGCCCTTTTTCCTCATTAGTGGGAGGCAACCACAGGAGGGGACAGAATACAGAGACCAGAGCCCTGAATGAGTCAAGGTTACCAGGAGAGATGATCACATTCTACAAAATCACAATCGGATGACAATGACAGCTACAGCTCACAAACGTGCGAGCGACTTGGCCGGAGCCATCTCGTTTCCCAGTGACCCCACAAGGGCTCCTATTATCCCTGATGCTTCAGGCTCAGCAGACAGGTTTTGGCGACCTACCCCAGCTCACCCAGTGGGGGCGTGGAAGAGTCAGCTTGGAAGCTAGGTAGAGTACAGCCATGCTCTCACCAGATACCCTGATGTCCTACTCTCCCTGGCCACCCGAACAGAATCCATTTTCCAAGGCCCAGATTCCCGGACTGAGAAAGGGACCACAAGGAGCTCCAGAGGGAATCTGGGAGAACAGAGAAGCCACTGGCTGCTATGCTGCTAGCCAAACCCTCTCTGGCTTTCACTGGCTGTTGCTAATCCTTCCTCGGTCTCAGTTTTCTCTTCTGTGAAGAGGGCACACTGATACTGACTGAGGGGTGACGGGCACAGCCTCTGGAATCACACTTGGGTTCTACCCTGCTCTGCTACCTGGGTCAAACGGCGTTGCCACACTCAGTCTCCGTCTGCTCCTTTGCAAACAGGAACTTCACAGGATTGCTGTACAGCTTAGAGGTGATCAAGTCCGCAACATGCTCAGCACAGTGTCTGGTGAACTGGGAGTGCACCACAGATGGCAGCTTGCGGGATGGGGACCCTGTGATTTCCACAGCACCCTGTCCTCAATGCCTTGCACAGCTGGGCTTAGCAAGGTGATCAATAAATGGTTTGCTGAGCAAATAATGAAGCGAATAATAATGAAGGTGGCTGCGGGCAGGGCTTCCCTCTTTGTCTGGTCCATCCTGAGGCACTGCCCTTCCCCAGGGCCCAGGTGTCCAGACCCTGGAAGGAGAGCAGACCCCAATGTCCCAGGAGAGAGGAAGGAGAGGTGGGGGAGAAACCACCTAGAGGAGCCTGACCCATGTGCCTGGAGAAGAAATTAACTCAACACAAGAGGCCTGTCCCCAACCAGCAGCAATAAGACATGCCTGACCTGCTGGGAACTGAGCTGGGGACACAGTGTTGTCCCCAGGTCCTGGCTTCACAACCCCCAGCAGGTGTGTAAATGGCTCTGAAGCCCGTTGCCTCTGCTCTCTCTCTCCATAGGCACCTGCTATGCCCACACCTGACTCTCACCTCCCCCTCACCACAGGTGCCTGACTCTTGGAGCCTCAGTTTCCTCATCTGTGAGATGGGTGCAGACCTATTCCCATATCAAAGGGGATGGTTCAGGGTCAAACGCGAGGTGGGGAGAGGGGTGCTGGCCCAGGCTCTGCCCCTTACCAGCACATGGTCTTGAGTAATCACAGCACATCTCCAAGCCGTGAGTTCTCACCTGTAAAATGGGGATCGTAGGAATATCCAGGTAACATGATGGGGCTAATTAGATGACCAAATGAGATAAATCCACATAAGATGCTGAGCAGACTGCCTGACACAGGGTAAGCTCTTAATTTTAAAATAATAACAGTAATAACGGCAGCAGCAGCAGCAACAGTAATCGCTGCAGCAGTATTAATAGTAGTAATAATAATAATCTAACAGCAGCTAACCTATATACCCTCAGAATGGAAGGAACTATTCTAAGAGCTTTACATTATTACATAGAGATCACAACAACCCTATAAAGTAGGTGCTTATGCCCACTTTATCTTCTTAACTTTTTTTGTTTTTTGAGACAGAGTCTCACTCTGCCACCCAGGCTGGAGCGCAGTGGCATGATCTCTGCTCACTGCAACCTCTGCCTCCTGGGTTCAAGTGATTCTTGTGCCTCAGTCACCTGAGTAGCTAGGATTACAGGTGTGCGCCACCATGCCCGGCTAATTTTTGTATTTTTAGTAGAGACGGGGTTTCACCATGTTGGCCAGGCTGGTCTCAAACTCCTGACCTCAGGTGATCTGCCCACCTCAGCCTCCCAAAGTGCTGGGATTACAGGTGTGAGCCACTGCGCCCGGCCTGTGCCCATTTTAAAGATGAGGAAACTGAGGCAGAGAGATGAAGCCACTTCTCATTGTTAAGAATGAAGCTGGTGGACCCAGGCAGTGGCATGGTGGTGCCTGGCCTGCAGGGACTTTCCCTAAAACCTGTCAATGTCCCTTTTCAACAAGGAGAGCGCCGGCCTTGAGTCCAGCACTTAGGACGCACTAACCTTTTCATTCCATCAGTTTCATGCTCCATCAATACTCGTGTCAGTTTTGTTTTCCTTCCTCCCCAGGTTCCCGCCAGGCTGGATGAACCGGCTTGGCTAAAGGTGTCTCAGCCCAGGCTGCAGCCATGGGAACGGGCTCTGCCTCACCTCAGAGCCCAGGGCTGACGGCAGGTCACTGCCCTCAGCCGGAGCTGATTCTCAGTGGCCAGTGGTGCTGCACCAGTGACCACCAAGGTAGCGGGGATTGCCCATGAGGGCTCCAGGACCACACACCTTCCAGGCCTCCTGCGGGACGGCGTGAGCCTTGGGGGCTTCAGAATGTCCCCCTGGAGTCCTGAAGGGCTCTCACGACATCAGGCTGTGCTGAGCACTGCAACACTTAATCACCCCACGTAATCATGAGTGGCAACAATGATGATCCTGTTCTACAGACCAGAACACAAGGCCCAGGGAGACAAAAGTACTATGCCCCGGTCACACAGCTAGAGTTGGCATGGGACTCCAGCTCCATCTCCAGGCTGGCTCAAACTGTCTTGCGCTTCCTCGCGCTCACCACTTCCTTCCTTCCGGTTGTGCATTTTCACTTTAAAGAGAGAAAGAGCGAGAACGCTCTTCCCTCGGCATCTGTTCTCACCCAGCACCCAGTCGCCCGCCCGAGAGGCCCCATCTGGGACCCAGGAAGCGGGCAGGACAAGCGTCAGGCCGACAAGAAGGGAAGGACCAGACTCAAAAAACCACCGAGGACTGGGCTGGGCTCTTCCTCAAGCCTCGTGCTGTGGGTTGGTTTCCGGCAGCTTTTGGGGCCCAGCTCACTTGCAAAGTTCTCTCTAGGGGTATTGAGCGTGGCGTTCCCCAACCCCTGCCAACCACCGCAAGGCTAACCGACCTCCAAGGTGAGGGTGCAGCCAGGCCCCAGATTCTCAGGCTGGAACTTCCACCGTTCCAGGGCTCCCCACACTGAGGGGGCCACTTGGGTCTTTCCTCTGCAGGGCTGCCTGCCCAGTGCCCCTCTGAGTTCCCCTTCCTGCACTCACTGTTCAGCATTTGACGTTCCCCACAGTGGGGAAGCTGAGACCCCATGGGGACTCTTGAAGGCAGAGACTGCGTGTCACTCAGCTCGTGTCTTCCCAGTAGCCAAGATACTCAAAGTGTGGTTCCTGGGCCGGCAGCATCTGCATCAACTGGAGTTTATTAGAGATGCACCATCTCTCCCTACGCCAGACCTACTGAATCAACCTGCATTAATACGGTGGTGCAATCATGGCTCACTGCAGCCTTGAACTCCCAGGCTAAAGTGATCCTCCCTCCTCAATCTCCTGCGCAGCTGGGACTACAGGTGTGCACCACCACACCCAATTTATTTTTGGTAAAGACATCGTCTCGCTATATTGCCCAGGCTAGTCCTGAACTCCTGGGCTCAAGTGATCCTCCCGCCTTGGCCTCCCAAAGTGCTGGGATTACAGAACCTGCATTTTAACGCAATCTCCCGGGCATCCACATGCACATGAATGCGTGAGACCTGCTGGCCTCTTAATCTCTCAATGTTTCGAAGCACCTGGAATTGCTCAGATGTACCAGGCAATTCTACCCACACTTCTGCACAGAAGATTCTGGCAAGAAAGGACTGGTCCTTTTTGCTCCTGGCAAATGCCTCTTTCAAAAGCTGGACAATGTCGCCAAGACCATTCCCCCAGGCACACACCTTCTCATCCCTGTCCCTGCCTCATGTCAGTCCCCCACTTTCCCCGACACCTGGCGTTGACTTCTTACAGTGAGAGCAACTCGGCGACACGACAAGCATTCCTTCGAGGAGCCAGGCACTGTTCTAGGTGCCGGCTGCAGAGGTAAATCAGACAGACAGGATCCCTTATGGGGAATCTAGGAGAGCACAAAACAGATGGGAAATAGAGTATCTCAGGCAGTGATGAGTACTTCGCAGAGAAATTCAGCAGAGAAAGGAAAGGGGACTGCAGGAGGCTGACACAAGTTTAAATGAGGTTGATCACAGAAAGGCCACAGGGAAAAAAGTGACATTTGAGCAGAGACCTGAAGGAGGGGAGGTTCTCGACTCCCATGTGTCCAGCTGGTGGGGAGGGTGCTACCAGCATCTAGTGGGTGGAGGCCAGGGATGCTGCTCAGCACCCCACAGTGCCCAGCACAACCCCCAATGAAGAATCATCCAGACCCAGAGCCCAGCCTCAAAAATCCAGCTCTAGGGGAAAAGCATTCTAGGAAGAAGGAACAGCATGAGCTAGAGCCCTGGGGTGGGGAACAGAAAGAGTGTTCATGTAACTTGGGCAAAAACAATTGGGGAGATGTGTGCAGCAGGGGCCTGCAGGACACTGAGAGGCCTGAGCGGTGGCTCTGACTCCCAATGGGTGAGACCGAACATCTTCAGCAGAGAAGAGACATTCTCACAGGACCCTGCCACATGGTACTGTGGGCCTGGACGGTGGACAGGCAGTGAACACAGACACACGGGGACCAGGGAGGAGGCTGCTGGGGTAGCCCAGGCAAGAGACCACGGCAGCTGGATGAGGGCAGGGGTTGGGGGAGCAGAGGAAGAAGGGGAGAGGAGTAGCAAATTCCAGGCTCGGTGGGAGGTAGAAATGGCAGTGTTTGCTGAGTAACTGGAAGCAGGGCTGAGAAAAAGAGAGGAATCAAAGGTGACCACTGCAGGCAACTGAGGCTGCCGTTCACCACAGAGGAACAGGGGACCTCTGGAAGGGATGAGGAGGCGCTTGCTTTGAAACGGACATGTTACGCAGCATGCCTTTTGGATATTAAGTGAATGGGCAGTTGCTACGTGAGTTAGGAATTCAGGGGAGCGGTCCTGGGAGGACATACAGATGTAGGAGCTGGCTGGCCACAGTGGCTCACACCTATAATTTCAGCACTTTGGGAGGCTGAGGTGAGTGGACTGCTTGAGCCCAGGAGTTCAAGACCAGCCTGGGCAACATGGCAAGACCCCATCTCTACAAAAAATGAGCCGGACAGGGTGGTACATGCCTGTAAGTTCCAGCTACTCAGGAGGCTGAGGCAGGAGGATCACTTGAGCCTGGGTGACTGATGCTGCAGTGAGCCGAGATCGAACCACTACACTTCAGCTTGGGCAACGGAGCAAAACAATAATCAAAACAGCAGGAGCTAACATACAGCTGGTGTTTCAGGCCACCGCTGTGCATTTCATTTCAAGGACAAAAAGAAGCCCAAGTCATCGCTAGGGCAAAGGCAACCCTCCGTGATCTGCCCCAACTCTCTGACTCTCCTCATGTGCTGGGCCCTCTGCCCAGACCTCCCCGCCCTCTTCTCTTCACACACTGGCTCCTTCTCTCCTTCTGGTCTCAGCGCAGATGTGGCCTCCCCAGTGGCACCTTCCATGACCACCTACCCCAAGCACCCTCTCTTCTCTAGGGTTCCAGGGGATGGCTGTCTGCCCCATTTCCTTCCTTTAGTGTATTTTTTTTCTTTTTTTGCCCAGGCTGGAGTACAGTGGTGCGATTTCAGCTCACTGCAGCCTCCACCTCCTGGGTTCAAGAGATGCTCTTGCCTCAGCCTTCCAAGTAGCTGGGACGACAGGCGCCCGCCACCATGAATGGCTTTTTTTTTTTTTTTTTTTTTTTGAGACAGAGTCTCGCTCTGTCCCCCAGGCTGGAGTGCAGTGGCGCAATCTCAGCTCACTGCAAGCTCTACCTCCCAGGTTCATGCCATTCTCCTGCCTCAGCCTCCCGAGTAGCTGGGACTACAGGCGTCCGCCACCCCGCCTGGCTAATTTTTTGTATTTTTAGTAGAGACGGAGTTTCACCGTGTTAGCCAGGATGGTCTCGATCTCCTGACCTCGTGATCCGCCCACCTCGGCCTCCCAAAGTGCTGGGATTACAGGCGTGAACCACTGCGCCCGGCCTAATTTTTGTATTTTTAATAGAGATGGGATTTCACCATATTGACCAGGCTGGTCTGGAACTCCTGACCGCAAGTGATTTGCCCACCCCGGCCTCCCAAAGTGCTGGGATTACAGGCGTGAACCACTGCGCCCGGCCTAATTTTTGTATTTTTAATAGAGATGGGATTTCACCATATTGACCAGGCTGGTCTGGAACTCCTGACCGCAAGTGATTTGCCCACCCCGGCCTCCCAAAGTGCTGGGATTATAGGCATGAGCCACTGTGCCCAGCCAATCTTTAGTATATTTCTCATGCTATAGCATGAACTGGCTGATGTGCTAGTTTTCTGTCTCTGACTATCCCTCACACACATAAGCATCAGAACAGAAGCACCCCAGGAGGGGAAGGGGAGACTCCCTTCTCAACCCCATGGGATCCTCAGCTCTAAAACCCATTACGGAAGGCCCTGGACATTTGCAGGCTTGTAAGCAAGGACCATGTCAGCATCAATCATCCTGGGAAAAGAATCTCTATAAAAGTTTTATATGCAAGTACATGCTAATAAAACTAAGACCACTGAGAAAGCTGCTTTTTGCCTCGGGAACGCCTCCGCACCTTTTCACACCCTTGTGGCTCTCCTCACGTCTGCCTGAACACTCTCACCTAAGCAGATGTGCGAGTCCAGCTGCCTCACGCCCGCTGTCTTTTCTGGGCATCTTTACAGCTACCGTAGCAGGTTTTCCTCTGTAAGTGAATGTGCATCATCCTAGCTGAGGCTTTTAAAGGGAGGACTCGCTGCCTGTTGGAATACATTAAAGTCTGATGGCGAAACAGCCTGTTGAGCTAGGTAGGGCCTCGGCAGCTTCCTTATGAGTATAGTATTTCTAAAAAAAGCTGTTGAGGCCAGGCATGGTTTCTCATGCCTGTAATCCTAGCACTTTGGAAGGCTGAGGCAGGAGTATTGCTTGAGCCAGGAGTCCGAGACCAAAATGGGCAACATAGTGAGACTTGCATCTCTACAAAAAAAAATTTTTTTAATTAGCTGGATGTGGTGATGCACACCTGTGGTCCCAGCTACAGCTCAGGAGGCTGAGGCAGGATGATCGCTTGAGCACAGGAGTCGGAAGCTGCACTAAACCATGATTGCACCACTGCACCCCAGTCTGGATAACAGAACGAGATCTTGCCCCCATCCCCTCAAAAAGTGGTCACATCATAGACAGGTTAAAAGCAAAGCAAAGTGGCTGGGTTAAAAGGGGATTTAATCCTGGTGAAGAGCAACAACACTGCAGTGGTTTGAGGCTACACCTCTTACATCAGCCAGCTTTGCTTTTGAAGTTCAAGAAGTTACTTCTTTACTGACGCTGAAGATGAAGAAGTTAAAATTACACAGTACGGCCTCAGTTGCTTAATCTGTAAAATGGCGATAATAATGTCAACCTCAGAGGGTTCCTGAGACCACGTAAGCACTGAGCCCAGTGCCTGGCACACATCAGCACTCTGCTAATGGCAGCTGGGCTCCCGTTTCTGCACACAACCCTGTGCTTTTTTTTCCTTTTTGAGACAGTCTCGCTTCATCACCTAGGCTGGAGTGCAGTGGCAAGACAAGTTACTGCAGCCTCAACCTCCCAGGCTCAAGCAATCCTCCCACCTCAGCCTCCCGAGTAGCTAGGACCACAGGTACGTGCCACCATGCTTGGCTCATTTTTAAATTTTTTTTTTTGTAGAGACAGAGTCTCACTATGTTGCCCAGGCTAGTCTCGAACTCCTGGACTCAAGCAATCCTTCCATCTCAGCCTCCCAAAGTGCTGAGATTACAGGTGTGAGCTACTACACTGGGCCAACCCTGTGGGAACTTCAGCAAATGACAGAGCAGTGGTAAGAACACTGCTGAGGGGCCGGGCGTGGTGGCTCACACCTGTAATCCCAGCACTTTGGGATGCCGAGGTGGGCGGATCACCTGAGGTCAGGAGTTCAAGACCAGCCTAGCCAACATGGTGAAACCTTGTCTCTACTAAAAATACAAAAATTGGCCAGGTGTGGTGGTGGGCGCCTGTAATCTCAGCTATCTGGGAGGCTGAAGAAGGACAATCGCTTGAATCTGGGAGTGGGAGGTTGCAGTGAGCCAAGATCGTGCCACAGCACTCCAGCCTGGCGACAGAGCAAGACTGTCTCAAAGAAAAAAACAAAAGGGACACTGCTGAAGGAAGGAAAACAGGACCTGGAGTTAGGACACTTTGCTGACGCCCCGCTGTCTGGGCTATCAGAACATGGGGCTGCACGTTGGTGGCATTCGACACAAAGCATGGAGTCCCTTTTTTTCTCTTCCCTGTGTACATCTGTGGTTGCATTTACCTCCGGAATTACTCCACATTCAACGGCTTGATGAATCTAAAAATATTTTTTCTAACATGGCTTTATCTAATCATGCCTCCTAATGGCCTGCACCACTATGTCTGAAGTATTCCAAAGTGTCTATTTCTGGCATTGATAAGCCGGCCAGGGAGACATCAGGAAGTTAAAAATTGCTGTTTAAAACGTTTACCAGTTAAGGGGTCCAAAAAGAGAAAGAAAAGGTGCAAGCAGCCATTTCTGTATTTTCTTCATCATCTAAACTTCTGACCTGTTAACAGGTTTACCTGTGGAGGTCTCCTCTGCTAGAAGGAAAATTTCTGAGGACAGGGGAAGAGTCCCCCGCATGGTAGGTAGCTAATGAATGTGTTAGAATTAGACAGACATTCTATTTTTTTTTTTTTTTTCTATTTAGGCATTTTGCCAAGAGGCCACAGAATTCAGTGCTTTGTGGTCTGGATGAATTCAGGTCTTGAGGATCCTGAAGCATATACAATTTGGGGGTGCTCTCTTTTAAAAAAGGAACAGAACAAAATGAATTGAGACAGCATCTCGCTCTGTCACCCAGGCTGGGGTGCAGTGGCAAAATCTCAGCTCATTGCGACCGCCCCCTCCCATGTTCAAGCAATTCTCCTGCTCCGCCTCCTGAGTAGCTGGGATTACAAGTGCACACCACCAGGCCCAACTGATTTTTTGTATTTTTAGTAGACATGGGGTTTCACCATGTTGGCCAGGCTGGTCTGGAACTCCTGACCTCAAGTGATCCACCAGCCTCAGCCTCCCAAAGTTCTGGGATTACAGAGTGAGCCACCATGCCCAGCCAACAATATGAATGTCTAAAACTCAAGTACTGGGCTCTCTAAAGAACCCACATAGAAGTAAGGCCTTGAAGTGGGGCTTTCAATGCCGCAAGACGAGCCTTCCCCTAGATGCCCTGAGATGATTTCTGGAAAGAGATGGGACCAGGCCCAACACAGATAAGAAACGGTGGCTTAAAAATAAAATCAGTTTTGGTCCATCAGTTGCCTCATGGGAGTTTGTAACGCTATATTCAATTTGTTAAGCTGCACATTTAGAAACCCAATTCTTCTTTAAACTTTTGAGTGCAACCTACAAATCTTATTCATCAGCATCTAAAGCCTGCGGTTCTGAATGATCATTTTTAAGGGGACTTTTGCATTCAAGGTCTTCACGAGCCTCCTGTGGGATCTTCATAAGCATGTGGGCCCTTTGCTGTCTGAGCGGGAGGGGGCAAAGAAGGTGGCACCCTCTCCCTCATCACAGATTATAGTGGGGTGTCAGGGGCCTTCACTAGGGAACCCCAATCAATGCCATTTTCATGTAGGGGGAATGTCCCCAGAAAGAAAAGGAATTCTGTCCATGCTCTGAAACCTCAGCACAGCCCAAGGCCTGCCGGACAGCTTCCAATATGTGCCAGGGATCTGAGAGGTTGAAGACCGGGCCTGGGGTCACTTAGAAAACCCCTGGCAGCGAGGGGACAGCACTGAGGACCAGTTCCCAAGCCAGGGCTGCTCAGGGGAAGATGGGCAGGAAAAGCCCAGGGGAACCTTGAAAAGCTACCCCATCTCCCTTCTCTCAGCCCTGGAGGGTGGATTAGGATTAGGCAAAGCAGTTCTGGGAGGCTGGGAGGAGGCCCTTCCTGTAGGCCTGTTTGCATAAGAAGCTGTGGTCAGTCACCTCCTTCCTGCAGGCTGGGCCGGGGCTGTCACTGCGTGCAGCTGACACGAACCTCGAAGCCGACTCAAGCTCTGAGACCAGGGCGGTGGTGACGGGAATTATAAACGCACCTCCCCCACCCCCAATAGCAGGGCAGGGAGACTGAGGTCCTCAGAGATCACTCGCAAAACAAGGCAATGCCCCAGCTTCCTACAGCAAGATCTTGGCACTGGGTTCAAATCCCAGCTCCTCCCAGCTGTGTGACCCAGGGCCAGGTACCTGGCCTGTCTCTCTAGCCTTACTTTCCCATCTGTAAAATGGGGAGAGTGAGCATCCCTACCTCTACCTCCTGTGGCGTTCTGTAGGACTGAAGTCAGCCTGGGCGACAGGGTAAGACCCCATCCCTACAAAAATACAAAAAATGAGCCAGGCATGCTGGCGCACACCTGTAGTCCCAGCCACTCAGGAGGCTGAAGCAGGAGGAGCACTTGAGCCTGGGAGGTCAAGGCTGCAGTGAGCTGAGGTTGCACCACTGCACGTCAGCCTGAGCAACAGAGCGAGACTCTGTCAAAAATTTTTTTAAAAAAAGATCGAAGTAACACGCTCCTGCTGTGTAGCACATAAAACAGGTTCAAATAATAAGCGCTTACATTTGGGAGCTGTTTCTATGTGCCAAGACCTCTGCTAAAGTCTTTCACCTGGATTACGTCAACCTAGTAAAGGAAGTACTATTAATGACAACAGGCCTCACGTAGGCCATGCTTTCTGTGCTGGAAAGAATTCTGTGAGTCATTACATTCACTCTTCATTCCTTTGTTCTTTCATTCATTCATTTATTCATCCCTTCACTTGTTCATTTAACTACTCTCACAGCACCTACTGTGTTACAGGCCCTGGACTCAGCACTTTGGCCAAGGAAAAAGGCAATCAGTTCCTGCCCCCACCAAGAAGCCACAGTCTGCTGGGGCAAGGGGATGGGGGGCAGTTATAATTCTGTGCTGTGAATGTTGGATGGAGCACCCCCAGGAGGAGGCTGTGGGGCTTCCGGGGGCAGGAGAGGTTCTTGGAGGATGTGGTCCACACTAAGGCCTCAGCAAAGCAGAAGCTAGCATCTACACACCTGCGTGAGTCCCACTTAAAGAACACGAAGATGACCTTGATGGCACTGGGGAGCCACAGAGGGCTGTTGAGCGGAGGTTGCTCACTGGCTCCTTTGAGTGACCCTGCCAGGCAGGCACACTGAGGGCTTGTGCAAGGGCGCTACATATGAGGTCCTGGGGAGGGGTGTGCAGAAGAGGGGCAAACAGGGTTTGGGGTGGCAGGGCAGGACCAACGGCTCACATTTCTAAGCTGAGCCTGGGCAGGTAAGGCCTGGGAGGTAGGAGCCCAGCGCCATCAGTGCAGACAGGCTGCGCCAGCTCAGCTCCTGCAGGAGGAGAATGCTGCACCCACTGAACCATGGAAGACCTACTGTGTGCTGTCCACAGTGCCTGGCAAGGGGGGCACTTGTTACAAATGCAGAGTCTCAGGTCCCACCCCAGAACTGCAGAAGCAAAACGTGCATGGCAACAAGATTCCCAGGTGATTCGAGCACACTCAAGTTGGAAAAAAAATTGTAGGGAATGCCATTTTAGTACGTCCCCTCATAAGCCTATGATAGGGTGCTAGGCAATGCATCAGGGGCTCAGCGCCTGGAACCTGAAAGTGGGAGGGGCCTCCAACGGCATCATATCTTCCTCCTCACACAGCACCTGGGGCCCCACCACACTCAGATTAGACCCTCAGGATGGGGCAGAATAATAACAGTCCCATTTGTCAAATGCCTGTGAACCCAGCTTAGAGCTAAATTGCCCTGCTTGCACCTGCTCTTTTTTTTTTCCCTAAAGATGGGGTCTCACTGTGTTGCCAGGTTGGTCTTGAACTCCTGCACTCAAGCGATCCTCCAGCCTTGGCCTCCCAAAGTGCTGAGATTGTAGGTGTGAGTCACAGCGCCTGGCCCACTGCTCATTTTTAACGCTCAAATCAAATCCCAAGTGACCATGCTCACTTTCCAGATGAGGAGACCGGCTCAGAGAAATGAAGTGACCGGCCCGAAGCCATAGAGCCAAAAGCACGAAGGATTATAATACAGCTGGACTCCGAAGCCTGGGTTTTTGCCTCTGCATCTCTATGCATGTAGAATATGAACCTAAAGTTCACCACTCAAGCTTGGATGGACCTAACATCAGATGCATAACAGTAAGCCCAAGGCGGTTTGTTTCAGGGCTGGGGGCTCCACTTGCTGGAAAACTGTCTTGAGGACAAAGGGGCTCTGCCTTCCCACATCCTCCACAGTGAGCTCCACAGTGGCTGCCTCTACCAGCATAGGTACCAAGCACCTGGTGCACAGCAGATGCTCACGAACTTTTTAAGAGACAGGGTCTCGCTCTGGTGCCCAGGCTGGAGTGCGGTGGTGCACTCAGAGCTCACTGCAGCCTTGAACCCCTGGGTCCAAGTGATCCTCCAGACTCAGCTACCCAAGTAGCCAGGACTACATGTGTGCATCACCACACCTGGCTAATTTTTAAACATTTTGTAGAGAAAGGGTCTTGCTATATTGCCCAGACTGCTCATGAACTTCTGAAGGAACAAGCAAGGCATACCCTTGACACTCTATTTTCCAACATCCAGAGTCCATATGTGCCACTCTGTTAGAACTCAGTGCCTGGCCGACTTGTGTTACCCTACACACTCCTCAGCCTATGGCCCAAGGAGGTTTCACCTTGCCCTGACTGAAACCATCCACCCTCCATTCCTGCCCTTGGGGGATGCTGAGCTGACCACAGGCCCCAGGACCTTACTGCTCTGGAGGAAAACATTTGTATGTCTGGTCTTTGGCCATGGCGATTGGCTCAGACTCAGGTCCGTGACCCCATCAGAGCCAATGAGAAGCCAGGTGACTCTTTCGCTGGGCTCAGGTTCTCTCCCCTCCACTGGGCTTGGTGGGCTAGATGTGTAGAATTAAAGGTATAAGTCTTAATTGTCTTTAAGTCGGCCTTGGATGCAATCAAACTGAGACCAGAGGCCACAACAACCAACAGACCGTCAGAATCTGAGCTCTTGAAATTGACTTAAGAATAAAATATACTGGATTAACAATACACCTGTGTTTAGACACACAAGAGAAAGTGGACATTTATATGTCAGTTTCCATAAAACTTAGGGGAAATTTAAGTGTGTTTAGTAAGAAGGAAGCGTTTCCTGGAGTATTAAAAGGTTTGTTTCAAAGTTCCAACAAGCTGTAACCTTGAGACTCCGAATGCTTATTTTAGGAAACTACATCTGTTAGAAGTTTATGGTAGAAATTTGTTCAACTTGCCGGGCGCGGTGGCTCACGCCTGTAATCCCAGCACCTTGGGAGGCCAAGACGGGCGGATAACGAGGTCAGGAGATCGAGACCATCCTGGCTAACACGGTGAAACTCTGTCTCTACTAAAAAATACAAAAAATTTGCTGGGCATGGTGGCAGGCACCTATAGTCCCAGTTACTCTTGAGGCTGAGGCAGGAGAATGGCGTGAACCCGGGAGGCGGAGCTTGCAGTGAGCGGAGATCGCGCCACTGCACTCCAGCCTGGGCGACAGAGTGAGGCTCCGTCTCAAAAAAAAAAAAAAAAAAGAAAAAGAAATTTGTTCAACTTGAAGCTTCCTCATGAACTCTGTGTGATGATCAAGTCACTGGCAAGGACCTCTCACTAACCTAGCTGTTAGTAACTCAAGCAGCAATCGCTTGTAATCCCAGCCACTCAGGAGGCTAAGGCAGGAGGACTGCTTGAGCTCAGGAGTTCAAGACCACCCTGGGTAACAGAGCAAGACCACGTCTCCAAAAAAATCAAAAACAAAAAACAATTAACAGGTCTAGTGCAGCGGTGCACGCCTGTAGTGCCAACACTTTGGGAGGTAGAAATGGGACGACTGCTTGAGGCCAGGAGTTTGAGACCAGCCTGGGCAACATAGTGAGACCCCCACCTCTACAAAAACTTTAAAAAATTAGCTGGTATGGTGGTGCATGCCTGTAGTCCCAGCACTTTGGGAAGCTAAGGCAGGAGGATCACCTGAGTCAAGGAGGTCAAGACCAGCCTGAGTAACACGGCGAGACCCTGTCTCTACGAAAATAAAAATAAATTTAAAAATTAGCTGGGTGTGATGGCACATCTGTGGTCCCAGCTACTTGGGAGGCTGAGGCAGGAGGATCGCTTGGGCCCAGGAGATTGAGGCTGCAGTGAGCTATGACCGCAACACTGCTCTCCAGCCTGGGCAATGGAGCGAGACCGTGTTTCAAAAAAGTTAGAAATACCCAAATAACAAATAATTCAACCAGAATACAGTTTAACGCATTCCTCATTCCTCTTCATTAAAAAGCAACCTAAAGGGTATCTAAAAGATTAACAAAACATAATGCAGAAGGTTGATTTTCCTTAACAGAAATTTGAGGCAGCCACCCCCATCTTGCCTGAGGCTGGAACTAACCCTAAAGAAGGGGAGCCAAAAGACAGAGGTCCTGATGACAGCCCAAGCCCCTAAGTTGGGCTCTACCACAACTGATTCATCTTTGTGTGTCTGGCAGTTGGCAGGATCCTGGGATCTAACAGGTCCTCCATATGTGTCTGAGATTCCAAGCACATTCCATCCGAGGAATCAGGGTGAGGCAGGGGGTGGCTGAAGAGCCCTTCCTCGCTTCCACGCTAGTTATAATTTATAATTGTGTGATCCTCACAGAAACAGAAGTGGTTCTTTCCTTACTGTTTAGGAACATCTTGTCTTGGAAGAGACCAGAAGCATTAAAACAACTACAGTTGGTTGGGCACAGTGGCTCATGCCTGTAATTCCAGCACTTTGGGAGGCCGAGGCGGGTGGATCACAAGGTCAGGAGATTGAGACCATCCTAACACGGTGAAACCCTGTCTCTACTAAAAATACAAAAAATTAGCCAGGTATGGTGGCAGGCACCTGTAGTCCCAGCTACAGGAGGCTGAGGCAGGAGAATGGCGTGAACCCAGGAGGCAGAGCTTGCAGTGAGCCGAGATGGCGCCTCTGCACTCCAGCCTGGGCGACAGAGTGAGACTCCGTCTCCAAAGAAAGAAAAAACTACCACCCTCCCCCTACCACTCAGCACTCAAGGAAAGAAACAGGACAAGAAATTTGCAAGGGCATGGCCCCACCCAGCACCCAAACCCACTGCCGGCCTTACCGAATGGTAGGCTGGTCTCCACTCAGCTGCTTAAATCTCCGATGGAGCTGCTCGATCTGATCTGATGAGACTGAGAAGTGGGGAAAGAGAGAAACAAGACAGAAGAAAACATCACTGACCGTCAGAGGGAGGCTGCAGGTATTCCTCTGCCCCATCCCCACCGGCTGCCGCACCCTTTCTCAAAGCGTCTCCCACCATGGCAAAAGTGAGTGCCGGGTGAAGCAGCAGAAAGGATTTCCCATTCTTCCCAGAAACACAGCTCTGCAGTGATCAGTTCCAACTGCCTTAGTAGTAATAATACAACTATTACTAATAGCCCCAGAGACAGGGCAGTCATGAAGCAGGCCATTCTCCCAGCCTCTGACCTTCCCTAGCCCACTAAAGAGAAACTTTGCTTTCTGTGGCAGGGTTTCACTTCCATCACTCAGGCTGGAGTACACTGGCACGATCAGCATCACGGCTCACTGCAGCCTCTACCTCCTGGGCTCCAGAGATCCTCCCACCTCAGCCTCCTGGGTAGCTGCAACTACAGGCATGCGTCACTATGCCCGGCTAATTTTTGTTTATTTGTTTTAGAGAGACAGGGTTTCACCATGTTGCCCAGGCTGGTCTCAAACTCCTGGACTCAAGCAATCTGCCCACCTCGGCCTCCCAAGGTGCCGAGATTGCAGGCATGAGCCACCAGGCCCAGTCAAGAGAAAATTGCATCTGGTTGTCTGACCCTTCCTCTTCCACTCCAGAAGATGAGTTTTATCCTAGCTGAGAAAGGGGCTTTGTATAGTCACAGACTCGGAGTCAGATGAGTAGCGAGAGGAAATAAGGGTTCAGGCTGGTGTTGGACGTGATCTGGGAAACCTATACTGAGAAATGTATGGAGAATCTGGTGGAGCAAAGAAATGGAAGGACTCCAATCTGGGTGACAGGGTAAGACCCTATCTCTAAAAAATGCACAATATTAAACAATGATCTGCATTTCTCACTTCATTACCAAAACGACTCAGTAAGTGAGTGGATATTATCTCAGGTTGTTTGGTTGTTTGTTTGGAGACACAGTCACACTCCATCACCCAGGCTGGAATGCAGTGGTGCAATCTCAGCTCATTGCCACCTCTGCCTCCGTGTTCCAGTGATTCTCGTGCCCCGGCCTCCCAAGTAGCTGGGATTACAGGCACACACCACCACGCCCAGCTAGTTTTTGTATGTTTAGTAGCGACAGGGTTTCACCATGCTGGCCAGGCTGGTCTTGAACTCCTGACCTTGAGTGATCCGCCCACCTCAGCCTCCCAAAGTGCTGGGATTACAGGTGTGAACCATCACACCCGGCCTTTATTTCAGTTTTATAAGTTGAAAACTGCAGCTCAGAGAGCACTTAAGATCCCACAACACACAGAGGCAGAGCTGGGACTGAACTCTGAGTCTGTGCGACCCCAAAGCCAGCCTTCACCACGAAGTAATATCGCCTGTCTGCCCAGAGTACCTTGGCGCTCAAGGCCTTTAGGTCTGATTCCTGGGGACTATACAGTTCACGCAAACTTTTCCAAAACATGGGCTGGACTAGGGAGATGTGACCTCCCACCTCAATCCTCCCAGTATTCCCTACCCCTAAGCCCTGTTTTGCTCCCATTACAAAGACAGTTAATTTCTGGGGTCAACTGGTCACCTCACTTCCTACTCATTGTTTTTTGGTCTCAGGCTCTTCAAGAATCAACAGCTCAGTATTCTCAAGCATCTCCTGCAGTTCATTAAGGCTGCCAACCCGGACTGAGGGCTCCCTACTTCCTGTGGGCATAGCTCCAATGATTAGCTCATCTCTTCCTCCCAACACTCTAAGAGGGGGCTGTATCCTCTTGTTACAGATGTAGCCACTGACACTTGGAACGGTGAGGTGAATCATCAAAGTGCAATTTCTACCTTTCTGCAGGAAAATATGGCCATTTATATCATAGGTATGTCAGCAAGGACACTGGCATACTTCATGGTCTAGCAATTCCACTCCTAGGTAAATACACAAATAATGCATGCTTCGGTTTACCCAAGCATGCGTACAAAGATGTCATGGTGGTGCCATTGGAATTGCCCTAAACTGGAAACTACCCACATGCCCAACAATGGCAGAGTAGAGTGCTAATGTGTAGTATAGTCAAGCAATGGAATAGCACACAGCAACGAAAATGAACAATATAGATAATCACAGACAAAAGCAGCCAGACAGGAAGGTGTACATACTTTATGATCCTATTTGCATAAAGTTCAAAAACAGGCAAAACTCAACTACAATGTCAGAGGTCAAGACAGTGGCTGCTCTTAAGGGAGGCATTGTAGATGACGCTAACATTGTAAAATGACTTTTGGAGGATGAGATCAGGAGGAGTGACTTGAATGGAGTGCAAAGGGGAGTTCTGGGTACTAGGAATGTTCCATTTCTAGACCTCCATACACTTGACATAGTTGTGTGCTTGGAAACCTCAAAGAACTGTCTGTATGCTTATGAGTGATGCACTGCTCTGGATGTGTACTAGATCACAACAAAACATTTACAAAAAAAAAAAAGTGTTGGTCTTCCTTGACTAAAGGAGATCTGCGAAGAAAAAAGAAAAATGAATAAAAAATTTAAAAAAATTGTAATTCCACTTGACAGAAATGTATCCTAAAATAATAGACACAACAGGTACAAAAATATGAATACATAAATGTATTCAACTTTGCACTCTTTAAAATGGCTTAAAATTCGACTTGCCCTAAGTGACTATCAAAAGCAGATTGGGGCCAGGTGCGGTGACTCACGCCTGTAATCCCAGCACTTTGGGAGGCTGAGGTGGGCAGATCACTTGAGGTCAGGAGTTTGAGACCTGACCAACATGATGAAACCCCAGCTCTACTAAAAATACAAAGATGAACCAGGCGTGGTGGTAGGGACCTGTAATCCCAGCTATTCGGGAGGCTGAACTAGGAGAATCGCTTGAGCCCGGGAGGCGGAGGTTGCAGTGAGCTGAGATCGTGCCACTGCACTCCAGCATTGGCAACAGAACGAGACTGCCGGGGGGAAAAAAAAGAAAAGCAACGCAAAAAACAGATTGGTTGAACACTTTTTGGTATGGTTAGCCAATTTTTTAAGTATACTGCCTTTAGAGTGCAAGAGGGAGGAAAAAAATTTTTTTTAGGTATACTGCCTTTAATAGTGACAGTTGTGTATTTGCATAGAAATACATTCCACATACACTGCCTAAAAACAGCTTGCTACCAAGAAAGCGCAACTCTGTGTTGTGGAAAAGACATAAAAATATACAACTGTGTTTAAGTAATTTAAAAATCCTAGTTATTTTCCCAGAAATAATAATTATTTCTCATCTCAATACCTGGATGAAAGACTGTTTTGCTTTTGGTTCATCTATATTTTCCAATTTTTCTCTAATGTACAATGTACATGTATTCGTCTTGGAATGAAGATTTTCAGCCTACAACATGATCCCATCTGGATGGCTGAGAGATCTCATAAATACTGCGATTAATGAATCATCACTGGCTGAGTCATGTCCCAGGCACACATCATCTTCTTCAGTTCCTTCCATGACCTTGTGAGGGACCGACTATTCCCGCTTTACAGAAGAACAAACTGAGGCTCAGCAGGGATGTAACTTGCTCAAGATCACTGACCTTGATGGAGGCAGACCCACAATTTGAACTCAGCCTGTCTGGCAGAAAACACGTAGTTCTGTGTTGTTGTTGTTGTTGTTTTTATTTGTCTGTCTCCCTTTGTATGATCACTTAACCCCCAAACCACACTGATCTGATGATAAATAATGATTAGAAATTACAGCTAAACAAGTGCACCTAAACAACCACTATTAAAGATGAGTTATGGCTGGGCGTGGTGGCTCACGCCTGTAATCCCAGCACTTTGGGAGGCTGAGGCGGGTGGATCACTTGAGGTCAGGAGTTGGAGACAAATTCATAGGAACAGAAAGTGTAACAGTGGTTGCCTGAGGCCAGGGAGGGGAGGGGCTGGAGAGGGAGAACAGGGAGACACCGCTAATGGGCACCAGAGTTTCTTTTGGAGAGAGATAAAAATGTTCTAAAATTATATTGTTTTGATGGTTGCATAACCCTGTGATTATACTAAAACTATGGGGTTCAATTTAAATGGTGAATCTCATGATGTGTGAATTATATCTCAATAAAGCTATTTAAAAAACAAATTACTGAATAATCATAACAACAAGGGCAGACATTAACACATTAACTAAGCATTGCCATTTTCTGGCCTCTGTGTTCAACTGTACTTGGATAAGCCTGGGCTGCTACAACCCTCTCCTTCAATTCTGTTAGGTAGGTATGATTCTACGCCCATTCTAGAGATGAGAACTCCGGGATGTGCCCAAGGTCCCACAGCTAGGAAGAGGTATATAAATCATCCTAGATCAAGTTTATCTAATAGTTTCCAGTTAACTGCATCCAAAGTGCTTTGCAAGGCTGGGTGCAGTGGCTCACACCTGGAATCCAGCACTTTGGGAGGCTGAGGTAGGCAGATCACTTGAGGCCAGGAGTTTGAGACCTGCCTGGCCAACATGGTGAAACCCCATCTCTACTAAAAATGCAAAAATTAACCAGGCGTGGTGGTGCACACCTGTAACCCCAGCTACTTGGGAGGCTGAGGCAGGAGAATCACTCGAACCCGGGAGGCAGAGGTTTCGGTGAGCTGAGATCGTACCACTGCACTCAAGCCTGGGTGATGGGAGGGGGGAAGTACAAGCACACACATGCAAACTCACATACACATACTCCCTCTGTCCTGCCTGATTGAAAGCAAAGGATTAGGAAGACAACCTCCCACCTCTGGGACCCTCTTTTTGACACCCAAATCCCTGGAGCCAAGGGCTCAGCTCACAGCTCAGGCGAGACTCCTCCGGCACAGTGACTCAGAGAAAGGATGATTTCTGAAGCCTCAGGAACTGACTTTCAGAACACCCCAGGCCCTAGCAGGTGGAGCTGGTCTAACCTGACATGCCTGGTGAGCTGCTTCCTCCTAACCGCGCCTCCCACCCCAACCCCCGCCCCCGCCCCCGGGGTTAACCCTGGGCCCCCAACAGGGCCCCTCGAATAAGCACCTGATGCATGTGAGGGTCCCAAAGCCCATGGAAGGACCTGTCTCTCCCTCAAGGGCTCCTGGGTTGGAAGCTTTTCCAGTTTTCTTGCTCCTCACCTCTGAGCCCTTCTCCAGGGCCCTGAGGTCACAGTTGCCATGGGGATGATGGGCAGAGATTGGTCTTGGTTCCTGGCAGCTGGACCTCATTATTTCTGGTTTTAGATTTCAACCTGAGGGAAATGCACACCAGTCCATGGGGCTGGTGGGAGTTTAACTGGCCTAATCTTTTGGGGATGGAGGTGAACTGTCACTATCAGAAACTTCAATGTGAAAGAACACACCTACCCGTCCAAGTGGCTGCTAAGCCCTTGAAGGCGGTGAGCCCAGACTGAGGTGTGGTGAAGTGGAAACCACACATCAGCCGGCGAAGACTAAGTACAAAAAAGAACGTAGACGACTGCAATAACTTTTGATATTGATTATATGGTAAAGTGATCATATTTTAAATATAATGGGCTAAATAAAATACACTATTAAAATTCATCTCACCATTAATTTACTTGCCTTAATTAGAAAATCTAGAATTACATTACATAATGTAATTACATTACAGCTACTAGAAAATTTACCATGATTATACCTCACATTATTATTTGTGTTGGGCAGCGCAGGTATATACCCTTTGCACCAGAACTTGATCCCTAGGAACAAATCCTGAGGAATTAAGATAGGCATATAAAGCTGAACATACCAGGGTAATCATGGTTGCCTATTTAGAGCAGTAAGAAATTGGGGGGCCAAGTGTGGTGGCTCATTCCTTTAATCCCAGCACTTTGGGAGGCCGAGGCTGGTGGATCACCTGAGGTCAGGAGTTTGAGACTAGCCTGGCCAACATGGTGAAACCCTGTCTCTACTAAAAATACAAATTAGCCAGGCGTGGTGGTGCATGCCTGTAATCCCAGCTACTCGGGAGGCTGAGGCAGGAGAATCGCTTGAACCTGGGACAGAGGTCGCGGTGAGCTGAGATCATGCCACTGCACTCCAGCCTGGGCAACAAGAGCAAAAACTCTGTCTCAAAAAAAAAAAAAAGAAAAAAGAAAAAAAGAAACTGGGGGAATGGGCCAGGTGTGGTGGCTCATGGCTGTAATCCCAGCACTCTGGGAAGCTGAAGTGGGAGGATCACTTGAGCCCAAGAGTTCAAGACCAGCCTGAGCAACACAGGCAGATCCCATCATACCAAAAAAAAAAAAAAAAAAAAATCAAAAAATTAGCTGGGCGAGGACTAGTGAGGCTGAGGTGGGAAGATCACTTAAGCCTGGGAAGTTGAGGTTGCAGTGAGCCAAGATTATACTCCAGTGTGAGCAACAGAGCAAGGGGCTGTCTCAAAATAAAAAGAAAAGAAATTGGCTGGGCACAGTGGCTCAAGCCTGTAATCCCAACATTTTGGGAGGCTGAGGCAGGTGGATCAGCTGAGGTCAGGAGTTCTAGAGCAGCCTGGCCAATGTGGTAAAACCCCGTCTCTACCAAAAATACAAAAATTAGCTGGGCATGGTGGCAGGCACCTGTAATCCCAGCTACTCAGGGGGCTGAGGCAGGAGAATCACTTGAACCCGGGAGGCAGAGGTTGCAGTGAGCCGAGATCATGCTATCACACTCCAGCTTGGGGGACAAGAGCGAGACTTTGTCTCAAAAAAAAAAAAAAAAAAAAAAAAAAGAAGCTGGGGGAAATGCTGAGCCACAGAAAACGAGACAGATTAGTCCTGATACATCCTAAAGTTGGAATACCACACAGTCTTTATAAATATTTTTTAAATATTGTGGGGCATCGGAAAATGTCATGTGGCATGTTGTTGCATGGAAAATCCAACAGACTAAGATCTCATTTACACACGGAAGTTCATATTGATATATGCATGTGCACAAGAAAAAATAGGAAAGGGTATATAACAAAATAATAGTAGTTGTTTTCAGATGGTAGAACTACAGAACATTTCTCTCCTCTCCTCCCTTTGACCCTAAATTTGGTTATTTGTCCCTTAACTTTTCTGCAATTTATGGAGATTAGTTGTATAATTGTATTTGGGTTAAATTTTGTTGTTTTTTTTTTTCTGAGATGGAGTCTTGCTCTGTCGCCCAGGCTGGAGTGCAGTGGTGCGATCTCCACTCACTGCAAGCTCCGCCTCCCGGGTTCACGCCATTCTCCTGCCTCAGCCTCCCGAGTAGCTAGGACTACAGGCGCCCCCCACCACACCCAGCTAATTTTTTTGTATTTCTAGTAGAGACAGAATTTCACCGTGTTAGCCAGGATGGTCTCGATCTCCTGACCTCATGATCCGCCCATCTCGGCCTCCCAAAGTACTGGGATTACAGGCATGAGCCACCTTGCCCAGCTGATTAAAAATTTTTTAACCATGATGACTATAATGGACAAATAAAAGAAAGACCAGATGTTGATGAGGCTGTAGAGAAACTGAAACTCTCATACATTTACTAGCAGGGATTTAAATGGTACAACCACTGTGGAAATCAGTTGGGTAGTTCCTCAATTAAATAAACATAGAATTACCATGTAATCCAGCAATTCTACTCCAAAACAATTCTTTTTTTGGAAACGGAGTCTCGCTCTGTCGCCGAGGCTGGAGTACAGTGGCGCATTCTCAGCTCACTGCAATCTCCACCTCCTGGATTCAGATGATTCTCCTGCCTGAGCTTTCCAAGTAGCCGGGTGGCATGCACCAACACTCCTGGTTAATTTTCGTATTTTTAGTAGAGATAGGGTTTCACCATGTTAGCCACGCTGGCCTGGAACTCCTGACCTGAGGTGATCCACCCTCCTCGGCCTCCCAAAGTGCTGGGATTACAGGCATGAGCCACTGAGCCTGGCCAACAATTCCATTTATACCCAAGAGAAGAGAAAATGTACGTCCACACCAGAAACCTGTAACCAATGTTCAAAGCAGCACTGTTCATAAGTACCAAGAGGTGGAAACAATCCAAACATCCATCAACAAAGGAATGGGTGAACAAAATGTGACACATCCAGATGACGGATTATTATTCAGCAAAAAAAAAAAAAAAAAAGAAATGAAACATTGGTAAATGAAAAGAAACGAAGCATGGATCAATGCTACAGCATGGATAAACCTTGAAATAATCACACGACATGAAAGAAGCCAGACATACAAGGCCACATGGTATATGATCCCATTTATATGAAGTGTCCCGAACAGACAAATCTAGTGAGACAGAAAGTAGACTGATGGTTTCCAGGGGCTGAAGGGTGTTGGGGGAATGAGAAGTGACTGCCAATGGGTATTCTTTTGGGGGTGATAAGTTGTTCTAGAATTAGGTAGTGGTGGCCAGGCACTGTGGCTCACACCTGTAATCCCAGCACTTTGGGAGGCTGAGGCGGGTGGATCATTTGAGGTCAGGAGTTTGAGACTAGCTAGGCCAACATGAGACCCTGTCTCTACTGAAAATACAGAAATTAGCCAAATGTGTTGACAGGCACCTGTAGTCCTGGTGCTGGGGAGGCTGAGGCAGGAGTATCGTTTGAACCCAGGAGGTAGAGGTTGCAGTGAGCTGAGATAGCACCACTGAACTCCAGCCTGGGTGACAGAGCAAGCCTCCATCTCAAAAAAAAAAAAAAAAAAAAAAAAAAAAAAAGAATCAGACAGTGGTGATGTTTGTATGACTTTGTGAATATACTGAAAGCTATAGAACTGTATACTTTTAAACGGTGAATGTCATGAGCTGTGAATTAGGTGTCAATGTAAAAACTGTTTAACCTTGGATATGAAGGGGCAATAGAAGCCAATTCCTTCCTCAGATGCTGTCAAGGTGGGGTTGAGAATTTCAGTGTCTCCAGGGTCAGAAAGGCATTACATGAGAGAAGGGGCCTGTGTAGGCATGAACTGGAGCCCCACTCTGTCGAAGGGGCTGCCATGGGAGGCCAGATTTTCCCCTTTCATTAAGAGGAGGCAGAAATCCGCTGGGTTAAAAAATACTGGCAATTGACTGCAAAGGGTTCTGAATGCTGGGTTAAGCGCATTGCCTGCCTGGCCCTGGCCTCCCCCATCGGGCTGCGGGGACCTGCTTACACCCTGCTGTGCTAAGCAACCCATCACCAGTGGGAGCAGAGCCATGCAGGGTAGGCGGTCAAGGACAATGGTCCAGAACAGGGAGGATAGAAGGGGCCCAGAGGCAGAGGAGCAGGCCTGAAATCCCTCCTGGAGTCCAGCCTCCTCTCCCTGACTCAGGAGGGAAGAGAATGTCAGCACGTGCTCCCATCCATTTTGGGGCACCAGGACTCTGTGAGCCTGTAGTCCCAGGACCCAGGGAAGGGGCATGCACACCACTGCCTGCTCTTCCCACAACCCCTGCGGGCCCCGGGAGTGTGTGGGCCCTGAGAGACACCCCCGAGGCCCCATCTGTGCTTGCATGGCCCTCTGAGCACCTCTGGTTTGCTAGGTGCTTGCTAGAGGCCAGGGAAGCAGACGCAAAAAGCGCAGCCCCATTCTGCTGGAAATGCACATCCCCTCGCCATGATCTAGGACAGTAAACGCTGCTTTAGCTGGCCAAGGGGCACCAGGGTTGCAGTGGAGGTTCTAGGCCATGGGGATGGGAGTAGGAGGTGATGCCCAATGGGGTTGTGGGGTGGGGTGGACGGTGCTGGCAGAGGGCATAGCCTCGGCAGAGGCAGAGCAGGCAGGGCTCAGGGAGCCTCAGGCTCTTCAACGTGGGTGGACGACAGGCAGGGAATGAAGCAGCTGGGGTGGTGGGAGTATGAAGGCCTCATCCATCAGGCCAGGGCATTTGAACTTGCCCCGAGTCTACAGAGGACACCAAGCCAGGGAACAAGATCCCGAAGTGCCTGTCAATAGACAGGGTGGGTGTGGATGAGACTGAGAGATGGCAGGTGCAGCCGCCCAGGGTGAGGGTGGGGAAGGGGGAAGGTGGAAGGGCTCAGGACAAGGCCCTGCTGGAAGAAGCAAGCACAGCTGAGTACCTTCTCGCATGCCCCAGGGACTCCCCAAGCCACCCTGCCTCCCGCTGGCCCCACCAGCTGTGCCAGCCTGGACACCAGCCCCAGGACACCAAGAGGCATCACTGGGAATGTCTTGGTGACTTCCAAGACCCCCAGCACTCTCCTGCTTGCCGCCTCTTGAAAGATTGGCCAGGACTCAACCCAAACATTGGGGAAATCCCGGAATACAGAGGTGAGCCAAGCCGGATGGAAAGGTGAGCTCCTGACAGCATTGCCGGGGGAGGATGCTGTGAGTCTCTGCTACACATCCCACTCAGTTGTCATCCTGAGATCCGGAGGCTGCTTCCTCCTCTGTGGTAGAGAGGTGACAACAAGACCTCCTCCCTCGTGAGGTTGTTCACACCATGAAAAACCACCACAAGCTATTCACGATCGCAACCACCAACGTGGCAACCACCCAATGTCCACCAACTGGTGAGTGCAAAACCAAAACGGGTATATCCAGGTGATGAGATGTTATAAGCACAACACAAAGGAAGGCAGCCCTGTCACACTCCAAGAAGGGATACCGCTAGATATACAAGGCCTGCCTGCTGCAGGATGCCATTTACATGAAATGCCCCAGACAGGCAGATCCGCACAGGTAGAATGCAGATTAGTGGTCACCAGGGGCTGGGAGAGGAGGAAATGGGGAGTGACTGCTAATGGGTATGAGGTTTCTTGGAGGGCAATGAAAATGCTCTAGAAATAGATGTGGTGGTGTTTTCATATCATTGTGAATGTACTTAATGCCACTGAATTGTACACTTTATTTTATTTTTCAATAGGGATTGGGTTTCACCATGTTGGCCAGGCTGGTCTTGAACTCCTGACCTTAAGTGATCTGGCCACCTCAGCCTCCCAAAGTGCTAGGATTACAGGCGTGAGCCACTGCACCTGGCCTGAATTGTATACTTTAAAATGGTTACAATGTAACTTTTTTGGGGGGTCTCTCACCCTGTCACCCAGGTGGATGGAGTACAGTGGCACAATCACAGCTCACAGCAGCCTCAAACTCCTAGACTCAAGTGCTCCTCTTGCCTCAGCCTCCCGAGTAGCTGGGACTACAGGTGCACACCACAGCACCCAGCTAATTTTTAAAAGTTTTCTTTTGTAGAGACAGAGTCTTGCTATGTTGCCCAGGCTGGTCTCAAACTCCTGGCCTCAAGTGATCCTTCCACCTCACCCTCCCGAAGGGCTGAGATTACAGGTGTGAGCCACAGTGCCCAACCTAAAATAGTAAATTTTATGTTACATGAATTTTGCATCAATTTTTAAAAAGATCATGCACACCTTTAGCACAAGATCTGGAGGGAGACATAGGAGATGCAGGAGACGCTGGGGTTGCCGGGACTGTTATTATTGTCCCCCAAGTAATCTCGTGATACCATCGTGGCTGTTCAGCTGGATCTAGGCTCACCAGGGACACAGCAACTTGCATGCCTCCTGTGGCTACAGCCAAAACAATGACTAACCCTGGGCCTTGGGAGGGAGACAGGAAGGGACATCCTCCTTAGCCTTGCAGGGACCACTCCACAGGGGACTACCCTCTCACGCCTGGCACACGCAGGGTGCTTCATGATGCTGGATGCCAGTTTCTCTCCTTCACCTGCATTTCCCTTGGATGCCATGTGCTAACCTCGTATACATCATAGATCACTCTTAGCTGCTGGGATGTTAAAATTAACCAAAGATGCATTTGGGTGCACTTGGCCTTGAGAAGGAAGCTCTCAAATCTCTCAATTCTGTCCTTCAGAGCAGCAGCAGCAGCTCGAAGATTAATTGCTGGCATTTATGCAGCACCTTAATACCCTTTTCACGCCAACTTCGACCCACTTTGTAAGCGTGAAAGCCAAGGAATTCCTGGTAAGAGCTGCCGCAGGCCCACGTCAGCAGTGTTTACTTCAACCTTGGATACCAAGGGTCCTGTCAGGATCTCCGTGGGTTTTTTCCTACCCTGAATGAATCCTCCAATTCTCAGGATTGAAGGGGAAGCTGGGACAGAGTGAATTGACTTTAGAATCTACTCTTCTCTCATGAGCAGTAAGGCAACTGAGAAAGCTGTCAGAGTGGGTGCTCGTGACTTTAAAAATCGCAGTCTGTTTTGCTCATCTATGTTCCCTTCCTACAGCTATGCTCTGTTCTTTACCATGCGCCTTATAGCAGTAATAATAACCACCATATGTTTTAGCTGGGCATGCTGGTGCACGTCTGTCATCCCAGCTACTTGGGAGGCTGAGGCAGGAGAATTGCTTGAACCTGGGAGGTGGTGGTTGCAGTAAGCCGAGATCGCACCACTGCACTCCAGCTTGGGTGACAGAGTGAGACTCTGTCTCAATAAATAAATTATAATAACCCCCATGTGTTAACATTTACCCAGAGGCTAGGACTCAGCCAAAGCCTGGAATTATCTTATTCAGTCCTCACTTTTAGGGTGCCTCCCTTTAGGGCTGTGGCACCCTTGTAGGGTGGTAATCACACTCATTTTATAGATAAAGAAACTGAGTCTCAGAGAGGCTAAGTCACTCCCTGAAGGTCACACAGCTAGGAGCAGCAGAACTGCAACTCAGACCGAGGTCCACGACTTTAGATTCTATTTGCATAGCCATTGGCTAGGCTGTATGCCCAAACTGAGGAGGGATGGAACAATAATACCATTTATGTAATTAGAGAAAATACATATCATTTATGTAATTAGAGAAAAATTTCTCCATTTTAATAAAAAGACTAAAGATGATGAAGGGGAAAAAAAGCAACAGTGAATCAGGAGAGATTTTGAGAGTGGGCGAGTGGGCGTCTTCGGAGCATCTAAGAAGCAGGTTTTCACAGCCTTCCAGAACTATCTTCAGTTCCAGATTTATTCTGAGGCCAAATCAAGCAGAAACAGGCTTATCTAAGGCACAAGGCTGGCCAGGCACAGTGGCTCACGCCTATAATCCCAGAGCTTTGGGAGACTGAGGCGGGTGCATCACTTGAGGCCAGGAGTTTGAGACCAGCCTGGCCAACATGGCAAAACCCCATTTCCACTAAAAATACAAAAATTAGCCAGGCATGGTGGCACATGCCTGTAATCCCAGCTACTCAGGAGGCTGAGGCACAAGAATCACTTGAACCTGGGAGGCACAGGTTGCAGTGAGCCGAGATTGTGCCACTGCACTCCAGCCTGGGCAACAGAGCGAGACTCTCTCTCAAAAAAAGAAAAAACAGTACAAGGCTTACTTCAGTAGGACACTTGGATCAGGAATTCCAGGTCCTGCTACTCGGAGCTAATACAGATTCTGCCTTCCATTACAAACACTGGATAAAACAGGAAACAAATGTAATGCCCAGCTAAACGGAAGGAAAGGGCAATACCCAAGTGCCAGGGGCAAGGAGGAGACTGGGAACCAACAGGGTTAGTGACAGACTCTGCTGAGGTAGCCCAGGGGTTAGAGTGGTTTCAGGCTCCAACAGCTAAGGGTGGGGGCTTCAAGTCCACTGAGTGACAGAAGAGGTCTTGGGTCTGCATGAACTAGAGCTGTGCTCCCTCTAAAAAGCTGAAATACAAAAGGCTGCCTCTGTACATCAGGTGGGTCAGAAAAAACATTCCCCACTGGCCCACAGAATAATAAGAAAGCCATCTCTGCTAGGGAGATGGCAGGGGAAAGGGGAAAGAGCAGGCTTCTGCAATGAATCCAAGGTCTAAGACCGAGCCACACACTGGTGAAAAATCCAAGCCTCTGTGGGGCAGGAAACCCAAACCAAGGAGTTAATGTGAAAAGTGTTTCCAGACTGGTGAAAACCTTGAGATATCTAGCACAAGAAATGCAAATGCACTGTGTAAGGCTCTTCTAAAACCCAAGGCACACAGGTATCCTGTGGGGCAGTAGGGGGAAGGGCTGATGGGAGTCGGGAAAAAGCCCAAAGACGAGCTCATAATCAAAAACCAAACCATACAAGCAAATGAACCATGATACAGGAGAATCAGCAGACACAATTAACAAAAGGAATAGCACTCCCAGAAGGCAAAACAGAAGAGACTATATAGTAGGCTTTAAATTATTACAAACAATGGGAGAACAGTACCCTATGAAAAAGAGGTGAATATGAAAACTATATAGCACTTATAAACATTTTTTTACAAGTCATTGGAATTTTTTTGAAATTGAATAGGTTAAGGCAGCAAGGTTGTAATAGATGAAGAGAGAATTAGTGAACTGGAAGATAGATCTAAGGAAATGACCCAGCATATGGCACAGAGAAATAAAAAGAAAATATGAAAGAAAGATTAAGAGGCATTCAGACAGAATGAGATGAACCAACATTTTTCTAATAGGAATTACTAATGAAGAAGATAAAGAGAAAGGGGAAAGATAATATTTTCATAATGGAAGATATGAACTTTCTTTAGAATCAAACAACATAAACCATTCCCAGGATAAATAAAAATAAATTCACACCTAGACATTGCACGTACAAAACACCAATGACAAAAATTTTAAAACAGGGAAAAGGGAAAATAGGTTTCTGCAAAGAAATGTCAATTAGACTGACAGCTGATTTCTCAACAGCAACAAGACCAAAAATGAATCGCTAGAAAAAAAAATATCCAGCAACCTTACATTTTACACCCAGCCAAATGTTCATTCATGCATGCCTGCAAAATAACAATATTTTCTTTTTTTTTTCTTTTTTTTTTTTTTTTTTTTTGAGACGGAGTCTCGCTGTGTCACCCAGGCTGGAGTGCAGTGGCGCGATCTCGGCTCACTGCAAGCTCCGCCTCCCGGGTTCACGCCATTCTCCTGCCTCAGCCTCCGAGTAGCTGGGACTACAGGCGCCCGCCACCACGCCCGGCTAGTTTTTTGTATTTTTAGTAGAGACGGGGTTTCACCATGTTAGCCAGGATGGTCTCGATCTCCTGACCTCGTGATCCACCCGCCTCGGCCTCCCAAAGTGCTGGGATTACAGGCTTGAGCCACCGCGCCTGGCCTAATAACAATATTTTCAAAGTTTGCAACTCACAGAGCCTCACTGAAAATTCTATGGAAAGATGCATTAAATAAGAAAACTATATTCATAAGGAAGACTGGTTGCAAGAATTAATAGTGTCTGCATAAAATAATAATGAACAACATGTAGGTTCTTAAATACTATGGAGTGATACAAATTAAAATACATTAAGGTCCCCAATTATGAGCACAAGGGCAGAGATGGTGATTAAGTTTAGGCATGTCCAAGATAGCAGACATATAAAAAATGAATTACTAAAAAAAAGTTATAGCATGCCCTTTAAAAGAAGATACGTAGCCAGCTCCTGAAATGATTAGTAACCGCCAATAACTCTCAAGCACTGAGGATGGGTCAAGAGCTTTGCCCAAATTCTAACTAATCCTTGCAACATTCGGTGACACAGGTTCTATTTTTGCTCTCATTTTACAGGTGAGGAAACTGAGGCTCAGGGAGGCAGAGTGCCTTGCCTAGACAATAAGAGGCAACACCATGATATAAACCCACATCTATCTGCTGGAAAAGGACAGGTGGTGAGAAGCCACTTGTATGCCACAGTGGCACTCTGGCTGAGGTCCTCGGGGAATGCAGGCAAGGGCAAGACAGGGGACCCCCTTAGAACTACCAGGTGGGTGAGGCCAGAAAGTGCTGGGTATTTGCTCAGGGTTCTCTGAACACTGGGATCTTGGCATAGGTGCTCAGGAGGAGCTTAGGGAACCCTCTTCCAACCTCAGCACGTGGGACAAGCTGGCCTCTACAGCCCCCCTTTGGGGACTGCTGTCTCCGGTCTGGCCACCTGCCCTCCCTCCTGGAGGCACCTGGGCCCTGAGACCTCCACTGACCTGCCAGGGAGCAGTGCCAACATCGGAAGGCTTGCTCCTGACAGAGTGCCGGTCTGCAAAGGTCACACCGCTGGGACGACAAAGAGTCTTTATGTCCTAGTGCTCCGTGGCCGCCACCACCAGCGGAAATCACCTACTCGACCTTCTGGTTTTATAAATTAATAATTAAGCTGGAGCAGGCAATAGGAAGGCTGGCAAGACCAAGGGTGCCCAGGCCCTCACCCTGTACAGTCACACCAGCATGGACAAAAGAACAAAAGAGGCCCTGACTTTTCTTCCCAGAACCATGGGCCCTTCTGAGCTGAAAACACCTCATTCCCTCAGCTTGAGATAACAGATCCTAATGTGCTTTGCAAAGGGAAGAGCATCTTATCAACACCCAGGGTATTCTGTTTGTCTTACTGGGCCGTATGGCATGTCTGAGCGTTGATTAAATTTCCACGATGCATTCTGGAGACCATTAACTCACAAAAGCATATCCTGCCAGGGTGGTGGTAGGGGAGGCAAGAAAGATGCAGCAGGGATCTAATTACCACTAACCTGCAGAGCGAGGAGGTCTTGGAGAGGACTGCCAGTGGCTTGCACAGAGAAAACACAAATTCTTCTGAAACAGACCTGAGCCACCCAGTGAGACCCTAGGAAACAGATGGGGCAGCACCCTCCTGCCTCTTCCTCCCAGCCATGGTCCCCACTCCCCTCCCACTGCCCTCTACTAAGCTTGTTCTCCCCAGGGGCAGCCCACCTAGATTCTAAAACTTTCCACATCACCCAGAACCAATCCTATCTGCCTCAAGGTCCAGTTCTCCCCTTGCCAACTTGGTAAACAATGTGTGGAACTCTACTGAGGAGGTTGTGGGGTAACAGCATGGCCTGCCCCGGATCATACAGACGTGCGGACTCTCAGAATCTCAGTCCAGAACATGTGGGGTTCCCGGCATGCGGGAAAGGCGGTTTCTCCTGGCACTTGCAAATCCCACTAGAAGGCCTAGTTTTGAGTCTGGGTTCCCTACCCGGCAGCTAAGTGACCTTGGGCAGTCATTTCCTGTGTCCAAAACTCAGTTTGCCCATCTGTAAACTGGCAGCAATAGTCCCACCCTCAAAGGGCTTTTCAGCAGATCAGATGATTGACAAGTGCTCAAGAAAGAGCAGCTGTAGCCTCATTCACAGCGGGCTGTGGCTTTTAAGGAGTGGGACTGGTGGCTCAGAGAAGGACACGGCCTGGATGAGGCATTTGAGCAAAGTGGCACAGGACGGCTCCAGTGCCGGCACAGCTCAGTGCACACGGAACGCCAGCCTCCAGGGTCCTGCTCTGTGGCTGCTGCAGACGGTGAGCTGATGGGGGTCCAGGTGAACAGAATGAAAAATACCAGCACGGGCCAGAGCAGGCAGGTGCCTTTGGTTGATCCCCAGCCCTTTGGGAAGCTTCCACAGCAGGCCTTCTCCTGCAAGTTTCCCCTGTGAGCCCCCAGAGGGGAGAGCAGGGGAGGCCTGGAAGCCCCACCCAATCAAGGCAGAAAGGGTTCCAGAGGCTGGGGGTCCCATGATCCGGACCACTCTGTGGATGACTCCAGGCCAGGGCCCCCAGCTCCTGCCCCAGAGCTCAGAGCTCAGCATACAGGACTGGTCCTCCCACGCCCCCGCCTCCATTTCACGGACACATTCATTCCGCCTCTGCTGAGGAGCCACTGTCTGAGGAGGGAGCCTGAGGTGGGAGGATCACTTGAGCCTAGGAGTTAGAGGCTGCAGTGAACTGTGATTGCACCACTATGCTCCAGCCTGGGCAACAGAACAGGGCCATCTCAAAAACAAATTAATTGTAAACAATCAATGAAAGCAATTATTTGAATCATTTTCTTACTGAGGCATGATTTGCATACAGTGGAAAACACTTCACTGTTTAGAGACTCTGATAAGGGCAGAGGGCCCTCCCCAGAGGCACTCAGACAATTCCATATCTTATTTCATGGAGTTCATGGACTCCCTGAAGATCCCAGGGGAAAAGCCACAACCCAGCCCAGAGGAAGAGAAAAGGCGCGGTGACTTTGGCTGGCTGGCTGTTCAGCTTTGGTGGATGACCCAACACTGTGGAGTTGGCTGGTCCACCCTGGCCCATCAGACCCTTCTTCCCGCTATGCTACAGTTGTTGTGGTGCTCCCCTGTCCCCCTTGAGCCCCTGAGCTTCTGGAGGGCAAGGAATGCATCTGGTCCACCCTGGTGGCGGAACACAGTTAATTGTGAATGAGCCAAGTCCACGGTCTGGGGCCACTTAAAGACTTTAGAACCAAGAAATATTGCCGGGGGGTGAGAATGCAGTGGAAAAACCAGCGCCACCCCCACCAGCCACACTTGGCCACGTCAGTCGTCCCTGCCATCTCTAGTTCCTTCTCCAAATGAGGTTAGACCAGGAATGGAATCTGACTCTCTACTTCTTTTTTTTTTTTTTTGGAGACAGTCTCGCTCTGTCACCCAAGCTAGAGCACAGTGGCACTAACTCCTGGGCTCAAGTGAACCTCCTGCCTTGGCCTCCCAAAGTGCTGGGATTACAAGCATGAGCCTCTGCACCAGTCTGTGACTCTACTTCTCATTCTGATGCCTGTGGCCTTGGGCAGTCACCTCCTCTCTTGAGCCTCAATGTCTGCATCTGTAAAATGGGAAACCAACCGTGTTCCTGGGAGGATTCCATCAGCTACTGCGGATATGCTGCCTGGCTCAGCTGAACGTTTGGCAGATGTCACGCTCCCGAGAAACATGAGCTCTTACCATCATGAGGTCTGAACTCTAGGTCTGGAGATTTTTTTTGTTTTTTTGGTTTTTTTCCTTTTCCTTCTGGCAGCTTCTTGGCATCAACATAGACATGCCTGAGGAGCTGTTCTGGAGCCTGAAGGGAAAAACAGACCCTTCACCTCTCCCAGAATCCTCCCTCTTATTATTTCCCTTCCAACTCTGGGAGCAGACACGGATGGGGGGATAGGAAGTGGGGCCACCTCCAGGCCAGCTCAAGGTGGTGAAGGACAACTGACTCAGGTGAATGATTCCCAAGGAGCGGCCCTCCTCTCGGTCAGGGCCCACTTTGCACCTCAGTCCACACACCAGACACCACTCGGCTCCTGTCACCAAGGGTGCATGGGGAAGGTGAGCTCAAACACACCCCCGGGACGCCTTCGCTCCGGCTTTTCATATGAATCTTAACAATCTAGATGTGAGCTTTCTTGGCTCAGAACGGATTCCTGGGAATACTCGTTTCTGGTTTAAAGCAATCAATGAGACTCTAACAGGCAGGAAGAAGGAAAGTGGGCACACAGACCTAATGATGCCCTGTGTGGGCGCACTGCTGCTCAGGCATATTTTTGGTGGGGCTGGCTCAGTGCTGATGCCAAAAGGGTTCATTGTGAAGGGAGGGCACCGGAGATGCTGGGAGGGCTGGCAGCCGAGGACAGCTGGTGAGGGTGGCGCTGGGTTTTCCACTGGCTGCCTGTTCCTAAACAATATACCTTGAGTTTTAAAGTCCCCAGGGACGGCGCCCCTTTAACGTGAGCCTCTTGTGTTCTCACCGAACGACCAAGTGCACACAAAGGTGAACAAGACACGTTCTTTCTGCTCTAGGGAGTTCCAAGTTTTGAGGGGGTGGCAGGTGACAGAGCTGACAAGTATAACATGGTGTGATGCCTGCTATTGCGGAGGGAAGGAAGGAGCTCCAGGAGGCCTGAGGATGGGTGTTTAACCCTTAAAGGTTGGATGGAGAGATGGCTTTCTGGATGGGAGCAGCAGGTAAGCCAACCCCTGAACGATAATGAGCATTCGTTTCACAAAGAGACAGGGTTAAGGGTGTGCATGGTGGCTCACGCCTGTAATCCCGGCACTTTGGGAGGCAGAGGCGGGTGGATCACTTAAGGTCAGGAGTTTCAGACCAGCCTGGCCAACATGGTGAAACCCTGTCTCTACTAAAAATACAAAAATTAGCTGGGCGTGGGGACAGGTGCCTGTAATCCCAGCTACTCACGAGGCTGAGGCAGGAGAATTGCTTGAACCCAAGAGGCGGAGGTTTCAGTGAGCTGAGATCATGCCGTTGCACTCCAACTTGGGCAACAAAGGTGAAACTTCATCTCAAAAAAAAAAAAAAAAAAAAAAAAAGAGAGAGAGAGAGAGACAAGGTTAAGAGGAAAGGTTTGAGTTTGTTTTTTCTTTTCTTTTTTTTTTTTTTTCAGACAGTGTTCACTCTGTCGCCCAGGCTAGAGGACAGTGGCATGATCTCAGCTCACCGCAACCTCCACCACCCAGGTTCAAGCGATTCTCCTACCTGAGCCTCCCGAATAGCTGGGATTACAGGCCTCTGCCACCGCGCACAGCTAATTTTTGTAGTTTTAGTAGAGATGGGGTTTCACCATTTTGGCCAGGCTGGTCTTGAACTCCTGACCTCATGATCCACCTGCCTCGGCCTCCAAAAGTGCTGGGATTATAGGGGCGTGAGCCACCGTGCCTGGCCTAACCTTGCCCTGGGTGGAGACAGAGAAAGGCTCCCACGAAGGCTCCCATATGTAAACATCTAATTGTGTACATCAAATGAAAACAGGGCTCCAGGCAGAGGAACAGCTTTTGTGCAAAGGCCTGAAGGTGAGAAAAAATACGGGCAGTCTTTTTCTACTCCTTCTTGGTTCCTAGAAATCCAAGTGGCCACTATACACAGTGAAAGCATGCTGGCAGTAAGAAAGCAGCCTTGGGGCCAGGCATGGTGGCTCATGCCTGTAACTCCAGTGCTTTCAGGAGGCTGAAATGGGAGGACTGCTTTGAGGCCAGGAATTTGAGACTAGCCTGGTCAACATGGCAGGACCCCTGTCTCTGCAAAAAAAATTTAAAATTAGCTGGTGTGGTGGCGCACACCTGTAGTCGTAGCTACTGGGAAGGCTGAGGCGGGAGGATCGCTGGAGCCCAGGAGGAGTTCGAGGTTGTGGTGAGCTTGATCAGGCTCCTTGCACTCCAGCCTGGGTGAGAGAGTAAGACTCTGCCTCCAAAACTAAAAATTAAAAAAATTTGTAAAAAAAGAAAGTGGACTTGGGGATCCTATGATCTCCAATTCCTCCACTTACCAGTTGTGGGACTGTAGGCAAGCTGGTTTACCTCTCTAAGCCTCAGTTTCCTCACCTGTAAAATGGCCCTAACACCGCCTTCCTGGGGGATCATTACTATAAAAAGAGTGTCATGCAGGGAGCGCCAGCGTGGAGCCTCATGCTCAGCAGGTGCTTGGGGAATTATGTTCATTATCACCATCCTCGGCCTGACTTTCTGGTCCTTTCTGGATGGTGTCTTCAGAAAGGGACCAAGCTGATTCCTCCCCAGGAAGTCAGGGGTCATCATGGTCCTCAGGGAGGCAGGGAGAGTCAGTAGCCCTGGGGACTCAGCCTGTCCTCTGGCCATCTTACCCTGAGGCTCTTCTCCCTTCTTCTCAGGGAAGATTCCCAAGGGAACGGCCTTGGAGGAAGGGACCTGCCTGACCCACTGGGTCTCTGGGAGCCGACGTTCCCATGCCAAGCCAATCGCGTCGCATACATACGTACATAACCTTATTGAATCCATACAACTACTTCAGGATCCAGGTGATGATACTGAGGCTCAGAGAGGTAAAATGATTTGCCCAAGGTCATATAGCTGGGAGAGGTGGGACCAAGATTCAACTCTCAGCTATGGTTCGGAGTGACCAGGACATACAAGGGTGTTTAAAGCATAGTCAATAACAAACATGTACACGTGTTTGGTCTAACTACTTCACATATATTAACTCACTTAATCCTTCCCGACAACTTCAAGGGAGGTACTATGACTATGCCCATTTTATAGTAGATAAAACTGAGGCTCAGAGAGCATAAGTGACTTGGCCAAGGTACCTGGCAAGGCCCTTGAAGCCAGGCTCCTGCCACAGCCTGAGCCCTGACAACAGCTGTGTCCTCATCTCATGCATTCTCATTTACTGTTGCTGGCTTGTCCCTGACACAGGGCCTCTGCATTTGAAGTCCCCTCAGCCCGAGATGCCCTTTCCACTGATTTGCACACCCCTGGCTCATTCTTACTTGAATTTCTGTCCCATTATCACCTCCTGAGGGAGGCCCTCCAGATCCACCCTAAAGCTCCATTCTCAAGCCACCCTGCTATGCCTCGTTCACAGTTTAACACCTGTGGGGCATTTTGTTTACTGTGTGTCCCCTCCAGGAACAGCAGCCTCTCTGAGTCATCTCTAAATCCCCAGCCCCTGGTCTATAAATATTTGCTAAGTGGGTAAAAGTGACCGAATTATGCAGTCACTTTCAGAGGAGGACCAGGGGCAACTTTCCATCTACCTAAAGTTCCACCTGCCTACTCTGGTCTAACATCAGAACCTCCTCTCTGACCCTCTCCATCTCCCTTGGGTTATGAAATCTGAGCTCTGGGCAGCAAGAAGGGAAGCCGCTGCAGCTACATCTAGGAAGGTTACAGAGCAGGAACACAGCATCTCTCATCCCCGTGGGAGGCTGGACCCAGGAAACTGACAAGACTCCCAGCATGCTCTGCAGCCCTTCCTCCGTGTCAAACCCACAACCGGGCGGAATTCCCGAGTGTCCCGTGGGCTGCCGGAGAGCCCACCCCTCCAGCGGGGATCCCAGCCACAGAGAATGCCCACTGACATCCATCCAGATTCAAAGCAGTGGGAGGCTAGGAAAGGGCACGTGAGAAATAATAAAACCAGGGGAGATCCAAGCAAGCAAGAGCTAGAGGAATCCCTCCTTTCTCTCTCACATTAGTCTTCGGATTGAAGTGCATAAAACTTTTTAAGTAAAATATTCAACAGAGTTCAAAATGAACATATAAAAACGTTTACAGAGAAAAAGCTCACCCTCCCTTCATCCTTTCCACTCCCCCCCGCAACCCCCACCAAGTATATATTAGTACTTCCTGGTGGATTCTTCCAGTTTGCAAATATAGCAATTACAAATGTATACTCTTATTTTCCCCTCTTTTTACATTTTCTATTTCCTTTTACTTTGCAGCTCCAGCTCAAAGGATCCTTTTTTAAAAAACAGATAAAAGGGTACCATATTATATATGCTGAGCCACACCTTTTACTTCTCTAGTTGGATATAATTCTATATTTCTACACACACACAGATACAGATATAAATGTATAAGTGCATGCATACACACAGCAGTTATTAATGGTTTTCTCCAATTTTCATCCAGTTCTCCTGGAAAGGGGTATTTAGATTGGGGGGTCAAGAGGGGTTGCTTTTCAGCTGACACACAAACAGCTGGGCCACCCTCTCTTGGTGATCAATACTGGACGCTGGTTCTCTGCACTTGAAGCAGATGCCAGGAGCTAGCTCTTTCCCAAAATATCTGCAGCTCCCATTTCCTGAGCGTCTACCAGGTACTAGGAGAACTCTTACAACAGAGAAGGAAAGCTGAGAATCAGAGAGGTAAAGTGACTAGCCCAAGGTCACACAGCCAGGAAGTGGAGCTGGCAGGGTTCACAGCCAGTCTGTCCCTCGCCAAAGTCGGTTTGTCCCCACAGCTGGCCCCCGCGGTCTCCAGTCCCCACCCTGGTCCACAGTCGGAGGCAGAACCGGCCACGCCGAGGTCAGGACCCAGGGCCAAGTCCCCAGCCCGGCTGAACTCGGCGGACAAGCGCTTTCTCCGCCATTTCCCTGCGGGCAGCTCGGCCCGGCCTCCCAGGGCGCCCCGCCCCCGGGCCGATGCGGGGTGCGCAGCCTTTGCTGGCCCCGGGAGACCCAGCGAACTCAGGCGAGGACGCCAGGCTCCGGGCAAAGTGCTCTGCGGCCGCTGCCCAGCTAAAGCCTCCCAGCCACCCGCGGGGATGAGGACGCCTGAACCCATTTTACAGATGCGAGGACGAAAGCAGGCGCGGAGAGCCGGCTGTCCTGCCTAAGGTCACCCGGCCGGGGAGCGTCGGAGCCCGGTTCCCGCCCGGGTCCGCTGACTTCAAAACTTTCCGCTCCTGCGCTCCCGAATGCACACGACTCTCAGGTGCGGGGCGCGCGCACCAGCCGGGCTGCCTGAGGCGCTTGCCCGTCCGGCCCGAGGCACCTGCCCAACGCTTGGGAAGCCTGGGCCCCGCTCCCTCCCCGGTCCGCAGTCCCCCGGCCAGGGAGTTCCTGGGCCAGTCCGAGGCTGAGCGGCTGCGGCACTGAGCATCGTCGCGCAGGTCCCCGCCGCCACCGCTTGTCTCCTAGTCTGCGAAGTGGCCGGCGGGGACCCATTTGAAAGAGGAGGAGACTGAGGCGCAGAGAGGGCCCGCCACTGGCCCAAGGTCACACAGCGCGGCGGCGGGCCGGGGCCCCCAACAGCGGCCGTTCGGAGGTCCCGCCCCGGTCCCCGCGCCGCCCCCCGCAGGTACTCACAGCCGGTCTTGCCCTCGAGCTCCCGCACCTCCTCAGACGCGGAGTGGGCAGCGCCCATGGTGGCCGCGGCGGGGGCCCCGGGGCGCGCGTCCCTCTCAGGCCCCGCACTGGCCTTGGCTTCCCAGCGGCGGGACTGGCCGCGGGACTGGCCTCAGGGCTGGCCTCGGGTCGGGACGCCGGCGAAAGCTCGGAGCCGCGGGTTCCGCGTGGGGCTGGAGCGCGGCCTCTTATAACGGCGGAGGGCGGCGCGCCGCGGTCCTAGCGCACGCCGGTTTCGCGCACTGCGCGGCTGGGGGAGCGCCCAGCCCCGGCCAGGAAACCTCCGGGAAGGGGACCCTGGAGCCCACCGTTCTGGGTTCCCAGTCCGCGCAGCAGCGACCACGTACCTCGCCCCTTCCGCACCCCTGCTGGATCTGAAAGGAAACAGGTGTGAGCAAAGTTGGGGGCGTGGGTAGGAGGGGTGGGACCCCTGGGAGGTGTTATGCCCACTCCCAACCCATCCCACCTTACATCCTCCAGCTCTCAGGAGGAAAACTCCACCTAGATAGTCAAGGAAGAGAGCGAGCATGAATTAAATCTATGGAGAACAACAGTAATTATAATCCTATTTGAAAGTGCACCATGCACTTTCGTTTATTCCAGGAAAGCCCCAGCACCCTTCTGAGGTGAACACACCCACGTGGCAGCCCTTGTGGGCCCTGCAGAGCCCGGCAGCTGAGGGGCACCTCAAACTGCAGGAGCGGGCTGGGCGCGGTGGCTCACGCCTGTAATCCCAGCACTTTGGGAGGCCAAGGCGAGCGGATCACTTGAGCTCATGAGTTGGAGACCAGCCTGGCCAACACGGTGAAACCCCGTCTCTACTAAAAACACAAAAATTAGCCAGGCTCGGTGGCACATGCCTGTAATCCCAGCTACTCCGGAGGCTAAGGCAGGAGAATCACTTGCACCTGGAAGGCAGAGGTTGCAGTGAACTGAGATCTCACCACTGCACTCCAGCCTGGGCAACGGAGCAAGACTGTCTCAAAAAAACAAAACAAAACAAAACAAAACAAAAAACTGCAGAAGCGGGCCCAGAAGGCTGCATTTGGGACAAACTGCTGGAGAGAGGGGAATGCTGGTGGTCCCCACGCCCATTAGGGAAGTTCTGGGTTAAGATGGCTTAAGGGGTTGGCTCTCCATCCAGGTGGGGTGACTGGGGCCGATGCTGTTGCTTGTGTAACATGATTCCTCCTCCTTAAAATAAGGATAAGTTAATGAGATGTCCACCAAAGGGCCTGGCATGGACACAGCACATGGCCAGAGAGGCTGGTGGGCACTGTGGAATCTTGTCCCCTGGAGAGGCACACAGCCAGGGCAGAACATCAGGGTCAAGGCACTCCTGTTCTGAAGGTTCTAGTAACAGTGCTTAGTAACACCACCATCAATGACTGTCAGGTATCAGGTCTGTTCTGGACGTTAGGCTCTATGGTAAATGTTGGGGAGAAGGGGGACAGGGTAGGGGGCAGCAGTTTTTTGGTGCCCACAGAGGGGACTTGGGTGGACCTACCTCCATCAGTTTCACAGGCTGCTGGGACGGGGGCTGCTGAGAACTGCTGTTCATTCCTGCAGACTACAGGCTTAAGCCAAGGGTCACAGCCCTTTCCAGGGGCAGGAGGTGTCTTTCAGAGCCCGAGGTAGAGGGTGGGGGTTGGTCCTAAAACCTCCTAGAGCAGCAGAATCAGCCCCTTCCTAGTTGCAAATCCAGCTTTTGGCCAGGTGCAGTGGTTCCTGTCTGTAATCTCACCACTTTGGGAGGCTGAGACAGGAGGATTGAGCCCAGGAGTTTGAGACCAGCCTGGGCAACATAGCAAGACCCCAGCTTTACCAAAACTTAAAACTTTTTAAAAATGAGCTGGGCACAATGGTGTGTGCCTGAAGTCCCAGCTACTTGGGAGGATGAGGCAGGAGGATCGCTTGAGCCCAGTAGTTAGAGGCTGCAGTGAGCTATGATTGCACCACTGCACTCCAGCCCAGGCAACAAAGCGAGACCCTGTCTCTAAAACGGAAAATCCAGCTTCCCCTTACACCGCCCGTCTGCAGCTAAGGCAGCACCTGCAATCTGCATTTTAAAGCACTCTCCAGAGGGCAGTGCAAGACCTGATCAAGGTGGAAAGAGTTGGCTGTGGGGCATCAACTGGTCTGAGCTGGCTGGACAGCTGATCTAGGGACTGCATTTCGGGTTAGAAGGATTCTGGAAACAGGCCTCTGGGATCAGGAAAAGGAGCCTCAGTACTCCCTGAAGGTTCTGAGCCTCTGAGCCAGCCCATTACTTACAGCTGCTGGGAGCAATTTTATTCCAACTTAAAATGTCAGTTCCTGGAATTTTATTATATTAAACTAGTCAAGGATTAAATGATGGAGCTGTCTGATGTAGGGGATAGGAAATGGCATTCTCTGGACATCAGCCCCTCCTGCTTGGCACAGTTGCTCCAGTGGGGACAAAAGCCCTGGGACAAGGAGAGGGGCACATGGCTTCACACTGTCCCTTGGTAATCTTGAGGAAGCTCCTGGTATCTAGGATGAAGGGAGCCTGTCCTACCAGATCACCTGTCTACGCTGACCCACTGACTGCTGTTAGCTACTAGACAAGCACTTGTACTCGTTCCTTTTGCCTGAAACTCTCTTCCACTCCTGCTTCCTCTTCAGACCTCAGTGGAAACTCACATCCTCAGGGAGGCCTTCTCAAAGTCCTCATCCCCTCTCCTGGGTCCACAGCCAAACAAGCCACCATCACCAGGCAGCAAGGAGCTGGGAAGGAGGAAGTCTTGCGAGGATGACACAGGAGGATTTATTCCTAATTGCAGGGCTCGGAGAAGTAATCAGGAGATCCTTGGGGCAGCACGAAGGCAGAAAAAACCAAGGCACAATTTATGCATTCGTTCAATCATTTATTCATTGCACATTTATTAAGCACCTACTATGTTCAGGGCTCTGGCTGGGTCCTGGAGCCACAGCCAGGAATAAGATGTCACCTTCACTCCTGAGGAACTCCTGGTGGGGTGAGGAGACAGACATAGGGGCAGTAACAAATCTGATGGGTAAACAAGGGTTGATGTGATACAGCCCACAGAGAGATGGAATGTTCAAACCAGAATGGGCCCCTGGAGAGACTCTGTCATCCCTAAAGCTGAGCTTCAGGAAGTCCAGGACTGTCCCCAACTGTGGTCCCGAAGGGATACAGCAAAGCCAAATTCTTGGTGGACAGATGTCTCTGCGTGGGCCTCTGCAGTGGCACCCACCATCTGCCCGGGCTCTGCCCTCCTCTGGCAATGATGCGCACATTGCAGGGCGCCCTCCACACAAAGCCAGCTGCTGCCTGTTCCAGGATGTCATGGCTTTCATTCAAATCTACCAGTGGCTCTGCAGGCGTCAACAAAGCAAGAAGCAAGAATGAGGTCTGCAGCTTTGCATGGGGTCTGGCCAGGGCTCGATGGATTTTTTTGTCTAGAGCCCTGGAAGAGGGGCACCCCGTGGGGGGCAAGCTTTATCCCCCACAATAACACAGCATGACTTTTGGAGCACTGGGAAACACTTTAGTCACCAGGCAACTGCATCTTTTCTCCCAGAGGACCTCCTCCCGGAGGAGCTGATTAAAAGTGGTGGCTGCAATTCATATAGCTGGTCCTTGTGAAGCCACAAAGGGCAGCTGAGCCCAGAGATAGCCAAGACGGTCTTCACTTGACTCTCCCACCTTCCTGTCAAAGAGGGCTATGAAACCATACTTGGGCAAGTTAACCTCTCTCATCCTCAGTTTCCCCATCTGCAAAGTGGCAATAACATTGTGAGGGTTAAATGCAGATTCATATACGTAAGGTGATTCATATATGTAAGGTGATTGTGAAGGTCAAATGCAGATTCATATATGTAACATTGTAAGGGTTAAATGCAGATTCATATACGGAAGGTGCTTAATACTGCCTGACACAGTAAGTGCGAGCCAGTGGTGAGCTGGTAAACAAGTTCTCTGAAAAGGGCAGGAGGGCAGGAAGTCCTAATCTGCAGCAGTTGCCAATTTCTGTGTGTAAATACTCCTACCATAGTCAATTTCAAGTTACTGATAATTTAACAATAGGCTTGCAAAATCTCTGAATTTTGTTTTTTAGATACGTGGTCTCACTATGTTGCTCAGGCTAGCGTCGAACTCCTGGGCTCAGAGGATCCTCCTGCTTCAGCTTTCCAGGTAGCTGCGAATACAGGCATGCGCCACCATGCCCGGCTTAAAATCCCTGAATATTTAACCATTTGCTCTTGCAAGTCAGTCAAGACCAGGAAACTACTACCCAGTTGACTGCCATATGTTCGTTTACTTGTTCATGCATTCACTATTGAGTGCCAGGAGTTTGGACACTACAGTGAAGGAGACAGTCCCTGACCTCAGGGATCCCAAAGTCTGCAAGGAAAGAGATGTGAACAGAACATCATGGCGTGCTAGCTGGTACCAGTCGCTGCAGGGGCCTGGAGGAGAGGCACCCAGCATATCCCCATTTTATTGATAGAAAAACCAAGATGTTCCCAAAGGATTATAAACCAGAATCAGAGCATAGACTTGAAGGTGTCTGAAGAGCAGTCTCTGTAATTCACCTGTCCCTTCTAATGGTTTGGCTTGGAGCAACTCCCAAGGTATGGTAATGTTCCAGGAGCAACATGACATTTTTCTTAGCATTTGGGCCACTGACCAAGAGATCTATGGGGACTCCAAGTACCATTGAGACCTCCTTTGCAAAAATTATAGCAGAAAGTTATGACACTGAGAGAGATTTGATCTCACCAACCCTCATCTTGCCTCGAACCTCCAAAATGCCTTTGGTCGTTCCTGGGCTTCAGCCAAGCTAACTTTGGGATAAATTTAATTTATAGTTTAAATTATAATAGCCCTTCCCCAAAACTAAGCCACCTTCATAAAACTAATGAAAAGCTACCAGGTAGCCGGGCACAGTGGCTTAAGCTTGAAATCCCAGCACTTTGAGAGGCCGAAGTGGGAGGATCGCTTGAGCCAGGAGTTCAAGACTAGCCTGGGCAACATAGTGAGATCCTGCCTCTACAAAAAAATAAAAAATTAGTTGTGCATGATGGCACGTGCCTTTGGTCCCAGCTACTCAGGAGACTGAAGTGAGAGGATCACTTGAGCCCAGGAGTTTTAAGCTGCAGTGAGCCATGATCACACCACTGTGTTCCTGCCTGGGGGACAGAGTAAGAATCTGTCTCTTTAAAAAAATGAAAAGGAAAGGACACCAGGTTAGGAGGATGAGAGGGGCCTGAATTCCACTAAGACGCAGGCGTAGTTAAATGACAACCAGCCGTTATTCCAGAGGACACAAGATTTGCAACTGCCCCAATTCACTATTGTGGAACATAAGATTAGCCTTTTGAGATGTCTTTTCCTGCATTTCTGACGACCGGATGGTCCCACCCAGACCCTCAACTCTTGGCTCAGCCTGTCCTATGGCCCCCACCCAGAAGTGGACTCGGTGCACAAGGACCATTTTCCACATCCCTATGACTGCATCCCCAACCAATCAGCAGCCCCCATTCCCCTAGCCCCCTGCCTGCCAAACTATCCTTTAAAAACCCTAGCCTCCAAATTTTTCAGATTGATTTGATTTGACACAGGATGGCCAGCTTCGTGTCAATTAAGCTCTTTCTTTATTGCAATGCCGTCGTCTCAGTGAATTGGTTTTTGTCTGTGCAGCGGGCAGGAGGAACTCATCAGGTGGTTACATCATCTTGCTTGGCCTCTTAGTGAAGACTGCACCTAAACCACATCAAACAAGCAATGTGTGGTGATGCTCTCATAAAATAGGTCCAGGGAGCGGGAGACCGCACAGGTGGCCTGCGTCAGTGATTTGGCTCTAACACAGATGCTTTTTCTCATAAGATCATTCAGGCTCCTTAGGTTGGTTTCATGTGTCTCTTGGTTTTCGTATCAATGGGATCAGAGATTCATCCGCAATTTGCATTTTGAAATTAAAGTTATCGTTTTGATTTTCTTTTGAACAATCTTTTCTCCCCTGAGGCACCCTCATCTTCCCCTGTAGCCGTGGGCATGCTATAGGAAATAGATTCAGATCTGAGTTGAATCCTGACTGCCCGCTCTCTGGCTGTGTACCATTGGGTTGGTTACGTTGCAACTGCAAACCTCAATGTCTTCATCGGTATAATAGGCCTCACAATCCCATCACTGAAGAGTCGGAACAAGGGTGAAATGGCTGGCATAGAGCACACCCTTCCCAACTGTCTGTTCCTTTTTTTTGGTGGGGGGTAGTTGAATATCAAGGACTTTGTAGCCAGCCTGACTCTCCTGTCTCTTCTAGCCTCCCGTCCCTCCCAGCCCCGTGACTCCCAGTGCGACACATCAATGAAACTCACGCTCAAATCTCTGTCTGGCTCCCAGTTCTTACAGAATCAGGTTTCGTCTTGGGAGAATGATCACAGCAAGGGGGTTTTAGAATAGTTCCTTCTCTTCATTCTCTGAGAGCTTTAAACTCAACCTTAAGTTAGAAAATCACTCCTTGCCCCTCCCTGGGTGGCACAATCACTGCTGTCACCAACATCGTTGCCTCAGCCCGTGGCCTAGACCTCAGAGGGACGCTGCCCCATAGGGGGGCAGGCTGGCTGCCTAAAAATAGGAGAAGGAGACTAGGGCTCTTGGGGAGGGCAGCTTGAACTTGTTTTTCTATTATTTATATAATTATAAATAGTGACCAATTACCAGAACTTGCAGGGGGCAGATGGACTGTTGTCCCTGGATGGGCTTCAAACTCTGCATTATTGTCCAAGAAACAAAGTTACCAACCAGAAAGAGGTGGCAAGGGCCCCAAATTTATTTTCACTTCACCCTTACTTTACCTCGAGCCTGGTGGGGGAAGCTGGGCAGGGGCCAGAGGGGTGGGAGCTGCCGAAGAAGACAGGAATAGTCAGCATTTGGAAGGCTCTGCTAGGACCTCTTCTCAGGTAGAAATGCAACAGCCCCAGGTAGAGATGCTTTTGTTTCTTCATTTGTGATTTGGGGAGAGGCATCTTACGCCATTAGACCGGACCGTGTGGCAGGCAGAACAGTGGCCCCCAAAGACGCCCACGTCCTAATCCCTGGAACCTGTGAATATGTTAGGTTATATGGCAAGAGGGAATAAAAGGAGCAGATGGAATGAAGGTTGCTAATCAGCTGACCCTGAGATGGGGGAGATTACCCTGGATTATCTGGGTGGGCCCAATGTAATCACAAGAGTCCTTATATGTGAAAGAGGAAGGCAGGCTGGGCTCGGTGACTTGCACCTGTAATTCCAACACTTTGGGGGACTGAGGAGGGCAGATGGGTTGAGTCCAGGAGTTTGAGACCAACCTGGGCAACATGGTGAAACCCCGTATGTATAAAAAATTCAAAACAATTAGCCGGGCATTGGTAGTGCTTGCCTGTCGTCCCAGCTACTCAGGAGGCTGAGGTGAGAGGATCACCTAAGTCTGGGAGGCGGAGGCTGCAGTAAGCAATAATCATGCCAGTGCACTCCAGTCTGGGTGACAGAGTGAGACCCTGGCTCAAAACAGAACCAAACCAAACCAAAGAGGAAGGCAGGAGGGTCAGAGTCAAGAGTGACATGATATGAGAAAGACTCAATCGGCCATTGCTGTTTGAAGATGGAGGAAGGGCACCAAGAAAGATAGGCAGGCTCTAAACACTGGAAAATGCAAGAAAACACATTTTCCTCTAGAGCCTCTGGAAGGAACACAGCTCCCTGACACCTTGATCTTAGCCCAGCAAGACCCATTTTGGACTTCTGACCTCCAGAACCGTAAGATCATCTTTTTTTTTTTTTTTTGAGACAGAATCTCACTGTCCCCCAGGCTGGAGTGCAGTGGTGCAATCTTGGCTCGCTGCAACCTTTGCCTCCCAGGCTCAAGCAATTCTCCTGCCTCAGCCTCCCAAGTAGCTGGGATTACAGGCAGGCACCACCGTACCCAGCTAATTTTTGTATTTTTAGTAGAGACAGGGTTTCACCCTGTTGCCCAGGCTGGTCTTGAACGCCTGACCTCAGGTGATCCACCTGCCTCGGCCTCCCAAAGTGCTGAGATTACAGGCGTGAGTTTTGTTTTTATAAGCTACTGACTTGGTATAATAATTTGTTGCAGCAGTAACAGGAAATGAATACACACACTGGGTTTGCACTTGGATACAGTGCCAAGGAGACAGCGTTGACCAGACTGTCTTTCTACAAGGATGATTTTTTTTTTTCTTGAGACAGGGTCTTACTCTGTTGTCCTGGCTGGAGTGCAGTGCCATGATCACAGCTCCCTGTAGCCTCAAACTCCTGGGCTCAAGCAATCCTCCTGTCCCAGTCTCCTGAGTAGCTGGGATTACAGGCGCACACCACCAAGCCTGGCTAATTTTTAAATATTTTATAGAGACAGGGCCTCACTATGTTGCCCATGCTGGTTTTGAACTCCTGGCCTCAAGCAGTCTGCCTCAGCTTCCCAAAGTGCTGGGATTACAGGCATGAGCCATTGGCCTGGCCCTAGAGGGATGATTTAAGTTCTGTGTGCATGCAATCACCTTGGTTCTTATTTAAATTCAGATTCTGGGATCCAGGTGTCCTATATCAGGAGGCCCAGGAATGCATTTCATTTTACTTTTTGTATTTTTATTGATATATCATAGTAGCAAATATTTTGGGGACATGTGATATTTTGATACATGTATACAATGTGTCATGATCAAGTTAATTGGGATATGCATCACCTCATTTTTTTCTTTGTACTGAGAACATTACAAATTTTCTCTTCTAGCTATTTTGAAATACAAATTACTGTTAACTATAATTATAATTCCCTATTTACTATCAGATTTCCCTACTATCAAATACTAGAACTTATTGCTTCTATCTAACTGTAATTCTGGACCCATTACAGGAATGCTTTTTTTTCTTTTTTTCAAGACAGAGTCTTACTCTGTTGCCCAGGCTGGTGTGATCTTAGCTTACTGCAACCTCCACCCCCGGGTTCAAACGATTCTCCTGCCTCAGCCTCCTGAGTAGCTGGGATTACAGGCACGTGCCACCATGTGCCTGTATTTTTAGTAGAGACAGGGTTTTGCCATGTTTGCGAGGCTGGTCTCAAACCCCTGACCTCAGGTGATCCACCTGCCTCAGCTTCTCATCTTAAAGTGCTAGGATTACGGGTGTGAGTCACCGAGCCCGGACTTTTTTTTTTTTTTTTGAGATGAGCTCTTGCTCTGTTGCCCAGGCTGGAGTGCAGTGAGTGGTGCAGACAGGGCTCACTGCAACCGCAACCTCCTGAACAACTAGGACTAGAAGCACACCACCATGCCTGGCTAGTTTTTTTTTTTTTTTTTTTTTTTTTTTTTTTTTTTTTGAGATGGAGTCTCGCTATTTCACCCAGGCTGGCGTGCAGTGGCATGATCTTGGCTCTCTGCAAGCTCTGCCTCCCAGGTTCACACCATTCTCCCACCTCAGCCTCCCGAGTAACTGGGACTACAGGCGCCCGCCACTGCACCCGGCTAATTTTTTTTTTTTTTTTTTGTATTTTTAGTAGAGACGGAGTTTCACCGTGTTAGCCAGGATGGTCTCGATCTCCTGACCTTGTGATCCGCCCACTTCAGCCTCCCAAAGTGCTAGGATTACAGGCGTGAGCCACCGCGCCCAGCACCTGGCTAGTTTTTAAATTATGTGTAGAGATGAAGCCTCACTATGCTGCCCAGGCTGCTTGAACTCCTGGGCTCAAGCAATCCTCCTGCCTTGGCCTCCCAGAGTGTTAGGATTACAGGCGTGAGCCACTGTGCCCAGCCAGGAGTGCATTTTAAATGAGAACTCCAGGTGATTTTGATAGAGATGGTCTTGTATGTGTGTGTGTGTTGTAATGGCTTTGAGATGTTATTCACATACTGTGCCTCCATTTAAAGTGCGCAATACAATGATTTTTCGTATCTTCGGAGTTATGCAGCCATCACTACAATCAATTTTAGAACAATTTTGTCAGCCCCCAAAGAAACCCCATACTGCCTGTCACCCCTCAATTCCCTCATCCTCTCCGGTTTCTGGCAACCACTAATCTATTCTGTCTCTTTGGATTTGCCTGTTCTGGACATTACATATAAATGGAATCATACAATATGTGGCCATCTGTCTGGCTTCTTTCACTCAGCATAAGGTCTTCAAGGTTATGCCACGTTGTAGCACCTGTCAGTGCTTCATTCCTTTTCATGACTAAGTAATATTCCACAGATAGACCACATTTTGTTTATCCATTCACAGGTTGATGAACACTTGGGTTGATTCCACCTTTTGGCTCTTATGAATAGTGCTGCTGTGAATAGTAGAGTACAAGGGTCTGTTTGAGTCCCTGTTGACAACCCTATTTTGACACCCACGGACATAGTGCCTAGGGAGTCATTCATTCTCCTTTCTGTATTCATCACTTCCAGAGCACGGACAAGGGGCAGTGAGTACAGGGAATCACTGGACAAGGAGAGTCTATACATGCCAGTAACTACAGCTTCCCTCAAAGTATAACATGTAACTGTCATGGCCAAAGATAGAGGCTTGGGCAATTAATCACACTGTGTTGCCAATGTGGAAATAGAGACTCATGGAAGCTCAAATCGCTTGAGTTCACATGGTCCGCAGATGACACAGCCCTGGTGGGTCCAAGCCCCTGACCCGCGAAGCAGTGATACTTCTCACAGGTGCCTCTCTCCACTGGGGGTTACCTGGGTTACAGGAAGAAAGTGCAAGATCCCTTTCTTCCATCTGCTGAATCAGATGGCCACAATTTAACTTCAACTAATGACCGAGGAATTCCCCTTTGCAGAGTACTGAGCACTTTCTAGATTCTATGAACCTTGCTGCCTCCTAAGACAACACTACAGAATGTACATTCTTCACATCTCTGTTATGAGCACAAAGAACTGAGGCTTGGCAAAGCCACCCCAGGCTGCCACATTGGTTCTCAAATGGTTTTGTGCCGTAGGATTCCTTGTGTAAAAGGGGCCCAGGAATCTGCATTGTAAGAAGGATTGGCCTGGCGTGGTGGCTCACGCCTGTAATCCCAGCACTCTGGGAGGCCGAGGTGGGTGGATCACCTGAGGTCAGGAGTTCAAGACCAGCCTGGCCAACATGGCAAAACCCTGTCTCTACTAAAAATACAAACACTAGCTGGGTGTGGTGGTGCACACCTGTAATCCCAGCTACTTGGGAGGCTGAGGTGGAAGAATTGTTCCAACCAGGAGGCAGGGGTTGCAGTGAGCCAAGATCTCACCACTGCACCCCAGCCTGGGCGACAGAGTGAGACTCCATCTCAAAAAACAAAAAAATAAGGACTGCACCGGGAAAGGGATGGTTAAGAACCCCCTTGGACTAAGACGCTAGCTTCTCATGGCCTCACTGTCCCTGGACACCTGCAGGAACAGACTCCACACACAGGTGTAAAGAGGGAGATCCTTCCCACAGGGTCACCTGTGACCACAAAAGGGCACAGACCAGGAGGAAAAGCTATGAATTAGCTGTCCCCTCGACTGTCTGGCCTCCCAGCAGGCCCACACGTCCAGTGTGTTAGTAAGTGGCAGGGCTGGAACTGAATGCTGAGTTGGCCACCTTTGGGGACCATGAGCTGCCCCACGAGGCGATGCAGCTGGCTGTGGAGCTGCGAGCCAATCTCAGCACCTCATTCACCCTGGCACCTCCCCAGCCAGGGAGGCCCAGCCCCAGCCATCTCCTCCCTCCCCGGCTTCCCTCCTGGGATGAGCGCAATTACCAGTGAGACCCAGCTGAGTGCCTGGGAGGCAGCGATGATAAATATATGTTGGGGTTCACAGTTGGTGCAGTTGATAATTTGGAGCTTACTTGGGAAAGCAGGCAGCAGGCACCTGCCATTTTGACCAGCTGGGGCAGGCAGCCAGGGTGGGAGATGGTAGAGGTAAGAGGTGGGGCCCACGAGCCCTGAGGCCCCCCAGCCCTGTCTGACCACGCTGACTCAGCAGAGCTCAAAACCGACTCTCCGCTGACAAGGCAAGCGTGCTCTTCCCAGCTGGCCGCTCTCAACTGTCTCTACAAACCCTCCCAGGAGGGCTGCGGAGAGCAGACACGGGAACCACACCCGGCTTCCTACCTTCATACAGGAAAAAAGGAGTGGGATGTGAACAAAAGGCGGGAGGCTTCCCAGCTGCCCTTTAAGTAGAAGCTTCACCTGTGCCAAGAAGACCACGTGGTTAGTGGGTAGGGGAGAAAAATGCTTTGAGGGTTTCTGGGTCCCAGCTGCCTGCACGGACAGGTGAAAGTCCTGCAGCAGGTTCATTGTTCTGACCTGATATAGGACCCTTCAGGGGGAGGAAACCTGGAGAGTTCTCCCTCCCTCCCTCCTTTCCGTAGGAGCTGAACAGCTGAACTTCTACTAAAGTTGGGGAGCTCAAGGCAGGGCTGATGAGCCCCTCAGAATTGGCTAGTTCTACCCTCTCGTTTCCTTTCCTTTTTTTTTTTTTTTTTTTCAGACAGAGTCTCACTGTGTTGCCCAGACTGGACTGCAGTGGTGGGAGCTCAGCTCACTGCAACCTCCACCTCCCAGGTTCAAGCAATTCTGCTTCAGCCTCCCAAGTAGCTGGGATTGCAGACGTGCGCCACCACGCCTGGCTAATTTTTTTATTTTTAGTAGAGATGGGGTTTCACCATGTTGGTCATGCTGGTCTCAAACTCCTGACCTCAGGGAATCCACCCACCTTGGCAAAGCACTGGGATTACAGATGTGAGCTATCATGCTTGGCACACCCTCTCATTTTCACAGAGGAAGAAACAAGCTCACAATGGTCACTTAGCAAGGATATAACTGGCTGGATCTAGATCAGGTCCTGAGACTGAGACAGGGACACAGGGGGACTCTGCAAGGGTGGATTCGGTCAGGTTCTCCAGCACTGTGGTATGAAAAGGCAGGTTCCTGGCTGGGCGTGGCGGCTCACACCTTTAATCCCAGCACTTTAGGAGGCTGAGGCAGGCAGATTACCTAAGGTCAAGGGTTCAAGACCAGCCTGGGGAACATGGTGAGACCCTGTCTCTATTAAAAATACAAAAATTAGTTGGACATGGTGGTGTGCGCCTGTAATCTCAGCTACTTGGGAGGCCGAGGCAGAAGAATCGCATGAACCCAGGAGGCAGAGGTTGCAGTGAGCTGAGATCATGCCAGTGCACTCCAGCCTGGGCGACAGAGCAAAACTCCATCTCGAAGGGAGGGCAAGGGAGGGGAGGGGAGTTTCCTGGAACCTATTGAGAGAGAACTACTGAGACGGCTCCTCTACATTCAAATCGGAGAGCCTCTGCTCTAGAGACCTAGACAGATCTGGGGTCAAGTCCTGTCTTTGGCCTTAGGCAAGTGATTTCACCCCTCCAATTCTTGGTTCCTGTCTGCGGCCCGTGAAATGGGCACACAGATTTTACATGAAGTGCTGCCATATGGAAGGTGCTCAGTAACAGGTGTGACCCTGGTCATCGGCTGGCTCGGGGCCTGCTGCTCCAGGTGCAGTTGCTGGGCCTGGCCGGGACTGAGTGGGGAACGATGGCCTCTCAGGAGGCTCCCTGCACAAGCTGATGTGCATGGGCCAGACAGTCCGCAGACAGAAGCTGTTCCCAGGTTGTGTGCTGCGGGAGATGGGGAGGACAATTTGGTTCCTGTCCCCTGGGGGCAGGTCCCAGCCCCTAAGAAGGAAGAAGTATAGACAGGCCTGAATATTTATGAAGCCTGGGGCTCAACCCCAGCCACAGATATCACAGGGTAAAGAGCGGGCCTGTCCATTTCTAGGTGGAGGAAGGTGGGTGTGGATAGGTGAGAACTCAGCACTGAGGCACCCCTGTGGGTAGGTCAGCAGGAGGTCGGGAGGGACCCAGGAGCAGGGGCGTCTGCAGAAGTTATCCTTCCCAGGACCCTAGTTAGAGGTGCAGGGGCAGAACTGAGGACAGATGGGATTACTGCAGAGTTCCCCTTCCCTCTGTCTGTCCACAGAGCATGGCGGAATGGGGGATCCTTTCACGCCACTCACACTGAGGCTTCATTTCCTATCCAGGAGGACGCAGACAGAAGGCCCATGGCTTTGGATCAGCCTTGACATTCAGAAGTCAAGGAGAATAGAATTTTCTCGAGACGCATATACATTGAGAAGCAGCAACATGAGGCTAAAGTCTCTTTCTGGAGGACTCAGGAAGTGACAGCCCTCTATCTGCTGCTGTACGGAGACAGCCCAGGTGCAGAATGAACCAGAGCGGCAGTTCTTGAACTTGGCAGCACATTAGAACCACCTGGGGAGTATGTAGAACGCCTGATGCTCAGGCCACACCCAGACCCCATGTGAATGAAGGCTGAGGGTTGGGAAGGGCAGCAGCAGTGCTGTTTTCATTTTTATTATTATTATTTTTTAATGTTTTTAAGATGGAGTTTTACTCTGTCACCCAGGCTGGAGTGTAGTGGCACGATCTTGGCTCACTGCAACCTCTGTCTCCTGGGCTCAAGTGATTCTCCTGCCTCAGCCTCCTGAGTAGCTGGGATTACAGGTGTGCGCCACCATGCCCAGCTATTTTTTTTTGTATTTTTAAACCTTAATAAAAGGTTTCACCATTTTGGCCAGGCTAGTCTTGAACTCCTGACCTCAAGTGATCCACCTGCCGTGGCCTCCCAAAGTGCTGGGATTATAGGAGGGAGCCACCACACCTGGCCAGTGCTGTTTTTAAGTCCCCCAGGTGATTCCAAAATGCTGTCAAGTTTGAGGACAGACCGCTGTCGCTACCCTAGCTGCAGATGAGAGCCACCTGGAGAGCTCTAATCCCGGGCAGATGAAAATAGAATCTTTGGGGGGGGTGGTGGGGGCCCAGGTGGTGGTGTCTTTAAAGGGTATGTATATACAGGGTAGAGCATCACAAATCGAATCAACCCAGTGGTGTGATTCTGCACCACTGGCATGGTGTGTGTCTGAGTGTGCATGTGCAACAGTGTGTTCTCGGAGAGTCCTGGTGTGTGACCTTGGGCTGAGATCAGGCGCTTGGCAGCTGTGCTGAAGCCGTAGCTCATTAACCCCCAGAGCCCAGGGATGAGAGTGGTGCATTAGCTGGGAGGGCTCACAGGTGGCACCGGCACAATGGCTCCTCCGAGGCTGCTTGTCGCTTGCCCATCTCTGCCTCTTTCAACTCAGGTTGCATTTAGGGCCTCAGGGAAGAAACGTTTCCTTTCCTAAGTAAATCAGTCTGGAGCTGCTCTCTTTGGGGTCAAGACTAGTAAAGGAACCCTTAGGAATTTGGGCGAATGCAGCGTGTCCCTGGGCAAGTCACTTCTCTATAGCGCGTCCTTTCTTTCGTTATTATTATTATTATTATTATTATTATTATTATTATTTCAGATGTAGTTTCACTCTTGTTGCCCAGGCTGGAGTGCAGTGTCACAATCTTGGCTCACTGCATCTCCACCTCCCAGGTTCAAGCGATTCTCCTGCCTCAGCCTCCCAAGTAGCTGGGATTACAGGCACAAGCCACCATGCCCGGCTAATTTTTTGTATTTTTAGTAGAGACAGGGTTTTACCATGTTGACCAGGCTGTTCTCAAACTCCTGACCTCAGGTGATCCACCTGCCTCAGACTCCCAAAGTGCTGGGATTACAGGTGTGAGCCACCGTGCCCAGCCCTTTATTTTTATTTTATTATTATTTTTTGAGATGGAGTCTTACTCTGTTGCCTAGGTGGGAGTGCAATGGTGTAATCTCAGCTCACTGCGACCTCTGCCTCCCCAGGCTCAGGTGATCCTCCTGCCTCAGCCTCCTGAGTAACTGGGACTACAGGCGTCTGGCTAATTTTTTGTATTTTTAGTAGAGAAGGGGTTTCACCATGTTGGCCAGGCTGGTCTTGAACTCCTGACCTCAAGTGATCCACCCGCCTCGGCCTCCCAAAGTGCTGGGATTACAGGTGTGAGCCACCGCGCCCGGCCTGTGCTTCATTTCTTTAAAGAAGAGAAAAGACGAATCTCCTCTTGTCCTCTTGTCACAATGCATGTGAGTAAGCGTACTGGGCTCTCTGAAAGTCAGCTGTGATGAATTTTTAAAAGATGACCTATCAGTAGATGCGGTGCTCACACCCAGAATCCCAGCACTTTGGGAGGGCTGCTTGAGGCCAGGAGTTCGAGACCAGCCTGGGTAACATAGCAAGACCTCCATGTCTACAAAAAAAAAAAAAAAAAAAAAAAAAAAGTAGCTGGGCAAGGCAATGTGGGCCTGTAGTCCCAGCTATTCAAGAGGCTGAAGTGGGAGGATCACTTAACCTGGGAGGTCAAGGCTGCAGCAAGCTGTGATGGTGCCACTGCACTCCAGCCTGGGCAATACAGCAAGACCCTGTCTGAAGAAAAAAAAATGACTTATCATGTGGTGTAAGAAGGCAAAACCCCACTGCCGAAAGAGGGAAACTGAGGCTTATGGAGGAAAGTTTAGTGGAGCCAGGGTGCAATGTCAAAATCATGGGCAGCCATGACACCCCTTGAAAATCTCCTATGGTGACCACAGAGTATGGCACTCAGAGCTTTATGTGCCTAACCAAGTACAGGAAATTATGTGTACTATGGATGGTCAAATGCCCAGGAAGGTACTGTGCATAAGAGCCTGCCTATGGCAAGTAGTAATCTGAAACAGTATTTTTGTGGTTTTTTTTAGAGACAGGGTCTCCCTCTGTTGCCCAGGCTGGAGTGCAGTGGTGCCATCGTGTCTCACTGCAGTCTCCACCTCCCAGGTTCAAGCGATCCTCCCACCTCAGCCTCCTGAGTAGCTGGGACTACAGGCCAACACCACCTTGCCCAGTTAATTTTTTTAAATGTTTTGTAGAGATGGGGTCTAGCCATGTTGCCCAGGCTGGTCTCGAACTCCAGGCCTCAAGCAATACTCCTGCCTTGGCCTCCCAAAACATTGGGATTACAGGCATGAGCAACCGGGCCTGGCCTAAAACCGTATTTTTTTATTGACTTTATATGACATTTATTTTTCCAGTTTTATTGATTTAAAATGGACAAAAATAGGCCGGGCGCGGTGGCTCAAGCCTGTAATCCCAGCACTTTGGGAGGCCGAGATGGGCTGATCACGAGGTCAGGAGATCGAGACCATCCTGGCTAACACGTTGAAACCCCGTCTCTACTAAAAAAAATACAAAAAACTAGCCGGGCGAGGTGGCGGGCGCCTGTAGTCCCAGCTACTTGGGAGGCTGAGGCAGGAGAATGGCGTAAGCCCAGGAGGCGGAGCTTGCAGTGAGCTGAGATCTGGCCACTGCACTCCAGCCTGGGCGACAGAGCCAGACTCCGTCTCAAAAAAAAAAATTAAAAAAAAATAAATAAAAATAAATAAAAAATAAAATTGACAAAAATTGCATATATTTAGGGTATATATTGTGATATTTATGTCTATAAGTGAAATTATTATAATAATTATTTCTATGATAATTAACATATTCATTAATATATCAATTTCAAGATAATTAACATATCTATTCCCTTTTTTTTTTTTTTTTTGAGGCGGAGTCTCGCTCTGTCGCCCAGGCTGGAGTGCAGTGGCCAGATCTCAGCTCACTGCAAGCTCCGCCTCCTGGGTTTACGCCATTCTCCTGCCTCAGCCTCCCGAGTAGCTGGGACTACAGGCGCCCGCCACCTCGCCCGGCTAGTTTTTTTGTATTTTTAGTAGAGACGGGGTTTCACCGTGTTAGCCAGGATGGTCTTGATCTCCTGACCTCGTGATCCGCCCGTCTCGGCCTCCCAAAGTGCTGGGATTACAGGCTTGAGCCACCGTGCCCGGCCTGCATATCTATTCCCTTATATGCTATTTGTGTGTGTGCTGAGAACACTTGAGATCTAGTCTCTTAGCATATTTCAAGTGTACATTATTACTAATTACAATCACCATGCTACTGTGGTCACTAGGTCTCCAGTACTTATTCACATTGTGCTGAAGGTTTGTATCCTTTGACCAATATCGCTCCTCTCCCCCTGCCCCAACCTTGGTAACCAACATTCTACTCTCTGCTTCTATGAGTTGGACTTTCTTAGATTCCACACGTAAGTGAGGCCATGCAGTATTCGTCTATGTCTGCCTGATTTCAGTTAGAACAATCCTCCAGGTTCAGCCATGGTTTTGCAAACTGCAGGATCTCCCTCTTTTTTTTTTTTTTTTTTTGAGACAGAGTCTTGCTCTATCGCCCAAGCAATTCTCCTGCCTCAGCCTCGCTAGTAGCTGGGACTATAGGCGTGTGCCACCACACCCAATTAATTTTTGCATTTTTAGTAGAGATGGGGTTTCGCCATGTTGGCCAGGCTGATCTCGAACTCCTGACCACAGGTGATCCACCTGCCTTGGCCTCCCAAAGTGCTGGGATTACAGGTGTGACCACTGTACCTGGCCAAGGATCTCCCTCTTTTTGAAGGCTGAATAATATTCCTATGAGTGTGTTTTACATTTTCTTTATCCTTTCATCTGTCGATGGACACTTAGGTTGTTTATCTTGGCTACTATGAATGATGCTGCAGTCAACGTGGAAGTGTAGATATCCATTCAAGAAACTGATTTCATTTCCTTTGGGTAGATACCCAGAAGTGGAATTTCTGGATCCTATGATAGTTCTATTTTTAATGTTTTGAGGAACCTCCACATAGTTTTCCACAATGGCTGTACAAATTTGAAATAGCATTTTAAGTTACCCATTTAAACTGTTACCCTTTCCTTCTTCCCTCAGCCCCCACCCCACATTCCTCTAATATCTCCACTAAAAGCTCACAGCTCCTGGTAGGGACCACGAATTAACCTTAGCTTGACTTAATCTTTGCACTGTATTCCCATAATTTATTTCCATTCCAGAAAAAAGCCGATGGTCACCTGTTGGGGTTTTGGGCAAGTTCTGGGTTGAAATTCTCCTTCTTGTAGATTACAAGGGTTCTAGGCTGGGTGCAGTGGCTCATACCTGTAATCCCAGCACTTGAGGAGGCCAAGGCACGCAGATCACCTGAGGTCAGGAGTTCCAGACTAGCCTGGCCGACATGGTGAAACCCCGTCTCTACTAAAAATATAATTAGCTAGGTGTGGTGGCACATGCCTGTAATCCCAGCTACTCAGTAGGCTGAGGCAGGAGAATCACTTGAACCCAGGAGGCGGAGGTTGCAATGAGTCGAGATCGCACCACTGCACTCCAGCTAGGTGACAAGAGTGAAACTTCATCTAAAAAAAAAAAAAAGAGTTCTAGAGTTCTAAAACTGTGATGTGCATAAGATTCCCCTGGAGCCTCTGGTGTCGCAGGAAGGGTTGGGTGTTCTGGGGTCAGTACCTGTTAGAAGCCCCCAGGTGATGGTGAGGTTGGGGTGAGCAGGATGGCAAAATACTCTGCCCCCCGCCCCCACTGCTGGGAAAGGGAGCTAAATCCAAGGGCCGCCCAGGGACTTCGCAGCCCCTCCCCTGTAGGCCTCTGCTCTTTGTCCTCATCCTACTGTTCAGGCCAGATGGCCACCCTTCAGCAAAGAGTGGGAGGGAGAAGTGGCAGATCAGAGGCCTCTAAACTCCAGGTAAAGCCTGCTCGTTGGGGGGTCACCCATCCCTGTCCTGCACCTGCCTCACGCCCAGGCTGAGTGCTGCTCTGTCTGGAGGAACCGGGCTGGGCCACCTCAGTGAACCGGGGTGAACTGGCAGCTGTGGCTGAGCGGGAAGAAAACTCACACTCCCTCCAAGCTGCTGCTTCTGCTGGCTGGAAGCAAGGCTGGGAGGCTCTGATGTCACCAGAAAGCACCTCCCGTCAGGCCTCAGCCACTATTCTTAGTCTCAAGAAAAAACCTCCGCCTGTTAGAAGTCTCTCGACTTCAACAGCCTCTTTATAAATAACTTAGAAACTGGTAGTGTGCAGGGCTGCTGGCGAAACACTTCTTTCTTTAATGCAAGATGTTCCAGGGGCCTCAGCGGTGGGCACACCTCCCTCCCGGGGAGCCCTGTAAACGTTATCATCTGAGGAACGGACGCTTCCACCCATGGGTGCTGCCTGCCCAGCTGCGCGCTAACTAAGCGCCAAGCAGTTCCACAGGCAGTTCCAGAGCAGCTAGACGCCTGGTCAAATCCTGGCTCTGCCACTTCCTAACTGTGTGAGCTTGGGAAAGTCACTTTGCTTCTCTTTGCCTCTGTGACTGCATCTACAAAACCAGGGCAATAGAGTTGTGACAGCCCTGGGCTGTGGCAAAGAAGAAAAGAACTGAAACACACAAAGTGCTTGGAACAGCACAAGCCAGCAGCCGTCTGGGTGTCTGTCACTATCTTACTGTTGCTACTGATATCCTTAGGAAATAATCTCCCAGGAGAGAACTTCATCTCCATTTGATCCACAGGAAACAGAGACCCCTGCCCCCAGGTTAAACGACTGGCCTCATTCACCCGCTCTGTTAGCAGCCAAAGCAGGACTTGAACCCTAGTCGGTTCCACTGGGAATCTCAAGTCAATTATAAAACTCTGCTGCCGCCTAGAGCATGGGGAGGGATCAGGCACAATCAAGACTAGCCAGGCTTCTCACCTGTGGGAACCTGTGACCAGCAGGAAAATCACTCCCTGGACCCTGCTGGGGGAGCCACCCTCCTCCACCATCCTCCTCCAACATCTTGAGACCTTGGGCAGCTCAGTGGCCCCTCACTGAGCCTCAGTTTCTTCATCAATAAAGTGGGTTTATAGTAACAGCATCTACCCTGTAGAGTAGTATGATGATTAAAGGACATGAGCTTTTAGGCCGGCCGCAGTGGCTCACACCTGTAGTCCCAGCACTTTGGGAGGCAGAGGCAAGTGGATCACGAGGCCAGGAGTTCGAGACCAGCCTGGGCAACATAAAGACCCTGTCTGTACTAAAAATACAAAACATAGCTGGGTGTGGTAGCATGTGCCGTAATCCCAGCTATTCAGGAGGCTGGGGCATGAGAATAGCTTGAACCCGGGAGGCAGAGGCTGCAGTGAGCTGAGATCGCATCACTGCACTCCATCCAGCGTGGGCGACAGAGAGAGACTCTGTCTCAAAAAAAAAAAAAAAAAAGAACGTGAGCTTTTATAAAGGCGCTCTCTTCCACTTTTTCTCTGGCCACATTGGGGTGAGTCCTATTAGCTTCCTAGTAAGGCAGGCCCCCTCCAAGACCAGCTGATCTCTCCAAGATGTGCCAGGGCTGGGGTTGCTCACGTCTCCCTCCAGGTCACCTTGGGGACTTCTCAAAACTTCCTCTTTGGCATACATCCTCTGGTGACTTGAGCTGGTTGTTTATGTGCATAAATGTCCCCTTACCCCACTGATGGATGTTAGGGTTCTTCTGATGTTTTCCCCTGAGCAGGTGTTCCAGTAGGGTAACTGCTGAACCTGACGTTTCTCCTCCTCCCCCTCACCACCCACCCACCCCTAGTCATTGTGGAGCCACTCACTTGGCGTGGAGAAGCACCATCTGGTGGCTTTTTCCAGGCGTTTTCCATATTTGCTATGGGACACCACGCTTGGTTGAATTCACAGGAGGGCCAATGCCTCTGGGGGCCTGGAGGTGACATGCTGGTTCCGGGAGGGAGTCAGGAATAGAAGATCTGCATTTCTCGTGTTAAACTTCCTTGCCAGGCCCCTATCAGACAATGTAAGAGGAGGAGCTCCAGTGTGATGCAATCAACAGAGGGGTGCAGCCTGCTCAGAAGGCAGGGGAGGCCGGGTGCGGTGGCTCACGCCTTATAATCCCAGCACTTTGGGAGACCAAGGCAGGTGGATCACTTGAGGTCAGGAGTTCGAGACCAGTCTGGCCAACATGGTGAAACCCTGCCTCTACTAAAAATATAAAAATTAGTCAGGCATGGTGGTGGGTACCTGTAATCCCAGCTACTCGAAAGGCTGAGACAGGAGAAATGCTTGAACCGGGAGGCAGAGTTTACAGTGAGCCAAGATCGTGCCACTGCACTCCAGCCTGGAGGACAGACCCAGACTTTGTCTCAAAAAAAAAAAAAAAAAAAAGTCAGGGGAAAGCAAACGGTATGCCTGGGCTAGTAATTTATTCATCAGACTAGAATGAATTCCCTTCACCTCACTTCTCCCCGCTCTCCTGTTGGTGCATCCTACAAAGGCCAGTTTTTACATTCTCCTTTTTGGAAATCTCCCACTATCCTCAACTGACAGCAACCTTTTCCTTCTCTGAAATGCTACAAGAGTAAGAGTAACAGGAAGCCAGGGGCTGCAGGATCCACGGGTGCTATGGAACAATATCTCTATGGGCCATGTCCTTTGCAGAGGTGGTGGGGGAAGAATTAAGGAGAGAAGGAAGCAGTAAAGGCAGATGGCACATTCACTGGTGAGGTTAAAAGGAAAGGGGAGGCCTGAGATTCACACTGGGGAAGAATTAGGATTTCTGTCATCAGACCCAGGGAATCTGGACTTTGAGAGCACTACCCCACATGGAGGGAGAACGGGCCCTGATACCTGCCATCAGCACAGTGACTATAATTAGGGCTCAGCTGAGGTCCTTGAAAAAAAATCCATTCTTCCTTCCTGGCCAAGTAGCAATTTGCAGTACTCTGTATTTGGTGGGCACCGCCGAGTTTCTAAGGATGGCACAGTGTTTTCTTTAGTCAGAATCTTTTTTTTTTTTTTTTTTTTTTTTTTTTTTTTTTTTAGACAGCGTCTTGCTCTGTGGCCCAGGCTAGAGTGCAGTGGCACGATCTCTGCTCACTGCAAGCTCCACCTCCTGGGTTCAGGCCGTTATCCTGCCTCAGCCTCCCGAGTTGCTGGGACTACAGGCACCTGCCACCACGCCCGGCTAATTTTTTGTATTTTTAGTAGAGATGGGGTTTCACCACGTTAGCCAGGATGGTCTCGATCTCCTGACCTTGTGATCCACCAGCCTCGGCCTCCTAAAGTGCTGGGATTATAGGCGTGAGCCACTGCACCCGGCCTCTTTAGTCAGAATCTTTAATCCCAGAAGGTTTAGTATTAAGTACAGAAAGGATGAAGTAATGCAAAGTCATAGTTTCCTTTTTTTTCGGTCCTGTATTATATCGAAAAGTAATCTACGTATATTTGTATACTTTCTATTTTAAGGGTTTGAAATGTTTAAGAGAATTTGGCATCATCTAACAGAAAGGCCTTGTGATCCCAATTTCAAATGAACTGAGTAATCAATTATGGCCAGATATTTCTGTAAATCGTGGTAAAATATACGTAACATAAAATTCACCATCTTAACCATTTTTAAGTGTGCGGTTCGGTGGTACTAAGTATATTCGCATTGTTGTGTCAGCCAGATTTTAACCTGGAAGTTATATGAGAACTTAATATTAAGTTTGTAAACAGAATGCTACTCTTTAAAAGAACTTAAAATTTGCATATTTAAAGTTCAACTTATTAGATGTATACAAATTCATAATGAAGTACTTAGGAAGGTTCTGACAAGTGCTTAAGAAGAAATCAAATATATTAAATTCATTAGTGCGCTCAAAGTATTTAAGGGAATTTATTGAAGTGGCTTTAAAAAACCCTTTAAAATGATTGTAAGCTACAGTCTATTTATATAAAAAAATAGGGATATTCATAAACTCAACACAAAGTATTAGGAAAGAATTGGTGTTTCAAATTTATATTTGTAACAAATAGAATATTAATTAACAACAACAAAAAAAGGCCAGGGGCAGTGGCTTATGCTTGTAATCCCAGCACTTTGGGAGGCTGAGGTGGGTGGATCACCTGAGGTCAGGAGTTCAAGACCAGCCTGTCCAATATGGTGAAACCCTGTCTCTACTAAAAATACAAAAATTAGCTGGGCCTGGTGGTCGGTGCCTGTAGTCCCAGCTACTCAGGAGGCTGAGGCAGGAGAACTGCTTGAACCCGGGAGGTGGAGGTTGCAGTGAGCTGAGATCACACTACTGCATTCCAGCCTGGGTGAGAGAGTGAGACTCCATCTCAAAAATAAAATAAAATTAAAAAAATAAATAAACAAACACTTTAAAAAAAACTATAAAGTATCCCCTGAATAATCTTTCACACAAGGCTTTGAAAGCTGAGTGTGGTGGTGCTCGCCTATAGCCCCGGCTACTCCTGAGACTGAGGCAGGAGGATCATCTGAGCCCAGGAGGCCACCCTGGGCAACACAGTGTCCCTGTCCTCAGACCCAGGGAATCTGGGCTTTGAGAATACCACCCTATGTGGAGGGGAAAGGGGCCTTGAAATCTCACTATACTTAGGGTTTACAATCTCACATAATCTCATCAGCACTGTAGTTGGTTTTTAAAAATTGAAAAAAAAAAAAAAAAAGGAAAGCCTTTAAGGCCATCAGTACCCCACACTGACAAATCAAACCATTTTTATATAAAATACCTCATGACTGAGTGTGTCTCTCAGAAGCCCTTGCAGGACTTACTAAAATACACGTCACTGAGCTCCAGCATCAGAGCTTGTGATTCGGTGGGGCTGGGTTCAGAAATCTGCATTCCTGACAGGTTCTCAGGTGACTGCAGTTGGTCTAGGAAGAGACTTTGAGAAGCACTGCGCTGAACGCAGAGGTCGCGTTTCCACCGTCATTCCCTGTAATCTGAGCCGCCCTTCTTTGGGCCTTAATTCCCCCCGTCTCTAATGTGAGAATAACATAGTATACCCCGCGGGGCTGCTGGGAGGATGGAGACATGTATGTGCGTGCCTGGCATGTGCTGGGCTCACAGTATGTGGTAAATATGTGATATGGTTTGGCTGTGTCCCCACCGAAATCTCACCTTGAATTGCAATAATCCTCGCGTCGAGTGCAGGGCCGGGTGGAGATAATTGAATCATGAAGGCAGTTCCCCCATACTGCTCTCGTGGTAGTGAATAAGTCTCACAAGATCTGATGGTTTTATAAACGGGAGTTCCCCTGCACAAGCTGTCTTTCCTGCTGCCATGTAAGACGTCCCTTTGCTCTTCCTTTGTCTTCTGCCATGATTGTGAGGCCTCCCCAGTCATGTGGAACTGTGAGTCCATTAAACCTCTTTCCAAGTTACCCGGTCTCAGGTTATGTCTTTATTAGCAGCATGAAACGGACTAATGCAACATGACTCCATTACTGTTACATGCCCAACATGGCTACGTAGCCTGGGTGTCTTTTATATGTTCCATGTACCTAGCATACTGCTATGCACACAGTAGGAGCTCAAAAAATATGAATGTAGGTAGAGTAAGTTCCAGGCAAAGGAAACAGCCTGTGCAATGGCCCAGAGGCAGGAGGGTGTAGGGAAGTCAGGGAGCCTGTAACTTGTGGCAGAGGCAGAGTCTGTGTGCAGGAGTGTGACACACTATGCTTAAAAGTTTGGACTTTGTTCTAAGGGCAACAGGAAGCCATTAAGCAAGGGAGTCATTCCAAGATTTTAGAAAAACCAGGTAGGAGGCAGGTGAACTTGCCAAGGTAAGAGACAGTGTGGCTTGGACCAGGGTGGTGGTGGCGGGGAGGCACAGAGGTCCAGTGTGGTCCCTAGAGCAGGACAAGGTGATGGAAGAACCTTGAAGGGTGAGAGAAGGGGTGAGCCCCAGGGCTCATTTTGATGAAGGAGAGAGTTTCATCTGAATTCAGGAACTCAAAGGACTACCTTAGGGCATTTGCCAGAGTGTGAGGCCAAATAACTGATTTCCTTCCTAAGACCCTGCCCATCTACTCAGTGAGTCAACCTCCTCGGGTGTTAGAAACAGCCACCAATGTAGAAATGGCAAGTTGCTCACAAACTGGATGGTTCTATGCCTACGGGGGTATAGCTGGTCCTGATCCGTGGGCAGCAGGAAGGGAGTCCAGGTTTGGTCTACAAACAATAGCCCCAAGGCAGTATTTCTGAAGCCATGGCCCCTCTCCCAGACTGCTGTGTTCTTGTGGGTTGCTGGCACATTCCACCAAGGCAGTAAGGCATGGCCAAACACCTCATATCCCATCCTAAACCCCACACCTCACTGGGTCACCAAGTGGCAGAAGCATTTTAATTTAAAATGAAAGGACAGCAGACCATCTCCAGGCAAACCAGTGGGCTCCAGGCAGACATGAGGCTTCTGAAGTGGGGAGAGGGAAGCGAATCTTGAAAAGAATGGATCAAGGGGTTGGGAAGGGAGACACATCTCCCTCAGCCTTTGATCTGTGCAGCCCCACAATGACAGAAGTAGTAACACAAGCTGGGAACACATTTTGCTTTCGTATGACTCATTCAGGAAAGGAAAATGGAAAATTACCACTCTCCTCTCTCCCTTTCCCAGATAGGAACAGGTGCTCTTCCTTGCTGGGGAAGAGCCTGGGTGTGCGACCTGCTGGCGGGATACCTGGGCCATCTCATACAGCCACTGGCTCCTTCCTCAAGCTCTTGGTGCTCCCTGTTCAACAGAGGCTTTTCCAGGCGGGGCGCAGACAGCCAGAGCTTAATGAGCTTTTAAGATTGGAGATGCTATTCGCCTGGGGTTGCTGTGCAGCCTAGACTGAGGGTGACTCATGCCGAATATATCTTGCCTAGACAGTGACAATTCGCAGCATCTCTCACTACTGAACTACAAAATGTTGTTCCCTCACTCTCCCTTACCCTGGGCCATCTGTTTGTCTCTATTACTGGGTACACAGTACTGTCAGGGGACTTCTGCCCCTCCTACATGGCTCACTTCAGGGCTGCCACTCCATACATTACAAACCTACACATCTAAGACCCGGAACCAGCCCTTCTGTTCAGCAGCAACATGTCCACCCCCAGCTCCAAGCTGGGGAGCAGGGGACCGAACTAAAGTGATTAACAAATGGTAAATGGTGCTCAACGATTTCAATGAGTAATTAAGAGAAAAAAGATGGAAGACCTAGCTGCAGAAGAAATATTAGGTATTGATATATGACATTGTTATAAACTGTCACATGTCACCTGCCACGTCACCTGTCATTGTCATGTCACAGTCACCTGTTGCCTGTCACTGCCACCTGTTGCATGTCACCTATTACCTGAATCATCACCTGTTGCTTGTCACATGTCACTGTCACCTGTCGCCTATCATGTCACATCACTCATCTGTCCTGACATCTGTCACCTGTCACATCACTACCATGTCACAGGTCATTTGTGTGTCCTTAGCATGTCCTTGGCATGTTACAAGCATGCCATGTCCTTGGTATGTCACGTCATTGGCATGGCACATCATTAGCATGGCTATGTAATAAGCACATCTTTAACATGTAAAAAGCAGACCATTAGCATGTTATTGCCATGGCTTCAACACAGAAGCATGCTACATGTTCCTGACATGTAAGAGACATCCTTAGTAAGGGGTGGGACCTTAGCATGTTATGCATATGCCCTTAGCATGTAATGTGTATGTTCCTACAATATTCTGTCCTTGGCATGCAGCATGTCCTTAACATGTTTTAGGATGTCACCTGTCAAATGGCACTGTCACTATGTCACCTGTCAAATGTCACCTGTCATATGTAATGTCACTGTCACCTGTTATGCCATGTCACCTGTCAAATGTCACATGTGACTTGTCACTGTTACATAGCACTGTCCTCACTGTCACATGTAATGGTCACTGTCATCTATCACTGTCTCCTATCAGTCACCTGTAACTGTCATGTCACTGTCACCTATCATCTGCCATGTCCTTAGCATTTCCTTACCATATTTTCAGCATGCAATAAACATATCAGCATGTAAAAGGCATGTCTTTTGCACATCATATGTCACAGGCATGTTCAGATAGGCACGTTCATGTCACATGTACTTGGCATGCACATGTCAGAAATCCTTAGCATATCACACATGTGCTTGGTGTATAATAAACATGTAACAGGCATGACCTAACATGTTATGAGCACATGATAAAAATGTAGTATGTCAGTGGCGTGTAGGCATGACTACAGGATGCAATGAGCATGTAATTGGCATGTCCTATCATGTCAGGACATAACAAGTATGCCCTTGGTATGTAATAGGTATGAGCATAGTATAAACCTGATACTATGTAAAACCATGTAACACACGTATAAGAATGCCAGTACCATGTAATATGCATGGCAATGGCATGTAATTGCCACATGATAGACATGACTTAACGTGAGTGGCATGTAATGTGCATGCTAGTGTCATGTAAATATGTGTGACTAGAGCATGTAATAAGCGTGCCATCACGTCTTTGGCATGTAACTGACATGTAAAAAGCATGCCTGTGGTATTATGAAGCATGCCTTAGCACATTGGTGCCACATCCTTGACATGTAGTAGCTATGACCATAGCATGCAATATACGTGTCTTCAAATGTCCCTAGCATACAACAGCCATGTCTTCAAATGTAGCTAGCATGCAATAACCATGTCAGTGGTATGTAATAGGCATGACCATAGGATGTGATGGGTATGTAACTGGCATGTCACAGCATGTCAGTAGCATGTAACAAGTGTATCTTTACCATGTAGTGGGCATGATAATCACATAAAACAGGCATGGCCATAGTGTGATGAGCATGTGACATACATATTTTATGTCAGCAGTGGTAATATAAATGATAGCCGGTCATTGGTACGTGATATGCACATCTTCACATCAGTGGCACATAAATATGCATGACATATTAATATGCATGATGATCGCATGTAATAGGCATGTCTTCACATGTCCCTGGCATGTAAAAGGCATGAGCACTGCACTAATAGCCATGCATTAGCATGCTGGTGGCATATAAAAGGTATGTTATAGGCATGCCGACAGCTATGCCTTTACACATCACTAGCATGCAATAGGCATGTCAGTTGTATGTAACATGCATGAAAATAGCATGTAAGAGGCAAACTATTTGCGGGTCAGTGGCATGTAACAGGCATGATCATAGCATGTGATGGGCATACAAGTCATTTCTTTGCATGTCAGTGACATGTAATAGGAATGACTATGACATGTAATGGACATGTGGCACACTGCATGTCACCTGTTACCTGTCACTGTCACCTGTCACTGGACCTGTCACCAGTCACACTGTCACCTGTCACTGCCACCACTGTCACGTGTTACTGGTCACCAGTCATTATGGTCATGTCACCTGTCACTGTCACCAGTCACATCACTATCACTGTCATGTCAATCACATGTCACTGTCACATTACCTGCCACATCACCACTGTCACCTATATGTTACATATCACCCATCACCTGTCACATCACCTGCCACCTGTCACTGCCATGTCACTTGTCACTGTCACCGTCACACGTCACTGTCACATCACATTTCACTGTCATGTGTCACCTGCTGTCACGTTTTACTGTCACACGTCACCTGTCACATCACCTGCTGTCACATCACCTGCCATGTCACTGTCACCTAAGGTCATGTCACATCACCTGTCATTAGTCACCTGTCACATCATGTCACTCATCTGTCACTGTCAACCTGTCACCTGACTCATACCACCTGTCACTGTCACGTTACAAGTCAATGTCACCTGTCATTGTCAACCTGTCACCTGTGACTCATCACCTGTCACTGTCACCCATCACTCTCACATGTCACCTGTCACTGTAATCTGTCACCTGTCCTGGCACATTTTGCAAGAATGCTACATGTAGTTATCACGTTAGCTTGGCACAATTCACAAGAATGCCTCCTGTACTAAGCATGTCATTGGTATGTCACATGTCATTAGCATTTCATAAGCATTACATGGCACATGGACGTCACTAGTATATGTATATATACTAGGGTTTTTTTTTTCTAGATGGAGTCTCGCTCTGTCACCCAGGCTGGAGTGCAGTGGCCGGATCTCAGCTCACTGCAAGCTCCGCTTCCCAGGTTTACACCATTCTCCTGCCTCAGCCTCCCGAGTAGCTGGGACTACAGATGCCCGCCACCTCGCCTGGCTAGTTTTTTTGTATTTTTTAGTAGAGACGGGGTTTCATCGTGTTAGCCAGAATGGTCTCAATCTCCCGACCTCATGATCTGCCCGTCTCAGCCTCCCAAAGTGCTGGGATTACAGGCTTGAGCCACCACGCCTGGCCCTGACGTCACTAGTATATTGCAAGTGTGTCATATATGTTGCATGCATTTTGCAAGCATATGACATGTTGCAAGTATGTCATGCATGTCATGAATGTCACAGCATGTTGAAAGTCACATGTGGGTCATAAAGCACATGCATGTCATAAACATGTCACAGAGCACATGTCATGTCACAAACGTCATGTTCCAGAAGTGACATGAAATGTGTCAAGATGACATGCTGCATGTCATATGCATGTTATGCCTTTCAGAATCATGATATGCATGCACACATGTCATAGGCACAAGGCTATATGGTACATGCACAACATATGTAACAAATGTGATGTTACATGCAGAACATTTGTAATATACACGTTACATGTATGTATACATATTACACATGTGTAATGTATATGCAGAACATAATATATGTATGTTATGACATGCAATGTGTAATGTATGTTGTGTAGAACATGTGACATCACACTTGTGTAATATAAATGCTTTATGCACATTTATGTAATATGTGATATACACATGTGACATATATGCACCACACATGTAATATGTTTAATGTTACAACACATGTGTAATGTGTGGTGTTACATGCACAACACATTTTATATGTACAATGTTACATATACATGTTATGCACAACATATGTAATGCTATATTTTACACATTACATATACATCATGTGCTTATGTAATGTGTTACACAACACATATGTACTATTGTTACACATGTATATGTGTATACATGTACATCGTACATGATGTTACATATAAATGTTATATGTCACATATCTATGTTAGCTGTTGATAAATACACACACACACATACATATGAGTCACCATCTTGAGAAACCAAGAATTCAACAGGTGGTCCTCTGAAGATTTTTGCCTGTCAGCTTCTAATTCCTATACAGGCAAAATGATAGTATTCACACGAATAAACCATGCTGACACAATGGCACAAAGTTGACCCTGAGCTTACTCTTCTGAGTTTCACAACTCAACCAAACTCTACCTACTGCAACTCTGTCAGAAGCAAGATCACTGAAAACCATAGACATCTCTACAGGGGAGGACTGCCTTCTTCTAGCTGTTTCCAGGGAGATGAGGATTAAAGCAAACTCAACTAGGGGGTTGCAAAAAGCAGCTCGGGTTTTGGAGTCAGGCTGAGCTGGGTTGTGATCTGGGCCTTCTTATTCAGTAGCTGTGCTGTCTTTTGTTTTGTTTTGTTTTTGAGACAGTTTCGCTCTGTCACCCAGGTTTGAGTGCAGGGGCTCAATCTCAGCTCACTGCAACCTCCACCTCCTAGGTCCAAGCAATTCTCCTGCCTTAGCCTCCTGAGTAGCTGGGATTACAGGTACATGCCACCACGCCTGGCTAATTTTTGTATTTTTAGTAGAGATGAGGTTTCACCATGTTAAGCTGTGCTTCCTCGGGCAAGTTACTCAACTTCTCTGGGCCCTGGTTTCCTCAGCTGTAAAGTGGAGAATTCCAGGTATATGCGGCTGGCACAGAATAAGGGGTCAGAACAGCATGACCTTTACACAGTGCGGAATGTTTGTGCTTTTTGGCGAGTGTGTCCTGTCACAGGAAGGTAAAGGTGACTTCATCTAACATTCCAGAAGCGTTTGCCTGCTGATTATGTCAGCGGCTCCAGCTCAGGCAGGAGCAGGGTATGAATGCTGACCTTGGGAAGTGGTAACTGACATGCCTCTGAGGTCTGTGGGAAAGAAGAGCAAGGCCTTCCCTACAGCAGAAGCCTAGTTGGAATGACAGACCCAAGCAAATGGGGTTGGATGAGCTCCTTGTTCCCCCGAGATACTGCGGTCTAAATGGCTACTCCATGACACCTTGGCCACCTCGATTCCAAGTCACCCACCACCTGAATGGGATTATTTCACACTTGAGAGGAGAGTTACCTTTGGTTCTGAAGCTGCCAATGGTGTTTTCCACATTTTGGGGTATGGGTCCTGAAGGCAGGGCAGACATACCATTGTAGAGACCTGTGGCTCCAAGCTGAGCCAGCCACACAAGCCGAGAGACCACTGGCCCAACTGGGGCCAATGCGAATGAGCTAAGCTGAAGGTTTCAGGAACAGTCTCAGGTAAGCCCTGGCACACAGTATCTCCAGCTCTTATAAGACTCTGATCTCTCAAGACAGATTCCTTAAAAGCTCTATAATCTGGAGGCTCCTGGAGGAGTGTGATGTCTGTTTCTGGTATCCAGTGCTCAGGAAAAACGAAACTCTTTGAGTCCAGAAGCAGGAGGATGGCGTTCAACAGCATTCAACAGGGCATTACAAGAGACACAGCTGGCTGGCTTGCTTTTTTTTTGGAGACAGAGTCTCACTCTGTCACTCAGGCTGGAGGGCAGTGGCGCGATCTCGGCTCACTGCAACCTCCACTTTCTAGGTTCAAGCAATTCTCCAGCCTCAGCCTCCCGAGTGTCTGGGACCACTGCAACCTCCACTTCCTGGGTTCAAGCAATTCTCTAGCCTCAGCCTCCCGAGTAGCTGGGACCACAGGCGTGTGCCATCACACCCAGCTAATTTTTGTACTTTTTTGTAGAGACGGGGTTTTGGCATGTTGCCTAGGCTGGTCTTAAAACTCCTGAGCTCAAAAAGATCCACTCAAAGTGGGTGGATTACAGGCATGAGCCACCGCACCTGGCCTTGGCTTGCTCCTTATAAGAAATAGCTGTTGGCACTTATACCAATGGCTACACATCCTCAGTGGGCCGAGAGGGGCAGAAGCTTAAAGGAGGCTTAGGGGTGAGAGCATGGACATTTCAATGCGTCAGTACATCAATGGCTCATTCACACCCTGAGGCAGGTGCGGAAGACAGACCATTATATTCTTTGCAGACGATGTTGCTGAGTGCAATTCTGTCCCATACAGAAATAAATCACAGCCCCCAGAGCAAACTTAGATGGGCTATTCTTTTTTTTTTTTTTTTTTTGAGACGGAGTCTCATGCTGTTGCCCAGGCTGGAGTGCAGTGGCGCGATCTCGGCTCACTGCAAGCTCTGCCTCCTGGGTTCACGCCATTCTCCTGCCTCAGCCTCCTGAGTAGCTGGGACTACAGGCACCCGCCACCGCGCCCGGCTAATTTTTTGTATTTTTAGTAGAGACGGGGTTTCACTGTGGTCTCGATCTCCTGACCTTGTGATCCGCCCACCTCGGCCTCCCAAAGTGCTGGGATTACAGGCTTGAGCCACCGCGCCTGGCCTCTTTTTTTTTTTTTTTTTGAGACAGAGCCTCGCTCTGTCGCTCAGGCTGGAATGCAGTGGCGCAATCTCAGCTCACTGCAGCCTCTGCCTCCCAGGTTCCAGCAATTCTCCTGCCTCAGCCTCCTGGGTAGCTGGGATTACCGGCGCACGTTACCATGCCCAGCTAATTTTCGTATTTTTTTTTTGTTTTAGTAGAGATGGGGTTTCACCATGTTGGCCAAGCTGGTCTGGAACTCCTGACCTCAGGTGATCTGCCCACCTCAACCTCCCAAAGTGCCGGGATTACAGGCGTGAGCCACCATGCCCAGCCAATGGGCTATTCTTATACCTCAACCCAAATCATTTCTCTTAGCCAATACAGTACATTGAGTCAAGGTCTTAGATACTACTAATTGAAAAAGTAAGCCCCACATGCTGGCTCATGCCTGTAATCCCAGCATTTTGGGAGGCCAAGGTGAGAGGATTGCTTGAGCCCAGGAGTTTGGGACCAGCCTGGGCAACATAGAAAGATCCTGTCTTTACAATAAATAAATAAAAATTAGCTAAGCGAGCTGGCAGGCACCTATAGTCCCAGGTACTTGGGAGGCTGAGGTGGGAGGATCACTTGAGCCCAGGAGTTCAAGATTGTAATGAGCTAGGATCACGCCACTGCACTCCAGACTGGGAGACAGAGTGAGACTCTGTCTCTTCAAGAAAAATAAAGTAAGGAAACCGCAAGATTGTGTAGGGGCCTTTATAAGTGAACTCTGCCATCCCCCTAGTCCGCCCAACTCTGTGAGGGTAGAGGATAAAGGAGCCAGTACTGACCTAAGGAAGACAGGGATGAAACGCTGATTCCACGGGCTCCCACCGAACTTTGATTAGAAAGTGTGAGCGATCTATTCCTTCAAGGATGATGCCCCTCCCTGTTAAAGCAAAGGAATTAAAGACATTGTTTCCAGCTGGGCGCAGGGGCTCACACCTGTAATCTCAGCACTTTGGGAGGCCAAGGCAGGAGGACTGCTTGAGCCCAGGAGTTTGAGACTAGCCTGGGCAACATGGCGAAACCCCATCTCTACTAAAAATACAAAAAATTAGTCGGGCGTGGTGGTGCACACCAATAGTCTCAGCTACTTGGGAGGCTGAGATGGGAGAATCACCTAAGCCAGGGAAGTCACGGCTGCAATGAGCCGAGATTGCACCACCGCACTCCAGCCTGGGCAAAAGAACAAGACCCTATCTCAAATTAAAAAAAAAAAAAAATTTGTTTCTACTGAATTTTATACCTGTAGCAAGAGAACATTTTGGAACTCCAGCTTACCTGAAACAGCAGATATTTTGTCAGGCAGTTGCAGGGTTTGCCTTGGACAAATGGATTTAGTGTTGAATGATTTTTAACCGTCTTTTTCTTTTTTCTTTTTTTTTTTTTTTTTTTTTTTTTTGAGACAGTCTCGCTCTGCCGCCCAGGCTGGAGTGCAGTGGCCGGATCTCAGCTCACTGCAAGCTCTGCCTCCCGGGTTCACGCCATTCTCCTGCCTCAGCCTCCTGAGTAGCTGGGACTACAGGCGCCCGCCACCGCGCCCGGCTAGTGTTTTGTATTTTTTAGTAGAGACGGGGTTTCACCGTGTTAGCCAGGATGGTCTCGATCTCCTGACCTCGTGATCCGCCCGTCTCGGCCTCCCAAAGTGCTGGGATTACAGGCTTGAGCCACCGCGCCCGGCCTCTTTTTTTTTTTGAGATGGAGTTTTGCTCGTTGCCCAGGCCGGAGTGCAATGGCACGATCTTGGTGCACTGCAACCTCCGCCTCCCGGGTTCAAGTGATTCTCCTGCCTCAGCCTCCCAAGTAGCTGGGGATTACAGGCATGTGGCACTATGCCTAATTTTGTATTTTTAGTAGAGGCGGGGTTTCACCATGTTGGTCAGGCTGGTCTCGAACTCCTGACCTCAGGTGGTCCACCTGCCTCGGTCTCCCAAAGTGCTGGGATTATAGGCGTGAGCCACTGCGCCCAGCCTTACCTGCCTTTCTCTTTGACAACTTCTACCCTATTGATACCTATATTGATTCCAATATGAACAGGGTGGTATTCAGAAAATTGAAGTGCCGCAATGTTCTATGATAAAACTTGGTTGATCTTCAACGTCTGATTTCATCATATTTAGGATGCATCACTATGTTCTTAGGTATGATTGATACTGTGCTCAGGTAGGGAAGTGCCCCTGTTCTTAGGAGAGACATGCTGGCTTGAGACATTTTCGAATGGTTCAGGGAAAAAGCACACACACACTAAGAGGGAGATACAACAGAACAACTGCTGAGTCTCGGTGGATATCTTGGTTTCCATTACACTATTTTTTTTCAATGTTTTGATGTTGCTTAGACGTCTATTAAAAGAGCACTGTTTAAATGAACTTTACAGTAGGGGTGAGGACACTACAGACTGTGAGCCTAACCCAATCCACGGCGTGGCTCTGGACATAAAGGTATAAGGAACACGGCCAAACTCGTTCGTATTGCCTATGGCTGCTTTCCCGCTACAATGGCAGAGCTGAGTCACTGCAACAGAAACCATATGGCCCGCAAAGCCCAAAATACGCACTGTCTGGCCCTCTACAGAAAAAGTGTGCCAACCCCGGCTTCAGAGGAAATCGTATTTTCAGAAGCAACTTCCTTTAGAAGTCTTTGTAGGCTTAGAATAGGTTTTTCCCAAACTTCAAGAGCACATGTTGCTGAGATGGTGAAGGATAACACTTCCTCGCTTTCCTTCTACAAAGTAAATGTGAGTGACGAGAGAGAGAGTGCTGTATCTGGCCAGGAGGCTGCCATGTACAGTTAGTGAGAAAGAAATAACGAGGCTTGGCAGGGCATGGTGGCTCACGTCTGTAATCCTAGCACTTTGGGAGGCTGAGGCTGGTGAATCACTTGAGCCCAGGAGTTTGAGACCAGTCTGGGAAACATGGTGAAACCCCATGTTTACAAAAAAAATTTAAAAAGTAGCTGGGCACGGTGGCACATGCCTGTGGTCCCAGTTCCTCAGGAGGATGAGGCAGGAGGATCCCTTCAACCCAGGAGTTTGAGGCTTCAGTGAGCCTTGATGGTGCCACTGCACTCCTGCCTGGGTGACAGAGCAAGACCCTGGCTCAATAAATAAATAAATAATAAAAGAACAGGCTTTGAATCATTAAAGGATGATACTGTTAGCAGACATTTTCTGTAGGACAAGAAAATCCTACAGAGAAAGCAAACTAAGGCAACAGAAACAACCCTGTGGTCAAAGCCAAAGGCCCAGGCTAGGACCCAGTCTCAGACATTGGTCAAATCAAGTCACTTAACCTCTCTGGGCCTTCTTACTTGTATATATAACATATCAGGAATGGATGCTCTAGCAGTTGATGGTTAAGGGGCTTTCAAATTCTCTAATCTTTTTTTTTTTGTCTCGCTCTGCCACCTAGGCTGGAGTGCAGTGGTGTGATCATGGCTCACTGTGCCTCAAACTCCTGGGCTCAAGCGATCCTCCCTCCTGCTTCAGCTCCTGAATAGCTGGATTACAGGCAGCCGCCACCACACCCGCCTAATTTTTAATTTTTTTTTGTAGAGATGCGGGGGTCTCACTATATGGCCCAGGCTGGTCTCAAACTCCTGGCCTCAAGTGAACCACTCGCCTCGGCCTCCCAAAGCACTGGAATTACAGGTGTGAGCCACCATGCCTGGCCCAATTCTCTAATTCTGTGGCAACTGTTGAGTAAATAATTCCATACAAAAGTAGTCATTACTGCCGGGCACGGTGGCTCACGCCTGTAACCCCAGCACTTTGGGAGGCTGAGGCAGATGGATCACATGAGGTGAGGACTTCAAGACTAGCCTGGCCAACCTGGTGAAACCCCATCTCTACTAAAAATACAAAAATTAGCCTGGCATGGTGGCACACGCCTGTAATCCCAGCTACTCGGGAGGCTGAGGCAGGAGTATCACTTGAACCTGGGAGGTGGAGGCTGCAGTGAGCCGAGATCACGTCACTGCACTCCAGCCTGGGCAACAGGGCAAGACTCTGTCTAAAAAAAAAAAAAAAAAGTAGTCATTACCTAGGATGTCTTGGAACTGCACTTTCTTTTCTTTTCTTTTCTTTTCTTTTTTTTGAGACAGAGTCTCGCTTTGTCTCCCAGGCTGGAGTGCAATGGCACGATGTTGGCTCACTGCAACCTCTGCCTCCTGGGTTCAAGTGATTCTCCCTGCCTCAGCCTCCCCAGTAGCTGGGATTATAGGCACATGCCACCACGCCCAGCTAATTTTTTGTATTTTTACTAGAGACAGGTTTTCACCATGTTGGCCAGGCTGGTCTTGCTCCTGACCTCAGGCGATCTGCCTGCCTCAGCCTCCCAAAGTGCTGAGATTACAGGCGTGAGCAACCATACCCGGCCTTATTTTTAGTAACAGATTTTAGGAGATCTGGGGTGGGTCAACTCAATATAATAAGCAAAGATTATATATCAAAAAAAGTCTTTGGAACATACATTTTAGCCCTTATAAGCGACAGAAATGCACTTCTGCATTTACTACAGCTCCTGGCACCAAGAAAGGTGGGTACATTAAAAGGCACTCAAAGATAAGATACCAATGGTCAACCAGTGAGCGAGAGCAGAGAGCAGCTATTCCCAATACTACCGCCCAGGTGGAGCTTGCGTTTTCAATGGGGAAATATCGCCCCCAAGGGACAAAAATTTGTTCTTGGGGGAGTGAAAAAAAGTATGTGTATTTATGCTTTTAATGCATAAAGCACATACACACGCACACATAGTACATAAGCAGCTGTAGTTTATCTTTGGCATTAACATTTCACGGAGCTGTGCACAGTGGCTCAAGCCTGTAATCCTAGCACTTTGAGAGGCTGAGGTGGGTGGATCACTTGAGGTCAGGAGTTCGAGACCAGCCTCGCCAACACAGTGAAACCACGTCTTCACTAAAAGTAGAAAGAAGTAAAAAGAGTAAAAAAATTAGGCCAGGCACAGTGGCTCACACCTGTAACCTAGCACACTTTGGGAGGCCAAGTCGGGCAGATCACCTGAGGTCAGGAGTTGGAGACCAGCCTAGCCAACGTGGCGAAACTACAAATACAAAAATCAGCCAGGCGTAGTGGTGTGTGCCTGTAATCCCAGCTACTCAGGAAGCTGAGCCAGGAGAATTGCTTGAACCCAGGAGGCAGAGGCTGCAGTGAGCCAAGATCGTGCCGCTGCACTCCAGCCTGGGCGACAGAGCAAGACTCCATCTCAAAAAAAAAAAAAAAAAGAAAAAAAAAATTTAGCTAGGCGTGGTGCACACCTGTAATCCCAGCTACTCAGGAGGCTGAGGCAAGAGAATCAAATGAACTCAGAAAACAGAGGCTGCAGTGAGCCAAGATTGTGCCACAGCACTCCAGCCTGGGCGATAGAGCGAGACTCCATCTGAAAAAATTAAAAAAAAAAAAAAAAATCAGCCAGGCGCGGTGGCTCACGCCTGTAATCCCAGCACTTTGGGAGGCCAAGGTGGGCGGATCACGAGGTCAGAAGATCGAGACCATCCTGGCTAACACGGTGAAACCCCAACTCTACTAAAAATACAAAAAAAATTAGCTGGGCGTGGTGGCGGACGCCTGTAGTCCCAGCTACTCAGGAGGCTGAGGCAGGAGATGACGTGAACCCGGGAGGTGAGCTTTCAGTGAGCCGAGATTGCGCCACTGCACTCCAGCCTGGGTGATAGAGATTCCATCTCAAAAAAAAAAAAAAAAAAAATCATTTCATGGAGGGCTCACAGCAGTACTATTTACAATAGTTCAAAAGGGAAATAGCTCTAATGTCCATCAGTAGCTTAATGGATAAACAAAATGCGCGCCAAGGCAGGCAGATTGCTTGGGCCCAGGAGTTCCAGATCAGCCTGAGCAACATAAAGAAACCCCATCTCTACAAAACAAGCAAGCGAGCAAGCAAATAAACAAAACACCAAAACAAAATTAGCCGGGCATGGTGGTGCATACCAGTGATCCCAGTTACTCGGGAGGCTGACGTGGGAGATCACCTGAGCCCAGGAGGTGGAGATTGCAGTGAGGCAGAGGCTGCAGTCAGCCGTGACTGTGCCACTTCCCTCCAGCCTGGGCCACAATTTTTATTTCAAAAAATAAAAACAAAATAGACTGGGTGTGGTGGCTCACACCTGTAATCCCAGCACTTTGGGAGGCCAAGGCAGGCAGATCACCTGAGCTCAGGAGTTCTAGACCACCCTGGGCAACACAGTGAAACCCCGTCTCTACTAAGAATTCAAAAAATTAGCCGGGCGTGGTGGTGCGTGACTGTAGTCTCCGCTACTCGGGAGGCTGAGGCAGAAGAATCACCTGAGCCCAGGAGGCAGTGGTTGTGGTGAGCCGAGATTGCACCACTGCACTCCAGTCTGGGCGACACAGCAAGGCTCTGTCTCCAAAATAAATAAATAAAAAAAAAATAATAAAAACAAAACAATGTGGTATATCCATAAATATTTAGCCATAAAAAGGAATGAAGTGCCAATACATGCTACAAAGAGGATGAACCTTGAAAGCACGATGTTGCGTGAAAGAAACCAGGCACAGAGGTCACCTTGTGTGTGATTCCATATACGTGAAATGCACAGAACAGGCAAATCCAGAGACAGAAAGCAGACTGGTGGGTGCCACGGGCTGCGGGAGGGAAGAATGGGGAGTGACTGCCTAATGGGCTTGGGGGTTTTATTTTAGGGTGATGAAAATGTTTAGGAACTAGAGGTGGAGGCTGACAACATTGTGCATGAAGTAAATACCAGTGATGTGGTTAATTTCATGTAAGATGAATGTCATTTCTATAAAAAAAAGTCAAAACAATTTCGGGTGGCAGGGGTGATTAGGAAAAAAAAACAACCTAAAAAGCCTCCTGGAGCAGGCAATACTGGAAAAAAGGTTGAGAAACCTTGGGGTGGAGGACAGCACAGATATTGGGCACAGAGCCCTCTGCACAGTAACAGCCACAACTGAGAAAATCGTCCTACAAAAACTGGTAAATTATTGAAGAATTCTAGGATTGTGAGATTATAATGGTTTGGAAATAGGAAAACCGTAACTTTCATTCAAAGTATGAATTTCTCCCAAATTCAATAACTTGCATATGAACATTTCTATTAGAATTCTTTCATTTAAAAAGTAGGTGGAGAGCCGGGCGCGGTGGCTCATGCCTGTAATCCCAGCACTCTGGGAGGCCGAGGCAGGCAGATCACTTGGGGTCAGGAGTTCAAGACCAGCCTGGGTAACATGGTGAAACCGTGTCTCTACTAAAAATACAAAAATTAGTTGGGTGTGGCGCCACACGCCTGTAGCTCCAGCTACTCAGGAGGCTGAGACACAAGAACCCAGGAGGCGGAGGCTGCAGTGAGCCAAGACTGTGCCACTGCATTCCAGCCTGGGTGACAGAGTAAGACTCTCTCCCAAAAAAAAAAAAAAAAAAAAAAAAGCAGGTGGAAATTCTTTTTTTCTCTTTTTCTTTTTTCTCTTTTGAGATAGTCTTGCTCCATCACCTAGGCTGGAGTGCAGTGGCGCCATCACAGGTCACTGAAGCCTTGACCTCAAGCAACCTTCCTGCCTCGGCCTCCTGGGTAGTGGGGACTATAGGCGCAAGCTATCACACCTGGCTAATTTTTAAATTTTTTTGTAGAGATGGGGGTCTTGCTATATTGCTCAGGCTAATCTCAAACTCCTAGCCTCAAGCGATCCTCCCACCTTGGCCTCCCAAAGTGTTGGGATTATACAAGCCACTGTGCCCAGCTGGAAATTCTAACCATGCAAGGATTCTATAAGACTGCCCAGTTCATTCTCCCAAAATTTCTCCTTTCTGTATTCTGTGCAACTTCCTTCCCTGCATTTACTAAACGACGTGTAGCTCTTCCCACTCCCAAAGACTTGAATCATTGTTCTTAGTGTTTTTTTTTTCTTAATTGCACAGCCAAATAGGAAGTAGAACTTCCTATGGAAATATTAGCCTACTTTAAACTTAATAATAATAAACAAACAAAACCATTGAGGGGGCACCACTGTATCAAAACCCTAAACTCTATGGTGTTAGCCTAGCAGTCAAGTGGCAAGGAAACACCTCCTGGAGGCCGGAAGGCTAGAGAGCTCTGTTTGGGGGTCAGACTTGGTAAAATTGTTGCTTTTGATTTGCAAGGTGGAACCACTGGCCCTGCAGCCAGTCTAGAAAAAGCAGCCAAAAGAGACAAGGAATACAGTGTGTAGACTGCTCTGTTGTTTATCACCAGGGAAGACAAGAAAAACAGGAGCGAAGCAAAAATGTGCTGGTTTGAGAACTAAAATGGAAAAGAGACTGAAATCCCAGGTGTCCTATGTGGAAAAGGCCACTGCTTCTGCACACCAAGAGATGAGAACGAAAATCGGCCATGCCAGTGGCTCACCCCTGTAATCCCAGCACTTTGGGAGGCCAAAGCAGGTGAATCACTTGAGGCCAGGAGTTCCAGACTAGCCTGGCCAACATGACGAAACCCCGTCTCTACTAAATATACAAAAATTAGCTGAGAGTGGTGGTGTACACCTGTAATCCCAGTCACTTGGGAGGCTGAGGCACAAGAATTGCTTGAACCCAGAAGGCAGAGGTTGCAGTGAGCCAAGATCACGTCACCGCACTCCAGCCTGGGCGACAGAGCAAGACTCCGTCTCAAAAAAATAAATAAATAAATAAAAGGCCAGGTGCAGTGGCTCACACCTGTAATCCTAGCACTTTGGGAGGCCGAGGCAAGCAGATCACAAGGTCAGGAGATAGAGACCATCCTGGCTAACACGGTGAAACCCCATCTCTACTAAAAATACAAAAAATTAGCCGGGCATGGTGGCGGGCACCTGTAGTCCCAGCTACTTGGGAGGCTGAGGCAGGAGAATGGCGTGAACCCAGGAGGTGGAGGTTGCAGTGAGTCAAGATCACGTCACTGCACTCCAGCCTGGGCGACAGAACAAGACTCCGCCTCAAAAAAAAAAAAAAAAAGGCCAGGTGCAGTGGCTCACACCTGTAATCCTAGCACTTTGGGAGGCTGTGGTGGGTGGATCACAAGGTCATGAGATCGAGACCCTCTTGGCCAATATGGTGAAACCCTGTCTCTACTAAAAATACAAAAATTAGCTGGGTGTGGTGGCACATGCCTGTAATCCCAGCATCTCGGGAGGCTGAGGCAGGAGAATCACTTGAACCAGGGAGTCTGAGGTTGCAGTGAGCCGAGGTCGTGCCACTGCACTCCAGCCTGGCGACAGAGCCAGACTCCATCTCAAAGGAAATCACTGAACAACAAAGGCCCGTTAAATGCTTGTAATCAGCACTTTGGGAAGGCAAGGCAGGTGGATCACCTGAGGTCAGGCGATTGAGACCAGCCTGATGACTGACATGGTGAAACCCCATCTCCACTAAAAATAAAAAATTAGCCGAGGGTGGTGGCATATGTCTGTAATCCCAGCTCCTTGGGTGGCTAAGGCAGGAGAATCGCTTGAACCTGGGAGACAGAGGTTGCAGTGAGCTGAGACTGCGCCACTACACTCCAGCCTGGGCAACAAGAGCGAAACTGTCTCTTGAGCAACGAAACAAAAAAATATTTTTCACTTAAGCAGCGAGCGTCACCTTTGGTTAATATCAGATGAAGGCAGCCACATTAAGTCAGGGGGAAGGGAGAGCCAAGAGGCGATAAAGCAGGCTGGAAAGTTCTGAAAAAGAACACAGGCTATGATTACTGGCACCAACAGGTTAATAGCCTGCTAAGCGTTAGAAGGAATCATTGCTAGAGGAATCGCAAGCTTGTTGTACAAATAAGTAAATAAAAATCTTGGACAGGCCCCTAAAGCTGCACCCAACAGGAAGTGGAGTGTGAAAGTCGGCCAGCCCCCAGGCAGGATGCACCTGACACCCACTTCTGAGGAGACCAGAGAGGATGAGATTTGAGGAAGAACTTCCCAGAGGGCAGGGAGTCCTCCGGAGAGCAGAGTCAGGGCTTACGCAGGAAATGTCACCCCCGGCCATGACAAGGGCAGGGGTCTTAACAAGGTCCCCCGCGAGTGGGATTTCATCCCTGCTAGAGACCAGCAACTTCTGTTTCATTCTTTCTTTTCCCCAAATGGGAGTTCTTACTGCAGCTACTGTCCCTGCTTCACCTCTGAATGGGCATTGGGGGTGGGGAATCCCGGAGGCACCACGCTGGGCCGACGGAGGGAACTTGCACGGCCCAGAAAAACTGGGCTGAGGAGGATGCAGGGATCGCGGAGGGTTCTGGGGGCGAGGCACACACAAGTTGGTGCCCACCAAACCTTTTCTCTTCCTTTCGGGCCCACAGGAAACCATTTGGCACCTCCTCTGGAAAGAAGGCATGGCCGGGCCCTTGAGATCTGGCTGTTGAGGCAGAGCTAGCACACGTGACCCACGCGGTGAGGTCTGCTCCCCGCTTCTGCAGCCATCTGCGGTGGAGACTGAGTGTACACAGGCAGTGCCACCTAAAGGGAACTCCGCTGCCTCTATGTGCTACTGAGGCAGGGGCGACTGAGCCGGAGACTGGAGAAATGTGTCCGTCCCCACAGACAGCCTGGCTTAACTGTCCGTGGCTGTCTCCTGCCATGGAGGAGCACACTGGAGTGGCCTGTGTGGTGGACCAGAGCTTCTACCCACACTGTGTTCTGTCTCCTTTCCTAGAACACAACTGGACGACGTTTCCCGCCTCCGTGCAAAATGAAAGTGGACATAAGGGGCGCCACTTCCACACCCGGCTCATGGAAGCTCCCAGATGGTCACGGCCCTCCATGCTGCCCCCAACTTCAGGCTGGATGGAGACAGACGGCTCAGAGTGCTTTGTCTCTGATGCCTGCACTGGGGCTGCCCTGCCAGCCCATTCCCCTGCCCAGTATTATGGAAGCAAAAAAGTTCTATGGTGTTTGAGCCATTGTAGCTTTTTGGGTCTATTTATTACAGAACTAGCATAGCCCTAATACAGTCATTGCTACGTGACCATAACACATGTATTCTATAATTGCACATAATTTTATTCACTGAAGGGATGTCCTTTACCTTCAAGATTCTAAATTTTCAGAAATGCAACATTCAAGGTTAAAGTTGCGGCTAGACCAAGGCTAAACCATGGCGAGGTAGTTGCTTGCGCCGGAGAGTGTGGGTGTGAACAGCTGGAGCTCAGTGGTTCCTGGCGACTCAGGGACCACCTGTATTCCACATCCGGCTTCCCACCCACGCACACGCAGTATGACCTGGGTTTCCCCTTTATACAGTGGAATGCTAAGTGCCTACACCCTAGCCCGGGTCAGCTAACTATGGCCTGTGGGCACCATCCCGTCTGCAGCCTGTTTTTGTACAGCCCTTGAGCTAAGAATGTTGTTGACAGTTTTAAAAACAGAGAACATGCGACAGTCTGTAGGCGGCCTGCAAAGCCTAAAACTTTACTATCTGCGCCTGCCTCATCGGATTGCTGGGAGGATTACAAAGACTTGATTAGGCCAGTGCCCGGCTCGAAGTTAGCATGCCACACAAAATAATACGTACAGTACAGCTATTCACGTCTCCAAAAAGCAATTGTCCCACATCCAAATTCTGCATTTTGTCCAGCTGATGTCTCTCCTTCCCTCCAAAAATAAATAAATAAATAAATAAAAACATGAAGAGCTGCATCTTGATCATCATGGTCACAGACACTCTTCAGTTAAAAAGTTGCTGGTAGTCTGAGTTCACTTACTTGGGAGTAAGGACTAAGGAGGGGAAAGCAAAGATACCTGACAGCAGCAGCAGAAAGCCTGCAACACGGCCGCTCTGCTCAGTGTTCTCCGTGGAGAAAGACCGAAACATTTAAAAATGAGAACGAGACTTTAAGTAGACAGTATGCAATGGAAAACTGAGCTGGCAACAGTACTTAACGCTGGTTTTCTCAATAAAATCATTCTGCTGTGTAAATGCGCTTCTAATGGGGATCTGTTATAAGTCTCAGGCAGCCAACAGGAAAACTGTCCTTTCAAAATCTGATTAGGTGGATAATGTTTGCAAACGTGACGCCTGGCAAAACCAGTCTGATTCTAAGGTAAACTCACTTTGGACAGAACTGATGTCTCGCTGAGACGGCTTTTCAAAGCAAGTCTGCAAACACCGGACCCCCGGGGATGGTGCGTGTGTGTAGGGGAGGGAAATTCCAGGGTTTAATATATCAAGACGACACACACGCTGCACACTCCTTAGAAAGTGACGACGCACAGCCCTGTGCGTTACAGGTATGGAGAAACACCACCATACAGTCGACTGACTTTGTTTAACCTATAACCTTTTTTCCTCCCACATAATAGGTAGTAACATTACACAGAATCAGTGCTCTGGAGACATTTTGGACACATCGTATACAGCGCAGCCATTCAAATCAACGGCAACAGAACGCACGAAGAACCTGGTTTTCTTTCAAAGCATGAGCAGTTCTCATTTTACAACATGTGTAACTTAACATAATTCAAAAAGTGCAATCTTTGCATGACAACTAGATAATTCTCAAAGGTTACTAGTGAGCTGATAAAATGAACGTTTGGCAAGGAGGTCATGGTTTACAGGTAGGCTGTCCGCTCACCAATGCTCAGAAAAATTCAGCAGAACATACTTTTCATATTTAGATCCGAAGAGAGGTGAGACACATTCTACTCAAGTCATGGCTGGGCTTTCTGTCCTGAAACGAAATTGGGCAGGCCATTTGCGTGGTTTCTCTGGATAAGTTCCATTTATTAATCATTGTACAAAAAAATCTTGGCATTCATTTGAAGAGAAAAGAAGTTGCTATATCCAAATATTTAACATTTTAACATAGTGAAAGTTTGACTTTTGTAACAGGGCTTTTTAAAATGGAGAAAAGTTTTGGAAAATTTTTAAAAAGAAACTTATGATTTATTAGAGTACAGGATCCAAAACACGTTTTTTAGAAAAATATAAAGTGCCCAAATACCAACTTACACAGGTGATACAGGCTTCCTGGAGCCCCGTGAAGCATTCATGAAGAAAGACATTTAAAAACAGTCTAGGTACATATTTACAGCTGGGTCAGTAAAGGTAAAACGATCTTTCTTGGCTTTGATGTTTCTAAGAAAAAAGGAAATCAATCAAACCAGAAAACCAACAATTGCAACTCTCAGCATGCTCAGTTTCTTATTAATGCATCTCATTCATATTAATTCCATATTACCGAACTTTCCCCTTTAAATGAGAGTAGTGTACAATCCTCCCAACCTCGGCGGGTCAGGTGCTGTGAGTGGTCACATTTTCAGATGCAGGTTCAAATCCTTTGACTTTGGATTTGACTGATGAGGAACGTGGACAGTGGATAATAGCTAATTCAGGATGGAGGAGCCAGGGGCCAAATCCCCATCTCTTTCTAGTAACTGCTTAAAGTCTTCCCTTGCTATGAAGTGGTCTTAGGTGGCTTTCCAAACCTCGGTCACCCCAGGGTTCCCAAAGGGTAAACAAGCAGCAGGCATTCAACGTGGGTGAGAATACTGCATGCAGAGGGAAAGACAGGTGCACAGACAGGCCCCTAATGCCCCATTCATTAGAGCAACTGCATCATTTTAAACGCTGAGAGCAAAGTAAGTAGGTCCTAACTTCAGAAGTTAGCTTCCACTGATTAATGACGAGATTAGCTCACTTGAGAACCGGCAGGCCGAGAGTTGGGGGAGCTCCGGAGCTGCACGAAGGCGTGCAGTGACTCTAGGCTCAGTTACTAAGAACTTCGGAAAGGAGCCAGTGCCATCTGAACACACAGTCAGGCTTTCCCGAAAGACGCCACAACAGGCTTCATCCTGCTGCCTTCAGGACCCTGGCGGCTTGGAAAAGCAGATTCCAACACGCACATCTCCTTTCACGCAAGTCCAACACTCTTCAAATCAAAGACATTCTCTCTCATTCTAACCTGCCACATTCAAACAGGCCTTGAAGTGACTCTAAGGAATAGCAAGAGGTGTGGAACCACTTTTTTTCCCTTCAAAACCTTTTTTTTTTTAAGGTTCATGATTTTTTTTTTTTCTGATTACAAAAGCAAAACCTCATTTTTTGGTCTTTGGAGACCATGGAGTATGACTTCTAAGAGCAAACATTTAACATCAGATTTGTATGTCTCACTACAAAAAGAACCCATCACTGATGTAAGACCTACTCATGATATTGAAGTAGATTTTTAAAATTAAAAAATAAAAGTAGTCATTTAAAAGGAATTGTGGATGAGTATGGAAAAATCCATTCACAAAGTTCACTATTTGCATTTTCTCAAAGAATTTTATGTAATAAAATAGAAAACTAATGATTTATAGAGATGTGCATAAACTCAAGAGAGGAATATGGAAGGGAAAACTGTGTTATATTCCCATTTACATTTAAAAAAAAGATAAAACACTTGAAATCTGTGTTTCACATATTAGAAAAAAATAAATTCAAATGATTCTAATTACCATTAGCTTGTTAATATCTCCATCTCTAAGATGCTGCCAAGATAGCACACAACTTTACCTCTGAATATGCAACTAAATTCAGGGTAAAAAGACACACAGTCCTCACTCGGGACCGAACATGTTCCACAGAGAAATCAGAAGGAAATTATTGCAAATGCATAACCCCATCTGTCCAGCCAAGGAAATGTTCTGAGACAAATGCAGACAGGCGGGGGAATGGAGTGAATACAAAGAATGATTACAGGAGCGTCAACTGTGAGACCTCATGAAGACAGAATGTCACAAACTGTCACCACAGGACAAGCATACAAGCCATGCCACTGACACAGTGCCTTTCAGATTAATTCACTAGTGTAGGCGGAGAGCAACATTGTCTTTGCAGCTGGGGAAGAGCACACGGTATTTAAACTTAGTAGGAGGCAACCAGCACTACTGGTGGAGTGGCTTTCCTGGTGCAGCAGGTCCCTAGGGCTCCGTGGAGGCGTCTTCTTCCGGAGTCCCGTTCTCTTGGAAGATAGCAGCAGCAGCAGCAAAGGTGCAATGTCCTCTCTAGACTTTACTCATCTATGTTCTCTTTCTTTGCACTGTAAATATTTTGCACCGTTTCATAGACGAACTCCAGATCTTCTGGATACCGGATCTCCAGCTCTGCGTTTGGGATGTAGTGAGTGCCAGTAAACTCTGAGAAATAGCGTCCCACATCAGGGTGTGAGATTTCTTGAGGCTCCACGTTATACTCCAAGTTTTCTGTTGGTAAAGAGGCACACGGGCATTCTCATTACAATGTCCACTGCTGCCATGCCTTTCCTCCAGAGAACCTCCCATCACCCCTTCCAGGTGGCATTTTTGAGGTGGAGAAGGGAAGACTGAAGACGTTTATGGAGTCAGGAGAGGGTAATGGGAAAAGGGCAGCGAGTGGCAATCAGGAGAAGGTGGGTGGTGGCACAGCTACCCCAAGAGCTCCCCCACGGAACAGCAGGATTTTCCTAATCTCTGAGCAGGATGTCTGGCTCCAGCAAAACTCCAATGGTCTCTTGGGCAGTGGCAAACTGGAGACTCAACAGGTCTCTCTGACTGGACAATGGACAAGATTATCCCTGCCTGCTCTTTTTTTGGCAGTGGCTAAGTTTCTGAAGCTGCGATGTCACATGGTGACAAGCCTCGTACCTGCCACCCCTCTCCTCGATTCATAGGAGCCCCTCACGCAGACCACACTTTCCACCCGAGCTCTTTCCAACACTGGCTTTCAACAGCGAGCAGCCTTTTTCCAGGGCTGCTGTGAGACTGTGGGATGAATGGAAGATGGCTTGCGCCTCCAGACCCCATGTGGATATCAGGCATTATTATCTGTACCATCTCTTGGGAAAACCATGCTACGTCTTCTCCCTGTTCTCTATTTCGCCACTAGAGAAATAGAAAATAAAGCCGGGGCAGTGGCTTACACCTGTAATCCCAGCGCTTTGGGAGACCAAGGCGGGAGGATCACCTGAGGTCAGGAGTTCGAGACCAGCCTGACTAACATGGTGAAACCCCGTCTCTACTAAAAATACAAAAACTAGCCAGGCATGGTGGTGCACTCCCGTAGTCTCAGCTACTCAGGAGGCTGAGGTAGGAAAAGCCATCGAACCTGGGAGGTGGAGGTTGCAGTGAACTGAGATTATGCCATTGCACTCCAGCCTGGACGACAAGAACAAAACTCCATCTCAAAAATAAATAAATAAATAAATAAATAAATAAATAAATAAATGAAAGAAAGAAAGGAAGGAAGAAATAGAAAATAAGACAGTAAAAATGGAAAAAAAAAAAAAAAATAGGGCCAGGCGCGGTGGCTCATGCCTGTAATCCCAGCACTTTGGGAGGCTGAGGCAGGGGGTCATGAGGTCAGGAGTTTAAGACCAGCCTGGCCAAGATGGTAAAACTCCATCTCTACCAAAAATACAAAAATTAGCCAGGCCTGGTGGCAGGCACCTGTAATCCCAGTTACTCGGGAGGCTGAGGCAGAGAATTGCTTGAACCCGGGAGGCAGAGGTTGCAGTGAGCCAAGATCACACCACTGCACTCCAGCCTGGGCAACAGAGTGAGACTCCATCTCAAAAAAACAAACAAACAAAAAAAAAAACAGGCAAGGTATTCGAAAGGCTTTGTTTCTCACCTCCCCAGAATAACTGGAACAAGGCTCCTCTACAGGACCAGTTAAAGGACGGTGCTTTGTGCACCCTTCTTTGCCTTCCATGGAGGCCTGGCCCAAGACTGGGTGTGGCCCCTGATTCAGAAGAAGCCCAGCCATGCCCTCCATGACCTAGCACCGGAAGGGAGCTGGGCTGGGCAGATCCTCCTATTGTGACTATGTCCCCAGGGCGCCCCAGTTCCAATCACTCCAAAGCCATCCTTGGCACTGCCCATCACCCGAACGAACGTAAGTGGGTCTATGAATTAATACCAGTAAGGCCAACTGATGGGCTTACCGACACAAACAGTGTGGTCTATTATTTCTTTTTTTTTTTTTGAGACGGAGTCTCGCTCTGTAGCCCAGGCTGGAGTGCAGTGGCCGGATCTCAGCTCACTGCAAGCTCCGCCTCCCGGGTTCACGCCATTCTCCGGCCTCAGCCTCCCGAGTAGCTGGGACTACAGGCGCTGCCACCTCGCCCGGCTATTTTTTGTATTTCTTAGTAGAGACGGGGTTTCACCGTGTTAGCCAGGATGGTCTCGATCTCCTGACCTCGTGATCCGCCCATCTCGGCCTCCCAAAGTGCTGGGATTACAGGCTTGAGCCACCGCGCCCGGCCGGTCTATTATTTCTTAAACAGCTGGGTTAAATGTCCTGAAACACAAAGTCAGGGCATCAGAGGCCCTGCATCCCCGAAGTACACAGGAAGAACGCAGGCATCTTTCTGAAGCACTGACTTTTAACTGGTATTTGTCTTTGGGGAGAGGGGGAAAGAGTTGTAGGACTCAATTTGCAGGGTTTTTTTTTAACCACAAAACAGGAGGAGCTGAAGAAATGTGCTAATATGTTGTTTTAGGCTGTTTCTGCAGACTGTGACCAGGGACAGAACTGTCTGAACAAATCAGTACCACTGAGGAAGTCAGACACATCATGTGCAGAGATGAATGTATGGAGGCTGTTTACCTGAACAGTACTTATGCTAGGAAAATGGAAGAGCAGTGTAAACGTCCGAGTGTGGGCCACTGTGTGAATAAATGATGGCACACTAATTCAGCAAAGCAGGAGGCGGCCATGAAAATGAGCAACCTGTTTGTGAGATCCTCCAAGAAACGTGGGGGTAGAAAGGCTGTACCACTTAGAAAGGGCCTGGAAGGCCACGGATCAGGGGTTGCTCCATGATGTGGCACAGTGACAGAGTTTAAACTGGGTACTTACAATGTGCGAGACCCCACAGTGGCATCACAGGCACCCCCACCACGTAACCCTGGAAGGAGCCCCCTTCTGCTTTTGAGTGGGCTGCCCAAGGATTTAACCCCAGACTCAAACCAGACAGTCCCTTTCCAGAGCTTAAGGGAACCAGACGTAAGAAAAACCCAACAGTCAGGAGACAGCAGGCAGGGAGGGGCTGGGTAGACTTAGAGAACACCGCTGCCCCCAAAGGGATGCTCCAGCCCACGTTACACACAAGAGCTTGTGGTTTCAGGACCTCCTACATTTTCCAGAAGGAAACTGAGTCATCCACTAACTCTGATCTCTCTGCTGTCACCAGTAGGTCTCTAGAGATGATTTTCTCTTGGGAAAAACCAATAAATGTTAAAAAAAAAAAAATGCTGCAAATGTTTCAAAATGCCACTGGCTAAGATGCCCTTTCCTGTCCACCCACTGCTGCCACCTCCCTCTTCACATCCAGTTACAGGAGGAATCAACTAGCAAAGCGTATCTTCCTTGAGGAGGCTTGTGGTGACATGACCACGACCCAGTATCTTAACCAGGCCAGTGTCAGGGCCCTGGCCTTTGGATTTTCTATTCTTTTTTGTAGAGACAGGGTCTTGCTACATTGCCCAGGCTGGTTTCAGACTCCTGGGCTCAAATGATCCTCCTGTCATGGCCTCCCAAAGTGTTGGGATTCCAAGTGTGAGCCACCACGCCTGGCCACGTTTGGATCGTCTGGCAGAGCTGCACAGAAATAGCAGAGGGAGAGTAAAGATTCTTGGAATACCATCGAGACAAAATCCCCTTTGCTCTAAGGGAACCACTGTTACCTGTCATTGGTAAGCAGGACATAGATATCTGAAGTACAGAGAATTCAAGCAGGTAGTTTAGAACAACTGCTTTGTTGCCAGTTCGTCTGGAGCAATAGTTCTCATCTGGGGGCTCTTTTGCTACCAAAGGGACATCTGGTAAGGTCTGCAGACATTTTTGGTTGTTGTAATTGAGAGCTGCTGCCAGCTTGTAGTGGGTGGAGGCCAGGGATGCTGCTAAGTACACTACAACGCACAGGACGGCTCCCCACAAATGGCTATCTTGGCCAAAATGTTACTAGTGCTGGGCTGAGAAGCCCTGCTCCAGAGCCCCAGCCCTGTGTTTCAGCATTGTTCCCTTCTCCTCCAATTTTCCTTTCTATGTATTATCAAGGAACAGCCAGGTGTTAGTAACATTCAGCTTCTGTTGGGAGGAGGAGGGAAGGGGAAACTCAGGCTATCATCCACAGATCTGCCAGGGCAACGCGACCCAACAGCTACTGCACAGAATTTTGAACATGGGCCCAGAATGAGATGCATGCGAAGTCCAGGCAGGGACGGTGGGAAACCAGGTGACAGGTAAATGACAGTCCACGAGGGCGCTCCCAGCCCCACTCCTGGCTGTTAGAGAGGAAGAAGGACTGGATTTGGTGCATTTACTGGCCTGGGCTCCTAGCTTGCTAAGAAGCAGAACAGGAAAAAAGTAACAACATAATGAAGTTGGCGACTATGTATTATGAAAGAAAAATAAATGCCAATCCACTAAGAAGATTTTCACAAAGTTTACTTTTAAGAAAAATGATAAATCTAAGTAACACAAAACTTAATTGAGTAAAACATGAACCAGGCACCAATTAAAAGTTCTGAAAAATCTTGAGGAATCTTCCTGGATTCTCTTCAAGTTTTCAGAAAAATCTGTCTGCTTTTTAAATTTTTTCAGCTACCCCAAAATATATGAATAAATACTATGGAAACACCACCCAAGTCCTGTGTGGGCACCCGTCCTGTCCTGATCCGGTCCTCCTCTCCAAGAGAAAAGCACCATTGGTGTGAGTGTGTCTTTTCAGTCCTTCTCCTATGAGCACACACATATGCAGCTAGATACCTGAAGTATACTTAAAATTTGGTATTGCTTTATACTTAGAATACTTATACAAAACATATTCTTTTTTTTTTTTTTTTTGAGACGGAGTCTCGCTCTGTAGCCGGGGCTGGAGCGCAGTGGCCGGATCTCAGCTCACTGCAAGCTCCGCCTCCCGGGTTTACGCCATTCTCCTGCCTCAGCCTGCTGTGTAGCTGGGACTACAGGCGCCCGCCACCTCGCCCGGCTAGTTTTTTGTATTTTTTTAGTAGAGACGGGGTTTCACCGTGTTCGCCAGGATGGTCTCGATCTCCTGACCTCGTGATCCGCCCGTCTCGGCCTCCCAAAGTGCTGGGATTACAGGCTTGAGCCACCGCGCCCGGCCACAAAACATATTCTAAGCACTCGCCCGCAACTGGCTTATTCAATTGCAGCTTAGTATTCATTCCAGTCTGCATAGACCCCAGGCTACTAGAAGAGTTCTTATGAGTGACAACTGTCTTGCTATTTTAACGAGGGGGCCACAGGCCTCCTTGTACACGTGTGGAGGGATCGAGGTGGAACTGCTAGGCTGGAAGAGAATGCGTGCTTGAGATTTTTACAATTTGAAAGCCAGGGCCAAAGCATCCTCTGACATATTTGTGCCACTTAACACAACCCCGCCCCCATGCAGGTGATCCCCATTCACCTCACCACACTTGCCAGCAGGTACAGCTGGCCATGGACCGTGTGTGTGTGTGTGTGTGTTTTTGTGTGTGTGTGTGTGTGTGTCGGGCAGGGAGGCCTGTCTGGGTGGAAAGTTGAGTTTGGAAGTATCAATTATGGAAAAGGGAACCAACGTTTGTCGAGGACATGCCATGTACCAAGCATCGTACGAGGTGCTTTATCATACAGACAAAACTTAAGAACGAGATTTTCACATGGTAGTTGAATTGCTGGCTTTCCAATACAGCTGCTGACCTAGACTCGAGTAGTTGAATTCCTGGCCTTCCAATACGGCAGCTGACCTCGGCTGGGAGCTTCTGAGAAGCCCGGAAGGAGGGGGGACAGGAGCGGCATTCTCCCACCCAGGGCCGTGGAAAGTATCAAAGCGCGCCCCCTAGTGGGAACACAACATCACACACATGCAAGATGCCGGACATCCCATTAGGGTTTCGGTGAACACACTGGGGGAAGTATCCTCTTCATTGTACAAACTAAAACTATTTGAAGATGTCATATATGTATGTGATTTCTAATTCACTCTTCACCTTTCTGTGCAGAGCTAGTAATTAGAAAAGCATTATGAATGGGTTCTACCTGGGCTAATAGGATCACTGGAGTCAATGGCTGAAAATTTAGATCAAGAAAAGTTTTTAAAAAATACCTTTCATAAAAACACATTAACCCAGAAATGTTCAAAAACATATTTAATATGTGTTTTTAAAACCTGGCCTCTCACTGGCTAAAAATGGGCAAATGTGAGCATAAAACTGTCCCACATGATTATAACACACTGAATAAATAAAAATCCAGGAATCTATGGCAGAGACAAGGGCAGGGAAGGAGAGATAGGGAGAGGGGAGGGAGAGGCAGGGAGGAAGAAGAAAGCTCTTGTTCATTGAAGTAGAGAGAACAACAGTGGTGGCAAAATCACCACTCGGCAATTCTCATATAAAGATTTAGGCAAGGATATTAAAAAAGTGCTAGAACCACAATGTTCAAGGTCAGTGGGGAACAGGATCTTCACAGGATGCCACAGAGTGCCCACGTGGATTTCTTCATTGAAATAGTGAGTTACTATCTTAGCCAAGTGACCAAACTCAGCATCACTCACACAGGGCTCCTGATGAGACCCAGTGGGAAGCACGCGGCGAGGGATGTGAAGTATCCTCCCCAAGAATTCTTATCCTCATCTAATCAGGACTCAGACTTCACTCCCAGCTGGCAGACATCGTACAGTTAAGGAACCAATGAGGCAAATCCAAAATGTTATACAATTTACAAGACAATGGCCAGGCACAGTGGCTCACATCTGTAATCTCAACACTTTAAGAGGCCGAAGTGGGCAGAATGCTTGAGTCCAGGAGTTTGAGACCAGCCTGGGCCACATGGTGAACCCCGTTTCTACAAAAACACAAAAAGTAGCCAGGTGTGGGCCAGGCGCGGTGGCTCAAGCCTGTAATCCCAGCACTTTGGGAGGCCGAGACGGGTGGATCACGAGATCAGGAGATTGAGACCATCCTGGCTAACACGGTGAAACCCCGTCTCTACTAAAAAAATACAAAAACATTAGCCGGGCGAGGTGGCGGGCGCCTGTAGTCCCAGCTACTTGGGAGGCTGAGGCAAGAGAATGGCGTGAACCCGGAAGGCGGACTTTGCAGTGAGCCGAGATCCGGCCACTGCACTCCAGCCCGGGCGACAGAGCGAGACTCCGTCTCAAAAAAAAAAAAAAAAAAAAAAAAGTAGCCAGGTGTGGTGGCACATGCCTGTAGTCCCAGCTACTTGGGAGGCTGAGGTGGGAGGATCACTTGAGCTGAGGAGGTTAAGGCTGCAGTGACTCAGGTTTGCACCACTGCACTGGATTCTTCAAAAAGTCAAAGTCATATGAAGAAGGGGAAAAAAGAAGAAGAATGAGGAACTGTCTTTAATAAGAGAGACTAAAGAAAAAAACAACCAAATGCAGTGAATGAAATCTGGTTGGATCCTGATTTTAAAAAACCAGCAAAAAATAGGCATAAGGTTATTTTGTGACAATTGAGAAATTTGAAAACTATTAGATATTATAAAATAATTATGTTAGGTATGATAATGTAATTGCGGTTATGCAGAGGAATCTCCTTATACTTAGACATAATTCAGTATTTAGGTCATGTCTGCAATATTCTTTCAAATGGTGCAGGAAAAAAGTAAAGTCTCTATAGATAAAGCAAATATGGGAATCATTCACTGTTGAATCGACTGGAGGGTAAACGGGGATATTTGATGTATTATTTTAACTGTTCCATGTGTTTGAAAATGCTCTTCATCCCAATTTCCTATATATTAAAAAACAAAAAAGCCTCTCATTCATGACACACTTTCCCCTCATCTCACAGCTGTGTGTCTGTTTACTGCTGTCTCTCTCCGGGATGGATTCCCTCCCCCAGCTGAATGCAAGCCTCTCCCAGGGGTGTGGCATGGCAGCTGGGACACATCGTGGGCGAGCAGGAACTTCACATTCACCGAGCTCCCCAAGCTCACACTGGGCGAGGGGGGCAGAGCATTCAATAGGAAACAGCGGATGTGAAAGACAGGGAAGGACAGGGTGTCACGAAGTGCAGAGTGGGAACAAATGACCTGACCTCAAGGGGCAGGGAAGGGGCGGGGCGAGAAGAGCTTCTGGGAGGAAGTGACAGGAAACCAGCAGGTGAGGCAGGGAAACCTATCAGTCAGGGGCAGCCAACTGTGTGAAGACGTGCAAGCAAGAATGACGACTTCAAGGAAGATGAGCGGAAATGGGCGGGAGTATGCCGGGGGTGGGAACCATGCTGGGGCTGTAAGGGGAAGGCCAGATCCCTAGGGCCTGGTAAAGCATTCCGGACTGCCTGCCGATGAGAAACTCCTAACGGTCAGTCAATTCAAGCAGTAAGTGGCCGGGGACACGCTAGGAAGATCCTCTTGCTGCTGCTAAGGAAAATGCTTGGTTGGGGCAAGGCCTGGAGGCAGGTGTCAGTTAGGAAGTAGGCAAGCAGAAACCACCGGAATGGAAATGTGAGACACATGAGGAGACAGCCGTGTGTGTGTAGACAGATGTGTGGCGAGGGCAAAGAGAGAAGGGCGAGACCCGGCCCCCATGTGGTGTCACTCAGTGAGATGGGCAGGCAGAGTGAGATGGGCAGGCACAGTGAGATGGGCAGGCAGGAGCAGCGGGGATATGGGGGCAGCACAAAGCGTTCATGCTTTGTCTTTCTTTGCAGAGATAATCGAGTTACAACAATGGGTTCAGTGAGTCGGGGGTAAGAACAGTGGAGACAAGACCCCCGAGAGACCTCCAAGCGCACACACCTGGGGGCTGTTAGAGGTGGACACAGAGCCCAGAGAAGAGCTTGGGATGGAAACACGGCTTTGGAAGTCACCAGCATATCCAGACACCCCAAGGGGGAAAGAGATGAAGGCCTAGAGGAGAGTCCCCTGGAGAGGGAGGACCCTGCAGACAGCTACACATCAGACATGTTGGGGGGGCAACTGCCCCTCAGCCTAGGACTCAGAGTCCCTCAGGAAACGCTTGCTGATGGAGTGCTGATGAAACTGCCAGCAGAAGACGGGAACTAGCATAGTGTAGAAACAGCTTTGAAGTTCTAAGAATTTTCTAAGTCTCTACATTTTAAATTCCAGAAGGCAATTTGCTAACATCACCCATAATCATTTAGTTCTATCTCGATTTAAGAGATGATAAAACTGACAACCAGATGTTTTTTCAGTAATGACAATTTTATGACTAAACCTTACATTGCATGTTCACCTAGATATGATAAGAGATCAACTTCTGAAGTGAACAAATCACAACCCCTAAAACCAAATACTTAAGATCAACCCTAAACAGTGGATAATGATGCCATGTGGTAAAGCCACAGACACTGGCCCACAGTGTTGTTGAAAAGAAAATGCTTCTTTATTCTTGTGAACGCCGTATGTTGTAGGGTATCAAGCACTTACCAGGTGACTTGTGCTGGTACCAATGGCGCAGGGATCAGTCAATAATTTCCAAATCATGTGTTGATTTTTAGAGATTGTTTATATTCTACACAGCTTCAAAAGTTTAATAATATCCCCGTTGGTGCCTCCATCTGCCACAGGGAGCATATAAACCCCTTACACCGTCCCCATCACACTGAGGCAGGGCAAGCAACCTGCAGTCTCAACAAACATTTCTCTTGATGCTGCCGTTCCAGGGGATCCTTTCAGTTTCTGATGAATTGACAATAATCATTATTTTCCAGCCTTTTGAGATGAGATCTCACTCCGTCACCCAGACTGGAGTGCAGCAACACAATGATTATAGCACACTGCGGCCTTCATTTCCCAGGCCTGAGTGATCCTCCTAACCCAACCTCCTGAATAGCTGGGACCACAGGTGTACACTATTCTGCCTAATTTTTAATTTTTGTGTAGAGATGGGGTCTTGTTGTGTTGTAGCTGGGAACACAGGTGCACATGACTCTGCCTGGCTAATTTTTAAATTTTTTGCAGATATGGGGTCTTGCTGTGTTGCCCAGTCTGGTCTCAAACTCCTGAGCTCAAGCAATAATCCTGCCTCACCCTCCCAAAGTGCTGGAATTACAGGTGTGAGCCAGGTGTGAGCCACTTCACCTGGCAATTTCCAGCCTTTTAGAAACTTCTGAGATTTTTATACATCCCATATTTTGATTATTGGATTTATCAGAACATAATATCGAGTTAGGTCAAACCTCATGTTTTAGGCCAGACACGAGCAGGTACAGCATGATGGATAAGGAGGAGGCTCTCTGTCAAGCTGCCTGGCTTCAAATTGTGTTCTGTAAGTTAAAATTTCAATGGCTTTCCTGTGCCTCAGTTTCCTCATCTAGAAAATGATGATGTTTCTCAAATGGAGTTAATATACATTAGAATGATGCCCGTCACAGAATGGCACTACGTTAGCATTCACGTTCATTTTTATTAATAAATGTGAACTATTAATTAATCAATGTGAATGCTTTGACAGACACTACAATGAATTCATCCTATTAAGTGGAGGTGAAATTCAACAGGAACAAAGAGAAGGGAGACGCATACTGAAGGCATTCTTGTTTCTCACCGGCTTCCACAGGCTCTGTCAGTCTCTACCTCAGTCTTGCCCTGGGCTGGCACCTGCCGGGGCGGCAGTGGCCCAGACGCCTACCCAAACTTACCGCACACTTGCGGGCGCTCAGGTGTTCCCAGGGCCGGCGCTGTGGGCTGCAGTCCCCACAGGTGGCCACACGAGGGCGTCTCCAGCATCAACCGGCAGCCAAAGCCTGGGGAGGCCAGGGGGCACTAGGGGGCCCCCCAAGTGTTCACCAGGTTCCCTCCTTGTCTGGGAGGAGCCGAGAGCAGGGTCCAGGAGGCAGGACTTACAGGAATTTGATTGGCATCGACAATGGCCAATCAGATGAGAGCTGGCAACAGCTGGCATAGGGTTCGGGCTGTGGGAGCGGAGGCCCTGGGGGAGGGCGGGTGTGACTACTGACCCCTCGCCAGGGCTGCACCTGTGCAGACCCAGCCACGTTTAGCTGACTGTGGGCCCGAAGGAGGCTGGCCATGGGGCGTCAGCCGCCCAGGCACCGATGGCCGACGCCCACAGTACCTACCCGAGGGCTCGGACGTGTGCTGAAAACACGCCCAGGGGGCCACTGGAGCAAGCGGAACCGCCACTTACCTTGGGCTGCGTATCGACAGGAGCCGTCCTCCACCAGCACGTTATAGAAAGGCTGGTGGTGGCCGTGCGGTAGGCTGTGGACGTTCATGTTCCGGATCCACTCGTGTCCCATCATGCAGGTGGGGTCCCAGCCGTAGATCACACAGTTATAGCCATACCTAGTTAACACAGGAGGCACAGTCAGTCCTTGTGGACGGGCGCAACAACCTACAGACAACCACGTGGCTTCTCTCAGCTCATCCTCAGTTACCTGCTTTACTCCACATGAATCTTTTCTCAGGACAGCCCTGACCCCTTTTATAAACACTTCTTATTATCAACATAGCACTTTATCTGGAAAAGAATAAACTTTTCAACAAAAAGTGATTAGACGACAAGTGGTCACCCAAAAGAAAAAGGTATGGGGACCTGGCCTAACAACAGCACACCAAATTTGATTCTCAGTACAATGAAGACTCAGGTGTTAAATGCAGAACTTCTAAAATAGAAAGTATCTTCGTGCTCAGGATAGGGAAGGTTTGTTAAAACAAGGCACTAAAAATACAGCCCGTAAAGGAAACGACTAACCAATTTGACATCACTAAAACCAAGAGACTAACAAATCCTGATCCAAACATTTAAAAATATGAGACAACTGGGGATATAGGAACTCTCACTAGATACTGCATGAAGTTAAGGAACTGGGGTTTTTTAGATGTGATAACAAGATGTTAAATATTAAAAGACCGAGAGAGAAGGAGAGAGTGCCCCTGCCTTTTAGAGGTACATACTGAAATCGCTATAGGTGAAATGGCATCTGGCACTTACGTCAATTAACCCAGAAAGGTAGGTCTGGAGGGTGCAGGGGAGAGTAAGATCCACCCCGTATGGAAGCTGTGGAGGCTGGATGACAGGAACACCACCTGGTTCCTTACAGTCCTTTCTCTCTTATAAATCTTTGCAAATTTCCATTTAAAAGTCAAAAAAAAAAATGCAATAAAGAATGAAAACCACCTGCCAAAAACTGGAAAAAGACATTTGCAACTTATCTTCATGTAGAGACTGATATACAGGACAACTAACGTATCAATAGGGAGGACTAATAACTCAATTGAAAAAAATACACGAAATGGGCCGGGTACCATGGCTCATGCCTGTAATCCTAGCACTTTGGGAGGCCAAAACAGCAGATCACTTTAGTCAGGAGTTAGTGACGAGCCTGGTCAACATGGTGAAACCCTGTCTTTACTAAAACACAAAAAATTAGCCAGGTGTGGTGGTGCGTGCCTGTAGTCCCAGCTACTTGGGAGGCTGAGGCAGGAGAATCGCTTGAACCCAGGAGGCAGAGGCTGCAGGTGAGGTGAGATCGCACCACTGCACTCCAGCCTGGGCAACAGACCCAGACTCCGCCTCCAAAGGAGAAAAAAAAAACCAAAAAAAAAAACCATGAAATGTTTGAAGAGGCGCTTAATAAGAGGAAACTTGGAACTTGGGTAGCCAGTAAATATATGAAAAGAACCTCACCGTGCTTAGTAACCCAGGAAACAGAAATTAAAACCACAGTGAAACACTATTTGCCATTTCTCACGTGAGTACACTTTTAAAGGTCTGGCAATAGCACCAGGCGAGAATAAGAACTCTAGGCTCCTAGCCTGCTGGTGGGATGTAAACTGCTCCAATCATTTTGGATACAGTTTAATTTTGCCTGGTAAATAGACCACGTGCCTATCAGATTTGAAGAGCCTGAGATTAAGTGACAAGACATAAGAACAATGAGGAAATGAGAGAAAAAACTTGTGGCTTACAAAGTTACTTCCATGTTCCCAAACATCTAAAGGCCACTAAAAACACTAGAAGCTCTCTCAGGAAAGTAAGTTGCTGCTTAAAAAAACACAAAGGTCAAAGACATGGTTCAAAAAGAAAAAAAAGAGGTTCAGCGTTCTGTCTTCCCCAAGGTGCACACTTGGGGGATAAGTGATCCAGTCAGCTCCTCCTCCACTGTGCCCTGGGGGCTCACCAGGTGCGTGTGTGTCTCCGCAGCCCCTGTGGAAGGGACACCACAGGACAGACAATCGTGGGCACTCACCTCTTATGCTTCATAATGAGCCCGATGGAGTAGCAGACATCCCTGTGCTTCTCATCAGAGCGCAGCTTCACCTCCACGCCCACCTCCTCCTTTTTGCGCTCAATGTGCTCTAGAGTGTGCTGCACCAGGTACCCCACCGCCCCGTGCTGCCCCGGGTCTAGGGTTTGGATGTGCTGGAGGATGTCAAGCACCTTCAAGACAAGACAGAAAGACTAAAAGATAATATTTTCAGCTAGGCCTTTTCTTTTTTGCGGCGAGGGATTTAGACCTACCTACGTAACCTAACAAAGGACCACAAGGGGTGGCTGTGCCCTGATGGCCCCAGTCCAGGTCTCTGGGCCATTCTCTGATGGACCGCCACCAAGTTGGCACTGCATATGCCCAGGGTTGGGCTCGACTGTAACACCGGCAGCTGGCCCAGGACACCCCAATTCAACCCATGTGCACCTGAGGAGTTCTTTGGAAACCAGTGTGCTGGGGTAAGCACTGGGGACGCAGGCAAGGGCCCACCACCTAGGGCACTCTGGATGAGGCGGGCTCTAACAGCACCTAGCATGCTTGGTTGGCATGGGAAATGGGAGAATCATGTTTTTCCAATACACAGGAACAATTTTCACTTGCCACTCATGAATTCAGAGGGAAAAAAATGCCAAATTGCTTTAATCGAGACCAAGAGAATGTTTGACACAACTGCTTCAGTGCTGGAAAAGATGGAAAAGTCACGAAGCGGGCGCCAAAGGGATGCATTCGTTGAGTTTATGAAGCTATACTAGAAGGAGGGAGCTACATATATCAATAGAGTTCTAAAATCCTGCTGGTCACTTCAGTGGTCTTAACTCATATGGTATTTCGTATTCAGCAGGCAGCAGGAGAAACTACATCTATGCAGAGAAGTTAAACTAGCAGCAAAGAGTAGCAGGCCTGTCTGACTCCACTATTACCGCCTGTACTGCAAACAGTACCTCTGTGGAAAAAACTCCACGCTTAAAAAGACAGACATATAATTATTTCATACCCATTATGTTTACAGCCCTTAGCATAGTGTTTCTGACAAGGTTCTCCTTCCAATTTACTGAGTCCTGGATTACAGCCTACTTAGTGCATAAAGCAACCTGAACTCTAGGCCCAGACCTGTCAGACTAGCTGGTGTTTTTACCTCTGAATTCCTTTCTCAGCTTCTCAAATCATGAATAATCACTGTCCTATTTGCTGATGCACTGGGAGCCTGTCAACGTATTGTGAAAACTCCAGTTTTATGCACCATGTTATCTTGCCTTTCAGACTGAGACGTGCTGGACCTCAACATTTACTGAACACTATTCTCTGCTGGTCACTGTGCTAAGGCCATCACGTTTTTTGTTTCACTTAATCCTTCCCATTTGACGGTCAGTAATTTCTTGACCTTAAATTGGCAGGATTAGGTGGAAAAAAAAAAAAAAGCTTTTAATCACTGCCACTTCCAGAAGAGGACTCAGACTTAGTGAAGTGACTGGCCCGGGGTCACAGGGTGGTGGAGAGGTGGAGTGAAGCTGTGGCCCTGGGTGTGAAGATCAACTCTTGGTCTCAACCAGTGTCATACCCTAGCAAGAGTAGGAGCATTTTTAATTAACTACTACAAAAAGTTCCAAACACATAAAAATGGACAAAACAATATAATCCCAAGTACCCTAAACCCAGTTTTGACAAGAATCAACAGCCAGCGAATCCCCCTGTGCCTCCACTTCCAGTCGGGCACTTTTAATTCTGGGACACTCGCAGCATTTACCCTCTACTTCAACAGGAAGCGCCTACTGACAGTGCCTGCATAACGGCCTGCCAGAGTTGCAGCAAGCCGCTTTCTCTGCCCCTCCGCTGTGTTCCACACACACAGCTCCCCTTCTCTCCTAGCAGCCACCTCCCCACCAGATAAGTAAAATGGTCAGAACTTGGTATCATCAGAGAACAGAGGAAGTCTAGATAAGGTCAAGGATAATTACCCCCCCTTTCACTGGGTGTGTGGCTGAGGGCGAAGGGAGAGGGCAGAAACGAAGAACTGCACCTCGGGGCCTGGTGTATTTGCAGACAGTGTTGACCCAGGCACCATGCCGTCCCCACCAAATACTCTAGGCCTAGAATGCCACAAGATCACCACTTCTGGGGCGGAGATCCTGGATTGGGGTCTATTACCCATGATGCATTTCCCTATATTGCTCTTCTCCCTCTAGCCTAGGGGTTGGCAAACTTTTTCTGTAAAAGGCTGGAGAAGCGACAGTAGGCTTTGGGGGCCACACAATCCCTGATTTAACTACTCGACTCTGCCACTGTAGCTTGAAAAAAGCTACAGATAATAAGTAAACAAACACAACTTATTCACAAAAACAGTTTTGTTAATGTGGCCCCCAAGCCATAGTTTGCTGGCCCCTGCTCTGTCCCTGAATTCCAGGTTCCCTCTAAGGTTCTCTCTGAAGTTCTTGGCTCTGCTTTCTTGATATCCATTGTCTGTGGGATCCGCTACTTCTGGGGCTTCAGTTACCAGATGCTAATGCTGGGAGCTCCTGCTAAAGGCTACTGGGCATCTGCACTTGATGGCTTCAGATCAGGACCAATGCAACATACCCCACAGAAAATACTCTCCTACTACCAAAACAGGCCTGTTCTCCAAATACCTACTTTCAGAGTGGCATAAATTGCCCCCATGTTGAAAAATCTGGACATCCCCTTTTAATCTTCTTTATTCATATCTAATGAAGTTCTGCCACTTTTTTTTTTGAGACAGGGTCTCACTCTGTCACCCAGGCTGGAGTACAGCCTTGGCCTTGACCTCCCAGGCTCAGGCGATCCTCCCACCTCAGCCTCCCGAGTAGCTGGGACTACAGGCATGTGCCACCACACACAGCTACTTTTTATATTTTATTTTGGTAGAGACTGGGTTTTGTCATGTTGCTCAGGTTGGTCTCAAACTCTTGGCCTCAAGTGATCCACCTGCCTCTGCCACCCCAAGTGCTGGGATGACAGTCATGAGCCACCACACCTGGCAGTCATTTCTTAATTATTCATTTAAAAACATTTTTGAGTTCCTATCATGGGCCATGAATTGTGTTGAGAGCATGGGGAAGGCGACAGTTAGGAAGGAGACCTGGTCCTTGTCCTTAAAGAACATGCTCTAATGGAGACGGATGACGGAGCAGCAGTTACCAGAGACTGGATGAAGCTCTAGGAAGGGCAAGCACAGGAATGACGGAAAAACGTGACCTGGCCACGCACAGGAACCAAGGAAGGGGTTTTGGAGGAGGCAGAAGTCTAAACTGACAGCTGGGCAGAAGTGAGCCAGCCAATGGAGTTGAGGATGAGCAGAGGCCCTGGGCAGAGACGCAGCACATGCAAAAGACTGAAGCAAGATAGCGCAGGAACACAAAGTGGGTGCTGCAGAGGACCAAGGAGCTCCACAGGAGGCAGGGAGCATCAGGCAAGCAGGGCCAGACCGCCGAGAACCGAAAAGCCACACGGAGGAGAGCGAGTCTGGTCTTCAAGGCAATGGGGGAGCCACCCTGAGGGGTTTAAGCAGTGAAGGGACCTAATTGGTATTTTGTTTTTTTGGGTTTTTTTTGTTTGTTTGTTTGTTTTTTTGAGACGGAGTCTCGCTCTGTCGCCCAGGCTGGAGTGCAGTGACACGATCTCTGCTCACTGCAAGCTCCGCCTCCCGGGTTCACGCCCTTCTCCTGCCTCAGCCTCCAGAGTAGCTGGGACTACAGGCGCCCGGCACTGCACCAGGCTAATTTTTTGTATTTTTAGTAGAGACGGGGTTTCACCATGTTAGCCAGGATGATCTCAATCTCCTGACCTTGTGATCCGCCTGCCTCAGCCTCCCGAAGTGCTGGGATTACAGGCGTGAGCCACCGCGCCCAGCCCTAACTGATATTTTGTTAAGATTCCTCGGGCCTGTATACAGAGTGGGTTCACAGGGGCTCAGAGTGGAGAGAGGGAGGACAAGCAGGAGGCCAGGGCGCTGCTTCAAGTTGCAGAAGTACTGGCCTCAGCGGACCGACTTTCACCCATCTGGGAGACAGAGTCACGTGCAGGGGTGGAGCAGGCCTGTGGATATGCTGGTCTGGAGCCCAGGGTCCAGTGCTCCAGCAGCCTCAGGAGACAGGCAGAAACTGACACAAGAAGAGGGGAACTGTCCTAGGGCACAGGTGCAGGGTACAAGACGTCTGGAAACCATCCTTTAGCCTTGAAGGGAGGAACTGGCAAGAGCCTGAGAACCAGAGATCACAGAGCGAAAGGAACCGAGTGTTCCCAGAAGGGAGTAGCCCGCAGTGACAGGGCAAGACACAGAAAGAAAAAGTATCTACTGCATTTATCAATGAGGAGAATGGTTTGAGCCAAAGAGGGTCACTGGCTTCCTGGGCAAGAACAGTGCCTGTGGAGGAGGCATGGGAACGGGTCCTGATGTTTTGGGGAGTGAGTGGGAGGCAGACCAGGAGCTTCAGCTGTGGGGGAGGAGGAAAGGTGGCCACCCAGGGAAATGCCTGCAGGGCGGAAAGGGAGTACTTTTTGTTTTTCTTCTAATAGAAGAGACAGGTGTTTGCCTTGGAAAATTGGAAGGATACCTTTTCCACTGAAAGGCAGAGAAGGAGGGAAAGGAGAACTATGGATCATGATGCGGACGCAGGTCTGGCAGCAGGAAGGAGAAGGTGCCTGTGTGCTGGCTTCTTCAGAAGTGCTCTGGCCTCGGTCCACTGTACCACGGGATGCCGCGTGGGGTGGGCTCGGGCATCACCTTGCCCGCACTGAACTCCTGGTGCTGTCATGGCATGTGCAGAAGACCTGGCTAAGTTATTTAACTTCTCACTGCCTCTGTTTCATTACTTGCAACATGGCAAAAATAAAAATAATATCTACCCTATAGGGCTGCTGAGAAGATGGAAGGAGGCATTCAGTCAGTCCTCCTGACTTAAAATCTCACCATCCTGCCCCTCTCTATGTCCATCACAGCCATCATCACCTTGGATTACTGCGACAGTGACCAAGAGGGCTTGTGTTTCTTAGCTCTTCCTGATTTAATTCAATTAACAACAAGGTAATCTTCAGGCCTTCCCAGCTCAGGAATGTCTCCCTTTCACCTGATAAAGTCAAAGCCTTTCACAAACTGGTCTCACACGCCATAACAATTATACACACACACGTAAAAATACACCTCAAACTGCACACTCATCAGCATATAAATCCGTGCTAGGCTGACATGTGCAGGCGCCCCACCCTCCCACCCCTGGCCACGTGCAGGTTGTTCCCACTGACTGCAGTCACCTACTTTTCTACCCTCTGAAGTTGTTTTTCATTTTTCAAGGTCACACCTCAAACCCCTCCTCTGGAGAGGAACCTTGTCTGATTTCTTCAGCACCCCCTGGATTCTTCTGCACTGCGAGTCCCACAGTTTTCCTTGGCTGTCTCAGGGGCTCTAGCTGGATTATGCATTTATTAAGGGTAGGCAGTCACGAGTGCACTGGGAATGAGTCACTTTTCTCCCCTAATCTCTGAATGAGGGGTCACCCAGGAGATGCACCCCAGCAGCAAATGTCATGAGGGAAAATGCTCTGCGTGTGGCAATTTTGGAACTAGGGAGGACACCAAGGTTAGTCCCCAATAAGTCTGTAAAGTCCAAGTACTGAAATGAGTCCAGTCTGGAAGGTAAGGACAACTCAGCTTCTGCAGATTTCCCCCTAAAACGGGATGTTAATAGCATCACTTCTCCAATGACTCAAAATTTAACTACAAAATTTACATTTAAATAAACTTGCAGGCTGGGCACGGTGGCTCACGCAGGTAATCCCACCACTTTGGGAGGCTGAGGCAGGCGGATCACTTGAGGTCAGGAGTTCAAGACCAGACTGGCCAACAGGGTGAAACCCCGTTTCTACTAAAAATACAAAAATTAGCCAGGTGTGGTGGCACATGCCAGTAATCCCAGCCACTTGGGAGGCTGAGGCAGGAAGATCACTTGAACCCGGGACGCAGAGGTTGCAGTGAGCCAAGATTGCGCCACTGCATTCCAGCCTGGGCAAGAGAGTGAGACTCTGTCTCAAAAAAAAAAAAAAAAGAAAAAAGTAAAAGAAAAAAAGAAACTTGCTTTGCTTGGCATCTCGTAAAAACTCCTTAACAAGTCTAAAGCAAAAAGTATACATATATCCTGGTATCAAAAATAAATAGGCAGGGGCTGGGTGTGGTATCTCACGCCTGCAATCCCAATACTTTGGGAGGCCGAGGAACACAGATCGCTTGAGGTCAGGAGTTCGAGAACAGCCTGGCCAACATGGTGAAACCCTGTCTCTACTAAGAAAAAAAATACAAAAATTAGTCAGGCGTGGTGGTGTACCTATAGTCCCAGCTACTTGGTAGGCTGAAGCAGGGAAATTGCTTGAACCTGGAAGGGAGAGGCTGCAGTGAGCTGAGATCATGCCACTCCACTCCAGCCTGGGTGACAGAGCAAGACTCCATCTCAAACAAACAAACAAAAAAACCCCAAATAAATAAATAAATAGGCAGGGTGTGGTGGCACACACCTGTAATCTCAGCACTTTGGGAGGCCAAGATTGGCTTTAGCCCAGCCTGGGCAACACGGTGAAACTCAGTCTCTATTTAAAAAAAAATAAAAAATAAAACACATAAATAAAATGAAAATAAATGATTACATCTTGGACAAGTAGTTGGTAGCTTTGGTGGAGAGTTTTCTTTTCCAATAATTCCTCTACCACATTACACAGATATTCTGGGAGGACATTTGCCATGTGGGCTACAGATGACATCTTTTCTTTTCTTTTTTTTTTTTTTGAGACAGAGTCTTGCTCTGTTGCCCTGGCTGGAGTGCAGTGGCATGGTATCGGATCACTGCAACCTCCACCTCCTGGGTTCAAGCAATTCTCTTGCCTCCTGAGTAGCTGGAACTACAGGTGCCCACCACCACACCCAGCTAATTTTTGTACTTTTAGTAGAGATGGGATTTCACTACGTTGGCCAGGCTGGTCTCTAACTCCTGACCTCAAGTGATCCACCTGCTTCAACCTCCCAAAGTGCTGGGATTACAGGCATGAGCCACCATGCCCGGCTGACATCTTTTCTTAAAACAGAAGCCTTGGGGTTTTCCTACTGAAGCATCGTTTCTTGGAACTATTTTAGATCTTCGAAGTTGTGAATCAGTGAGACTTTAAGTTTAAGCAATGTAGAGTCACTTAGAATATTCACTTTTTCAAGAAAGAATTTATCCCTCTCTAATGACACAAGGAGATGAGTTTATGCTAATGGCCTGTGAGACCTCAGAATTAAATTCTGCTCTAAACAAACAAAAAGGACTGTTCACATATTTCTAGAGAAGAGTCAGGGCACGGTGGGAATGTGCGGCTGGCTCCTGCACCGTTATACACAGCGGGCCTCTCTACGTGCTGCATCCACACAGCTCGCAAGGTCAACACCACAGCCTTCTGAAAGCGCATGCTGCTGCCCAAAGGGGGCCAGTAAAAAACGGAGAAAATTCAAGTGAAACAGTGTCAAAATTCAATGGTTTCCAAATAGTCCTTCTCTACTCTAGTGGCTCAAGTTGAACATATCTAAGATCCAATCTTCCTGTGTCAAACAGGAGTACTTATTCATGGCCAATGTAGTTAACAGTACAGCTGGAGGCTGACCATTTACAGCTTTGCTTTCCGTTGCTGAGTGACGGTGACTCGGGGAAAACGATCTTAGGGCCCCCATGGGTGAGTAGTGGGGACAGAGGCTTTGTGGTTCTAGGGTTTAAGAAGCTGACCACAAAGAGAACAGGCAATTCCTGGCAATAGAACCAATTTTCCTTAGAATAAGAGAGGTAAAAAAAAAATCTACTGATGGGTTATGATTGAGAGACTGAATAAATGTGTGTTTATTCCCCATGTTAACACAAAGAGAAGCTTGTCACGGGCACCCTTCAATCTAGGACTTCCCTTTCTAAGGCAAGTGCAAAGCATCAAGGTAAAATAATTACCTTCTCTGGCCAGATGCCCAGGTGGAAGTAAAGCCTGGCTTGGAGGAGGAGAAGCTGCACCTGGTCCGGGTACATTGCCAGATAGAGATCCAGCGAGTCTCTCAGGAGCTGGTACGACTGGTCGATGCCTTCCCTAGCAGAGGAAAAACAATCTTTGTCTTATCCTGCTTGTTTTTTTTCAGCAAAGACTCTCTTTCTCCAGGCCCAGGTTTTAAATAGAATTGACACAAATCCCAAACGTTTTCTGATTCTGGTATTTCTCCTCTGTTCAACAATACTCTTAAGAAAAAAAAAAAAATACAATAAATATAAATCTTGTACCCTACTTTGGTGATGGGTACTAAATGAAAATCAGAAGCATTTTTACTAAGCAATCAGAGCAATAACACTGTACCTAATTAAAAATGAATTCTGAAGGCCAGGCACAGTGGCTCACGCCTGTAATCCCAGCACTTTGGGAGGCCAAGGCAGGCGGATCACCTGAGGTTGTGAGTTCGAGACCAGCCTGACCAAAATGGAGAAACCCTGTCTCCACTAAAACTACAAAAATTAGCCGAGCGTGGTGGCACATGCCTGTAATCCCAGCTACTCAGGAAGCTGAGGCAGGAGAATCGCTTGAACCCAGGAGGCAGAGGTTGCGGTGAGCTGAGATCACGCCATTGCACTCCAGCCTAGGCAACAAGAGCGAAACTCTGTCTCAAAAAAAAAAAAAAAAAGGCCGGGCGCGGTGGCTCAAGCCTGTAATCCCAGCACTTTGGGAGGCCGAGACGGGCGGATCACGAGGTCAGGAGATCGAGACCATCCTGGCTAACACCGTGAAACCCCGTCTCTACTAAAAATACAAAAAACTAGCCGGGCGAGGTGGCGGGCGCCTGTAGTCCCAGCTACTCCGGAGGCTGAGGCAGGAGAATGGCGTAAACCCGGGAGGCGGAGCTTGCAGTGAGCTGAGATCCGGCCACTGCACTCCAGCCCGGGCTACAGAGCAAGACTCCGTCTCAAAAAAAAAAAAAAAAAAAGAATGATGAGTAGGCAGAGCACAGAGGATATTTTTGGCCAGTGAAACTACTCTGTGTGATACTATAAAGGGGGACACATGTCATTATGTGTTTGTGCAAACACACAGAATATATGACACCAAGAGTGAACGTTCATGGAAACTGGACTCTTGGTGATAATGATGTGTCAGTGCAGGTTCACTGGCTGCAACAAATGCACCGCTCTGGTGTGGATGCTGACGGTGACGGAGGCTGTGCATGTGTAGGACAGGGAGGATATGGGAACTCTCTGTACTTTCTGCTCAATTTTGCAGTTGGCCTAAAACTGCTCTAAAAAATAGTCTATTAAAAAAAGAATTATGTCATTAGACAGAAAACTATTACTATAATATACAGCCTACAACTTTCTACTTTCCCTATAGGACAAATTTCCTTGGACTTAGAAACAAGACAGTTTCATATTTTTGTTTTCTTATCTAATGATAGGAAGGTATAAATTAAAAGATGGCAAAGCATTTGGATACGAGAAGATCTTGCCCTTGAAAAATAATATTTCCCAGTCTAAGATATTCTTGTTACTGAAGAATGCTTTCAGTACTCGCAAAGAGAACTTGTCAGTGCCTACTGCAAAGATCTCAAAGAAAAGTCACTTGGCACATCTCAAACACAATTCAAGCTTCTAAAGACATGTGCTCTGCAGAAATACTAGAAAACCAAGAAAACCTTACCGCTTCCCCAGGCTTAACAGGTTTCCCACCATTCTCTGTAACACCTTCTTGACATTGACCACACCATACAGTGCCGCAGTCACGTGCTGGCCGATCAAGTACTCGCATTCTTTCACTGTCAGCTGCTTGCCTTTCCCAAAAGCATCTATGTAGATGTAGTCAAAGATGTCCAGGGTCGCCCTATCCAAAGAGCCAAATATCAGATGAGAGCTGAACAACTCATTATTTTAAGTCTCCACAATAAGTAGCTCAAATCATGGGCTGAAGGTTGAGACCATAACATTTCTACTTAAAATATGAATGTCTTGTCCAAGTTTAAAATCTGACCCCTTTGTACAAGCTCTGCTCTGTCAAGACCACAGCACACTGACATTTAAGAAACAGCACCGATGTATGTCATCTAATAGCAACTCACTGCCAGGAGTATCTACAAGTTCGGCTAAGATAATGATTCATGGAATGCCTGAGGCAGTCTGTTAATTCCATAGATTAGCAGCAGGTAACAATCTGTGGATCCTGGGCCCTGGATGATCTGATGAAAGTTACAGCACCTCAGCCGGGCGCGGTGGCTCACGCCTGTAATCCCAGGACTTTGGGAGGCCAAGGCGGGCGGATCAAACAGTCAGGAGATCGTGACTAACATCCTGGCTAACACAGTGAAACCCCGTTTCTACTAAAAATACAAAAAATTAGCCAGGTGTGGTGGCATGCGCCTGTAGTCCCAGCTACTTGGGAGGCTGAGGGGCAGGAGAATGGCGTGAACCTGGGAGCTGGAGCCTGCAGTGAGCTGAGATCACGCCACTGCACTCCAGCCTGAGCAACAGAGCGAGACTTTGTCTCAAAAAAAAGAAAGTTACAGCACCTCACACCAGAAGGATTCGGCCATCAGTTCTGCTGATACACTGAGGTGGTCAGAGACCTGCTGAGCCCATCACAGCCTTGGGCTGGGAACCCTGCGCTAGAGCACAGAGAGCTGTGCCCCTCGCCTCGATCACACAGCTCCTCTTGTAGGCCTGCCTTCTGTGACCTGCACTAGCACGCTGGGGTTGGCCCTTGCTGAGCACAATGCTGAGCAGTGGTCACATGATGCAAGCTCTCACCGAACTGCCAGGCCCACTCTCTGCAAGGACTCATGGACGGGATTCAGGTGGCTCTGTTTCAGAGATACTTGTGTTTCTTATGAGCTATTGTTTCATCTTATATTTCAAGCCCACTACAAATCAGCATATTCCTCTCTTTGGCTGCTAAAAAAGTCCAATCGAATTTCCTCCTTGAGTTATATTTATAACCTACCCTTAGCAAAGATATAAGAATTATATGGCTGGGTGCAGTGGCTCACGCCTGTAATCCCAGCACTTTGGGAGGCTGAGGCAGGCAGATCACGAGGTCAATAGATCAAGACCATCCTGGCCAACATGGTAAAACCCCGTCTCTACTAAAAATACAAAAATTAGCCAGGCATGGTGGTGTGTGCCTGAAATCTCAGCTACTTGGGAGGCTGAGGCAGGAGAATCACTTGAACCCAAGAGGCAGAGGTTATAGTGAGCTGAGATTGCACCACTACACTCCAGCCTGGGCGACAGAGTGAGACTCCATCTCAAAAAAATAAAAAACAAAAATAAAATAAATAAACCTATGAGGAAAGTACAAAAAAAAAAAGAATTATATAAATGTTCTAGAAACAAGGAACTCTTCAACTGTTTTTATGAGGCTAAAACTTCCTAAGGACAAATGTACAAAAATTTCTAGGCCAAGAGCATTTATGAGCTATCATAAATGCAAAAATCCTGGATAAAACATGAGTAAATCAAATGCAGCAATGTATTTTACAAATAAGTGATTAAGTTAGATGTGCTGCAACAATGGAAGGAGAGTTAAATATGCAAAAATCTATTTTGTAACAGATGCTGGGAAGGTTGTGGAGAAAAAGGAATGCTTATACACTGTTAGTGGGAGTGTAAATCAGTTCAACCATGTGGAAGAGTGTGATGATTCCTCAAAGGTCTGAAGACAGCTAAACCATTTGACCCAGCAATCCCATTACTGCGTATATACCCAAAGGAGTATAAGTCATTCTATTATAAAGTCACGTGCACACATATGCTCATTGAAGCACTATTCACAATAGCAAAGACATGGAATCAACCTAAATGCCCATCAGTGATAGAGTAGATAAAGAAAATATGATACATATATACTATGGAATACTATGCAGCCACAAAAAAGAACAAGATCATGTCCTTTGCAGGGACGTGGATGGAGCTAGAGCCATCATCCTTAGCAAACTAACACAGGAACAGAAAACCAAATATTGCATGCTCTCACTTATAAGTGGGAACTAAGTGATGAGAACACACGGACCCAGAGTGGAACAACACATACTGGGGCCTATCGGAGGGTGGGCGGTGGGAGAGGATCAGGGAAAATAACTAATGGGAACTAGGCTTAATACCTGCATGAAATAATCTGCACAACAAACCCCCATAACACAAGTTTACCTATGTAACAAACTTGCACATGTACACCAGACCTCAAAAGTTAAAAAAGAGAACTTCTATTACAACAACAAAAAAATCTATTTCTAAACATATAAACTAAAAGAGAAAAACCTTATACGTGTAGACACAGAAAAAGAATTCTGAAAATACAAAAAAAATCTAATGCCTAGATAGTAAGAAAACTTAGCAAAGTAGGAATGTAGATGGTAGCTTTCATAATCCCTAACTGCTCCCAACAGCATGCCTGATGGTGAATTTTTGTTTTCTTTTTCTGATACAGGGTCTTGCTATGTTGCCCAAGCTGGCCTTGAACTACTGGGCTCAATCAATCCTCCCACCTCACCCTTCCAAGCAGCTGGGACTACAGGCGTGCGTCACCGTGCCTGGCTTTGAAATTTTAAAAGCATTCCATTTAAAGTCATACCCAAGGCAAGAGTCCCTGCTATCTTTGTTTTTATTCAACTTTGTACAAAAAGATCTAGCTAGCAGAGTAATGCAAGAAAAAGAAACAGATATATAGGAGTTATAAAAAGAAGAAACCAAACTGTCACTATTCACAGATACTATGATTATCCACAGAGAACAGCCAGAAATGGACAAATTATTAGCACCAATGATTTATTCAGCCAAGGCACTGAAAATCAAAACTGTATCTAGATAGCAAGCATATCTCTGCATACCATTAATACTTAAAAAATGTAATCTTAAAAATTACCATTTACAACTGCAAAAAAAAAAAAAAAAAAGGAAGGTACCTAACAATAAATCTAACAAGATGCTAGCTTGATGAAGAAAAAGATAAAATCTTTTTAAGGCCAGTAATGACAATCTTAACAAACAGAGTGGTCCATGTTCATAATAAGACTGATAGCGAGACACTGGCAATGTCCTCCTATTAATCTAGAACTCCAATTCAAAGTAATCCCTGGCTCCAATCAACAGACACAAAGGGGTTCCAAAGAACCTGACAAAATTGATTCTAAATCTATATGGAGAGCAAAAGCTAGAAAGAGCCAAGGCAATTTTGAAGAACTAGCTGGAGTCTCATCCTTTCAGATATCAGGGATAATTATAAAGTTGCAGTGCTTAAGAAAATACGGTCCTGGTACAGGGACAGAGCAAAGTGGCCAAAGGCAAAGAGCAGAGACAAAGAGAGAAAGGGCCGTATAGCCCAGAAGCTCCTGCCGTGTCCCTGAGGGCTGAGTCCCTTATGGGGCTCAGTGCTAGTTTCTGTCACATGTCGGGGGGGTATTAAATTATTTCCTTGTTCATTTGCATTACAGTATATGTCCACTGTAGCCCAAGAAGGAAAAATGATGTTAACTGCATACAATCCTACCCTGTAGTAAGTTATCATGGCAAATGACATGGCAATTGGTGTTTTAAATGTTTTATATTGTACAGAAATCTTTGGTGCATTATTACATAGGCATTTAAGAATATTTCGGAGATACCTGGGAAGATTGGTTGGGTTATTTGGGGAAAGGGAATGGGACGAAAAATCATTTTTTCCACTTAAAATAATGGAAATTGGGTCCCCACTATCCAAAAATTAAACCATTCAGTACATCCTCAGAAACACATTATCTGGAACACAAGGGAAGCCTGCAGTTATTTAATGCAACATACAGAAGTAATGAACCATAAACATTTTCATGGAAATAAACATGGCCAGGCGTGGTGGCTCATGCCTATAATCGCAACACTTTGGGAGGCTGAGGCAGGCCGATCACTTGAGCTCAGGAGTTCAAGACTAGCCTGGGCAACATGGCGAGACCCTGTCTCTACAAAAAAATTAGCCAGGTTGTGGTGGTGCATGCCTGTGGTCCCAGCTACTAGGGAGGTTGAGGTGGGAGGATGGCTTGAGTCCAGGAGATGGAGGGTGCAGTAAGCCAAGATTGTGCCAATGCACCCCCGCCTGGGTGGCACAGCCCGACCCTGTCTCAAAAAAAAAAAGAAAAAAGAAATAACAAACACTTTCAAACTGGTGGTTAGCTCTGGAGAGGAGAAAGGGATGAGGAAGAGTACCTGGGAGGCTTCAACTAAATATGTAATGTTTTATTTCTTAAACTAAGAGGTAGGAACAGAGATCAATTGTACTTTTTTGCTATGCCACATTAGAAACTCTCCTGGGTATATAATATACTGGATAATCTCATTTAATCTTCCAAGCTGCTTTATAAAAAACATTAATCCATTTTACCAAGGAAGAAACTGAGGCCTCCTCAGAGGAAGGTAAAGTTTGAACCCAGTTTGACTTCAAAGCTCTAGTACTTTCTATCACACAATTCATCACTAAAGGGTTTCAGAGTTAATCATTAAGACAGAGTTTCAAAGATCAGGACATAGGTAAATAACTTTTTTCTTTTCCCCTAAATTGTAGATTTAATGAGAATATATTTCCATCTGTTGAACTATTTCTTTCAGAAAAGCTAGACTATAACTGAAAAGGAGCTTTTTGCCCTACAGAGCACTAGGTTTAAAAAAGAACAAAACAGTACTCAGTAACCAGGTCTCTAAAATTCTCATCAGTCACCAACCTTGCCTGAAGGGGAACATGGCCACCCTGTTCCATCTCCCCAGCTTTCTTTCCCTCCCTTCCTCTCTTCCTCTCCCACTCATGTGGGACAAAGAGGGAGATTTTACAGAAGAATAAAAAGAAATAATTTCTTTAAGAACTCTTTGATCTGATCTGCTTTGAAACAAAGGGACTCTGAGAACCACATAAGACCCTGAAGTCAGAGTCTTATTTTTTAAAATTAAACTTTTCGAGTTAACTGTAGATTCACACATGCAGTTTTAATAAATACAGAAAGATCCAGAGAACCCTTTTCCCAGTCTCCCCTGATGGTACCATCCTAACTGTTATAGTATAATAACACAACCAGAATACTGACACTGATACAGCCAGGAAACAAAACAGTTCCATCACCACCCTAGTCCCGTTTTTAACCTGGGTGGTAATACCCAACTTGATGTTGAAAATCAGACTGCCTCTCAGCACAGAGGGATCCAATCTTCAGGACCACAGATAATGAGTCACAGGTGCTCACCCTTCTGCGCCTTGGCACCACCTTAGTAAGAAGTGACTTGGGAAGTTGACAGGCTCCAGTGGGACTCCCAACTGTCGAGCAATCGTCAAATAGAGCAGAGACATGCTGATTGGGATTCCTGTTCTGCGAATCAAAACCTAAAGCAGAAAAAATGCTTTTACTTCACTGGGATGAACTATACATTCTCATTCTTTCAATAAACATTCTCATTAGGCACCTATTTTGCATTGGGCATGATGCTCATTTGTGAGGCTTAAGTGAGTATTTCACTTATTTAGGTCAGGGGTCGGTAAACTATAGTCCATGGCAATTCCGGTCCACCGGCTATTTTTGTACAGCTTGTGTAAGAAAAAGTTTTGTTTTTCAATGTTTGAAAAAATAGTTAATACTATTCAAGGACATATGAAAGTAACATGAAATTCAAATTTCAATGACCATATATACAGTTTTGTTGGACACAACCACATTCAGCTGTTTTTACATTATCTGTGCCTCCTTTTACACCACAGTGGCAGAACTTGGTGGTTAACAACAGAGACCACATGGCCCTCAAAGCTGAAATAATTTTTTTTTGTTGTTGTTTTTTTGAGATGGAGTCCCACTCTGTTGCCCAGACTGGAGTGCAATGGCACAGTCTTGGCTCACTGCAACCTGCCATGTTCAGGCGATTCTCTTGCCTCTGCCTCCCAAGTAGCTGGGATTACAGGCAACCACCACGCCTGGCTAATTTTTTTTCTATTTTTAGTAGAAACGGGGTTTCACCATGTTGGCCAGGCTGGTCTCGAACTCCTGACCTCAGGTGATCCACCCACCTTGGCCTCCCAAACTGCTGGGACTGCAGCGTGAGCCACCACACCTGGCCAAAGCTGAAATAAGTTACTGCCTAGCCTTTTATAGGAAAAGATGGTCAAGCCCTGATTTAGGCCCTCCTTTTTCCAGAAAGAATTTAAAACTGTTTCAAGGAAAAGCGTGTACAATATAGCAAAATAAAAGTAGCAGATAGGGCAACAAAATAAATATGAAAATAGAACTAGGCAGAAAGCAAATAAAAAAGAAATATAACAGATGCAAACTTGACACAGCTGGGCCACAGGTTCCCCAAAATGGCTAGAGGCCAGTGCAAAAAGAGGACCCTGATTAGTTCCACAGTTTAGTGTCATGAGATACAAACCGACCAAAGAAGAGTCAGAGAATATCTACTTTTAGTCAAAAATCTATCTCAAGCGTTTGCACATGGAGGATACTCTACGAGAAAACAGACAAACTCCACAACAATATCCTTAAAGCAGAAGGAAAAATAAGTTTCATTGAGCACTCAGAGATGGAAGGCATGGTACTGGCCTTCAAGAATGTACGGTCTATCAGACAGAAGCTTAAAAAAATACATATAGGATGGGCACAGTGGCTCACACCTATAATCCCAGCGCTTTGGAAGGCCAAGGCGGGAGGATCACTTGAGGCCAGGAGTTTGAGACCAGGCTGGGCAACACAGCAAGACCTCATCTGTACAAAAAATAAAAAATTAGCCGGTATGGTGGCACATAGTCCGAGCTTCTCAGGAGGGTGATGCGGCAGGATCGCTTGAACCCAGGAGCTTGAGGCTGCAGTAAGCTATGATTGCGCCACTGCATTCCAGCCTGAGCAACAGAGCAAGACCCTGTCTCTAAAAAAAGAAAATAAAATTACTATACCTATATTACTATGGTAATATACTATGTACCTATATTTACCTGATGCATATATAAGTTTAGGGCATTATAGTAATCCATTCGATTCCCCTTGAACTTCAGTTGGTCGTAAAGGACATAGTTCATGGCATCCAGCACCTGGCTCTGAAGTTCTATTTCCATTATCATGGATGATTCACCTGAAACACAGAGATCTACTCTGGACCCAAGCACAAATAAGGTTGTGACAGGTGCCCCAAACTACCCACAAGATGAAGACATTGGTAATGGCCTAGCAATATTAATCAAGTGTTGCCAATCTAGGAAGCAGAAGGCAGTATGTATTTGAACTGTTTTAGGTTCAACACTTCAACCACGTAAACACGTGGTCACATCATTTTATCACTTTTTCGTGACATAATGGGAGCACACTAACAAATCTCTCAACTCAAAGTAACCAATTCCTCTAGATTTTCTTTCGTAAATACAGCTGGATCCAAAGCAATGCCACACCTGCCTTGAAGGCCAAGCTGGGGTGGCGACTGTTTATGCCCCGAAGAGTTTTGCAAACGAGCTCTACGATGCTGTCAATTTGGGCCTGGATGTCTTTGAGGCTGATATCGGAGAGAGGATTGCAGTACTGGTCAATATATACAGCACCTGAAAATGAACAAGAATTACCAAATAAATTCTTACGTTACCCTTTTCTTATTAGGTTGGCATTTTACCCTGGACATCCTGGGACATGGCTCTTTACACCATCCCACTGGATAAGCTTCATGTTTTGGCCGCGGACCTTACTGCTAACACACTGAGAAGGAGCAACAAACATTTTCATAACAAAGTAGCTTACACTTTTAAAAAAATAAATACACAAACCAAACTTCTCTCAGAAGTCATGGACTAAAAAACTGCATGGTATATGGCACAGTCTCATATTCTATTACAAAGAAAAGTAAATGACATCGAGGAGATCTTTTCAAGCTACTTCTCTCTCCCTAGCTCTTATAGGTTCCAAATCCAACAACTCTGAAAACTTAATGGTATAAGGCAGTTCCTTTAGAAAAAAAAAAAATTCTGAAAGCCCTCCATGACAGATGTGCCATTTCAACAGATTACACCTCTCAAGGGCGAACAGTAAATGGACTCTGGAGCTAACCCTACTTTCCAATGAGATAACAAATTATGCTCAGGGAACGTACAGCTGAAAAGCTGTACAAAGCACACTGCAGACAGTCTCTTAAGAATCACTCCTCGGCCGGGCGCGGTGGCTCAAGCCTGTAATCCCAGCACTTTGGGAGGCCGAGACGGGCGGATCACGAGGTCAGCAGATCGAGACCATCCTGGTTAACACGGTGAAACCCCGTCTCTACTAAAAAATACAAAAAACTAGCCGGCCGAGGTGGCGGACGCCTGTAGTCCCAGCTACTCAGGAGGCGGAGGCAGGAGAATGGCGTGAACCCGGGAGGCGGAGCTTGCAGTGAGCTGAGATCCGGCCACTGCACTCCAGCCTGGGTGACAGCGCAAGACTCCGTCTCAAAAAAAAAAAAAAAAAAAAAAAAAAGAATCACTCCTCTTCACAGTCTTAGGCAATTTTGGAAGCAGAGACTGAAGGGCTAACGGCATCATTTGGGTAAGGACACCGTTACGTGGGAAGCTCTCCAGTCACGTTAAATTCAAGAGATCCCAGACCAGCTCAGAACCTGGACCCCCTTACCAATGCTCCAGAGCTGAAAGCAGTTGAATGAGTGTCAAGACACCTCGACTCCAGTCCCAGTGTTGCCACCAGCCAGGGACTGGCTCCTGGGCCTCCATGGGCCCCAGCTTCCCTACCTGGAGGCTGAAGCAGTTTATGCTGCACATTTCTGAAGTCTGTTCTTTCCTAATGCTATGATTCCCAGACTTCTTTGATGGCATCAGCATTATTCTAGTCACTCACCAAGGATCAGAACCTTGGAGAGTCAACTGTCATTCACTCAACTACTAAACAATTTCCAATGGCTTCCCAATGCTTATGACACTGGTGTGGAAGTTCTTCGAAAATTATAACTTTGTATTTAGAAAATGAAAAAGGCGTATTTGTTTTCATACATAAGCTACAAATATATATATATATATATTTATATACTACTCTTAACTGTGAAATAACAGAAGATAGGATGCTTCTCAACTCCAGTATACAAATGAGGGGATTCTAGGGTGGTGAGATGTTTCACTTCCTTTTGGATGATACTAGGTTTTCATACACTTGATAAGCATTTACACTAAGCATTGTGGGGTACACAGTGATCCTAACACAAGGACCACAACACATGAAGCTTAGGGACTAGTTACAGAAACAAAATGTATACACAGGAAACAGAAAAATGCAAGACAGTTTACTATTAAATGCTGCTGTATCTCTGAGGTGAATAAAATCTCCAAGTAGTCAGTGGAAATTTAATGGAAGTGAGGCTTGAGCTGAATTATGGAGGGGAGTAGGATTTTCAAGAGGGATTATGAGGAGGAGGGATATCATGAATGAGGAAGTGAAGCCAGGTGTATTTGTGGGGCACCAGTCTAGACAATGGCCTGGCTGGAGCAAATGGGACATCCTGGAGAGTACGGAGCATAGGTCTGGACCAGATCATGCAGGGCAATGAAAAGCAGGTAGAGGTTTAATATAAAAGGGAAATCAGTTGTCCACACTGCAGGTTTCACATGCAGTGGTGAAAGCTAGGTTTCTAATTGGGCTGGCACTGATATATTGGCTGACTTGGAGGGAAGAGGGGATAATGTTCATGAAATCAAGTATTACTCAGAAAGTTGTTGCCAGGAGAGGCAGCCATAGACTGCATGAGACTAGTTATAGAAGCCAGCCAGGTGTGGTGACACTTGAGCACAGGAGTTTGAACCTAGCACAGGTGACACAGCAAGACCCCGTCTCTAAAAATAAATACATAATTTTTTTTAAAAATAGTAACAAAATAGGAACATGACTATGAGATACACTGGAATGCAAAAAAAATCAACAATCTGGTAAATCACCAGAGGTAGGGAATAAAAGTAAATGACCAGTCATATTTACATTTCATAACCATAATGTATGGGAATGTTTGTGTAATATTTTAGGAATTCAAAATCATTTAAAAAAAATGGAAGTCTCACTTTGTTCCTGTTCAACTTAATAAGAACAAAAAGATTCTCCACTCCTTTCTTCTTGCCTGTCCACTCAACTTCTTCCTTCTCACCTTTCATTATGGACAAGCAGACTCACTGATGCCCAAGAACATTCTGTCCTCAATAAACTCCAACCCGGGAGGTTAAGGGATTTACTGAAGGTCACAGGGAGACAAAATTGGATACATTTACTTCTGATTTGGAAATTATGCCTTAAAGCTCAGAAAAATAGGAATTTACTTCATTAGCTAAAGTATCACTCTCACACTTTAAGCCAATGATGCATCTTTAAAAAACACTATTTCTTTAGTGGACTTTGATAAAATCTTAGCTCTAAATTTAATAGTTTGAACTACCTCATTGGTCAGGCCCTATAATCCAATCTGCAGAAGCCCACGAAACATGATTTACTTTTCCACTTTACCACAAGGAACACAACGATTCCCTCTGCTGGTCTTAAAAAACTAATCAGTTACCTATAGAAATACTACTGTCCACATATATGGGAAAATACCCACCTTCAAGATATGACTCATAGTCATCTGGCTGCTGAAGAAAGGCCTTAAGATTATTTAAAATTTTCTGTTGCCGCAGGTAGTAAAGAATTTTTTTCGCGTAGTATTTCCAGGTCAAAGCTTTTCTGGAAACAAACAAGTCAGTAAGAATTAAGATTTGAAAATTTTCAGTTATCTATTTTTTACATTACACTAACATACCATGTAGTTTGCTGAACAAGAAAAATATGATTGGTTCATTATCTTATAATAATTATAATGGAAGTAGATAGCAGTCTTTGAATTGTAATATAATACTAAATTAGTTGTACTGAAATTGGAGGAACAGTTATCCGCCTGGCTTCAGACTTACTTGCCTGGATCTTTGGTAAAAGGAAATGGAAGAGCAGCCTGAAAAAGGAATTGAGCTGGGGAAGGTTCAGAAGATGGGGAGGCATCTAGAATCCTTTGCTGGTCCCCCTGCTTGGGCCACTTGGGCCTGGGCACTCACTGCCACAGTGAGTTCCTCATGGCTTCACATATTATGAAAACTCCTATTTTCCAGACCAGAGTTCTCTCTTGAACTCCAGACCTGTATATCAACTATTATCCATCTACTCTACATCCCGCTTAGAGAGCTGAGCACCTTCATCTTTCTTCCCCTCCCAGAGTCACCCTCATCTCAGATCAAGGCATCTCCATCATTCTAGTAAGGCCAAAAACCTGCAAGTCATACTGGATGCCTTGCTTTCTCTCATAAGCCATACTCGAGACCTGTCAGCCAAAGCTATCAGTACTATCTTCAAATTACATCCAAAATGTGCACACTTCCCAATTACTCCCACACGCCACCATCAGCATTTCTCTGTGTTGCAGCAACATCCTCCTACCTCGGCTTCCCACTTCAGACCTGGCCCCTCCATTCTATCCTCAATACGGCAGCCAGAGCACTCCAGTAACATGTACAGTCATGTCACCCAATCCTCGACTCCAAGTCTCCAGTGGTTTCCCACCTTGCTCCAAGAAAAAGCCCAGTCCTAATGAGGACCTAAAAGGTCTCTTGAACTCTTGCCCCATTACCTCTCTGACCCCAATTCCTGCCACTCCCCCTCAGTCCAGCCACCCAAGCATTCCAGCTGTTCCTTTACTCTCCAGCGGGTGCTCACCTTAGTGCCCTGTTCCTTCTGCCTGGTACATTCTCCCCGGAGACTGCAGTCTGTTCTCACCTCCTCCTAGGTTTCAACTCAAATGTCCCCTTGAGTAAGGCCCCCTACATTATTTTAAATGGCACCACCTCACCATTCCCCTGTCTTCTTCCCCGATTATATTTCTCTATAGCATTTTTCATTTTCTAATGTAACCAATTTCTTATTTTTCTTAGTGCCTATCTCCCCCACTACAGTATAAGCCCCATGAAGGCAGGGATTTTTTTGTGTGTTGTTCATTGCTGTATCCCCAGTGCCTAGAATAGCGTTTGGCACATAGTAGATGTTCCATAACACTTGTTGAGTGAATAAAATTCTTCACCACATATCCCAAATATATATGGGGATTATAAGAAATAGGAGAGAGACAGTGATGAAACTTATCTGGCTGACATCATGAAGAAACAAACAACTTGCCAATCTTGAGGGAGGTCAATGAAAACCTGCAGAATGATCTATGTTTTATCTACTTTTTAATCTTTGAGTTGTACAACACATCAGTCTAGAAAATTGTGTGAAACAAACAAGTAGCTTAATGAATCATTATAAGACACATTCCTGGATCTACCACTCTTGCCAAGACAGAAAATTTTGTGGCCAGCACGGTGGGTGGCTCACGCCTGTAATCCCAGCATTTTGGGAGGCCGAGGTGGGCGGATCACAAGGTCAGGAGATCGAGGCCATCCTGGCTAACACAGTGACACCCCATCTCTACTAAAAATACAAAAAATTGGCCGGGCGTGGTGGTGGGCGCCTACAGTCCCAACTACTCGGGAGGCTGAGGCAGGAGAACGGGGTGAACCCGGGAGGCGGAGCTTGCAGTGAGCCAAGATGGTGCCACTGCACTCCAGCCTGGGCGACAGAGGGAGACTCGTCTGAAAAAAAAAAAAAGAAAGAAAAAAGAAAACTTTGCAAACAGCCAAGAAGCCCTCTGGGGCCCCCCTCAACAATAATCACAAACCACACCTCTATGATTATCACTTTCTTGCTTTTCTCTTTAGTATTACCATGAAATATGCATCCCTAAACAGGCGAGTCTGTTTTGATGTCTTTTAAATCTCTTAATCTACAGGATCCTCCTCCATCTTTTTTTCCCCTTGCAATTTATTTGCTGAAGAATCTGAGTTGTTAGACCTGCAGTTTCCCATCATCTGGAATTTGCTGACTGTACCCACATGATGTAGTTTAACATGTTCTTCTGTCTTCTGATCGCCTGTAAATTGGATGTAGAGGCTACATGAGATACAGATTTCATTAATTTAGCAAGACAACTTCATAGAAGGTAGTGCATTCTCCCATCAGGAGGCAATAATGCCTGGGTGTCTCTTTTGTGATGTCAGCAGCACTGCTACGCAATGTCTTGATCTGTTAATTCATTTGACATTACAAAGTGGTGACATTAGAATTCAACCAACCCTTCTTATTTCATTAGCTGTGATACTTCTGTAAGGAAAAACCTCCATGGAAAAGGCAGGATAAATGCTGATATCTTCCATTTACAATTTTTTTTTCAAAATAATGATGTGGGTTTCTATTTATTCTTCAAAGGTGACCAATTGTTTTTAGTATGATTATGAACTCATCGAGCTAAGCATATTCGACGCATTTCAATCCATTCCTGTTATTATCCACACTGATGCTCAAACTGTCACATCTTTGGCCACTGGAAGCCTCTTCACATTGGTTCCTCAATACTTCCGACATAAAGTAGTGTCAGTTTTCTTACTATCTGGTTAGGTTTCCAGGATGCTCCAGGCTCATCTTTTAAAATCCTTGCATTGGACACAGAACCAGTCTTTCTTCAAAAACCCTGGCTTCTTCTGTGGAAAATGTTGTATCAAGATGACAATCTGGATACCAGGGAAGATCAATTCCACTAGGTTGGTTATTGTTTCTAGATCTTTTCAGTGGACACACCTAGGAAGCCTAGTGTTTATGTGCACTTGTGTGTACATGTACATATGCACATGCACTTACATACACCTACATGCATTTAAACATAAAATATCTTTTGAGTTCATACTGACACTTCTAATTCAAAAATATATGGCTCTGACCTTCTATCTTATATCTATGTCTTCTTTATTCCGGGAGAATTCTGCTTCTCCAGGATATCACAGGTGATAAAATTAGAATATCACATTGTTATTCATTTACTTCATTCCACAGCTCTCTCTCATACACACACACCAGCCCTCAGAATAACAAGACTAATGTTCTTATCACTTTTGAGACGGAGTCTCGCTCTGTCGCCAGGCTGCAGTGCAGTGGTGTGATCTCGGCTCACTGCAATCTCTACCTACCGGGTTCAAGCTATTCTCCTGCCTCAGCCTCCCAAGTAGCTGGGATTACAGACAGTGTCACCCCACCAAGCTACTTTTTTTTTTTAAGTATTTTAGTAGAGACGGGGTTTCACCATGTTGGCCAGGATGGTCTCAATCTCCTGACCTCATGATCTGCCCACCTCAGCCTCCCAAAGTGCTGGGATTACTCATCACTTTTATGATTACTGAAAACAGGTAAATATTTTGCATATGTTCTCCCCCACTGTCCATTCATTTATTTAAACAGATGCATTGTATTTATACTGACATGTCTTACAGACATTACACATGCAATACTTTCTTCCCTAGAACCCTCATTTGAATTTAAATCGACAAATACATATTTAGTGCTCACTGCCCGTGTTTTTCTGTTTTTTTTTTGGTCGGGGGTGGGGGGAGTGGTTTTTGGTCATTTGAAATTCATTTTCCAGGAGATTTCTCAGGAAGGACTGAAAAGTCACTGAATTCTTGTAAGTTGTTAAGTTTGTGTGTACTCTTCATATCTGGAAGTCAGTTTGGCTGGATATAAAAATCCTTGGCTGACATTTTCCTTAGATCATTGAGTATCTTAAATAAGTTATTTTTTCCTTTGGCATAAAAAATTCTGTTGAAAAGTCTGATGATATTCTCATTTTCTTTTCCTTATAAATGACTTTATCTTTTTTGCTTGGATGCTCAAAGGACTTTCCTGTCTTTAAAATCCAGCAATTTTACTAAAATATGTCTCAGTATTGGTCATTCTGGGATACTTTTCTCGGGTACAACGTATGCATTTATTTATCTATCTATCTATCTATCTATCTATCTATCTATCTATCTATCTAATCCATCTATCTATTTATTTGAGACTGAGTCTCACTCTGTCACCCAGGGTGGGGTGCAGTGGCACAATCTCAGCTCACTGCAACCTCCGCCTTCCAGGTTCAAGCAATTCTCTTGCTTTAGCCTCTTGAGTAGTTGGGATTACAGGCATGCCATGCCCGGCTAATTTTTTGTATTTTCAGTAAAGACGAGGTTTCTCCATGTTGGCCAGGCTGGTCTCGAACTCCTGACCTCAGGTGATCCGACCGCCTCAGCCTCCCAAAGTGCTGGGATTCCAGGTACGAGCCAGCACGCCCGGCCCAGTGTATGCCCTTTTACTATGCTGTTTCTAATCTTTATTGTAGGGCATCCTCTTTTTTAAGACCACATAGCACATCATAAACACAAACTGATTTCCAACTGATGCTTTAGTATTTATGGAAACTACACTTTTTCCTTCCCATGATTTCCATATCCAAACCACAAGCATTTGCCAGGAATGAATACAAATAGGGTCTTCCATGAAAACTGATATCCCAAAATATTTTTAAATGTGGGGTATTCTATCATTTAAAAACAATCTTATTTGTTTGTTGGCTCGCACTTATAGTCCTAGCACTTTGGAAGGCCAAGGTGGGAGGATCACTTGAAGCCAAGAGTTCAAGACCAGCCTGGGCAACATAGTGAGACACTGTCTCTACCAAATAAAAATTAGCCAGGCATGATGGCACATGCCTATATTCCTAGCTACTCAGGAGGCTGAGGCCGGAGGATCCCTTGAACCCAGGAGTTCAAGTTACAGTGAGCCATGATTGCACCACTGTACTCCAGCCTGGGCAACAGGATGAAACCCTGTCTCAAAAAATAAACAGGGCTGGGCATGGTGGCTCACACCTGTAATCCTAGCACATTGGGAGGCCAAAGCAAAAGGATCCTTTTTTTTTTTTTTTTTGAGACCAAGTCTGTCGCCCAGGCTGGAGTGCAGTGGCGCAATCTCGGCTTACTGCAACCTCAGTCTCCTGGCTTCAAGCACTTCTCCTGTCTCAGCCTCCCGAGTAGCCAGGATCACTGACCTCAAGTGATCAACCCGCCTCGGCCTCCCAAAATGCTGCGATTACAGGTGTGAGCCACCATGCCTGGCCGGGAAGATCTCCTGAGGCCAGGAGTTTAATACCTGCCTGGGCAACAAAGCAAGACTCCATCTATACAAAAAATAGAAAAAATTAGCCAGGTGTAATGGCAAGTGCCTGTAGTCCTAACTACACGGGAGGCTAAGGCAGGAAGATCACTTGAGCCCAGGGGTTTGATTCTGCAGTAAGCTATGATTGTGTCATGGCATTCCAGCCTGGGTGACAGAGTGAGACTCTGTTTCTAAAACAAACAAACAATCCTTTTTTAAGGTCAAAATATATGTGTTGGGCCAAGGGGTAACCTATTCGTATTTATTTCTAAAAAGACTATAATATATGTCTTTACTGGATATGCATTTTCATCACTTTTGGGAATCTGATACGTAAAATGGCAGTACTTCATTGTTGTTTAACACTTCTATTTTTTTTTTGAGACGGAGTTTCACTCTTGTCGCCCACGCTGGAATGCAATGGTGTGATCTCAGCTCACTGCAACCTCCACCTCCCGCGCCTCCCAGGTTCAAGCAATTCTCCTGCCTAAGCCTCCCGAGTAGCTGGGATTATTGGTGCCTGCTACCAAGTCCGGCTAATTTTTGTATTTTTCTGTAGAGACAAGGTTTCACCACGTTGGCCAGGCTGGTCTCGAACTCCTGACCTCAGATGATCCACGGACTCAGCTTCCCAAAGTGCTGGGATTACAGGCGTGAGCCACTGCGCCCGGCCTATTTAATACTTTTTGAATAGAGCATTAAAGGGTTTTTTCCATGATTGTTAGCCATTAGGATTTGTTCTTCTGTGAATGCCATCCTCCTAACCTTTGCACGTTTTTCAGTATCTCTTGAGTTCTACTGACTTCATTCATGGTCTCTTGGCCATATAGAAGTGTCTGCTCTTTCACCGCCTCCGCATTGTCATTCTTGGTTAAGGTGGTCTCCCTAGACTATATGAAGTTCCCTATTTTCTTAAGGAATGTTCACTGTGATCACTTAAAAATTTCAGTTGTTTAATCCTTTGGAAAAATGTTTGCATATGATGCACGTTTTCCTTTCTTCCAGATGGATATTCAGTTATGTCCAGTACCATTTCTTTAAAAATCCATTTTTTTCCCTCTGAGTTTAAATATATTAAATTATCTTTTATTCTGGGATGCATCTGTCAATTATCCTCTGCTACTGATGCAGCTATTTTTATTGAATTACTGTGCTGTTTGGATTATAAGTAGCTTTCTAAGATGGCCTAATATCTAGTGATGCCAGTTTCCCATTATGATTACTAAAAGATTGTTTTTTGGCTCTTCTTGTGAATTTAGTCTTCTGTATATATTTTATGACATCTAAATGAAAGAAAAGAAAAAAGCAAAACAACCCCCCCTGCTCACCACCCCCCAAAAAAAGACTTTGTTTGAATCCTAATTGGAATGACACTAGGTTTATATATTAATTTGGGGAGAACTGACATTTTTTGTGACAGTAAGTCTTCACATTCCAGGACATGCTATCTATTTTATGTCTTTCTTTTTTTTTTTTTTTTTTTGAGACGGAGTCTGGCTCTGTCACCCAGGCTGGAGTGCAGTGGCGCGATCTCGGCTCACTGCAAGCTCCGCCTCCCGGGTTTATGCCATTCTCCTGCCTCAGCCTCCCAAGTAGCTGGGACTACAGGCGCCCGCCACCTCGCCCGGCTAGTTTTTTGTATTTTTTAGTAGAGACAGGGTTTCACCGTGTTAGCCAGGATGGTCTCGATCTCCTGACCTCGTGATCCGCCCGTCTCGGCCTCCCAAAGTGCTGGGATTACAGGCTTGAGCCACCGCGCCCGGCCTATTTTATGTCTTTCAATAACAACCTATAGTCTGAACTGGGAAACCCATTCCCAAGACTACTGCCTAGAAACATCACTCCTCACAGTGACACAAAATGGAAAAATAAAGTGGTTGTCCATCTATAGGAAAATCATGTAGGCCGGGCACAGTGGCTCACGCCCATAATCTTAGCACTTTGAGAGGCTGAGACCGGCAGATCACCTGATATCAGGAGTTTGAGACCAGCCTGACCAACATGGTGAAACACCGTCTCTACTAAAAATACAAAATTAGCCGGGTGTGGTGGCAGGCACCTGTAATCCCAGCTACTCGGGAGGCTGAAGCAGGAGAATCTCTTCGACCCAGGAGGCAGAGGTTGCCAAGATCGTACCACTACACTCCAGCCTGGGCAACAAGAGTGAAATTCCATCTCAAAAAAATAAAAATAAAAATAAGTAAATAAATTATGTAACGCACCACAGAAGAGTAAGTAGACATTAACAAAAGTGATTTTGATGTTTTACCCACTGAAGGGGATGGATTTCCATAACGTACTGTTGAATGAGAAAACACAATATAGAAAAGTACCTATTATGTGATCCCAATTTTGTGCAATAACGATCCCTTCCCATACTCATCACTGTCAGCCAGCATGAAGAATGCAACCTGGGCTGTTATCAAGAATTACAGAGGTGGCGGCAGGAAAGGCCAATGTAAACAGAGGGAATAGGGAGGAAAAAGGAAACAGCATAAATAAGAAAAAAACCCAGTCTGTACTAAACATCAAACCAAAACAACCAACAAAGTATGTATGAGGTTCCATTTATGTACTTAAAAGTACATATGCACATTAAAAAAACACAAGTCAGCTTTTATTTTGAAGACTGCACAATACTGACTACTAGATCATACTTCAATTCATTTATAGATAAACCAAAATAGAAATGGAAAAATGACCTCTGCATCTGAACTCATCCAAGGCCTAGAATAGTGACACATCTTACCTCTACCCACAGTTGTTCCACTGATAGATATTTCTCTCTCCTAAATCCCCTTTAAAAAACAACAGAAATATTTTATCCCTTGTTTGTGAGATATTTCGCAAAGATTCCTTTTAAGGAAGATGTTAAACTAGCATTCTTATCTTCCATCACTAGAAAGTTTTCAGAACTTTTAGAGCAGAAAGTCTTTTCCACAGGCAAGTTAGGCTGGAAGCCCAGTCATCTTTCAGGTAAAAACTGGAAATTAACCCTCACAGCAGAAAATAAAAGGCATATGAAATTTTAAGTAATAACCAAGAAATAAGGGGTTCTTCTTGATCAGGTGAGTCCCTTAGTACACAGTTTTCTGACTGGAAGATAAAAGAAAGGCTCACCCAAAGACCTACAGTGTTCAAAGACCAAGGTAAGATTATTTTGTACCACAATTCAGAAATTGTAAAAAATCATCCATTAAATTAAGACATGCCTAAGAAATTATTATTTTTAAATTAAAAGATTCAATTCATGATAGGCAAATTTGGTAGTAAGTGGAGAGGTAATAATGAAGGAAGCATGATTTCTATTACCAGAAGGTTTCTTTTTTTTTGAGACGAAGTCTCGCTCTTGTCCCCCAGTCTGGAGTGCAATGACACGATCTCAGCTCACTGCAACCTCCGCCTCCTGGGTTCAAGTGATTCTCTTGCTTCAGCCTCCCGAGTAGCTGGGATTACAGGTGCATACCACCACACCCAGCTAATTTTTTGTATTTTTTTAAGTAGAGATGGAGTTTCACCATGTTGGCCAGGCTGGTCTCGAACTCCTGACCTCAGACGATCCACCCGCTTCGGCCTCCCAAAGTGCTGGGATTACAGGCGTGAGCCACCGTGCCCAGCCTATTACCAGAAGGTTTCTAAACAACACAACAGATACAAGGGTCCGGAGCACAGTATTTGACCCACAATAAAGCTAAACATTAATTCCATTTTCTTTCCAAAAGGATTTTTGTAAGGTTTCTTTATATGTCAATTGTCTTGGTGTATCTACCTAATATACACAGAACTTTTCAAAACTGTAACTATGACCAGGCGTGAAATATTTGGAATCACATGTTCCAGGGTTTAGCCACACAGAAATTACAGCAATTTATTCCGGACTTATTAAAACAAACAAATCCCTGCTAAAGCTATGGCTTACCTTCCTTCCATATTTAGGATACACACCAGTTCATCCTCAAAAAAAATCTCTGGTCCTTCAAGGTTCTCAATGTCACTGAAGCCATTACAAGGAACCTATGAAGAAGACATATACAAGTAGGCCTCAATTATGAGTATTGATGCAACTGTCACTCTCACAAATTTGAGTTGAAATAAAGATGTCCACTACTAAAGACAGTGCTAACAGTTATTCTACACTACCTTGCACTACCAGTCATGGGTAGAAAATAACATAAAGTAACAATAATTTACTGAGATCTTCTTGTTATTTGCAATCAATTATGTTTTCATAGACTAGAATTTCTGAAACTGCCAACTCAGAGTTCTAATGTAAAGAAAACTAGCTCTGGCCAGGCACAGTGGTTCCTGACTGTAATCCCAGAACTTTGGGAGGCCAGGGCAGGCGGATAACCTGAGGTAAGGAGTTTGAGACCAGCCTGATCAACATGGTGAAACCCTGTCTCTACTAAAAATACAAAATTAGCCAGGCATGCCTGTAATCCAGCTACTTGGGAGGCTGAGGCAGAAGAATCACTTGAACCCGGGAGGCAGAGGTTACAGTGAGCCGAGATTGCGCCATTGCACTCTAGCCTGGGCAACAAGAATGAAACTCCGTCTAAAAAAAAAAAAAGCAGCAGCAGCAGCCGGGTGTGATGGCTCATGCCTGTAATCCCAGCACTTTGGGAGGGCGAGGCAGGCAGATCACCTGAGATCGGGAGTTCGAGACCAGCCTGACCAACATGGAGGAAACCCTTTCTCTACTAAAAATACAAAATTAGCCAGGCATGGTGGTGCACGTCTGTAATCCCAGCCACTCAGGAGGCTGAGGCAGGAGAATCGCTTGAACCCAGGAGGCAGAGGCTGCAGTGAGCTGAGATCGCGCCACTGCACTCCAGCCTGAACAAGGACTAGAACTACAAAATCTCCTAATGACTACTTCACATAGTCTATGCTGTACTCAACTAAGAGAAGAGGGCCCGGGAGGTAAGCCTAGTAGATCAGGCAGCTCCTGTAATCCACTGGGCATGTTTTCTCCTCTGTAAATTCAGGTGCAAATGGCTTTAAGGTTTTCTCAGTTAAGGCCTGGCGTGGTGGCTCACGCCTGTAATCCCAGCACTTTGGGAGGCTGAGGTGGGCGGATCACCTGAGGTCAGGAGTTCGAGACCAGCCTGACCAACATGGAGAAACCCCGTCTCTACTAAAAATACAAAATTAGCCAGGCGTAGTGGTGCATGCCAGTAATCCCAGCTACTCGGGAGGCTGAGGCAGGAAAATCACTTGAACCTGGGAGGCAGAGGTTGCAGTGAGCCGAGATCACGCCATTGCACTCCAGCCTGGGCAACAAGAGTGAAACTCCGTCTCAAAAAAAAAAAATCTTCTCAGTTTAAAATTCTATGGCTTCTCTCAGTCTTCTTTTTGCAAGTAGCCAGAACATTTCAGGTCAACCTGTGTGCATTCCGAGAACACAGGAACACCAAGATCCTGGGCCAAAGCAATCACCCACCCACAGATTAATGTTAAGTATGCTCCCGCTGTGTTCAAAGTCCTTGACATACTTCTAATTAAGCAGTGGTACAGGGAAAGGGGGAGCTGAGGAAAAAACACAACAATCCATCATTATTACACAGAGGCACAGACTGTTCAAAACATACACAAAACCAGCTGGACTAGAGGAGGTTGCAGGCTCATAGTCCATGACCAATTGCACCAAACATAGCTAGTACCAAAATCTACGTATGTGCAAACACATTCAGATCAGCATTTACAATTTGTGATTACGAATGCTTTTAGCCAGGGCATGGCTTCTCCAAAGTAGAATACAAATTTTGTTTATTCTAACACTAATAAATATTTATAGAAACCAATTACACTAAGGAAGGTCTATTTGTATTCTCCATAGGGGAAAACATTCAAATTTGTCCAAAGTTCAAATTTTCCCTTTCAAAACTTGAAGAGCCTTGAAAACATTTCAAATTATGAACTCCATTAACTAACAGTAAATAAAATTACAGAATCCAAAGGAGTCTTTAGTAAAACACAAAAGAGAAATAAATCAGATCGGCTCTATTTCTAGAACCCCAACCAGAAATAAATATCTAATAGTTTGTTGAACTCAAAACATTAGTGTGGATTATTTTCCAGAGTTACAAAAAGGGATGAGAACATACAGAAACTTCCGTGAGGCCTGGCATACGCCTGTAATCCCAACACTTTGGTTTGCCGGGGCCGGCGGATCACTTGAGGCCAGGAGTTCAAGACCAGCCTGACCAACATGGTAAAACCCCATCTCTACTAAAAATACAAAAATTATCCAGGTATGGTGGCACATGCCTGTAGTCCTGGCTACTCGGGAGACTGAGACATGAGAATTGCTTGAGCCCAGGAGCAGGAGGTTGCAGTGAGCTGAGATTGTGCCACTGCACTCCAGCCGGGGAGACAAAACAAGACTCTGTCTCAAAAAAAGAAAAAAGAAACTTCCATGAGACGTTTTGAAGAAAGAAAGAAAAAAAAAAAAACCAAAAAACCCACCATGTATTTCAGCAATATTAAAAAAAAGCAAACAAAAACTTTTCAGGGATAATGAATGAAAGACAATTTATTTCAGGGACTAGTAACTCTGATTTGTAGGTAGCTTTTAATTCTCTGTTACCTTAACAAATAATGCAGTTCACTACTGGTTAGAACCTGCAAAGCCAGAGAGAAGAACCACATTAATTTCGTCAACCCTTCTGGGAAAACAACCGGGAGAAATTTATAGTGTTCAATCATTGATGATTCCCCAAATAACGCAGGGGTTGCAAACAAAATCCGTTGAACCCACTTGAGAAATAATGCTGATCTGGACTTCGTCTACATTGTGCTGCGTGGGTCCCTCCCTGCTCCCTCCACCCCCATTCTCTCTCTGGCTTTAGAAAAGTAAAGCTGGCACAGACAAATGGCTTCGTGTTGTTGGATAGGAGAAAAAGGACACAATGACTCTTGCAGCCATCTAAGTGAGTAAGGGATTGTGAGAGCATTGAAAAGGGAGATACGAAAAAGAGCTGGATGAGCTCATGCCTGCAGACCCAGACACATACACCAGCAGGCCAAAGCTTAGAGCCACATCAACAGATCCTTACGTGCTCTGAAAAGAACCTCTTTGAGAACGAGGCTACAATCTTCCGCGCTTCCAACCCAGCTTTTTGCCGAACTTTATACTCTTCCAACCAATTGACGTAGTCGGTGGGGCTGTAGTGTTTCATAAGGGAAGGCCACCTACGAGGAGAGAAACACCCCCTCAGCTTTACAGAGACTCAAAGGCAGGCGGCCACGAATCCAAGGCAGCCTTGGAAACAGGGACAGCAGCGGGGTCCCGTGGTAAGAGGGACCCCGGCGAGGGACCTAGTTCAAAACCCCACCGGCATTCACTCACTCACTCCTGGTGTGACCTTGGCGTAGCGGCATGAATGATGTCTCCATTCCCCATCTCTAAAATGGGGACAGTTGTAATAACAATAATAATAATAATGACAATGACAGTGAGTATTCATTGAGCGCCTCCTAGGAGCCGGGGCCCTGCGTGCGTGCCTCCCGCAGATCATCTAATTTAATAACCACGGTGAAAGGTCTAATGATCACCACCACTCAAAGTCTATGAACGAGGCTCAAAAAAAGGGAAGTCGCTACCCCCAAGGTCACAGAGGGAGTGTGCAGGGCCAGATTTCATCCCGGGGCCACGCTGAAATCTGTGCCGTCCACAACCAGCCCGGGGATGCTGCGCCCGCCCGATCGATGCATCACTGGGTCCATGTAAACATTTCAGCCCGGAGTCGGGCACAAAAGAAGCGCGCAAAAGGGACGAGCCGCGCCGCCGCCAGCGTCACCCTTGACCGAGGGCCCGGCTGCGAGGCGCTCACAGATGCGCCATTTGGGGACCCGGGGGTCCGCCTGGCGTGGCCCCGCAGGGTCCGGGGCCTGGAGGCCTTTGTCTGTCTGTCCGCGGGAAGGGGTCCGGGGTGGGGTTCGCGCTCGGGGCGGCCGCGGGGAGCGAGCGGGGCGGCTGCCCGGCCCCGGGGGGCGCGGGGCGGTGGGCGCGCAGCCGGGGCGCGGGGCTGCTGGCTCACCTCACCCGGAACTGCTCCTTCCACACCTTCCCGCTGCTCTGGCACAGCTCGCGCAGCCGCCGGCAGGTGCTGGAGACACGGCCAATGTCGGCGGCCGTCAGCGAGCCGCAGCACAGGATGTACTCCAGCACCTCACCCGGCAGGTTGACCAGGCAGCTGAGGCCCGCTACCTCCGGCGCGGCCTCCTCCGGTAGCGCCGGCACCACCTCCATCGCGCTGTCGACTGCTGCCGCCGCCATCTTGTCCGCGTACCTGGGGCCGCGCGCGCGCGCGCGCGAGAGGGTCGGGGAGCCCCGCCTGGCCCCGCCTACTGGTCTTGGGGGCGAGTCGTGTGATCGCTCCGCCCACCCGCGGGCCACACCTCCCCTGCATCAGCCGGGGTCCGCGCGGGTGGCAGCGCCGAAAAAGGAGGACATAATTGCGCTCTGTGCTTGGAGCCGGCAGCGCAAGCCGCCTCTAGTCTGGGACAACAATAGTAGCATTGATTCTTTTAAACGTAATTAATGTTTAAAATTAACAAATAAAAATGGTATCTATTCTTACGCGTGCTGAGCACTTTCTGTGCGCATTGGACCTTCCCCAATTAACCTACGAACTTTCTCCTCATATTACAAACGGGGAAACTGAGGTTCGGAGAGTGAGAGGGCTTGCTCAGGATCCCTTGACTTGGATTTTTTTTTTTTTCCGCTTTCGGACGGAGTCTCGCTCTCGCCCAGGCTGGAGGGCAGTGGTGCTATCTGTAATTAGTGTTTAAAATTAACAAAAATGGTATCTATTCTTATGCGTGCTGAGCGCTTTCTGTGAGCATTGAACCTTCCTCATTTACCCTAGGAACTATCTTTCTCGACATATTACAGACGGGGAAACTGAGGTTCGGAGAGTGAGAGGACTTGCTCAGGATCCCTTGTCTTGGATTTTTTTTTTTTTTCCTTTGGGACGGAGTCTCGCTCTCGCCCAGGTTGGAGTGCAGTGGCGCTATCTCGGCTCACTACAACCTCTGCCTCCCGGTTTCAAGCGATTCTCTTGCCTCAGCCTCCCGAGTGGATGGGATTACAGGCGCGCGCCGCCACACCCAGCTAGTTTTTGCATTTTTACTTTTTTTTTTTTTTTTTTGAGACGGAGTCTCACGAGCCACCCAGGTTGGAGTGCAGTGGCCGCGATCTCGGCTCACTTCAACCTCCACCTCCCTGGTTCAAGCAATTCTCCTGCCTCAGCCTCCCTAGTAGCTGGGATTACAGGCGCCCGCCACCACGGCAGGCTAATTTTTGAATTTTTAGTAGAGACAGGGTTTCACCATGTTGCTCAGGCTGGTCTCGAACTCCTGACCTCAAATGATCCGCCCACCTCAGCCTCCCAAAGTGCTGGGATTATAGGCGTGAGCCACCGCGCCCGGCCCTTTGTCTTGGACTGTATTTCAGATCTGCTTGACTTTTGCTTGTCGGTAATCTTAACCATATGATGTAATAATAACAATATTCTTGAGTGAGTGCTATGGGAAGCCCTCTATGATAGCGTAGGGGAGTAATAATCCTCAAATCTGTGCCCTGATTTTAGGCTAATAGAGGGCAGGCAGAGAGCTCTCCTGTACTGGTTTCTTAATTGTTTCCAGCTCAACAGTTCTTCATATTTGGGGGAGCATAGTCTGACCTCCCACAATAGGTACCACAGTTATACCTATTCTACAGAAAAGGTAAAGTTCCTCCAGGTGGCAGTCACTGGTTCAAAGTCACAGAGACAAAAGTGCTAGAGCCTGGATTTGAGTCTTCAACGCAGGAGTTATCACTCAGGATTGGGTGGGTAGTCTCAGGATCTGCACATTAAAAAAAAAAAAAGTTTAGTTCAGTGCCAAAGCCCTGTGTTGTGTGCCCTGGGGATACAGGGGTGAGAAAAATGGAGTCTTTGCTCCAAAACCTCAAAGTCCAATTACATTTAGAAGGATCTGTTGTTAGTACATGGAGGCTTCAATGAAGTACTCCCGGCAACTTGGAAATCAACTGGATATTGGTTTTGTTTGTTTGTTTGTTTTTTGAGACAGAGTCTCTCTCTGTCGCCCAAGCTGGAGTGCAATGGCATGATCTCGGCTCCCTGCAACTTTGGCCTCCAGGGTTCAAGAGATTCTTCTGCCTCAGCCTCCCAAGTAGCTTACAGGTGCATGCCACCATGCCTGGCTAATTTTTGTATTTTTGTAGATACAGAGTTTCACCATGTTGGCAAGGCTGATCTTGAACTCCTGACCTCATGATCCACCCGCCTCGGCCTCCCAAAGTGCTGGGATTACAGGTGTGAGCCACCGTGCCTCGCCTGGATATGGGTTTACTTTGGGGAGATGGAAATGTTTTGGAACTAGATAGAGGTGGTGGTGGTGGTTGCACAGCATTGGGAATATACTAAATGCCACTGAATTGTTCTCTTTAAAATGATTGAATTTTACCAGCATGGTGGCTTAAACCCGTAGTTCCAGTTACTCTGGAGGCTGAGGTGGGAGGATCACTTGAGCCTAGGAGTTCAAGGTTGCAGTGAACTGTGACTACACCACTGCACTCCAGCCTGGGCGACAGAGCAAGACTGTCTCCCGGTTCTCCTCTCACCTCTGGGACTGCACCTTCTCCGTCTTCTTTGCAACCACCCAGATGTTACATGTTGTGGTATCTTGGGCCTCAGCAAGCCCTCTTCTTTCACTGTCTTGCTTCTGTCCACAACTCAAATGACGATCCAAATCCAAATGAAATATCCACATTTCTCTCTCCTGCCCCACCCGCTCCTCTGGGATCTAGTCTGGCTTAGCCTGCTCACCTGCCATTCCCTTTAGGCCCTTCAAACTCAACTTATCCAGGAGGGAACTCAAGATCTTTCTTCTCTACTTTGCCTTGTCTTCTCTTAGTAGTTCCTGCCTTAGGAAGCGCTACTCATTCATCCATTCCTGTAAAACATGAACTTGTCACCATCCTTGCTACCTCTGTCTCCCTCACCATCCATAACCAAATGCCCAATAGAGGTTAATTTCTGTAAGCCTCAGTTTCCTAATCTATAAAATGGGGATAACAATCAATCTTCCTACTAAATAAGACATATACATCAGTTAGTATTGCTGTGTAACAAATAAACCCAAATTTAATGACTGCTCTGTTTTTGGCAGTGTGGGTACAAAGGTGAACAGGGTAAAGTCACAAATGCCCTGGTCACAGAGCTGAGATGTTAGCGTAGGTGACAGCGGATACTGCTAATACTATCAGGATTCATCAGTGCTATCCTTAGGCAGTGATAAGCACTGGGAAGAAAGAGATAAAACAGAGGAAGAATATGGATAATGTGTACAGTGGCAGTCTCTTTTTTCTTTTCTTTCTTTTATTTCTTTCTTTCTTTTTCTTTCTTCTTTCTTCTTTCTTTCCTTTCTCTTTCTTCTTTTTCTTTCTTTCTTTCATCTTTCTTTTTTTTTTTCTCTCTCTCTCTTTTTTCTTTTTCTTTTTTTTTGACACAGAGTTTTTCTCTTGTCACCCAGGCTGGAGTGAAGTGGCATGATCTCTGCTCACTGCAACCTCCACCTCCCGGGTTCAAGTGATTCTCCTGCTTCAGCCTCCCAAGTAGCTGGAATTACAGACATGTGCCACCATACCCAGCTAATTTTATATTTTTAGTAGAGATGGGGTTTCACCATGTTGGCCTGGCTGGTCTGGAATTCCTGACCTCAGGTGATCCACCCACTTTGGCTTCCCAAAATGCTGGGATTACAGACGTAAACCAACACGCCTGGCCTTCTCTCTTTCTTTCTTTCCTTCCTTCCTTCCTTTCTTTTTCTTTCTTTCTTTCTTTCTTTTCTTTCTTTCTTTCTTCCTTTCTTTTTTTCTTTCTTCCTTCCTTCCTCCCTTCCTTCCTTCTTTCTTTTCTCTTTTCTTTCTTCTTTCTTTCTCTCTTCTTTGTTTCTTTCTTCTTTCTTTCTTTCTCTCTTGTTTCTTTCTTCTTTCTTTCCTTTTTTTTTGAGATGGAGTTTCACTCTTGTTGCCCGGGCTGGAGTTCAACGGACAGATCTTGGCTCACCGCAACCTCTGCCTCCCAGGTTCAAGTGATTCTCCTGCCTCAGCCTCCAGAGTAGCTGGGATTACAGGCATGCGCCACCACACCTGGCTAATTTTGGGTTTTTAGTAGAGATGGGGTTTCTCCATGTTGGTCAGGCTGGTCTCGAATTCTAGACCTCAGGTGATCCGCCCGCCTTGGCCTCCCAAAGTGCTGGGATTATAGGCATAAGTCACCATGCCCGGCCTTTTTTTCTCTCTCTTTTTTTTTTTTTTTTGAGAGAGGGTTTCAGTCTGTCATCCAGGTTGGAGTACAGTGGTGTCATCTCAGCTCACTGCAACCTCTGCCTTCCGGGTTCAAGGCAGCCTCCCACCTTAGGCTCCTGAGTAGCTGGGACTGCAGGCGCACACCACCACACCTGGCTGATTTCTGCAATTTTTTATGTAGAGACCGGGTTTCACCTTGTTGTCCAGGCTGGTCTCCAACTCCTGAACTCCCACCTCGGCCTCCCAAAGTGCTGGAATTACGGGTGTGAGCCATGGCACCCAGCCTTCTTTTTCTTTTTTTTTTAACTTAAATTGTTTTCCTTGATTTATATTTGCAATTTGAAATAGAAGTTTGGCACAAACACACACTCATGCCAGTCTGGGGGGACAGGGCTAGGGACAAGATCACTTGGCAGCAGGGCTGGTACCCCAGATGCTTAGGATGGCAGGAGGGGGAACCCAAACCCTCACCCAGCCCCTCCCACCTTGGGGTTCACGAAATGTTTAACAGTGGAAAAGGAAGTATGGGATATTGGTGAGAGTGTCCAGAGCCCGATGGGATTGTATAAAAGAATGGCACATACACAAAAGATTTATGTACCTATCAAAGGGACAGAAGATACAATTGCAAACACAAAATTTCTCAAGGAAATTCTCCAAGAAAGGAAGAAGGGAATGAGTCTCTTTCCTTTTCGGCATAGAGAAAACTGTGTTTTTAAATTTCTCCTAGGATACCCTTTTGCTGAACTGGCCTCATGCCCTGATTATATCCAGCTGGTCCCCCCAACCCTAGTTGAACCTAATTGGGGTCCACTTGCCCTGCACAGCAAAGCCAAACACTGACATTGGGATTGCAGCGAGGGAAAGTGAGGCATTTATTGCAGGGCCCCAATCAAGGAGAATTGGGCAGCTCATGGTTTAAGACCCACACTCTCTGATGGCTTACAGGGAGTTTGTTTTTTTTTTTTTGAGACGGAGTCTTGCTCTGTTGCTCAGGCTGGAGTGTAATGGCGCTATCTCAGCTCACTGTAACAACTTCTGCCTCCTAGATTCAAGCAATTCTCCTACTTCTCAGCCTCCTGAGTAGCTGGGATTACAAGCATGCACCACCACACTCAGCTAATTTTTTGTATTTTTAGTAGAGACGAGGTTTCACCATGTTGGCCAGGCTGGTCTTGAACTCCTGAGCTCAGGTGATCCACCTGCCTCGGCCTCCCAAAGTGCTGGGATTACAGGAGTGAGCCACTGCACCTGGCCACAGGTAAGAGTTTTTAAAGGCAAGGAGACAGAGGTTACAGGGAAAGCCATAAATCAATTACATGCAGGCTATCCATTGGTTTGACCTAAAAAGGCAGGACATCTGGAAACAGAGGCCCACAGGTCATAGGTGGATTCAAAGTTTTTTTTTTTTTGAAATGGAGCCTCACTTTGTCACCAGGCTGGAGTGCAGTGGCACGATTTGAGCTCACTGCAACCTCTGCCTCTTGGGTTCAAGTGATTCTCCTGCCTCAGTCTCCTGAGTAGCTGGGACTACAGGCTGAAGCCACTACACCCAGCTAATTTTTTGTAGTTTTAGTAGAGACGGGGTTTCACCATGTTGTTCAGGATGGTCTCGATCTCTTGACCTTGTGAGCCGCCCACCTCGGTTTCCCAAAGTGCTGGGATTACAGGTGTGAGCCACTACGCCTGGCCCTGGATTCAAAGATTTTTTGAGTTGTGATTGGTTAAGGAGGCGAAGCTTTGTCTAAAAAATTGAGATTAGCACTAAAGAATGTTAGCTCTGTCTGGTGGCTGTGATCTCCTTTAGACCTCAGAGGAAGAAATTTAGAACAAAAAACAGTGGTCAGAGTTCAGTCCTCTGTTTCTTTTAATATGAGGTCTACGGCCAGTGGGTCTGTTTGGTGGGGGTCCGGGATCCTGAAAAACAACCCACAGACATATGTTAAGACACTATCCTTAGTTTCTGTAAGCGAACCAGACATCCCATCATTCTAACTTTCTTGCTAGTGTTTTGAGCTACTATTACCTTCTTGCTTATCAAGTCACTCATTTACTTCTCAGCGAGGTGCCTGGAATTATTAGCGAGGTGCCTGGAATTACTAGCGAGGTGCCTGGAATTTCCCTTGAAGGAACTCAAAATTTTTCTTCATTTCTTTTTTTTTTTTTTGAGACGGAGTCTGGCTCTGTCGCCCAGGCTGGAGCGCAGTGGCCGGATCTCAGCTCACTGCAAGCTCCGCCTCCCAGGTTCACGCCATTCTCCTGCCTCAGCCTCCCGAGTAGCTGGGACTACAGGCGCCCGTCACCTCGCCCGGCTAGTTTTTTGTATTTTTTAGTAGAGACGGGGTTTCACTGTGTTAGCCAGGATGGTCTCGATCTCCTGACCTCGTGATCCACCCGTCTCGGCCTCCCAAAGTGCTGGGATTACAGGCTTGAGCCACCGCGCCCGGCCTATTTTTCTTCATTTCTATGCTTGGGGGGCCTGCAAGCCCCTAAGAGGAGTTCCTGCTCCATCCCACAGTCCCTGCTAAAATCACCCTGCACAAACTCAAATCCTAGAATAAGCCCTTCTGGGATCCCTCCTCCCTGGTTTCCCAGTGGTCCTCTAGGGTGGACTCTCCCTTGCTGCAGCAAGGTAATACACTTATCTTTGTTGGGCTACAGATGAATTTCTGGTTATTTTTGGCTGGTGAGGTCAACACCCCTTTCCAATGAAATCTCCACAATCTAGCTGCAGATACCATTTGAACTCCCTTCAACACCATTCACACCTGTTTTGCCAAGATCCAAGCTCCCATTCTTTCTGTAATCTCAAGATGTTAATAAATTTCCAAGCTCCATGGTAGCAGGGAGGTGAGTAATCTTTCAGTGGGTCTCTTCCGTGTGCATGTTCATACATTTGTATGCCCATTCTCTCTTTCTCTTTTTGTTTTGGAGACAGGGTCTTGTGCTGTTGACCAGACTGGAGTGCAGTGGAGCAGTAATAGCTCACTGCAGCCTTGAACTCCTGGGATCAAGCCATCCTCCTGGCTCAGCCTCCCAAGTAACTGGGACCATACGTGTGTGCCACCATGCCTGGCTATTTTATTTTATTTTTTGAGATGGACTTTCACTCTTGTTGCCCAGGCTGGAGTTCAGTGGTGTGATCTTGGCTCACTGCAACCTCCACCACCTGGGTTCAAGCAATTCTCCTGCCTCAGCCTCCTGAGTAGCTGGGATTACAGGCGTCTGCCACCATGCCTGACTAACTTTTTTTCTTTTTTTTTTGTATTTTTAGTAGAGACTACTATTTGTATTTTTAGTTTCATCATGTTGGCCAGGCTATCTCGAACTCCTGACCTCAGGTGATCCGCCTGCTTCGGCCTCCCAAAGTGCTGATATTACAGGCGGGAGCCACTGCGCCTGGCCTATGCCTGACTATTAAAAAAAAATTTATAGAGATGGGAGCTTGCAATGTTGCCCAGGCTGGTCCTGAATTCCTGGCCTCAAGCAATCCTCCTGCCTTGGCCTCCCAAAGGCCTTTTCTCTTATTAATCTGCCTTTTGTGAGTTGATTTTTCAGTGAAACTTCTGAGGGCAAAGGGGGAGTTTCCCTTACTCCCTACAGTGTTCCTTGTCCTCATAATTAATACATGCATCCTTTCTTTTCTGGTCCACTTCCCTGCCCGCCTGACAGCCTTTGCTGATACAGGTCCTTTTCCTAGGAGTGTCTCCTCAGCCACACCTACTCATCTTTCAGATTTCTGCTCAAGTGCTCCTCTGTAGGAACACAAGTTCATGAATGCAGGCTAGGCAAGCTCCTTCTGTGCCTTGGCAGAACCCCATGCCTTTCATTCAGTATATACTCGCAAACTGTAGGAACACACACATGGCCATGATTACTAGATTCATCCTCCCGCTGGGGCATATCTGGGTTTAGTGGAGCTTAGGCTGTGTGGAGGCCCTATTTGTTTTTTTTGTTTTTTTTTTTTTTGATACGGAGTCTCGCTCAGTTGCCCAGGCTGGAGTGCAGTGGCGCGATCTCGGCTCACTGCAAGCTCCGCCTCCCGGGTTCACGCCATTCTCCTGTGGAGGCCCTGTTTTATTTTTTAAGACGGAGTCTTGCTCTGTTGCCCGGGCTAGACTGCAAGTCTCGCTCTGTAGCCCAGGCTGGAGTGCAATGGCATGATCTTGGTTTACTGCAAACTCCGCCTCCCGGGTTTAAGCGATTCTCTCACCTCAGCCTCCCAAGTGGCTGGGACTATAGCACACATCACCACACCCAACTAATTTTTGTATTTTTGGTAGAGATGGTGTTTCACCATGTAGGCCAGACTGGTCTCAAACTCCTGACCTCAAGTGATGTGCCTGCCTCAGCCTCCCAAAGTGCTGTGATTACAGGTGTGAGCCACCACACCCAGCCAGGAGGCCCTGTTTTAGAAAAGAGATACACAGGGATGAATTCACAAGTACACACGAGAGTATGTAGAATGAGAAAAGAAGTGGCCTTGGAAGGGAGGGGCTTTTGCCAAGGGAGAGGCCTTAAAATTAAGCTTCATCATTTCCATCAAATCTCTTTCTACAATATAGCAACCGGCTGGGCACGGTGGCTCACACCTGTAATGCTAGCACTCTGAGAGGCTGAGGTGGGTGGATCACCTGAGGTGAGGAGTTCAAGGCCAACCTTGCCAACATGGTGAAACCCTGTCTCTACTAAAAAAAAAAAAAAAAAAATTAGGAGGGTGTGGTGGCACATGCCTGTAATCCCAGCTACTCGGGAGGCTGAGGCAGAGGAGAATTGCTTGAACCTGGGAGATGGATGCTGCAGTGAGTCAAGATCATGCCACTGCATGCCAGCCTGGGCGACATAGAGACTCTGTCTCAAAAAAAAGAAAAGAAAAGAAAAGGCAACCTCAGCTGGGCAGGGTGGCTCACGTCTATAATCTCAGCACTTTAAGAGGCTAAGGTGGGAGGATCATTTGAGCCTAGGAGGTCGAGGCTGCAGTGAGCTATTATCACACCACTACAATCCAGCCTGGGTGGTAGAGCGAGAGCTTGTCTCAAAAAAAAAAAAAAAAAAAAAAAAAAAGGGCAACTTCTGTGAAAACATGGCTTCTGTCCAGTTTTGCCAAAATCGTTATTGAACGTACATTGAGGACATCTCATGTTGTCCTACAGAGACGCTTTCTGACCACCTAATCAACCCCTTTATGTGCAGGGTTTGTTCCCCTACCCTCCTCATTGTCCCCTCAGAGCCACCTTATTGCTGAAGACTTCCCTGTGTAAAAACAGTCACTTTTCCTTGTTTTTTTTCCTCCAAAATTACTTAATCATCACTAACATTCTTCTTCCTACCCCCTCCTCCTCCACTTCTTCCTCTTTCCTCCTCCTCCTCCTCCTCTTCCCATTCCCCTTCTCCTCCTCCTCTTCCTTCTCCTCCTCCTCTTCCTTCTCCTCCTCTTCCTTCTTCTCCTCCTCCTCTTCCTCCTATTCCTTCTCCTCCTCCTCCTCCTTCTTCTTTCTTCTTCTAGCTTCCTTATGAACCAGGTTCAGTGGCTCACGCCTGTAATTCCAGCACTTTGGGAGGCCGAAATGAGGCCTAGATGGGCTGATCACTTGGGGTCAGGAGTTTGAGACCAGCCTGGACAACATGGTGAAACCCTGTCTTTACTAAAAATACAAAAATTAGGCAGGTGTGGTGGAAGGCACCTGTAGTCACAGCTACTTGGGAGGCTGAGGCAGGATAATTGCTTGAACCTGGGAGGCGGAAGTTGCAGTGAGCAGAGATCGCACCCTTGCACTCCAGCCTGGGCGATAGAGTGAGACTCTGTTTCAATAAATAAATAAATAAATAAAACAAACCTTACTTATTGTCCCTGTCCTTCTTCTGTAATGTGAGTGCTACTGGTTGATCCACCAGAGTCTGCCACATAATAGGTCCTCATTCTATTTCTATGGAACGAATGAATGAATCCTACAAGCACATCAATTGAGCTGACTGTATTTTGTGTATGAGGTGGACATGAATCATTGGGAGCCATAGGATGGGCTGTGTTAAGCTGGAAATGATCCCCAAACACGTCCAGGGTCTAATGCCTGAGAACTGTGAATATGTTACCTTATGTGGCAAAAGAGGGCTTTTCAGATGTGATTAAGGAATCTTGAGACGAGATGATCCTGGATTATCTGGGTGGGTCCAATGTCATCCCAAGGGTTCTCCTAAGAGGGAAGCAGGAGGGTCAGAGGCAGAGGACGACATGGAATAATGGAAGCAGAGGTCGGAGTGATGCTGGGCTGTGAGCCAAGGAATGTAGGAGGCTTCCAGAACCTGGAAAATGCAAGGAAATGAATTCTCCTCTAGAACAGTAGTAACAGTCAACAAATACAGATTTAATTCACATTTTGTATTAGCTTTCCTTTTTCTTTTCTTTTCTTCTTCTTCTTTTTTTTTTTTTTTTTTTTTTTTTTTTTTTTTTTTTTTGAGGAGTTTCTCTCTTGTTGCCCAGGCTGGAGTGCAGTGACATGGATCTCTGATCACTGCAACATCCACCTCCCAAGTTCAAGCAATTCTCCTGCCTCAGCCTCCTGAATACCTGGGATTACAGGTGCCCACCACCACGCCTAGCTAATTGTTTGTATTTTTAGTAGAGACGGGGTTTCACCATGTTGGCCAGGATGGTCTTGAACTTCTGATCTCAGGTGATCCAACTTCCTCTGCCTCCCAATGTGCTGAGATTTCAGGCGTGAGCCACCATGTCCTGCCTTAGCTTTCCTTTTTCTTTTTTTTTTTTGAGACAGAGTCTCTCTCTGTCGCCCAGGCTGGAGTGCGGTGGCACAATCTTGGCTCACTGCAACCTCCACCTCTCGGGTTCAAGCAGTTCTCCTGCTTCAGCCTCCCGAGTAGCTGGGACTACAGGCGCTTGCCCCCATGCCCGGCTAATTTTTTTTTTTTTTTTTTTTTTTTTTTTTTTTTTTTTTTGAGACGGAGTCTCGCTCTGTCGCCCAAGCTGGAGTGCAGTGGCGCTATCCTGGCTCACTGCAAGCTCCGCCTCCCGGGTTCACGCCATTCTCCTGCCTCAGCCTCCCGAGTAGCTGGAACTACAGGCGCCCGCCACCGTGCCCGGCTCATTTTTTTGTATTTTTAGTAGAGACGGGGTTTCACCATGGTCTCGATCTCCTGACCTTGTGATCCGCCCGCCTCGGCCTCCCAAAGTGCTGGGATTACAGGCGTGAGCCACCGCGCCCGGCTAATTTTTTATTTTTAGTAGAGACGGGGTTTCACCATATTGGCCAGGCTGGTCTTGAACTCCTGACCTTAGGTGATCCACCTGCCTCCACCTCCCAATGTGCTGGGATTTCAGGTGTGAGCCACTGTGCCTGGCAAGCTTTCCTTTTTCTTTCTTTCTTTTTTCTTTTTCTTTTCTCTTTTTTTTTTTTTTTTTGAGATAGGGTCTCACTCTTTTTTCCAGGCCAGAGTGCAGTGGTGTAATCACAGCTCACTGCAGCCTCAGCCTCCTGGGCCCAAGGGATCCTCCTGCCTCAGCCTCCCAAGTAGCTGGAACTACAGGCGTGAGCCACCATACCTAGCTAATATACTAGCTTTCTTCAGTCACTCTAACAAACTACTACAATCTAGTAGCTTCAAACCATGCAATGTTATTATTTTATAGCTCTGCATGTCAGAAGTCCCCAGTGACTCTTTCAGGGCTAAAATCGAAGTGTTTGGCAGAGTGGTGTCCCCACTGGAAGCTCTAGACGGACATCTGTTCTTTGTCTTTTCAGCTTGTGAAGGACACTCACATTCCCTCGCTCACAGCTACCTCCCTCCAACTTCTACAGCAATGATGCAGTATGCCAGGGAGATTTTGTGGCTGTTTGTTACTCAGCATTAGTGTGGCAAGAGCTGACTGGTACAAAGAAGCAGACAGGACATACGCACAGACACATACACAGACAACTATTGCCAAGCAACACTTCCTGGGTGCAAAGTGATTGGTATAGACAAGCAGCACAGACAGAGGCTATAGGCAGGCACCCACAGAGGGGTTGTTTGAATTAAACCCTCAGCAATAGAAATGGTATCAACAGAAATAAGAGAGGAAGGTGGGTTTCCAGGTAGTGGGGAGTGGCAGAGGCAAAGGCCTCATGGGAAGGAAAAGAAAAGCTGTGTTTAGAACCACTGGGGTGAATCAGCCCAGAAAGGTAGACTTGGGTGGAGCTGAGGAAGAAAGGGAAGCCAAAAAGGGCCACTTGTGGTCACACAAGCACTGACTGTTGGCCAGAGGGGCTAGCCCTTCCTCCTCTGATCCCTAGTGGCACTGAGTGACTTTGAGCAAAAGCATGACGGGATGAAAGAGATGTTTTAGGAAGGGCAATCTGGGGGCAGTGTGTGCTTTCCAGGGAAGGCAATGCCACCAGCCTGGAGGGAAACGGAACAGGTGTCTCTCTCCCCGTAGATTTTGCCGGCAGCGTTCTGCTAACAACAGTGTTTCCATTAGAGACTCTTTTGGAAACGTTCAAGACTAAATGAATTCGGTGACTCACTGCATCATGTTTAATTAATGCCACAGATACTACACTTTTAGTTTATTGCATGCCTCTGAGGCTTTCTCAAACTTGTTTTTTTATTTTGAGATGGAGCCTCGCTCTGTCGCCCAGGCTGGAGTGCAGTGGCGAGACGTTGGCTCACTGCAACCTCCACCTCCTGGGCTCAAGCGATTCTCCTGCCTCAGCCTCCTAAATAGCTGGGACTGCAGGTGCACACCACCATGCCCAGCTAATTTTTGTATTTTTAGTAGAGACAAGTTTTCACCATGTTGGCCAGGCTGGTCTCAAACTCCTGACCTTGAGTGATCCACCTGCCTTAGCCTCCCAAAGTGCTGGGATTACAAGTGTGAGCCACCGTGCCCGGCAGGCTTTCTCGAACTTAATCGTTGCTTTATTCGGTAGTTCCTTTCTTGATGAGAAAAGGAACTGAAGGAGAGAGGAGGAGAGTGGAAAACATCACCCTTGAATATCTTAAAATTCTTGGTCACAGTAAATTAGCAAGGGACCAAGAGAGTGAGTCTTCCCATGTTAACTCCGGGTTTCAGCAGAGAAAACCTAGATGCATGAAGGCCAGGAGATCATTCACCTCCGTACCCCCATCCCTGAGTCTAGTAATACAAAGAAATTTGAGGGTTTTTTTGTTTGTTTGTTTTTGTTTTTTTAAATCACTTTACATGGCTGGGCGAGGTAGCTCACACCTATAATCCCAGTACTTTGGGAGGCCGAGGCGGGCGGATCACTTGAGGTCAGGAGTTTGAGACCAGCCTGGCCAACATGGCAAAAACCTGTCTCTACTAAAAATGCAAAAATTAGCCAGGTGTGGTGGTGTGCATCTGTAATCCCAGCTACTCAGGAGGCTGAGGCAGGAGAATCGCTTGAAACCCAGGAGATGGAGATTGCAGTGATCCAAGATTGTGCCACTGCACTCCTACCTGGGTGACAGCGAGACTCCATCTCAAGTAAAAATAAAAATAAATAAAATAAAATAAATAAATAAAACATAAGTAAATAATCACTTTACTAATTACTCAGGTCTCAACTCTTCTGCTGTTTGATTAACGTAACCTCATTTTCCTCTAGAGGCCATCACTGAAGTGAGTTCCTTTTAGTGATGTGTATCAAACTCTATGTTGATTCACCTGGTTGTAAAGATTTTGCCTGTGTTTGATTTCCTGGCAATCCTGTGGAGGGTAGAACAAACAAATAAACACATTTTGACTCTGTAACGGACCGTGAAGCCCATATTCTATATTCGTTTGTAGTGACTCCAAAATATTTGTATTTTCCCTCCCCCACCACTTGTCTCCCACCTGCTTCTCTTTCTGATTTGTACTTGGGAAGGTTCTGTTTTGGTGTAGACTCGGGTTTTTTACGTGGTTGCCAGGAAACAGAAGCCTTTTGGTTGGGATGCATATAATGTTAAATTGTCCCCAGCTGCCTCTGGGGCGGAGCCTGTTGAAACTCCAGTGTGTATATAAGTCACGCGGAGATCTGGTTAGACATGAAGATGTCTGAGCCTTTCCCTGGACAGGTCAGGGAGATGCCCAGGCACTGGCTTTTTTTTTTTTTTTTTGAGACAGAGTCTCACTCTGTCACCCAGGCTGGAGTGCAGTGGCATGATCTTGGCTCATCACAACCTCCACCTCCCAGGTTCAAGCGATTCTCCTTCCTCAGCCTCCCGAGTAGCTGGGACTTCAGGCACACACCACCATGCCCAGCTAATTTTTGTATTTTTAATACAGACAGGGTTTCACTGTGTTGGCCAGGCTGATCTCGAACTCCTGACCTCATGATCTGCCCGCCTCAGCCTCCCAAAGTGTTGGGATTACAGGCGTGAGCCACCGCGCCTGGCAGCACTGGCTTTAAAAAAGAAAGATCCCTGTAACTGCAGGTGGTCTGAGAAGGCCTGAGAAATTCAGTGCCTAAGTATCAAATAACTTCAAGATGGGCTGTCGGAACTTCTAGAAGACACAAAAACTGAGAAGACTGGGAGGCACCAGAGCTGGGGCCTTATTTTATCTACCTATTCTACTCCATTCCATTCCATCCTGTCTTGCCCTTGCATATTGCAGATATTAACCTATTTAACCCTATCATAAACCAATGGCGTAGAAACAATCATAACCTATTTCACAGTGAAGAAATGGAAGTATAGAAAGGATGGGTAACTTACCCAAAATTGCACAGTTATAAAGTGGAGGAGCTGGAATTTGAACCAAGATAGTCTGGATGTCTTGGTGACATAGGAATGCAGATTCTTGGGTTGCACAGTTTGGGTTCAAATCTCACCTCTAACATTAACATGCTGTGTTGGTCTTGCATAAACTGTCTGATCCCCTTGCACGTCAGTTACCCAAGCTTTAAATTGGAGGAGAGTAAACGGTAACATTTCAAAGCATTCTTGTCAAGACTAGCTTTTCTTTTTTCTTTTTTTTTTTGCTTGACGCTCACTCTGTCGCCCAGGCTGGAGTGCAGTGGCACAATCATGACTCATAGCAGGCTTGACCTCGCAGGCTCAAGCAATTCTCCCACCTCAGCCTTCCAAGTAGCTGGGACTACAGCTACCCCTGGCACTGCAGGTGCACCCCACTACACCCAGGTTTTTTGTTTTTTTTTTTTGAGACCGATTCTCACTCTGTCACATAGGCTGGAGTGCAGTGGTGTGATCTTGGCTCACTGTAACCTCCGCTTCCTGGGTTCAAGTGATTCTCCTGCCTCAGCCTCCTGAGTAGTCGGGGTTACAGGTGCATGCCACCACACCCAGCTGATTTTTGTATTTTTAGTAGAGATGGGGTTTCACCATGTTGGCCAGGCTGGTCTTGAACTCCTGACCTCAGGTGATCCACCTGCGTTGGCCTCCCAAAGTGCTGGGATTACAGGCATGAGCCACTGTGCCCAGCTGTATTTTTGTATTTTTTGTAGAGACAGGGTCTCACTCTCTTGCCCAGGCTGGCTTGAACTCCCAGACTCAAGCAATCCTCCCACTTCAGCCTTCCAAAGTGTTGGGATTACAGGCATGAGCCACTGTGCCCACCAGGACTGGCTTTCAATAACTGTTTGCCCTTTTTAAAATTGGCTAACACATAGTTGTAGGACAGTAAGTGGGGCATGGAGTTCCCTGACTCCTGCTCTGTCTCTGATCTTCATCCCATACTTGAACTTAGGCATGAGGCTCAGGGATGGGATGGAGGAGTCAGGAGTGATATATGTGTGCGGGTAGGGTTGGCAATGAGTTGAGTAAGCTACTTGGTAATTTAAAAAAAGCTGAATGTCGGCTGGGCGCAGTGGCTCGCGCCTATAATCCCAGCACTTTGGGAGGGCGAGGCGGGCAGATCACCTGAGGTTAGGAATTCGAGACCAGCCTGGCCAACATGGTGAAACCCTGTCTCTACTAAAAATCCAAAAAAATTAGCCAGGTGTCGTGGCCGATGCCTGTAATCCCAGATACTTGTGAGGCTGAGTCAGGAGAATCGTTTGAAACTGGGATGGATGTTGTAGTGAGTTGAAATTGTGCCATGCAATCCAGCCTGAGCGACGGCGATGGAGTGAGAGTCTGGCAAAAAAAAAAAAAAAAAAAAAAGCTGAAATGTCTAGTCACGGCATCCAAATGGCCATGTCTGGAAGGGCATGATGAAGCCTCATCCCCCAGCATCAAACCCAACCACCAGTTTATTCCTTTATGGTCACAAATCTGTCAGGCATTTGACATCAGCGCTTCTTCATCTGTTCTTTTTTTTTTTTTTTTCTTTTTCTGAGACGGAGTTTCTCTCTTGTTGCCCAGGCTGGAGTGCAATGCTGTGGTCTCGGCTCACCGCATCCTCTGCCTCCCAGGTTCAAATGATTCTCCTACCTCTTGGTGTCCTGAGTTGCTGGGACTACAGGCATGCACCACCACGTCTGGCTAATTTTTGTATTTTTAGTAGAGACAGCGTTTCGCCATGTTGGCCAGGCTGGTCTCAAACTCCTGACCTCAGGTGATCTGCCCGCCTCAGCCTCCCAAAGTGCTGAGATTACAGGCTTGAGCCACTGCGTCCAGCCTCTTCATCTATTCTTTTACTGCTTTTGAGGTCTCTTTTGGAACTGGGCCTGAAACCAGCCAGGAATTAGGGTTTAGGGTCCTCAGGGAGGACGGCCCTAAATGGAAGACGGCTGAGGGTCCAGGTCCACCTGTTTCTCTGGGGTCCTGGCTACGGAGCAGCTGTGCTGGAGGAAAGGGGGTGTTGGGAAGGAGGGCAGAGAGGATGCTCAGCTGCGCCACCCAGATCTGCATCCGGAATCAGGAACAGTCCGCTGTCTGCTGGCAGCACCCTCAGCCTTCAGCCCCTTGGGTGTGGCTTCTGCTGGTGAGAGTTGCCTGACTCAAGACGGACTGATGTAGGGGTCTAAAGTCCCGCCTTCCAGTCCCAAATCGGGACACCTCTGAAAGGTCACCTTTAGAATGCCCTGCAGGGCTGGCTGAAGTTTCTGTTGAGATTTATGGCAGCTCAGCTTTGCCTCTGACCAGAGAGGCCTCCTCCCCTCTCCTCCTCTCCCCCTGCCCTTCCCTTCTGCCTCCTCCTTTCCCTCCCTTCTCTCTTCTTCCCTTAGCTTTCTTCTCCCCTCCCCCTTTTCCTCTTTTTTCTTTCCCTCCTCTCTGCTCCCTCTCCTCCTCCTCTTTTCTCTCCCTCTCCTCCCCTCCTCTACCCTCCCTCCTCTTCCCTTCTTTTCCCTCCCTCCCCTCCCCCTCCTGCTCCTTCCCTGGTCTGTCTTCTCCCTCTCCCCTGTTCCTTCCTCTCTCCCCTCTTCTCTCCTCTCCTTCCATCTCTTCCCCTCCCGTCCTCTCTCCTCCCTTCCCCTCCCCTCCCACTCCCTCCCCTCCCTTCTCTTCCTCTCTTTTCCTCTCCAGTTCCTTCTCCTCCCTTCTCCCCTTCCCCTCTCTCCCCTCTCCTCCCCAAGAGCACTCCCTTGTCAGCCTCCTGACAACTCCATCTCAGAGCAGGCTTCTGGGGTACCCAACCCAGGACCCCAGGCCAAGGTGTGAGAAACTCCAAGCAAATCCAAGAGAAGACAGCAGCCAGCCAAGTTGAATCCACTTTTTAATATTGTAACCATAATGCAAACAAGCATAATAGGCTTTTGTTGAATCCCATAAAATTGGAAGATGAGAACTATACAGAAGAAAAGCATGCGACGAACACAGCCTGGACAACCTCGCAAAGAGCGTGGGGTGGGCGTCAGGCCTTCAAGGAAGGTGCTGGAGCACAGGGACACTTGGCAGAGATTAGCAGCATCGAGAGCTCAGAGGTAGGGGGGAAGGCCGAGTTTCTGACAGCGTGTGTGTGTGTGTGTGTGTTTGTGTGTGTTGAGATGTGACCAGGTCTGCCCATCTCCCCAGTTTCCCAAGCCCGGAACGGACACTGTGATGTGGGGTGCCCGGCACCACTCTTTGGGCCTTCTGGAAAACCACTGCTGAGCCAGGAGTGTGAGTCTTAACAATCACAACGAGAACACAACAATGAAAACAGTGGCGGCAGAGCACAGGACGTGGGAGGGAACTGAGACCGGGTCGAGAGCACTGGATCTCAGTGGGTCTTAATCAGAACCAACACCAAGGACATAGTGTATTATCGAAATGGGCTGTCATCCTCTGTCCTGGCATAAGAGGGCTTATTTATTTATTTTTTCCATAGGGTCTCATTCTGTCAGCAAGCTGGAGTGAGGTGGCACCATCTTGGCTCACTGCAGCCTCCGCCTCCTGGGTTCAAGTAATTCTCCTGCCTCAGCCTCCCGAGTAGCTGGGATTACAGATGCCCGCCACCATGCCAGGCTGATTTTTGTATTTTTAGTAGAGATGGGGTTTTGCCATGTTAGCCAGGTTGGTCTCTAACTCCCGGCCTCAAGTGATCTGCCAGCCTCGGCCTCCCAAAGTGCTGGGATGGCAGGCATGAGCCACCACACCCGGCCTGGGAGGGGTTTTTGAAAGCATACTGCCCTCCCCGTGCCCCCTCCCCCAGATCTCCTCAAATCCCACTTTGGCAGGAGATAATGGCAACAACCACTGGGCCAGGCAAAGCTTCTGCTGCTTGCTCCAGGAAATCTATACTGAGAAGTCCTGGGGTAGCCAGCAGAGATTCTCTTGACCCTGAAGTCCCAGAGAGGGGTGTTGTCCCCGGGGACGTTGGGCAATGTCTGATGACATATTTGATTGTTACCATTGGCAGGACACTGCTACAGATGTCTAGTGGATGGAGGCCAGGAATGTTGCTCGGCTTCCTACGGTGCCCAAGACGGCCCCCACAATAAAGAATTATCCAGCCCCAAATGCCAATAGTGCCGAGGTTGACAGACCCCGTGCAAGAGCCTCCTAGAACTTAAGAGTCAAACCTGGGCACTTGGATGTCCTGGAGTCATTTTCTAAAAGACTATAGGAAGCAGTGCATGGAGGCAGATTTGTTCCTGCCTGCCAGGGCCATCTCGTTAATAACGGACTGTGTTTTGGACCAGACAGGCATAACCCCGCTTGATCAGAACTGTTCAGATATTCCAGAACAAAACAAACTCATAGATACATACTAAAGCATATTGACACCTGACCACCTCCCTCGCACGTGGCTTTGATAAGTATTAATAGGAAACAGACTCGCAACAGACACTGCTTTCCATGGGTGAAAGTGTACCTGGGTCCTCACATTTGGAGAAGGCAGCTTTTCTTTTGGGGTTCTTTTGCCACAAGGCAGGGACTGGCAGTGGGCCAAGGATAGGGGGTGTGAGATAAAGGGCAGAGGCCAGGCCAGGTTGGCTTCCAAAGGTGAAATCCCTGTTCATGGGGAACATCTGTGTTGACTCCCTGGGAGGCAGGCCCCTTCCCTCAGACCCTCAGACCCTCAGACCCTCAGACCTGTGTTTCTTCAATCTCAGCACCTGGTCTTTCAGTTTGATTTTTTTTTTTAGAGACATGGTCTCGCTCTGTCACCCAGGCTGGAGTGCAGTGATGCCATCCTAGCTCACTGTCGCCTTGAACTCCTGGGATCCAGTGATCCTCCTGCCTCAGCCTCCCAAGTAGCTGGGACCACAGAAGCATGCCACCATGCCCAACTAATTTTATTTTATTTTTTTGTAGAGATGAGATTTTACTACATTGCCCAAGCCGGTCTCAGACTCCTGGCCTCAAGTAATCCTCCCACCTCAGTCTCCCAAAGTGCTATTATAGGCATGAACCACCATGCCTGGCCTACTTTTTGAGCCAAAGAGGACATTTGGATGCAGGAGACTTTATGAAGTTTGGGGACAGCCAGAGAGTATGAATGGGTTATAAAGGAAGACTAGTTAGTGTTTCTCTCTCCTTGTTGCTTCCTGGCAGTCTCAGACTACCTTCCTGATACAGACAGAAGGCTTTGAGGACACAGTGGCCATAGCAGTATGCTGGGTATCTGGGGCAGCGGGTAGGGAAATATACAAGGAAACATGGCTGGCTTAAAACACAGACTAGAAGTCCATGGATTTCCTAATGGCATGAATGAAAAGGCTGCATGAGGCACTGGTGCTGTAGGAGGGCAGGGGCTCAGGCATCTGGACTGCCCATCCTGTCAGAACCATTTGTCCCATGAGCTAGGTCAGGACAACTCTCACTTGTTTTGAGCTTAGGGTAAAACCTGACCTCTTTCAAAGTCCAGAGCAGGCAGCTGCTGAAAGCGTGTTTGGTCAGAAGATTCCGTGTTCTTAACCGATGTCTACTGGCTGGGGGTCAGTTTTCCCTCCAGGCATCTGGGCATGGCTGGACTTGGGAAGGATTCACCCTGTCAACTCCAGAGAAGCTATCACATCAGCTCTGAAAACTCGTTTGCCTGAGCCTGCTCTTTGGAGACCTCTCTCTCAGCTAGTGGTAAGATGTTTTGTTTTACTTTATTTTATTTTGAGATGGAGTCTTGCTCTGTCACCCAGGCTGGAGTGCAGTGGTACAATCTTGGCTTACTGCAGCCTCCACTTCCCCGGCTCAAGTGATCCACCTGCCTCAGCCTTCCAGGTAGCTGAGACTACAGGCGCGTGCCACCATGCCCGGCTAATTTTTTGTATTTTCTTGGTAGAGTCAGGGTTTCTACTAACTGACTGACTGGTCTCCAACTCCTGACCTCAACTGATACACCCACCTTGGCCTCCCAAAGTGCTGGGATTACAGACACGAGCTACCGTGCCCAGCCTGCAAGATGTTTTAATTTCTCTTTTGTTCTCACCCTCTATAGCAGATGGGGCGCCAGGTACGCTGATTCAGTTCGTGGAGTCTCTTTATCACTACATCTGCCTCTTCCCTCACTCAAGCCTTGGTTGCAGCAATAACCCCCCAACAGCTCAACGGGCCATGCTCTATACTGTGGCCAGAACTTTCTTTTCCAAGCATAACTCAAATTGCCATAATGTCCCCTTTTAAAAAAAACACTCTTAGGGACTCCCTGTTGCCTTCTGAATAAAGTCTAAATTTCTTGTCATGCCACTCACCTCTCCCCACGGTCTGGTCCCAGCCCACCTTTTCTCGCCCTCCTCAGCCTTCCAAAGCCAGCCCCAATTTATCTTACATGCTCCCTGTCCGTGCCTTTCCTCTCTTCCCAATTCCTGACCAACTCTTACCTTCCAGAAGCTACCAGTAAAATCCCACCCATTTCTCAAACCTCAGAAATTTATGTCAGTTCCAAGACCGGTGTTCTCTCCATCAGATTATAACCTTTGGCCGGGCGTGGTGGCTCATTCCTGTAATCCCAACACTTTGGGAGGCTGAGGTGCGTGGATCATTTGAGGTCAGGAATTCAAGACCAGCAAGACCAACATGGTGAAACCCTGACTCTCCTAAAAATACAAATATTAGCTGGGCATGGTGGCAGGCACCTGTAGTCCCAGCTACTCAGGAGGCCGAGGCAGGAGAATCGCTTGAACTGGGGGAGGCAGAGGATGCAGTGAGCTGAGATCACACCACTGTAGTCCAGCCTGGGTGACAGAGCTTTTCTTGTCTAGAAAAAAGAAAAAAAAAGATTCTAACCTTTTGCATGAGAGGAACTGTGTTTTCCTTATCTCTGCATACTCTCTGGTGCCTTCCACACACTGGAGAAGCAAGACATGTTATAAGTTAAGTGAAAAATTAAAATGCAGTAAGTTTTGAACCAGGTACTGTAACTGGGCATTTCGTGGGCATTGTCTCATTCAATCCACCTTGTTATACAGGTGGGTAGATAGACTCTAAAAGGTCAAGTGAGCCGCCCACAGCCATCTGCACCAACAGGGGCAGAATTAGGATTTGCACTCAGGTCGGCTCCCAAAATTCCATTTTGATGGGTCTGAAGCATCCCCGGGCAAAAGAAAGCCACCTGGCTGTCTCACTCCAGGGAAACCAAAGGAAGCTCTCTCTCCTCCCAAGGAGTTTAACTGTCATCTCTCTGCTCTTTCACGACACAAGGTGCGGGAACTGGATTCATAGTGATGGTAGGTAAGCATGATCCAGCGTTCCTATTTCAGGAGACGTCTCATTCCTCTTGGCCAAACTCACTTTGGTGAAATGGTGTTGGAGCTGCTACAGGCCAATTCAGGCGGAAGAGGGAAATAAACGGGCCATAACCCGAACAACCCCCAAATACCCCGTCAACCCTATTTTGCCCACCCATTGATTAATTCTATTTTGCACTTACGGTTGGCTACAAGGCCTGGATGAAAAGTCACCACAAGAGGGCAGTATTTCCCCATCCTGGATCTGAGCTAAACTCTAAATCTGGACTCCACTCTGGTCCTTGATAGGTTACTCAACAGAGAGAGGCTTTTGGTATCAGGAATTCTGGCAAATGAAAGAAACACATCAGATCGCCCTCCTGCCTTCTAGCCTGGAGTTGTGAAGCAGCTTGTGTTGGGGATTGAAAGGTGTTTACTTACAAAAAAAAATCTTTCTGGAGAAGAAGGATGAATCCTGGTTATATAATCATTTCTTTGGACTCCTTGACAAAATGAGACAATGTTTCCATCTGTCTGCTACTAAAAGGGTAGGGACATGCAGAAAGGAGGTGCCTGGCACATCATAAGCTCTTCTAAGTATTTATTCCCTGATGGAAAAGCATTCCTGCATAAAGCTTGACTTGGAGTGGGAAGCACTGATCAATTTCTCTTTGATGGGGGTTGGACACAGCAGTTTCCTTCCCTGGGGAACTGGGGAGGCGTCTCCAAAGGTATAAAGGATTGGAAAGAAAGCCTTCTGGAGAAAAGCTACTAGGAGCTGGAACTGTGTTTGCAGGAAAGGAGTTTAGAACGGGCTTCCCTTCAGGATAGAAGGGGAATCTAAATGCATCAAATTCTGGGACTGCCCCTTTCATTGGGAGATAGCCCCCTTAATCAATTTCCCATCCTCTCCCCATGCCCTGAACCCTTTCTAACTAGAACAATTACGGGGCTTCCAAATGTTTCAGGTACATGGGCGTGGACCCTTAATTATGGACACGTGTGGGCTTAATACAGGCCAGGGACATGTTTCTTGGCATCGAGGGTCTTCAACGAAAGCAGTGGCCATCTAAGATCGACACACTTGTGCAGGGAAGGGGATGGAGAGAGAGTGTGGGATGCTAAGTCTTTGTTCTTTACATCTGTGGAAGACTGAGCAGGGGAAATTGTGATTAAAGGAAGGCAGGGGAGATTATAGCTGGCATGAAGTCAAGCTCCACATGGCAGTAACGGGGCACTGGTGAGGGCTGCCAGGGATGGTAGAGCAAGGTGAGACATAGATTGCCTTTTCACTTTAACAGTCTCCTGGCCTGGGTCCTTTGGGGTCTTGGTGCCCTCATTGTAAAGGCCTTTCAAAGAGGGCCAGTGCACTTCCTCTTTAGCGGGCGCCCAAACTGAACACCAAGATATGCCCACACACAGCATATAAAAGAAATGTGGTTTTTCTGTATGGCAAGACACAACAAACAGGGTAGAACCAGCAGAACATTCCCTTTCCATCCTTGGGGACCCTGCAGTCTGGGGGGCCACTAGGATTTCTTGTTTCTTTCTGGGAACTGCCTGACATTAATTTGTAGTACTTAAAAAAGTATAAAAAGGGATCCCTTCCCACCATTTACTTTGAGAGAGTAAATTCAACAGATTGCCTCTTAGGGAGAAATTGCGCGGGCCCCAATTCCTGCCAAAGACTTGGCTGCCCATTTTTGATCTGAGTTGAGGGTAATTTATTTGTCAAAATTACTTTAACAGGTTTAAAACTTTGGAGATCAACTGTAGAGGGCAACAAGCCTGAGGGCCAAGTTCTTCCCACCCTGAGTTGTGGTTCCTATTGAAGAAGCCACGTGGGACCTCATTGTGGCAACTCTTTCCAACCTCATCCACTTTAACGAGCTCCCATCATTTCATCCCCAAGGGTGAAGCAGCAAGCCCCCTTTGGGGGAATAAAAAAATAACAATCATATTGTTACTTGATATTGTTTCCAGGCACCAAAGCTTTAACATTTAATCCATTCATATTCTTTAGGTTCATATGACATTATGACTAGGAAAAACTGAGGACAAAGGACCCATCCAAAGTCACCTGGTGGCAAAGTGGAAGATCCTTATTGCCACCGGACTTCTTTGAACAACGTAACTTCCGGATCCCTTGGTATTGCTGGAAGGGGGGACTCAATGGACGTGGACAAGTTAAGTGATTCTGGTTGGGATGGCTGGGTTTGGAGAGGGGATTTGCCCAATCCCATTGGATGGGTTCATGTCACATGAGGGCTCTGCTCAGTGGTATCGGAATCTAAATGCATCAGATTCTGGGAATGCCTCTTTCATTGGGAGATAGCCCCCTTAATCAATTTCCCATCCTCTCCCCATGCCCTGAACCCTTTCTAACTAGAACAATTACGGGGCTTCCAAATGTTTCAGGTACATGGGCGTGGACCCTTAATTATGGACGCATGTGGGATTAATATGGGCCAGGGACATGTTTCTTGGCATCGAGGGTCTTCAATGAAAGCAGTGGCGATCTAAGATCGACACACTTGTGCAGGGAAGGAGATGGACAGAGACCCGGCCCATCACACACGCATATACACACGCACCACCAAAACGTCATCATAAAAAAGAAGGGGACTTCAGCGGCTGAGGGACTGGCTCAGAGAGCTTGTGCCTAGTTCCTGCAGCCTTTCCAGGGGAACCCCAGAGGAAAAAAAACCCCACAGCGACGGCCATGTTCCAGTGGTTTCATGCACCCGTGAGCTGCCCTTGTCAGCAAGAGAGGGGGCGGGAACAGAGTTTTGTAAGAGCCACCGCAGATTAGAAAAGCATTGCATCGCAGCAGGAAAACTCAAGGAGGAAACCCAGGAGGGCCGAGGAAACCACTGAGGGGCGAGAACCCCGAGGAGGGAAACCAGGGCACAGCGACAAGGACAGGAGGCAGAGCGAGGGCCACGCAGGGTCCCAGAGGGAAGGTTCAGCAGTGTCTGTCCGCGCTTACAAAACTTGCAGCCGGCTGGGCAAGAGGGTCCAGTTAGGAGCTGAAAACCCTGTGGAAGGAGAAGTCGGGGGCAGTTAGTGCGAGGCTGCTGTGTTTCCTCTGAGTGTCCCAGAGAAAATCGCCCATGCTCTGGGCTCAGGGGCTTCGTCTCTTTCTTTCTTTTTTCTTTTGAGACGGACTTTCGCTCTGTCACCCAGGCTGGAGTGCAGTGGCGCGATCCCGGCTCACTGCAACCTCCACCTCTCACTGAAATCCCAGCACGGTTCAAGTGATTCTCCTGCTTTAGCCTTCCAAGTAGCTGGGATTATAGGCGCCCACCATGCCAGGCTAATTTTTGTATTTTTAGTAGAGATGGAGTTTCACCATGTTGGCCAGGCTGGTCTCGAACTCCTGACCTCAGGAGATCTGCCCGCCTCAGGCTCCCAAAGTGCTGGGATTACAGGCATGAGCCACTGCACCTGGCCCATCTCTTTCATTTAATCTGTAGCCCTAGTGTCTTGGACAGGACCTGGCACCTAGCAGGGGCTTGTTTTGAAAGAAAGAAAGAAAAAATGAATAAGTGAATGAATGAATGCTCACAAATACAACTGGCCAGGAAGAGCAGCATTTCAACGGACTTTTTTTTTTTGAGATTGAGTCTCACTCTGTCACCCAGGCTGAAGTGCAGTGACGCGATCTCGGCTGGTTACAACCTCCGCCTCCTGGGTTCAAGCGATTCTTGTGCCTCAGCCTCCTGAGTAGCTGGGATTATAGGCACATGCTACCATGCCTGGCTAATTTTTGTGTTTTTAGTAGAGACAGGGTTTTGCCATGTTGCCCAGGCTGGTCTTGAACTCCTAGGCTCAAGTGAGCCACCCATCTTGGCTTTCCAAAGTGCTGGGATTACAGGTGTGAGACACTGGGTCTGGCAAAAGGGTTTGTTTGTTTGTTTTTTCTCTTGAGACAGGGTCCTGCTCTGTTGCCTAGGCTGGGGTGCAGTGGTGCCATCATGGCTCACTGCAGCCTCGACCTCCCTGCGATCAGGCCATCTTCCTGCTTCAGCCTCCCAAGTAGCTGGGACCACAGGCGTGTGCCACCATGCCCTGCTAATTTTTTAGATTATTTGTAGAGACAGGGTCTCCCTACATTGCCCAGGCTGATCTTGAACTCCTGGGCTAAAGCAATTCACCCACCTCAGCTTCCCAAAGTGCTAGGATTATAGGTGTGAACCACCACACCTGGCCTTAAATGCTTTTGACAACCCAGGGACTTGTGATCTTAAAGGCAATGATATGAGTCTACTGGTCACAACAGTATGTTTTTGAGACTGCTGTGTCATTGTAAGCAGAAAACAAGGAAGATGCCAAATTCAAGAAATGAGTGTATGCCTTGTGCTGCTGAAAAAAGAAGACAGCTGAGTCCCCACCCAATTTAAAGTAAAGGGCAGACACGGGTGGTTTCCAGGGGTTTTATGGTGGGACTGGGGCAGGGAGCTTTGGGAAATGAAATGACGATCAAGGTTGCTGTGCCACGGAATTCAGGTAAGGTTTAAATCATGAGACCCAGTCCCAGTCTCCTGGTGCCTCAGCCTGTTTCCAGCAGTTTCTAGAGGTTCAGTGAAATTCTCAAAATCATATGAAGTGTAATTTGTGTTGATGAGAAAGCCCCCAGCCATTTAGGGGGTGAGGGAGCCGCGGGAAAGGACACAAAAACTGAACTCCAGACCCCCACCCAGGTCCAGGGCGATCCCATTCTTCTCCCCACTCTCCAGAAAAACTGAACTCCAGACCTCCACCCAGCGCCAGGGGTGATCCCATTCTTCTCCCAACTTTCCTAAATGAGGAGTGTTCAAACACTTTTGTAGAAGAAACCCTTGCCCTAAATCTGATGCTAAACCCCAGTAGGTGAAAAACAAACAAGAAAGATACTTCTGGTAGAAATGTCACAGATCCGGCCAGGCGCGGCGGCTCACACCTATAATTCCAGCACTTTGGGAGGCTGGGGCGGGCAGATCACTTGAGGTCAGGAGTTTGAGACCAGCCTGGCCAACATGGTGTCACCCTGTCTCTACTAAAAATACAAAACTTAGCTGGGCGTGGTGGTGCACGCCTGTAGTCCTAGCTACTTGGGAGGCTGAGGCACCAGAATCGCTTGAGCCTAGGAAGTTGAGGATGCAGTGAGCTGAGACTGTGTCACTGCACTCCAGTCTGGACTACAGAGCAAGACTCCGTCAAAAAAAAAAAAAAAAAAAAAAAAAAAAAAAAAAAAGCAACTTCCCAGAGCTAGGAGCCATCATTATACTAGGGGGTGCCCCAGACAGAAGCCGGCACCCAAAGCAGGGGTTTCCTCCCACACTGGACAGGGCCTCAGGGTTCCCCTGGAGGACTCGTTAAAATGCAAACTGCTGCATCCTAACTCCTAAGTTTCCCATCCAGCAGGTCTGGGGTGGCCTGGGAATCTGCATTTTTTAACACGTTCCCAGATGGTGCTGATGTTGCTGTTTGGGGACTCTACCGTGGGAAAGCCAGACATCCCTGCCCAGTAGGACCTAGAAGAGCGGGCTCTTCCTGCCCCTCACCCAGGGATAGAGCCAGCTTACTCATCGGTGTCTTTTTTGCTCTCTTCAATGAAGGCAATGGACTCAGATCTAAGGCGGTTGGTCACTTCATACGTTCGCAGGGTGACTCCGAAAATATCCTCGTGGTACCGGTTGTCATCCTAGAAGACAGAAACAGCCAGAAAACAGCTCTCAAATGCCAGATAAAGGCTTGGAGCAGGGACAGACTCGCCTGACACCTGGAACGGAATATCCCTCAGGAAGATGGTTCCCAAAGAGATGAGGCTGAAGCCAGTGCCCCCGAGGTACCTTTGATCTCGAAGACTCTGCTCAGCAAAACTGTTCTCTGGGATGTAGCCCAGTTGGCAAAGAACATTTAGGTTGCCATCTGGAAACACTGCAGCTGGTTGGTGGATTCTCAGGTGAAAAGGAGTGATGAGGTCAAATGGAAACCTCACCATTCCCCGCTTTCCTCCCTCCAACGTGTTCCTGCAAGTTCAGGTCTGGGCAAGGCTGGGTTTAGTGTGAAATAGCCCATGAGACCAGAAGAAAGGGGAGGAAGGAACAAGTGGCCGCTTAGCACTCAGGGAACTCCCCATAGCTGCCCACAGTGGAGACTGCTTGGGCATGCATGAGTTTCTCTGAAGATGAGTATCTTTGCTCAGCATTGCCCAGAAAGAAGCAAGCAAAGAGAAGAACCTACCCTGGAGTCCCAGGAAACAGCCCAAGCGATGACTGACTTGTGACATCTGCAAATTTACCAAGTTATGGGAGCTCCTGTGGCGGGCAGTCAATATTCTCAAAGGGCAAGGGGATTAAACAAGGGGAAAATGCACCTCAATGCTGGGGAAGGGCAGTGGCTGGGAGCGTGCATCTGGCAAGCCAGGAAGAATCTGTTGTGCACTAGGTTCCAGCCTCCCCTGGTCCTGAAAGTTTTGAAGAAAGTCACCCATCTGTAGAGTGGGTTCATTTTCATTTTCAGTTGGGGTGATTTTTTTTTTTTTTTTTTTTTTTGAGACAGAGTCTCGCTCTGTTGCCTGGGCTGGAGTGCAGTGGCGCGATCTTGGCTCACTGCAACCTCCGCCTCCCGGGTTCAAGCGATTCTCCTGCCTCAGCCTCCTGAGCAGCTGGGACTACAGGCATGCGCCACTATGCCCAGCTAATTTCTGTATTTTTAGTAGAGACGGGGTTTCACCATGTTGGTTGGCCAGGATGGTCTCAATCTCTTGACCTCATGATTCACCTGCCTTGGCCTCCCAAAGTGCTGAGATTACAGGCGTGAGCCACTGCGCCTGGCCATTTTTTTTTTTTTTTTGAGATGGAGTTTCACTCTCGTCACCCAGGCTGGAGTGCAATGGCGCGATCTTGGCTCACTGCAACTTCCACTTCCCGGGTTCAAGCGATTCTCCTTCCTCAGCCTCCTGAGCTGGGACTACAGGTACCCACCACCACGCCTGGCTAATTTTTGTATTTTTACAACAGACAGGGTTTCACTGTGTTAGTCAGGCTGGTCTTGACCTCAGGTGATCCTCCTGCCTTGGCCTCTCAAAGGGCTGGGTTTATAGGCTTGAGCCACTGAGCCCAGCCGGGGTGAGTTTTTAACTCCCTTCCGCAAAATCCTGGGGAATCTATAAAAGTGAACACGGTGAAACCCCGTCTCTACTAAAAAATACAAAAAACTAGCCGGGCGAGGCGGCGGGCGCCTGTAGTCCCAGCTACTCGGGAGGCTGAGGCAGGAGAATGGCGTAAACCCGGGGGGCGGAGCTTGCAGTGAGCTGAGATCCGGCCACTGCACTCCAGCCCGGGCGACAGAGCCAGACTCCGTCTCAAAAAAAAAAAAAAAAAAAAAAAAAAAAGTGTCTCTTGAGGGTCACACGAAAGAGACTGAGTATATAGAGGGCTCCACAGCTCTCCTCGGATCTGTTTGTGCAGTGCTCAACCTGTACAACTACACGGGGCAGTGCTGCAGCTTCTGAGGCAGGAAAAGTTAGGTTAGAATAGTTTCTGTCTAGTTACCAGAGGTCCATTCACTCGTTATTTTCACACATGGCCTCCAGTCATATTTACTACACCTGCCTGCATGCCCAGCCATCCTTCTACTTTCTCTGTCATTGTTTGGGGCCACCTATATCCTCTACCCTCAGTGGTAAGTGCAGTGAATGGGAGCAGGGATATCATCGTGGCTCCCTAATCATCAAGACAGGTTGGATGAAAAAGAGGGGATAGGAGAGTGGATATAGGAAAAGGGACCTGGGAAGCCAGCCTGTCACGCACCCTCATCCGACTGATGAACACGCCGGCGTCCTCTGCCGAGAGCTTCCCCTGCTGGGTCATGATGCGCTGGATGGCTTTGAGGACATCAGCGGCCATGGTGACGTCCCCACAGACGTAAATGTGGCCCCCTTGCTCCTTCAGGGCTCGGTACACAGACTCCGCCAGCTGCTCCTGCAGGATGTCCTGCACGTACTTCTGCAAGGAGCAGAGGGCAGTGAGAAGGGGCTGGGCTGTACAACATGCCTGCCATAGCCCATGTCCTCCCGGGAAGCAGAGCCTGACTCAGGGGCTTGTGGGCAGGTAGGATCTTTTGTGAGCTGATCCCAAGGAACAAGAGTAAGGGACTGGGAAGAATGAGATAGGGAAGGCGGGAAAGTCAATTGGAGGGTGCAGGAATGCATTGCTACCCTCTTTGGACAACTGGAGCTCAGCTCTGCTAAGGACCCTCCAGGGAGCTGGACAGATTGCTTCCCAGAATCATCCGCTGCAGAGGGGAAAGACGGGGAACATTCACTACCCACTCCTCTCTCCTGGTGGCCAATGGTCCCTGGGTGTTAACACCTGCACACGTCCAGGTGTGCGGCTGGTTACTGCAGGCATCCTATGTTAGAGTGCCAGGGAAGCCCTGGGCCGATAGCAAGAGATGGGGGTGAGGTGAGGGGCCGGCTGCTGTAGCAATAGCAGAAGGAAAAGGTGGGCTGAGAGGGTGTGAGGTGGGCACAAGGGGTGTCTAGTACAGCTCCAGGGAGCTCATTGGTTCAGGATATCTTTAATTTGTCCAGGAAACTCCTGCTCTGAAGCTGATATTCAGCTGGAACATGCTGGCATGGCTGTAGTGACTCTTAAGACTGACATACTTCCACCCACACTGCTCGGACTCTCTGGGTGCCCCCCAACCCACTGCAATGTCCTGACTCCTTCCCTGGGACCCTCAGACCTCCCCAAGAGCCAATGGAGCTTTAGTACTGTGGTCCATGTCCATTCTGACTAGTATTGCCTCTCGTGGACTGTTAAATTTCTATTTATTTATTTATTTATTTATGAGACAGAGTCTCACTTGTTGCCCAGGCTGGAGTGCAGTGGCATGATCTCGGCTCACTACAACCTCCGCCTCCCGGGTTCAAGCCTTCCTCCTGTCTCAGCCTCTTGAGAAGCTGGGACTACAGGCAAGCGTCACCACACCCGGCTAATTTTGTGTTTTTTCTTTTTTCTTTCTTTTTTTTTTGTAGAGATGGGGTTTTACCATGTTGGCCAGGCTGGTCTCAAACTCCTGGCCTCAAGTGATCCACCCACCTCAGCCTCCCAAAGTGCTGGGACTAACAAGCATGCGCCACTGCACCCAGCTAATTTTTATATTTTTATTAGAGATGGGGTGTTACCATGTTGGTCAGGCTGGTCTCGAACTCCTGACCTCAAACGATCTGTCTGCCTTGGCCTCCCAAAGTGCTGGGATTAAAGGTGTGAACCACCGCACCCAGCCTAAATTTATTTTTTTAAATTTCTGTTTTTAAATATTTTAAATTTTTATTTCTAACTATTTATTGTTTAGAGACAGAGTCTTGGTCTGTCGCCCAGGGTGGGTTGCAGTGGCATGATCACGGCTCACTGAAGCCTTGACCCCCCAGGCTCAAGCTGCCCTCGTACCTCAGCCTCCCAAGGAGCTGGGACCACAGTCATACGCCACCATGCCCAGCTAACTTAATTTTTTTTTTTTTTTTTTGTAGGGACGGGGTCTAAGCATCTTGCCCAGGCTGGTCTTGAACTCCCAGACTCAAGTGATCCTCCCACCTCAGCCTCCCAAAGTGCTGGGATTACAGGCATGAGTCACGGTGCCTGGCCCAACATTTTTCATTACAGTAAAATACACGTCATGTAACATTTACCATTGTAACCACTTTAAAGTGTACGACTCAGTGGCATTAAGTACCCTTTTCAGTGTTATGGGATCATCACTATCTGGTTCCAGAACTTTCTTCTTTACCCCAGATGGAAACCCTATACCCATTTGCAGTTAACTCCCCACTCTCCCCTCCCTCAGCCCCTGGCAACCACTAATCTACTCTGTCTCTATGGATTTGCCTATTCTGGATATTACATATAAGTTGAATCTTATAATATAGGCTGTTAAATACTTTATTGTATCACATATATATTTTTGAGATGGAGTCTTGCTTTGTTGCCCAGACTGGAGTGCAGTGCCACGATCTCAGCTCACTGCAACCTCTGCCTCCTGGGTTCAAGTGATTCTCCTGCCTCAGCCCGCCAAGTAGCTGGGACTACAGGTATGCACCACCATGCCTGGCTAATTTTTGCATTTTTAGTAGAGATAGGGTTTCACCATGTTGGCCAGGCTGGTCTTGAACTGCTGACCTCAAGTGATCCACTCACTTTGGCCTCTCAAAGTGTTGGGATTACAGGCGTGAGCCACTGTGCTCGGCCTGTTAAATATTTTACGTAGATATTTTCCCTACCCATGCTTTCTGAAGTAGAGAGCAACTTCACAGAAGGGAAATCAGGAAGCTTAAGAGTGAGGGTGAGGGGTTTCTGAGAGTGGGATGTACAAGTGTGTACACACATGAGTGTGCACCAGTGTGCACATGTGTTGGGCTGGGCTGGGGGATGCGCTGCTGGGGGTTACCTTTGGTTTGTCTGGCTCCCGGGAGTAAGCCGTGTACAGCTCTCTGAAGACCCCCTTGTTCTTGGCCTGCAAGGTCTCTTCCCTGTAGATATGATCTATCTTGGATTGCCGGCACCCGAAGACCAGGACCATGGGGCAGGGGTTCATTCCTGGGGACCGGGAAGACCTTATGTCACCGATGGCTCTCTGCCTGATGTGTGGGGTGGCTGAGGTGCCAGGGATGGGGAACTGAGACCTTAGCGTGCGCCATGCGATAGAGGCTCACGAACACTGGGGCAGGCAGATGTATGCGTGCACACACATGTACGCAGGTGGGTGCTCACATGCTCACACATGCACACACTGAGGAAGGAGGTGACGTGTGTTCAATTTTAGTGGACCTCCCTCCCAGGTCTCAATCCTTCTTTCTGCTCCTTGACTACTCAGGAGCCCCCACCTGATGCCCAGACTCTGGAGCTAGATGGCCTGGATTGAAATCTCAGCTCTGTGATGAACAACTTAGTCAACTTTTTTTTGTTTTGTTTTTTTGTTTTTTTGAGGTGGAGTCTTGCTCTGTCACCCAGGCTGGAGTGCAGTGGCGCGATCTCGGCTCACTGCAACCTCCGCCTTCTGGGTTCAACCGATTCTCCTGCCTCAGCCTCCCGGGTAGCTGGGATTACAGGCGCCTGCAACGATGCCCGGCTAAGTTTTGTATTTTTAGTAGAGACGGGGTTTCACTGTGTTGGCCAGGCTGGCCTCAAACTCCTGACCTCGTGATCCGCCCACCTTGGCCTCCCAAAGTGTTGGGATTATAAATGTGAGCCACTGTGCCTGGCCTTTTTCTTTTTATTATTACTATTATTATTAAGATGGAGTCTCACTATGTCGCCCAGGCTGGAATGCAGTGGTGTGATCTTGGCTCACTGCAACCTGCAGAGTGAAATCTGCAGAGTTTCACTCTTGTTGCCCAAGTTGGAGTGCAATGGCACTATCTTGGCTCACTGCAACCTCTGCCTCCCAGGTTCAAGTGATTCTCCCATCTCAGCTTCCTGAGTAACTTGGATTACAGATGTGGGCCACCATGCCTGGCTAATTTTGTATTTTTAGTAGAGACAGGGTTTCACCATGTTGGCCAGTCTGGTCTCAAACTCGTGACCTCAAGTGATCCACCTGCCTTGGCCTTCCAAAGTGCTGGGATTACAGGTGTGAACCACCACATCCAGCCACAATGTACTCAACTTTCTAAGCCTCTGCTTCCCTATTTGCAAAATGGATATAACAGGACTGTTGTTGAGAAATGAATGTGAAACATTACAATTTTGCCTGATACCTGGCAAGTACTTTATAAATGTTAGCTATCCACTACAATGACAGTTCCATGGGGGCAAGTTTTACTGACTGATTGATTGATTGGTTTTTGTAATCATCCCTCGAATCAATGGAAAGGTTTTCATTTCTGTTTTAGTTGTTTTTCTGTCTTGTTCACTGCTATGCTCCAACACCTCCAAGAGTGTTTGGCACTTATTAGGTGCTCAATAAATCCTTGTTTAATGCATGCTACAATTTGGGTTTCTTTCTCTCTCCTGCCGAAGCTGATCTGCTGTGTCTTTCACACAGCACTTGCTCTTGAATAACAGTCTTTGCAATAATTACAAAAGCATAGCCATTTGATAAGGACTAACGCCTACCTTTTCCAGGCTATTGGATTATTTTTTTTGAAGGGATCACATCTTAACAAATGTCCTCTGGGCCTGGAATTTCAGGCCCCTGGGACAGGCTGTTTGGATTACACCATGAACTTCACCTGTGGGTCAGGCTGGTGCTACACGCCCCGGCTTTTCTGAGGCAGTGACGCCATGGAGAGACACCTTCCACCTTCACTGTTCTCTAGGGCTGCTGAGACACAGCTGGACCTCCCCAGGTCTGGGGGTGGGAACCAGGCAGCCGCTGGACTGTAACCCACCTTTGTGTTGGATATCAAATTGCCGCTGTTGCCAGAAGCTTCGGAAAGGTGCAATGCCGGTGCCCGGTCCAACGAGGATGCAGGGAACTTGGGGGTTCCGGGGCAGGTGGAAGCTGGGTGCTCTGGGCAAGGAAGAGGGGGTCAGAAGTCTTGAAGAGGTCAAATCCAATCAAGAACAACTGAATCTTAGGTAGACCAGGTGGCTGTCTTCGGTAGACATACAATGAGACTTACGGCTCTTCAGCCGGGGCCAGGTGCCCCTTTTCAGGGTGGGAGTCTCACCGATTAAGGGAATTCCAAAATGGGGGGTCCTCAGGGTCTGGCTATTCTTCCATTCCCCAATTCTTCTCACTGCTGGGCTCAGCAAATTCAACCCAGAGTATCTCTACACTGGCACCATTGAGACTTGGGGGTGGACCTCCTTGGTCGTGGCACTGTCCTGTGCATTGTAGGGTATCGAGCAACATCCCTGGCTTCCAGCCACGAGGTGCCAGGAGTACACGTGAGTTGTGACAACCCAAAATGTCTTCAGACTTTGTCAAATGTCCCTGGGTGGCAGGGATGGGGTGGGGCGCTGCAAAAATCACCCTGGTTTGAGAGCCACCATTTTTTTTTTTTTTTTTTTTTTGAGACGGAGTCATGCTCTGTCGCCCAGGCTGGAGTGCAGTGGCCGGATCTCAGCTCACTGCAAGCTCCGCCTCCCGGGTTCACGCCTCCCAAGTAGCTGGGACTACAGGCGCCCGCCACTTCGCCCGGCTAGTTTTTTTTTGTATTTTTTAGTAGAGACGGGGTTTCACCGTGTTAGCCAGGATGGTCTCGATCTCCTGACCTCGTGATCCGCCCGTCTCGGCCTCCCAAAGTGCTGGGATTACAGGCTTGAGCCACCGCGCCCGGCCTTTTCTTTCTTTTTTTTTTCTTCTGAGGTGGAGTCTCACTCTGTCACCCAGGCTGGAGTGCAGTGGTGATCTTGGCTCACTGCAACCTCCAACTCCCGGGTTCAAGCAACTCTCCTGCCTCGGCCTCCCAAGTAGCTGGGATTACAGGCACCTGCCACCACCCTCGGCTACCTTTTTTTTTTGTATTTTAGTAGAGATGGGGTTTTGCCATGTTGGCCAGGCTGGTCTCAAACTCCTGACCTCAAGTGATCTGCCTGCCTTGGCCTCCAAAAGCGCTGGGATTACGGGCGTGAGCCACTGCACCCAGCCCAGAGCCACCGGTTTAACCAACAATGAAATCTTTAAATCAAGGAGTCACAGACTTCAGTGTGTAAAAGAATCACCTGGGGATGTTCAAGATGCAGATTGCTGGGCCATGCAGTACATCTGGGCTCAGGACGCTATGTTTGAAACACCAGAGGACTCTGATGTCAATGATATTTGGATCGTTTTCAATGGCACATGGACCATATTGTGAACATTCTAACCTCAGTGGTTGAGAAAAAGGATTGGCTAAAGCCACTGTTCAGGTAGAGAAGTTATTGATCGACAAAACAGGTTAACTATAACTGGTCTAAGATCAGCTATAGCCTTTAAAGCTGAGTTTGGGAGGAAAGGCGCCAATGAATGGGGGTGATTGGATTTTTTCCATCGCCAGGAAACTGGGACTGATTGGGAGTGACCAGCAGAATTTGGCTAGAATTTCCACTAGCCCATACAGTCCACGAAGGTGGAGACTGTATTTGCAGGGTTCTCCCCGATAGCTCCAGCATCTAGCCCAGTACACGCCCAAGTGAAATGTGTGTTGCATTGACTTGACGTCGACCAGAGGACTTGCCTAGCTTGCTGTGCTGCTCTGATCTTGTTTCCTTAACAATTAAGAGAGACGCAGGACATTGGTCTCCATTGTGTGCCACCCAGTCACCTCTCTAGAACCTTTCAGACCGGTCCACCTACTTCAACTTGCAACATCAATATGCAGATTTGAGATGATTGCTCATTTTTCTCCACTTATTACTCACCCTCTCACAAAACAGGGGACCACTTCGTCAGCCTGTATCCGGTTGAGCCAGGAGGAGCACACGCCGTGGTGAATTGGTCCTTCTCCATCTAGCAGAATAACCAAGGCAGTCAGGACCACCCACCGCTCTGAAGCACGGCCTCCCCTCCTCCCTCCAATGCAAAATGCTCACAGGCCCAGTGCCAAGTTTATCCTTTGGAATTCCTCCCCAGGATCCCTTCCTCTGAAGGGCAAGAGGGAACGGTACAGCTGGGGTGACTTCGTGCCTATACAACCACCCAGGGTTCTATTGGGTAGGGGTGGTTCGGATTCAAATCCTTCCCTATAGAAGGGTGCTTTTGGTGGCTTGCTGGACTCCTGGGACGGGCACTGTGCATTTTAATTGCTTTATCTAGGAGGAAAAAGACAGGGCAGAGCTTGGGTTATCTGACTTGCAACCAGCTGGGCCTGATACAGCAGAGCGCTCTCCCAGGGAATGAGTGGTGGTGGCTTGTTCTAGCTGGTGCTTTGGGGATATGAGGGGGCACCATTGCAAATACACGTCTTGCCTCTTTCCTAATTCTGCTCAGGCTTGGCTCTGCATCAGGGGACAGTTCACCTGCTGCTTCTTCCCCCAGTTTTCTGGTCTTGGGGGTGTGTCTCTTCCCAGGGATTTGGGATTTAGCCTGCAGGCAGTGGTTTAGGGAGCCCTCCAGAGGCCCCTTGGGGGAAAATGCAGCTGAGGGGGCTCTCCCAGTGCCTCCGCCCACCTCGAGTGCGGTAGGAAACGATGGCCACAGTGAGGTGCACTTCATCAGGGTACATGTCTGGGGAGGAGCTGATGGAATAGTAGCGGGGCTGCAGCAGGGACAGCTGGGTCAGGAGCAGGGTGGCCGGCATCTGGATGGATGGGAACTCCTCCAGCACCTCCACGATGGTGGGGTTCTTGCCCCATTTCCATTCCTCATACTCCTGCAAACCCTGTGCCAAGGAGACCGACAGAGACAAGCTTGAACCCAGCTGCTACATAGTTCCCATGAGGACCTGAGGGGGTCTAAGAAGGCGGCAAAGTGAAAGTAACAGTTGGCAGGTGTAGTGGCTCATGCTGGTAATCGCAGTGCTTTGGGAGGCGGAGGAGAGAGAATCACCTGAGACTAGGAGTTCAAGCCCAGCCTGGGAAACATAGTAAGACCCTGTCTCTACAAAATTTAAGAAAAATTAGCTGGATGTGGTGGTGGATGTCTGCAGTACCCCAGTTACTTGGGAGGCTGAGGTGGGAGGACTGCTTGAGTTCAGGTGCTTGAGGCTGCAGTGAGCTAGGATCACACCACTGCGCTCCAGCCTGGGTGACAGAGTGAGACCCTGTTGACAGAAAGAAAGAAAGACAGAGAGAGAGAAAGGAAGAAAGCAAGCAAGGAAGGAAGGAAGGAAGGAAGGAGAAGGAAAGAAAAAGACAAAGAGAAGGAAAAGAAAAAGAAAGAGCAATAACAGTTAACACTTGAATAGCAATTATTCTGTGCTGTTTTGATTCTCATGAGGACCTTATGAAATAGGTATTACTGTTTCCCCATTTTATATATGAAGAAACTGAGGGTGATAGAGGTCCTATGGCTACTAGGTGGTGATGCTGGGTGAAACTGAGCCTTGCTCTAGACAGTGTGTCTTCAGAATTTGTGTTTCTAGTCACTGCACACTCCTGAAGTCAAGAGAGACGCACTATAGAAGGGAGTCATGACTCACGCGGGGAGTGGCAGCATTCGGTGGAGACCTGTGATTTGTTGGTTGCAGAATCTGGAGATGCATCTTTGGAGAGCTTGGGTCATGTTCATGGCGGTGAGTGACAGCCCCGGAAAAATCAGGTTGGGGTGTGTGGAGGACCATGTTTGGGGACGTGTTGACAGCAAAGCCCAGCTGTAACCAGGCAACAGAGGAACTCTCTGGAGCTCTGGAGTTATTTTTCCTTAATCTCAGAAGATGCCCTAGGCAGTCTCTGATTGCTGGAACAGAAGGCTCAGTTTCTGAGACCAGCGTGCCAGTGCACTGTATAACAAAGATTTTCCCCAGTTTCTAAAGACTGTCCTGGCCTTATTTATTTATCTATTTTTTATTTTTTTTTGAGATGGAGTCTCACTCTGCTGCCCAGGCTGGAGTGCAGTGGCATGATCTTGGCTCACTGCAAGCTCCGCCTCCCAGGGTTCACGCCATTCTCCTGCCTCAGCCTCCCGAGTAGCTGGGACTACAGGCGCCTGCCACCACATCCAGCTAATTTTTTGTATTTTTAGTAGAGACGGGGTTTCACCGTGTTAGCCAGGATGGTCTCAATCTCCTGACCTTGTGATCTGCCCACCTCGGCCTCCCAAAGTGCTGGGATTATAGGCGTGAGCCACAGCGCCCGGCCTGTTCTGGCCTTATTAATAGGCGATGGCATCCTTGACATCGTGCTTCTCAGACCTCCAGCCTGACTGGCCTGCAACTGCAGGAGCAAAATGGACAAAGAGCCCTGGGCTTTCAACTCTTTGAAACTGACATTACCTGAAACGGACATCCATCACCCTGTTGGTGCCAGGCCTGCCTTCCCGCAGGCTGCTCCCTGCCAATGACCAAGCACAGGAGTCTCCAGGACTCCTCAAGAACCCTGCTGGGCCTTCCTTAAACTGCACTGCAGTCTAGAACGTTCTCATCCCACCTTTCTTCCTTTTCCTTTGGCTGGCGTTAGATTTGTTTTGAGGTCTGGTGGTTCTCCCAGCCCTATCTGATCCCTTTCCACTTTATGTCACACAAGTGTTTCCCCTAATAAAAATCCTTGCTCATTTAATCCTGTCTTGAAGTCTGTACTTTTTGGAAGAAATAAACTAATACACATGGGTTATATCAAATTCTATCTATCTATCTATCTATCTATCTATCTATCTATCTATCTATCTATTATCTATCTATCTATCTATCTATCTATCTATCTATCTATCTATCTATCTATCTTCTATCCATCTAGAGACAGATTCTTGCTCTGTCACCCAGGCTGGAGTGTAGTGGCGTGATCTCGGCTCACTGCAACCTCCATCTCCTGGGTACAAGCAATTCTCCTACCTCAGTCTCCTGAGTAGCTGGAATTACAGGTGTCCATCACCACGCCCAGCTAATTCTTGCATTTTTAATAGAGACAGGGTTTCGCCACGTTGGCCAGGCTGGTCCCGAACTCCCGACCTCAGGTGATCCGCCTGCCTCAGCCTCCCAAAGTGCTGGGATTACAGGCGTGAGCCACTGCGCCCGGCCTATTATTTATTTATTTATTTATAGAGATGGGGTCTTGCTCTTTCACCCAGGCTGGAGTACAGTTGGAAGATCGTGATTCACCATAGCCTCGAACTCCTGGGCTCAAGTGATCCTCCCACCTTAGCCTCCTGAGTAGCTGGGACTACAGGCATGTGCCATGATGCCCAGCTAATTTAATTTTTTTGTAGAGATGGGGTCTATGTTGCCCGGGTTGGTTCCAAACTCCTGGCCTCAAGCAATCTTCCCATCTCTGCCTCCCAGAGTGCTGGGATTACAGGCATGAGCCACTGTGCCCAAATTCTACTTTAAATAAGGTAAAAACAGTGCAATCTAATAAGGTACCAACAGTGCAATCTACAGTCCTTCTTCCTATTAGCCACCCTCCCCCATTAATTAAAAGTTTTAAATCAAAATTATACTTGCAGATAGTCTAAAAAGTTAAATAACTTTGTAAAGCTTATGATTAAAAATAATGGTCTCCTGTTCTACCTCTGCCATCTGCTTCCTACTCCCCGGAGGTAACTACTTACAGCTCTTTAAGTGTTCCTTCTGGTATTTATTTTCATATTTCTAAATACTACGCACTCGCTAATTAGCCTCTTCCTTGCTGCTCACCATTCAATCCCCTCTCCTGGACGGCAGAAGAAAGCTAAGCCATCCTGTGCTGGGGGCTTGCTTTCTGGGAAGGAGCCCCCATTGGTAGCAGCGTGGGCCGTTCTCCTGGGTAGAATTCTCACTGAGCAAGGCTTTGCAGCAGGCTGGGGCAGGTGATCCCAGGATTTCTAAGCAAGGTGGTAGAGGCTACGTTTGGTTCATTTTACAATCAGAGACCTCTGATCTCTAGTAGTTCCACCTGCAGCTCCTCTGCATTGGCAAAATCTCATCATAGCAGCCACATGGATGGAACTGGAGGACATCATGTTAAGTGCAAGAAGCCAAGCACAATAAGACAAATTTTGCATGTTCTCACTCATTTGTGGGAGCTAAAAACTAGAAGCAAATAAAGTCATGAAGACGGAGAGTAGAAGGAGGGCTACCAGTGCAGGGAAGGGTAGTGGGGAGGGGTGGGGGAAAGTGGAGATGGTTCATGGGTACAAAAATACAGTTAGAAGGAATAAGATCTAGGCTAGGCGTGGTGGCTCATGCCTTTAATCCTAGCATTTTTGGGAGGTTGAGGTGGGTGGATCACCTGAGGTCAGGAATTTGATGGTGAAACTCCATCTCTACTAAAGAAAAAAATACAAAAATTAGCTGGCCATGGTGGCAGATGCCTGTAATTCCAGCTGCTCGGGAGGCTAAGGCACGAGAATCGTTTGAGCCTGGGAAATGGAGGTTGCAGTGAACTGAGATTGTGCCACACGGCACTCCAGCCTGGGCTAGAGGGTGAGACTCTGTCTTAGGGACAAAAAAAAAAAAAAAAAAAAAAAAAAAAAAAAAAAAATCTACTATTTCCTAGATCTAGACAAGGTGACTATCGTCAACAATAATTCATTATATATTTAAAAATAACTAAAAGAGTGGAATTGGAATGTTTCCAACACAAAGAAATGATGAATGATTGAGGGGGTGAATACCCCCTTTGCCCTGATGCGATTATTACACATTGTATACCTGTATCAAAATATCACATGTACCCCATAAATACATACACCTACCAAGTATCCATAAAACTTAAAAAAACAACAAACAAGAAAAAACCTTATCTTTAAACCAAGGCATGGTGAGATCCTGTTTTTCTCCTAAGCATGGCCTAAAATGGCACTAATGGAAGCCCAAGGTTCCAAAGGAAGACAGAAAGAATAGAAATTTCAGTTGTAGCCAGGGAACTGTTTGATTCAAAGGAGTCACTCTTGCTCTGCCAGGCCTTAGAACTGGGGGCAGACTAGCCACATTGGACCAGCCAATATGGCGACCTACAGCAAATAATGGCCCCCTTGGCTCAAGACTGCCATCTGCTGGAAGCCTGGTAATAACAGTTTTCAACTCTTTAAAGACGAGGAGATGAAAGGCGCTCCCTAGGGTTGTGCGAAGCCTGAGGACCCACCTTGCTGAGGACCAGCAGACGCTGCTTCTCCTTCTCATTGGTGGCTAGGGAGGCAAACTGCTGCAGCTGCAGGGGCGTTGGTGGCGTGGTGATGTCCAGGTAGTACTTGAAGGCCTGGAAGATGGTGCAGGGTGGGAGGCGGTGCTCGTCTGTCCAGTTACTGATGACGCCTGTGGAGGTACAAGGCGGGTGAGGGGTGGGTGTGGGAGGGCTTGAGTCTAAGTCGGGGGTTCAGGTCTGCTCCTGGAGCAGAGGATGGGGCCAGGTGAGGAGGGTGGCTCCAGAGCCAAGCAACCTTCTAGCTCTCCACCTTCCATGCCCAGAATCCAGGGGATTTCATGTGTGCAAGAAGCAAATCCAAAATTAATTATGCAAATGAATCCAAAAATTAAGAAAAATACATGAAGAGAGGAGAAAAATATTAAAATAGCATGGCATAGTCCACTGGCGTTCTATACAACGAGCCCCCAGCTGTGGGTGACAGAGATAAGCCTATTTCAGCCCCATGTATCATGGGATGGTGTCAGCCTCTCACCCCCTGAATGGGATGTTAGTGTTTGTCATTATAAACACTAACACTTATCTAGCACAGTCTATGTGCTGAGTACTATTATTAGTATTTTATATTAACTCATTTAATCATCACAACAATCCAAGACAGTGTTATTCTTCTCCCCGCTGAGAAAAATAGAAGCACAGAGAGGTTAAGAAATTTGCCCGAGGTCACACAGCTCATAAGCGTGAAGTCAGGCAGTGTGGCTTCAGACCTTGTTCTGACTACTATATTGTACTCCCTCTATATACTCTTCCTCCAATATGTCCCTAAATATAAGCCTCTCCTCCATCAGGGGTTCGATCCCAAATAAAAAGCTCTATTTCAACATAGAGGAAGTATTGTCTGGGTTGGATTTATTTTATTTTATTTTATTTATTTATTTTTTTAGACTGGGTCTCACTCTGTTGCCCAGGTTACAGTGCAGTGATGCGATCACAGCTCACTGTAGCCTTGAACTCCTGGGCTCAAGTGATCCTCCCACCTCACGCTCCTGAGTAGCTGGGAATACAGACATGAGCCACCATGCCCTACTAATTTTTTTTTTTTTTTTTTTTAAGATGGAGTCTCGTTCTGTCACCCAGGCTGGAGTGCAATGGTGCGATCTCGGTTCACTGCAACCTCTGCCTCCCAGGTTCAAGCGATTCTCCTGCCTCAGCCTCCTGAGTCGCTGGGATTACAGACATGTGCCACCATGCCCGGCTAATTTTTTGTATTTTTAGTAGACACGGGGTTTTGCCATGTTGGCCAGGCTGGTCTCGAACTCCTGACTTCAGGTGATCCACCCACCTCGGCCTCCCAAAGTGCTGGGATTATGATTACAGGCATGAGCTGCCGCACTCGGCCTGATGCCTGGCTAATTTTTGTATTTTTTTGTAGAGATGCAGTTTCACCATGTTCCCAGGCTGGTCTCAAACTCCTGGGCTCAAATGATCTGCCTGCCTCAGCCTCCCAAAGTGTTGGGATTACAGGCGTCAGCCACCTCACTCAGCCAGGATTTATTAAGAGAGGGTATGTCTCAGCCGGGTGTGGTGGCTCATGCCTGTAATCCCAGCACTTTGGGAGGCCAAGACGGGTGGATCACCTGAGGTCAGGAGTTTGAGACCAGCCTGGCCAACACGATGAAATCCCCGTCTCTACTAAAAATACAAAAAATTAGCTGGTGTGGTGGCATGCGCCTGTAATTCCAGCTACCCAGGAGGCTGAGGCAGGAGAATCACTTGAACTTGGGAGGCAGAGGTTGCAGTGAGCCAAGATTGCGCCACCGCACTCCAGCCTGGGTAACAAGAGCAAAACTCTGTCTCAAAAAAAAAAAAAAAAAAGAGGGTATGTCTCTCTAACGTAGTGTCTTCCTGAGAGGTTTTCAGCAGGGCTTTGACGATATGCTACTTTCACATTCTATCCTGACTTCACATCCTAGCTCTTTTGTAAAAGTGACAGTCCTGTATTGGTCTGCCAGGTAAGGTCACTGCAGTTCCTTGTACCTGACCCTTGAGCCCACTTGTGCTCCTGGATGAAGCACTGGGACCCATTTGCCTTTGAAATTTCTTCAATATGAATGTCAAGGATGGACACTTAAGCAGGCGAGAGCTTGATCTAATGAGGTAAAACATGTGGGCTCAATCCCTCGTTGGCCATCGAGCTTCCTATAGTACCTTTTGATTCTAAGAGGAGGCAGGATCAGATTTCTGCTGTTATTTACTTGGTGGGCAATGGGGTACTAGAGATTTTCCTAAGGGTTAGTGGTGAGGATGGAAAGTAAAAAGAGTGGCTACTGCTAACATCCACGTCTAGTCAATGAAGGAAGGTAGCAGCCCCCTTCTCCCAATGGTGAGCCATCGATGGCCTGGCACCGTGCGCATTTATTTGCTCAGCTGGTTGGCCCAAGGTTGATCAGCCATGAGAAAGGGGAAAATCTTCAGTGTCTCATCGGCTGCTAGCAACAGAGACCCACTCTCCTGCCTGGACTGGTGATTGGGAAGAACGGGTCTCCTCTTCCCCAGACACCCACTGCCTCTGCAGCTCCCTAGAGCAGAGAAGGGCCCCTGGGAATGTTACCTAAAGCTGTGTTCCGCTCCTCCAGCAGCTCCACTTTCACCATCTGGTTGACAGGGGGTGCGTCCTCCAGCCGCTCGATCAGGGCATTCACGAGGTCCTCGTGGTTGCCAGGGAAGACACCCAGGTGGTCCCCAGGCTGGTACTGCAGCTCCTGATTCCCGTTGGTGTGGAGACGCACGAAGATAGTTGACCGACTGCAGGAAATTGCAGAGGAATCAAAGGACAAGGGCCAGCAGCTACTTCCTCCTTTTCTTTGGCTCTTCTGTCTGTCCCTGTTGGCTGCAATTCTCTCCTTCCATTCTTGTTGAGGCCTGTGCTAACCAAGCCTATTCCCCCATCATTCTATTATTATTATGGTGAGATAGGGTCTTGCTCTGTCGCCCTGGCTGGAGTGCAGTGGTGCGATCACGGCTCACTGCAGCCTCTATCTCCCAAGCTCAACGATCCTCCCACGTCAGCCCTCCCAAGTAGCTGGGACTACAGGCAGGCACTGTCATGCCTGGCTAATTTTGGAATTTTTTGTACAGATGGAATTTCCCTATGTGGCCCAGGCTGGTCTCAAACTTGTGAGCTCAAGCAATCTTCCCACCTCAGCCTTCCCAAGTGCTAGGATTACAGGTAAGGGCCACAGTGCTCAGCCATCATTCTACACTGAGGCTTTTCATCAAGGTCACCAGTGAATTCCTCACTGCAAATCCAATGGCTGCTTCCTAGGTTTCATCTGGATCTGGAAGCAGTATTGGGCATAACTACTCACTCTCTCCTTCTCAACTCCCTTCTTTTGGATTCTAGCACCCCATTCTCAGTACTAATAGGGGTTCTCTCAGTGTCTAGCACTTCACTGTAACCACAGACTGTGGTATTCCCAATCTGTGAAATCCTACATCTCCTAGGAATTGCAAGCCCCACCGCCTTTGGCAACCAGGGTTCCTCGTGTTGTAACAGTAAAGGAAAAAAGACTTGGCTTTAAGCTTGGGTTCCTCCTATGCATAAACTCATCAATATTACAACATTGAGAGATCTAAAAAGACAACATAGAAGGAAACTCACTGTTGCCTGCCGGGTTATAACTTTTCTGCATTGATTTTTGTGTTTCAGGTTCAGGAGGCCTGTGCTAATCCAACAGCTTTCAAGAACAAACTCTCAGAATGTGATTATTCTGGTCCTTTAAAAAGTTTCAGTACAGGCCAGGCGCAGTGGCTCACACCTGTAATCCCAGCACTTTGGGAGGTGGAGGTGCGTGGATCACCTGAGGTCAGGAGTTTGAGACCAGCCTGGCCAACATGACAAAACCCCATCTCTACTAAAAACACAAAAATTAGCTGGGCATTGTGGCACGCGTCTGTAATCCCAGCTACTCCAGAGGCTGAGGCGGGAGAATCACTTGAACCCAGGAAGTGGAGGTTGCAGTGAGCCGAAACTACACCACTGCACTCTAGCCTGGGCAACAGGGAGAGAGTATATCCCCCACCCCCGCCACCCAAAAAACAAAAAAACGAACCCCACAAAAACCTTTCAGTACAGTATACTGCATTTTACACAATACCTGCAAACTCTAGGATCAACTACACTTGGATAAATCAAATCTTTTGCACCCTTTGAGCTATGATTGCTTTTTCAGACCTGCTTTTTCTTCATTGCCAATGAGTTTTCAGTGGATAGAGACGCTTGATATTCAACATGAAGTTTCTATATTCTCTATGGTATGTAAATCAACACTTGAATAGCCCAATGGGACTCGCTATTTAAAGGAGTTTTTGGCTCAACCAAGAACCCCTTTGTGCTACAAATAGCCACCATTATTAAAAAGAGTTGAGCGGGCATATTATTTTGGGGGAAGAAACGGTGTCAAGTATTTTCTTGAAGCAAGGCATCCCTGCCCTTAGCATAGTGGGGAACTTAGCGACCATAATTGTGAATGGTAGTATTAAGGTCTGGAGTCCCACTCTCCCTCCCTGGGCAGATCTTGCCCTGTCTGGGAACCTGCACGACTGAGCCTTCTCAGAGCTCACACCAGTCTTTGGTTCCTGGGGAGCAGACATTACCTCCAGAGAGCTTCAAGAAGTTAGAAGCCAGGGCCAGCAGGGGGCGCTGTGGGGTTTCTAATTTGGGAGCCTCCTAAGTTTACCCAAAGGAAGCCTTTGAAAGGCCCGCAAATCAATTCCCGCTTTCTTCCCAGATCATCACGATTTGTACAAAATAGAAACGCAGAGGACCCAAACTTGCTGAGCTAGCTCACGAGCACAGCCACCTCCCCCCAAGTCCTCTTGAACGAGGCAGAGGGTGGCCGTGCAGACAAGGAGCAGGCATGGGAAAGTGGCTGGCCCGTGGGCTAGAAGGTGGGTCCAGGCTCTGGCCCTGCTGGGAGTTTAATCAAGGGGAGTTTAATCAAGGGGACTCTGCATGCTGCTTGGGGGTGCTTGCTGAGAACTCCCAGCGTTGAATGGCCGCAGGGCCCCAGGGCACCTTGGTGGGCTGGTCTTTGATGCTTTGCTGGGAAGCCGACCCTCTGGGGAGTAGCACTGGCTCATAAACCAATTGTCTTAAATCTCAGTTCTGCTGAGCTTTGTAAGAGGATAATTTTTAAACATTTTTAAAAATTATTATTTTTATTTTTTTTGAGATGGAGTCTCTCTTTGTTGCCCAGGCTGGAGTGCAGTGGTGCGATCTTGGCTCACTGCAACCTCCACCTCCTGGGTTCAAGCGATTCTCCTGCCTCAGCCTCCAGAGTAGCTAGGATTACAAGCGCCCACCACCATGCCCAGCTAGTTTTTGTACTTTTAGCAGAGACAGGGTTTAACCATGATGGCCAGCTGGTCTCAAACTCCTGATCTCAGGTGATCCACCCGCCTCAACCTCCCAAAGTGCTGGGATTACAAGTGTGAGCCACCACGCCTGGCCTATTTTTTATTTTTTCTTAAAGCTTGGGACACATACGGGCCATATGAGAAGTACAGGGAGAAGGGGAAGAGGCAATGGAACAGCAGCCGCCATTTGGGCCCTATTTCCTTCTCCCCCGAGTGTCCCCTCTGTGTGATTTATTTCTAGTCACATCCAGAAGCATCACATACACACACATGCTTGGCGGTGGCTCAATGATAGGTTTGCAGATAAAAGAATAATTTGCTAATGTCCAGCATTAAATGGAAAAAAAACCCAGAAAATGTGCATTTTTCAGTGAAAAGGATAAATATTGTCAGCTGTGAACTGCTCAAGTTAACAAGGTTCATTCATTCAACACCCGTACATTGCGTGCCAAGCACTGTTCTAGGCACTGGTGAGAGAGTGATGGGGAAGGACAGCAAAGTGCCCTATTCTCATTGAGAAGTCACTTAAAAGATCTCAGGTGGGGTTGGTGATGTGGATGAGTGGGTGGTGATGGGTTGAGGGGAGTAGGCTATGTCGATAGGACAGTCACGGAGACCTCTCTGGCGATTTGACATTTAAGCAGAGACGTGCAAAGACCTGCAGGCACAGCATTCCAGGGATGGGGAAGAGCACGTGCAAAGGCCCAGAGGCAGAGAAAAGGTGGCATGTTCAAGGAAGTGAAAGAAGGCTGGAGTGTTTGTTTGGACAATAGTAGCAGCCATATCACAAGAGCCTCATGATGACCTGCCATGGGAAGGAGTTTGGAGGTTTCCTGAAGTCCAGCAGACCATCAGGGGCTGTGAAGCCGGGGAGTGATAGGCTTCAATTCACGGTTTTAAAAGATTCCTCTGTCTGACGACCCGCTTCCATAGTAAAAGATTAGGATGGAGGTGGCCAGAAATTCACACCTTATACAAGTAGGACACCTAGTCCAAACCAGTTTTTCGCACCCTATGCAAATGGCACGCCTGGTCCAACCAATATTTTGCGTCCTATGTAAATCAAACACTGCCTCCTCACTAGACATCTGTAAACCCCCAAGCCCCCGTGCATTTCACCGTGGATCTGGCAACCCATTTCTCCAGGACCCCTCTCTTCAGCAGAGAGCTTTTTTTTTTTTTTTTTTTTTTTTTTTTCAGACGGAGTCTCACTCTGTTGCCCAGGCTGGAGAGCAGTGGTGCGATTTTGGCTCACAGCAACCTCCGCCTCCCGGGTTCAAGTGATTCCCCTGCCTTAGCCTCCCGAGTAGCTGGGATTACAGGCACCTGCCAACATGCCCAGCTAATTTTTGTATTTTTAGTAGACACGGGGTTTCACCATGTCTGCCAGGCTGGTCTCAAACTCCTGACCTTGTGATTCGCCTGCCTTGGCCTCCCAAAGTGCTGGGATTACAGGTGTGAGCCACCGCACCCAGCCCTTTCTTTCATCAATTAAACTTCTACTCTTAACCTCAAAAATAAAATAAAATAAAATAATAAAAAAAAAAAGAAAGAAAGAAAGAAAGGAAAGATTCCTCTGTCTGCTCTTTGGAAACCGGTGTTTTTAGAGAAAAGCTCAGAAACCAAGAGACAAGTTGGGTGGCTATTCCAGTCAGTCAGACTGGACATGCCCATGGCTTTGCTCAAGGTGGTGGGTCTGAGATGTAGTTGAAAGACAAGGCCAAGGGCATCTGCTGAGCGACTGCATGACCCAGGCGAGAGGGAGAGAGGAGTGAGGATGACACTGGAGGTTTTGACTGAAGCCAAACGTTGATGTCCTCTGTTGAGATGGGGAAGGCTGGAGAGAAGCTATTTTACTCGAGGGGAGATGAGACTGAAGCATTCTACCGATCAAGAACTCTGCATTGTAATGTCTGCCATTCTCCCAGACATCCCGGTGCTGACCTTAACTTCTGCTGTTCTTCCTTCCTGGACCCCCCTCCTCTTTCCCGCCTTTCTAAAGCCCACCCTCCCATAAGAGGTTCATCTCAAGTCCTGCATTCCCCTCTTGCTCCTGATTTCTAGGACTTGGTGTCTACACCCCACACACCAGCCATCCATTATGCTCTCTCTTCTGTGTCATTTGCTAATTGTTGTACGTGCATTAGAAAATTTATTTCCAGGCTGTGATGGTGACTGCGGTCACTTTTCTCTTTAGATTTTCAAGGATCATCCTCAAAAGGCTGCCTACTTCCTCATAAGCACTTTGCCTGCAATTAATGGTCTCTCGTAGGGGGATTAGTGATATCTTGGTCGTGGCCTTTTAGGCCAGACAGCCCAACTTCAGCCTCGGGCAGGAGAAAACGGGAGAGTCATGCTTTTTCACTCAATTATCCTTTTTCTTCTTTTTTTAAATAAGCCTTATGAAGCTGGAAATGGTATTAAGCTTGAAAATAGGTAGTGCTTTTAAAGCACTTTAAGCTTGAAAATAGAGAACATGCTTTTTTTTTTTTTTTTTTTTTTTTTTTTGAGACGGAGTCTCGCTCTGTCGCCCAGGCTGGAGTGCAGTGGCCGGATCTCAGCTCACTGCAAGCTCCGCCCCCCGGGTTTACGCCATTCTCCTGCCTCAGCCTCCCGAGTAGCTGGGACTACAGGCGCCCGCCACTTCGCCCGGCTAGTTTTTTGTATTTTTTAGTAGAGACGGGGTTTCACCGTGTTAGCCAGGATGGTCTCGATCTCCTGACCTCGTGATCCACCCGTCTCGGCCTCCCAAAGTGCTGGGATTACAGGCTTGAGCCACCGCGCCCGGCCAGAGAACATGCTTTTAAAGAGAGAAACACGGAGGTAAGACTGGGTCCTTTTTGTGCTAATTCATAACTGATTTGAATTCTACACTCCAGTTCTAACCTTGTTTGGAATATTCTCTTGCTAGTCACTTTTAGACCCGTCGCTTAGAGTCAGGTGCCTCCTCTGGATGGGCGGGGGTGGGGGCTGATTTTGGGACTTTTGGTTTCACTTAGTATCAAAACATTTGCAAGTTTCCTTGCTACTTATGTACTATGGCTTTGGGAGTAAATTCTGTAAGCTGATCTTTCATAGTTTGTTGCTGAAGGAAATTTCCAGTAGATTATTAGGCCTTCTCATGCAATGCTACTTATATCATCCCTTCCCATAGGACCAAAATAAGTAGTAAGAGATATATTTCAAATACGGAGTCCCTCTCCATATCAGGGGCCATTATGCTCTGAATTGCACTTAACTAATTATTCAGAGATTAATTTCCCACTCCATTTCTTTAATGTTTGAGAATCTAAGAGAGAATATGAGAGCCCTGGGGCTCTGCTCTGTTGATCACTTTTATCAAAGGTTTGGAAGATTACATAGTAAGCACACACACTAAATTTGCAGGTGACATGAAGCACGGATGGATAAGGAATACTGACGGGACTCTATGATATGCTAGTTGCTTTATGTAGCTTATTTTTAATACTTAGCAGCCTTGCAATGCTGGTGAGGCCATCTGTGTAGCCATTTGGCACACTGACTTTGGAGTCAGATAACCAGGTCGGTGTGACCTTGAGAAAGTCACTTGTATTTTCTAGTTGTCATTGTTCCTATTTAAAATGTGTATGATAAGAGCGCCTACTTCCCAGGCTGGTTAGAATTATAAAAGATCCTGGACAGAGGACTCAGCACAGTGCTTGGAACACAGAGAGCTCTAGAAAAACATTAGTCATCTTCATAGCTATCATTCCTATTATGTAGGTAAGGAGACAGGGGCTCAGATCACCTAAATGGCTTAGCCAAGGCTGCACAGCTAGTGCATGGCAGAGCTGGGGTTAGAGCCCAGAACTGCTTAATCAAGAGCCTACTCTTAGACATCACATCTCAAATTGATCAAACTGGGTCTGTCCATCCATCTCTCTACTTGTATAAGTAATTTTTCTTTTTCTTTTTTCTTCTCTTTTTTTTTTTTTTTGAGATGGAGTCTTACTCTGTCACCCAGGTTGGAGTGCAATGGTGCAATCTCAGCTCACTGCAGCCTCCGCCTCCTGGGTTCCAGCGATTCGCCTGCCTCAGCCTCCTGGGTAGCTGGGATTATAGACCCCCACAACCACACCTGGCTAATTTTTGTATTTTTAGTAGAGACAGGGTTTCACCATGGTGGTCAGGCTGGTCTTGAACTCCTGACCTCATGATCCATCTGCCTCGGCTCCCAAAGTGCTGGGATTACAGGTGTGAGCCACCATGCTGGGCCGAGTAATTTTTCTAGCACTAATGAAGGTCTTTGCACTGGTTCCCGTTGAATGGAATGTTTTTCACTTTGTAGTTACAGCAGAACATCTTTTCAAGTCTTGATTCTTTGCACAGCATAGTTCACTGCGCCGTGCTTAGTTCACCGGGTTACCCACCTCTGTTCCCAGAGCAGCAAGGGGGTCTCTGTGGTACTTTGCAATAATTGGAAAACAGCCAGTCCTTGGAATCAGCAAGAGCTTGTCCTTTATTGTGGGTGGCACCTGGGAGCAGAGGTGGGTAACCCAGTGAACCAAGCACAGCACAGTGAACTATGCTGGGCAAAGAATCAAGACTTGAAAAGATTCTTGATTCTTCTGCTGTAACTACAAAGAGTAAAAGATTCTATTCAACAGGGATCTATGCAAATACTTTCATTAGTGCTAGAAAAATTATTTATACAAGTAGAGAGATGAGCAGACCTGGTGTGACGATTTTGAGAAGACGTGATGTCTAAGAACAGCAGTGATCGCTTTTAATGGAAAAGCAAAACGGCCATTAGAACCATGCCTGAGATCTCAGGCAGCATTAGCGCGTCCTGTTCAAATTGGTGATGGTAATAATAACCTGAGCACATTTGGCAGTGATCACATACTCTCCACTGCACTGTGACCAGGTGAGAGTGACATTTCCAGCAGGACAGAGTGTGTCCTTTTACTAAAGCCAGATGCTTGGGAAACCATGTCTTAGAAAGAATGACTTGAAGGAATCAGGCCCCAGAGGAGATTGGTCAATGTTGTTGGCTATTTCCAGGTCTCTCATTTGGAAAGAAATAAACTTGTCTTAGGTGTCACCAGAGAGTAAAACTGGGTTTAAAATAAAGTGCTAGGAAGACATGCTTTGGTTATATTTGATAAAAAGATACTGGTTATATTGGATATTAAGCTAATTTCTAACGATTAGGACTTTATCTCCCATCAACCCAAAGAAATTTAAGCAGAGTGTGGGTAGCCACTTTTTAGCTACATTAAAAAAATCATTCATAATAGGAAATACTTGGACTAAGTGATTTCCAGCTAAGATGCTGTGGTACAATGAACATGTAGCAAATCTACAGGGGTGTGGTCCACTGTTAAAAAAACCTTACTCAGAAAACCTTTTTCTTTCCTCTTTTCATGAGATCAACACCATCTCCTTTTCCCACCCCTTCAGGTTGGAGCTTGGCAAAAGGAAAGCAGGAACTCCAGATGCTAAAAAGCAGCAAGGGAGTCTCTATGGCACTTTGCAATGATTGGAAAACAGCCAGTCCTTGGAGTCCACAGGGCTTGTCCTTCATTGTGGGTGACATTTGAGAGAATAGGTGGGTAACCCAGTGAACCAAGATGTTCCTACCTGGATTTAGGGCTCTGGAGGTTTTGACGGCTAAGGAGTCGGGCAGCTGAGACTCGCTTTTTGTGGACATTGGATAGACCTGTGGGGAGAAAAACAGTCTTCCTGAGAAGGTGTTGAATGTTCCATTAAAAACTCCCCAGGCGGGGCAAGGTGGCTCATGCCCATAATCCCAACTACTTAGGAGGCTGAGGTGGGAGGATCACTTGAGGCCAGGAGTTCAAGACCAGTCTGGGAAACATAATGAGACCTTTTCTCAGAATATTAATACAAACAAACACTCTGCAGCATTTTCTTCACCCTCTACTGACACTTCTACCGTTCTCTGGAGTAGAATGAGAGACAGAAGAGAACAGATGAGGCAGACATTGGTTGGGATGGGTGAGGTGGTTGTGGGTAGTGCGGAACAAAAAGAAAATCTGGTTGAATTAAGTTGAGAAGAGGATGGTTTGGAAGAACACAGCATGTTACTAGAGAGACAGAGAGAGAGAGAGACATTTCCCAGTACTTGTTTTACGGAGTGTGGGAGGGCAGCAAAGTATTCATTTTGGTAAGACTGCACTAAAGGGAGATCAAAGCAATGAAGCCCATCTTCCCTAAGCACCTTCTGGAGGTGAGATCGCCTGCCTTTCCCCCATTGTCATGAATGCCTCCCTAGAAGGGTGGTGGGAGGTACCTTGCGTGAGTTCTGGAGCTTCGGCCACATAGGTGAGGCGGAACTTGTTTCTCTTCCAGCTGCGGTCATTGCTGATGAGGGAATTGTTCGCCTTTTCAATGTTGACATCATCTCCCACACAGAAGACATCACAGGCTGCCTGTGGTGTACACAAGGCTTTCAGTGACCTCTTTCAGCCAAGCGGATCTCCTTGCCAACAGCTCCAAGTCATGGCATGTATCTGCATCCACCCATCCATCCATCTATCCAACTATCCATCCATCCATCCATTCATCCATCCATCCATCCATCCATTCATCTATCCATCCAGTAACCCTTCCCTCCTTCCCTTCTTCCTTCCCTTCCTTTCTTCACTCTACCCTTTCATTGTCTTCCTTCCATCCATTCACCCATCCACTCATCCACTCTGCCATTCATCTACCCTTCCGCCCTCCCATCCATGTATCCATCTTTCCATCCATCCATCTGTCCACTCACCCACCCATCCACCCACCCACCCATCCATCTTTCCATGCACCCATCCTTCCTTCCATCTACCCATGCACTCATCCATCTTTCCATGCATCCATCCTTCCATCCATCTACCCATCGACCCACCCACCCATCCATCTATCTTTCCATGCATCCATTCTTCCATCCATTCACTCACCCATCCATATATCTTTCCATGCATACATGCATCCATCCATCCTATATATTTTGAGTGTCTGCGATGTGCTGGACATGTCAGATTTGCCATTGACTTTAGGACCTAACCTGCACTTAAGATATAATTCTATTATGTCATTTATTCCTAAAATTAATATGTGTAGAGGTTTAACATTAAATAAGAAAGTAAACATCTCAGAATTTCCCAATCCATCTTCCTCTAAATATTTAAGAATTACGTAAAGAAAGAGCATACTGAATGAATGTCTGGATGACTGCAAATACATTTTCCTTTTTTTTTTTTGGTCAAGCTCACTTGTTCTTCGATTTTAACAGTTCTAAGAATTGCTGTCCTTATTTATTTATTTATTTATTTAAGGCAGAATCTCACTCTGTCACCCAGGCTGGACTGCAGTGGTGCAATCTTGGCTCACTGCAGCCTCAACCTCCTCCCCAGGTTCAAGTTATTCTCATGCCTCAGCCTCCCAGGTAGCTGGGATTACAGGCATGTGCCACCACACCCAGCTAATTTTTGTATTTTTAGTAGAGACAGGGTTTTGTCATGTTGGCCAGGCTGGTTTCGAGCTCCTGGCCTCAAGGGATTTGCCTGCCTCGGCCTCCTAAAGTGCTGGGATTACAGGCATGAGCCACCATGCCCGGCCAATGTCCTGAGTTATTTTTAAGATAAAACCACAGATAATTCAAAATAATGATAATTTTTAAGAATAGTTCTTACCATTGTTTGACCTCATGTTGACTTTAAAACAATCCAAATGTTCACCAGTGGATGAATGGATTAACAAGACTTGACACATCCATACAATGGAATATTATTTGGCTATAGAAAAGGATGAAGTTCTGATACACGCTACGGCATGAATGAACCTTGAAAACATTATACTAAGTGAAAGAAGTCAGTCACAAACGACCACATTATGATTCCATTCATATGAAATGTCCAGCACAGGGAAATCTACAGAGACAGAAAGTAGGTTTGTGTTTGCCAGAGCTGGGAGTGGGATGGGAGCAGGAGGTTGACAGCTAAAGGGTACAGTGGCTTTTTTTTTTTTTTTTGAGACGGAGTCTCGCTCTGTCGCCCAGGCTGGAGTGCAGTGGCCGGATCTCAGCTCACTGCAAGCTCCGCCTCCCGGGTTCACGCCATTCTCCTGCCTCAGCCTCCCGAGTAGCTGGGACTACAGGCGCCCACAATCGCGCCCGGCTAATTTTTTGTATTTTTAGTAGAGACGGGGTTTCACCGTGGTCTCGATCTCCTGACCTTGTGATCCGCCCGCCTCGGCCTCCCAAAGTGCTGGGATTACAGGTGTGAGCCACCGCGCCCGGCCGGTACAGTGGCTTTTAACAGGCCTTCCTTCCTGGTTGCTCAGTCAGGGTTGGCTGATGGAAATCAAGCAACAGAATTATCCCAATGGGTATAAAAAGCCATTATTTCAACTCTCCTTGTCTGGGAGGAAATGCAAGAACAGGCTGATAAACACTGCCTCCCCACATGGAAATCCTCACAGCCCAGGGGCCTCAGCTTCCCCATTTGCTCTCTACCTGCGTTTGCTTTCAGGATGAAAAGTGTCATCTAAATGACAGAAGGTTGCATAGTACTCTTCTCCCGGGGTTGCTGATGAGTATGCATTCCAAGACTAGGATGGCGTGGGTAAAAGTGGCAGGGTCTACATTCATTACCACCTCCCAGCCTAGAATGGTCAGTTTAGTCATCCTCATATGCAGATAGAAGGCCATGCATGGTTCATTTATTCTCCTGTGGCCTTAAATTTAAAACAGCTCTGGCCAATAGGATGTCTTATCATGATGGAAAGGTTCTACACTGTCTAATATGGTAACCCCTACCCCTGTGGCTACTGAGAATGCAAAATGTGTATTCTCAGTTGCTTACTGCAACTGAGCAATGGGATTTTTTTTTAAATACTGAAGAAAGATAACAGTTTATTATAATTTATTTTATTTAACAATCTAGGAAGTTCGCAGCCATCAGCAGTTCCAGCGCAATTTCAAGTACAATTGGGGATTCTGGAATCTCAGTGGAGCTGTGAATGTAGTGAACGTTGTATGTAAACTGTGTGCCATGCCTATAATCCCAGCACTTTGGGAGGCCCAGGGGGGCGGACTGACTGAGCTCAGGAGTTCACGACCACCCTGGGTGACACGGTGACACCCCATCTCTACTAAAATACAAAAAATTAGCTGGGCATGGCGGCAGGTGCCTGTAGTGTCCCAGCCTCTTGGGAGGCTGAGGCAGGAGAATAGATTGAACCCAGGAGGTGGAGGTTGCAGTGAGCCAAGATCGTGTCACCGCACTCCAGCCTGGGCAACAGGGCAAGATTCTGTCTCAAAAACAAAACAACACAAAACAAAACGTATACTTTTGTTAATACAGGGATAGGAATCTCTCTCTCAAATTAACTTCATTTGTTTTATTCTCAGCAAACTGACCTGGGCCACTCAACATGGCTTTTATCATTCCTGATGTTAGCACATGTTCTATTTTTACAACACATTCCTGACCCTCAGAAGGTATCAGTTAGACATGCATGGTACCAGGGACTTCACAGCCACCATAGGCTTTCTCCTCTACATCCATCATGTTCTCATGAAATTCTACTTTGCTTCCCCAGGAACTTCAGTAGTTTCCTGGTAAGGTGGGGGTGCAGAGTCTGTCGCTCCCTTCTGTCTGGAGGAAGTCAGGAATGGGATTTTAAACCTATTAAATTAAATTAATTAATTAGTTTTTTAAAGACATGAGGTCGCACTATGTTGCCCAGGCTGGTATTGAGCTCCCGGGCTCAAACAATCCTCCTGCCCAGCCTCCCAAAGTGCTAGGATGACAAGCATGAACCACCATGCCCAGCCTTATTTAATTTTGAACTGTGTAGATAGGTATAGATGTAATTCACGTAACATACAATTCACTGTTTAAACACGTACAATTCTGTGGCATGTAGAACGTCCACACGGTTATGCAACCCTTCCCACTATCTGCTTCCAGAACATTCTCATCAACACCCCCCACACTGAAAAACTTTTTTATCTGTTAGTAGTCACTTCCATTTCCCATCCCCATAACCCCTAGCAACCAATAACCTGCCTTCTCTCTCTATGGATTTTCTGATTCTGGACATTTCATATAAATGGAATCCTGCAATACATATTCTTTTGTGACTGTCTTCTTCCACTTAGCACAAAGTTTTCAAGGTCCATCCATGTTGTAGCATGTATCACCACTTCATTATTTTTTACAGATGAAGAATATTCCATTGCATTGATGTATCACATTTTATTGACCCATTCATCATATTTAATTTTAATTAGCTGAAGTTTAAATTTAAATGGCTATGTGTGGCTAGTGGCTACCATATAATATTGGTCAGTGAAGATCTAGCACAAGAGGGGTACGCTTGTCAAAGTTGGTAGACTGCCAAGATCTTAAGTTTGGTTTGGTTGACTAACTCTATGTTTTTCTGTGTACCTGTATACCAAATATGAGTGAGGGATGGCTTCCTCCCAGCCCTGACATTCCAAAACTCTATAATTTTTTTATGGACCAACTCCTTGCCCATAATGTAGAATGTTGGATTCTGGGTAGAAAATATGTGCTTTCCGGACACCCAAATTTATCTGAGCTGTTTAAAGTTGTATTTTGGCTGGATACATGGGAGAGGTACTGAGGGTTCTCTCAAGTTTATTCTCTTCTTGATGGTTTAGGTGCTGTCTTTGGGAGTGTGGGAAGCATTACTTCTCCCTGTAGGTCCATGAGATCTAGATTACCTTGAAGACCTTCTTGGCCCAGGTCCTGAAAGCCTCTTCCTGCCCACAGAGCTCATCCCCTTCCCTCATCTTCAGGATCCTCTCCCCTCCCAGTTCTTCCAGGAGGGTGTCCACAGCATGTCCGAAGGCGCAAAAGTGAGGGTACGCTCGTGAGCCAAGACCAAACACTGAGAACCTGTCAAGGGGACAACAGAATGTTCATGCTAAGGGACTGTGGGGAATGTGGGGAGTGTCTGGTATAATGTGTCCCCCCAATTTCATATATTAAAACTCTAATCTCCTTATAATTGTATTTTGAGATAGGGCCTTTAAGGAGGTAATTAGGGTTAAATTAGGTTATAAGGGTAGAGCCCTGTTCTGATAAGATTAGTGTCCTTATAAGAAGAGGAAGAGACACCAGACCTTTCTCTCTCTCTCTCTCTCTCTCTCTGGACATAGTAAGAAGGTGGCCGTCTGCAAGCCAGAAAGGGAGACCTCACCAGAAAGCAACCCTGCTAGCACCCTGATCTTGAACTCTGGCTTCCAGTACCATGAGAAAATAAATTTCTTTTCTTTAAGCTGTCTGTGAGTTCTAGAATTACAGCCAATACCACTTAGTCTGTGGTATTTTGTTATGGTAGCCTGAACTAATATATCTGGTATCTCAAAAAGAACAATGTTTAGCTGATGGTGGTCAGGCAACCCCAAGCTCATCTGTGGAAGGGCACTTTAAACCTAAGGGCTCTCAAGTGTTTCTCTCCCTTTCTTTTGGTCTCTTTTAATTACTGCCATCATCAGGAGAATATTCTAATTTGTTCTAAGGCAGACAAATTACGGATAGCAATGACCTGGAACTACTGGCTGCTTTGTGCATGTCCACTTCTAAGCTGGACCAACTGGGGAAATTAGTCTATTTTAGTGGAAGGCTTGAATTCTATGAGTGACATAACTAGATTAGTTTTAAGTATGAAGATAATGAAACTATAACATAATGGTCCTCAGGGACTTGTATTAATGAAGAGACCAGAAGAAATTGTCATCAACACATCAGACAGGTTCTTCTAAAAGGGGATGAAAGAGTTATAAATATTCTGGTTACATTCCTTGTAGGGTCTATGAAATTAAATTGCTTCACAGACCCTCTGTGTATAGATATCACCAAGAAAATGTTGGTGCTTGAACCAGTGGGGTCAAGTTCATGAGATGTTTCTCTGTTTTGAGGTGGGGACACTTGGACTGAAGGAAGGAAATGGAGGGCTATGTCCTAGGTGGCTCCTGTACGGGTGGTCCACAGCCCTTCGGACACTTTCTGCCACATTTCTAGAACTTGGTCTTGGCTGTAGGTCTAGACCTCACAGTGACAGGAACAACAGGTTCATGAATGGGACAAAAACACCCCACCTTGCCCCACTTTTTAAGGTCAGAGTGTTCTGCTGTAGACTGTCATCTCAGATAAACCATGGAGTGGGACTACTTAACCCACTCCATACAGGATCAGGCCCTGCCCCTGAATCTCTTTTTTAGGTTGATGGGGACAAAATGGTAACAGATTGAGATGGGGAGGAAGGAAGAAGGTAGGAGAAGTTGGGAAGGTACCCTCCATCATTGGAGCATGAACTTGGGGTGGGTCCAGGTGCCTCACAGGTGAAAGTTAATGTAGGTTAATATCCACTCCCCTCAAATCCACACTCATATTGTATCATTTAATCTTCCTCTTCTTTCTTGCCCTCCTTTCCCTAGAATTCCAGAGCCTTTCCAAATAAAGTATGTGGGATTAGACAGCATTTTGCCATTTACTTATTGATTTATTATTATTTTTTTGAGACAGAGTTTTGCTCTTATCACCCAGGCTGAAGTGCAGTGGTGTGATCTCGGCTTACTGCAACCTCTGTCTCCCAGGTTCAAGTGATTCTTCTGCCTTAGCCTCACGAGTAGCTTGGATACAGGCGTGCCTGGCTAATTTTGTATTTTTAGTAGAGACGGGGTTTCACCATGTTGGTCAGGCTGGTGTCAAACTCCTGACCTCGGTGATCCGCACACCTTGGCCTCCCAAAGTGTTGGGATTACAGGCATGAGCTGCTGAGCCCAGCCTGCCATTTACTTTTAACTAATGATCTTCTTGAATCCAAAAACATTACCCTTTTCTTGCAGGGTGGTGGCCTGACAGGTAGACAGAGATGGTGACTGGATGTGGACTGATTGGAGGGGTGACACGAAAGGGCATCCCTGCCTGAAGCCACCTGCCTCAGCCTTAGCCCAGTGCAGATCGGGAGCTCCCAGCACTAGTCATGCCTTCTGGTTAAGGTGCTATTTCCCGAATCTCTGTGATTTATGTTTGTGATGTCTGCCATATTCGATTACCACTGACACTGTCAACAACTCATTTGTGCTTTTGAACTTGCTTTTACTTTTTCCTCACTAGCTCATCACTCCTATGATCTGAATGTTTGTGTCTCCCCCAAATTCACAGGTTGAAACCTAACCCTCAATGTCATGGTATTAGTGGCCTTTGGAAGGTGATTAGGTCATGAAGGTGAAGCCTCATGAATGGGGTTAGTGCCTCATAAGGGGCTGAAGAGACCTTCCGCCATGTAAGGACGCAGCTGGAAGGTACCATCTATGAGCCAGAGAGTGGGCCCTCACCAGACACTGAATCTGCCGGCACCTTGATCTTGGACTTCCCAGCCTCTAGAACTGTGAGAAATAAATTACTGTTGTTCACAAGCTACCAGTTTATGGTGTTTGGTATAGTAGCCCCAATGGACCAAGGCTCCTAACTCTTGTGTTCACCAACAGATGATGATTCAGGTGGTTGATTCATTAATATTCTTCTTGGTGGGCCTGAGAACCTAGACTGCAGTCACTACTAGTCACATTTCCATCACAATCTTCAGCTTATGATCTCAAAATGCCTATTTTAAGCCTCCAAACCAGGAGTTGGCAAACCTTTTTTTTTTTTTTTTTTTTTTTTGAGACAGAGTTTTGCTCTATCGTCCAGGCTCAAGTGCAGTGGCGCCATCTTGGCTCACTGCAACCTCTGCCTCCCAGGTGCAAGTGATCTTCCCACCTTAGTCTCCAGAGTAGCTGGGACCACAGGTGCATGCCACCACGCCCAGCTAAGTTTTTATATTTTTGGTAGAAATGGGGTTTTGCCATGTTGCCCAGGCTGGTCTCAAACTTCTGAGCCCAAGACATCTGCCTGCCTTGGCCTCCCAAAGTGCTGGGATTATAGGCATGAGCCACTGTGCCCGGCATTGCCAAACTTTTTATATGTGGGGGTCAGACAGCAAATATTTTTAGGCTTACAGGCCGAGAAGCAAAATTGAAGCTATTACATAGGCACTTACAAAACAAGAAAGAAAACAAATTCCTGAACATTCTCAATTGATAAAATTAAAAACATAATAATAACACTTAAGCATACTTTAACACAGGTCTACTATGAGAAGACTGGAATTCATTTTTTGGGAGAGAATAATAACATTTTCTTCATTGGGGTTCAAAGGTAATGTTTTCTACCATCAAACTGATTACAAATGTTCATCGGTAAGAAAAGCATTATTAGCTCATGGGTTGTTAAAAATATGCAGTGACCAGGCTGGATTTGGCTCACAGGCGTTAGTCTGCCAACCCCTGCCATGATAGATTTAATAAGGGAAAAATGGGTCTGACTGTCAAACTCCAGAACTGATGTTTCAATGTTGAGCTGAAAAATGTACTGATGTCAAAACCTATAGAATGTTCAACACCAAGAGTGAACCCTAAAGTAAACTATGGACTGTGGCTGATAATGATGTGTCCCTGTAGGTGCGTCAGTTCTAACAAACGCACCACTCTGGTGTGGGATGCTGATAGGAGGGGAGACTGTGCGTGTGTAGTGACAGGAGGATGTGGGAACTCTCTGTACTTTCTGCTCATTTTGCTGTTAACCTAAAATTGCTTTAAAACATAAAGCCTATTTGAAAATGTCCTGGAGGACATAACAGATATTTCAACATCTAGCAAACCAGTGATCTATATCATCTACTAAGCATTGCTCTGAGTAATTATGGAGAAGGCTCAGTTAGTGAAGTTCTGAGAGATTTGTGGCCAGGCCTGAAGGTTCTTCCTACAGGGCAACTCACATTAGTCTTGTCTTGATCAATATCCACGAAACCAAGGGTTTGACATCCCAGTTTTCTTTCCTTCCAAGAACCCATTAGACTGAATACACAACTGTTGTAATATAAAATATTTGTCCACGTACTTCCTAAAATTATCTCATAGTATGTGACTAGGCCATGAGATAATATGAGGTTAGGGCAGTATTTGTCAAATCTGACTGCATGTTAGAGTCAATTGGAGAGACTTAAAGGAAAAAGCAGCACATGGGCCCAATTCCAGATCAATTCCATCAGAATCTCTGGAGATGGGGCTTGGTTATTGTATTAGTATGCTGCAAACCTCCCCAGGTGATTCTGAGGAGCCTCCAGGATTGAGAACCATGGGGTCATAGCAGGGTGTCTACAGAAGCTTCTATTAAGTATACACCATAGCTATTGGGAAGGGCAGCTCATTGAGCAATATCCAGAGATTGATAGCCTTCAGCACAAATAACGGGGTAAACCTTGGGTAAGGGGGCTCTGAGGGAGTGTGTATAGAAAAAGAAGTCACAGAAAGGATAAAAACGGTGCATGGGGAGACCAGGCAATGTGACTTAATGGGTGGGAGGGGTCCCAGACAGCCAGGATGCAGCTGGTTTTATGAGAAATGAATGGACATAGAAGGGAGACTCCCTCCCCACGACGAAGAGCTCACTTCGTAACTAGGTCCAGCTCCCCAGGAGCCTTAGTCTTCCCTGACCCCCGACCCCCTTATCCCCTTGCTTACCTCACATTGGCCAGGGGTCCAGCACTCTCAAAGTTGTCTCTGAGGTCGGGCCCATCGCCTGATGATTTTTGGGAGTCAGAGTAGGAGGAGACGCTATTGAATCGGACCTTGTAGCTCCTGCCAAAACCAAAGAGAACCTGTGAGCTCTGGCCTGGAGCTCCCTCCTGAGGTCAACACCCTTGATGGATCTTCAAGTGACAAGTCCTGATTCTAGGGTCTTCTCTTGTATGTTGAGTCAAACCATAACACTCCCATGGTCTCTTCTATAATCTACCAACGTACCCATGGCCACCACAGTGGTAACCGTCCATCTATACTTGGTCTTACTGGTACTAAAAAGGTTTCTGGCCATGCTTAACTCAGGAAACCTGAGACCCATAAAGTTAACATGATTTAATCAGTAAGAAGTCAGGAGCAGAACTAACTACTCCCCTAAACCATGAGACCATGCTTTCTTGTTTCTCAAAAAAAAATTTTTTTGGGACAGAGTTTCACTCTTGTTGCCTGGGCTGGAGTGCAATGGCACGGCCTCGTCTCACTGCAACCTCTGCCTCCCGGGTTCAAGCAATTCTCCTGCTTCAGCCTCCCAAGTAGCTGGGATTACAGGCATGTACCACCATGCCTGGCTAATTTTGCATTTTTAGTAGAGACAGGGTTTCACCACATTGGCCAGGCTGGTCTCGAACTCCTGACCTCAGGTGATCCACCCTCCTCGGCCTCCCAACATGCTGGGATTACAGGCGTGAGCCACTGCGCCTGGCCCCTTCTCAAATTTTAATGTACACAAGAATCATCCTGGGATTTCATTAAAATGCAGATTCTGATTAAGTAGGTCTGGGACCTGGCTTGGAGTTCTGTGTTTCTAACAAGCTCCCAGGAGATGCCAGTGTCTCCGGACTTCACTTTAAGTAGCTGGAAACTAGACCATGCTGTCCAAGATGGCAGCCATTGGCTAAGTGTGGCTATCTAAAGTTAAATTAATTTGAATTAAATGCAAGTCAGTGTGGGTTGGTACACTGCAAACCTCCCTAGGTGATTCTGATGTGCATTCAGCTTTGAGAACCACTGGGTCACAGCAGGGTGTCACTTGCACCAGCCACATTTCAGGGGCTCCAGAGTCACGTGTGGTTAGTGGCTGCCATAGTGGACAGCACAGATATAGAACATTTACATCTCTCTAGAAAGTTCTTCTGGACAGTGCTGGAGTATCCCATTCAATACTGTCCTTCCATAAAGTTATAGTCCTTAGACTTTTCAGGGTTCTGTCACATTTTACATTTCAAGTAAATATGAACAATGTTCAGCACTGACACCTGGCATGGAAAGAGACTGCATTTTTAAATTAAATTATTTTGAAGGTGAAGGACGATGTAATTGGGACTCAAACCTCAAGATGAGAGGCTCAGGAACCTTCAGACTAAAAAAAAAAATCCAATTTCTCAGTTTTCCCCTAAAAGTGGTAAGTTGTGCTCTCAGGTAAGGCAAAACAAAACAAAGCAAACAGAAACAAACAAAAAATCTGAGACCAAACAAACAAGCAACCAAAACTCCAAAACAAAACCCAAACCTCAAGAAGCAAACCCAACACACAAATCTAATTACAAAAAATTAAAAAGAAATAAGAAAATAAAAAACAAGAGAGAGGAAGAAGAAAAGAAAAGAAATTGTGCATTCTGGCAGCAGGGTTTTCTAAGCTGGATGTTCTTTAAAGTTTTTGCTCCAGCATCAGGAAAGTTCTAAATATATGTAAGTGTATTTTCTGCCCTAAAATAGTCTCACATTGAGTCATGCAATATATCAGGGGGTGGCTGTGTTGTTAGTGTTGGAGGAATGGTTGATGGTTGTGGTAAAAATAACAGCACGTGCATTTGTATGAGGTTGGAGGTTTTTCCAAATGCTTTCCTTTTTGTTATTACCCTTTAACCCTGCCAATAGGCCACAGAAGTGCGTAGGGCAGAGCTAATTTCTCCCCATTGGGCAGAGGAGAAAGACCGAGGCCCACGGGGGTTAAGTGACTTGCTCAAGGTCACTTAGTGAGTTAGTGACACAGCTCAGGCTAGAACTCAGGTCTCCTTGAGACCTAGATGTGTGGCCTGGGATGCTCAGGTATTGGGCCTGCATGCACGCACTCGCACACACATGCGTGTACACACATGTGGACATGTACACACATGCACACTCTACCTGTGCTGGCTGTCACGGGCTGCAGCCAGACCGTGGACTTCTGTGTCACCATGGGGGAGGGGAGGCCCTTTACGGGGAAAGAAACGCAAGGGTTCCGGGCACCTAGAGGGGAGAATCGATGGTGCCCTATCTCTCCCTGAAGGAGGGGTGAGAGGGAACCTGCTGGGAGGCCATCCAGGATGGGGTGGGAAGGAGAGAGGTAGCGAGAGTGAGGACTACGATGCTGATCACAAAGGACTCAGCAACGGTCAGTTTCCTGGGTATCAAACTTATGTGAATATGGCAGTACGTTCTCTGCCCAAAGAAAATCAGAAGGGATTTTCTTTTCTTCTTTTCTCTTCTTTTCTTTTTTTTGAGACGGAGTCTCTGTCACCCAACCTGGAGTGCAGTAGCGCAATCTCTGTTCACTGCAACCTCCGCCTCCTGGGTTCAAGTGATTCTCCTGCCTCAGCCTCCCAGTAGCTGGGATTACAGGCGCACACCACCATGCCCAGCTAATTTTTATGTTTTTAGTAGAGACGATTTTCACCATGTTGGCCAGGCTGGTCTCAAACTCCTGACCTCAGGTGATCCTCCCACCTCGGCCGCCCAAAATGCTGGGATTACAGGCATGAGCCACCGTGCCTGGCCTCAGAAAGGATTTTCTGCTTAACATAGCCAATAAACACCAGCCAGCTAGAGCATTTGATATTCACCTTAAGACACAGGGATCTGCTCCATGCTTGAGCAAATACTGAGTTGGCCTAATGGAAAGATAGCTCAGTGTGCACATACCATATGTCCTATACCTTATGGGGGATGCAAGGGCTTTTCAAGGGTAATTAAATAAAATTTTTTTTTTTGGCTGGGTGCGGTGGTTCACACCTGTAATCCCAGCACTTTGGGAGGCTGAGATAGGCAGATCACCTGAGGTCAGGAGTTTGAGACCGGCCTGGCCAACATGGTGAAAGCCTGTCTCTACTAAAAACACGAAACTGGGCCACGCACGGTGGCTCAAAGTGTAATCCCAGCACTTTGGGAGGCTGAGGCGGGTGGATCACGAGGTCAGGAGATCAAGACCATCCTGGCTAACAACATGAAACCCCGTCTCTACTAAAAATACAAAAAAAAAAAAAAAATTAGCTGGGCACGGTGGTACGCGCCTGTAGTCCCAGCTACTCAGGAGGCTGAGGCAGGAGAATGGCGTGAACCTGGGAGGTGGAGCTCGCAGTAAGCCGAGATCCCTCCACTGCACTCCAGCCTGGGTGACAGAGTGAGACTCCGTCTCAAAAAAAAAAAAAAAAAAAAAAAAAAAAAAAAAATTAGCTGGGCATGGTGGCATGTGCCTGTAATCCCACCTACTTGGGAGGCTGAGGCTGCAGAATCGCTTGAACCCAGGAGGTGGAGGTTGCAGTGAGCCAAGATCATGCCATTGTACTCCAGCCTTGGTGATAAGAGCAAAATTTCATCTCAAAAAAATTTTTTTATTTCCATTTTTTAGAGACAAGGTCTTGCTCTATTGTCTAGGCTGGGGTGCTGTGTACAATCATGGCTCACTGTAGCCTCGACCTCTTGAGCTCAAGTGATCCTCCTGCCTCAGCCTCTGGAGTAGTTGGGACTTCAGGTGCATACTACCATACCCAGCTAATTTTTAATTTTTTTTGTAGAGATGGGATCTTGCAATTGCCCAGGCTGGTTTGAACTGTTGGCCTCAAGCAATCCTTCTGCCTTAGCTTCCCAAAGCACTAGGATTATAGGCATGAGCCACCGCTCCCAGCCGTCAATGGTAAGTTTGATTAGATGCTTTTTTACTTTGTCAAATACCTTTAGAACTCAGTCCCACATTACATGCAGCTCCATTACAAACATATTTTTGACTACAGGTATGTTTTGTCTTATGATGTATCTTTTTTTTTTTTTTTTTTTTTTTTTTGAGACGGAGTCTCGCTCTGTCGCCGGGGCTGGAGCGCAGTGGCCGGATCTCAGCTCACTGCAAGCTCCGCCTCCCGGGTTTACGCCATTCTCCTGCCTCAGCCTCCTGTGTAGCTGGGACTACAGGCGCCCGCCACCTCGCCCGGCTAGTTTTTTGTATTTTTTTTTTTAGTAGAGACGGGGTTTCACCGTGTTCGCCAGGATGGTCTCGATCTCCTGACCTCGTGATCCGCCCGTCTTGGCCTCCCAAAGTGCTGGGATTACAGGCTTGAGCCACCGCGCCCAGCCCCTTATGATGTATCTTATCTTTTGAACTCAACTTCTAGATTAGCTGCAACTTCACTGTGAGCCTCAGACAGGAACCTTCTAAGGAAAGAAGTTCCATTCTTCGATTTTAGCAACTTTTTTTCTTTTTTGTCAAAAGGTCTGGCTGTTCAGGCTGGCCTCAAATTCCTGGGGTCAAGTGATCCTTCTGGCTCAGCCTACAGAGTAGCTGAGACCACAGGTATGTGCTACCATGCCTGACTGCCTTGCACTGATTTTGAATGTAGGTTCCCAAAGAGAGAAAAATAATAATAAGAACAATATTTACACAGTGCTTTTTTTTTTTTTTTTTTTTTTGAGAAGGAGTTTGCTCTTGTTGCCTAGGCTGGAGTGCAATGGCGCGATCTCGGCTGACTGCAACCTCCACCTCCCAAATTCAAGAGATTCTCCTGCCTCAGCCTCCCGAGTAGCTGGGATTACAGGCATGCACCACCACGCCTGGCTAATTTTTGTATTATTAGTAGAGACGGGGTTTCACCATGTTGGCCAGGCTGGTCTCGAACTCCTGACCTCGTGATCCACCTGCCTCGGCCTCCCAAAGTGCTGGGATTACAGGCATGAGCCACCGCCTCCAGCACACAGTGCTTTTACATCTAGTTTGTGATTTCATTCTTACTAATTAGAAAGTCAAGGCAGGTGCTATAATCTCTATTTGATAGAAAGGGAAACTGAGGCACAAGGCTGTAAGTGACTCAGAAACCAAAATATTGGCCCTAGTAGACTGCAGACACCTCACAACTAAGACCCATCACAAATGGACTTCAGAGTACGGCCACCATCCAGAACTCAAATGTGAACCCCAGGTGCCGAAAGTCAATGTCCAGTTACCCTCAGGGGGTGGCGGGTGACATCGGAGGGGGTCATTCACTTACTTCCTTTCTTCCTGCACAGAGTTGGGGTGCCTCATTTCCATCAACGCACAGCCAAATTTCTGGAGGTGAAAACATATGGGTGAAATTAGCACATCTTAGTAAATGGGAAGCCAGGTCGGGCACTGAGCGTCTGGGGTCCTGGCTGTCACAGAAGAGACTGATGCCTGGAGGTCAGGATGTCAGGAGTGGTCAGGGGCTCAGGCTGGACAGTAATGCCTGGGTTACAGACTCAGTGGATACACCTGCTGTTTAAATGACTACAGATGTGGACTCCCTACCTCCAGCACACAACTTCCCTTTGGAGACTTCCTTAAAAATATTGTCCCCACGTTCCTCATCTACATCAGGGGATATCAAGCTCATGATAGGCGCAGCGATTGCAAACAAATAGCTTATTTAGGTGACAACATTTTCACCAGGGACTTGCTAACTAGTGGACACCCATAGACTGAGTACTTGGAATTGTCCAACCTTTGTATAACTTGGATCCAAATGGAAATTACTGGCTTTGGGCTCTGGGAGGGTTTGCTACTGAATAGCAGGTACAGGAAGAGTCTCAACTGTGGCTCCCACTTCTTCCTGATGATGGAACCACACTCTTAAACAGGTAAAAGCTCATCTCACCTCCCCATTCTCAGGGGGATCTCCGTTGCCAAAGGTGCTGGTAACCACGAGGACCAGAGTTTCATGTTCCAGGTGCACGATGTCATATTCTTCCATGGACATCACCTAGGTGGGCGGGGCACAGGTATGGAATGGGGAGAGGAAGAAGGGGATGAGGAGAGAAAAGAGGTGGCAGAGACAGGAAGTGATGGGGAAAGGGGAAGAGGAGAGAAAAGAAAAAACGTGAGTCATTTTGAGTCATCTCCTTTGGAAGGAGAACTGAAAGATCTGGGGTGTTAGTATTTCAGTGGGCTCAAGTGGGTAGAACTAAATGCTTTTTGGTAGTGTGGGACCTTGCTATGGTCACTGTAGCCTGAAGGATTGTGGAGAGTCTGGAGCAATGGTTCAAGCGATTGACAGACACAGAAACAGATCTTGATGGAATCCCTTGGGATTCTTATAGTCAATTGGTCTTGGATTCTTCCCGACCCCAGTTAGGTTGGGAATGATCTGGCTAGAGCTGACTAAGTCTTCTCAACCTCCTCTCTAATCCTCCCGCAAGCAGCGTGGAGCACCTGACCAAACAAGCCTGAGATATCTGCCTTCTGGAAAGATGATTGCCCTGTGTCTCATCACCGTCTGAGCAACATTTCTCAAAATAGGTTCTAGAAAATCCCAGTCTCCTGAGATGCTCCATGAAAACAAGTGATCCACGATCAAACATGTTTGGGAAACGTCTATATTCTATCCTCGCCTCTTTTGGAGATTAGAACACATGCTTATAGATTACAGGCTCTGGGAAGTCCTGCCACAGCAATGAAAACCATTGAGCTGTACTTCAGGCAAAGCTTCCCAAACTGACCTCAGAATGGTTTCTTATAAACCCTCTAACATTTTGCACTAAAGAAGGGAATTTCATTTTGTGACTCCTGGACTCATGGGGAGAGGGATATCACAGTCCCCTGAAATTTATACCAACGTGCGTGTGAGCTGATAGGCATTGTCAGTTGTGCTTTCATCCTTTGCCAAAGGCTTCTTCTCTGTTGACTTCCCTCTCTCCCCTTGCCGCCTTAATTTACCATGAGAAGCTGGCGGAGCTAGGGCTACCCCCCACCTACCTTGGCATCAAAGGCGTGTTTGAAGATCTCACACAAGGTCTTGGCATAAGCTTGCGATTTGCCTGTCTCCGTGGCATACAGGATGGTTGCTTTGACCCTCTTGGCCATAGCCTGCCCCATCAGCTTGGCCGAGAACTTGACAGCTCTGGAGGGAAGAGGATGGAGATGAGAAATGGGAAACAGAAAAGGGGAGAGAAGATGCTGGATTGGGACTTTTGTGCAAGAACCAGGATCCATGAAATATAACAGAAGAGAACTCTCTTGATCTTTGATGACTTCAGGGGTTTCCTCAGAGGCATTCGAAGCCCTTGTGTTTAAGCACCATATTATTGAATCCTTTTATTTTATTTTATTTTTTTAACTTCTCTAGAGATAATGCTGGATATTAAATCCTTTATTAAATCCTACCAGAGGCTGGGCGCAGTAGCTCATGCCTGTAATCCCAGCACTTTGGGAGGCCGAGGCGGATGGATTGCCTGAGCTCAGGAATTTGCCACCAGCCTGGGCAACAAGGTGAAACCCTGTCTCTACTAAAATACAACAGAATTAGCCGGGTGTGGCAGCTGTGTGCCTGTAGTCCCAGCTACTTGGGAGGCTAAGGCAAGAGAACTGTTTGAACCCAGGAGGCGGAGGTTGCAGTGAGCCGCAATCGCACCACTGGGCACCACTGCACTCTAGCCTGGGTGACAGAGTGAGACTCTGTATCAAAAAAAAAAAAAAAAAAAAAAAAAAAAAAAAAAAATCCCACCAGAGCAATTAGTCATGAGTTAAAAGAAGTAGTTAAGTTTTGCTAGCTTGTTACTTGATAGATCCCAGGCTTAAGAACCTTAGTGTGCCGAGTATTGCCTCAAAAGATGATCGTTCATCCATTTCCTCTCTCTTTCATTCATCAAATATTAAGTGCCTAACTATGTGTCAGTATTGTTACAGGAACTGGAGACCATAGAGAACATAGCTATGGCATGCAGCTGTCATGGGGCTCATATTCTAATGTGTGTATGCACATGTGTGAATGAGAGAAAGACAGAGAGAAATGAATCACGAATAAGTCACCAGGCATTGAGTTTGATGGGATTTTAGAGGTTTGTTGGTCCACAAGGGAAGGACCAGGTCTGATTTATTCAGCAATGCATGCCAAGGGTCTTGCACAGAGCCTGATACCCAATAGGCACTAAATAAATATCTATCAAAAGAAGTTATGGGATAGGCATAGTGGCTCATGCCTGTGATCCTGGCACTTTGGGAGGCTGAGGCGGGAGGATCACTTGAGGCCAAGAGTTTGAAATCAGCTTGGTCAACATAGCGAGACTTCGTCTTTATAAAAAAAAATAAAAGAAGTTATGAATTTTAAAAGATGCTGCCACTGAGACCCTGGGGAGTCTGAACATCAAATCCAGCCTCTTTCTAGCTAAACAGAAAAGCTCAAACCAGTGTCTCTTCCTTTTGCTCTACGGGGCAGGGCGAGTTCCGGGGGCACATAGCAGACAGGCCAGAGGCTCAGAAATACCTGCGCTCGACTCCTGAACAAGCCTCCCTGTTGTAACTAGAAATCTAGTTACAGCAGACAAGTTGCTAACTTTCCCCCACCTGGGATTATCGGCGTTAAGTTCATTATTTTTTAGAATCAAGGAAACCGCCCACGCTGCAGGAAGACTTAGCTAAGGGGAAGAAACAGAAAGGAATAAAAGGTACCTGGAGGGTTCCCTTTGAATAATTTGAGCATAAAGATGCATCTATAATTAATTCCCATTGTTACTACCCAAAACTCAATAGTGCAATTAATGTTTTAGATTTCTCCCTCCCCTTTCCCCCAGAGACAGTGGAGCTGAACTGAAGCCAACAAGTGCCTTCCCTGAGAATATCTGAGATGTTCTTTTTAGGGAAATGGTGGCTGCTGATGTGTTCTTGCTTGGCTGGGGGATGGGATTAGGGTGGAAGGAGAGAGATGGAGGGAGGGAGGGGGAGAAAGAGGGAGAGAGAGGAGAGAGAAGAGAGAGAGAGAAAGAGGAGAGAGAGAAGAGAGAGAAGACAGAGAGAAGAGAGAGAGAGAGGAGAGAAGAGAGAAGAGAGAGAGAGAAGAGACAGAAACAGAAAAAGAAAAGAGAGAGAGAGAAAGAGAGAGAGAGAGAGAGATTGATTGATTGATTCTATGGGCTCTATTAATGGAACCAGGACCTAGGTTTGGGTCTGTGCAAGACCAGTCAGTGTCTTGTCTCTTGGACCCAAGGCTTAGATGATACCTGTTGTACAACTAGTTATCATACATAGAGAATTCTGGACCTGAGGGAGCTGAGGAAAGAGAGTAGTGTCTTCTGACAAAAAGTTAGCTCCAAACAGCGATCTTTTGTAAGTGGATCAGTGGGGTTCTCTTTATTTGGGCAGAAGGCTGGCATCCCCATTAAATCAACTTAGTTAACCCTACCCTACTTGTCAGCTGGTTCCCTGGCTGGTCAGGCATGATTCAGGAAAATCACTCCTCAGTAGTCTCAGGCCATAACCCCCTTCCTGCCCCTCTTTGCTTAAACTTTGTTCATCTCATTCTTTAGCTCAATTGTCACCTCCTCTAGGAAGCCCTCTCTGACCTCCCAAACTCTGTGAACCATTATTACTTCCAGGAACCATTCCTCGATGGTACCTTCCACAGCTGCCATGTTTACTGTATTTGTTGATTCTTTGACAAAGGAATGGCTGTGAGCTTCATGACAGCAGGGACAGCGTTTGTCTAGCTTGCCATGATCCCCCTGAAGCCTCACATGGTGCCTGGCACAGAATCTGCGTAGCTAGGACTATAGGCGTGTACCACAACACCCAGCTAATGAATGAATGAATGAATGAATGAATGAATGAGTCAACGAACGAATGAGTAAAATTAGGGGTCAGCTCTGAATGAGGGTGCTCTCCAGGCAGTAGTGTGCTGGAGCCGACTAACTCCAGCTCCTCCCTACTCTGGGTTCAGTGACTTCCTAGGCCAGGCGCAGTGGCTCATGCCTGTAATCCTAGCACTTTGGGAGGCTGAGGCAGGAGGATTGCTTGAGGCCAGGTGTTTGAGACTAGCCTGGGCAACAAAGTGAGACCCCTCCAGCCTGGGGAACAGAGTGAGACCCTATCCCAAAAAAGAAAGAAAGAAAGAAAAAAAAGAAATTGGTCATAGTGGGAATATTTCCATCATGGAAACTGGCAACCATGAAAATCAAAGTATTACTATTACTATTTCTATTATTATTATTATTAGGAGGGCTGGTTCACCAACACACCATTGCCCCAGGACAAGAATTTAGGAAACTGGGATGAGGAAAGTGAGGCTGAGAAGGAGAAGAGTTGGAACGACATTCACAGCTCAGACTCAGAGGCAAAGAAGGCACAGGTGGCTGGAGAAGACAAATAAATCATATCCTACGGAGAGGTCAGAAGGCACAGGAGTCTGCCCAGCCTCCTTCTCTGGGCTCTCTGAGTTTGTGCGCACATCCACCCCACCCGCCCACTGCAGGAAACTTACTCTGCCAGTTTCTTGAAGCCGATGGCTCGCCGCTTTGTGGGGGTCCCGTTGGTGCCTTTCCAGACGTGGGTGTTCCAGGGATCAGGCTGGGAAGAGAGGAGAGGGCTACGGTCACTCACTGCAGTGAGGGCATCTGGCTCCTGTTGGGGATGCTCAGGACCCCCTGGGGCTTGTGACTGCCTGACCCAGAATTCTGCCCACTGGTGACCACCATGGGGGTAGGGATGCAGGTGGGGGGGGCTGTCCTTGCCCAGTGGGTGGTCTGGCCTTGGCAGTGTTCTGCTAGCTCTTTCCCCTCTGCCCCCAGTCCCTCTCAAACTCTCTTCTTGTGACCCCTGACTACTCACTCTCATTTCATCCCTCTCTCTCTTTTAGGAGACAGGGGTCTCACTCTGTTGCCCAGGCGGGAGTGCAGTGGTGTGATCATAGCTCACTGCAGCCTTGACCTCCTTAGCTCAAGGGATCCTCCTACCTCAGCCTTCCAAATAGCTGGGACTATACAGGGTGTGCCACCACACTCAGCTAATTTTCTCTCTTTCTCTCTCTTCCTTCCTTCCTTTTTCTTTCTTCTTTTTTCTTTCTTTTCTTTCTTTCTTTTTCTTTCTCCTTCCTTCTTTCCTTCTTCCCTTCCTTCCTTCCTTCCTTCCTCCCTTTCTTCCTTCTTTTCCTTCCTTCCCTCCCTCCCTCCCCTTCTCTCCCTCTCTCCCTCTCCCCCTCCCTGCTCTCCCTCTCTCCCTGTACCCTCTTTCCCTCTCCCCTTTTTCGTCCTCCCCCTCTCCTCCTCTCCCTCTCCCTCTCTGTGTTTCTCTCTTTCTTTCTGTCCCACTCTGTTGCCCAGGCTGGAGTTGAGTGGCTTGATCTCAGCTCACTGCAACCTCCGCCTCCTGGGTTCAAGCGATTCTCTTGCCTCGGTCTCTTGAGTAGCTGGCATATGCCAGGCTAATTTTTTGTATTTTTAGTAGAGATGGGGTTTCGCCATGTTGGCCAGGCTGGTCTCGAACTCCTGACTCAGGTGATCCACCTGCCTTGGCCTCCCAAAGTGCTGGGATCACAGGTGTGATCCACCATGCCCAGACTGCTAATTAAAAATTTTTTTAGAGATGGGGTCTCACTATATTGCCCAGGGTGGTCTCAAACTCCTGGCCTCAAGCCACCCTCCCGCCTCAACTTCCCAAATCACTGGGATTATAGGCATAAGCCATCATGCTGGACTCATATTGTCTCTCTTGTTCTTTCAGCTAGACCCGTGCTATGGTAGCCACCAGCCACATGTGGCTATTGAGTGTCCAGAGCGCTAGCCTGGGTTGAAATGAGCCTAAATGTGACACACACACCAGATACAGGACACTTAATATGAAAAGAGGCAGGGACAGGGAAGGACCTGGTATTCGAAGGAGGGGGTGAGCCGGTAGTTGAGCATCTCCTGGTGGAACACAGGGGTGATGCTTCCAGACATGGGGGGCACAATCCACACCCAGTCGGCAGGGCAGCCTCCCCGGCAGCGGTACTCGTTCTCCATGTGCTTAATGAAGGACTCGGTGGCGGAGTGATGGTCAACAATGGTCACTTTGTCACTCTGTGGGAGGAGAGGCGACATGGGTCAGGAGGTACGAGAAGCTGGGGTATTTTGGGACTTCCTCCCCCAAAGAGCAGCATTTCCCAAAGGGTGGTCCCTGAGATGGTTTAGAACAGTGTGAAGTGAAATGGAGATTCTCTTTGCATTTCTTGTCCAGTCCTTCTACTTAGACCCAGAAGAAAGTCTTCGTTGGGTGCTTCTGTATCTTTAACACCTTTCTTGTCGATCTTGCCAATCTTCCTCTCTCCCATCCCACCCCACACCCTTTTCTTCCTTCCTTTCTTTTTTTTTTTTTTTTGAGATAGAGTCTTGCTCAGTTGCCCAGGCTGGAATGCAGTGGAGCGATCTCGGCTCACTGCAAGCTCTGCCTCCTGGGTTCACGCCATTCTCTTGCCTCAGCCTCCCAAGTAGCCGGGACTACAGGCGCCCACCACCTCGCCTGGCTAATTTTTTTTTTTTGTATTTTTAGTAGAGATGGGGTTTCACCATGTTAGCCAGGATGGTCTCGATCTCCTGACCTCGTGATCCACCCGCCTCGGCCTCCCAAAGTGCTGGGATTACAGGCGTGATCCACCGTGCCCGGCCCTTTTCTTTCTTTTTATATTTTTAATTTTTATATTTTATATTTTTAATTTTTATAGGTTTTTGGGGAACAGTATTTGGTTACATGCGTGGTGATTTGTGAGATTTTGGTGCACCCATCACCTGAGCAGTATACACTGCACCCAATTTGTAGTCTTTTATCCCTCACCCCTTCCCACCTTTCCCCACTTAGTCCCCAAAGTCCACTGTGTCATTCTTATGCCTTTGCATCCTCATAGCTTAGCTCCCACTTATGAGTGAGAACATACGATGTTTGGTTTTCCATTCCTGAGTTACTTCACTTAGAATAACAGTCTCCATTCCCATCCAGGTTGCTGCGAATGCCATGAATTCGATTGGTTCCACATTTTTAGCAATTGCGAATTGTGCTGCTATAAACATGTGTGTGCAAGTATCTTTTTTGTATAATGACTTCTTTTAGGTTTTTTTTTTTTGTTTTTTTTTTGTTTTTTTTTTTTTGATACCGGGTCTCACTCTGTCCTCCAGACTGGAGTACAGTGGCGCAATCTCAGCTCACCGCAACCTCTACCTTCCAGGCTCAAGTGATTCTCCTGCCTCAGCCTCCTGAGTAGCTGGGATTACAGGCGCATGCCACTACTGCCCGACTAATTTTTGTATTTTTAGTAGAGATGGGCTTCACCACATTGGCCAGGCTGCTCTTGAACTCCTGACCTCAGATGATCTACCCGCCTCGGCCTCCCAAAGTGTCGGGATTACAGGTGTGAGCCACTGCGCCCCGCCTACTTTTAGTTCTTTAAGGAATCTCCACATCGTTTCCCATAGTGGCTGTACTAGTTTACATTCCCACCAGCACTGTAGAAGGATTCCCTTTTCACTGCATCCACACCAACATCGGTTATTTTTTGTTCATGGCCATTCTTGCAGGAGTGAGGTGGTATCACATTGTGGTTTTGATTTGCATTTCCCTGATCATTAGTGATGTGATGTTGAGCAATTTTTTCATATGTTTGTTGGTCGTTTGTATATCTTCTTTTTTTATTTGTTATTTATTATAGAGATAGGGTCTCACTATGTTGCCAAGGTTGGCCTTGAACTCTTGGGCTCAAGTGATCCACCTGCCTCAGCCTCCCAAAGTGCTGGGATTACAGGCATGAGCCGCTGTATCCACTGCCCCGCTCTTTTTTTTTTTTTTTTAAATAAGAGGGAGGAACCTCAGGCAGTATCTAGCTAGAATTGCTCAACTTTGATTTGTTTTCCTTCTGTTTGCTTATTTGTTTATTTAATATTACAATTAACATATTTATGGCAACCAATGCTGGCTCTCCATTTAGGGTGGTGATATAAAATCTTAAAATATACATTTTTAAGTAATAAAGATGAGTCGATTAAGAAATAAAACAAGCACATCCCAGCTGAGGTGGGGTGGACTGGCTGTCAGGGAAAGCTGGCCCCAGAGCCTGCTGTGGTTGATGGGTTTGAATTCACATCTTGTCCAAGCAATGTTTTCTCTCTGTGCCCACAAACCTTGTTCCCTTCCTACACTTTTCTGTTTTCATTATTCATCTTTTTTTTTTTTTTTGAGATGGAGTCTCGCTCTTGTAACCCAGGCTGGAGTGCAGTGGCCCGATCTCGGCTTACTGCAACCTCTACCTCCCGGGTTCAAGCAATTCTACTGCCTCAGCCTCCTGAGTAGCTGGAATTACAGGCATGTGCCACCACACCAGGCTAATTTTTTGTATTTTTAGTAGAGATGGGATTTCGCCATGTTGCCCAGGCTGGTCTTGAACTCCCGACCTCAGGTGATTTGCCTGCCTTGGCCTCCCAAAGTGCTGGGATTACAAGAGTGAGCCATAGCGCCTGGCTAGTTTTCATTGCTCATCTCAATCACATCCCTGTTGTCTCTGGCTTGACAGACTTCATACCAGTCCATCAGGCCACATGCCACACTCCTGAAACCTTATTCTCCATGGTTAAGAGAGAAGGGAGGTGGCCTCCTTCCTTCTTGCCCTGTCTCAACTTGTCCCTTTCCTCTGACATTCCTCAGTGCACCCACTCCAACCAGATCTGACATGGGGACCTATGGCTTCTATTCCTATCCCTCCATGGCTTGATTTAACACATTCATTCTGCTGGCTGTGTGTGCCTCTCATGTGCATCTATGGGGGTCTAGCTGCCTAGACTGGAAGCCCCCAGAGGACAGTGATGGCCCCTATTATAGAGAGCAAATTCTAGTCTCTAGATCTCCTGGTTGGCCCAGGAGAATCCTAGTTGATGTCCATTGTCCTGGCATAGTTATTACTAGTGTCCCCCTCTGGCTCTCAAAAGTGTTGTGGTGGCCAGGCGTGATTCACGCCTATAATTTCAGCACTTTGGGAGGCCGAGGCAGGTGAATCACCTGAAGTCAGAGTTCAAGACCAGCCTGGCCAACATGGTGAAACTCCATCTCTACTAAAAATACAAAAATTAGCTGGGCGTGGTGGCAGGCACCCATAATCCCAGCTACTCAGGAGGCTGAGGCAGGAGAATCACTTGGACCTGGGAGGTGGAGGTTGCAGTGAGTCGAGATTGTGCCACTGCACTCTAGTCTGGGCGACGAGTGAAACTCCATCTCAAAAAAAAAAAAAAAAAGTGTTGTGGCTTAGTTGATACATTTTCCAGCCATCCTGCTATAATGCCATTTAGCACAGCCTTATGCATTTAGGAGCCTATGTTTCTGACCATGTTGAAGAGTATTTGTCTCTGTTATGTGATAGTCTGAGGCCCTAAGAGATGACAAGACAGAAAGGATGCCTCTTGTCTGAATTCTAAAGAACTTTAAGCAACAAGACAGAACACTCCCCTACCTCTGCCACCGTCTGTTCATCTCTTCATCAAATGGTCCCCACCCAAGATCCACACTGGAGAGGAGGGCATGCAGGATGGAAGTTAGACCATGTTCATGGACACAATCCCCCCAAAGGTGGTGTCTGGCAGTGAGGTCTCTTGACCCTCTGCACCAAGGCTCTGAAAGGTTTGAGCTCCCATTTGAGGCTTGACCCTGGTGGTGCGGGCCCTGGTGTTACCTGGAAGCTATAGAGAACCGCGATATTGATCTCCACCAGCGCCTGGTCCTTCCACAGCGAGGACGTCTTCCTCATGTCTAAGTTCATCTTCTTGGCCACTTCCTGAAAGAGGAAGGAAACACAGATTTACAGGCTGGAGTATCTCTGGATTTCAGATTGAAGAGGGACAGGGCTAGTGGCATGAAAGAATTTCTTTTCTTTTCTTATAAATGGAGTCTCACTTTATCGCCCAGGTTGGAGTGCAGTGGTGCGATCTCGGCTCACTGCAACCTTCACCTCCCGGGTTCAAGCGATTCTCCTGCCTCAGCCTCCTGAGCAGCTGGAATTACAGGCATCTGCCACTATGCCTGGCTAAGTTTTTGTATTTTTAGTAGAGATGGAGTTTCACCATGTTGGCCAGGTTGGTCTCAAACTCCTGGCCTCAAGTAATCCACCTGCCTTGGCCTCCCAAATTGTTGGGATTACAGGCATGAGCCACCTTGCCTGGCCAAGAATTTCTTAATTAATTAATCAATGAATTCATAGACTAATGAACTCAATCATTCAAAAATTTTTTATTGATCTGTTGGACTAGGTATGAAATAAAAATTTAAAAATATTTAAAAAGTTACAATTTTTATTGAGAACCTACCAGCAGCAGGAAACTAGAGACTTGGCTAGCCCTTTAATTATTAAGCTTGTATTCTAATGGGGGAGAGAGACACTTAATATAGTGGTAGGTGCTAATTCCTAGGAAGAAAATAAAGAAATGGGATGAAGAGGGATATAGGGGCTGGGCTAATTCAGCCGGGGTAGTCAGGGAAGGCCCACTGTGGAGACAGCATGCAAGGCGAGGCCTAAGTGATGAGAAGCAGTCAGATATCTGCAGATCTGGGGAGGGAGTGCTCTAGGCAGAGGGGGCAGCAAGAGCAAAGGCCCTGGGGTGGGATGAGGCTTGGGCTATCTTAGATACAGAAAGAAGGCCAGAGGGTGCTTGGAGGAGGGTGGTACGAAAGAGGTAATTGGTGGCAGTGAGACAGGACTAGCTGGTACAAGATCTTGAAAGACAGGCCAAGGAGTCAGGATGTTATTCCAGATGTGATAGGCACAGGGGGCAGGATCTCTGGAGCATTTTTTTTTTTTTTTTAGATGGAGTCTTGCTCTGTCGCCAGGGTAGAGTGCAGTGGCGTGATCTCGGCTCACTGCAACCTCTGCCTCCTGGGTTCAAGTGATTCTCCTGCCTCAGCCTCCCAAGTAGCTGGGACTACAGGTGCGTACCACCATGCCCAGCTAATTTTTGTAACTTTAGTAGAGATGGGATTTCACCATGTTGGCTAGGATGGTCTCGATCTCTTGACCCTGTGATCTACCCGCCTCAGCTTCCCAAAGTGCTGGGATTACAGGCGTGAGCTGCTGCACCCAGCCCCTGGAACATTTTAACAGAGATGTGGGTCTGTGAGTGCATCATCTGCTTTCTAGTAGGAAAAGCTCTTCATCCATCCTACTCTACCCCTAGAGTGGTCACGACCTAGCATCTAGGCCATGGGTGCTTTGAGCTCATGAGGCCCCTGCCAGTCTCCATCTGACAGATGAGGAAACTGAGGCTCAGAGAGGTGCCTGGACATGTCCAGTGTCCGCAGAACCAGCTAGCCTCAGAGTTGGAGCCCAGGGAGATGCCTAATATCTAAGACCTTGGAGCTGCTCTCCAAGCAGCTGATGCCTTCAGTAAAATTACTTGCAAAGAAAGGAATTCATGACATGCGTGTTACAGCTAAGGCAGAAGCAGGAGCTGGTGTCAGGAGCAGGGAAGACCCAATAGCAAGTGCATTAATTAAATCCCTGCTTTTCACTTCCTCTGTCAATACTAGTCACTGGTGGGAACCCAGGTCTCATTATGGGACTAGAATGCAGCAATTTCTTGGGTTTGGGTAAACTGCTCCCAGACCCAGCTGTCAACGTTTGTACATCATGGCAGATGGAATTGGAGGGTCGGGTGGGAGAGAGGCTCATTTCAATTACCCGGAGACTACTCTTTGCAACTGAAATGTAAACAGAAATCAGAGAGCAGACTTGTTAACTCACTCTTCGAGGCTGAGGCATTAGTTTCTGCTTGGGGTCTCTATCAGCGACACATTTGCGGGAAGTAAGAAATTTGTTGCTGCTTTCCATAAATACATATAAAGCTGGAGTGTATGACAGAGGAAAGTACACACACAGAGGAAAGTATGTATAGAAGAACAATGCTATTGTTATTCTATGCATTATTTTGGTTAAAAGAATAGAAATTAATTGCGGGGGGGTGGGAACTCCTTAAAAAACAATCCCCAAATGCAAGTTGAGCCACATCTACAGAAACCGCCTAAAACATTTTTTCCTTCCTGCCAGAAGTTTGCACGCATTAGTGGTTGTTTAGGCTGGGCATGGTTGCTCACCCCTGTAATCCCGGCACTTTGGGAGGCCAAGGTGGGTGGATCACCTGAGGTCAGGAGTTCGAGACCAGCCTGGCCAACATGGTGAAACGCCATCTCTACTGAAAATAATAATTAAAAAAATTAGCCGGGTGTAGTGGTGTGTACCTGTAGTCCCAGTTACTTGGGAGGCTGAGGCAGAAGAATTGTTTAACCCGGGAAGTGGAGGTTGCAGTGAGCCAAGATCGCACCACTGCATTCAAGCCTGGGTGACAGAGCGAGACTCCAATCCCCTACCCCCCAAAAAAAAGAAAGAAAGAAAAAAGAAGTTTGCATGCATCAGTGGTTGTCCAGAAGAATCTCCTAGGGAACATTGCAAAAATGCAGATACCCAGGGCCCACCCCAGACCTATGACATCAGAACCCCGATGAGTGGGACCCAGGCATTGCGAAGCCCCCCAGGTACCCTCCAATGTGTGGCAAAGCTGAGGATCCCTGGCATCTGTTTTCCACAGTGATACCAGTGGCTTTTTTTTTTTTTCTTTGAGATGGAGTCTCGCTCTGTCGCCCAGGCTGGAGTGCAGTGGCACAATCTCAGTTCACTGCAACCTCCGCCTCCCCAGTTCAAGTGATTCTCCTGGTTCAACCTCCTGAGTAGCTGGGATTATAGGTGCACGCCACCATGCCTGGCTAATTTTTCTATTTTTAGTAGAGACGGGGTTTCACCATGTTGGTCAGGCTGGTCTCAAACTCCAGGCTATGATCCACCTGCCTCGGCCTCCCAAAGTGCCGGGATTACAGGTGTGAGCCACTGCGCCCAGCCAACCAGTGGATTTTTTTTTTTTTTTTTTTTTTGAGACCGAGTCTCGCTGTGTCTCCCAGGCTGGAGTGCAGTGACGTGATCTCGGCTCACTGCAAGCTCCGCCTCCTGGGTTCACGCCATTCTCCCGCCTCAGCCTCCCAAGTAGCTGAGACTACAGGCGCCCGCAACCACGCCCGGCTAGTTTTTTGTATTTTTAGTAGAGACGGGGTTTCACCATATTAGCCAGGATAGTCTCGATCTCCTGACCTCGTGATCCACCCGCCTCGGCCTCCCAAAGTGCTGGGATTACAGGCTTGAGCCACCGCGCCCGGCCAACCAGTGGATTTTTAACAACACAAACCTGATGCTCGGTTCTGGGTTCTAATCTTGGTTCTGTGCCTTAGTTCCTGTGTGACACAGGCCCGATGCTTAACTTCTCTGTTTTTCGGGGCCCTCTTTTGAAACAAATCCAACAGCAGCAGAGTGTTGTTAGAGACATTTGCTGACAAAAACGCAGCAATCATGATGCTTTCACCGAAGTTGGGCTTCAGGAAGCACCGCTCCAGCACTTTTTAGTAGATACGGATGACTCAGCCCGGGAGGGAATCAGACCCTCCGCCGAGAAATGCTTAGAGTGGGGAACCACTGCCAACCTCCTCCCTTGTTTTTTAGAAAAGACACTAAATATGTCCCGAGTTTGTCAGTCATCCTCAAGCTCTTCTAACAAGATTTAAGACCGAGAGGCAGTGGAGTGGGGTGGTAATGAACTTGGACCATAAAGTCAAACCAGACACACGTCCCAGCCCTGCTGCCCGCTAGCTGTGTGACCTTGAGCTTGTCATCTGTCGAAGGCGGATTCTCATACCTCAAGGTTCAGGTGAGGATTAAATGAGAATGGAACACAGAAACAGTGCTTCGAATGGTGTTAGCATGTGCTATGTGCTATGTGTGTGTTTGCTGTCATTTTCATCGTTGTTAAAGACATGGATGCCCCTGGCATTTCCAGGGGCTTCTCTGGGATTGTAGTTCTATTCTAACCCCTTCAAGTTTCCAAGCAACCAAGCTCATCGTGGAGAAAGGGACTGCTGAGCTGGTACCCTCTCCTATGTGCTTTTCCGTGTGGTGACCAGAGAGGGTCCTTACCTCCAGGATATTGTAGCGGGAGTTGTCACAGTAGTCACGGACACCAATCTCTGTGCCCATGTACCAGCCACTGAAGGGACAGGCGCTGAACTCCAGGCCGCCAATCTCCAGGAGCATGTTGGACACAGCAGGGAGGCCGTACCACTTCAGCCCCAGGTCCTTGAACCACTCAAACCTGCAGGGAGTAACAGGGCCCAGCTCACCTGGAGCAGCTGTCTCATGGGCGGGACACCTTGAATCTAGAGATGCTGAAATGCCAAGGATTGAGTGGGACTGACAAGGTCAGAATACGGTTCCTGGGCCCTGCTTCAGATCTGTGCAATCACAGGTTCTGCAGCTGGGGCCTGAGAATGTACATTGTTAACATATTTCTCAGGTGTTTCAGATGGATATCCAGGCCTGGAAACTACTGCCTTAGGCTGCTGTCTCCCAAACCCACCCTGAAAGTGAGTCCAGGAGAAAGTGTGCGGACCTCTCTCCTGCTTCCCTGACTGAGCACCCTCCTACCTTCAGGGCCTTTGCACAGGCAGCCCCTTCCTCCTGGGATCTTCTCCCTTCCTTCTGTGCTTTCAGTTCTTACTCATACTTTAATTTTCAGCTAAAATCATGCTTATTCTGGAAAGCCTTCCCTAAGGCCCAGCTGGTCAGGGGATTTCATCCTAGGTACCATACATTTCCTTTGCATCACTTTATTAAAATTAAGTGGTTATTTGAGTAATTATGTGTATAAGCACTTCTTGTCATTGAGATCATAAGCACTATGGGGGCAGGGATTGAGTCAGCCCCCGAAGCTAGCACAATGCCTGGCCTGCATGAGGAACAATGAACTGTGCTGGATGAGCCAATAAGTGAATGAATAAACGTAGAGACTACATTTCACCAAGGAACTGGGTGAATTCCCAGATATCAGGCAGTGTCAGGAGCCTCAGCACACTTGCTCCCTCTCCAAGGCTGGGGCTAGGGTGAGGCAGGTGTGGCATTATCCTTGGGTGTAAAATTTAAGTGGGGGGAGCTATTAGGTTGGTGCAAAAGTTGTTGTGGTTTTGCAATTACTTATGAACCAATCTAATAGTTTCTCCCTCTCATGTTTACTTTTGCCATTAAAAGTAATGGCAAAAACCACAATTACTTTTGCATCAACCTAATAAAAACTCAATAATTAATATCAGTGCTATTATTTATCTATACAATATTTTAAATTAATGCAACATTTAAAAAATCAAAATGAATGTAGATATATGATGAACAATAATGTAGGATTCCACCCTACCTTTGTATGATACCTCGTTCATCTCACCCTAATCTCAATCCTGAGCTGGATCCTATCTTTATTGAAAATGTTGATATATTGTTCATCATGTGCTTTTTTTTTAAAAAAAAATTAACTTTGAGACCAGAAACTATAAAACTACTAGAAGAAAACATCAGGGAAATGCTTCAGGATATTGGTCTGGGAAAGGATTTTATGAATAGGACCTCAAAAGCACAGGCAAAAAAGCAAAAATAAACACACAGGATTATATTAAACTAAAAAAATGTCTGCAGAGCAAAGAAACAAGCAACAGAGTGAAAAGACAACCTAAAGAATGGGAGAAAATATTTGAAAAATATTCATCCACCAAGGGATTAATATCCAGAATATACAAGGAACTCAAACATTTCAAAAGCAAAAAACCCAAACAATTGGATTAAAAAATGGGCACTTGCTCTGAACAGACATTTCTCCAAAGAAGACATACCCAACGGATACAGGAAAAAATGCTCAACATCACTCATCAGCAGGGACATGCAAATGAAACCCACAATGAGATAACATCTTTTGCAGTTAGGACGGCAATTATAAAATGACAAAAAATAACAAATGCTGGTGAGGTTGCAGAGAAAAGGGAACTCTTAAACACTGTTGGTGGGAATATAGGCTAGCACAGGAGTATGCAGAACTGTATGGCAGATCCTCAAAAACCTGCAAATAGAACTACCACGAGATGGGTGCAGCACACCAACATGGCACAAGTATACATATGTAACAAACCTGCACGTTATGCACATGTACCCTAGAACTTAAAGTATAATAAATAAAAATAATAAAAAAAAAGAACTACCACAAGATCCAGCAATCCCACCAGTGGGCACTTATCCAAAGGAAAGGAAATCAGGTTGGGCACAGTGGCTCACGCCTGTAATCCCAGCACTTTGGGAGGCTGAGGCAGGCGGATCATTTGAGGTCAGGGGTTCGAGACCAGCCTGACCAACATGGTGAAACCCTGTCTCTACTAAAAATACAAAAATTAGCTGGGTGTGGTTGTGTGCGCCTGTAGTCTCAGCTACTTGGGAGGCCGAGGCAGGAGAATGGCTTGAACCTGGGAGGTGGAGGTTGCAGTGAGCCAAGATCGCACTACTGCCTGGGCTGGAGTGAGACTCGACTCTGTCTCGAAAAAAAAAAAAAAAAAAAAAGGGAAAGAGCATCAATATGTCAAAGTGATATCTACATCTCCATGTTTACTGCAGCACTATTCATAGTAGCCAAGATATGGAATCAACCTACATGTCTAACAACGGATGAATGGATAAAGAAAATGTGTGAGGTAGGCCGGGCGCGGTGGCTCACGCCTGTAATCCCAGCACTTTGGGAGGCCGAGGCGGGCGGATCACAAGGTCAGGAGATCGAGACCACGGTGAAACCCCGTCTCTACTAAAAATACAAAAAATTAGCCGGGCGCGGTTGTGGGCGCCTGTAGTCCCAGCTACTCGGGAGGCTGAGGCAGGAGAATGGCGTGAACCCGGGAGGCGGAGCTTGCAGTGAGCCGAGATCGCGCCACTGCACTCCAGCCTGGGCTGGGCGACAGAGCGAGACTCCGTCTCAAAAAAAAAAAAAAAAAAAAAAAAAAAAAAAAAAAAAAAAAAAGAAAATGTGTGAGGTAAAGAAAATGTGTGAGATACATATATATATGTATATAAAATATATATTGACTACAGTCAATAATAACGTAATTGTATGTTTCAAAATAACTTAAAGAGTATAATTTGATTGTAACTCAAAGGATAAATGTTTGAGGGGATAAATACCCCATTCTCCATGATGTGCTTATTTCACATTGCATGCCCATATCGAAACATCTTATGTACCACATAAATATATACATAAATACATATATAAAAATATATACACCTACTATCTACTCACAAAAATTAAAAGTAATAATTAAAAAAAAAAACTCTACCAGGTCTGGTATGGATTAAGTTCAAAAGAAATTTGGAGTCACGAACTCTAAATTAATTTCTCTCTCTCTCTCTCTCTCTCTCTCTCTCTCTCTCTCTCCACACTGGAATACCATTCAGCCATAAAAAAGAATGAAACCATGTCACTCACAGCAACATGGATAGAACTGGAAGACATTATGTTAAGTGAAATGAACCAGGAACCAACAGTTAAACACTGAATATTCTCACTCATAGGTGGAAGCTAAAAAAAAAATTCATCTCATAGAAGTAAAAAGTAGAACAGAGGATGCTGGAGGCTGGGAGGTGGAGGGAGAAGGGGGAATGGGGAGTGATTTGCTAAAGGATACAAAATTATAGCTAGAAAGGAATAAGTTCTACCGTTCTATACCACTGTAGGATGACTATAGTTAACATTAACATACATTTTCAAATAGCTAGCTAGAATAAAGGAATATTGAATGTTTCCAAGACAAAGGATAAGTGTTTGAGACAATGGGTGTGTTAATTACCCTGATCTGATCACTACACATTATATATATTAAAACATCATTATATCTCATGAATATATGCAATTATACATCAATTAGAAAAATAAAATGAAACATTAATTTTGATTTAAAAATATTGCATTCTTATATTTATCTTGATTATTATTGAGTGTGTTAGCAACCCCCTCGATTTTATTCAATCCCAGGTTTGAGTCTAGTGCCTCACAGCGGGTGTCCTTCACTCTCAAAGGGCAAATGCTGTTTGTGTTGCTGGCCTGAGACCTTGAAGCAACTTTTATGACTCCAAATTCCTTTTGAACTTGATCCACGCCAAGTTCTGTACAGTTTTTTTTATTATTATTTTTAATTTTTGTGGGTACATAGCAGGCACATGTATTTATGGGGTACATGAGATGTTTTGATGCAGGCCTGCAATGTGAAATAAGCACATCATGGAGAATGGGGTATCCATCCCCTCAAGCAGTTATCCTTTGAGTTACAAATAATCCAATTACACTCTTTATTTTAAAATGTACAATTATGTTATTATTGACTAGAGTCACCCTGTTGTGCTATCAAATAATAGGTTGTATTCATTGTTTCTAACTATTTTTTTTTTGAGATGGGGTCTTGCTCTGTTGCCCAGGCTGGAGTGCAGTGGCATGATTTGGGCTCAACTGCAACCTCTGCTTCCCAGATTCAAGCAATTCTCCTGCCTCAGCATCCCAAGTAGCTGGGATTATAGGCACGTGCCACCATGCCCAGGGAATTTTTGTATTTTTAGTAGAGATAGAGTTTTGCCATATTGGCCAGGCTGGCCTCGAACTCCTGACCTCAGGTGATCCTCCTGCTTCGGTCTCCCAAAGTGCTGGAATTACAGGCGTGAGCCACCGTGGCAGGCCTCTATTTTTTTTTTTTTTTAATATATCTCTTAACTGTCCCAATCTTCCCCTCACCCCCTTCCCAACCTCTGGTAACCATCCTTCTACTCTTTATATCCATGAGTTCCATTGTTTTGATTTTTAAATCTTATAAATAAATAAGAACATGTGATGTTTGCCTTTCTCTGCCTGCTTTATTTCACTTAACGTAATGATCTCCAGTTCCATCCATGTCATTGCAAATGACTGGATCTCATTCTTTTTTACGGCTGAATAGTAGTACTTCATTGTGTATCTGTGCCACATTTTATCTATTCACCTGTTAATGGACACTTAAGTTGCTTCCTTAGTGTTGCAGCTATCGTAAACAGTGCTGCAAGAAACACAGGTGTGCAGATATCTCTTTGATATACTGATTTCCTTTCTTTTGGGTATATACCCAGCAGTGGGATTGCCGGATCATATGGTAGCTCAATTTTTAGTTTTGTGAGGAACTCCAAACTGTTCTCCATAGTGGTTGTACTAATTTACATTGCCACCAACAGTGTACAGGGGTTCCCTTTTCTCCACATCTTTGCCAGCATTTGTTATTGCCTGTCTTTTGGATAAGCCATTGTAACTGAGGTGAGATGCTATCTCATTGTAGCTTTGATTTGCATTTCAATTGAGAGAACTGTTTAAAACTCTACAGGACTGGATCATCAGATCCTATAGAGTTTTAAACAGTTCTCTCAATTGAAAATGTGGGTCAGGTACAGTGGCTCATGCCTGTAATGCCAGCACTTTGGGAGGCTGAGGCGGGAGGATCACTTGAACCCAGGAGTCCAAGACCGGCCTGGACAACATGGCAAAACCCTGTCTCTACAAAAAATACAAAAATTAGCCAAGCATGGCGGTGTGTGGCTGTAATTCTAGCTACTTGCAGGGGCTGAGGCGGGTGGATCACTTGAGCCCAGCAGGTCGAGGCTGCAATGAGTCATGTTGGTGCCACTGCACTCCAGCCTGGGCAACAGTGGCAGACCCTGTCTCAAAAAAAAAAAAAAAAAAAAAAGAAAAGAAAAAGGAACAGGAAAAGAAAAAGCATGCTCACAACAAGACAGTATGGTGCTTCTGCTCTTTCAATGTTTAGGGCTGGAAGAAGGGCAGGTCCTTGTTAATGGCTTAGGAGTGAGATGGTTCAGAAAAGGTGGTGGTCTCCAGGCTGGTCAAAGAGGTCTTTTTGCTCCTTGAGGGAACTCACTCTGCCCAAGCCCGCAGTGAGGACAGGAACCAAGCCCTCCTTTCCCCTTTCAGCTTCTGTCTGGACTAGAAAGAAAGCCAGGGGGGATGGGGCTGGGCAAAGAGGGGCACTGGGCAAACCCACTCACCCTCTCCCACCCCTTGCCGGTCCCTCTTACTTGGGGTGCCTGATAGGAACTTCCAACACCAGCTCTGGAGGAATCTGGAAGAGCTCAGGGTCATTGCCGTTGGCCTGAAGCAGGAGCGGCAGGACATCAAAGCGGCCTCTCGGAGGTTTCCAGCCCTGCTGTATGCAAATCTGCAAGCAGACCCGGCCAGGTAACGCCACTGTACCCCACACCCTACAAACATGAGCCTTATGTGGGAAGTGGGGGTGGGGTGGATAGAGATCCAAATGCAAGCCCCCAGGAGACATTTCCTCTGGAGGCTCTTGGATCACGTCACCTGCTTTATAAAGTTCTCCCTGACATCATCATGTATTAGGTTGGTGCAAAAGTAATTGTGGGTTTTGCCATTACTTTCAATAGCAAAAACCACAATTACTTTTGCACTAACCTAGTAACTAGCATGATTTCTCATGGGCCCACAGGACAGAGGGCAAATCCTTCCTCTGGCACTGAGCATTGTTTTCCGGGTCTTCCCTGCCCACTGGAATTCCTAGAGGGCAAGGGCTGAATCTGACTAACAAGTGCATCTGCAGGTTGCCAGCTCTGTGTTTGTATTAGGTGTTGTAAGATACAAAGAAAATCTGCTGAATTTGATGAAGGCAGATGTATTAGAATTATAGTATAAAATGCACATGTTACAGCAGCTGTCCAATAAAAATATAATGCAAGCCACGTAAGTAATGAAAACTTTCTAGTAGCCACATTAGAAAAAAAAAACAGGTGAAAATAATTTTGATTTTATCTTTTTTTGCTAGGCTTCTTCAAATCATGGGAGAAAATAATTTTAATAATATACTCATCTAAAAGTTCAACAATGTCCTCGATATTAATATTAATTTATTAATAGTATATTAAAATATTACTATCACATATTCTAATTATATATTTGACATTAAAATTAAATATGTAACACACTTATTCATCCAATAAATATATCAAATAATACATTAAATATCAACATTAATTTATTAATAATAAATTATTGAGTGTATTTAAATATATTTAATATTAAAATTAAAAATACACTTATTAATCCAGTGAATCTATTCATTTGTTAATAAATATATTACCCTAATGTATCCATATTATTACTATTTAAACATCAAAAATGATCAATGGGCCGAGCGTGGTGGCTCATGCCTGTAATCCCAGCACTTTGGGAGGCTGAGGTGGGCAGATCATGAGGTCAGGAGATTGAGACCATCCTGGCCAACATGGTGAAACCCTGTCTCTACTAAAATACAAAAAATTAGTTGGGCATGGTGGTGCACATCTGTACTCCCAGCTACTCAGGAGGTGGAGGCAGGAGAATTGCTTGAACCCAGAGTTGCAGTGAGCTGAGATTGCACCACTGCACTCCAGCCTGGCAACAGGGCAAGACTCTGTCTCAAAAAAAAAAAAAGAAAAAAAAAAGAAAAAAAAAGATCAATGAGTTATTTCCCTCTCTTTTTTGGACCCAGACTTTGAGATCCAGTGTATATTTTGTCTTATGACACATCTCAACTGGGACTGGCCACATTTCAAGTGACCAACAGCCACAGGTGTCCCTATTAGGGCAGGGTTAGAGGGTTTCAAAATGTAAAATTACATGGTTAGGTTCGGAATGATTCTTTGTGCTTAGTAAAAAGAGGAAGCACCAAATCATGGTACACATCCTGCTCAGCAAGGTTTCCAGAGATGGAGCAAGAGGAAGAGTTTGGGGCGTTTATGTTCTGGTGACCACGAAGACAAGGTCAGCCAAGTACACAGTTAGTGCTCAGCCAAGTGGAGCAGGGAGTCTGAGCCTGGCTGCCTCTAAAATGGCACAGGTGCAGCTCCTGGTTGCCCTGGTTACAGTCCCCTCCTCATGAGAATAACATTTTCATAAGAAAAGCCACAGGCAAGTTGGCAGCCAGGAAGGAGTGGAGCAGCCCTTAGCTTTGCCAGCTACATTTTCAAGGAGATGCCACCGGGGAGGGGCTTGAGCAAAGGACAACAGTGAAATTCAGCAGGGTATGAGTTGGGTGATAAAGGAAAGGTGGTAGCAGGCCTGTGTGCCTGAGATCATTCTAGACCCGGGATGTGATTGTGCTGTCGTGTGGACATGGTCCGTATAAGCTACCATGTCTTACCTGTGCTACCTGCCCACACTACCACCTGGAAGGAACCCTGGGCAGGGAGATGGTGGTAGTCACTTTCCTGGTGGCTTTTATGAATTGACTTGGGCTACTAGTAACTGTAGTGATACTGGTGACAGGCAAAGTCAAGCCTACTCAAAGGCTCGGGTGGCTCAAATTGTCGTATCAACAAATGAATGAATGAATGATATGAAACTGACATATCTCATAACTCAGAAAAGGTGGATGCCAGATATGGCTTCCATTTCTCGGCTCTTCCTTTCCTGGTGAGAGGCAGGAGGTTTGGACTATAGTTCTAGCTTTTCTTCTCTACTCATTTAGCAGTCTTTTTTTTTTTTTTTTTTGAGATGGTGTCTCACTCTGTTGCCCAGGTTGGAGTGCAATGGCACGATCTCTGCTCACCGCAACCTCTGCCTCCCAGGTTCAAGCGATTCTCCTGTCTCAGCTTCCCGAGTAGCTGGGATTGCAGAGGTATGTGCCACCACGCCCGGCTAATTTTTGTATTTTAGTAGAGACGGGGTTTCACCATGCTGGCCAAGCTGGTCTCGAACTCTCGACCTCAGGCGATCCGCCCGCCTCAGCCTCCCAAAGTGCTGGGATTACAGGCGTGAGCCACCGCGCCCGGCCCATTTAGCAGTCTTGAATAACTCACTTGGCCTTAGTGAGACTCAGTCTACCCATCTGTGAAATGGGAGAACAGTTCCCATCAGGAGGGCTGAGTGAGGTAATGGCATGAAAGTGACCAAATGTCCAGCTGTAAAATAATTAGAATGGGGAACAGCCTGATGGAGAAGTAGGTTTGGAGAAGAGTAAACGACCCCATCGGCGGCTGTCCCTGTGATGACAGTATTAAGCCCGAAAAAGTCTGTGGATAAAAGTCTGGGGACGTAAGAGCCCATGTTGGGGCAGGGTAGGGGCGGAAACGCTCGCACCTCTGTGAACTGCACGTTGGCCGGGTCCCCCAGGGTGGAGCCGTCGGGCTGCTTGTAGCCAGCGTAGCGGATGAGCTGGGAGTTCCAGACTCGGAAGTCGTGCTTGCCGTCTGTCCTCTGGGGGAATATGGTGATGGCAGACCTGTGGTGGAGAGAGGGGAACACCCGGCATCAGGGCGGGACTTGCACTGTGAGAATATACTAAACATGGTGCCACCCAGGGCCACAGCCGCTTGACGCTCTGGGTGGATTACCTCCGTGCCAAGGTCCTCAGCGCCAAAGGAGCGGCGGTCGGAAGGGAGGGGCCATGCTCTGTTCCTCCACCGGAACTATGGTGTGAGGAAAACGGTGGAGGGGGTGGGAGGCCCCATGCCACCATGCTGAAGGAACGAATCTCTTTCTAGCTGGAGACTTTTAAATAATATTAACTTGAGCCAGTCTTCCAAAGAGTTATTTTGCAGCCAGTTATTTCCATGGCAACATCAGACCTTGTTTCCCCTTAAGAATGCACTATGTGCCGGGGGCAGTGGCTCACCCCTATAATCCCAACACTTGGGGAGGCCGACGCGGGTGGATCATGAGGTCAGGTGTTCGAGACTAGCCTGGCCAACATAGTGAAACCCTGTCTCTACTAAAAATACAAAAAATTAGCTGGGTGTGTTGGTGCATGCCTGTAATCCTAGCTACTTAGGAGGCTGAGGTAGGAGAATCGCTTGAACCTTGGAGGCAGAGGTTTCAGTAAGCCGAAATCACACCACTGCACTCCAGCCTGGGCGACAGAGTGAGACTCCATCTCAAAAAATAAAAATAAAATAAAAATAAGAAAAGAAAGCACTACAGGCCAGGCATGGTGGCTCATGCCTATAATCCCAGCACTTTGGGAGGCCAAGGCAGGCGGATCACGAGGACAAGAGATGGAGACCACCTTGGCATACATGGTGAAACTCTGTCTCTACTAAAAATACAAAAATTAGCTGGGCGTGGTGGTGCATGTCTGTAGTCCCAGCTACTCGGGAGGCTGAGGCAGGAGAATCGCTTGAACCCGGAAGGTGGAGGTTGCAATGAGCCGGGATCGCACCACTGCACTCCAGCCTGGCAACAGAGCAAGACTCCATCTCAAAAAAAAAAAAAAAAAAAAAAAGAAAAAAAAATAATAGTAATGCGCTGCAGAATCCGGATTCCAGTCTTCTCCCAGTCATCATTAATTCTCATCCACTTTGCCCACCCCCCTTACCAAACCAAAGTTTATAGACTTCTGATTAAAAAGCAATCAGCTTGCATTTGCATTCACATTTATTTATTTAAAAGAAAACTGCAGGTCACCAGCCATTGGCTTTGCCTGCCTAAACAGGCAACAGTGAAGGCTGTATTCTTTTATTAATTGTGGAAAGCTGTTGTCTGCTGAAGGTCCTATCTGGTGCCCTGGTCTCTCTGTTAAAAGGGAGATCAACAAGTATTAGGTGTTAACAATATCTTAGCACCAAACTGAGCCTTTCTCCTCAACATCATCATCAGGATTGGAAAAAAAAAAAAAAGAAAAAAAAAAAGGAAAATAACTTTCTCACAATGTAGTTCAATGTCATATTACGGCAGGAGCTCTTGCCAGCTGGACTCATTGGTCCCCCATCCCAGGCTATGGAAACACGGTCCTGGCTTCTTGTGTCAACACAAAGATGGCATCTCGGGTCCAACTCGTTGCTTCTAGATCTTCTCACATAAACATTTCTGTCCAGAACTGTGTCCCTGCTGATCCCCTTGGCTGGAACCCCCCTTTTCCATTTTACGTCCAAGTTCAAGACCTGATTCAAATCCGCTTCCTCCATACAGCAACCCCTGTCTCATCTAGTTTCACAGGGCCTTCTTTCTGAGCATGGTTTTTAGGTCTTACTCTCTACACAAGACAATGTAGCATGTAATTCTGCAGGGGTGATGCATCACAGCTGAAGGTGAGTCTAGAATCCAGGCTGAAGGCCAAAATCACATGGAGTCAAAGATGCTCTTAAAGATCTCTTAACAGAGGCGCCATCTTGGAGATGAACACAGAGTGAGTCAAACAGTTTTCCCTCCAGCACTAAAACACATTGCTGTTTCTCTGGTTGAACATCCGATAAAGGGTGTTTGTGTAATGCGGATATTTTTAAAGTGTGTTTAGAAACACCGGAATCACACACAGTGAGTGGGGTGTGATGCCTACTCTATGTGCAGAAACTGAGACCAACGGAGGAACCAGAACACATATCTATGCCTCTACTCTCCTGCATCCCTGAGCACAGTGTAAACCTGCATCTCTCCCTCTCTTCTCTCTGCTATCCTTCCCCTCTTATGCATAGATTATTCCTATAACATGATATACATTTTTTTTTTTTTTGAGACAGTCTCACTCTGTCACCCAGGCTGGAGTGCAACCTCCACCTCTGCTCACTGCAACCTCCACCTCCTGGGTCCAAGCAATCCTCCCACCTCAATCTCACAAGTAGCTGAGACTACAGGCACACTCCAGCACGTCCTACTAATTTTTTGCATTTTCTGTAGAGATGGGGTTTTACCACATTGCCCAGGCTGGTCTCGAACTCGAGCTCAAGTGATCCATTCACCTTGGCCTCCCATCTTGCTGGGATTTCAGGCGTGAGCCACAGCGCCCGGCTGCATGGTATACATTCTTACATAGTTCTCATCGTTTTCAGACATGAGGGTTAAAAATTACAAAAAGAAAAAGAATCTGCTGAATGTTTTCTTTAATAGATCTCACAAAGACCCCCTAATACAGCAGTGAAAAAAGTGGAGGTGCACTGCTGGGCTTGGGGTGACGATGCCCAGAGCCTGCTCACAGCCCCATGTGAAAACTACCAGAAGAGACTAGGCGTGGTGGCTCACACCTGTGATCCCAGCTCTTTGGGAGGCCGAGGCAGGTAAATCAGCTGAGGTCAGGAGTTTGAAACCAGCCTGGCCAACATGGTGAAACGCTGTCTCTACTAAAAATACAAAATTTAGCTGGGCATGGTGGTGCGTACCTGTAATCCCAGATACTCGGGAGGTTGAGGCAGGAAAGCTGTTTGAACCTGGGAGGTGGAGGTTGCAGTGAGCCGAGATCGTGCCACTGTACTCCACCAACCTGGGTGACAGAGCAAGACTCTGTCTCAAAAAAAAAAAAAAAAAAGGAAATACACCAGAAAGCCCAAGAACCCATAAACTCCTTGAGGACCTGGCCTAACCAGGTCCAGATACACGGGAGGGTTCTTTAATATTCTTTAAGGGGTGAGGCCTCCAGGAAAAGAGTTGCCTTGGGAAAGAGACCTAAATACCAATTCCTCATGTGGGTCCAGGCTTAGATTACAGGCCCTTTTCTTACTGGTGAACTCAGAACATTGGCAAACCCCATTTCCTTCTTAAGGAAGAGAAGAGACACATCCAAGAAAACTCATGCTTCATGCAGAGAAGCCACTTTTGGATGAACTCAGTGAAGCCCGGAGGCTTGTGGGAATATCCCTGCAGTGATCCTGTGTGGCTCCAAGATGGGACTGGTGCTCAGTGGCTGGGAACAGATGCTATGGCAGCAGTGAGCCAGCAGAGTCAACAAGTGTAGCCGGCTGTCTGTGGGGCCCCAGCTGTTCCCTTCCACCTGTCCCTCTCCCAGCTGAGACTTGCCAGCGTGGCCGCCACCAGCCACGTGGATGTCTGCCTGCCTCGGCCTGCTCCCTGTGGCTTTGTTCTTTGTATTGTTGAAGAGGAGTCCAAGGCGTGGCTTGGCTGGGTGGAACCTGAAGGGGCAGTTCCCATCACATTGGCAAGAGAAATTGCCTTTTAAACCAAGGAAGATTTGGTTTGGTTTGTCTCCAGGCGACAGAGCAAAACACAGTAAAAGCAGGTCACCACCAGCAATAGGATTTTCCGATTCCTGGGAATCTCAACTATTTGTTCCTGTCGTCTCCACGAAGGATGCCGAACTGTGGGTTGAACATGATGTTTGCTGCTGTACTTTTGCCAACCACACAGGAGTCCACTTGCCCCAGAAAAGAAAGAACATGGGATGGGGTATGGAATAAAGATGCTGGGGCCAGGCGCAGTGGCTCATGCCTGTAATCCTGGCATTTTGGGAGGCCGAGGCGGGTGGATCACTTGAGGTCAGGAGTTTGAGACCAGCATGGTCAACATCATGAAAGCCTGTCTCTACTAAAAATAAAAAAATTAGCCAGGTGTGGTGGCGGGTGCTTGTAGTCCCAGCTACGCAGTAGGCTGAGGCAGGAGAATCGCCTGAATCTGGGAGGCAGCAGTTGCAGTGACCCGAGATCACACCACTGTACTCCAGCCTGGGCGACAGAGCAAGACTGTCTCAAAAAAAAAAAAAAAAAAAAAAAAATGCCAGGACACCTCTCCCTGCTTGGCCTGTCTCCCTGAGATGACGAGTATTTCCCTGGCAGGTCAGCTGACTCCAGAGTCAAAGTACAATGCTGTGGGGACTTTTGACCCCCTGCTCCCCAATGCCCAGCTGGTCAGCTCACCTGAGGTTCCCTTTGTTGGTGGCATACTTGACGTGGTTGCAGATGTAGTTGAACATCCCGTGGGCTGTGGTGCAGTCGCGAGCATCGAATACCTGGAAGAGGCGCAGGGTGGAACTGATTGCCTCTTCTTTCCCTCCCTAGTTCCCCAGCGTAATCTTCCCATTTTAGGAGAACCCAGATCCCACTCCAGCTGCTGCTCCATTGGTGAAGTGGGCACCTCATTACTGAGTCCCAGGCTGCATTTTATATTTTCTCTTTTCTATCCTAATCACCAAGGCCAATTTGAGCAGGAAAAAAAAAAAATCCCCTGAAAGTAGGCATGGCATGTAAGTGAACATGGGAAAGGATTAGTAAATGAAGGGGAGTTTAAATGTGTTGGTTACATTTTCTGTTAGGTTACTAGGGATTAGGGATTAAAAAAAAAACAACAGAACAAAAATCAAACAAAATCCCCCTGATCTTGATAACAAATCTACTTCCAACTTTAAACTATTTCCTAAAATAAAATCATAACCAAGGGACACAGAAACAAATGCCTTCAGGGAGTAGGCAGATAAATAAGCTGAGTAGGTGCAAGACAAAAGGGAATGGTGAGGTCTGTGGTCAACTGAAAAGTATAAGCCCTCCCTTCCAAGAGATATGCAAGTTCATTTTTGCAAAAGCACTGTGTTGGCTAAATAAGACATGATTATCATCTAGAGCTGGCTGTGATCTTAGAATGTGGGACCCCATGACCACCATCTGATAGGTCACCATGGCCACCAGGTACACTTGATAGAACCTTATCCTTTTTAAAGCTCCATCCACTCCCATTCCCCTCTTCCTTCATTTATGGGCTCTTCAAGGTATCTGACTTCACCACCTACCTGCAGCTTGGACCACTGGATCCTGCCCACACAGCGTGAGGCATTCCGCCAGGCATGCTTGGCCCCGTAGATGAGCTCTGTATCCTTGAGCTGGTAGGTGCTAGTGGTTTCGATCTCTTTGTTCACCTCTTCCAGCCTTTCCATGTGGGCTTTGGAGCCAAATCTGAATGAAGAGGAAGGGACATGGGAACATCACCCCGTCTTCTGAATTAGAAGTTGGTGGAAGGGGAGAGCTATTCCAAGAGGCTGGAAGCTACAAAAAATTCCAAGTTGACTTCTGGATGCAACAGTTTGATTTCTGGATGCAAGATAAAGCAGACACTGCAAACTCAAATGCCCACAAAGGCTGAACATTGTACATACAACTCAACCAGCTGGGTGGGGACTGTGGCAAACAGGTGAGCCAGGCCTTTTCCAAAGCAGGCAGCCATGACTCCACTCCTGCCACTTGTCACCTGACAGGAGCAGGGGCCCATGACTGCCAAATCTTTCCAGAGAAACTGGAAATCTGACTTTTAAAGGGAACTCTTCTAATTTTTAAATATTGGCAATGAATTCAATTTTAGAAAGTTAAAAAAAATTTCTACGAAAAATTTTTGGTTTACAGAAAGGTATATAGGATAATATAATAAACCCCCATGTCCCAAGCCTAAAAAATAATGTAATAGTTTCTTGGGGAAGGCTTCCCCAAGGTAGACAATTCTCTCCCCAGAAGTGACTGCTATGTTGAACCTGGCATTTACCATTCTCACACACTTGTTTATATCTTTGCCACATGTGTATCTATCCTTCAACCATGTACAATGTCATTCTGCATGTTTAAAGCATTCATATAGGCTGGGTTTGGTGGCTTACATAATCCCAGCACTTTGGGAGGCCGAGGAGGGTGGATCACTTGAGGCTAGGAATTTGAGACCAGCCTGGCCAACGTGGCAAAACTCTGTCTCTACAAAAAATACAAAAATTAGCTGGGTGTGGGGGCGCATGCCTGTAATCCCAGCTACTCAGGATGCTGAGGCAGAGAATTGCTTGAGTCTGGGGGGCAGAGGTTGCAGTGAGCCAAGATCATGCCATTGCACTCCAGCCTGGGTGACAGAGCAAGACTCTGTCTCAAAAAAATACATCAATAAAAAAATTCATATAAATGGTGCTATACTGGATGTATCCTTTTATAATCTATCCTTTCTTTTGCTCAAAGTTAGCTATGAACTGCAGTTCCATTAACATGCAGAGCACTAATCCCTTTGATTTTTATGGTTGTATAGTATTCCATCACTGGAATATACCACAACTTACCCATTCTCCTGTTGATGGCATTTATGTGGTTTCTTTTTCTTTTCTTTTTCTTTTCTTTTTTTTTTTTTGAGATGGAGTTTCACTCTATTCACCCAGGCTGGAGTGCAGTGGTGTGATTTTGGCTCATTGCAACCTCCATCTCCTGGGTTCAAGCGATTCTCATGCCTCAGCCTCCCAAGTAGCTAGGATTATAACTGTGCACCACCATGCCCTGCTAATTTTTGGATTTTTAGTAGAGGTAAGGTTTCACCATGTTGGCCAGGCTGGTCTTGAATTCTTGGGCTCAAGCGATCTGCCGCCTTGGTCTCCCAAAGCGCTGGGATTACAGGCGTGAGCCACTGTGCCTGGTATCTTGTTGGATCTTTAATGTTAATTTTTTCCTGCTACAAACAATGTTTCAGTGAACATTCTTACTGATGGTTTCTTGTGAACAGGTGTGAGAATTTCTCTAGGGTATGTATCTAGGCATGGAATTGCTTGAAGTTTTTCAAATTATAAGCAGCCCTTTGCAGGTGAAACAAAAGCACTTCTGGGGAACAGATGTGACCTGTGGGTAGCCAGTTTTAAGCCTCTGTGTATGGCAGAGGCCTTGTGCTTTGGCCTTGTGCTTTGGCCTTGGTTTGCAAAGTTGGGGCTGACATCTTTGTCTCCAGCATTCGATAACTTACCTTGGGCTCCCCAGAATTGACATACACTTGCCTTTTAATTGATGAATAGTATTGATCAATAAACTCTTTGGCGAGAGGGAAGAGCTGTTCTTTTGTGCGGACATCTTCAGGCCTCCGTATATGCTGAGAAGGAAGCATGATGGAGCCCATGCAGATGTACTCAGTGCATCCCGTTTCCTGGAAGATTAAGAGATTTGGGCTATTGCTTGGTTTTACCCAAGAGTGGCAGGTGTTAGGCTGTGGGCTTGGATCTCATATTCATGGTTGAATTTACCTGGCCCTTAATTCCCAGAGGCAATTTCTCAAGTACCAGCTTCAAATTCTTGCTGGATATGGTCATAGCCATGTTAAGGAACACTAAGTAGCATTTTCAGGTTCCTAAAGTATTTGCTCTACTCATCTTGGAAACAGAAGCTTTTTGACTAGGAATCAGAATCACTGGCACTAAAATCTGAAATATTTTTAGATTTTGCATGATGATCAAAGAGGAACTAATACAGTGGCTACAGTAACTCATTTGAATGCATCTATGATAGATTGATTGCAAAATAGGGCCCTAATTTTCCCCCTCCCTGTATTCACATCCTTTGTGATGTGGCTTTACAGCAATTCTCCATGAAGAAGTGGAGCCTATCCCTTAACCTCTTGACTCTGGGCTGGTTTGACCCTTAGGATGTGGCAGAAATGACCCTGTGACAATTCTGAGTCTAGGCCTCAAGAGTTCTTGCATGTTTCTGCTCATCCTCTTAGAATCCTGCAACTACATGTGAACAAGCCCAAGCCAGCTTGCTGGAAGAGGAGAGACCACATGGAACAGGGCTGAGTTATCTCAGCCAGGACCATCCTAGACCACCCTGACCTTAGTTGACCCCTCAGACGTACCTACAGATGTACGAGAAAGCCTCACCAAAATCAACAGAGTCTGGACCAGATCACTAAACCACCCAGCCAATCCGTAGACTTTTGAAAAATTATACATAGTTTTAATAGTTGTTTTCACCCAATAAGTTTCAGGGCAATTTGTTACATTGTAATAGCTTGCAGATACCATTCCTCCAAGAAGCCCAGGTTCAACAAAAATTTAAAACAATATAGCGGTTTGTTGACTATTAAAAATATGAAATAAAAATATTGAGGACACACTGTGAAATCAAGGAAGGGTTTGTTCAATACTCCACCAGTGGTCAGACTATGAGAGACAGAGAGGGTATTCACAAACAGCAACTCTTCTTAGATTCTTTTGCATACCGGGTTCACGAATAAAAAGCATTTACGTAAGAGAGTGAGAATTCACCAGTGGTTCTCAAACAGGGGTGAATTTCTTACCCAGGGGATGTTAGGTAATGTCTTGGAGACTGCAAGTGTTGAAGAAGGAAGAAAGAAACATGAAAAGTGGCTTAACAATCAGAGACAGGTTTATTTTAAAGAATAAACCTGAGAGGGGCTTCTGGCTGAGTTAGGTTAGGAGCACTCTTTTTTATTTCTTTAAGTTCCAGGATACATATGCAGGTTTGTTACATAGGTATACATGTGCCATGGTGGGCACTTAACAACCCATCATCTAGGTTTTAAGCCCTGTATACATTAGGTGTTTGTCTTAATGAGGAGCACTCTTTTCTACAGACTAAGAGTATTTAAGGGTTTAGGGTGATAGAGTTTATCACAAGCTTGAAATGTTTCTGTGTCTCTTTGTCTTGCTTATCTGGGAGGGAGAATTTTTGTGTCTGTTCCCATACATTTTCCTGCAGCTGCAGGCATATCCCCCAAGTCTGCTTTTAGCTTCCCTATCTTAGTGCATCTAAAGGGAAAGGAATATGCTATTAAGGCCCACTGTTTTACTGGAGCCTATTATATGAGTGTGAAGTTTGGTGGTTACCCAAGAGACTTTTCCCCCTCCCTCTGTGTCTGAGCTGTCTTATCTGTGTTTTACTGTCTGCCTTTTCTGGCTGCTAGTTGTTAGAAGGGAGGTGATTTCCTTGAAATGCATGAGGTTAGAAAGGGAGCTGGAACTTAAAATGGCAGTGTTTGTCCAAGAGGGCGGTGCTTCTGCTGTCAGAGACATTTTTAGTTGTCACAACCTGGAAGGGGATGTACTAACATCTAGGGGGTAAGGGTCAGGGGTGGTGCTCAACACCCTACAACAGAGAACAGCCCCCACAACAAAGACTTATCCGACTCCAAATGTGGACAGTGATGCAGCTGCACCCCCTTGTCTATACCCTGCTGGGGTACTCACCAATGTGCTGTTAAGGTGGAGGGTGTCAGTGAGAACCACGTCAGTCTCCCAGTTCTTGACTTTGAGGAAGCGTGGACACTTGGAGGGGCTGCCATTCTTTGTGGGGGACTGTTTTCCTGAGGCAGGGGGCTGAAGCAGAGAATGAAGGTGGAAGATGAGGCAGGGCCTTGAGTGGACTGTAACATTGTCTCCACGGAGGCTGGGAGAGCCATTGTTCTTCCTGGGATCTGCCTTGAGTCACCAACTGTCTATATCCAGAGTAAGATCCAGCCCTCCCTGGCTGACATGTACAAGGTTCCTGGGAACCTGATTTCCCCACTTACGTGGAAAGAAACACCATGGAAGAGCCTCTTGGGTTCTGCTCTGGGGAGAGGCATCAGGAACTCAAAGGTGGTCTCTCTGGTTCAATAGGGTCTGACACACTGAGTAAGGACTCGGTGAACATTTGTTGAATGAACACATGACTGAAAGGACACCATCAGCCTCTTTGAATGATAATAGCCCCTAGCACCGAGGAATCAAACCTAAAGCTGGGTCGATTTACTTGGATTTCTAGGCCTTTCTGTGACAGTCCAAACTCACCATTTCTGGCAAGGACTGAGAAAACAAAGATTTAAACTGAAAAATTTTGGGCCAGGCACAGTGGCTCACACCTGTAATCCTGGCACTTTGGGAGCCTGAGGCGGGCGGATCACTTGAGATCAGAAATTTGAGATCAGCCTGGCCAACTTGGTGAAACCTCGTCTCTATTAAAAAATACAAAAATTAGCCGGGCGTGGTAGCACATGCCTGTAATCTTAGCTACTTGGGAGGCTGAGGCGAGGCAGGAGAATCGCTTGAATCCGGGAGGCAGAGGTTGCAGTGAGCCAAGATCACACCACTGCACTCCAGCCTGGGAGACAGAATGAGACTCCATCTCAGAAAAATAATAATGAAATAAAATAAAATAAATTGAAAAAATTTGAGGCAAAGAATATTGCCCCCAAATTTCTGGTTTCTGACTTTTAAAACTTCCAGGCTCATTCCTGCCTCTGGGCCTTTGCACTTACCGTCCCCTCTGTCTTGAACACCTACATGGAAAGAAGCCATGGAAGAGCCTGTTTATGGGGAACTTTAGTCCCCCATTTGTCTTCACTCTGCAAACAATTTGACCAGCAGGTGAGTGGGGATAAGTCTCAGGCTGACCAGTGTTGGCCCATTCATTTTAGACCTCACTGATAAGGATTACATCTGTCTTTTTTTTTTTTTTTTTTTTTTTTTTTTTGAGACAGGGTCTCACTCTGTCACACAGGCTGGAGTACAGTGGTGCAATCATAGCTCACTGTAGACTTGACTTCCTAGGCTCAAGCGATCCTCCCACCTCACCCTCCCAAGTAGCTGGGACTACAGGTGCATGCCACCATGCCCAGCTATTTTTTTGTATTTTTTGTAGACACAGGGGTCTTACTATGTTGCCCAGGCTGGTCTTGAACTCCTAGACTCAAGTAATCCTCCTGCCTCAGCCTCCCAAAGTGTTGGGATTACAGGTGTGAGCCATCGCGCCTGGCCTACGATCACATCTGTCTTGGAAGCTCCTGGGTTATTGTCTACCTGCCTGGGCACAGGCACACACATGCATCAGGCAAGCATTGGTCACTTAGTAACTCTAAGGGAGGGGCAGCAGGCACACCCTGATGCGAAAGCCAAGCAAGGTCAGGGAGAAGATGAGCCAATGTTAAGTGACACTCATGCAAAGAGTACATCAGTGCACAGTGACCTTAAGGCAGGGTATTCATACATTCAACTAGTATTTATTGAGCACCTATTATAATACATGCTCAATAAATAGGCACTGGGGATTCAGCAGTGAAGAAGACAGACAGGGACCTTGCTCTCTGAAGTGTTATGTGGTGGAGGTGGAGATAAAGAGTAAGTAAACTAACATAGGATCAGTATAATTCCAGGTGATGATAAGAATAGAAAATGGGGAGGTGACTGTAACTAACCGGAGGGGAGAAGGGCAAGTGCAAAGGCACTGATGTGGGAATGAGCTTGTTAAGTTCAAAGGACCAGCAAGGAGGTTGAGTGTGGCTGCAGTGTATGCATGAGGGCAAGTGTAAGGAGATAAAATCAGAAAGGAGGCACGGCACCCGTCTCACTGACTTGGAGGAGCTCAGGCTGGTGAGGGTAGCTGTGAATTATGATTAAAGGTGCTAAGTCCAGGATAGAAGTCACAAAGAACTGCGAAGGACTAATACTGATAACTAACATTAAATGAGCACTTATTATGTGCCAAGCAACAACCTTATTATCTCCATTTTACAGATTAGGAAACTGAGGCACAGAGAGGTTAAGTTGCCCAAGATCACAGAGCTAATAAGCTGAAGAAAGGAGTCCAATCCAGGCAGTCTGGCTATCAAACCATGTCCTTAACAGCTTGACTATCCTGCCTCTTGGCCATTAGGAATAATTCATTCATTTAACACATGTTTATTGAGTAGTTCCTATGTGCCAGGTGAGGCAGCAAAGACCAAGACCATAGGACAAACTAGATGGATGTGAGCTCCCACGGAGTCACAGTCCTGTAGGAGGTGATGAAAACTGAATGAGCCATGGCAATCGATTTAGCACAATGGATGCCATTACATGGGACCTTGGCAGCACAGGGGAGGTGGGAGCGCATAGAAGAGACATCTAACCTCTAGATTAAGACCAAAAGATGAGTACATCCTAGACAGACAAAGAAGAGGAAGCAAGGTCTTAAAGCAGAGAGAACAGATCATGCAAAGGTCCTAAGTTAAGAGAACTATCATGGCCACCTTCGCAGCCAGTGGAATAAGAGTTCTGTGTTGAAGCGTTCATGGCGCCATGTTGGAGCCTGGGGAACAGGAGGTTGGGGAAGAGTGTGCCACTGTTAAAGATCGCTCCGGAAGAGTGCAGGCTGTGGCAGCACAGGGAACCCACGGAAGGTGATAGGATTCATAATCTTCCTCGTCTTCCCACCCTGGCCAGATCTGGTCCTCCTCAGTGCTGGGCGCTACCAACCATCCGTGCTGGACACGCCACACGTGGGAGCTATCTTAGTCATCAGCTTCTTCTCTATCTCCCACACCCAACTCATCACTGGTGATCACCCATCTTAGCTTTTTAACTAGCTCTAGAATCCATTCACTCCTCTCCCCTTCCACTGGCCAGCGCCCTGACCAAGTCATCTCTTACTTGGATGATCAGTCACCCCCTAAATGTTAGCCATTATTTATTATTATAAATGTTATTATTATGTGACCACTAGCCCAACTTATAGTATTAGAAGTATTAGTATTACCAGTAGTACTGCAATGATTCTGCAAGCATTATTACTTGTATTACTTGTATTATTACTACTTGTATTATTACTTGTATTACTATTATTGCTTATATTATTACCTATATTATTATTACTTGTATTATTATTATTACTTCTGCAAGTATTATTACCACACTACCACACTCGGAGCATGATAAAGGTTTGGATGAGTTCTTCCCTTTGTTTCTCATTGATAGTTTCTGTCTCAGTTATTGTGCCCATGTTTCCTTAGGAATCTGGATACAAACAACCCCGCTTTGTTCAAAGGCCTGACCAGGCACCCTAAACACTTCTTTAGGATCCTGTCTCCCCTCCTGTCTCTTCCAGGAGGAGTTTTGGAGGTGATGAAAGTCACATCTGGGCAGGGCTTTGTAGTAAACACATTCCTCTGATCATGCCGACAACCTGTATCATTGAGGAAAAAAAAATCCTACCTTGCGCAGAGGAAGAAACCCCAGCCATTCTCCCTACACACCCGGTTTCAGATGTGGTGATGACATCGGGTCTGGGCCCAGGACTCAGAGGGTGGGGGGCCAGGCATGAGGAGGAGGAGCAGGGTGCGAGCCTGTGGGCAGCAGCCGACAGTCTTCATCGCCAGGGAGTGGGAGGAAGGAGATAACAGGACTAATAAAAGAGGCCATCTGTGGAGGTCCCAGATGTGTGAGGGGTGGTCGTTAAGAGTCAAGTAGTTGGCTGCCCGAGTGTGAGCCGTGCCCCCCTCCACCCTGGGTTTCACTGGATTGCACACTTGAAACCAGGCATTAGGAGGCTTCTGGCAGGGCTGTTGTACTTGGCGCTTTGATGTTTTAATTAGCCAGCAGCAATATTAGATGACTCAGGAAGGGAGAAACGGGGAGATTAATATAGCAGTCAGGGGCCCTGCATGCAGGATGCAAATGACTTTTCTGAGTGGGCACCAAAGTTCTCCTGGTCAAAATGCAGATTAGCAGCACTTGCGAGTTATTACGGTGGGCACAGGGCACATGTGGGCTTTGGACTGTGGCTACATACATCCTTTTCTGGCTTTATGTCTGCGGTGGGGACAATGGAAGCTTTTAAGTGGGAGGAGACATGGCTCGCTCTTTGTGGACCCCGGGACACCTGCCCCTAAGTGTGCAAAGGAGGCCATGAGCTCATGGACATTTTCATAGCCTTGTCAACACCTCTTTGCCTAGGAAGCTTGCAGAGGTCCTGAAGGAATGAAAGGAAATGGTCCTGCAGTCAGGCTCAAAAGGAGGCAGGGAGGTGCCGTCATGTCAGCCTGGGCTCTGGAGCTGAGAACGCCACTTCCAAGGTCTGCTGAAGCTGATTCCTTTTCCCCCTCTCTCTTTTCCTCCCTTCTTTCTCCCTTTCAACAAGTGCATATTGAGCACCTACTGTATTTTGGGGACAAGTATTCTAGGACTCAGCAGCCGTTGAATGACTCTCATTCCACAACTGGGAAAAGCATCTTACAGCTGCTTCTTCTAAAGCAGAGATGCGCAGACGGCGTGGCCCACTGTCTGTTTTTGTACAGCTCCTGAGCTAAGAAGGATTTTTTCCATTTTTGGATTATTGAATGCAAAAATCAAAAGGAGAATATTTTGTGACACACAAAAGTTATATGATGTTCAAATGTTAGTGTCCATAAATAAAGTTTCATTGGGGCTCATTTGTGTCCATATAGCGTGTGGCAGCTTTGACACAACAATGTCAGAGTTGGCTAGTAGTTTTGATGGAGTCCAATGCCATGTGGCCCACAAAGCCAAAAATATTTATCTTGTCCTTTAGAGAAGAGGTTTGTAGACTCCTGATCTAAAGGGTTGAATTCCAGTGGCTGACCCCGACCACTGAGTTTGCTCAAATGCCGGCATGTTAGAAAACTTTCCTGAGCCTTTTTTTTTTTTTTTTTTTTTTTGAGATGGAGTCTCACTCTGTCACCCAGGCTGAAGTGCATTGGTGTGATTTTGGTTCACTGCAACCTCCATCTCCTAGGTTAAGTGATTCTCCTGCCTCAGCCTCTGGAGTAACTGGGATTATAGGCATGTGCCACCAGGCCTGGTTAATTTTTTTTTTTTTTTTTTAAGTAGAGATGAGGTTTCACCATGTTGGCCAGGCTGGTCTTGAACTCCTGACCTCAGGTGATCTGCCCACCTCAGCCTCCCAAAGTGCTAGGACTGCATGTGTGAGCCACTGTGCCGGCTGTGATCATTCTTTAAAGCAGTGTCACCTCCTTGACATTCTCTGCCCCCAATCACCCTTACCATGCTTTGTTTTCCCCTAGCACTTAACACTACCTGTGGTCATCATGAGCATATATGTACCTGGACATGTATGTGCATATCTACATTTATATATCTTGTAGATATAGATTTACATATACCTATTTAGGCATTTATATAATACTTGTTTTCTGCCTACCCACTGTTCAGTTTGTTCTATCCCTGGAATAGTGCCCAGCACACAGTACATGTTCAATAAACATATGAGATCTGCATGAGACTGCATTCTGTCCTTCCTCGAAATTTATTTGAAGCCTGTGATAGTTAATATTGTCAACTTGATGGAAGAATGCAAAGTATTGTCCCTGGGTGTGTCCGTGAGGGTGTTGTCAAAGGACACTAACATCTGAGTCAGTGGACTGGGAAAGGCAGACCCACCCTCAATCTGGGTAGGTATAATCTAAGTAGCTGCCAGTGTAGCCAGAAGAATAAAAGCACCAGAAGAATGTAAAAAGACCAGACTGGCTTAGCCTCTGAGCCTACATCTTTCTCCTGTGCTGGATGCTTCCTGCCCTTGAACATCGGACTCCAAGTTCTTTTAGCTTTGGGACTCAGGCTGGCTTCCTGGCTCCTCAGCTTGTAGATGGCCTATTGTGGGACCTCACCTTGTGATTGTGTGAGTCAATACTCCTTAATAAACTCCCCTTTATATATACATCTATCCTATTCATTCTGTCCCTCTAGAGAACCGTGACTAATACAAAGCCCTAACCCCATCCCCCACCCCCATGTGATTTTGTTGGGAGATAGAACTTTTAGGAGATAATGAAGGTTAGACAAGGTCATAAGGGTGGGGCCCTAATCTGATAGGATTGGTGGCCTTATATGAAAAGGAAGAGAGCGCTCTTTCTCTCTGTCTGCCATATGAGAACACAGAGAAGGCAGATGTCTACAAGCTGACAAGACAGCCCTCACCAGAACCTGACCACGCTGGCACCGTGATCTTGGACTTCCAGCCCCCAGAACTATGAGCTGTAAATTTCTGTTGTCTAAGCCACCCAGGCAATGGTCCTTTGTGATTATAACCTAAGCAAACTAACACAAGGTCTAAAAAGCTTCAAGACTGTAGAGTCCCTTAAAAGCTAAGCCAAGGACGTTGGCCTTGATTTCATAGAAAATCATGAGCCCTGAAACTGCCTGCCTGAGTGAGTGATCTTATCTCAGCTGGGTTTTAGGGAAGACATGATTGCAAGGATTGCAGGAGGGAGAGGGTCAAGGCAGAGAGACCCATGAGGAGGATGCTGCAATGAGGCCGTGAGTGGCCACAGGGTGGGAATACAGCTACAGGGGCAGCAGGACTAGAAGCGGGGAACTGAAGGTTGGGGGCTCTGGAAGTGGAACTGAGAGTCTCTGGGTAGGAGAGGATCGGGGCAAAGGATAAAGTCAACATGGATTGGGTAAGTGGAAGGATGGTGGGCTTTTTTTTTTTTTTTTTTTTTTTTTTTTGAGATGGAGTTTTGCTCTTGTTACTCAGGCTGGAGTGCAATGGCATGATCTCGGCTCACTGAAACCTCCGCCTCCCGGGCTCAAGCGATTCTCCTGCCTCAGCCTCCTGAGTAGCTGGGACTACAGGCATGTTCCACCACACCTGGCTAATTTTTGTATTTTTAGTAGAGACGGGGTTTCTTCATGTTGGTTGGGCTGATCTCGAACTCCTGATCTCAGGTGATCCACCTGCCTTGGCCTCCCAAAGTGCTGGGATTATAGGCGTGAGCCACTGCGCCCGGCTGGATGGTGGGCTTTTTTAGCAGATGTTAGGCAGTAAGAAGCAGGTGTGCTGGGCGGTGGATGGAGGGAGATTTTTTAGGCAAGAAGACAGAAACTCAGCACCAGAACTCAGAACACCTAGAAACAGAGGCCAAGCACCTGCCCTTCCCCAGTAGTGGCTGTCACTGTCACAAGTCTCACAGTGAAACCAGGACTGACAGCTACACCAAGGGAGGCAGGCAGGCACCTCCAAGACATACAGCATCTTAGGAACTATTATGGCAGCAGTCTTCAATCTTTTTGGCACCAGGGACTGGTTTTGTGGAAGACAAATTTTCCATGGGCCAGTGGTCGGGGGCATGGTTTCAGGATGATTCAAGTGCATTACCTTGATTGTGTGCACTATTTCTATTATTATTATATTATAACACACAATGAAATCATTATACAACTCACCATAATGTAGACTCAGTGGGAGCACTGAGCTTGCTTTCTGCAATTAGATGGTCCCACGTGGGGGTGATGGGAGACAGTGACAGATCATCAGGCATTAGATTCTCATAAGGCGCATGCAGCCTGGATCCCTCATATGCGCAGTTCACAACAGGTTCGAGCTCCTATGAGAATCTAATGCCGCCACTGATCTGACAGGAGGCAGAGCTCAGGCGGTAATGTGAGTGATGCGGGGCAGCCGTAAATACAGATGAAGCTTCACTTGCTCGCCTGCCGCTCACCTCCTGCTGGGCGGTCCAGCTCCTAACAGGCCAGTACTGGTCTGTGGCCTGGGGTTCGGGGACCCCCGTATTATGGGATGAACCGTGTCCTCCCCCCACCCCAACCCCATCAAATTCATATGTTGATGTCCTAAACTGCCTCAGAATGTGACCTTCTTTGGAGTTAGGGCCTTTATAGAGGAAATCAAGTTAAAGATGAGGTCATCAGGGTGGGTCCTGATCCAGGAGGGCTGGTGTCCTTACAGAAAAGAGAAATTTGACGGCAGACATGCTCACAGGGAGAGCGCCATGTGAACACAAAGACGGCCACCTACAAGCCAAGGAGGGAGGACTGGGTCAGCTTCTCCCTCCCAGCCCTCGGAAGGAACCAGCACTGCCAACACCTTGATTTTGTATTTCCGGCCTCCGGAACTGTGAGACAATCCATTCTGCTGTGTAAACCACCCAGTTGGTGGTGTTTTATTACAGCAGCCCTAGTAAACTCATCTAAGAGCTAAGGCCTAAACCTGTACAAAGCAAGTCGCTTCTTATTCTAATGCTATCGGCACCAGTGACAACTCTTCTATTAGAGGCCTGCAGCAACCTGCCCTGTTTGGCTTCTCCTGAAATGAGGGCAGCACACCAGGGCTGAGCTGGGCAGAGGGCCATTCACACCAGGGGCCAGACACCACACACTGTGCCCTTTGCTGCAGCCCTGGGTGGCACCGCACCCACCTGTAGGCACCACCTCTCCTGGGCAGCAAGTGTAACCCGGTTATGAGCTGGGGCAGACTAGGGTCCAGGCCCACAGACTCACAAATCCAGAAGGTACCCACTTATCTGTGCCATTAAAACATTGCTACGTATAGAACTTAACCAAGCGTATTTAGTACTTTGGAATATAATTTCCCATAGTGTATTCAAAGCACTATGTCTAAAGTGATTCATTCCTTAAGATAACTCCATAGAAACTCGACACTGCTTACTCTGCTTCTCTCTCTTCTGTAATTCAACAGTCTGCAGAAGGTGATTAAGAAAGGGGGTGCTTGGGTGTCAGACCCATCCCAGTTAAGGATTCAGGGTGATAGTGGAGACCTCTGGAGGACCAAGGGGCATCAAGGCTGAATTTTTTAAGCTTTCTCCAAATTGCAGTGATATCACAGTATAGCCAGATGCTACTGACAACTTTCAGCTTGGTCCCATTACCAGACCAGAACGTACATATACACCAGGAATTAATCTTAACATCAATCCTGTAATTATCTCATGGCCTGCCCTATGATACTGCATTGTACTGTGTGTGTTTGTTGAAAGCCTTAACTTGCCAAATGCAAATATTGAAAATGTACAAGTTTTGCGTTTATGTTTTGGCCCTTGGATCTTAGAAAATCCTGGGAACCTCAGGAAATGGAAGTAGGCTGGGGCTGTTGACCTGTAAGAGCCTGTTTGGTGGGGGTTGGTTTTGGCAACTGATAGCAATTTACAGAGAGAAAGAAAAATGACTTTGACCCAACTTGCCCTTTTTGGGAAAAGCATTTCAATATGGGGTGGTGCAGTGAAGGAGCATGCAGAGTGGTGTCACTGATTCAGAACCACAGTGTCGTTGTCAGACCCGGACAACAGTCTGGACAGCCTGCATTGAATATACTCACTCTTAAAACAAACAGTTAGCAAAATATGTGGAAATTCCAGCAGGGCTGAACCCAAACACCAGTCAATTCACGTACCACTTCCTGGCTCCACCTTGGCTCTGACCACCCAGGACAGCAAGCTTGGTTGCTGGCCTCTTGGCTCAGTGACCTATAAAGACCTGGGAGTCACTGAGCAGGCGATGCCTGGGGTGGAAGGAAGGAAGACGCTTCTGGGATGGAGAGAGACTCTGTTCAGTATATATCCCTAGAAAGCATCTTGGTGGGGGGTCTGCTGGTTTGAGGGCACCCTGGGAACGGTGGATCACCCCAGGAAGTGGGGCACTGAAGATGCTTTTGGGAAAATCCAACTTGGGTGTCTAGACCAAGGCAAGGGATACCAGACCTGATTGAAGTCGGGGCAAAAATGAGTTGGACTGCAGCTTAGAACTCGGGATTTGGGGCATCCTCCTACAGAGGGTAATTAATCTAAAAATGCAAGAGGTTTCTCAAATGCTTCGAGATAGACTTAGGGAAGGGAGTAACCAAGAAGCACCTTGAGATGTCAGCCTCAAGGGAGCCAAGGGACTCTGCCAAGGCCAGCCAAGGGAGCTCTGTGGGTAACATCTGTGCACGAGTCTACGAAACCCCAAATATCACAATATGATGACTGCTGTGTGTATCCCCATCTGTAGTTTGTCTTGAAAGTAGAAGTTGGCCGGGCGCGGTGGCTCAAGCCTGTAATCCCAGCACTTTGGGAGGCCGAGATGGGCGGATCACGAGGTCAGGAGATCGAGACCATCCTGGCTAACACGGTGAAACCCCGTCTCTACTAAGAAATACAAAAAATAGCCGGGTGAGGTGGCAGCGCCTGTAGTCCCAGCTACTCGGGAGGCTGAGGCCGGAGAATGGCGTGAACCCGGGAGGCGGAGCTTGCAGTGAGCTGAGATCTGGCCACTGCACTCCAGCCTGGGCTACAGAGCGAGACTCCGTCTCAAAAAAAAAAAAAAAAAGAAAGTAGAAGTTTTCAGAAGTTGAGGTACATATTAAATGAGAAGAGGGGATGGCTCGGCTGTGAACTGCTCCAGGGCAGTGATCATACTCAATTTCATTTCTTTTTTTTTTTTTTTGAGGTGGAGTCTCGCTCTGTCACCCAGGCTGGAGTGTAGTGGCACCATCTCAGCTCACTGCAACCTCCGTCTCCCAGGTTCAAGCGATCCTCCTGCCTCAGCCTCCCAAGTAGCTGGGATTACAAGTGTGTGCCGCCATACCCGGCTAATATTTTTTGTATTTTTAGTAGAAACAGGGTTTCACCATGTTGGCCAGGCTGGTCTCAAACTCCCGACCGCAAGTGATCCGCCTCAGCCTCCCAAAGTGCTGGGATTACAGGCATGAGTCACCACACCTGGCCTTCATTTAATTTTGAGTAACATTCAGTAAATGTCTATTTGGTGCCTGACCTGGGCTAGGCCACTGCACATCCACAGGCTCATTGAATCCTCATGGTAACCCATTCTTCAGATGAGAAAATAGAGGCTGTGAGAGATGACGTGGCTATCCTCAAACTAATGAAAAACAAGCAATAGAGCTGGGCTTGGAACCCAGGCTCTCAAAGTTCCGATCTTTCCACTCAAGGCCCTCCTGCTCTTTTCTCTGTGTTTCCAGAGCTCAGCACCCAGGAGGCATAAATCATATCTGTCCCGTTAATTTCAATGACTGACAAAGATGACAATGTGGTCGTAAAGGGGAAGAGACGCAACCTTGTCATGACTCAGTGGGTGGTCACTTTGGGCTTTGGGTCACCTGGGGGCCACAAGGGTCTCATCTGTAAAATGGGCACAGTGCTTTCTTGTCCTAACTGCCTCAAATTAGCAATATATTATTTAGTCAGATAAGAACAATAGTAATGACCCCAACATTTGTTGAGCATTTACTCTGTGCCAGGCCCTGTAGCATGGGCTCAGGGCTCCACGGCCTGGGTTCAAATCTCATCTCCGTCACTTACTGGTTATGTTGAACCACAAAACCCTCTGTGATTCTCAGTTTCCTCATCTGTAAAATGGAGACAATCACAATATTTCATCGGGTTGAGCTGGGGGTTCAGTGAGACCATGGACCTAAAGTGCTTAGCACAGTACCTGATACTGCTCAATAAATACATTAGGTCCCGTTGTTATGGTTGACATCATTATCTCATATGTTATCTCATTTCATCCTCCCCACAACTTGATGAGCCTATTAGTCCCTATTAGGAAAGGGAGGCTCGGCACAGATGCTGTTAATAATTAGTCATCTGACCAAGGTCACCAGCTAGGCGCTGTACTCCTGGCCTCAATGCTGTGGGCTCATAAGTCCAAGGGTTAAAATGACTACACACTTGCCCCCATGATATTGTTATCACTGTTACTATTTTATTTTTATTTTTTATTTTTTTGAGATAGGGTCTCACTCCGATGCCCAGGCTGGAGTGCAGTGGCATGATCTCAGCTCACTGCAACCTCTGTCTCCTGGGTTCAAGCAACTCTCCTGCCTCAGCCTCCTGAGTAGCTGGGACTACTGGCACACGCCACCACGCCCAGCTAATTTTTGTATTTTTAGTAGAGACAGGATTTCACCATGTTGGCCAGGCTAGTCTTGAACTCCTGATATCAAGTGATCCACCCTCGTTGGCCTCCCAAAGTGTCGGGATTACAGGCGTGAGCCACCGCGCTGGGCCATTATTACTGTTATTTTTATCCTGACATAATGAATCAGGGCTGACTTAGAAGGCTTCCCGGTGAGCGTGCTGGGTTGTCGCCAAGAAGTGGAGCATTTTACTGGTTTGCCTTCATTCAGACCCAGGCTGGCTGGGGCTGGCTGGGGCTGGCTGCACCGTTTTGGTTTTCAGCAAGGTCAGCAGTAGCTGGCCAGTTGGTGTCATCCTGGAGACCTTGGATCCCCTAAAGATTGGGAAAGAAATGGCCCACAAGCCTGTCCCCCACCTTTCTCATAATTTAGAGCCTCTAGAGAAGCTGGGTGGATGCTGTCATTTACCTGGAAACAGGGAAAATCTTCTCAACAGATTTTGACATTTTGAAAGCAGCTAACAAGCCCTGTGTCCCCAGGGGTGAGAAAATGCCATGATCCCAAGGCGGCTGAGCTTGGGGAGTGGGATTTCGATTTAACAGTCATCTCTCTATCTGATCGCCTTTACCAGTCAGAGGCTGGAGGGAGGGGCAAGGGCAGTGGGAAGGACGGAAAAGAGGAGAGAACCGCAAATGGAAATACCACTTCCCCAGGTCTGACCCTGTCCCCACTCGTACCTCATACTAAGGGTTTGATTGACGCTTAATTGGTATCTGAAAATAGATGTTCCGTCCCCAAACAGGGCACGATTCTACCCCTTCTCTCTTAGGAAGGCAAACTAGACAGGCAAGGGAAACAGATGCTTAATAAGAAAGGAAGGGAAGAAGGACTTGATTTGAATCCTGAGTTTGTGCAGGGAGGATGGCCCAACAGCAGGTCCTCATGTTATTTATCTAGGGTAGCTTTTTACTTAAGATGATTATTATGATAAGAGCCTTTAGGATGATGTCAAAACTCAATATGTGTTCATGACTGTAATCCCAGCACTTTGGGAGGCCAAGGCGGGCAGATCACAAGGTCAGGAGATAGAGACCATCCTGGCTAACTTGGTGAAACCCTGTCTCTACTAAAAATACAAAAAAATTAGCGGGGCGTGGCAGCGTGCACCTGTAGTTCCCGCTACTGGGGAGGCTGAGGCAGGAGAATGGCGTGAATCCAGGAGGCGGAGCTTGCAGTGAGCCGAGATCAGGCCACTGCACTCCAGCCTGGGCTACAGAGTGAGACTCCATTTCAAAACAAAAACAAAAAACAAAAAACAAATCCACACAAAACAAAACAAAACTCAACATGTGTCTCAGGTTGTGTTAGCACCAAAGACAACCTCAGAGAACTAACGATGATCCTTAGCAAGAAAAATAAAAAGCAACGTATCAGCCATAATGATTCCCTTGACTATAATGCCTTTTTCCATTTTCTTTTAGGCAAACTCCTACCTGAGCTTCAAAACCCAGCCCAGGTGTCACTTCTTGGGGTAAACCTTCCCTAGTACCTACTTGCTGAGGTAATTATGTTCCCAAAGCATTTTGTATTCCTCTCTATTTCAGCACTAATTGAACCTTGTATGAGTCTCTTCCCACACACATCTGTGAGGGTCTCAAGGGCAGGGACGTCTATGTTTGCTCAGCTTTGCTCCTACCCCAGAACCATGCACAGAGCAGGTTAGTGAGTGAATGGTGACAGGTGAACTGATTTGTTCTATCTACTATCCCAGGCCAGATGCAATTTGCAAGGGAGTGGTGAAGATGAGGATCACAAAGTCATACACACAATGCACTCTGTGACGGGGGACTCGAGTCTCACTGGCCCCACCCACAGTGACCCAGACTGTTGGCAAGAGAAATGACTGCTAGATAAAGATTAATGCCTCAGCCTCCTGAGATGGACTTAAAAGAAGATGCCTCTAGGGCTGATTTTCTTTGAATCTAGACAAATAAGAGCATCGAAGAGGGTGGGGATCCCTTCTGGGATTACCAAGGAGTCAGACCTCACTATTTCCTCCAGGAGCTTATAGTCTCCTGTGTCAGGAAGTTCTTCCTTATGTCTAACCTGCATCCATCCCACTTCAATTGCATTCTATTGCCTTTTGCCCAGTCCTTGGCAGTTGCTTTGCTGCTTTGCCCAGCTGCTTCTCAATCCCCACCTATCCCTTCCTGACTCAGGATTGCAGGTAGTGGCTGGGTTTCTCTCTGTGTCATTAACAATGCTAGGCCTCCTGTGGATGCTTAAACAAGCCATAAATGTGGGTTACAACTGGAAGGATAGAAGCTGATTCCAGGAGCTCCAGGTATAGTAGCTTTGAGCAGGTACAGGCGAGGTTAGGAGACCATCTTTCAGGATGGAAAGGAGAACATTGTGTTTGCTATTAATTTGCTCACCCTGGGAAGCATTTCTGAAGCCTGTGCCTATGGGGATGTCTAGCAGGCCACAACAGGGCTGTTTCCTTTGTGCTGGAGCTGGGACTCAAATATATCCGAGTGCTAGGGCCTCTGCCTCCTGAGAGCTCTATTTCTGAGAGGCATTTGGAAAATTGAATCTCAGGCAACAGAGTCAGGATGATTTCGCAGGCCTGTGACTTTTTTTTTTCTTTTTGTCTTTTTTTTCGAGGCAGAGTCTCACTCTGTTGCCTAAGCTGGAGTGCGGTGGTACAATCTCAGCTCACTGAAACCTCCACCTCCCAGACTCAAGGAATTCTTGTGCCTCAGCCTCCCAAGTAGCTAGGACTACAAGTGTGCGCCCTCACGCCTGGGCTCATTTTTATATTTTTAGTAGAGATGGCGTTTCACCATGTTGGGCACGCTGGTTTCGAACTCCCGACCTCAGGAGATCTGCCTGCCTCAGCCTCCCAAAGTGCTGGGATTACAGTCATAAAACACCTTGCCCGGCCTGGCCCGTGGTTTTAAATCTTTCTGGGTGAAATCCTACATTAAGGATTTGATGGTGGGTGAAGATGAACGTAAACCCCAAGCTCTGCTGGTCTATCAGTCATGCTCCCAGGAACTCTCTAGGCTAAAACTGCTCGGCAGACTTACTTCACCTTGGAAGATTCAGTCTTACCCCCTTTCTCCAGCACCCTCAAGTCCTTCCCTTCTCCAAGCAAACGGAATTTCTATATTAGCAGAGGCCTTAAGGCAAGCTCTCCATACATCTTCCTGTCCTTTCATCATCACGTCCTGCAAAGGCTAGTGGTCCTCCTTCCAGTCCGGAGTTTGTGCAGGGAGAATGGCCCAACAGCAGGTAGGTCCTCACTCTATTTATCTAGGGTAGCTTTTCACTTAAGATGCTTATTACGATAATAGGCTTTAGGATGATGTCAAAACTCAGCATGTGTCTCAGTTATTGTTAGCACCAAAGACAACCTCAGAGAACTAATAATGATCCTTAGCAAGAAAAAAAGAAGCAATGTTATCCGCTACAACCATTCCTTTTTTTTTTTTTTTTAAGATGGAGTCTCGCCCTGTCGCCCAGGCTGGAGTGCAGTGGTGCGATCTCAGCTCACTGCACCCTCCACCTCCCAGGTTCAAGCAATTCTCTCACCTCAGCCTCCCGAGTAGCTGGGATGACAGGTGCCTACCATCATGCCTGGCTAATTTTTGTATTTTTAGTAGAGACCGGAGTTTTGCCATGTCGGCCAGGCTGGTCTCAAACTCCTGACCTCAGGGAATCTTCCCACCTCGGCCTTGCAAAGTGCTGGGATTACAGGTGTGGCCCCGCATTCCTTTTACTATAATGCCTTTTTCCATTTTGTTTTAGGCAAATGCTTATCTGATCTTCAAAACCCTGAGGCCCTGTTCTCAATGTTGAGCTCAACTCCTCAGACTTGAAGACCAAAGTTATGCTTTCAAGTTGGCATTGTCTAACTAAGGTGGGCAGTGTGCAAGGAAATGACCAGAGTCTGCCATTGCTCAGATTTCTGCATTGACTTTTAGTGTCTTTCTCGCAGGGTCGAGGCCTCCCCTGTTTCTTCCTTCGAATCGAGATCTCAAGGTTACTGCATACCAGGAATTACAAACTGATACCTAGAGGTGGTAGGTGGGTAAGCTAAATCAGTAAAGAAGGCTGGGTAACTTCAAAACAGGACACTCAGTCGCATATTAAAAAAGAAAGACTTGTGTGTGTAGAAATGAAGAATGTTCTTAGCTTTTTTTTTTTTTTTTTTGGAGACAGGTTCTTGCTCTGTCACCCAGGCTGGAGTGCAGTGGCACTATCACGGCACACTGTAGCCTCAACTTCCCTGGCTCAAGCGATACTCCCGCCTCAACCTCCCAAGTAGCTGGGACTATAGGTGCATGCCACCATGCCCAGTTAATAGTTTATACTTTTTTGTAGAGACGGGGTTTTGCCATGTTGCCCAGGCTGGTCTTAAATTCCTAGGCTCAAGTGATCCTCCTGCCTTGGCCTCTTAGAGTGCTGGGGTTACAGGTGTGAGCCACTGTGCCCAGCCAAAAAAAATCTTTCTTAAAACATGAACCTTTTGGTCCATCTCTACCTACCACTTATAAAAATGACATGGGACCAGGTGCAGTGGCTCATACCTGTAATCCCGGCACTTTGGCAGGCCAAGGTAGGTGGATCACCTGAGGCCAGGAGTTCGAGACCAGCCTGGCCAAGATGGTTAAACCCCATCTCCAAAAAACGTAAAAATTACCCGAGTGTGGTGGCACACGCCTGTAATTCCAGCTACTCGGGAGGCTGAGAGGACTGCTTGAACCCAGGAGGCAGAGGTTGCAGTGAGCAGAGATAGCACCAGAGACTGTCTCACAATAAATAATAATAATAATAATAATAATAATAATAAAAAAACATGGATATGAAAAGATTTAACTTTCCTTCTACTATAAGAAATCAAAAGCACTAATGCTACTATAAATGACAATGGACACTGGCCTTAATAAGAGGGAGACAATAGGGAGTGGTGAGGTTTGTGGCCAACTAGAAAGCTGCACTCTGTCTAGAGGGGGCAGCTGCTATTCAGTCTATGCAGATTGTTGCCCCATAAGAATGTGGTTGGCTGCAGTGACTCACACCTATAATCCCAGCACTTTAAGAGGCTGAGAAGGGAGGATTACTTGAACTAGGAGTTCAAGACCAGCCTGGGCAACATAGCGAGATCCTGTCTCTACAAAAAATCTAAAAAATTAGCCAGGTCTGGTGGCACCAGCCTGTAGTCCTAGTTACTTGGGAGGGTGAGGTGGGAGGATCTCTTAAGTCTAAGAGATTGAGGTTGCAGTGAGTAACCTAAGATGGTGCCACTGCACCTGAGCCTGGGAGACACAGCAAGACATTGTCTTTTTAAAAAAAAGAGTATAGGCGCAATGTGGTCAGATTATGTACTTTTTTTTTTTTTTTAAGACAGAGTTTCGCTCCGTCACCCAGGCTGGAGTGCAGTAGTGCGATCTTGGCTGATTGTAACCTCCGCCTCTTGGGTTCAAGCGATTCTCCTGCCTCAGTCTCCTGAGTAGCTGGAATTACAGGCACCTGCCACCATGCCCAGCTAATTTTTTTTTTTTGAGACAGAGTCTGGCTCTGTCTCCCAGGCTGGAGTGCAGTGGCCGGATCTCAGCTCACTGCAAGCTCCGCCTCCCGGGTTCACGCCATTCTCCTGCCTCAGCCTCCCAAGTAGCTGAGACTACAGGCGCCCGCCACCTCACCCGGCTAGTTTTTTTTGTATTTTTTAGTAGAGACGGGGTTTCACCGTGTTAGCCAGGATGGTCTTGATCTCCTGACCTCATGATCCACCCGTCTCGGCCTCCCAAAGTGCTGGGATTACAGGCTTGAGCCACCACGCCCGGCCAGCTAATTTTTGTATTTTTAGTAGACATGGGGTTTTACCATGTTGGTCAGGCTGGTCTTGAACTCCTGACCTCGTGATTTGTCCCACTCGGCCTCCTAAAGTGCTGGGATTATAGGTGTGAGCCACCGCACCTGGCCTTAGACTATGTAAATTTTATTTTATTTTTTAATTTATTTTATTTTCTTTTTTCTTTTTTTTCTTTTTTTAAAATTATTATTATACTTTAAGTTCTAGGGTACATGTGCATAACGTGCAGGTTTGTTACATATGTATACTTGTGTCATGAAGCTGTAGATATATTTATGTAAAAATCTGAAACATTGGCAGTACATTTAAAATATGACTATAAATTATCTCTTAATATAATATGGTGTAGACCTAACAAATCAGGTCTGCAGGCTAGATCTGGCCCGAGGCTGCCTCTTACTGTCTTTCTTTGTCTTGTGAGGGCTCATATGATGGCCATACCTCTTTGTTTTCAATTAAGAAAATATAAAACAGCTTTAAACCATATTTGTTCATTTAATCATGAATGGAGCATAGCTTCCTAAAGCTTATGGTGTGGTCTTGACTTTTGAAGACAACATAATAAAAGTCTACAGTTGTGCTTTTCCACCAAACATTTCCAGATATCACTGCTAGAGGGACATTCAGCTAGTGGGATCACGGGTCTCACCCACTGCAGAAACCCCGATGTCCTTTTCTTCCTGGCCAGCCATCAGCGGCTAAGGAAAGCAATTGCCACCAAGGCTCTAGAATGTCTCATCCTCCCCGCTGAAGCTATGTAGAGAGGCTCTGAGGCCTTGTTGAGATGTGCTGGCAGTGAAAGCTGCCATCTGTAGGCCAAGCATCAGGAAAATGAAGCAGGTCATCACTTGCTGAGTCACCTAGGCCACCCCCATGTTCCGACCTCCCACTGGTCACTCCACCCCGACTTCACTGCAATGCAGAGGATGGGTGTGAAATTCACACGCTTCCTTACGGTTACCCTGACCTGGCCCATCAGCTTACTGGACAGGTGAGACAAAGGTGCTGCTGATCTCCAGCCCAATCTAGTCACTCTTTGTAAATGATACTGACTTAGCTGTCAAAACACATCTGAACAGATTGGCAAAGACTAAAAAGTTGGATAACAGATGGAGTTGGCGAGGCTGTGAGGAAACAGTCACTCTGCTAGTTAGCTGGTAAGATTGATCCAACCACTATGGCAAGTACCACCAAAATCACAAATGTGCACGAATTTTGACCCAACAATTCCACTTCTAGGAATTTATTCTATTTTGTTTTTTTTTTGAGACAGGGTCTCCCTCTGTTGCCCAGGCTAGAGCGCAGTGGTGCAGTAATACAATCACAGCTCACTGCAGCCTTGACCTTCTAGGCTCAGGCGATTCTCCCAGCTCAGTCTCCAGGGTAGCTGGGACAACAGGCATGTGCCATCATACCCAGCTCATTTTTGTTTTTTTTTTTTTAGAGATAGGGTTTTATCATGTTGCTCAGGCTGATCTCAAACTCTTGGGCTCAAGTGATCCTCCTGCCTCAGCCTTTCAAAGTGTTGGATTACAGGCATGGGCCACCATGCCTGGCCTTTAGGAACGTATTCTATTGATTAGCCTATCCATGTGCCAAACAAGGTATGTGCACAAGGTCACTCATTATAGCACTGTCATAGCAAAATATTGACAATGGCTCATTATGAAGGACTGACAGAATTACAGGATGATCACACAATGGAATATTATATGGCTGTAAAAAAGGAAACAAGATCCTCTTTACCTACTAATGGGGACTAATCTCTATGATATGTTAATAAGTGAAAAAGCAAGGTATAAAACAACATGTGTAATGTGCTCTTATTTGTGTAAAAATATTCAAAAATAATGTGTGTGCTTGTCAATGCATAAAATATGGCTAAAAGAACACACAAAAACCATTAACATTGCTTGACTCTGGGAGGAAAACTATGTGACTGGAATTAGGGACATACACAGCTTTTCATTATGTATCTTTTTGCTTATTTATTTCAATTTTTTTAAGAGACAGGGTCTCACTCTGTCACTCAGGCTAGAGTGCAGAGGTGCTATATCACAGCTCACTGCAGCCTTGAACTCCTGTCCTCAAGTGATCCTTCTGCCTCAGTCGCCTGAGTAGCTAGGAACTACAGATATATGCCATTATGCTCTACTAATTAAGAAAAAAATTTTTTTTAAAAAAATTGAGATAGGGTCTTGCTATGTGGCCCAGGCTAGTTGTCTTTTTTCTTTTTCTTTTTTTTTGAGATGGAGTCTTGCTCTGTCACCCAGGCTGGAGTGCAATGGCGCGATCTCGGCTCACTGCAAGTTCCCCCTTCCGGGTTCACGCCATTCTCCTACCTCAGCCTCCTGAGTAGCTGGAACTACAGGCGCCTGCCACCATGCCAGGCTAATTTTAGTATTTTTAGTAGAGATGGGGTTTCACCATGTTGGTCAGGCTGGTCTTGAACTCTGGACCTCAAGCTGTCCTCTGCCTTGACCTCCTAAAATGCTGGGGTTACAGGTATGAGGCACTGTGACCAGCTACCATGTATCTTTCATATCTTTTAAATTTGGAGCCATGTGAATGCCTTTCCCGGTAGAAACAGAATTAAAACGTGAAAAATGGCAAGCTCACAAACAATACCAAACCACACAGAAACGAAGTCGAGGTCCACATCCGAGGATAAACACTCCTGGCCTCGGCATCCCAAGTTCTCCAGCCACGGCGGCTGATTTCCATCACGACACAGTTTAGGGTTTAGCTTTCCTCCCCTCAGCTTCCCACCTGGGAGGGGTCGAGAAGGCATGGGAAGCAGTGGTACCAGCTTGGCATCAAGCACTTACCTGCTCCTTCTCTGAATATGGGTTGTTGAGGACCACAGGCACATTGCCCTTCCCCCATAGGTCATTGAAGACTCGGTCATTCTCCACACCAAGGGGCAGAGGTTTGTGTGATTTGCCGTCCAAATCTCTGAAAGGCAAGGTGGGGCAGGTGAGGAAGGGGACATCAGGAGGGACTGCTAGTTGCTTCGATCTGGAAGTCCTGAGTCTGTACAGAACCGCAGTGGCTCACTCACATAACTCGTTATGAGCCAGCAAGCTTTGGGTACCCCGCCCGCTGCTTCATAAAGATCGACAGTGACACGTGGGAAGGCAGTTCCGGGTATCAATCACAAAGGGAGTGCATCCAAGGGGACTTTGATAGCTGGCATATCCCTATCTTTGTGGACATCATTTCAGGATGGCAAGGAGAAGGATTTTGCCTGTCCCTCTCCCTTCTTCATTCCACGGATCTGGGAACACAGGAGGCCTGTTTCCTAGTAATAGTCCATGTACCATGAACCCCTGGACAACTTAATGCTCATGACACCTACCAGTGGAAAAAGTAGGAGGAAGGAAGGATAGAGAGGTCCTGTGGGCTTTGGGTAATAAGTTATTCTGACCCTAAGACTTTTGGCTTTGAACAATAGCAGCTCAGGACAAACAGAATGATTTGGAAAATAAAGGGAACATAATGACAAAAATAATAATACTATTAATAAGGAGAGATAGCATTTATTAAGCACTTACTATGTGCCAAGCACTTTACATGTGGGTTTTTAAAAATTATTATTTTATTTATATTAGACATGGGTTCTCCCTGTGTTGGCCAGGCTGATCTCTAACTCCTGGGCTCAAGCAATGCCCCTGCCTCAGCCTCCCAAAGTGCTGGGATTACAAGTGTGAGCCACCATGCCTGGCCATGTGTTTTAGTGCTTTTAACTCTCGTGACAACCCTTTGAGACAGGAGTGACTGTTTTTTGTTTTTGTTTTTTCCCAGCCTTGTCCTGTCATCCCAGCTGGAATACAGTGGCACAATCACAGCTCACTGTAGCCTTAATCTCCTGGATTCAAGTGATTCTCCTGCCTCAGCCTTCTAAGTAGCTGGGACTACAAGGGTGTACCACCACGTCTGGCTAACTTTTAAAATTTTTTGTAGAGATGGGGTCTCACTATGTTGCCCAGGCTGGTCTCGAACTCCTTGGTTCAAGTGGTCCTCCCACCCCAGCCTCCCAAAGTGCTGGGATTACAGGTGTGAGCCACTAAGCCTGTCAGGAATGATTGTTAATCAGTATTTTATGGATGGGGTAAGGGAGACAGAGAGAAGCTAAGTAGCTCAAGGTCACACAGTAGCAAAGCCTAGTATTCCAGCCCACTCATCACATCCATTCTAAAGTAGGGGTTGTCACTGTCATCATCATCATCACCACCACTGTCACCATCATCTTTATCACCACCACTACCACAGTCATCACCATAGCCACCATCATTCTCATTGTTACCATCATCATTATTGTAATCATCATCATCTAACTTGCCTCATCAGCTTCCACCATAATCACCATCACCATCCTCATCACCATAATCACCCTCATCATTATCATTATCAACCTCATCATCATTATCAACCTCATCATATCCTCATCTTCATGATCAGTGCCATCACCTTCATTAGCAGCATCACCATTATCACCATCCTCTTCCTCCTCCTTGGCATCATGACCACACCAGCATCTTCAAGACCACCAGCATCATCCTCACAATCATCACATGAGGAAACTATAGTTCAGAGTGGTTAAGTCACTAGCCTAAGTCACACAGCTAGTGATGGTGGATTCAAACCCAGGCTTGTTCTGGATGCTAGAGCCTGACTTTTTTTGGAGACAGTCTTGCTCTTTTGCCCAGGCTGGAGTGCAGTGGTGCAATCCTAGCTCACTGCAGCCTTGACCTCCTAGGCTCGAGCGATCCTCCCACCTCTGCCTCTCCAGTAGCTGGGACTACAGGCGCGCATCACCCTACCTGGCAATGTTGTAAATTTTTTGTAGAGACAGGGTCTCACTGTGTTGTGCAGGCTGGTCTCAAACTCCCAAACTCAAGTGATCCTCTTGCCTTGGCCTCCCAAAGTGCTGGGATTACAGGTATGAGCCACCATGCCTGGCCAGAATCTGACTTCTTACTCACTAAGTTTTCCTGGCTTCCTGTCCCTGAACTCTAACAGGCTCAGGCTGAGGTGATCTCAGCTAGGTTCCACAGGCTGGCCACCCTCTGAAATGGAGATGGGAGTTGGCACCAAAATCCAGATGGCCTCATCAGACCTGTCCTACTCTCTGAGTCCTTCTACTCTCTAAGTACTGCCCTCCTACTTCCCAACAGCCTTTCTCCTTTTGGCTCTCCTATCCAATTTCACTCTGACCATGGCCTCTGTCTGCCTCTAACTGGGCAATGCAGCTTGCCCTGTGGCTCATCTTGGTTTGGGTCCCAGGCATTAAGACTGGCCATTGTCTTGCCTTCTGTTTTATGTTCCTAGCTTTGGGGACTCCTCCATCCCCCAATCTGGTACAATGACAGTCATCTTGGATGAACCAGAAGCCACGGTCCAAGCTCTGAGAGCGAGACCCCCAGTGACCCCTCCAGCAGCTCCCTCTGGGCCACCCAGATACCCTGCCTGCAGTGTTTCACGTTGTCCCTGTGGCCCACGTCAAAGCCACTTCCGCTCTTCTGCCTGGAGAGGTTTGCAATTTGTCAGAGGGAACATTCTGTTTCACCCTCTTCAAAATGTCACCAAAACATACCCAGAGTGGCTCTTGATTACAGGCATTTCCCAAGTTAATGGTTACCTACATGATCATAAACAGAAGTATCGTCTGTTGAGAGTGCTGCTCTAAATGTCACTCAGTTCCCTTTCAGCTCTGAAACTACTGATCCTACATCACATGACCATAAGTGAGGATTCAGCAGAGAAGGAAGGAGGTTAATGTATTTGGAGCCTCTATAACATTCCGGGTACTTGCACAGAAGTTATTTCATTTAATTTCAACAGACATTAAAAGTTTCCATTTCACACATGAAAAAACTGAACCCAGAGGGGTATGTAAGTTTCCCAAGGCCCCATCGTCAGCATATCGTACAGCTGGGATTTGAAACTAGGTGTGACTGATGAGCTGCCAAGATCCTGCCTTTTTAATTTTATTTATTTTATTTTTGAGACAGAGTCTCACTCTGTTGTCCAGGCTGGAGTGCAGTGGCGTGATCTCGGCTCACTGCAACCTCTGCCTCCCAGGTTCAAGCAACTCTTCTGCCTCAGCCTCCCACATAGCTGGGATTACAGGCACACACCACCACGCCCAGCTAATTTTTGTTTTTTTAGTAGAGATTGGGTTTCACCACGTTGGCCAGGCTGGTCTCGAACCCCTGATCTCAGGTGATCCGCCTGCGTTGGCCTCCCAAAGTGCTGGGATTACAGGAGATCCTTCCTTTTTTAAAACAGAGATAGGAAAAACTGGTTAGGATGCTCACTGTAAGCCAGAGGCTACAGAGCAAGTAACCCAACATCTCCTGCGGAGTGAAGCCAATTTACAAAAATTACAAGGTACAATTACCCAGGCAATTTGAAAATGATCACATGGGTCGTCTTATGGGAATTTGCAGAGAGAGTTTCTTTTACCAGCATTCTTCTTTATTTTTAATCAATTAAGATCTTTGTTTAAATAATGCAGTTGAAGTGTTTTGCCAACAAAAACTTAATTTTGGAGTCCTATGTGATGGGCATATACATTTTTATTATTTATTTTTTTTAGATGGAGTCTTGCTTGTCGCCCAGGTTGGAGTGCAGTGGCATGATCTCAGGTCACTGTAACCTCCATTTCCCAGATTCAAGTGATTCTCCTACTTCAGCTTCCCGAGTAGCTGGGATTATAGGTGCGCGCCACCATGCCCAGCTAATTAAAATTTTTTTATTTTTATTTTTAGTAGAGACAGGGTTTCATCATGTTGGCCAGGCTGCTCTTGAACTCCTGGCCTCGAGTGATCCACCCACGAAGGATATTTTAAATATGGGATCATGAGAAACATCCAGGTTGAACTATTTTGCTTCCCTTCACCCAGAAGTAAAATCAGAAGCAGATTTAGTTCAATTCTCAAACCACAATCTGTCAGTGAGAACCAGGTCTGAAGGAAATATCTGGCTTACCGCCACAAATCTGTTCAACCTGGATCCACCTGTTTGCTGGGGTTGCAGGAGCAGTGTAGCATGCTGGTTAAGGATGCAGCTGTGGATTGGGAGGAACTGGGTTCAAGTCCTGGCTTTGCTGGTTATAAACTATGCAACTCTGGACACTTCACCTGTCTCAGACTCAGTTTACTCATCTGTTAAATAGGGTCAGTAATATCTGCAATGATTAAAGGAGGTCAAGCTTATAATACTTAGCAGTGTGGCACCTGCTATCACTTTTGCTGCTTATGGAGGATCAGAAAGAAATAGAGAAAGAAACTTCTAGCTCTGTATAGAACAGTGGCTATTCCTCTGTGCCATCCCTGTCTAGTAGAACTTCCTGCGATGATGGAAATGTCTCATATCTGCACTATCACATATTATAGCCGCTAGACACATGTGGCAATTGAGCATTTGAAATGAGGTTATTGTCATGGAGGAACTAAATTTTAAGTTTTATTTAACTTGGATTGATTTAAATTTAAAGAGCCAAATGTGGCTTAAGGCTATATTGTCAGACAGTGCAACCGCCGGAAACCTGAAGGCTCCAAAGACTGGGAATTGAAGGCATACATGGCTCCAATCAGGGGGCATCTTTGCTGGGGGCTGGGGCCTATGTTGGGGGGTCTACCCTCAGACACTTTCTAAGCTGCCATGTCTTGTTCATGGAACCCAGGAATTCGATAATTCTCTACTTCCCTTCCAGACTCCTACCTCCTATCATTTTTGGCCCTGATCTCTTGACTCCTCTCTCTTCCCGAGGAGTACACCATGTCCGCCCTTACCTTTATACTTAAGCTCCCCAGGTTGCTCTTTCATATTCCCTCTGCTGAGAGCCAACTCCTGCTCAGCCTTGATGGCCCACTTCATGTCCCACCTGTCCTGGGAATTTAATGAGATCATGCATGTAAAATGCCTAGCACATAATCAGCACTAACTAAACATGAGTGATGTATATTTCCATTTAGAACTAAGAAAACTGATGCCCAGAGAGATTAGGTAATTTGTCAAAGGTCACACAGCAGGCAACAAGAGCTTGCAGATGAGATGTCTCTTCATTGTTGTCCCAGCTAAGAGTCACTGTGTATAGGGCCTATGTGGGGGGCCTCTGGGAGGGCAGCATTTGGTTGGACCTCACATCTGAGAAGAACCTCAAACTTAGATGTTAGATGTTCTCTCCAAATGGGGTAGATGTGTTGAACATATTCATTCATATATAAATTTAGTAACTCTGTTGTATTATTATTATTATTTCGAGACAGAGTCTCACTCTGTCACCCAGGTGGGAGTGCAGTGGCATGATCTCGGCTTACTGCAAACTCCTGGGTTCAAGCGATTCTCTTGCCTCAGCCTCCTGAGTAGCTGAGATTACAGACATGTACCACTACGCCTTGCTAATTTTTGTATTTTTAGTAGAGACAGAGTTTCACCAGGTTGGCCAGGCTGGTCTCCAGCTCCTGACCTCAAGTGATCCATCTGCCTCAATCTCCCAAAATGTTGGGATTACAGGTGTGAGCCACTGCACCTGGCCTGTTTTATTATTTATTCACTAAAAATATATTGAGAGCTCACAGAAGGAGACGGACAGGGCCTCTTTTGACTTCTGAGATGTCTGGATGGTAACTCCCCTTTAACAGAGCTCATGAGTCTTGGTCTTGCCCAGCTGCCTGGAATAATCTCAGTTTAGATTGGAGTTTCTCTGCTTCCACACTACTGGTATTTGGGGCCTGATAATTTCTTGTTGCCGGGGCTGTCCTGTGGATTGGAGGATGTTTGAGCAGCATTCCTGGCCTCTGCACACTAGATGCCAGTAGCACCCCTATCCCCAAAGTTGTCACAACCAAAAAATGCTTCCAGATATTGCAAAGTGCCCCCTGGGAGGCAAAATTGTACTCCTACCCACTGAGAGGCACTCTCAGTGGTTTAGATGTGGCTGAGCATCTCAACGTGACACTTCCAAGTTCCTCCCCATCCTTGCTCTATGCTCACCCAAGGATCTGCAAGGACTTATTCACCAGCTGTCCCTTGTTCCCAGATGGAATTGACGAGCTCGCCTTCACTAAATGGCCCTCACCCACCCCTCTCAGGTGTCCTTCTCCGTCTGGAAAAGCCATCCCCCAGTGAGCCTGACATTCTGGTGGCCAGTGTCCCCAGGGCTATCACGTGGTCACATTTGGTGGTTCTCAAACTCCAGGGTGCATCCAGATCAACTGAGCGGCTTGTTAAAATTCAGATTCCTGGCCAGGCATGGTGACACATGCCTGTAATTCCAGCACTTTAGGAGGCCGAGGTGGGAGGTTCGCTTGAGCCCAGGAGTTCCAGACCAGGCTGGGCAACAAAGTGAGATCCTGTCTATACACAAAATAAAAAAAATTAGCTGAGCGCGATGGCGCCTGCCAATAGTCCCAACTACTGGAGAAGCTGAGGCAGGAGAATCACTTGAGCCCAGGAGGCTGAGACTGCAGTGAGGTAAGGTTGCGCCACTGCACTCCAGCCTGGGCGACAGAGACAGACGCTGTCACACACACACACACACCCCTCAGATTTCTGAGCTCTCCTCCTAGAGAGTTTGAGTAGTGGGTCTAGGAGGGAACCCTAGAATCTGCATCATCAGAAGCACCCCAGGTGGTCCACGGACACACTGGGAGACCCATTTCGCTGGGAGCTCTCTGGCCCAGGCTCTAGCAGTAGGCAGCAAGGTTCCTTCTGGGTTAGAGATGTCAGCCTCCCTATCTCCTTTCCTTTTTTCACCCCCGTCCTCCTATAAGGCCAGATGTGGAGTTCTGCCTCCCTCCTGGTAAGCATTTTCTATGCTTTCTGGCGAGAACAAAACTAAATTCTTTTTTCTTCCACTTCACTAGCTGGATGGTTGTACCCAAGCCAAAAGTTGCTTGTGCATCTCTAAACCTTCTGAGAATCTTTGCCAGATCCTTCCAACTGTGGCTTCCTAAGAACCAGGCCCCCCAACCTCTTGCATGGAAGGAAAAGGGGTCCTGGGCTTGATTTCCCAGGAAGTTTGAACGTGGGTCGATGGGACCGATGCTGAGCACTTACAGACCCCGAGGATCTGAGAGGGGAACAGGTGGGCCAGACCCTGTGCTGGGCACAGGGAGGCGGGGGCTGCTGCCTGTTCCGGCCAACCAGACAAGGAGGCCGCCGAGGAGCAGCTGGTGCTGGCAGGAGGCCCTGACCACATTTTTCAGCAGACACCACACTCTCTCTGACTCCTGCTTCTCCTGGCCCTGCACGCTCCAACAGCCTTGGTTTCTGCCTCCACCTGGTCTGGAATGCTGGGAGCTGAGTAGGAAGTAGGAAGTAGGAAGTAGGAAGACTTGGAGGCTGTAGAGGCCGGGACTGGGGTCTCTGCAAAGCTTTTCTTCTAGATTTCATCATGCTTAGAATGGGAGGAATGGGAAGTTCATGTTAAACAGAAAAGTATGCTTTATTATTATGATTTTTAGAGACAAAGTCTCGCTGTGTCACCTAGGCTGGAGTACAGAGGCATGATCATAGCTCAATGCAGCCTTGAACTTCTGGGCTCAAGTGATCCTCCTGTCTCAGTTTCCTGAGTAGCAGGGATTACAGGCATGCACCACCATCCCTGACTAATTTTTAAATTTTTTTGTAGAGATGGGGTCTTGCTATGTTGCCCAGGCTGGTTTTAAACTCCTTGGCTTAAGCAATCCTCCTGCCTTGGCCTCCCAGTGCTGGGATTACAGGCGTGAGCCACCACACCTGGCCAAAAGTATGCTTTCAAGAGGAGGAATTCTACCATGAACGCCGCATCTGGGAAGTGAGGAGAGGGCCTTTGGGCTCCGTCACAATCATGACTTAATTGTTAATATCACCAAAGGTGGACAGGATTCTCAAACTCACGTGTCTGCAGAAGACAGGCTGGTGAGGACAATGTGTGGACTGGGCTGTTTAGATGCTGGAAGATGAGAGACCCCACAGTGGCCCCTTTCCAGCTCCTGCCACTGGTTGCCTCACAAGGATGTAGACTCTGTATTAACAGTTCTTTGGAATTTTTTTTTAAGAGGCTGGAGACTGATTTCACCACAAATTCACTATTCCGGAAAACTGCAGGCGAAATAAACTCATGGGAGAACTGTGTGTGCTCCTCAACCTCTTTTGCAACCCTTGCCCTAAAAGGATGTTTTGAGTTCTTCTCTTTGGAGGAATGTTCCAGAGAGGTGGAGTTCCTACGATCCAGGTGTGGTGTGGCCTGTGATGAGCGTACCAGCCACTGGCCCTCACGAGGAACCTGAACGCTAGTTCTGGAAGAAACCTTAAGGCTCATTTGGTCCACATCTCATTTTTACAGATGGGAAAACTGGTGCCCAAAGAGGTCAAAGGGCTTTCCTAAAGTACATAGCTGGTGAGTGGTAAAGTGGAAGGAGGGGCTAGAAGTAAGGTCAGTGGACTCAGTCCAGTGAGACCTCATAGGGATGGCGGCAGGGATAGCCATAGGTTAGCCCAGGGCCGGGCCAGAGCATTGCTCCATGGTGTTGGTTAGATGAGTGTGGTAGACTGAATAACAGCCCAAGGATCTCAGATCCTAATCCCTTGAACCCGTATATGTTTCCTTAGATGGAGAAAGGGTCTCTGCAGATATATTGTGATGTTAAAGATCTTGAGATGGGCAGATTCCCTGGGGTTATCTCTGTGGGCCCTCAATGTAATCACACGTCTTAATAAGAGGGCTCTGACTACAGAGGGGATGTCACCATGGAAGCCAGATGCTCTGTTCCTGGTTTTGAAAATGGAGGAAGGGACCACAAGCCAAAGGATGCAAGGAACGCAGCTTTAGACCCTGGAAGAGGCAAGGAAATGAGTTCTCTTCAAGAGCCTCCAGGAAAGAACACAGTTCTGCTGATACCTTGATTTGATATCAGCCCAGGGAGACCAATTCAGACTTAAGACCGTCAGAATGATAAGGGAATAAAGGTGTATTGCTTTCAACCACCAAGTTTGGGGTGATTTGTTATGCAGCCATAGGAAGCCGACACAATGAGTGAATGGGGGTGGGGACAGGGATGACAGTAGGGTGGTTGATGAGCCCACCCATGTGTCCAGCCTCACTGCCCACCACTCTCCCCGTCCACTCACTATGCTCAAGCCCCTCGAGCTTTCTGTCCTTTGCACGTTCCCACCCGGTTCCTGTCTCAGGGCCTTTGCTCCTGCTGTGCCTTCTGCTAGGAACACCTTTTCCTAGATGTCACATGGTTGGTATCTTTGGCCTCAGTAAAAATGTTGCCTTTTCAGAAAGCCCCTTCCTGACCCCCGATCTAATGCTCTACCACACCCCAAGCCACTTTTCTTCAAATCACTGTTTTATTTCCTTCATAGCATGTACCACTATCTAAGATGACTGCATTTGTCTACTTATTTATTTATTTATTTATTTAGAGATGGAGTCTCATTCTGTTGCCCAGACTGGAGTGCAGTGGCATGGTCTTGGCTCATTGCAGCATCTGCCTCCCGAGTTCAAGCGATTCTCCTGCCTCAGCTTCTTGGGTAGCTGGGATTACCTCACCTGGCTGATTTTTGTATTTTTAATAGAGACAGGGTTTCACCATGCTGGCCAGGCTGGTCTCGAAATCCTGACCTCAAGGGATCTGCCCGCCTCGCCCTCCCAAAGTGCTGGGATTACAGGCATGGGCCACTGCACCCGGCCTATTTATTTTTGATTTCTTGTCTCTGATATGATTCTCCAAGGGCAGAAGTTCACCATGGAATTCCCAGGGCTGAGTACAGTGTCAGGGCAGAATGGATGCTCAGTAAACATTCATTCCATGAAAGGCGGTGAGAAGCCCCCTGGTTAGCCATCATTTTTGGTGGGTGGGCAGGCTTATCCCATGGCTCTTCCTCAGAATAAAGGGCCAGGTACCCACCTGGCAAGACAGCAGAGACACAGATGGGGAGAGGGTCCAAAGTGAGAGTAACCCCGGGAAGGGTGGATGGGGAGCTGCTTACGTTCAAGTGGGTAAGATCAGAATAAAAGGTGGAGATTCAGGTTGAAGGCTAAGTTACTGGGCTTAGTTCCTTAATTGAAATATACCCCAGCAGAGGGATTCCAAGCTCTGAGATACATCAAGTGCACCCTGGGAGGAGTGCTTCTGACTTAGACAGTCCTGGAATCAATACTGCCATCGGTCATGCTGAGGTCAGTTCTAATGGAGAGTTCTAACTAGCGTGAGTCCTCTAAGCCAAAACTGAGCCAGTCAGTCATCTTCCCTGCTGTAGAGGAAGCCATGGGGGAACAGACTGCCTCCCTCCCTCCTTCCTTCCTTCCTTCCTTCCTTCCTTCCTTCCTTCCTTCCTTCCTTCCTCCCTCCCTCCCTTCCTTCCCTCCCTCTCTCCTTCCCTCCCTCCCTCTCTCCTTCCTTCCCTCATTCTCTCCTTCCTTCCCTCCCTCTCTCCTTCCCTCCCTCTCTCCTTCCCTCCCTCTCTCTTTCCCTCCCTCCCTCCTTCCTTCTCTCCTCCCTTCCCCTTCTCCTTCCTTCCCTTTTTTCCTTCCTACCCTCCCTCTCTCCTTCCTTCCCTCCCTCTCTCCTCTCCCTCTCTCCTTCCTTCCCTTCCTCCCTCCTTCCTTCCTTCCCTCCCTCCTTCTTTCCCTTCCTCTTTCCTTTCTTCCTTCCCTCCCTCTGTCCCTCCTCTTCCTTCCCTCCTTCCTTCCCTCCCTCCTTCCTTCCTTACCTCTGTCCCTCCTCTCCTTCCTCCCTCGTTCTCTCTTCTTTCCCTTCCTCCTTCCTTCCCTCCTCCCTTTCCTCACTCCTGCTTTCCCTCCCTTCTTTCCCTTTTCTTTCTCCCTTCCCTCCTTCCTTCCTTTCCTCTCCTTCCCTCCCTCCTTCCTTCCCTCTCTTCTTCTTCCCTCCCTCCTTCCTTCCCTCTCTCCTTCCTTCCTTCCCTGCCCCTCCTCCCCTCCCTCCCTCCTTCCTTCTCTTCTTCTTTGCCTCCCTCCTTTCTTCCTTCCCTCTCTCATTCCTTTCCTCCCTCCTTCCTTCCCTGCTTCCTTTCTTTCTTCCTTCCCTCCTTCTTTCATCTCTCCTTCCCTCCCTCCTTCCTTCCCTCCCCACTTCCTGCCCTCCTTCCTTCCCTCCTCCCTTCCCTATCTCCTTCCTTTCTTCCTTCCTTCCCTCCTTACCCCCTTCCTTGCTTCCCTCCTTATTCCCTCCCTCCCTGCTTTCTTCATGCATTCTTCCTTCTCTCCCTCCCTCCCTCCCTCCCTCCTTTAAGGCCTACTCTGGGGTCAAGCTTGGAACTAAATGATGGGGATTCAGAGAGGAATAGAATGTGGCGCTTAAATAGTGAGACCATGGGTGGGAACCAGCCTTGGATGAAGGATGGGCTTTTTCATCCCATTCTTCACCCTCTCTCCACCTGCACCCTCTCTCCACCTGTTTTCCTGCCGTGTTGTCAGGTGGGTACCCAGCCTTTTATTCTGAGGAGGAGCCATGGGATAAGCCTGCCTGCCCACCAAGGTTGCAGTGAAGAAGAAAGGGCATGAGGACCACAGAGCAAATGAAGAGGCCTTTCCATAAATGGGGGAGTCCCTCCTGTTGCTTGAATGAAGCGGGGCCATGGGCATCCCTCAAGGTGACCTGCATTCGCTGCAACAGGCCAGGGGCACTTTCTTTAGCAGATGGCACCCAAGGCCTCAGTTTCCCTTTCAGATGCTGAGAAAATATTCCAGTGTCCTAAAAAATGTGACAGCTAGAAGCCAGGTGCACTGTGGCCAACAGTGCAATCTAGAGAGTCAGTAGAGGCCAAGAGTATGAGTTTGGGGTCAAGTCCTGGCTTTGCTACTTGCTAGCTGTGTGATCTGGGACAAGTGACCATACCTCTCTGAGCCTTGGTTTCCCCATCAGGAAAACAAAGTGCCGTGCATAGAAAACGACTTAACTGACGTAGAGACTGTAGCATGGAGCCAGACTCACTTCCAGTGCTCCATAGAGTTTAGCCAGACTAATAATTATAAAACTTAGGCTTCCCACAGAAGAAGCTTTCTTCTCTGCCTCCGACAACTGAGTTGATTCTCTGGAGTTGAAATTGACTTCTGTTCCCCCCATCACATTCTCTTGCCTAGTGTCCCTTTAATTTTTATTTTATTTTATTTTATTTTATTTTATTTTATTTTGAGACAGAGTCTGGCTCTGTCACTCAGGCTGGAGTGTAGTGGGGCGATCTCAACTCACTGTAACCTCTGCCCCCAGGTTCAAGCGATTCTCCTGCCTCAGCCTCCCAAGTAGCTGGGACTACAGGCATGCACCACCACATCTGGCTAATTTTTTTTTTTTTTTTTTACTTTTAGTAGAGATGGGGTTTTGCCATGTTGGCTGGTCTTGAACTCCTGACCTCAACTAATCCACTTGCCTCAGCCTTCCAAGATGTGGGAGTAAAGCATGAGCCACCCACCTGGCTTGTCCATTAAGTTCTAAACACTCACTATGAGGCTTCTAGGTAGAACCAGGAGAGCACCCTGTGGCTGGTGCTGTGTGACCCTGGGAAAGTTGTTTACCTCTCTGAGCCTCACCCTCATCTATGAAAGTAGGCTGAAACCACACACCCTCCTTATGGGGCAGAATTCAGACACTCGGAAGAGGCTGACAACTATTGTGAAGGGACTTTGTAAGTAACCAAGTGCCCTACAAGTGGGAGGGGTTATCAGAGCACAGGGCGAGGCTGACCTGCTAGTCCAGGTGGACGCTGGATCAGGAACCTTGGCCTCTTTGGAACCCTCCTTCAGGGCAGCAAGCTGAGTAACCTGGATATTCTCTTACATGCAGCATTTTAAAGTGACCGCTCCAGCCAGGTGCGGTGGCTCACGCCTGTAATCCCAGCACTTTGGGAGGCTGAGGCAGGTGCATAATTTGAGGCCAGGAGTTTGAGACCAGCCTGGGCAACCTGATGAAACCCTGTTTCTACAAAAAAAACATAAAAAATTAGCTGGGCATGGTCCCAGGTACTTGGGGAGCTGAGGTGGGAGGATCACTTGAGCCCAGGAGGTGGAGATTGCAGTGAGCCATCATGGCACCACTGCACTCCAGCCTGGGCTACAGAGCAAGACTCTGTCTCTAAACAAACAAACAAACAAACAAACAACAAACAAATAAAGTGACTGCTCCCAAGTACAGAAGGTGCTGAAACTTTGGGATTCACTACCTCCCTTCCTCAAACCCCCTCGTATTGCTGCCACTGCCTGCTGGAGCCACCTTCCTCTTGGGATGAAGGGATAAGACTGTCTTTAGAGTAAATATCACTTCTCGTCCCAAATAAGTGCCACCATCCTGAAACTACAGGGACGCCCCATGGGGGAATGGAAGAGATGTGGCAGGAGATTAAGCCTGTTTCCAAGAGGAAAGAAAGAAAGAAAATGGGGACAACAGAGCAGGAGAGACAGGGCACTGCTGAGAAGCAGTGACAGCTCCCGCCTCAGCTTGGCCCCCCGACTGGCAGGTGCGCCCTGGATCTGGGGCTCTGGGCCTGGTGGGCTTCACTGTCACCCAAGCCAGTGGGTTTTCTCGGGCCAGTGACTTCACCCAGCATCCAGGATGCCAGTGCTGATGTCCACCCCCTACATGCAGCCTGGATGGAGAGGCCACTGGGAGGATGAGCATTTTCCAAGCAGCCATGTGCTCTAAGCAGTTTGAATCAAGCCAGGACTGCCTGTCACAAGAGTGACCCCGAAGAACATTCTCGCTCTGGGATTCCAATTCCTGACTTGGGACACTGACGCCTAAAGAGGTCCTTATTTCAGCCCCTAGGGGGCCATTTGGCAATTTGTGGAGGTAGTTTTGGTTGTTACAAGGATGGAGGTGGGGGTGCTCCTGGCACTGTAGTAGGAGGGAGGTGGCATTAGGCTTGGTGGCCATCCTGCAACACCAGGAACATGAGGGAAGAGAGTCTTGCATGCCACACAATCTCTGGGACTTCACACATATAAAAGACAAGCTTATATTCCTGGACTGAGATCCCAACTCTCTCCTGTATAAATACGGCTTTAAAACAGACTGAATTTTCCATGCAGTAAATCCACTGGGTAAATTAAGGAAAGATGGATTTACCCATTGCTTTATCAGGAGTCATTCACCATTTTGGAAAATCGCATCACCAAGGCGACGCTGCTCATGGCATTTGAGTTGCCAGAACAACACACCTGTGTCAGTCTCTGCTTCTGACGCTGTTGTGTTTGCAGCAATTCTATGTTTAGGCGCAAACATCTGACCATTCCAGTGCGGTCGTGTCTGAACACTGATATGTTAAATTACAGGCTTTTGAAATTATAAGTTACTTTTATGAGGTCCCCTTCATTTAATAGTTAATGGCATTTTATTAGATTTTAAAAATAAGAAGTGCAAGTAGGTTATATGATCCATGAATTGGTAAAGACACTTAAAAATATGTGTTAAGAAATGGAGGTGCTGGCCGGGCATGGTGGCTCACTCCTGTAATCCCAGCACTTTGGGGGGCCGAGACGGGTGGATCACCTGAGGTCAGGAGTTCAAGACCAGCCTGGCCAACATGGCGAAACCCTGTCTCTATTAAAAACACAAAAATTAGCCAGGCGTGGTGGCGTATGCCTATAATTCCAGCTACTCGGGAGGCTGAGGCAGGAGAATTGCTGGAACCTGGGAGGCGGAGGTTGCAGTGAGCCGAGATCATGCCACTGTACTCCAGCATGATTAACAAAACGAGACCCCGTCTCAAAAAAAAAAAAAAAAAAAAAAAAAAAAAAAAAAAAGAGGAAAAAAAAAAGAAATGGGGGTGCTTTGAGTGCAAGCCATTGAGCTAGGAGGACACACACTATTATTAAATATCACTCATCCTTAGAACTGCTCACCTAAGTGAGTTTCACAGAGCCCTGTACTTGCTCTAAGCCCTGTACTTGCTCTCCAGACCTTGTCTCTCCTCTGAAGCAGGTTTTTTGGCTGCTTTTGGGCAAACCACCTCATCACGGTCACAGTTGAGATGGGTGACTAGTGGGAGGACTGCAAGGGATGAGGGAAGCTGAGAGCTTGGATGCAGCCTCCTGAGTTGGGAAATAGGTCTGCAGGGGCATCCATGTCAGGCTGGCTTGTCTCGCCCTCTTGCTTGGGGAAACAAAGACAGGAGACTACTTCCTGAGATGGCGTTTGGAGAGGAACCCCTTGGTGCCTGGTGACACGAGGGCTCCCATGAAGTCCTCCGCATCACACCCAAGCCTAGAGTTCTGTACCAAGCCTCGTGTCCCAGACTGTCAGCTGGGGGAGAGGATCAAATGAACCCCCTGGAGGGGAAGGACCCAGCTCCCAGTTCTGGAAGGGAGGTTGCACTGGGATCCTCTGGGGGACATCTCCACATCACATACAGAGATTCAGACTCCTGGGGTTCTGGGGGTGTGGCTGAAATAGAGCCCCTGGGAATTCTGATACTCACCCCTCCATGCCCACCCCAGGCCCAGTTGAGAATTGCAATCAAGTGCATGGGACACTAGATACAGCTAGGATTCAGCTGCCCATGGGAAGGGGACTCTGCTTATATAAGGTAAGACAGAGCTCCCATTCCACACTGGTGCTGCTCTTCTCAGGAGACGGAGCACTAAGGGAGAGGGAGCACTGAGGGACAGCAAGGGTGGCAGAGGATTGGGAGGCAGAGGTGGTGCTTGGGGGCAGCCTTTCGGTAGGGACACTTCCCAAAGCCTCCTGGCAAACAAGGCCAATGCCTTCTATTCTGGATCCTACAGCTGCCTTAGGATTTAACTCCATGGCATGAGCTGGACTGCTGGGAGACACAGCAAGGCCTCAAGATGCCACCTCCACAGGATGTGCTGCTGGAGGGACCTAGGGGCAGTGGCAGCTCCCTGAGGCCTGGGTTCCAGCCTGGGAGGCCTCCTGTGCTAGTTGTAAGTGACTCAGGCTTCAAATCTCCCCCAGTCAGCTGAATCCCGAAGACTGATCCTGGCTACCCACTCTGGAAATGGACATCCAATGCCACAGAGTTCCCCATGCATGCATCTACCTCACTGAGACGTCACACCATGCTGTGTGTATCTGGACCGAGACTCTTGGTCTTCCTCCTCATGGGGACGAGGACCAAAGGTGCAGGGAGGACTCCAGGCTGTCCCCAGGGAATATACAGAGGAAAAAAGAAGTAGGTTGGAGGGAAGAGGCTTAAAGGGAGGCCTGTGACCCTGGTTTTCCCTCTGCCCAGGGACTTGTGATGGAGCCCGTGTCTTACTCCTTGGGGGGCTCTGGGGTCTTGATGGAATTGGCCCCATTTTTGCCCAGGTGTGAGAAGTTAGGAAAACTCTGATGCACTGGCAGACTGAGGTGGGCTGCCACAGACTGAGGGGCCACCAAAGGGCAGTTTGGGAGGAAGGCTGCATCCCATGCAGCGCCTCAAACACGTTAAGCACACTCCTACCTGAGGACTCTGCACAGGCTCTTCTCTCTACCTGGAGTGCCCATCCCCTCTCCCACCCCCTGGAAAGCTCCCAGATTCCCTCTCTCCCTTCCTCCAGGCATTTAATTAATTAATTATGAGACGGAGTCTCGCTCTGTGGTCCAGGCTGGAGTGCAGTGGTATGATCTCGGCTCACTGCAACCTCTGTCTCCCAGGTTCAAGTGATTCTCCTGGCTCAGCCTCCCAAGTACCTGGGATTACAGGCACCCACCATCACGCCTGGCTAATGTTGTATTTTTAGTAGAGATGGGGTTTCACCATGCTGGCAGGTTGGTCTCAAACTCTTGACCTCAGGTGATCTGCTTACCTCGGCCTCCCAAAGTGCTGGGATTATAGGCATTAGCCACCTTGCCCGGCTGTATTTAAATGTTGTCTTCCTAGTGAGACCTGCTCTAGCTTCCCTAGTTAAAAGTTCTCAATATTTCTGATCCCATCCTTTCCTGCCCTTTTTTTTTTTTTTTTTTGAGACTGAGTCTCGCTCTCCTCTCGCTCTGTTGCCCAGGCTGAAGGGTAGCAGTGCAATCTCAGCTCACTGCAACCTCCGCCTCCCAGGTCCAAGTGGTTCTCCTGCCTCAGCCGCCTGAGTTGCTGTGACTACAGGCATGTGCCATCACGCCCAGCTAATCCCTTCCCCGCTTTCTTTATCTCCTTTACATATATCCCTAACAGACGGTCACGTATCGCTTAACCACAGGGATACATTCTGTGAAATGCATCATTAGGCAGTTCAGCCATTGTGGGAACATCACAGAGTGCACTCACACAAACCTGGATGGGAGAGCCTACACCACACCACACCTAGGCTACATGGTGTAGCCTATTGCCTCCAGGTGATGAACCTGTACAGCATGTGACTGTAGGGAATGCTGAAGGCAACTGTAACACAATTGTAAGAATTTGTGGATCTAAACATATCTAAACATGGAAAAGGTACAGTAACAATACAGTTTTATAATCTAATAGGATCCCTGATACAAAAGCAGCCCTTTGATGACTGAGACATCATTATGCATCTATAGCACATGACCTCATTACATATTTTATGTATTTATCTTATTTATCACCAGTACTCCCCACTAGACTGTAAGCTCCCCAAGGGCAGGGGATTTGTTGATTTCATTCATTGCTCCACCCTAGAGCGTAGGACAGTGCCTGACACACAGTAGGTCCTCAATGAACATTTGTTAAATGAGTGAATGCAGGGGCCTGGGGAGCTACCTTAATCCAGGCCCCCAGGTTGTCGGCGGGGGGGGGTAGTGCGGAATGTTCCTGAAGATCTCTAAGTGCTCTGAGGACACTTTGGCGTTCTTGGGGAAAGGGTTGGGAAATCTTGGCCTGGATTTTTTGGTGGCCCCAGACTGAGCCTCCCTCCGAGTATGCCTAGACCCACCCTGGCAGCACTGGGGACTGTAGCATCAGTGCTAGACCTAAGATGCAAATGGAAGGGGGACAGAGAAACTTCTCTCTGTGTTTAATCTCCTGACCCATTATTCTCTGACCGCCTGGCCCAGCCGCTGATTTCTCCCCAGAGAAGGAGCTAGCATCACCCACTCTGCTGCCAGCTCTCCTCCTGCAGAGAATTGAAAACATTCATCTGGTAAACATAGAGGGCTGGTACCCAGTTCTTTACATTCTCGTCCCAGCTCTCACATAATCCCAGGAAGACTGCGGATTTTGGGAACTGGCGCCAATTCTAGACTTTGATTCCCTTCTCCTCCTTTAGAATTTTACACATCCTGGACTGGCTGCAATGAGGAGAAAGCTGATTTAGGCTAATGGTTGCCCCGGCCTCAGCTCTTCCCTCCTGTCTTCCAAGGGGTTTTGCAGAGCCACACACCCCAGGGTGCCATGCACACATGCCTCCCACTTGCTAGGCAACCTCAGGAAGCGCAGCCTCCACTCCGAGCCTCTGTCTTCTCACTTGTGAAACACAGATTGTAAAAATGCAAGTTCCTGGGTTCCTGGAGGATTATAGGGGATAAAGATGAGAAGACACACTGTCCGCTACCATGATGATTAATTCGCTCTGGGTTTTGTGACAAGAGAAGCATCCTAGAAGCTATGCCCTCTGGCCTCTTGCGAATGTAATTTTAAGTGAAGATCAAGGGGACCGCCAAGTGGGAATGCATATACAGGTGTCTGAGACAGCCCAGGTTGGCTTCTGGGCTGTGAGGCTGAGTCTCAGTGGACACAAATGTACACACACAAGCATGCACACACACACACACATACCCCCCGTGGAGCTTACCTGTCCACCTGGATTCCCATATCTTTCATCTCTGCCTTGGCAGGTGCCCCTCCCTTGACCCCTCTGCTCCCACTGGTGAGAAGGTTCAGCACAGGCTCTATCTCCTTGAGCAGTTCATTGTTCTCCCCTCTGCCTTGGAGGCCGACTCTGGCTGCTTTCTTTGCAGGGTCCTGGCCCGGGGGCCTGGGGGCCAGGCCGTTGGCATGGGGGAGCGAGCCAGCCTCCTGCCCATCGTCTTGGGCATGCTGAGGCCCATTCCCAGGACCCGAGGCCCCATCCACTGCCAGCGGTTGTTCTTTGCCGGCTGATGGCTGGTGGGACAGATCCACAGCTTTGGTGGGGGGACCCAGGGGCTGCGTCACCCGGATGGTTTTGGGGGTCCCATCACCTGTAAAGGTGGTCTCCAGGTGCGTGGTGAAGCCTTCAGGGCCCCTCAGAATGAGGACCACGTGGGTCTCGGAGGCAATGCCTCTGAGTACCTCCAGGGCGCTGTCATAGCTCAGGTCCACCAAGGGCCGGCCGTTGACCGCAAGAATGATGTCTCCGGCCTGGATGAGGCCACTCTGTTCCGCGGCGCCCCCACGAATCAGGTCGGAGATGATCACGGGTGGCTTACTGACCCGCTCCTTCACCAGGAATCCCAGGCCCCCAACTTTGCGCTTGAAAAGACGAACAGAAATGACATTGGGCTGGATTTGCTGAACACCGAACATGTGATCCTCCATGGTAACCAGCTTCCAAGGGGTCCTGTCTGAAGACCTCACGATGCTATTAGGTCAAGGTGATTTCACCAGGAGGAGCCAGGCTTCAGGCAAAGCTGAGAGCAGGAGCCGGGGTGACAGGTGCTGACAAGGCTTCAGCCCTCTCTGTCTTTGACGTCAACTCAGCGTCACCCACTCATGGCTGGTGGCCCGTTGGTGGCATGATTTCCTGCGTCCGCCTCTCTCCTTATTCTCCAAGGAAGTGATGGTTGACCAAGCAGACGTCAAGAGAGGCGGTGGGATGTGTCCCTAAGCCACAGGTCAGGCAGAGAGGGGAGGAGACGCGTCTGGTGGCTGTGTCTAGAAGTGACGCATGATAAATGTGAACTATTCTCTGGGTATCTTCATTGCCAGCCTGTTAGATGCGGATCAGACCTGAGGCATCATGAGCTGAAGAGGAAGAACAGGAAGGGGATGAAAAGAATTTTACAAAAAGAGATTGAAGTAGAGTGCCCAACACCACCTTGAAAACTGAGATAGAAAATGCAGCCAACTGACAAAGTCTAGCCACAAGACACTCCAGAATTTCAAGCCAACCTAGAAACAAAATGCTTCTTTCTGGAGTTAGCTGCAAAATACCCAGTGTCGCTTCCATGATCAATGCCCTCCGGGACGAAAGGGTCTCCCTGGGCAAACCACAGACAATCACCCCCAGAAATCAAGTGACAAGAATCAGAAAACCTCTCTTATCTCTTTCCCACCATGAGAAGTCATCAGTCCAACTTGTCAAGCATTCTAGTTGCTCTCTGTGTCTTGTATACATTTTCCATCCATAGCTCAGGGGCTCAGCTGGCATAGATTTTTGGGCTCTCTTTTCCAGCCGCTCCCAAAGCCCAGTGGAACGGGAATGACACTGCCTTCCATGGACCCAACGATGACGAACGTCCATTGGCCTTCATAACCATGTTTATAATTATTAGCTTGTTCCATGTTCAAAAGAATAGGCTTAGTCACACTACAAACATGAATACCAAGAAGATGGGTCCACACAAAATTGTGGAAGACACTTTTGCTACACACACAGCTGAAACCCTGATGGAGAAACCTTAGGAAGAGTAGATTTTATACCCCTAAGGGAAACATAGGAACATTGCAGGTACTCAATGAATATTAGTTGACTGAAGAAAGAAAAACCCCAAAGACTAAACACGACAGACACTTTTTGAGCACGTTCCCTCTTAACACATATATTTTTTATTTCTCCTTTAATCCTAACGATAACTCCTCAAAAGAAGAGGAAAGGGAAGCTTGGGAAGGTTCAGTAACTTGTCCAAGGTTGCACAGAGAATAATGGCAGGGGGAGGGTTTGACCTTGAGCCTGAGCTTTTAAACTTATACTCTAGCTCTTCCAAATTTATACTCTAGGATGGGTATGGAGACTCACACCTGTAATCCCAGCATTTTGGAAGGCTAAGGTGGGAGGATCGCATGAGCCCAGGAGTTTGAGACCAGCCTGGGCAACATAGTGAGACCCTGTCTCTATTTATTAAAGAAAAAAAAAATCAGGCCGGGCACAGTGCCTCACACCTGTAATCCCAGCACTTTGGGAGGCCAAGGTAGGTGGATTACCTGAGGTCAGGAGTTCAAGACCAGCCTGGCCAACATGGTGAAACCCCCACCTCTACTAAAAATACAAAGATTAGCCAGGCGTGGTGGCGGGTGCCTGTAATCCCAGCTACTTGGGAGGCTGAGGCACTAGAATCGCTTGAAACCAGGAGGTGGAGGTTGCAGTGAGCTGAGATTACACCATTGCACTCCAGCCTGGGCAACAGAGTGAGACTCTGTCTCCCTCGCCCCCCAAAAAATCAAATCTATATTCTAGTTATTTTCTTAACTCCTAACTTTTTCCCTGAAATACTGGCATCTTCCAAGTCACTGACTCCTTCAGGCTCAAAGAAATGGGGTCTGGTTGGGGTACCAAAGGCCAACAGGGGGCCCAGCTGGAGATGCTGTGGCCCAGGTGAGGGATGAGTACCTGTAGCATGTACCCACGGGGCCGTGTACATGCACAGTGTGGCACATCTGGGGTGGGGCAGGTGATCTGTGGGTGTGGGTAGGGTGGGAAGTAGCCCCCAATCTCTACCCATGATTATTAGTTTGTTCCAAGTTCAAAAAGATAGGTTTGGTCACACTACAAACATCAATACCAGCAAGATGGGTAGCGGACATCAGAGAACCCTTCCATCTCTTTCCCTACCCCCCACTCAAGTGCTACTTCCATCTCTGTCCCAAAGCCCCTTCCTGCCAGCATCCTCACCACGCTTCAGCACCAGGAGGGAACCCCCATCTGCCATGACTAACAAACTGACACTCACTTCCTCGCTTCCCTTTTAGTGACTTCCCAGGGTCACCCCAGGACTGAGGCAGCTGACAAGCTCCTGCTGCCTCTGAGAGCAGGAGGTGGGTGCAGAGACCCCTTCCAGAAGGAGGTGCCACCTTCTGGAGCCCCACAATGGGGGGTGTGTGTGGGGGGGTAATTAGCAAGTTCAGCCTCCCCTTTGCAGCCTGCATTACGTAACTCCGCCAGCCCCTCTGTGTGGGTGAGGAAATAATGAATCCCCAGGCCCAGCCCGGGCTACATTCTCCATCTGGCGTTGCTCTGTGTATGTTTCTCTCTGTGTATTCATGCGTCGCCTGCGTGCTGTGTCATTTCTCTGCTGTGTGTGGCCCGGGTGTCGACCGGCTGAGTGTCTTTTGGCATCTTGCTGCTGGGGTTCTGGTTTGCAGGGAAACCCATCCAGGACCGCGCTGTGCCCTTCTCTCTCTTTGCTTCCTTAACCCTCCCCGAGCCCCACATCCTCCAGGTACCAAACCAAGGATGCTCACTGTTCAGTTGGTGGCAGAGACAGCCGGGACCTCCAGGGCTCTCTTGAGCATCCTGTTTGGCATTAAGGCTTAATTCTTTATTAAAAGAAGCAACTGAAAGGTGACCTCTTGGGTAGGCAAGGCCCCCAAGTTCACTTCCTCCAGACTCTGGCTTGGGCCAGACCTTACTAAAGGACAGAGGCGGGAATTAGCCTTTGGTGTACTTTGCTTAAGGAAAAAAGAAAACAGAAATGAAGCAACTGGCAACGGCCCCTGGCCGCTCTCAGCACGTTCTTCTCTCTTTCTCCTCTGCGTCCTACAGTCAAGGAGGGCTCTGGGCTGGTGCTTGGGAAATTGGTGTGCTGTTTCTCTCTCACATCTTGGCCATAGAAAGGAAACTTGATCTTTGGAAGGGGTTGAAAAGAAGCTGGGCTGGGGAGAGGCAGATATATTTTTTGTCTGCTGAGACAGACACAGAGAAGGAGGGAGACAGCAAGCTCTGGGTCTGAGTTCTGGGTTCTGAGCGCTTTTCATTGTCAATCATCTTCTTCTTCTTCTTCTTCTTTTTGTTTTTTAGAGTCTCATTCTGTCACCCAGGCTGGAATGCAGTGGTGCAATCTCAGCTCACTGCAACCTCCGCCTCCTGGATTCAAGCGATTCTCTAGCCTCAGCCTCCTGAGTAGCTGGGATTACAGGCTCCTGCCACCACACCTGGCTAATTTTGTATTTTTAGTAGAGACGGGGTTTTGCCATGTTGGCCAGGCTGGTCTCGAACTCCTGACCTCAAGTGATCTGCCTGCCTCGGCCTCCCAAAGTGCTGGGATTACAGGTGTGAGCCATTGCACCTGTCCGTCAATCATTATCTTAATAACAATTCCACAACACTTTCTCTACCTCCCTTTCCTCCCACAAAACATCCTCATCTACCATATTTTTCATCCTTGTCCTGACCAACATCAGGTTCGGCTGTCCCCCAACTTTACAGGTGAATAAATTAAGCTGCTATAAGGACACCCGCTTGTCCCAGTTTTTGAATGTCCAGTTTCCGTGAGGCTCTGTAGGGAGAGCTGGCTACCTCCTGCCCCAGGGAAGAGTTTTAAGGTCCTTCCTGGCTCTCTCCGGGTGTTTCTGGGTGAGTTCTTTATTTTCTCTGAACCTCAGTTCCCTTATCTGTAAAATGCGGTCATTTGTAAGCACCTCGTCTCTGAGTAACAGGGAGGGTTAAATTAAACAGTAAATGCAGGGAACTTGGCAATGTCATAGAGTAGTGAGAGCTCAGAAAAGTGGCTTCCTATTATTGTTATGTAATAGATAACGATTCGGACTTCCTGGCTTTTAATTCAGTGCACTTTCTACTCTGTCACTGTCCAGCCAAAGGTACTTCAGGCGCCATGTAGAAGGGGGCCCTTCCCTTGAAATCACACTGAGCCATCTCACGCTGGTCTGGGTGGGAGGGCACCGTCTACAGAGAGACGGCCGCTGGACAGAATCGCCTGACAACCCTGCCTCCACCCTCGCGAACAGGGATTTTAAACAAATCACATATGCATGCTTGCCAGGGTACATACCATGGAAACAATACTTAGACCCAAGCCTCATTCAAGTAGTTCAGTGGCTTCGGGTGTATTTATTTCATTTACCTTGCTGTGAGGAAATTAGTAGCTGACTATCGGGGATGCCTGCCAGTGACAGGGAGAAAGCCCAAATAGGGCAGCGTCTGCTACTCCCTCCTCTGTGTGCGACCTTGGCCAAGCCCCTCTCCACCCTGAACCTCATTTCTGCAACTGAAGGAAAGGTAACAGCAGCAGCCTCCTGTGGTTGAGAGCTTACTGTGTGCTAAGCATTGGTGCCTGAGCCCTCTGCATAGGGGTTTTATTTAATCGTTACAGACACCATAGGAGATATATATATATATATGTGTGTGTATATATATATATGTATTTTTTATATCAAACTCTGTGCCTCAAGTGATCCTCCTGCCTTAGTCTCCCGAGTAGCTAGGACTACACGTGCACGCCACTATACCCAGCTACTTGTTTTTATATCTGTAGAGACAGGGTCTCACTATGTTCTTGAATTCCTGGGCTCAAGTGACCCTCCTGCCTCGGCCTCCTGAGTTGCTGTGTCTACAGGCATGAGCCTCCATGCTGGGCCTTGTAAGTGCCATTTTTATCTGCACCTTATGGATGGATAAGGCAGATGAGGTTCAGGGACATAAATTAAGGAGGTAGATCTGAGTCTAAGCGAGTGGGTTCTGAGCACTCTCTGTGGTCAATCACAGTCCTGAAAATAATCCCACAACACTATGCCTCCCTCCTTTTCCTCCACAAAGCACATCCTCATCTGTGGATCTGGGTCATATTCGATTGTCCCCATTTTATAGACGAGAAAACAAAGCTCCCACAGGGAAGCCTGCCTGTCCTGGTTTGCCTGTGCTTTCCATTTTTAGCATTGAAAGATGAAGAATGTTAGGATGAAGGGAAGCCACCAAGCCTGTCTAGTCTAGCTTCCTCATTCAGAAATGAGGAAACAGAGGCCTGGAGAAGCAAAGGGCTCATTCAACATGGACCAGCCATAGCTGGAGCATGCAGACCTGTGCTGTCCATTATGGCAGCCATTTGCCACACATGGCCATTGAGCACAAGGCCTGTGGCTGGTTCAGTTGCAATGTGCTGTAAGCGTAAAGTGCACATTGACTTTCAGAGACTAGTATGAGAGGTGATGGGTGCACCAAAATCTCAGAAGTCACCACTAAAGAACTTAGCCATGTAATCAAACACCACCTGTTCCCCAAAACACTTATTGAAATAAAAATATTTAAAAAACAAAAAACAAAAACTAGCATGAGAAAAAGAACATAAACATCTCCACGATGTTTACTGATTACATTTGAAGTGACACTGTCATGGATATATTGTGTTAAATAAAATTATTATGAAAGTTAATTGTCCCCATCACTTTTCACTCTTTTTTCTTTTTTTTGTGAGACTGGGTCTCACTCTGTTGCCCAGGCCGGAGGGCAGTGGCACGATCTCGGCTCACTGCAGCCTCTACCTCCCAGGCTCAAGTGATCCTCCCACTTCAGCCTCCTGAGTAGCTGGGACTCCAGACACATGCCACCATGTCCAGCTAATTTTTGTATTTTTGTAGAGAAGAGGTTTTGCCATACTGACCGGGCTGGTCTTGAACTCCTGGGCTTGAGCCACCACCCTCCTGCCTCAACCTCCCAAAGTATAGGGATTACAGGCATGAGCCACTGTACCCAGCTGCTTTTCACTCTTTTTAATGTGACTTATAAAGCCAAGCATTACACACGTGGCTTGCATTATATTGCCATTGGGCAGCGTGGGTCTAGAGTGTGACTGTTGTTCCTTCTGTAGCCTACCATCCCTGGATCTCCTCAAGAACCTACTGGTAACAGCCAGGCAGAAGACATTTCTTAGAGTTTTTCCTTCTAAAGAAACCAGAAAAATGACAAAGAGGGTTTGCAAATATCATGTCACCTTTTGAAACTGACCTCTGGGAATAGGCATGGTGGCGGTAGCATGGAGAGAGAGAAAATCCACCCAGAACCATACAAAGAAAGAGGTCTCAGTAGAATGTCGCCTGGGCTAATAGTCCAGTATCCAAAATCTTGTTTCCAAGTGTCAATTGAAATCTAACCCAGGGCTGTTATCCCAGCACTTTAGGAGGCTGAGGCAGGCAGATTGCTTGAGGCCAGAAGCTTGAAATCAGCCTGGGCAACATAGTGATATCCCATTTCTACAAAAAAATACAAAAATTTGGCCAGGTGCAGTGGCTCACACCTGTAATCCCAACACTTTGGGAGGCCAAGGCAGGTGTATCACTTGAGGTCAGGAGTTCAAGACTAGCCTGGCCAACATGGTGAAACCCCATCTCTACTAAAAATACAAAAAAGTTAGCTGGGCTTGGTGGCAGGCACCTGTGATTCCAGCTGATCAGGAGGCTGAGGCAGGACAATGGCTTGAACCTGAGGCGGAGGTTGCAGTGAGGCCAGATGGCGCCACTGCCCTCCAGCCTGAGCGATAGAGTGAGATCTCTGTCTCAAAAAAAAAAAAAAAAAAAAAAACAACCAAAAAACCAGAAAAACCAAACAAACAACAAAAAAAATGAAACAAAACAAAATAAAAAGTCAGGCATGGTGACACATGCCTGTAGTCCCAGCTATTCTGGAGACTGAGGTGGGGAGGATCAATTGAGCCTGGGAGGTTGAGGCTGCAGTGAGCCAAGATAGCACCACTGCACTCTAGCCTGGGTGATAGAACGAGACCCTGTTTCAAAAAAAAAAAAAAATCTAACTCATCTGTACAATAAATGTGTCATTAAAAACAATGAGGCAGATCTCTATCTGCAAATAAGAAATGAACTCCAAGGTACACCATTAAGGTGTAAACAAGTTGGTTCTGTATATGTAAATGCAAAGATTATTCTGGAGGAAACGGATCTCAATGATTGCATCTTAAGACGAATGTTAGAAGTCAGTAGGAGGGAGATATACTTTGTATTGAATACCTTTTTTTCTATTTGAGTATCATGTAAATTTTTGAAATCACATGTGTATTACCTTTTACATGAATAATATCAAAGAAAACAAAACCCAGCCTGCCTGTGAAGTCTTGACTGTTTTCAGTTTGTACACCCACAAAATCACTGATGGAGTTTCAGCCCTGTTTCCTATCTCCCTGCAATCTCATTTAAAAACAAACTCCAAGTCCTCCAAGTCTCCAAAAACAAAACAAAATACTGCCACCCCCAACACAAACAAAAGACTGAAAGCGTAAACCCAACTGTGCTCTTTTTAAAAATGCAAAACCACCAACTTCTTTACATCTCCTGAACTGCTCATTTACAGTCTTTCCCCAGAGAGATCACCACCCCGGAATCAAGCTGAAGTGTTTTCTCCTACGCTAGTAAGTCATAGCTGGAAACCCACGAGTCCTCACAAATCCAGGGGGTAAGTTGGCATTCTGTGCCTTGGGGATCCCAAAGACGCAAGCATCCTGAGTCTCCCCAGCCCTGGAATCCCCCGAGTTTCATGGCTACAGTTTGCCTATGATGATGTCAATCTTCCCACCTCTGATGCCCATATCTCAGAGGTAGTAACAGGCTCAGCTTAGAGTTACAAGCATGAGCATTAATGATTGTTTAAAATGTGACACACACTCTGTTGCCAAGGCTTTGGGAAACCCCACTCTCTTACATTGCTGCTAAATACAACCTCTTTGAATGGCAGTTTGACAATATCTACCTCCAAAGTTAAAATACATAAACCTTAGCCTGACAATTCAAATTTTAGGACTTTCTCTTATAGGTAACCTGAAAGGAACATCCTTAAACACACACAAAACTCTTCTTTGCAGGGTTCTGAATATCTGAATATCAAGAGATTGAGAAAATCTTAAGTACCCATCAATAGAAGACTATTAAATCAACTACGGCAAGCTCCGCCTCCCAGGTTCATGCCATTCTCCTGCTTCAGCCTCCCGAGTAGCTGGGACTACAGGCGCCTGCCACTACACCCGGCTAATTTTTTGTATTTTTAGTAGAGATGGGTATTCACCATGTTAGCCAGGATGGTCTCGATCTCCTGACCTCGTGATCCGCCTGCCTCGGCCTCCCAAAGTGCTGGGATTACAGGCATGAGCCACCACCGTGCCCGGCTGGATTTTTTAACTTTCTGTAGAAACGGTGTCTCACTATGTTGCCCAGGGTGGTCTCAAACTCCTGGCCTCAAGCAATCCTCCCACCCTTGACCTCCCAAAGTGCTGAGTTATAAGCACGAACCAGTGTGCCTGGACTAAATTATTAGTTTTTAACAATGCTTTTTGCATCAATTTTAAGAAAAGAGTAAGGTTTTTGAAGTCAGACTGTCTGATTCTCTACTTGGCTTTGTGATTGCGGGCAAGTTACTTACTCTCTCTGAGTCATAGTTTCTGCATCTATTAAATAGGGGTGATAATAGTGCCTATATAGATAGGGTGTCTGAGGATAGGAGATAATAGTTAATGTTTTTTCCTTTTTCTTTCTTTTTTTTTGACATGGAGTCTCACTCTGTCACCCAGGTTGGAGTGCAGTGGCACAATCTTGGCTCACTGCAACCTCTGCCTCCCAGGTTCAAATGATTCTCCTGCCTCAGCCTCCTGAGTAGCTGGAACTACAGGCACTCGCCACCATGCCTGGCTAATTTTTGCATTTTAATTTTTAAATTTCTATTATTTTTATTCTTTTTTGAGATGGAATCTTGCTCTGTTGCCCAGGCTGAGTGCAATGGCATGATCTTGGCTTACTGCAACCTCTGCCTCCCAGTTTCAAATGATCCTCCTGCCTCAGACTCCTGAGGAGCTGAGATCACACCTGACTTTTTTTTTTCTTTCTTTCTTTTGTATTTTTAGTAGAGAAGATGGAGTTTCATCATGTTGGCCAGGCTGGTCTTGAACTCCTAACCTCAAGTGATCCACCTGCCTCGGCCTCCCAAAGTGCTGGGATTACAGGCATGAGCCACTGTGCCCCGTCAATAGTTAATGTTTTCTAAGTTATTACAATGCACCATAGACTAGTAAGTGCTCAGGAAATGGATCCTTTTACCACCACTCTTACTAATTATCATCACTTAAGCAGTCATTTTCCTATTGAGCATCTGTAGTATCTGGTGGATGTGTTGCTTAAAGCACTTTGTGTTGAAGGACCAGGTAAAAGGTATGGACACGTGGACCGGTCCTGTCTCCCATGGGAGTGGATGACTGTCACTGGTTCCTTTTTGGAATGCTGCAAAAGCAGAATTCAGTTTGTGGGAATACGGCACATGAGAGGTGCGTCCAGAAGCACTGAGACCCCAGAACTTGGTGGTGAATCAACACCACTGGGGCGGGATGAGGAGGATGTTCTGGTTCATCATAAGGAGAGAGCTGCAGGGCTGTCATCCCCATGTTAGAATGGTTCTGGGGAATCACAGAGTCTTCATTTCGGCTTCGTTTTGCAGAGCTCATTTACATGAGCTAGTTCGGCCAACAGGAGACCAATATATCCATCAATCATATGACAGAAAATTTCAGGGTTTGGGGCTAAGGTTCTTAAGTTCCTTCTATCCATGGACACTTCAGTGGGAAAAAAGTCCCCACAGATGCACTTCTGCCTCCCATCCTTGCCCCTACATACATGCCTCATTGCTGTAATGCTGTGTGGGGGTCAAAGGCATGAATTTGGAGCTAGAAAAACCAGGGTGTGTGACCCACCTCTGCTGCCTGTTAGCCTCAGATTCCTCATCTGTAAAGTGGGAACAATTCTGGTTTCTGCCTTAAATATGGAAACCAATAAATCACATGGGATAATTTAAATGGAAGTGCATTAGAGGGGACAATTCATCTAAAGCATGGGACAATTCATCTAAAGCATGTGCTACTGTTGACTATTATTTTTAGAGTCACTTTAGATTACACATCAAGAAAATTGAACCATTTCAGGCTAGATATGCAAACATAATCACGGCCAAGAGGACAGCCTCATTACTATAAAAAGAAAACATATTATCAGTGGTCTCAGAAACTTTTCTTAACAATCATTAAAATAAGATGGCACATATTTTCTACCCCCATCAACCTTATACTCAACTTTTTACTTTTTTTTCCTCCTTCCCTCTTTCTCTCCTTTGCCTCCTCTCATCTTTCCTTTTCTTTGATTCATGCCAACCATTCATTTGCTAACTCATACACAGCTCTCCCCAGGTCAGGGCAGTCAGTGTGGACTTTGCATTGGGATTACAGGGATGGGTAAGACAGAGAGCATCCCGGCCCTCAAGCTTACAACCTAGGGTGGAGGTAGTTGGAGAGAAATATGAGTGATAAAAACAATGAGTAGAACAAAAGGGAAAATACAGGGTGCTAATGAGAGCTTGCATAAGGGACATAACATGGTCTGGATGGTGGTGGTCAGGGAAGGCTTCCTGGAGGAAGAGTCAGGATCCAGAGTCGGCCAGATAAGAAGGTGGATGGAGGAAGTGAGAAGTGGAGGACAGAGACCAGCATGTGAGAAGGCACTGTGGTAGGATGGAGCTGGCATTGTGGTGAGACAAGAAAGCCACGCCATGAGATAAAGCTGGAGAGGTCATCAGGGACTGGATCATCAGGTCTCTTGAAAGGCAAATTAACAATTTTGGACTTTATTCTTAGAGCAATGGCAAACATTGGAGGGTTTTCAGACAAGAAGTACAGTGGTCAGATTTAGATTTTATGAAGATTACTCTGGCTGCTACTGGATGGAAATGGTTGGGAAAATCAAGGCTGGGTACGGGGAGCCTGGTTAAGAGACTGCTGCAGGCCAGAGATGAGCGATGATGGTGGTTAAGGATCAGGTGGTGAAAGTGAGGAAGGAAGGAGGTGGGTCGATTTAAGAGATGTTTACAAGATTGAGTCAACAAGATTTGGTGACTAATTGGATACAGAAGCTAACAGAGAAGGAGGTGTCTGCAGTGGCCTCCCAGCTCCTGGCTTCCACTAGTAGAAGGAGTGTGAAGGATTTCCTGAGAGAGGGAAACCTGAACAATGGGGTGAAAGGGCTGGATGCCTGTAATCCCAGCACTTTGGGAGGCTGAGGCAAGAGGATTGTTTGAGGCCAGGAGTTCAAGACCAGCCTGAGCAACACAGTGAGACCCCCATCTCTACAAAAAAAAAAAAAAAAAAAAAAAAAGAAAAAATTAACTATGATCGTGCCACTGCACACCAGCCTGGGTGACAGTGAAACACCCTGTCAAAAAGAAAGAAGGAAGGAAGGATGGATGGATGGAAGGAAGGAAGGGAGGAAGGGAGGAAAATGGTGAAAAAAAGAATAAGAATGAATGAAACTCATTTCATAGAATTGTCTGTCATGAGTAGTAATAAGTAATTTAGTTGTGGTCTAGTATATTGCAAGAATCAACATTTCCTAATAACGTCATTTCCATAATTCTGAGAATTCAGCTATAAAAAATAAGCTCAATTTGGCTCAATTCCAAGCTTTGCCATTTACAAGCTATTTGATCTTGGATAAGTCATTTAACATTTTGACTCTCGATTTCCTTTTGTGAAATTGAAACGGTGATAACAACTAGTTGCCAAGGATTTTGTAATGATTAAGCAAGACGGACACAGCAAAAGGCACTTTGTAAACTGTAAATGTCAACTATAATGACAATGTTGACTGTTTATTTTTCAGGGAAAATCAGTAACTGTTTTCTTCAAATTGCACATCAATGTTAACTTGATGCTCAACCAAATTTCTTCTCTCATGCCTGGCATCCTTGGGTGCTTTCTGGTATAGGGCAGCTGAGTCAAAAGGCTGACAAAAAGTGCTCAGGGAAGAAAAAAGAAGTAAGAATAACTATTTTAAGACAGCAGTAATAATATCTGTTCCCTTCACTCGAAAGTTCCCTTTAAACAGATCCACAGCATCCATACAGGCCTGAATCAGTTACAAATGAATTTCAGTAAAGGGAAAACATGTTAAATAGAAAACACAAACTACAATGGCAGAAATAATTCCATATATGTCAGATATACCAGTAATAACAATAAATGCAATTGGGTCAAACTTTAGTAAAAGATCAAGACTCTTCAATTGTATAAAATGTATTTGCAGTTGCCCTACCTTAGCATGAATGTGTAGACTAGTAGCAAGGACAGGAGGGAAAATATTCAGTAAGGCAGGGCTGAGCCTAGTATACATTTGCTGGCCGCTTGGAACTAAAGCACCAAAGGTCTGCTTTCATCTGCACAATATAACTGACTTTCTTCTTAGAATATGTTAGCACCTAGTAAGCATGAAATAAGTATTTGGTGACTAAGTACTTATTAGGTTGAAATATATGAAATTAACAGTTTTGCAAGTGATCAAATTTTTCAATTTCGTATGGTTCAACTTAATATTTTGAACATTTTTATATGTAAACACTATTGGAAGATCTCATTTTCATTCTTGCAACACGATATGAACATGACGTGACATTATAATTCCCATTTTATAGATGTTAAAATCGAGGCTCTAAGACATTAAGTCATAGATTATGCAGCTAGCGTCAGTGGTGGGGACTTAAGTCAAGTTTGTCTGAACTCAACGTCTTTGCTTTTCTAACGTTCTAAGTACTGCTATGTATTTTTAGCTCAATTCTACAATTTTAGTAATTGAAAGTTGAAAGAGATGCTAGGGATTTTCTACTCTAGTTCACAACATTGATTTTATAAACCTCCTACAGGGCTCAGGGAACCCTGAAAATCCTGAAATTGTGGGTGCAACTTTTGTGATACGTGCATTTATATGGGGAAAACAGGCCATGGCATTAATATGATTCCCCAAGTATTCCATTACACAATAAATAATAAGGGTAGAAGTCACTGGTTTAACATTGCATTTTGCAGATGAGGAGCTAGAGGCTGTTAGGAAAGGACTTGTCTAAGATTCTTAGAAACAGAGTCAGAACGAGGATCAAACTCAGGCTATATGATTCATTCTTGTTTGCTTGCCTTTTTTTTTTTTTTTTTTTTTTTGACAGTGACTCACTCTGTTGCCCAGGCTGGAGTGCAGTGGCACAATCTTGGCTCACTGTAACCTCTGCCTCCTGGGTTCAAGCAATTCTCCTGCCTCAGCCTCCTGAGTAGCTGGGACTACAGATGCCTGCCAGCTAATTTTTATATTTTTAGTGGAGATGGGATTTTGCCATGTTGGCCAGGCTGGTCTTGAACCCCTGACCTCATGTGATCCGTTTGCCTCGGCCTCCCAAAGTGCTGGGATTATAGGCATGAGCCACTGCGCCCAGCTGCAAGATGCTCTTTCTGTCTTGTTATGCTGGAGCTTAACAATTTAAATTATTGCCCAAGCAGTCAAATATTGGCTTACCTTTCTTCCTGGTGAAATACCTCCAAAAATTATCTGCCTCCTAAGGATCGATAACAGGGTATCTGAAGATACCACTAAAAGTGAGATGAGGGGGCAAGGCTAACAGATTCTAGTCACTTGTCAAAGTAAATGTTTAAACAATCAATTTCATAATCAGGATAAGAAGCTTAAAATAAATATTTAGTGCTGAAAGGGAACCACAGATGATAATGCACTTTTTCAAATAAAAAATCAAATAAAAATAATGATTATGGTATCAGAGACGTCTGCTATGATTCCTTCATTTACTCAGCTTTTATCAAGTAACTACTTAGGGCTGGGTCCAGTGGCTCATGCCTGTAATCTCAATACTTTGGGAGGTTAAGGCAGGAGGATTATCGAGCCCAGGAGGTTGAGGTTGCAGTAAGCCATGATAGTACCACTGGACTACAGCCTGGGTGACAAAGCAAGACCCTGTTTCAAAAAAAACAAAAACAAAAACAAAAGAATCACCTGTGCATAGCACAGGACTTGGCACATAATAGGTGCTCAGTGAATCAGGGTCTCAATCTCTAAGTCTGCAGCTACTGAATGAAGCAGCCCTATGAGAAGTGAGAGGGAGCAGAGGGGACTGTAGAGAACTGAGGGCCCCATGCCACATCTGGAGGGCAGTTCTAGCCAGTGGTTGCCATGCAGAAAGCCAAACTGGTCTCACTTCACTTCCTGAAAGCTGCTGCAGGGAGGTGATGGCACGGCCCATTACAAATGAATGAAACTTTAGACACTTGGTTAACAAAACCTGGATTCAGGCCAGGTGCCATGGCTCACGCCTTAATCCCGGCACTTTGGGAGGCTGAGGTGGGCGGATCACCTGAGACCAGGAGTGTGAGACCCGTCTGGCCAACATGGTGAAACCCTGCCTCTACTAAAAATACAAAAATTAGCCGGGCGTGGTGGCACGTGCCTGTAATCCCAGTTACTCAGGAGGCTGAGGCAGGAGAATGGCTTGAACCTGGGAGGCGGAGGTTGTAGTGAGCCAAGGTCACACCACTGCACTCCAGCCTGGATCATAGAATGAGACTCTGTCTCAAAAAACAAAAACAGAAACAAAACTTGGATTCAGAAAAAGGAAAGACAATGTGGGGTGGGTCTTAATGGAGTTTGCAAAATCACTAGCGATGAACATGGTCTAGTCCCTTGCTACCCAAAGTGTGGTCCATGCGCCAGCACCATCACCATCACCTGGGAACATGTCAGCAATGCAGAATCCCAAGGCCCAGCCCAGACCTACGATTCAGGCTCTGCATTTTAGGAAGATCCCCAGCAGATTTACATGCACACTAGAGTTTAAGAAACACCGGTACAGCTTGCTTCTAAAGCCCTGTGTGACTTTTTGTGACCTACACAAATGGCCATTTCAAAGGAAATTTGGAATTCAACTCAAACTATCACCTGTTCTGCACAAAAAATGCCTCAGATCCAGGATATCATATGCTTCAATCAGGCTCTGGTCAGATTCTATCAAAGACAGCCCATAGGTATACAAATGAGTTGCATTTGGTTCATACAGTTAATTTTTTTCCCCCCAAATTTGTTACCACCATTTAAAAACTAGAGATTTCAGGCTGGGCATGGTGGCTCACACCTGTAATCCCAGCACTTTGGGAGGCCGAGGAAGGTGGATCACTTGAGGTCAGAAGTTGAAGACCAGTCTGGCCAAGATGGCAAAACCCTGTCTCTACTAAAAATACAAAAATTAGCTGGGTGTGGTGGTGCATGCCTGTAGTCCCAGCTGGTTGGGGGTCTGAGGCAGGAGAATTGCTTGAACCTGGGAGGCAGAGGTTGCAGTGAGCCGAGATCGCGCCACTGCACTCCAGACTGGGTGAAAGAGAGTGTGATCCTGTCTCAAAAAAAGGAAAAAACAAACAAACAAACAAACAAACAAAAAAACTGGAGGTTTCACCAAAGATAAAAATCTCTGGCTTTCTTGGAACTGTGGAAGATACGTTAATACTGGGCTTGAGTTCCTGAGCACACTCCAAACAGCTGGAGTAGGTGGTGGCACCCCCTATAGGTGGGGCATGAGCTCTCTGGTTCCCCTGCACCAACCTGTGGCCCCCATCATTCGTTTCTTGCCAATAAGTATTTGACTATAGGCCTTTGACTGTGGGACCCCTGCTAGAGAGTGAGTTTTAAAGGGCAACAAGGAAGGTCACCTTCAGAAGCTACTCAATGAAGGGACATGGTGTGCTCAGTGATTTGGGTCTTGTCCTAGGTGGCCCCAGTCGATCCAGGTGTTCGATGGGATCCCCACCTCCACAGGAGATCACAGCATCCACCCCAGATTGTGCCCTGGCGCTGATGCTCAACCCTGACCTTGTTCTCCCTGGGTTAAATCTACTGAGAGTGATGCAGCACTTTGCACGATCATCATCTTTATGTCTATATCTGTTTCTTCTTTCATCTTGGGCGTGCACCAAAGCCCTTCCTGGAGTGACACCTTTCTATCTAAATTGGAGTTTTTCTTTTGATGTCAAACCAGTCCTTGTGTACTCATTCTAACAGGAGCTGAGTGGAACGCAACTTCCTTCCTCCATTCCGAGGGAAGATTCAGTCCTAGATCCCCTACAGTTTTTTTTAGTGACTCTACCTGGGGGTTACCTGAACTGGCTTGGTCTTTATCTCGTGCTGCACCCGCACACCTGGGAAGCCCCTGGAGGACACCCCACCTCAGCACCGCGGGACACATCCCCAGCTGAGTTAGCTTTACTGAACAGAGCTCTGCAAATATCCCCCGAAATCAAATCACAGAAGAGAACGGCGTCACCTTCAACAGTCTATAAGCTGATGTCGCAGAGGTTGGAAGGAAGGATTATGGGGGAATGCCATGGTTTAAGATCACAGGCACGGGATTCAAATCCCGATTCTGCCATTTACTGACACGTGACTCGGTCAAGAGCTTCAGCATCTTGGTGCCTGTTTCTTCATCTATAAAATGGAGAAAAACAATAGTCCTGAATCTACTTTGCAGGGCTCTTCTGAGGATTCCACGAGGTAACGTAATGTTTCCCATGCTGCTCTTACCAACATTCTATCTTTGCATCATACCCATGTCTCACCTATGCAATTATTTATTTAATATTTTCCCTTACAATGAACTGACTTCCTATCTTACTTACTATAGCCTCATCCTAAAAGCTAAAATCCACGAAATCATGGTATAAATTTGCTAGCTGCTTTTTTTCTATGATCTATCAAAACAAATATTTAATGGGTAATTTTTTTTTAAAATGGTGCCTTGATCTAATCATGAAAACACGTGGAACAAATTCACACGAAGTGGCACTGTAACTGACCAGTCATCTTCAAAAGTGTCAAGTCCACGGGAGACAAGGAAAGACTGACAAACTGTCACAGATCAGAGGAGGCAGACAGAATCAGCGCCGAAAGCAATGTGGGATCCTGGAACAGACACAGCACAGCAGTGGAGAAAGTGGTGCCATTCGAACAGGGTCTGTCGTTTAGTTAATATCACGCCATTGTCAATCTTCTGTTCTTGATAATTAGACTATGGTTATGTATGATATTAACATTGGGGAAACTAGGTCAGGGTATAAAGAAGCTCGTACCATATTGCAACTTTTCGGTGAATCTAAAATTACTTCAAAATAAAAGTTTAAAAAAAAATGAGTATCAGTAAAGTGGTTGCTCCCCCTTTCCCCTCTCCTTGCCCCCTGGCAACCACTAATCTGCTTTCTGCCTCCATGGATTTGTCTATTCTGAATACTGCATATAAATGAAATCCTACAAGATGAGGCTTTTTGTGTGTGGTTTCTTTCACTCAGCATCACGCTTTTGAGGTTCATCCATGTTATAGCACAGATCAGCACTTCATTCCTTTCAGTGGATGAGTAATATTCCATCACATAGATGGATAAGCCGCTTTTAGTTTATCCACTCGTCCACTGACAGACATTTGGGTTGTTTCCACCCTTTGGCTATTGTGAATAGTGCTACGAACACACATGGAAAAGTTTTTGTTTGAATACTTGTTTTCAATTCTTAAGAAGTACAAGGTTCCCTTGTGGGGTAATGGAGATGTTTTGGAACTAGATAGAGGCAATGATCACACAACACTGGGAAGGTACTAAATGCTACTTTAAAATGGTTAGTTTTATGTTACGTGAATTTTACCTCAATGAAATAAAACAATAAAAAATGGGTCCCGCCAGTGGAGCAACCACCATATTTTGGAAACCTGTGATTATACAGGCCCAGGGCTTAGCATGGTACCTAGTCTGTAGCACGTACATGAAGAACATTGGCTGGTGTTATTATTTATTATTTTGAGACTGGGTCTTGTTGTATTGCCCAGGCTAGAGTGCAGTGGTGCGATCATAGCTAGTTGCCGTCTTGAACTCCGGGGCTCAAGGATCCTCCTGCCTCAGCCTTCTGAATAGCTGGGACTACAGGCATAAGCCACCACACTTGGTTAATTTTTAATTTTTTTGTAGACATGGGGTCTTGCTATGTTGCCTAGGCTGGCCTCGAACTCCTGAGCTCAAGTGATCCTCCCTCCTCAACCTCCCAAAGTGCTGGGTTTACAGACGTGAGCCACTGTGCCTGGCTGGCTGGTGTTATTATCATTGCCAGAGACACACAGACTCTCAGCTCCCACTTCAGAGTTTTTTCTACAGCATCATTGTCATTTCCACCAAGAAAGTTTCTCCAAGTTTAATCTACAACTCTCCTTGAAAGTCAGCAGTAAAATCTCAGGATTCCTGAGATGCTATCATTAGAAAACCTTGCTTTGAAATCTAAGAACCTTTTGCACTTTGATAAGACTTGCATGCCTGGCTGGCAGGGCACAGCACGCCATTGTCACAGGACGATGGGTGATGTGCTCAGGGACAATGCAGAGTGGGCATTCAACAGGCACTTACTTGTTACCTGTTGACTGTACACCAAAACCATTTCAACAGATTCTTCAATGAGCCACACCTCCTCAATTAACTGGGTGCTTTATTTAGGACTCCACCCTACAATTTGCAGGCTAAGTTGCAATGCCCTGGCACTGTTCACTTGATTTTACAGTGCCCACTCTCATTTTCTCAAAGTACCTTGGGTGTTTGAAATGAAAGCAAATGCCTGATTTATTTTGAGGATTTAATAAGGACCCTACAGAAAACTGAAGACACACTACCATGTCCTGGATCCGGGAAGCAAAATGGAGACATTCCAGAACGTCCCAACTCAGGGAAACTTCTTTTTGCTCAGAGCTGATGAACCGGGATTGGTCTTACTCACCATTATTGGTGAGCTCTTCCTCTTTCCCCCCATCTGTGCTAGTTGTGCTCCATCCTTTGCCCCTAGATTCATTCTCCAAACTTATCTGGGCTTCCAAAGAGACTGACCTCTATGGACATCAAAAGGTCTCTTGGCCAGGCGCGGTGGCTCAAGCCTGTAATCCCAGCACTTTGGGAGACTGAGGCTGGTGGATCATGAGGTCGGGAGATCGAGACCATCCTGGCTAACACGGTGAAACTCCATCTCTACTAAACACACAAAAAAATTAGCCAGGTGTGGTGGCGGGCGCCTATAGTCCCAGCTACTCCGGATGCTGAGGCAGGAGAATGGCGTGAACCCGGGAGGCAGAGCTTGCAGTGAGCTGATATCATGCCACTGCACTCCAGCCTGGACGACCAAGCGAGACTCTGTCTCAAAAAAAAAAAAAAAAAAAAAAAAAAAGAAAGAAATAAAGTCTTTTGCTCTCTGGCATCTGATTGGGTTTGGCCAATGGGACGTGGAGACAGGAGATGAGGGAGAAGCAGAGAGAGGCCAGGGTATTTCTTTCTCTGCTCTCTCCCTCTCTTAGTGCTGTAGTCTGGCAGGGTCTGCATTCCCTTCTGAGTATAGCTTCTACAGGGACCCTTCCTTCGCCAGCACCCCCGCTCCATTTCACGACCCAAAGGGCTTCAGTAACACTGTTGCTTCCCCCTGTTCCTTCAGGCCTGGAGTGGCAACTGCTGCCCTGGTTGCTAGTCCCTGAGTACTTTAGCACCCTCTTGTTGGTGCCTTAACCTGTGTCCATAAGCTGCTCCTTAATTAAATTATCTTGGAAGTCCCAGCTGCAGCTGCCTTCTGTTTCCTGCTTAGACCCTGACTGACAAATCTTCACCTCCATTGCCCCTTGGGTCGAGGGATGAGGAATATCAGAAGGAACATGGATAGTCAAGGGCGTGACATGTCTAAGCCAAGTCATCCTAATCACCAACCTCATCCTTACCGAGAAACTGATGGAGGAGCCTGCATGTGCCAAGCATTTAATGGCCTCAGTAATGCAGTGAAGTGGAATTATTCCTGTGTTTACAGAAGAGGAAAATGAGATTTACAGAGAGATTAAATAACTTGCCAAGGTTACAGAGTGAATCAATGGCAGTGGTTGGATTTGAACCCAGCTTTGATGGGCTTCAGAATCCTGCCTCTTCTCCATCATCAAGTGTTCAAGAACCTGCTGGGCATGGTAACTCACAGCTGTAATCCCAGTACTTTGGGAGGCCCAGGCAGGCAGATTGCTTGAGCCCAGGAATTTGAAATCAGCCTGGGCAATGTGGTGAGACCCCGTCTCTACAAAAAATACAAAAAATTAGCCAGGTGTGGTGGTGCACACCTGTAGTCCCAGCTACTCAGGAGGCTGAGGTGGGAGGATCACCTGAGCCAGGAAAGTTGAGGTTGCAGTGGGCTGTCATCATGACACAGCACTCCAGCCTGGGCGACAGAGTAAGACCCTGTCACAGAAATAAATAAATAAATAAATAAATAAATAAATAAATAAATAAATAAGTATTCAAGAGCTGATGTCTGGAGGTGAGAAGCGTGGGCCTGGGAGAAAGCTCACTATCACTGAGAAGGAGGTCAGAGCTTCAGTTTTGCACAACCCTCTCAAGCTCAAGTGCATTCAGTCCATGAACAAACCTCAAGCTCATTTCTCAGTCCCTCAAGAGGCCCTGAGCCTGTTCTGTTGCTGACAGAGGGAACTGTCGCCTGCTCACTGCTCAATGCCCCTGATGTAATGAGCACCGCCAAAGAGGGCTCGATTGGGATGCTAAACAGCCGTAAATGACATTGTCACCAGCCTTCATAAAGCATGGTGACTCACAGCCCTAATTAAAATGCTGAGGGAAAAATGTAAAGAGAAACTGCCATGAAAAACAGTGACATTCTGCTAAACTGCAGGATTATTGCTTCCAGGAAAAAAGAGGGAGAGAGAGAGAGATGTGTGTGTTCATGTGTGCATATGTGCGTGTGCACATGTATTCATGTGTGGGAGGTGAGGGGATAGAAACGAGATGGCTAAATATTATTCTCCTAAGAAACTTGGAAAAATTTAACAAGGAGGAAAGTTGAAAGCCATTCTTGGCTCCCAACTTTTTTATGATAAAGTGTTTAAAGAGAAAATGTAAAAGAATGTTGTAAAAACACCCAAAAACTTTCAACTTAATTCAACAGCTATTAGCATTTTCATATTTACCTACTTGTCTTTCTCTATCAGTCATCTATCTATCTATCCATCCATCCACACACCTACCTACCTACTTACCTATCTACCTACCTATCCATTCGTCCATCCATTCACATACCTATCTATCTACCTACATACGTACCTATCATCTGTCTATGCATCTATCTACCTACCAATCTATCTACCTACCTATCTATCACCTGTTATCTATCTATTCATCTATCTACCTATGTATTTATCAATCATCTATCTACCTACTTATTATCTATCCTTTAGCTATTATCTATCTATCTATCTATCTATCTATCTATCTATCTATCTATCTATCTACCTAGCTCTCCATCTATTATCTATCTACCTACCTACTTACCTACCTTTAAAATGAACCATTTTAAAATAAGTTGCAGAATCATAATGTCTCGGCTCTAAATTCTTAAGCACATATGCCTTCAGCATAGAGACAGACTCCCACAAAACCCACAGTACCATTATTACACCTAAGAAAATTAACTATATACTGTACTTGCACAACTTCACCAAATACTCAGTTAAGATTGTTTCCTAAACAATGACAACTCAAGTCATAAATCTCATCCCTGTTGGTTAGGAGAGAGAAGCAGACAAGCTGCTTCCCAGTAATAGGTGTCAAGGGTTCTCACGAGGGAAGAGTTTTAGCGTCATGGAGGCTGGCTCCCATTGTCAGGGTCACAAGATGAAGTACATGGCGCACAATGCTTGACTTACATGTCAGTTTTGAACCAGATAGGCAATCCTGATCATACCATATTGTTTTTTTAAAATAGCCCTCCTCTAAACTAAATCTCCACATTTTGGGCTGGGTTCATGCCTGTAATCCCAGTACTTTGGGACGCCGAGGCAGGAGGATCATTTGAGCCCAGGAGTTCAAGACCAGCCTGGGCAACATGGTGAGAATCCATCTCCATAAAAGCAAAACAAAACAACAATGAAAAAAAACACAATGAAACAAACAAACAAGCAAACACCAAATCTCTACATTTCATCCAATGTCATCACCCATTTTAGCCAAAAAAAATGTGGCTCTCAATGACTTCTTGCTGTTTCTGAAATTCAACTGCATCCTCAAAAGCCCAGTAAGATATCACTAGTAGGGAGATTCGGAAAGAAATACCATGCTTTCTGAAGGCAAGTCTTGAAGAAGGGACCCCCAAGAAATCCTAGACCTTGACAGCAGCTGGAAGCGAAACAATATTTATCTACATATAGGAGTTTGGCATGTTTATTAAAAAGATCATCGAAATCAATAAAAATATCAAGTCAAGAAACCCATCCGGTCCCATTATTTTATACCATGCTTTGGGAGAAAGAAAGAGGTTTCATTTCAGTGACTACATGATATTAGAGGCAAAATGATAACTGAAGGTATTGCCAGCTAAGACATAACAAACAAGCACATAGATGCTATCAACTGTGTTCATTACCTGATTTCTGGCACGTGAACATGACTGACTTTCATTTTTTTTTTACTGAATATTCCAGAGCTGATAGACTGCTTCAAAAAAATTAAAGAGAAAAATATGCCCAAAATATGTCAGTTGTGATCGAGTACCATTCTGACTTATCCCTGGAGGATACGTTTTTTTATGCTGAAAATTCCTGGAATGACATAGAGCCCAATGTGATCCATGTGGCTGTCTTAGTGACTAAATAGGATGGACTGCCCACATCGTTTACCCCACTACATCTAGTTATTGGTGAGTGGATGCCTGTTTTGGACACCACGAGCCACCTTGAGGGTAGGGACCCTGTCTTCCCTTTCTTTACGCAGAAGCCTCTCTTGTGGGGTCTGGCACAGAGCTGGGAGCTCAGGGTGTGTTTGTTAAATGAAGAAGTGGTTAACTTCACTCTTGTTTACGACAAGAAATACTTTAGCTGGGAAACGACGGCTGTACATGGATACTATCTGAAGCTGCATAAGCTTTTTGAATTCACAAGATTCCTTCTTCATTTCCAACTGGAAATGGGTTTCAGAAAGGCCCACCTTTTTAATCCTCATGGTAGTACAATTTAGCTGTGAGGTTTTCAATAAAGAAGAGATTCTTGAGTATTATTTAATGCCAGTGGGCAAATGTTCCCAGCAGAAGCTGAGATGCTTTTCAGGGCACCTCTGAAAACCTGTAGGCTCCTGAAGCATCGTGGATGGTCAAAAAGTAAAGGCTCATCATTTCCAGGAAATCCCAGTCTTAGTAGGAAACAGAACATACAAATCAGAGGTGGGAAATGCCCAGGCTGGAAATGGGAACTTCGCCCCTTGCAAAGGGCTTCTGTATTTTCCACCTGAATAGGGCCACCTTTCTCCTAGGAAATGTCAGCAGAAATCATAAACACAACTGATGGATGACAATTGGGCCCATGTTGCTCTAGGTAAGGCAGAGGATGTTAAAGCTGTAAAGGTCTTTGAGGGAAGTTAGTCCTGGGGTTATAAACTAAAATGCCTTGAAGGGCCAGACAAGTGAATTAAACAATATTGAATGGTGAGGCTGGTGACCTAAAGGAAAAAAAAATACTCTTCAAACAAAACCCAACAAAACAATGCCCCCCAATCCAAACAAACAGAAAACAAAAAAAACCTCTGCCAGACTAAGAGAACACATCTGCAGGTCTCTGATGGGAGATGCCCTTTAATTCCAACTCCATTTCACAAATAAGAAAACCGGAGGCTGAGCAAGAGAAAGGGGCTCAGATTACACCAACTGGCTATCTTAAAAAATTAATTGATGAATTAATTTATTTATTTTTGAGACAGGTTCTGGCTCTGTTACCCAGGATGGAGTGCAACAGCACAATCTCGGCTCCCTGCAACCTCCGCCTCCTAGGCTCAAGCTATCCTCCCACCTCAGCCCACTGAGTAGCTGGGACCACAGGTGCACGCCACCACACCTGGCTAATTCTTTTGTAGAGATGGAGTCTCATGCTGTTTTCCAGGCTGGGCTCGAACGCTGAGCTCAAACAATCCTCCTGTCTCAGTCTCCCAAAGTGTTGGGATTACAGGCGTGAGCCACTGCGTCTGGCTGGCTAACTAACTCTTTTTACAATTTCTTTTCTTTATTATGATCACTGAGATGGGCCCAATGCTGCTTCCCTTCTAGAGTTACACACACACTATCCCACTAAATCCTCCTAACAACCCCCTGTAGTACTCATAATCTCAGCTGCATGAATGACAAGCCAGAGAGTCAGAGATGTTAACTCTCACTCTGAGTCACAGAATCCACAAGTGCCCAAGCTGGCCTCACGCGTTTCCTAAGACGATTCTCAGTGTGAGACTCTGCCTTTCAACCTGGCTGCTGCTGGCCCAGTTTGGCACCGGGGACCCCATCCCTGAGAGGGTGCCACAAATCAGGCTACGGGCTTCGATGCCACCTCCTCTGAGAAGTCCTTCCTGATTCCCTCAACCACCTGTCCTGGGTGCTGCCACAGCACCTCACCTCCACCTCTCTTGCAGAAACTTCACGCCAGGTACAGGGCTTGTCTGTTGCTCACCGCTTAGCCGGACTGCAGGCTTCATTAGAGTGGGGCTCACACCACCTTTATCTGGGCACCTGCCCTCGGGGCCCAGCACTGGCCTTGCCATTTAACACGTATCATGACACATACGATAAATGTGCTGACGTCTGCTGCCGAACGGCCCACGGTAACTGCTGTTCATCCTTAGCATCATACGACTGGGCCAAGACCCACGTCCACTATACCCTGTTAACCATACTTGAATTAGAGACTCAGGGGCACTTTCTGTTGATACATCATTTTCATTTAAAAGATTCGAATGGGCTCAATTTTCCAGCATTGCTGGTGCTGCTCATCAGTCTTCTACCTTAAGAACAGGCATGTGAGCAGCACAAACACACTTGCAAAGGCTGGGTGGAAGGCCGAAGGGCTGCTGAAATGAGCTCAAACCAATGGCTTTGGTGAAATCAATGGTAGTTAAACTGGGTTTATTAGCTCTGTGACTACTTCTCTGCAGAAGTTATACCTGATAGGTCACTTATAAAAGGAATTTTTCTAGACCTGGCGTGGTGGCTCATACCTGTAATCCCAGCACTTAAGGATGCCGAAGCAGGCAAATGGCTTGAGCCCAGGAGTTCAAGACTAGCCTGGGCAACGTGACAAAACCCCGTCTCTACCAAAAATAAAAAAATTAGCCAGGTGTGGTGGCACACGCCTATAGTCCCAGCTACTCGAGAGGCTGAGGAGAGATGATCAGTTGAGCCCAGGAGGTCGAAGCTCCAGTGAGCTGTAATCACGCCACTACACTCCAGCCTGGGCCATAGAGAGTGACCTTGTCTCAAAAAAAAAAAAAAAAAAAAAAAAAGGAATATTCCCTCTGAAAGGGATAGATCAAATAGTGGGGCTAATGTCCAAGATTAGATGGGAACTCAGTGCTGACACCCAGCAAGGTCAAGGTGGGAGGACTTATTTTCAGTCTCCTCTGAGCAGTTGGTCTAATCTAGAATGACAATCAGAAAGATGAAATTAAAGTTCTTTAAACCCCGGCATTTACAGGGCTTGTACCAAAGGAAACATGAAGTTATCATCAGTGAGGATTGGACAGCGAGTCAAGACACTGAAGTTCTATCCCAGCTTTGGCAGTAATGTGCTGTGTGACTTTCATCCAGTCACATGCCTTTCCTGGGCCTCAGTTTCCCAATTTGTACAAGGAGGGTGACAGACAAAAACTGAGGGTATTAGAATCTCCTGGAGCAGCCTTGTTAAAAATATAGATATTTCCAGTCTCCCCCAGGGATGCTGATTTGGTAGATTTAGGGTGGGGTCTGGCATCTTTGCTTTTAACCAGTGACTTGTTGTATTCTGACACTAAAGGCCCACTGGGCTGATGTTTGGCGTTTGCTGGATTAGATGATGTTTAAATGTTGTCATATATTAGAACAAGGAAAATGGTCATGTCTATAACTTATGTGGTGTTAACCATAAAAACCCACACTGATCCGTGGCAGGAAACATGCCCCCCTGTTCAAACAATCCAGATTAAAAAGGGTCCTGAAATGCCAAAATCAACTTCTACAAATTCCGGTTTCTTTTCTTTTTTTTTTTTTTTTTTTTTTTTTGAGACGGAACTGCACTCTGTCGCCCAGGCTGGAGTGCAGTGGTGTGATCTCGGCTCACTGCAAGCTCCACCTCCCGGGCTCACGCCATTCTCCTGCCTCAGCCTCCTGAGTAGCTGGGACTACAGGCGCCCGCCACCGCGCCCGGAGAAGTTTTTGTATTTTTAGTGGAGATGGGGTTTCACCGTGTTAGCCAGGATGGTCTCGATCTCCTGACCTCGTGATCTGCCCGCCTCGGCCTCCCAAAGTGCTGGGATTACAGGCATGAGCCACTGCGCCCAGCCTACAAATTCCAGTTTCTAATGGGAAAAAGCCCCAGTTCTCATGAGCACTGATTGTTGCCTGTGGCTCTTAACCACATTCCAAGCCCTTCACAGACCCATAGAACCTGAGTGACAGGCAACACATGAAGTCTTGTCATAAGACACCCCAAAACATCAGCAGACTGTGAGCGCAACAGGCACAGCCAAACCTGTCTGTGCTCACAATATGCAGGCAAATTGACCTCCCAGTCTTCCTGCCTCCTGGGAAATCAGCAACCCTGCCAGCGGGGACATTTCTGGACAACCGTCTGAGTGGTACCTTGGACAACTCTTTGCATCGTACTCACAGAGACCCACTGGGAGCAGCCTAACCTGTCACAATATCCCCGCCCTCTCACTCTTCTCCGTGAAGTCCTTCCCCGTAGCATACACAGGCTCCTGGGGACTGGCTTTGGCCATTTGGGAAAAATAAAGAGGAGACAGAAAGGGCAAAAAGCAGGCTGCTCTGAAAGCCACGATGACACTATTGGCCCCAAACGGCTCCATTTGTTTCGGATTGTAAGGCCTTCCTGCCTTACAATCACCAATCTTGGCATAACAGCATTGTTTCTAGAACACCTTTCACACACATAATCACAAAGTCTTCAAAACAGCCCCGTGTGGGAGTTACTGTTCTCATTTTACAGACAACAGAACCGAAGCTCAGAAAGGTTAAGTGAACAATCTGAGGTCACACAGCCATGGAGTGAGCTAAGCTTGGCCTCAAGCTGAGGTCTTCACCAGGTCTCTCTACCACACTGCTCACTCTTTCTCTACGTGATCTGGGACTCTGGGGAAAAAAAAAATCACACAATTTGTGGAGACAAAGCCAAGCCTCTGACCATAGGGATGGCTGGCCTCTGGCTGAGCAGATGTATCGGGAAATACAGCTATGTGTGCCAAGGTTCCGGTACATGTCAGATTGCGTAGGTGCCCAGATGTATGCAAAATGCCCCCAATTAAGAAAGCAAAAATTGGGGTTGAGGTCTTGGGTAGTGCCACTTACCAGCTAGGTGACTATGGGTAGGTAGCTTGGTTTGCCACACCTCAATTTCCACAGCTGCAAAATGGAATTCAGATGACTGCACTGGCAACCTGAGAGTTGTTAAGAGGCTCCAGGTGAATAATATGTGTGACAGTGCCTTGGAGCTGTCAGTGACAGAGCCGTGCGCCCCTCAGGGCGCCTCTGAAATCCAGGCTAGTGGAAAGGGGCCGGGGCCGCTGTGCCGGTGCTGGTGGGACAGAGACCCCCTCCTTCAGAGACCTGCGGAGGCTTCTCAAACCATCCGCTGAGATGCCTTGAGGGCGGAGAACGGACGCGACCCATGCGCACTTGGGGGGATTTATCTTCAGTTCTGAAGAAATAACGGGGGAAAATTCTGTGCTCCAGAGAGCTGCGTCAGTGTTCCCTGGTGCGTTTATGAATTTCTTGCGTTTGCCCCGACCCCAATTAGCACTGAAGAAAGGGAGCAATTTTCCCTCATTCCTCTCGGGAGGAGCGGTCTGGGGGCTCCTTTCTGCTGTCTCCCAAGGTCCTGGGCCGCCAAAGGTGAGATGAGGCGCCTAGAGGAGCGCTCGCCTGCACCGCACCCTTGCCTAGCGGCGTCCCTAGGGACCCTCCCTCCGTGGCGGCTGTGCGCGCTTTTCTTAGGCCTGAGCGCAGGGTTTGAGCTGGGTTATGGGAGTAGGAGGAAGAATCCCATGCGTCTTCCCCAGGATTACCGGGTTAGAGATGGAGGCGAGAGCAACCTTCTGCAGCCTGTAGTACCCTGTGGGCTAGACCCCCCCAGTTCCTACTGGCGGGAAACCCTAGACCTGCGTGCGAGTCTCCCAGATCCGGTCCCAGAGCATTACAATAATGGTTTTAAAAAAAAAGAAAAATCAGCAACACTTCCTGCGTTATGAACACTTACCCTGACTTCATATTCACATTTATGATTTTTTAAGGTCCTCACGACAGTCCCACGAAAAAGGTACTGTTTCTCCATTTTACAGATGAGAAACTGAGGCTGGGAAAGATGAAGAGACTTACCGAAGGTCACACAAGTAAAAGGTCGATCTAGGACCAGAACCCAGGGGAGTCACTGGAAAGGTTCCTGCCCTCCTCGGCTGCCTTCTCTGTGAAAGCCTTTCCTCTCTGGATGTCTACCCCAGACAGCTTGATGTGGGGCTTGGAGAGCCATGAGCTCTCTGGTCACAGTGCCCTGGGGGTGGGGGCGAGCGTCTGGCCTCCTCTGGGGCGCAGTCCCGAGAGAGCCCCTTCCAGGACCGCGGACGCAAGGTCCCTGAGTGGCCCTGGAAGTTGGATCTCCCGGGGACCCTGCTCCGACCCTTGGCCACCTGGAAACCACCTCACCGAGCTCTGGTGCCGCTGCCCAGCCCCGAACCGCGGCGGAGCGCGCCCCTCGGCCTCCCTAGAGCTTCCTTCGCGGGAGAGGCACAACTTTCCCAGGTTCTGGAGACGGCGCTCTTACACCCCAATCTCGCCCAGACGGAAGAAGTGCGAGGTGCGGGCGGCCCCGCCATGACCGCGGGAGGAGAGCGCAAGGAGGCTCCTCACAAAGTTGGAGGCAGGCCCAGGCGATGTTCCGGGGAGCGGAGCCCTCCCAGCCTCGGGCCCCCAGCAGCGGACGGCTGGCGGTGCCAAAGACTCCGCCATTACCTGCGGCTCGCAGTTGCAATTCGGCCGCAGAGTCTGGCACAGAGGAAGGCGTAAAGTTGAGCTTGGGCAGGTATAACGGTCCCCAGGGACTGGCATCCCCCAGCCAGGGCTGCCCGCGGGAAGGTAGCGAGCTGTGCCAAGGGCTCCGCCATTACCGCCAGCGCACAGCTCGGAGCCGAGCGCGCGGCTGGGGAGCGACTGGGGTCCTGCAAAGTTGGAGCCTGGGCGCACAGACCCCCGGACCGGAGCCCCTGGCCTGGGGCCGCCCGCTAGGAGGAAAATGAGGCCGCCCGAACCAAGTTGGGACGCGCAGCAAAGCCCGAGCCTTCCGCGCACACCAGGGACTCGGGCGGGAGCGGGGAGCCCTGGGGACGGAGAAGGGGCGCGGGACGCCCGGATCAGGAACTCACCTGCCGCCGAGCCGGGCAGCGCGGAGGCTGCCTCTTCGCGCTGCGCACCCGCCCGCCCACCTCCTACTCCTCCTCTTCCTCCCGGGCGCCAGCGGCCGCCGCGCTCCGGGTTCTGAATCCTCCGAGTCCGCCGCCCCGCGCGGCTGGAGGGCGCCGGTTGCACCCACTCGCCTCCTGGTAGGAGCCGCGCGCGTCCCTCCCCTTCCCCTCCGCTTTGTGCCTCCAAGATCCCTCCCCACCCCCTCTCCCCTAGCCCCCACTCCTCCCTTCTCTTCTCCCCTCCCCTTGCGTCCCCTCCCTCAGCCTCAGCGAACCCAAGTTCGGGACGGAGGCTGCGAGCTTCCCCGGCGCAGTGCTGGGCGCCCCGCACGCGCCCCTGGCTCACCCCGTCCACTCGGCCGCTGCTCGCTGCCCGGCCGCCCCTCCGAGGAGCCGCGGCGCTAAGTAGCTCCTCACCCAGCCGCTGGGAACGCGGCATAAATATGTAGGGACTGAGCCGTGAGCTCAGCGAGGGTCGTGAGGGGGAATTTATTTCTTAATGTCCCTCCTTTATCCTATCATCGCTGAAACGAATTAGTAGTGACGTCCAACCCGACTGGTTTATGGGTGTGGGGAGGGAGACGTCGCAACCCTCATTAAAAGAGCCGCTCTGGGCTCCAAAGCATACATCTTTTATATAACCTAATTTCCATTTTTTTTTCTATCAGGAAACACACACACACACACACACACACACACAACGACAATTTCTGGGAGCCTGGAGAGGGCTGAATGTAGTAGCCATGCAGGGGAGGGCAGGTCTATTTGGGCAGAGAAGGCCCCATAGGAGGCAGGGATGGTTATTTCTGTCTCTACATCAGTGTTGGGATAGCATTCCTTAATGGGACAGTGGAACACACAGCCCCCCAGGTTGGGCAGTGCTGGGGGCCCCTCCCGGGAGCCCGCAGAGTCGCAGCCTGGGTTCTGGCCTTGGCTCTTGGGTGGACAGACGGAGAAAGGCAGCCTGTTCAGGAAATGTTGCCTGGTTCTGGTCTTTTCTGGAGCCACACTCAGGCCTGGCATCTGGGGAGGGGGAAAGATGGAGGGCACATGTTCATCTGTGGCCTGGGAGCGCCACAGGTGTGGAGAGGCCAAGGTCTGGGCTGGAGGAGGGGAAGACAGAGAACGCAGCTTCCCTTCCTTTCTTAGGGGCCCTAACATATGGGTAACCATATAAACCCGACTCAAAAGCTGTCTTTTCCTGGGCAGATTGCAAAGGATTTTGCATCTCCCCGTTGCTGTTGCTGCTGCTCACACAGTCTTGGGAAAACGGGGGAAAAGCAAGGAAAGAGAGGACACACACACACACACACACACACACACACACCCTTGGCACCTGGCTCTGGGTGATTTGATCTTTTCTTCCTCCCCAGCCTTGCCAAGTGGAGCAAACCCACTCAGGCTTCGAGTTGCACAGAGAAGAGGCAAAGAGGAAAACCACCACCCCCTTTGTCACTAATAAATGCTTTTCAGATGTCTTGCACATCCAGCAGGGGAGGGGGGTGTGACTTTGGGGGCAGGAAGAGGGGTGTGGGGGATGAGGAGGGGAGGAAGGAATAAAGAAGAAGCTGATGAGGGTGCATGGAGGTCTATGCTGTCTTCTACACACTGGAAGGAGGCCTGGAGAAATGCCGCCAGCCCCAGCGCTCTGCCGCTTCCTGACTGCCACAAGGGCAAGTTTCAGAGCCTGTTTCCCGAGCCATGGATGGGCCTGGGGATGTCGTGAGGATATACACAATGAGATGGTGTTGGTGAAGCCCTTGACATAGTGCTAGACATATAGTAAATGCTCAGGAAACAGTTGCCAACAATAATGATGATTTTGATGATGATGAGAGTAAGAACAGTGGCACACAGACTGGATGGGGGGCGGGTCCCAGAAAATTGAGGCTGGAGCTGAGTCCTTGCAGTCTGGTCCCCTCCTGTCTTGGGTCCAGCGTCCCTTGCCTGAACCATTTCAAAGTTGAGTGCTGGGTTTCAGTGGTGTCATTCTCAGAACGCTGCTCCCTCAATTACCATGGCAACTGGGGAAAATCAGGAAGCCAGGGGAAGGGAAGCTGCTGTTCCACTGGGCTGGCGGTTCACCTGCTCAAAACAGAGTCCACGTCTGCCTGTGTGTGGGTCGAGGCCAAAAGAAGCTCAGAGTAGGGGCACTTCCCCTCTGGGAGCACAAGCTGTTTTGAAACTGGGGAGAAGGGTGGTTGGGAGGGAATGCACGGCCACGAGATGGTGGAGATAGTGGCGTCAGAGCCAAGGCTGGCTGTGCCTGCAGAAGGCAGAGTTGGCTGGATTTGGGGAGAGCAGGACAGAAACCCCACTCCCCTCACTTCTCTCCTCACTTCCAGGTGCCTTGGTGCAATTAAAAGCAAAGCCTTAGAACGTGGCTCTTGAGACAGAGATCTGGGAAGACAGAGTCTCAGAGCCCATGGGTGGAGCCAGGGACCATGAGGGGCCCTCTGTGTGTGTGTGTAGATGAGAGAGGAAAACAGACACACACACACACACGCACGCACACACACACACACAGAGTCAGAGAAGAGAGAGAGGCAGAGAGATTGGCAGAGAGAGATATAGACAAAGAGCGAGACAGAGACAGCAGAGACTGGCAGAGACAGTGAGAGACAGATAAGAACAGACAGAAAGACTGAGAGAGAGAGAGAGATTGGCAGAGATGGAGATAGAAAAAGCACACAGAAAAAGAGACAGAAAGATTGACAGGAAGACAGAGACATATTGGCAGAGACAGAGAGAAAGACAGAGAAAACAGAGGGAGACAGAGATTGGCAGAAAGAGTAAGAGAAGAGAGAGGCAGAGGGATTTGCAGAGAGAGAGAGAGAGAGACAGAGACAGACAGATTGGCAGAGACAGAAAGAAAAAATACACAGAGAGACATATTGGCAGAGAAAAAAAGAGAGACAGAGAGAGTAAGAGAGAGGCAGAGAGAGATCGGCAGATTGACAGAGAGACTGGCAGAGAGAGAGAGAGAGATTGGCAGAGACAGGAAAGAAAGACAGAGATACAGAGAAAGATGGACAGTGACAGACAGAGCCAGACTTCCCTTCCCTCCCTCTGGTGGTTTCCCTAGGATTAACGGGAACTAGGGACACTAGTTACAGTGGTAAAGAGAACAATGGCCATCTTCTATTGAGCACTTCTCATTTCACTGGTTTTGAGCCAAGCATTTAATAGGTATATCTCACTGAACCATCAGAAAAATGGTAAGAGATGACTCCCTTTCTTATTCCCATTTTACAGAGGGAGAAAATAGAGGCTCTGGAGGCCGAGTGACTTGCTCCAGATCACCCAGGTAATCGGTGGTAAAGCAGATATTAGAACTCGGGACCCCAAGGTGGGACTTTTCCTGCCTCCTCGCCTCTGTCTTGTGGAGAAAGAGGGAGAGTGAAGATGTCGGAGCCATCCGGGGAGTGTCTCAGGTTTGGGGAGAGTGGCTCCTGGTGTCTGGGGACCGCTACCACATGAGTGCTGGGCATTGTCTCCAGAGATCCCTAGCAAGTGGAGGGAAGAGACTTTTACCGTCAACCAGGTGGCCTTGGGATAATGCACAGTGACAGTCCCCCAAATGCCCCTTGGGTGTAGTGCCTTGGAAGCCACTCTGGGCTGTCACAATAACCTGATTCCACCAGGACCCCTTTGGGGTTCAGGGGAAGATGAGGGTTGTGCCAGCCTTCTCTCGAGCTATTGGAAAGTCAAACCAGCTGAGACCCGTCCTGGCATCAGCACAGGGCAGGCACTTCATAAATGGTCACCATGATAACAATTATTCTTGGCCTTTCTCTCAGGACCACACGCCTCAACCCGTGCGTGGATGGTGGATGGGTGAAAAGGGTGTCCCTTCCCCCCACCTCCCAGCCATGCTGGACCCTCACTGGTGCCCACCCCTTAGTGCAGAGGTGGACCCCAGGGGAGTGGAGAGCTCTGGTGGAGCCCTGGGCAGGAGGAGGAAGGGAGGAGGCTGGCCTCACTGATGTGGCTGTCACCAAGGGGGTAATACATTATCGAGGGCTAATGAAAACATAATTATCTTCTTTTGGCTGCAGAGAGGGGCTAATTTAATAGGCTGCGATCGAAAGGCATCTGCTGAATTCACCCAGCAGTGAAAACACTTGAAGAGCTCCAGTGGGGGAAATGGATGGAGTGCGGCTGGCCGGGTCCGGCAGCTGCGTCCAGGTGGCAGCTCCCCTGGGAAGAAGGGGGTTCCTGGGGCTGCAGCAGAGGGGATGTGGCTGCTGGTAGGCATCCTATGCACAAACAGACCTGGGCTTCTTTCTTGCCATGAGTTCTCAGGCCAGTTATTTCCCTGTCTCAGCCTCACCTTCCTCATCTGTAAAATGGACGTTAATCCTACCTTCCTGACATTGACTGGGAGGAGCGGATGAATGATATGAGAGAGAGCCTGGTACATTCTAAGTAAGTGTTTCATGAAATTTTCACCCCTCTTCCACTTCCTGGGCTGGCTCTACTTGGCCTTCAAGTCTTAGCGTGAACTCCCCGTCCTGGGAGCAGTCCTAGGCACTCTGCATGTCCCACTTCAGAACATACAAGTTCTGTGATGTTTACTCATTCAGTGCCCTCACGAGGGCAGGGTGATCTGTCTCCTCTGTTACTCCAAGGCAGGGATTCTCAAAGCGTGTTCCCTGAATGATGAGATCAGCATCACCTGAGAACTTGTTAGTGATGCTGATTCCAGGGCCCCACCTCAGACCGCCCGAATTAGACACTCAGGATGGGGCCCCGCAATCTGCATTTTAAACAAGCCAGTCAGATAATTCTGATGCCTGCTCAAGTTTGAGAACCTCTGTTCCCACCAAAAACCGAACAAATGTTTGTTTAAATAAGTAGAAGAATTTGCTGTTAAGCTGGGGTTCAGCTATGTGATGACAATAAGTCTCCCTTATTAGATGCCAACTATATACCCAGCCCTGTGCATTATCCCCTTGAACCCACCAAGCCACCCCTTTACCTGTTACTCACCATTTCCCACACTACTTCATCCCCAAGAAACGCCCCTTGGTCTGCCTCATTGTCCTGCCTTGCTGGCCTGTTGGAGGTGTTGGAAGACCCATGGGGTGCCACCTCTGTGTCCTTCCTGTTCCCATGGTGCGCAGGTCCCCTCCCTCCCTTAAGCAGCCCTGTCCACTCAGGGCTTCTGATTCTGAAAGGAAGTTAGCTTTTGACCCTGTCTCTGGGTATTTGGCTGGGAAAGTGATTTGGACCTGCTTGTTGTGAAGGACGGCACCCATCGGTCAGTTTTGCAGTTAGAGTAAGGAAGGGCCTTTGGAGATGGCTGCCTCCAACCTAGCATTTTACACTAGGGAGGCCGAGATCCAGGAAGGTTTGACAATCCATCTCGGGGCAGCAGCCTATCAGTGACAAATCAGTTTCCTGTCCTAACTCCCAGTTCAGGATGCGGGGTCTGAGACTCCTAAGAGCAAAGTGGGTGTCACTAAAGTGGCCCTGGGGGCATGCTTCTGTAGGACCCAGGAACAATGAACAGCGAACAGGGTTGTCCGAGAGCCCAAAACCCCCAGGAGAGGTAGGATATTTGCAGGACTCTGGCAGAGAAGAAAGAGGGAAGAGCCCTTTAAGGCTTAAGGAGGCAGTCTGAGCATTAAAAACACTAGATTTGTGGCTGGAACACCTGCTTTCCAGACTGGACACTTCCACCAATGTGCTATGTGAGCTCAAGGAAACTCCTTGGCATCTCTGGGTCTCAGAAGATCTTAACCCGAAGATGGCCAAGTCCCTGGAATTATATGCAAAACCAATTGCAAGTGCATTTTGCTGGGATAGAAGGTTCACAAGTGTGCAGCGGCTTTTTAAAGGGTGTGAGACCTTGGAAAGGTTAAACGCAATTTCTTGCCGGAGAACCGGCTGGCAAATTTGCAGATGCCTGTAGCTCTATGCAGCCCGTTTGGCAGAGATGCAGTTTCCAAAATGACCAACAGATGGCGCGCTAAACCTTCGCTGTAGCCTTCCTATTTTCCCGGAGACCAGTCAGGTAGTCCATGGCTTCCTATACTCAGCTTTCAGGACCAGAACCTAGGTCCCCGCTAAGCTGGGCTGCCCTGGGTGGGTTGAGAATCCTGGATCACCCCAGAAACTGTCTGCATCTCCTGGTTCCCAGCATCTGTCCACATAGAGAAGGCACTAAAAAGAATGTGAGGGCATAGGTAGGACATGGGGTGGGGGTTGCAAGCATACCAGAGGACCAAGTAAAACATTGAGAGGAGTCCTAAGTTTGCTCTTGATACCCTCAATTTAGTCCTTCAGTTCTTCCCTTCACCCACATTACGGAATTCCCTGGTCATCTCGCCCCAATTAAAGGCAGCACATTGCAAAAATTCTCTAAGCCTGGAATTCTGATGGTCTAAATTGCACTGGGGTATGAAGGGCTGGTCAAAGTATTTGCATTTTGAAGGCACTGTTAGGGAGAACCCAGTGCTAACAGGGGGTTGCGAATGTACATACTTCCAGGGAACATGAAGTGGGCTGGGTAGGAGACATCAGGGAGTAGTGGAGCCTGTGGCTAACTGGAGCACATGCCCCTCCTAAAGGCATTCACATTCAGATGTTTCCAAAGTAGCGTTCCACCCAACTAAATCACTTGGGCCAATAGTATAAGAGCTCTGACCAAGGAAATGGGTTTCAGCCTGGTTAGTGGAGCTGTTTGAGCAGCAAAGAAGGTCTTAATCAGAATGTAAAATAGTGGCTCCCAAACTCTCAGATGTATAAGAATTCCCTGAGAAGGGGAACACCAATTCCTTGACCCTGCCTCCAAAGATTAGGAGTCTAGATCTGGGGTGGTACCCAAAAGGCTGTATTTTTAATAAGCTCTCCAGGGGAAACTGAGGCGGGTTGTCTTCTGGTTCTAAGTTGGCTACCTTGTGCTGGTAAGGCCACCCCAGTGTGCTGGGCTGGGTCCTTACCCTTGCTCAGCAGATAACTGGAGTTCAATGACAGAGCTTCTCATCACCAATGACATCCCCTCAAAATGAAAGCATCCCCTCAAAAAGATCTCTTACAATTCTGCCCCACCCCCCACCATACCACAGACATGTGCAAAAAAGATGACATGGGCTGACTTATTTCTAAGAATTAGGCAAATTCTGAGACCAGTCCTTCGGGGAGGATAGTGGGGAGGTGGTTGAAAGAGGAAGAGGTTAAATTCCAGCTTAGTGTTCTGGAAAGCTCCCAAACCAGGGCCAGGGTACCTTCTTTATTTGACTCTATCCTCCATCTGCTATGTGACCTTGGGCAAGTACCATTCCCCCTCTGGGCCTTAAATTCACCATGTATAAAATTAAAGAGTGGTAGACTGGAGCATAGTTTCCTCCTCTGTTCTAGGACCACCTTGGGCTCTCCAGTAGTGTCTTGGGGTCTCCCTGTCATGTAGGTCAAGGGGGAAGGTTGGGGAGCTGAGCTCTGAGCTCACTCAGACCTGTTCTGTTTTTAATCTGTCTGTGTATCTGGCTTCCTCATTCAGCTTTCATTGAGAGCTACTGGCCTGGCATCTTCTAGTATACATGTAATCATTCACTTCCCCCTCTTTCTGGTGGTCCACATGCCTGGCACTATGTCAGGGGGCTGGGGCAACCCCAGGCAGGCTTCTGGCTCATGAAGTGCTCAGTGCCAATGAGAAAGTCAGATGAGCTCATAGTCCACAGGCCGTAACAACCAAGCCTGCTAGCGTGCTGATGCTTTGCAGCCTACACTGCCCAGAACCATGGAAAGGGATCCTGCTGGCCTCACCCTGACTCTTAAAGCCTTAATGAGAGAACCCACTTTCTTCTCCACAGCCTGACAGCCTAGAGCTCTGTTAGCTTCATATGCTTTGACATTTGATTTATTCAAACAGACATGCGAGCAAACTGTCTTAGACTCTTCTCTAATTGTGTGGAAGAGGGGAGGGCACACTGATATGGTGTGATGTAAAAGCTTTGGAGTCAGTCCTGGGCTTTGCTACTTCCTAGCTGTGCAATCTTAGGCAAGTTAATTACCCTTTCTGAGCCTCAGCTTTCTCATCTGGCAAAACTGGGGAAGATGATAATCCCTACTTCATAGGATTGTGCTGATAAAATGAGATAGTGGATTGGAAGCCCTTAGCACAGTATTTGGCACATAGTACATGCACAACAAATGGTAGTTCCTTCTCCTCCTATTATTACTAACGTGAGGGTCCTGCCTCTGTTTTGAGATTAGGAGCCCTTTGAGGGGTAGGAGCCATGTCCGAATCTATTCTGACATTCTCTAGTATGCCTAGCAGTTTGCCAGTACATCCCAGGCATTCAGCTACTGAATTCAATTGCATGGGGGAATTAGGACAATTTCTCTAGACCAGTGGCTCTCAAAGTGTTTTTCCCAGACCAGCATCACCTGGGAACTCACTAGAAATGCAAATTTTATGAATCCACTCTAGACCTAGTGAATCAGCAACCCTGGGCGTGGGGCCTGGCAATCTGCATTTGGAGAAGACTCCAGTGATTCTGGTACACTTTCAAATTTGGGAATCAGTTATCTGAATCAATAATTTTCAAACTTGTTTTAGCTGGGGCATTAAAAAATATTCTAATGGGATTGTATGCAGAAGCCAGTATATAAAATAGGTGAAAGGGGAACTATTGCAGAATCATGAAGCAGGGGGCAAGATTCTTGACTGCCCTGTCCTCCTCCAGGGAGCCCGTGGAGCATTTAGGACTTCCAGGAACAAAGCTTAAAAAGCATTTCCTTACAATTTTTCATCCTCCTACTCATCTCATCTACCCACCTATCCATTCAGCCACCCACTGATCCATCCATCCATCCATCCATCCATCCATCCATCCATCCATCCATCCATCCATCCATCCATCCATATCTGTTGGGAGATTATGTGTCTCTTGCATTTCTCTATGTCTTACCAGCAGAGGTACTGATTGCCTTTTCTTCAGACTATCCTTTTAAGGATGCTTATATAGAGAACAGCTTTGGAAGACAGAAATAATGTTTCAATTCAGAGCGAAGGGCAGGCATGTATACTATCCAGTGTGATAAATATACTATCTCAGGAAAAGGGGGCAGGTTTGTCTAGTATTCAGGATGGGGTTTCCTCTCTTGTAATCCAATCCATGTCACCTAATCCTCTTTCTGTTGGAGATTGAGGAACTGGCACAAATGCTGATACTCTGGTTATTACTATTGCTGTGAGTAATAAAATCCTATGTCTCTGACCCAGGAATCTCATGTCTTCTGCCAACATCCATAAAACTCGGCAGCTAAATTGTTGTCTTGCATGTAGAGTAAAGCCTCCAATCCTTCACTGTTCTTGACACTAGTCAGCCTCCCCCACATCACTCTTTTGTTGTTTCAGCATGGTGTGTTGGCTACTCCATGGCATGCAAAAGAAAATCATGTCCTAGCCTCAGAGGGCTTGCAGTTGGCTTGTCAAGGTGAAAGATAGAGACCCACTGATCACTCTAGCCATGCTGTCAGGCAGAAAGTGGGAGTTTTTTGGAAGAATGAGAAGTCTGGACTTGGGAGACAGCAGAAAGTCCAGAGGAGGGCACATCTCTGGAGTCCACAGGGAAGGACTGAGGAGTCCACAGGGAAGGTCTCTGGACAGGACAACAGCATTCTTCTGCACCTCCCTCTGTCCCTGCACTGCTGTGTGTTCACTCTCATCTGTCTCTGCTTCTCTATCTGTCTGAGCACTCTTTGGAGCAGAGACCCCATTTTCTTCATCTCTTGGGCCCCAGAACTCTACCCAGTGTTTGGCACACACTAGGTGTTTAGAAAAGGTTTGCTGACTCACAGGAAGAATTTCAGGTAATATTAATGACGACGATAAAAGAAATATGATGATCAGAAACAGTAGCACTTTAGCACTCACTATATGTCAGGCAAGGTCCTAAGCTCTCACCCACATGGGAAGTGTTATATTCATATATTGGTATATTCACTGTCACATACTTGGTGAATGATACATTAGTGTGTTAGCTCTCACCCACTTAATGACTGGCAGAGCCAGGATTTGAACCCAGGAAGACTGACTGCAGGGTCTGTGCACTTAAATGCTACACAATGATTGCTAAAGTTGAAGAGGGAATGATTAGAAGGGGCAGCTTGGGACACAGGAAGATGGGGTAGCAACTAAAAAATATGCTAAGCATCACTTCACCGAGATCACCATGGTTACCATTTCTTGAGCACTTACTATAGGCCACGCTAATCTTCCTTATTCTTCATAGCCACCCTATTAGTTGGGTATTATTGGCCTGTTTTGGGGGGAAACTAAGGCATAGAGAGGTAGAATTACTTGCTCAAGGATACCTGGCTAAGCAGTGGCAGCTGCAGAATTGCAGCTCAGGTTGGTTGAACTACAGAGCCCAGTAATCTCAAGGGGGAAAGTCTGGTTGAGGTGAAGCCCTAGAGGGTTGGGGTGACCTTAAGGCAAGGGCTTCCGTTGACTGAACTTTGAGGCAAGGTTAAGCTGACCTAGGTCTGGAGCCAAAGAGAAGAAAATGAGAAAAATGGGTGCCCTTCTTAAACTTTCTAGCCCAGGGTATCCACATCACTGTTGTATCCAACTGATCAATGTTATGAAAAGAGAGAGAGGGTGGGCACTGAAGCCAGGCAAGACTCAGCCCAAATCCAGCCTCTGCTTCCTGCTAGCTGTGTGACCTTGGGCAAGTTACCTAATGTCTCTGAGCCCCAGAATCTACCTGCCTGTCAAAAACCTTGAAAATCACATGAACTAACAGCTCCAAAGTACCTAGTATGTACTAGGCACCCAACCAATGTCCATTCCTTTATTTATTCAATAAATATTTACTGAAGCACCTTCTGGTGGTGCCCCACCCATATCACCTTGACACCTACCATTCCCATGCATGCTGATCCAGCTGCCAGCTGTGAGCGTCTGCAACTCTTTTGCTAAAAAAAAGTCAGGGAATTCATACCCACCCACTCCCCGCCTCACCCAGGAACACTTAACCAATGATTGACAAGATTTGGGGTACAAATACCTGAATACTTCCTTGCCTCTTGATATGGTTTGGCTTAGTGTCCCCACCCAAATCTCACCTTGAATTGTAATAATCCCCACATGTCACGGGAGGGACCCAGTGGGAGGTAATTGAATCATGGGGGTGGGTCTTTTCCGTGCTGTTTTCATGACAATAAATAAGTCTCATGAGATCTGATGGTTTTATAAAGGGGAGTTCCTCTGCACAAGCTCTGGCTTGCATGCTGCCATGTAAGACACGACTTTGCTTCTCATTCGCCTTCTGCCATGATTGTGAGGCTTCCCTAGCCATCTGTAACTGTGAGTCAATTAAACCTCTTTTCTTTATAGATTACCCAGTCTTGGGTATGTCTTTATTAGCAGCATAAGGACAGACTAATACACCCCTTGAGTGGACTAACTCTGAGATGTGTTTTCTACATTGGTTTCCATGTCTGATAATTCATCCTTCATTGGCTCCTTGCCTTCTCTGTCTCATTTCTCCATTCTCCTATCTGTGTTTTCTGAGATCTCCTCCCAAAGAAATTCCTTGCATCCCAACCCTTGTCTTGGAATTGGCTTCTGGAGGACTCAAACAAAAGTGAAGCTAAGACATGTACTAAACTCCTCTCACATACCACCCACTGAACTCCATCTTGTGCCTGGATTAACCAGACAGATACAGTCCCTGCTGTCAGGATGCAAAGACTCAGGCCATCAGAAGAATCAATTGCTAAATGAAGAAACTCATAAAGGATTAACTGCAGGCTGGGCACGGTGACTCATGTCTGTAATCCCAGCACTTTGGGAGGCCAAGGCGAGAGAATCACTTGAGGTCAGTTGTTCGAGACCAGTCTGGGCAACATGGCGAAACCTCATCTCTACTAAAAATACAAAAATTAACTGGGTGTGGTGGCATGCGCCTGTAATCCCAGTTACTCAGGAGCCTGAAGCAAGAGGATCGCTTGAATCTGGGAGGTGGAAGTTGCAGTGAGCCGAGATCACACTACTGCACTCCAGCCTCGGTGACAGAGTGAGACTCCATCTCAAACAAGAAAAAAAAAAAAAAAGAATTAACTGCAGATATGAAGCCCCTTTTCTTCCCCTTTTCTGCCTCTCAGAGATGTTAAGGCCCCATCTTAGGATGCATCTGAGTCTTTCCAGAATTGTAATAACTTTTCATGCCTTTTCTTGACCACTCAGTGAATAAGTATTTTGAAGCCAGAATCATGTCTCATTGTTCATATTTTTTTTTTCCCTGCAAAATGCCTGGCCCATCGCTTTGTGTTCATTCATATGATAAATATTTATTGAGCACGACTATATGTCCTAGGCCCTGGCGGGGACACACTGAGCTAACAGAAGTGGCCCCAGCCTTCATGGAGTTGATATTCTAGCTAGGGAAGCAGAACATACACAAGTAAAGACATCAATAAGATAAAAGTTCACCAGTAAACAGATAATATGATGTCAAATGATGATGAGGACTCTGGCAAAAACACCAGGACAAGGGGGCCAAGAAGGGACTGGGCTGGAGCCAATTTTAGATAATGTGGCAGGCCCCTTGGAGGATGTGCATACAGTTGGTGCTCCATAAAGTGTTGTTAAATACAGGAAATATCATCTTTAACTATCCAGCCAATGAATAATATGACAGATGAGGATAACACCCTTGATATAAAAGGGAAAAGGGGCCAGATGCAGTGGTTCATGCCTGTAATCCCAGCACTTTGGGAGGCTGAGGTGGGCGGGTCACTTGAGGCCAGGAGTTCGAGACCAGCCTGACCAATGTGGTGAAACACCATCTCTACTAAAAATACAAAAAGATTAGCCAGGCTTGATGGAGCACGCCAGTAGTCCCAGCTAGTTGGGAGGCTGAGGCACAAGAATCACTCGAACCCAGGAGGTGGAGGTTACAGTGAGCTGAGATGGTGCCACTATACTCCAGCCTGGGCGACAGAGAGAGACTCTGTAAACAAATAGATAAATACGAAAAGACCATGTAGAATTTTCCAGTCATTCAGAAATCTGTTGGGTCTCCAGTGCACACAGTTTTTGTGCCAATTAACACCCCCCACCACCACCACCAGAGGAAGGCAGCATTGATAATTGATCGGTACTAGTAGGAGAGCTGTCAGAATCAACGAAGGGGCCATCTGAGGTGTCAGGAAGCCACAGGTGCCGGTAAAAACAGAGTCTGCAACAGATTCTGCAGTAAGTCTCATGACTGAGAAGAGGCTCAGGCCAGCAACAGCTGATACTTCATGTCTGCGTCTTCTGCTGTAGGCTTCACGCTAAGTACCTTATGAGGGACACACTATTAAGGCTCTGATAACCCTGTTAGGCAGCTACTATTATAACCCCATTTTCCAGGGGATGAGGAGATTAGTAACTTGCTCAACATCGCACAGTGACCATGAAGTGTGGTCAGGGCCACAATGGAGAATGGTGGTGAGGGAGGCACAGAGGAGGCATGCCTACCCAGCCTGGGGCAAATCAACGCCTACCTCCTAGGCATAACTTCTGAGCTGAAGGCTGGAGAAGGATTGGGGTTGGCCCAGGGAAGGTGAGCAGGGAGGAGGGAAAGGAACTCATTCTAGAGAAATGCAAAGATCTGGAAGTGTTGGCACTTTTAGTAACCCCCAGGAGCTTATATTTTGCTGAAGGTGAAATTAACCCCTTGTCCAAGAGTTTGCACAGCTCAGGGCCTGGCTGGATGAAAGTCACATTTCTGGAGCCATGGTGTAGTCCTAGGCTTCCCCATACCCTGGGGAAATGCTGTGTGGAGGGTGTGGGCATCTCCCAGGTGATTCTCTGTTCCTTCTTTGGGCAAGGTTAGCCTTGTGCCCATCTCCCTGGGCCAACAGAGTGGAAGATCTCTGGGGTCAGTGACTGGGCTACCATAATTCTGGCAGCTAGAGGGGTCTTTATATCAGCTTATGGGATTGGTTTGGATCCCTGGGTTATTGGGGGCCTTGGAGTCAACAGCTGTGGTGGGCTAAGGGTGGCTGCAGGGTCTGACACATTTGTTAGCACATGCTGATGCTGATGCTGGCATCTAGAGCACCTCAACCTCCACCCAGGGCTGTAGCCTCCCACCCAAGCTCACCAAGAAGGCTCTGAGCTGTGGTTAGCAGCTTAATTAACTATCACACATATAAAGTCCCAAAGGCTCTGACCCCATCTTTCCTTCTCTATAATCACTCTGCAGTGTGAGCCACCATCTTCCTCACCTGGGCCATGCCACCAGCCCCAACAGGCTTCCCTGATCCCTACAATCCAGTCTCCTAGCCCAAGTCAGCAAGATCTCTCCAAGGTGCAAATCTGACCATGCCATCTCCAGATCTGGAAGTACTTCAGAGTCCCCAGTGACCTCTGGATAAAGCCCAGATTCTTTAACATCCCTCGGTTCATTTATTCTTCCAACCCGCAAAAGATAATTGAGCACCAATAGATGAACCTTATTAGGTTTGATGATGCATTCGCTTCTCAACTGACTTCGTTTCATGTTCTTTTTGGTAGGAAGGAGCCTATGAGAACATTTCTTATTTTCTCAGGCTCAGCATTTGCATCCCTTCTGCAGCTGCACCTTAACTTTCTTTGGGGTGCCCCCACCCTCCTTCACTCAGTCTTGGGACTCTGGTTCCTGTACCTGAGGCTCAATTTTTCAGCTTTTCCTCAACATCTTGGTGCTACCTCAAATTCCTCCAATACACTTCTTCCTCCCTTTGCTGGAATTTTGCCAGAGTCAGTTTATGGTGCTTGAAACCAAATACATCCTAATGAATGGGTCCACCTCTCATCTTTCAGCCTGGAAGGGGCATGGGCAATTGTTGGTTTGCCCCCTCTAGGTTAATTCACTACACTTCTGCACTATGCTAGGTGCCCTTGGAGGCTGACCCAATGGACAGACCTCTCTTCCATTTGGATTCAGTCAATAGAACACATTGGTAGGATAATGGGGGGTGAGAGGAGAGTAAGGTTGGGTTTATTCCCTCTTGGGTTAGAAAGAGCAGTGGCTGCCCTGGGCTAGAAAGAGCAGTGGCTCTGTCCCTTTGTTAGAGGCTGTCCTCGCCACATAGCTCATTCCCAAGTTCTGCTAGCTGCTCTCTTCCTCTCACTTTTTGAGGCTCCCGATAGTCCTGGGTCTTGCACTATTCCTTGTTGGTTTCCCTTGCCCCTGACCACACCTTTGTAAACTAGCCCTTCATTCATCTGTCCTCAGTTACATGGTTTGAGTGCATATCCCTTTCCTGCCGGGGCCCTGACTGATACAGGGAAGGTCTCTGCCATGATCCCTGCCTGCTTAGGATCTAGAGGAGATGGGAAGCTGTGGTGAGTCTCCCAGTCTTCTGGGATGTAGCAATAGAACAGAAGTTCTGGAGGTAGCAATAGAATAGAAGCAATAGAATCAGCACAAGCATCAGACAAAAAGTCTCTGAAAGTATCTGCAATGGGAAGCACTAAGAAGAGCTCCACTAGAAAGAGCTTGGAGCTGTATGTAGGTCAGAGGACAGGGGCCCACTACTTCCTTGCTGTGAGGCCCTGGAGAAAATCACCTCCTGTCTCCGATTCTTGTCTTTTCATCTGTAAAATGGAAATGATAACAGAGCCTACAGTATCGAGTTTTACTGGGGAGTCAATGACATCAGGTCATTCATTCATTCAATTATTCCTTAATTCAACAAATATGTATTGTGTCCTCCTATGTGTCTGGGAATGTGCTGGGTGCTGGGCACACAGTAGGAAAGAGAACAGGTGCTGCTCTTACCCTCAGGGAAAGAGATATAAGTAAGCAAAGAGCCACAAATAAATATCCAATTATTCACTGTGAAAAGCCCTCTTGCGAGGGGCTCCATTGGATGGAAAAGTCCTCTCTGAGGAAGTGACAGATGTTTGCTGAGTCTTGGAGGAGGAGGAAGGTTAGCCAGGTAGGAAAGGTGACCCACATATAGACAACAGAACATCCCAAGGTGGAGGTGATTGTAGGAGGAACCATGAGTGATGGGGAAGTAGAAGATGAGGTGGGACAGGTGGCAGGAACCGGGCCAATCAGGGCCTCGTACACCTCAGTGAGGGATTTGTATTTTATTCTGAGTGCAAGGTCTGATCTGTGGCTTGAAGGACTACTGTGGTGGGTATGTGAAGGACAGACTAGGGAAGGGACAGGAACAGAGTCAGGGAGACCAGCAGGGACTGCCACAGTCTCCCAAGTGAGACTTGATGGTGGCTTAGACCTGGGTATTGGCTATGAAGGTGGAGGAAATAAACTGAAGCAGAGATGGTTGTCAGTCCCGCAAGGGTTCATACTCTCTATTTCCATAGTTTATAGTTGTGGATGGGAAGCAGCCAGAGACTACATTTCCCAGAGTCCTTTGCATCTGGATGTGGTCATGTGACTGGTTTTCACCAGTGAAACGAGGGCAGAAGTGATGGCCTCATCTCTGGGCTGAAGTGGTTAGGAGCAGGTGTGTCTTCCCTGCCTTCTCTTTTCCTGTGTGTTGGTTGGAGGCAAAGGCCATAGGGGATGGCAGAGTCATAGATGAGAGCTCCATATATCCCTGAATCACCACCTGAACCCTTCATTAGATTTCATTTGTTTGCAGAATAAACTCCTATTATATTGAGTTACTGAGATTACAGGGTCTGTTTGTTACAGCAGCTAGCCCTACTGTAACCAACCTATGGGCAGATTAGTTGAATAGATGGAACCAGCAGGACTTGGTTATTGTGAATGAACAGGGAGGTGAAGAATTACTTCTAAGTTTTAGCTTGAGCAACTGTGGAGATGGATTTGATGTTTTCTGAGCTGAAGATGACATTAGAGAATTCACTTTTTCTTTTTTTATGGGAATCAAGAGTCAAGTTTAGAACACGGATGTTTGCAGTGTCTGGGAGACATCTGAGTGGATATGTCAAGTAGAAAGTTAGATATAAGGATTCAAAAGAGGTCTGGGCTGGTGACGTAGTTTAGAGATTTGTTGTCTTGTAGGTAGTATTTAAAGTACTTCGTAGGTACTCAATAAACCTTCTTTGAATCAGATGATGTAAATCATCTTTTCCTCACTTGTACTGAGCCTTTGGAAGTAGGTGGGCAAGAATCATCCAAAAGTAATTTAAAAGCCCCCCAAAACCCTGCAGCAAGCTGAAGAACCATCCATTCCTTGCTTTGCTCTTGTATGCCCATTGAGGAGCCTCTCTGAGCTCAGAGCAGCCTGAGAATCAAGCTATTCAACAGCTGAATGAAGGTAATGCTGATGATGTTTAAAACCGCCTTCCTGCTGCATTGGGTAAAACACTCATCTTTGATGCAATGAAAACCACTTGAATGTCTGCCTTTTATTCCTTCAAACAGCTTCACCTTGTAGGCCAGGATTTGAAACAGTGTAAAAAAGGCAAGGCTTGGCTTCACCTGCCTCTGTGGAGGCCTCTTGTCCAACTTCCCAGGCTACAGATACTTTACTCTGTAGGGGTTTTGGTGGGATTCTGGGTAGGCCAGGAGGCAGTGTGTCTAGGAAGAGACCTCCAGGCAAAGTTGACGTTGTCATCCAAATGGCCTATAATCCCAGGGTAGTAAACTCAGATGCTTGCAGGAGGCAACTAGTCAATGAGTCAGAGAAATGGGTCACATGGGGACCTTAAGAACCAGAGAGCTCAGGTCATGGGTAAAGGGGTTGGTATGATTTGGCTCCAGCCCATTTGTTACCACGTGGAACACAAGTCCAGTATTGGTGGGTCTTCTGAATTTTCAAAAGAAGCCCCAAATTCAGATTTGATGTGAAATTTTCTGAGTTTTAAATGCTGGTAAAGGGTTACATTTTAAAAAGTGCACTGGGGGCCAAACAAATAATTTGTACATGGTGCCAGTGACGCCTGGGCTTGCAACCAGCTTGACACCCTTGGGGAGCTGTGGAGCAGTCATGTGCCTCCTTCTCAATCAGTTGTCCAAGGGGACATACCATTTGGGAATTGTGATTGAACCCACACATGCTCTTTGACTCAGCCACAGAAATAGTGAACTATAATTATGGTTCTTTTAATTCCTCCTTTATTTAGGTAAACACTTAAAGTTTTTCAACAAGTGAGAAAAAGAAAAGATAAAGACTGAGAAAGAACTAGAATTCAAGAAAGAGCTAGAATTTGAACATTGGGGCTATGTATATCTTATCCACTGCTGTAAGTCAGGCTGGGTGCACAAAAAATGTTGCTGAATAAAGTATTGAATGAAAGGAAATGTGAATAAATGTAGAAGAGTCACAGGAAGGAAAGGTGAATAAAAGTAGCAAAGTCACAGAGCCAAGTTTGCATGTTTCAGGGTGTGGAAGGGTGGCACAGTAGTTTCCCAAGCCCCACATTTTAGTTCTGTTACATCTAAATTATTCTCTGAAGAGGACATCTATAGGATGCTGGTGCAATGTATGAATGTATGATTGCTCCCATTGAGGAACATGAACTTAGTATTACCAAGGTCTATGTGGTTGACCTGGCATTCTCCTTTCCCTTCTCTCCCCCACTAGAATTCCTCTCCAACCTTTAAATTGTAGCTCCAGACTATGCCACATATAAAGTTTTTATTGATTCCCCCAGACAATAATAGCAGCAATAACAGTCCCATTTAATGGACAACTACTACCTGCTAAACATTGTCCTGGATGTTTGTAATGATAACATTTTCGACACCTGGCCATAGTGGTGAGTACACATGACTAAAGCCTGGCCAGTCATAGCACCTCATACCCTTCCCCTAAAGTGATTGGTCTAAAAGGTAAGCAAGTGACTCAAGCAGAGCCAATCAGGCCTCTTCCCTGGAACTAATATACTGTTACTGGGTGAAGGAAGCTGTCTTCCTGCTGAGGCTGCTAAGCCGAAGCTATTAGTGGTATTGTTACTGCCGCTTGGGAAAGGCTCATCTGCAGGAGAAGAGACTGAGGTTTATACAAATCAAGAGATGAGACAAGCAGAGAACAGAGGAAACTGTGGATGCAATGCATTCCTTTATCTGTCTCCTTGGAGTGGGGTTTTTGTCATTTACAACCAAAAGAATCCTGTCGGATACAGCCCATTATATACGTTGTCATACTGAACTGTCTTAAGAACCCTGTGACACTGATATTAATAACCCTCATTTTATAGATTAGGAAATTATGGCTCAGAGAGGTGAAGTGACTTGCCCAAGGCCACACAGCCACTAAGAGGATGGTTTGATGACTCTGGATGCTCTATTTCCATTGTGTTGCTCTGCCTGTCTTGATAAACCAGTTGTCTGGGTTAGAGCAAGCTAACAACAGCTAAAAAATATCATTATTATTCCTGTAGGGCAGGAATGTCTCCCCAGCTAAGAAGTCTACTGTTTCAGGGTTAGAAAGAACTTCAGAGTTCAGTTGAGGTTCTTTGGAAAGAGCAGGGAACTTGGAATCGGGAGGCTTCTAGGGGAAGTTCTGTTTGTTCCTAGCTGGGAAAATCAGTCACTCAGTGTCTCTGTATTTGAATGTCCTCATCTGTGAAAAGAGGATAATACTCAAGATACAAGATTGTTATGACAATTAAAGGAGATAAAGTACATGAAACTGTCTTAGACATATAAAGCCCTATATAAAAGTAATGTACTAATACTATTATTTATCCCTACGATGCTTATGCCTCATCTCAGTTGTGCCTGCATACTCCCACATATAGGGAACTCACTGTTTCTCAAGGCAGTTCTTGCCACCTTTGGACTATTTTGATTATTATGAAAGTTTTTCATATTCCAAGTTGAGATATTTTCTCCTTAGACTTGTGTTCATTGAGTCTATTTTATCCCCATGGGTTTCTTTTTCTTTTTCTTTTAAATTGAGATGGAGTCTCCCTCTGTCACCCAGGCTAGAGTGCAGTGGTGCAATCTCGGCTCACTGCAGCCTCCACCTTTTGGGTTCAAGTGATTCTCCTGCCTCATCCTCCCGAGTAGCTGGGACTACAGACAGATGCCACCACACCTGGCTAATTTTTTTGTATTTTTAGTAGAGACGAGGTTTCACCATGTTGGCCAGGCTGGTCTCAAACTCCTGACCTCAAGTGATCTGCCTGCCTTGGCCTCCCGAAGCGTTGGCATTACAAGCATGAGCCACTGTACCTGGCTTCCCATGGGTTTCATCCATCCATCAATCTATCCATCCATCCATCTATCCATCCATTCATCCATTCATCTTCCTCCCTCCCTCCCTCCCTCCCTCCCTCCCGTTTTTTCTTTCTTCATTCCTTTTTTGCACCCATCAATCTACTGAGGTAAATACTGAAGGAAATTGGAGAATCAAGAGCTTGTGCTAGTGTGCATGTCCACACTAGCTTCACTCCACCTATCCAATTCTCCATCCAACAATTGGAATAATTTTCTAACACAGATATAATCCTGTCACCTCCTTACTTCAAGCCTACCAGTGGTCATCCATGGCCCTCATGATAGAATGAGCTGAAGATCTCTGTCTGATATGGCCCCTGACCACCTCTCCAGCCTTGCCTCTCCCCTCTCCCATCTCATGACTATCCTCAAACCGAATAGAGTGTGACCCAGCTGAACAGAGTGACTGACAATTGTTGGGATGGGCCACTGTCTTCCCCGCCAGGCCTCTGCACAAGCTCTTCTCTATGCCTGGAATATGCCGCCCACCACCCCTGCTCTTTACCTAGCTCAATCCTACTTATCCTTCAGATGTTGGTGGAGACATCACTTCCTCCAGGAAGCCTCTCCTACCTCCAAAGACTGGGTGAAATCGCTTCTCTGGTATTTCCAGAGTCCCCTGGGCTCACCTCCAGCCCAGGATAGATCACACTATGATTAGCTCCCTGCTTGCCTGTCTGTTTTCTGTCTCTGTGTTATATTGATGTCTGGTTCTCCAACACCTAACAGAGTCTCAATAAAGAGTTTTAAATGGATACCATCTCTCCTTTCATTTCTGTCTCTTGTCACTTGCCTCCATCCCTCAGGACGCTGTGAATTATAAAGAGAACTAATGACTCCACTACAGTAGAGATGAACCACTCTGGGAGGGGCGCCTGTCTGCAATAGCTCTAGCTTACCACAGTAGCTGAACCACCACCATTAGGTGGTGTCTGAGGGATCCTCAGAGACCCACAGTAAGTGAAAGGGGTGTGTGTGTGTGTGTGTGTGTGTGTGTGTGTGTGTGTGTGTGTGCATGCTCCTCACTGCAGCACTTTGCAAGGGTCCCAAACTCCTACTTTCCAACATCAGTACTGCCAGGGGCCAGGGTGAAAGGCTGCTCATAGGAGGCTGTGTGGCACAGTGGTTGTCTCCTGTAACTGGTGTTGACTTCCTGGGTTTGAATCCTGACTCTACAGCTTCCCAGCTGGGTACCCTAGGGTAAGTCATTGAATGCATCAGTGCCTCAGTTTCTCCCTCTGTAAAATGGTCTTGATAATAACAATGTTAACTTTTGGGGTCAGGATGAGGGTATTCAACAACACGATGCCAGTAAAGTGTTCAGTATAGAGCTGGGACAGAGTAAGAACTTAGTAGACCTCAGTTATTGTCATTGTTCTCCTTTAAATTTAAATGATTCTGCTTATCCAGAAGTCCTGGGATCTGGTCCCAGCTCTGCCGCTAACCCTGTGGATGGCCCTGGATAAGTCCTTTTCCCTCTCTGCACTTCTCCCTGTGTTCTCGAATTCTCCTGCCTCAGAGCTTCAGATGAGCGGGCTTTACTGAGCAGCTGTGAAGTGGCAGTTGGACTGCCTGGCCCTGAGCCTGCTCTTTTGTGGGGGATGAGAAGGTGGGCAGTGGACCTGAATCATCTCAGGATGATATGCCTTCAGAAGCACAGGAGGGCATGGGTAAAGGGCCTGCAAGCTGAGAGGTCGTAGGTGGAGTGACCAACTTTGTTGATGTGCCCAGGACTTTCCTGGTTTTAGCATTGAAACTTCCATGTTCCAGGTACCCTGTCTGTTCTGGGATCAATAGATGTCCACTGAGCAGGATCATCATGTTTCTGGGAAAAGGATCTGGGGATTATGAGGTTGGGACAGGAACTGAAGGCTGGGGAGGGGCTGCCCAACGCATCTGGCACTGCTGGTTGGGGGTACCTGGAGGTGGGATATGGTCTCAGCAAAGCGAAGGAGAAAGTAGAGGGGGAGGGGGAAGGGCTGCTGCTACTCTTTCTTTTTTTTTTTTTTGGATAGGGTCTCGCTCTGTTGCCCAGGCTGGAGTGCTGTGTCACAACCAGGTCTCCGTGCAGCCTGGACCTCATGCGCTCAGGCGATCCTTCCAACTCAGCCTGCTGAATAACTGGGACCACAGGCATACACCACCATGCCTGGCTAATTTTATTTGAATTTTAGTAGATACGGGATCTCCCTATGTTTCCCAGGCTGGTCCTGAACTCCCGAGCAAGTGATCCTTCCTCCTCGACCTCCTGTAGTGCTGGGATTACAGGTGTGAGCCACTGTGCTTGAGCTGTTTCCATTTTTGCACATCTCCTCCAAAGTATCAGCTGCCCTGTGGGATGAAAGCAGGGACTTTTCCAGCCTCTGGTGTTTGCTCTTCCTGCACCCCTTCCTGTTACCTACTTAGGAACTGGGTCTGTATCTATATCCTTCCCAGGCTGCCTTGTAGCTCTCCATACATGTTTGATGAATGAACACTGAACCACACTACAGGTTTCAAAGCCTCATTTGACTTTCTAGTCTAGGGGGGACTAGAAAGGTCTTTTGGCAAGACAACAACAATAATAGCTAATGTTTATTGAGTATTTCTGTGTGCCTGTGAGTGTTCTAAGCACCCTACAGCAGTGCAGTTTCTTTTAACTCAGAAAATGGTTGCCAGCCCCAGATAGCCTCCATCCATCACTGCTGACATGACACTACACACCAGGAAACAGTCTACCCCTGTACTTCTCAACAGGATGACTTTGTGCCTCAGGAGACACTTGGCAATGCCTGGAGACATTTTTGGTAGTCACAACTGAGGGAGAGGTGGAGACCAGGGATACCACTTAATACCCTACAGTGCGCATGGCTGCGCCCACCACAAAGAATTATCTGGACCATTATGTCAGCAGTGCAGAGGTGGGGAGACCCTACATGATATGCTTCATCTCCTATTTTATCCTCTCAGTGGCCCCATGATGTAGGATCACAAAAGAGGAAACTGAGGGTCAGAGAGGTTAGGCAAATGCCCAGTGGAGCCAGGACGTGATCGCTGGTGGATCGGGTGTCAAATCCCATGCTCTTGGCCCCTGCTCTGGGGAAGCTGACTGGGAGATGAGGGCAGAGAGGCTGCCTTGGGCAGGGGCAGGGGGGCCACTCTGCTGGAGGGCGTGGATCCTCCGGATTGCTGAACACAGTCCTGTCTGAGGGTCACTGGAGGGTCGGGGTGTGGCAGAGTGGCTTGTCCAGAGCCCAGAGACAGCCTGTGGGGAATTTTCCTGGCTGGCCAGAGCAGCCACCAGATGGGAGACCGAGCAGAATGTAATATCTGGCCATCTGCAGCCAGCAGCCCCCAAATGCAGCAGGCAGCCCCTCCTGGCAGATAAGAAGATGCTTCCTGCAACCCTGTGTGCTGGATTCACTGCTGGTCTAGGACGACTGGACTTTGGGGAATAGAGCATCTCACATGCAGTTGATACATGCATGTACTCACGTGCACACAAGACACATGCCTGCACACAGCCTCCACCTTTCAGGTGCCAGGGGCTCTGACGGGCCCTGAGACCATGGGTGACCACAACTGTTGGACCATCCACCTCTCTGTCACATGCCTGCTCTTGTCTCTGTGCCTCTCCTTAGGAAACTGGTCAGAATTGACCTGCGGTGGAGGATATCTTTGCCCCCTGTGCCAAGCAGAAGGGAAATCATCAAGATTGCTATGAGTGGAGGCACGATGCATTCAGGAGGGCATGCAGGGTGGCAAGGGGGCAGGTCACCCTCACCTGTCCTCAGTCTACTCTGTGCCTTCAGAATACCTGTTCTCCTGTCAGTCCTGTGAGTCTTCAGCAAGTGCTCCTCTCCTCTCTGATCTGCTTCCAAGGAAATACAACCAGCTTCAGTTTTTGGGACCCAAGAGAGTCTTTATGAGTTCCAGAATCACCCTAGAACAATGAGAACTACCATTCACTGAGGGTTTAAATCAGGCACCAGGCACTGTGATGCACATGTCTCCTCCAACTCCTGTGATAGCTCTGAAAGATGTTGACATACACCCCATTTTCTGAAGCTCAGAGAGGTGAAGTCTTTCTCCCAAGGTCACAGAGCAAAGCACATTATTTCAGGGTTTTCTAGGAAGTTGAGACTCGCTGTAGATCAGGCAGAAGAGTGCAGGGCAGGGCATATGGCAGGCACCCCAGATTCATCCATGTCCTTGTAGGGGATTAGGGAACCCTCTTCAGTGACAGACAAGAGCTGTTCATAACCAGTCTCACACCAGGCTGCCTGTCAGGTGTTGGGGAGCACGTGGCTTTTTGCAGTGGTTAAAATACACTCTTATTGTCGAGTGAAGAGGAAGTAAACATTGTTGACTCATTTGGTCAAAACTTTCTTTAAAAATAGGAGCATGACCCACTTCATATGGACTCAGCATCTGAGAATGGCTCAAATTCTTGAATTTGCATCTTCCAAGCCTTCGCCCGGTTCAGAAGTTGCATTCTTCCTTGATTATCTCCCTGATTAACTAAACGTGACTGTGGACCAAGTCTGAGCCCGGCATGAGGAACACAAACATGAAGGCATGGGGGTGGTGGAGGTCTCTGCCTGGTGTGTCCATTCACCGAGAAGAGTGACTATTTAAAGCACCTACTATGAGTTGAGTGGCTTTGCAAACTCGACACTTCCTTATCCTCTTGGTGGTCCTGTGAGTTTAGATGATCATCACTTTTATTTTACAAGTCAGGAGACTGGGACTTGGAAGAGTTTTGTGGCTTGATCAGGGTCCTGCAATCAGATAGTGGCAGGGGTGGGATGGGGACCTAGGCCTGGCTGGGACATAAGTCCTTATCCCTTCTGGGCATGATCTCCACCCACATTTGGAAGACAGCCCTGGTCTGAGCTGGGCTCGGGATGGGCAGGGCCTCTTCATTTGCCTCCTGGGTTACACTGCTTAGCTTTGCTACCTTTGGGGGTTCAAGGCTGTTTTCCTCCCAATGGGATTAGCTCTGTTCTGATTTTAACCCAAATGGAAAGTTCTGGCTACAATCACTAAGGGCCCTTCCAGTCTCCAATGACACCACGCCAGACAGGCCGAGGAGTTTGCTCTCCTAGCCCAGAACACCCAGTCTGCTCCAGGCGAGGAAATCACATTACTGAATTATGGTTCACTTGCAAGGTTCCCCTGTCCAGCCAGGATGCTGGCTCCCTGACCCCATTAATCAGAGATTCAGCTTTCCAAGTGCAGGGCGGCCTCCGCAGTCCATGGTAGTTGTCCCAAGGACCACGGCTTGACCTTTGTGGAGCGAGATGCTAACGCTGAAATCAGGTTTGAATTCCAGCAGCTCCTCCCAATTTGGAGGCAATTATCTAACTTCTCTGAGCCTCAACTTTCTCACCTACAAAATAGGGATAGTCATGGTGTCTGGCAGACTTTTCCTTTCCTTTTCTTTTTGTCTGTTAGTGACCATTTTGCTTTTCGGCTGGCATTCCCTCTTCTCATATTTTTAAGGAGAGAATTCACCTTTTTCTCTGTTGGATGATCATGGATTCTGCTCTTCCCAATTCAGAGGCAGGTACTATTCACCCCATGGGGTCATAGAGAGGATTAAATAGGGTGATGCCTGCAGTGGGAAGATTTGAAAACCTTTCTTCCAACTTTTTTTTTTTTTTTTTGAGACGAGTGTTGCTCTGTCGCACTCACCCAGGCTGGAGTGATCTCCAGCAGTGGTGTGATCTCAGCTCAGTGCAACATCCACCTCCTGGGTTCAAGTGATCCTCCTGCCTCAGCCTCCTGTGTAGCTGGGACTGCAGGTTCCTGCTACTGTGTCCAGATAAGTTTTGTATCTTGGGTAGAGATGGGGTTGCACCACATTGGCCAGGCTGGTCTCAAACTCCAGACCTCAGGTGATCTGCCCGCCTTGACCTCCTGAAGTGCTGGGATTACAGGTGTGAACCACCACGCCCGGCCCTTACAGCGATTTTGAAAAGCATTTACCCGGGCCTGGCAGTTGGTATGGACATCAGCTGTACCTCAGGGGGAGGCAGACTTCGAGACACCCCAGCTCAGTCTTGTATTTGGTCACACAGCCAGGTATTCACAGTCAGACCCCTTGTGACTCCTTCCCCTTCAAGTGTGGGTGAGACCTTGTGACCTGCTTCTAATGAATGATACAGCAAAAGCAAGGGGCTGGCACTGCTGAGATCAGGTGACAAAAAGGCAGTGGCTTCTGTCCTTTCCTCTTGCCATTGCTCTCCTAAGAGCCCTGGAAAAGCAAGAGGCCAGGTTGCGAGCTGCCCTAGGGAGAGGTCCACGTGGCACAGAGCTGATGCCTCAGGCCTGCAGCCAGAGAGCACAAACCTGAGGCTTGCCAAGAGCCTCGTGGGTGAGCTTGGAAATGAAGTGAGCTATCTGCTTCCTTTTCCCCACCATTGGGAGAATAGATGGTATTCTGTAAGCTCTGAAACCCTCTGTGATTTTTGCTATTTTTCTGTTAACTATTGCTTTAGCAACTGCCAGCAGCAAGCCCCACTGACGACATGCTTTCTATGTGCTAGGCGCTGTGTTAAGCCCATGTGTCTATGTTCTTTTTGAGACAGAGTCTCGCTGTGTCACCCAGGCTGGAGTGCAGTGGCGCGATCTTGGCTCACTGCAACCTCCGTCTCCTGGGCTCAAGCAATTCTCCTGCCTCAGTCTCCCGTGTAGTTGGGACTGCAGGCACCCACCACCGCACCCAGCTAATTTTTGTATTTTTAGTAGAGATGGGGTTTTGTCATGTTGGCCAGGCTGGTCTTGAACTCCTGAGCTCAAGTGATCCTCCTGCCTCTCAGCCTCCCAAAGTGCTGGGATTACAGGCATGAGCCACCATGCCCAGCCCATTTGTCTACTTTTTTTTTTTTTAATCCCTTTTTACAGAGGTGACACTGCAGCTTGAAAGGGTTAACAGTCTTGCATGTGGTCACACAGCCAGCATGTGGCTGAGCAGGGGGCACAAAGCAAAGTCAGCCTGACATTTTGGCACCGACTTCTGGACAGGTGTAGGCTGAGGCTTCTGAGAGAGGAGCCCCAAGAAGCCCTTTATACACGCCAGGGAGCACCCTCTGCCCACGGCAGGGTTGTTGGGGGTGCCAGTGTTGTTTTGTACTGAGGGTCATGCAGAGCTGAGACTGTTCTAGAGAGACTCAGAGACTGGGGGTTTGCAGCACCTTCCTCTTAGCTGGAGGAGAGCACGGGGGCAGGTCTGCGTGGCGGCAGCAGGATGGCTGAGTTGGCCTGCCTGAGCTTTGGACACTCCAGGTTTCTTGGCCACGCACTTTTGTTCCTGAGCTCAGAGGCTCTGGGCACAGGCTTCTGGCTATGGGTCTCTGGCGACTCCTGGGGGAAAGGGGCCCCACTTGTGTGACTGAAGAAGACAAGGACCCTCCGTGGTCATTCCTCTTCCCAGGGAACCTCCTCCGAGCCAAAGGTTTGTGGTTGCTGTGACCTCATCCTCTTGTGCCAGTTCCTGCTTCCCTGTAATTTATGGCCACGTCTGCATTAATTGATGCTGCAGAGGCCGTGAACTAGACTAATTGTTTCCAAATATCAAATTGCAAGTTTTCTTGGCTGATTACAGGGGCATCAGAGTGGAAAGTGGCAAGGTTCTGCTGTTGTGATAATGAATGAGGGACCCCAGGGATGCCATCTGCCCGGATGAGACTGAGAGACCTCCCCACGTGGCACAGTTACCCAGCAGGCTGGGACACCTCCAACCCCTGGTCATGAGAGGGGCACATTTCCTGGAAGGAGCTGGGGGAGTTCTTCTCTACGGCTATGTCTTCAATGTCCCCCATTATCCTGTGGTGATAATGGGACAGACAGAAAGGGGCCTAGTGATGCACTTCCAGGCCACAGAGGAAGCAGATGCTTGCTAGATCATCAACATCATCATCATTACCTTACAACAGCACCTACTACATACTAGGAGCTATGCCAGACCTCTCCGTAGAGCTCATTTATTTAATGCATCATTGCTATAGGGAAGGTACTCTTTCCACTGCCATTTTACAGTGAGGAAACTGAGGCACAAAAAGGGGACATCACATAGCCAGTAGGTGGTGGAGCTGGTTTTTAACCCTGTGTAGTCTGACTCTAATACACACGCTCTTAACTACCACACCAAGAGTCTCTCCAGGGGGCTCTATGTCAGCCAGACGAGCTTGCATCTCCAGTTCTGGAAGCTTTGGGGTTGTGGCTTTTTAAACTCCCCACTGTTTTCTTTTCGCTGTGTGTCCAGGCTGGAGTGCACTGGTGCAATCTCGGCTCACTGCAACCTCTGCCTCCTAGGTTCAAGCGATTCTCCTGCCTTAGCCTTCTGAGTAACTGGGACTACAGGCATCCGCCACCACTCCCGGCTAAGTTTTGTATTTTTAGTAGAGACGGGGTTTCACCATGTTGACCAGTCTGGTCTCAAACTCTTGACCTCAGGTGATCTGCTCGCCTTGGCCTCCCAAAGTGCTGGGATTACAGGCATAAGCCACCGTGCCTGGCCCCCACTGCTTTCTAATTGTTCCAATTTCCATTCATTTCCAGGTCAGCCCCTCTGCACTTCCCTTATCCCAGTTACTCCAGGGCCTTTTCCCTTTCCTTCCTGACTTCCCACCTCCTCAGGTTGGGTGGATTTAGAAGAGAGTGGGAAGGAGGGAAGTGAAGCTTACTGAGTCCCTACTACCTATGAATAATTTTGCAAATATGATCTCATTTAATCCTTAAAAATATATATATTTTTTATAATGAGATAATGAGAAAACTGAGGCTGAGAGGTATTTGACTTGCCCAAGATTACCTATACAAGTGGCAGAGCCAGGAATGGTCTGACCTCAGTCTGTTTTCATCGTGACATGTGGCCTCAGGATGAGCAGTCTGTTAATGCTTTGCATCTATTTCTAGCTGGGCATTTTTCACAGTGTTAACCATTTGATTAGGTGTGGCAAATATCTGTCATGTGTGCACAACCTGCCCTTCTCATGTCCCTGGCAGACATTACTAGTGGATCACAGTACACTCTCCTGCTGAGCCTGGATCTACTCTCAACACTGTGGTCTAGGCATCATTACCAAACCCTTTGAGATGACATTTGACGTAAAAACCAGGCTGGGTGCAGTGGCTCACACCTGTAATCCTAGTGCTTTGGGAAGCCAGGGCAGGAGGATCTCTTGAGTCCAGGAGTTGGAGACAAGCCTGGGCAACAAAGCAAGGCTCCATCTCTACAACATTAAAAAATAAACATTAGGCTGGGCACGGTGGCTCACGCCTGTAATCCCAGCACTTTGGGAGGCAGAGGTGGGTGAATCACGAGGTCAGGAGATCAAGACCATCCTGGCTAACACGGTGAAAACCCGTCTCTACTAAAAAATACAAAAAATTAGCCAGATGTGGTGGCAGGCACCTGTAGTCCCAGCTACTCGGGAGGCTGAGGCAGGAGAATGGCGTGAACACAGGAGGCGGAGCTTGCAGTGAGCTGAGATCGTGCCACTGCTCTCCAGCCTGGGTAACACAGTAAGACTCCACCTCGAAATAAATAAATAAATAAATAATAAAATAAAAATAAAAATTAGCCAGGCGTGGTGGTGCATGGCTGTAATCCCTGCTACTCAGGAGGCTGAGGTGGAAGGGTTGCTTGAGCCCAGGAGTTCAAGGCTGCAGTGAACTATGATCGTGCCATTGCACTCCAGACTGGGTGACAGAGAGATACCCTGTCTCTAAAAAAAAAAACCCCAAACAACAACAACAACCGCCAAAAAAAAAAAAAAAAAAAAAAAAACCAAAAACAAAAACCACAAAAAAACAGATGCCACTCTTGTGATGGTCATCTTGAGGAAAAGGCAATAACTTCTGATTCCTTGGTCTCCAATCTCAACCTCAAATGCCTGCCAGTCACAAGGGGGAACCAAGAAACCCCTCAATCTTGCTGAAAACAAACCCAACCCAAAGTTTAGCCTCCTCCCCAAACACAACCAGTTTTGGAAGTTGCCCTTTCTGGATGAAATATTAGCTCAGTGCTATTAAATTGCAACTCTCAACTCTTCCTCTTCAGAGACCTGCAAAGACAGACGAGGCTAAGCATTCTCATGGGCATCCCTAGATTTCGAGGTTGGAAAAACATTTGGCAGAGAAGTAAAGCAGTTTAGTAGCTTGTAGCCACCAGGGCTGCCAACTCCCACCAGTGATAGCTTCATGGCGTCAGGCATGTTGTGGCTGAAATAGGACAGAAGGTAGGCGCAGACCCTTGTGTATCTACCTATGGTGAGCCCACGTCCTTTCTTCCTGCTCAGAAAAGTTTGTCAGTGACTGAAAGTGACATTTCTTTCAAGGACCTCCTGGAATCTGCTCTGATTTCTCTAGAATCCAATATTTGTATATCAAGTATCAAGACTTGTGTGCTCTGGAACCTCTTGATTGGTCCTGACACACCAGTGTCCCACCCCAGCAGTGAGAACCATTGCCCTAAGCCAGGAGGCCAGAAATGACCACTCCCCTCTCTAGTGCCCAGAGCCTCTTCCATGATGGCTGGTACTGAGTCCTACACACCGTGAATACTTGGTCTAGAAGTGAAATGTTGAGTCCCTGAGCCTGTTGCCTCCACAGTCTGCTTAAGACAGTTCCTGGGTTTTCCTGACCAGCTCTATCCCCTCTCTTTCTGATAACAGCACCCCATTTTCCTTGGGAGAAAAATTCAGCTTTTACTCTCATGGCCATGGGATTGATTGAGGAGAAACAAGTGCCTCCAGGCAGGGCAATCAGAGGCAACACACACTAACTGAGTTCTACCCCACCGCTTCCAATACTCTCCAATTCCGCCTCAATTATAATTGTTTCAGAGCGCTTATTAGGGTCTGACTGTTGTCTGCCCACTAGAATGTAAGCTTTAAGATGGCAAGGACTCAGTCCATTTTGATTACTCATGATGCCTCAATTCTTACAATGGTGCCTAGAATATAGTAAGTGCTCAATAAAGACTTGTCAGATGAATAAATGGTGACTTTACTTTGGCAAAAGAGAGTCTAAAGGAGAGCCTTTCTTTCCACTGGTGTTGTTAAAGGGATAGAACAAAAATCTGCCCTGAGAAGAGCCTGCCTGAGAATGAAGACTGCACAGAAGAAAGCAGACCTGAGAGGTGAACAGAGAAAGATTCCTGATAATGCTGGTCACCTGGGATCCAGCTGTGTCTGAAGCCAGAACTAGAACCACTGCTTAGATGGCTGCTTTCTCATTTATTCTACTATGAGTAATTCACATGTTAGGTGCTGGGTAATACTTTGGCAAATAAACATCCATGATCCCTGCCTTCATATTCCAGAGGAGGAACTAGACAGCATAAAAGCAAGCAAATGAACAAAAGCCAAAATCATTAGCCATGATAAAGGCTGTAAAGAAATATCGCATGATGGCTAGGTGCAGTGGCTCGGGCCTGTAATGCCAACACTCTGGGAGACCAAGGTGGGTGGATCACTTGAGCCCAGGAGATTGAGGCTGCAGTAAGCTATGATTGTGCCACTGCACTCCAGCCTGGGTGACAGAGTGAGACCTTGTCTCAGAAAAAAACCAGTAACAAAAACCCAAAAAACTTGAAGATTGAGAAGTACCCCTGCCCCTCCAATGAAGAGGAGGTGTTCTGAGTAGAAGAAACAGCACATGCAAAGGCCCCGAGGTTGGAGGAAGCTTGGTAGGTATGAAGATGCCAGAATCCTGGCACGTACAGAGTGAGGGAACACCTGGCTCGAGACAGAGTTGGACATTAGCACATATCTTAGCCTAGAACTTGGAGATCAAGATGAGGCATTTAGATTTTATCTGATGTGCCCTGGAAAGTGACAGAAGGATCTGGAACAAGGAATGACAATCACCTTGTGTCTAAACAGATTCCTTCCTCTGCCTGCTTAAGGCAAACGCATTGGGACACAGGGTAAAAGAGGACATAAGGGCTCCTGGCGAGAGATGACTAGGTGATCGTGGTGATGCTGGACAAGGCAAGAAGTGGGCAGAGGCAAGGACTGTGGTCCAGCTGAATTTTCAGAGGCCCTCTCATGTGCGCCCACTCTTCGGAATTATTCTCATAGATACCCTGTGGGACGCCCACCCCCCAGCCTGGCCCTGCGTAGCGCTGAGTCATATCTAATTATAGCCTTCCAGGGTGATTTCCTTACCTGCTTTTTTCTGTGTTTTTAAGCTCTTCATTACTTCCTAATTGTCCTGATTTTAGTTCTTTCTTGTTCTTGTCAAACACCCATTTAAAAAATGAGTCATCATTAACTGCATGCCACTCTTCATTTAGAATTAGGCCCATTCCACCCTTTCTCTCTCTCTTTTTTTCCTCTTCAAGAAAACTGGGGGATTAAAAAATTACACTTTTCTGACATCCTTTCTTTATCTCTTTTGCTAGCGCAAATGCTGTTGGCTGCTCAACTGCCTAAGGGTTTCTTCTGCAGCCCAAATGAACAGCTTTGTGCTTCCAGCCTTTGATAGCTTTTGGGGGCGTTGATCACTGAGCCAAACCTCCAGGTCTCAGCCTCCCATAGTGGCCTGCTCAGGCATGAGTCAAATCAAGACTAGACTATCAGGGGACATGAAGCTACTGCTCACCTTGCAAATGAAGCTGGCCTGGCCTTGACCCACTCCCTGTGCAGTAATCCTAGGCACTTCTAATGTTGCAACTCCAAAAACCAGCAAGACAGGTGCTATCATTCAGTCAATCAACAAACATGTCTACTGGGTCACAGGCCTCTGCTGCGAGATAGGACAGAGCTAACGGTAGGTTCTGGATTCAAACTGCCTGAGGCTGCTTTTTTACAGCCGGTAGAATTTGAGACAAATGACTTAACCACTCTGAACCTCAGTTTCCTCATCTGTAAATTGGTGGAATACAAACACCCTACTTACAGGGTTGCTCTGTGAATTGAAATGGATGTGATTGAAGCCATTGTCCAGCCATAGGTGATGAGATCTTGAGGGAAATGTACTTCACACAGAGGAAGAGGGATAGACATCAGCAAGTGTCAGTGGACATGGTCACTCAAGCTGAGTTTTCAGATGGGATGAGAAATAAAAAATAAATTGGTCAACTCTCAAGAAGGGGCCTACGGCACAAAGAGAACATATTGTGTGATTCTATCTCATGAAGTTTAAGAAGAAGAACACTACTGATGGCGGTAGATGTCAGAATGGTGGTGACCCATAAGAGTGGGTTATCTTTTACTATTTTTTTGAGACAAGGTCTCACTCTGTTGCCCAGGCTGGAGTGCAGTGGCACAATCATAGCTTACTGCAGCTTCAATCTCCTGGGCCCAAGCAATCCTCCAGCCTCAGCTTCCCAAGTAGCTGGGACCCCAGGCATGTGCCACTATGCCCTGCTAATTGTTTTGATTTTTTAGTAGAGATGAGGTCTCATTATGTTGTCTAGGCTAGTCTCAAATTCCTGAGCTCAGGCAATTCTTCCGCCATGGCCTCCCAAAGTGCTGGGATGATAGGTGTGAGTCACTGCACCCGGTCAAGGGGTGGGTTATTGATTGGGAAGGGCACAGGGATATTGTAGGGTGTGTTGGAAATGCCCTGCATCTTGATCCAGGTGGTAGATACACAGGAGCCTTGTTAAAACCCAGCAAGGGTGTACCTTTAATATTAGCACACTTATCTGGGTATAAGTTATGTCTATAACTCTCATTATAACTCTTGGTATCAAACCCCTTATCTAACCACTCTACCCAGTTATTTTTCTTCTATCTGTCCATCTATTCATCCATCTATCCTTCCATTCACCATTCATTCATCTACCCATTCATCCTTCCTTCCATCCATCCATCTTTCCATTATCCAACCATCCATTCATTCACTCATCAATCTATCCATCATGTAATCATTCACCCTCCATCCATATTTCCTTCCTTCCTTCCTTCTTTCCTTCCTTCCTTCTTTCCTTCCTTCTTTCCTTCCTTCCTTCTTTCCTTCCTTCTTTCCTTCCTTCCTTCCTTCTTACTCCCTTCCTCCCTTCCTCCCTTTCTTCCTTCCACCCATCCACCCATTTGTCTTTTGGTCCATTCATCCACCCACCCACCCATCCATCCTTCTATTCATCATTCATTCATTCATTCATTCACCAATTCATCCATTTATCCTTCCTTTCTTCCTTCATCCATCCTTTTGCTCATTCAGAAACTAGTAATGGCTCCGACAATATGCCAGGCATTGAACCAACTCAACTAGGAGGATGCGACAACGAAGAAATCATCATCCTTGCCCTCTCTCAGTTCAGTTCAGGAGACAGAACCCAAATCCACCTCTACAATGCACCATGGAAAGTGCTACAGGGGTGAAATGGAGCCCTGTGCTTACAGCTAGAGAGTCTGGGGAAAGGGATGTGTATTTCAGAGGAGTTGATATCTTGGATGAAATGTGAAGGCTGACCTGGTGTTTACTAGGGTAAGGAAGGGCAGTGGCATTCCAGATGGGCCGAACGGTGTGTGCAAAGGCATGGGGATGAAGGAGCAACTCTAGTTCTAGGACGTGCATATTCAGCCTGATGACATATAAGGAGTTTGGGCAGAAGACTTACAGGTCTTAAGGCTGGTGGGGAGGACCACCTGGTGGAGGACTCTGTGTAGAAGACAAATGGCCCTGGCTGCATTAACTGCATGGTACTTAGGGAAGGAGGAAACTATTTCTAAGGCAGTGGCCAGCCCCAGACCCTTCTGACATATATAAACAAAAGCCCTTCCAAAGCTATACAGGGACATCTATCTCTTTTCTCAAAACCTGAAGATGTCTGAGGTCTGGAGGAAAAACAGGCCCTAGGCCATGATTAAATATCTACGATATGCTTAGTTATGTGTGCAATTTAGATTTAATAAGAGGGCTCCTGGATTGTATAATAAAATACAATGAGCATGTTACCAGGTGAGGCCTGATTTTTATTTAATTAGATGCTAGCTTCATGTGGCTTCAGGGAATGAGAAAAGGACTTATGGGTTAGGGAATGACTTTTGCAGTAAGATTTAGCTATGTCCCTCTCTAGGGTATCTGTCAAAATTACCAAAGGAATATAAAAATCAGGGAAAGCCTTTATCAGTGCTGGAAACTAGGGGAGATTGGCATCCATATAAATTCATATAATTTATGCAAAATAGAGTGTGGATGAGATTTGACTGAAAGAAGGTCTGAACAGATTTATAGAAGGTCATGAAGGAGTAAGTCACCTTCCAGTTAGTGGAACAGACCCCAGAGCATACAACTGTCAGGAATGGGAAGTAACAAATAGGTTCATTTAAATCCAGCTGGTGCCTCTGGGAAGGATGTAGTACGGGCCACCATGTTGTGGTGAAGCCCAAGTGGGTGTTAATCCTTGATTGGTGGCCACTGAGGGAAGCCAGGCTCGGCAGACAGTAAGGGCATTGCCTTCATTATTTCTCTGATTCCACAATCACCAGAGAAAAGACATCATTTGGCCCAAGGCTGAGCCACCTGCTGAGGTTGCCCATGATAACCGTCCCTCACTCTCCTCTCCTGGGTGGCTGGAATCCCCAACTGGAAATGTTCAACTGTGATAAGTCCAGTTTTCCCCTTCTTGTTTCTGTTGGCCTTGATAGGATTAATAAGGCTCATGTAACCTTAGCAACATGGAGGATCAATTCAGATATTACCAAAGAGGGAGTAAAATAAAGAGAAAAATAATTTGAAAAAATAGAAAACTTTCTTGAGGTTTCAGTCTATAACTGGCTGAGCCGAGTGAGTATCTTAGCCAAATCTAACAAAAATCAATATCAGGAATTTCAGAATAAGAAAAAATTTCTGCAAGTATTTAAGAAAAAAAAAATGAAGCAAAGCCAAACGCCAAACCTCAAACCACCACCACCACCACCCAGGTGATCTTTATAAAGGAACAGACTCAGGCTTGCCACAGATTTCTAAAACTTGATACCACAAACGAAAGAAGCAAATAGGCAAAAGAGTTGAACAGGCACTTCATGAAAGAATATTTCCAAACGACCGCTAAGTAAGCCTGTGAAAAGATGTGCAAAGTCATGACATTAGAGAAATACAAAGTAAAACCACAGTGAGCTCTCTCTACACACCTGGAATGGCCCAAACCAAACAAAATAAGAATTTAAACCCTGGCAAATTCCAAGTGTCAACAAGGACATGGAGCAAGTAGAACTCTCATGCATGGATGGTGGAAAATGGTGCAGACATGTTGGGAAACTCTTTGACAGCTTCTTACAGTGTTCACCTCCTATATGATTGAGCAATCCCACACCTACGTACATACCTGGGGAAATGAATTCAGTGTCTACAGAAAACACCTGTATAATAACAGTAATCCCAAACTGGAAAACACCTAAATATCTATCATGAGGAAAATGGATAGACAAACTATGGTACAGTCATTCAGTGGACTAATACTCAGACAGAAAAAAATAATTAAAAGGAACAAATTAGTGATATACACAACACAGGTGAATCTAAAAGAAATAAGACCTAGTGTTCGATAGATCAGTAGGGTGATTATAGTTATCAATAATACTATTGTACACTTCAAAATGGCTAGAAGGGAATAAAACAGATGTTCCTAGCATAAAGAAAAGATATAGCCTGGGCAACATAGTGGGACCCTGTCTCAACATAATAAAATAAAATAAAAGAAGCCAGGTGTGATGGTAGTATGTGCCTATAGTCCCAGCTACTCGGGAGGTTGAAGCAGGAGGACCCCTGGGGCTCAGGAGACTGAGGATGCAGTGAGCTATGACTATGCCACTGCACTCTGGCCTGGGTGACAGAGTGCCCTGTCTCAAAAATAAAATAAAATAAAGAGTCAAAGTGATGAATATCCCTATTACCCTGATTTAATCTTCACACATGGTATGAAATGTAACAAATGATCACACATACGTGAAAATATGTACATCTATTATGTATCAATTAAGAAAAACTTAATGTGGAGTAGAGTAAGCCAGACATAGGGTCCAGACTGTGTGATTCCATTTATATGAAGTACAAGAAGAGATAAAACTAAATTGCTATGATTCTAAGGGTGGTTGCACCTGGGGGTGGAAGAATGCCTGCAAAGGAGAATAAGGGGACATTCCTGGGTCATGGAATTGTATTAATCTGTTTTCATGCTGCTGATAACGACATACTTGAGACTGGGTAATTTATAAAGAATAAGAGGTGTAATGGACTCACAGTTCCACATGGCTGGGGAGCCTCACAATCATGGCGAAAGGCAAAGGAGGAACAAAGGCATGTCTTACATGGTGGCAGGCAAGAGAGAGAATGAGAGCCAACCATCAGATCTCACGAGACTTATTCACTACCACAAGAACAATATGGGGGAAAATGCCCCCCTGATTTAATTATCTCCCACCAGGTCCCTCCTACAACATGTAGGAATTATGGGAGCTACAATTCAAGATGAGATTTGGGTAGGGACACAGTGAAACCATATCAGGAATATTCTTATTGTGGTCCAAGAATTTTCCACTCTTATATTCACCTTTCAGGTGCCATGAATGTATTCTCAGACAAAAACCTGGAAAGTCTGCCACTTGTGTGCCCTCAAACAAAACAAAATGAAAAACTCAAATGCAAGCCCTTTTTGACCAAACAATAAATCAAAACAAATAATCCAAGAATGGGGAGATCATTGATTTTAAGAACTGATATTGAGCAACAAAGCCAGAAAAACAAAAATATAAATCTATGTATATTTTTGTTAATAGTTACTGACAATGCAAATATAAAAATAATTATCTGAAGTGGGATCTACTATTTTATTAATACTAATAATTTGAATCTAAGCTCCTAGAATATGATGAAAGAAATTCTGAAACTAGGGAGAGAAGAAATAAATCTTAAAGAAATAAACAGATATAGGAAAAAAAGATGAATGTTCAAGGAGAGTTACGGAGTTATTGATGAGACAGAAGAAATGATCTAAATTTTCATAATGGAGGACTATATGACAGCATATTACACAGTCCATAATATTATGTCCTTTTTCTCATCTGGACTCTTTCAGTTATAGGGTAGATGACCTCAAGTGAGCCTCAGATTCCTCATTTGTAAAATAGGGTCATTCATTCATTCAACAAATATTTACTGAACACCTACTAACCGCCAGGCACTGTGGAAGGTCCCCAGAACACAAAATGAACACACCAGGGTTCTGCATTCATGTAGCTCACATTCTAGTGTGTAAGGAGGTAATGGTGCTGCAGAGAACGTTATGACAGGGTAGAGAAACAGAGGGGGACAGGATATGCTGGGGTGATCAGCAAATGCCTCTTTGAAGAAGAATCACTTCATCAGAGACCTGACAGAGATGAGAAACTGAGAAAATGAACCCTTGGAAGGCTTTGAGTAGGGGAATGATGTCATCCAACTCCTATTTTAATAGAATCCTTCTATGTGGGATCATAAATGTAGGGTCACTCAAGGATTCATGGACAACAGGGGTTAAGGGATGGACAGAATATGGTACACAACCATCATGAAATAAGGGTTTTTGTTTTTGTTTTTGGAGACTGGGTCTTGCTCCATCACCCAGGCGGGAGTGCAGTGGCTGGATCCTAGCTCACTGTAGCCTTGAACCCCTGAACGCAAGTGATTTTCTCACCTCAGCCTCCTGAGTAGCTGGGACTACAGGCATTCACCACCATGCCTGGCTAATTTTTTTTTAAAATTTATTTATTATTATTATACTTTAAGTTGTAGGGTACATGTGCATAACGTGCAGGTTTGTTACATATGTATACTTGTGCCATATTGGTGTGCTGCACCCATCAACTCGTCATTTACATCAGGTATAACTCCCAATGCAATCCCTCCCCCCTCCCCATGATAGGCCCCGGTGTGTGATGTTCCCCTTCCTGAGTCCAAGTGATCTCATTGTTCAGTTCCCACCTATGAGTGAGAACATGCGGTGTTTGGTTTTCTGTTCTTGTGACAGTTTGCTAAGAATGATGGTTTCCAGCTGCATCCATGTCCCTACAAAGGACACAAACTCATCCTTTTTTATGGCTGCATAGTATTCCATGGTGTATATGTGCCACATTTTCTTAATCCAATCTGTCACTGATGGACATTTGGGTTGATTCCAAGTCTTTGCTATTGTGAATAGTGCTGCAATAAACATACGTGTGCATGTGTCTTTATAGCAGCATAATTTATAATCCTTTGGGTATATACCCAGTAATGGGATGGCTGGGTCATATGGTACATCTAGTTCTAGATCCTTGAGGAATCACCATACTGTTTTCCATAATGGTTGAACTAGTTTACAATCCCACCAACAGTGTAAAAGCGTTCCTATTTCTCCACATCCTTTCCAGCACCTGTTGTTTCCTGACTTTTTAATGATCGCCATTCTAACTGGTGTGAGATGGTATCTCATTGTGGTTTTGATTTGCATTTCTCTGATGGCCAGTGATGATGAGCATTTTTTCATGTGTCTGTTGGCTGTATGAATGTCTTCTTTTGAGAAATGTCTGTTCATATCCTTTGCCCACTTTTTGATGGGGTTGTTTGTTTTTTTTCTTGTAAATTTGTTTGAGTTCTTTGTAGGTTCTGGATATTAGCCCTTTGTCAGATGAGTAGATTGCAAAAATTTTCTCCCATTCTGTAGGTTGCCTGTTCACTCTGATGGTAGTTTCTTTTGCTGTGCAGAAGCTCTTTAGTTTAATTAGATCCCATTTGTCAATTTTGGCTTTTGCTGCTGTTGCTTTTGGTGTTTTAGACATGAAGTCTTTGCCCATGCCTATGTCCTGAATGGTACTACCTAGGTTTTCCTCTAGGATTTTTATGGTATTAGGTCTAACATTTAAGTCTCTAATCCATCTTGAATTAATTTTCGTATAAGGAGTAAGGAAAGGATCCAGTTTCAGCTTTCTAGTTATGGCTAGCCAATTTTCCCAGCACCATTTATTAAATAGGGAATCCTTTCCCCATTTCTTGTTTCTCTCAGGTTTGTCAAAGATCAGATGGCTGTAGATGTGTGGTATTATTTCTGAGGACTCTGTTCTGTTCCATTGGTCTATATCTCTGTTTTGGTACCAGTACCATGCTGTTTTGGTTACTGTAGCCTTGTAGTATAGTTTGAAGTCAGGTAGCGTGATGCCTCCAGCTTTGTTCTTTTGACTTAGGATTGTCTTGGAGATGCAGGCTCTTTTTTGGTTCCATATGAACTTTAAAGCAGTTTTTTCCAATTCTGTGAAGAAACTCATTGGTAGCTTGATGGGGATGGCATTGAATCTGTAAATAACCTTGGGCAGTATGGCCATTTTCACGATATTGATTCTTCCTATCCATGAGCATGGTATGTTCTTCCATTTGTTTGTGTCCTCTTTGATTTCACTGAGCAGTGGTTTGTAGTTCTCCTTGAAGAGGTCCTTTACATCCCTTGTAAGTTGGATTCCTAGGTATTTTATTCTCTTTGAAGCAATTGTGAATGGAAGTTCATTCCTGATTTGGCTCTCTGTTTGTCTGTTACTGGAGTATAAGAATGCTTGTGATTTTTGCACATTAATTTTGTATCCTGAGACTTTGCTGAAGTTGCTTATCAGCTTAAGGAGATTTTGGGCTGAGACAATGGGGTTTTCTAAATATACAATCATGTCATCTGCAAACAGGGACAATTTGACTTCTTCTTTTCCTAACTGAATACCCTTGATTTCTTTCTCTTGCCTGATTGCCCTAGCCAGAACTTCCAACACTATGTTGAATAGGAGTGGTGAGAGAGGGCATCCCTGTCTTGTGCCAGTTTTCAAAGGGAATTTTTCCAGTTTTTGCCCATTCAGTATGATATTGGCTGTGGGTTTGTCATAAATAGCTCTTATTATTTTGAGGTACGTTCCATCAATACCGAATTTATTGAGCGTTTTTAGCATGAAGGGCTGTTGAATTTTGTCAAAAGCCTTTTCTGCATCTATTGAGATAATCATGTGGTTCTTGTCTTTGGTTCTGTTTATATGCTGGATTATGTTTATTGATTTGCGAATGTTGAACCAGCCTTGCATCCCAGGGATGAAGCCCACTTGATCATGGTGGATAAGCTTTTTGATGTGTTGCTGAATCCGGTTTGCCAGTATTTTATTGAGGATTTTTGCATCGATGTTTATCAGGGATATTGGTCTAAAATTCTCTTTTTTAGTTGTGTCTCTGCCAGGCTTTGGTATCAGGATGATGTTGGCCTCATCAAATGAGTTAGGGAGGATTCCCTCTTTTTCTATTGATTGGAATAGTTTCAGAAGGAATGGTACCAACTCCTCCTTGTACCTCTGGTAGAATTCAGCTGTGAATCCATCTGGTCCTGGACTTTTTTTGGTTGGTAGGCTATTAATTATTGCCTCAATTTCAGAGCCTGCTATTGGTCTATTCAGGGATTCAACTTCTTCCTGGTTTAGTCTTGGAAGAGTGTAAGTGTCCAGGAAATTATCCATTTCTTCTAGATTTTCCAGTTTATTTGCGTAGAGGTGTTTATAGTATTCTCTGATGGTAGTTTGTATTTCTGTGGGGTCGGTGGTGATATCCCCTTTATCATTTTTAATTGCGTCGATTTGATTCTTCTCTCTTTTCTTCTTTATTAGTCTTGCTAGTGGTCTGTCAATTTTGTTGATCTTTTCAAAAAACCAACTCCTGGATTCATTGATTTTTTGGAGGGTTTTTTTGTGTCTCTATCTCCTTCAGTTCTGCTCTGATCTTAGTTATTTCTTGCCTTCTGCTAGCTTTCGAATGTGTTTGCTCTTGCTTCTCTAGTTCTTTTAATTGCGATGTTAGAGTGTCAATTTTAGATCTTTCCAGCTTTCTCTTGTGGGCATTTAGTGCTATAAATTTCCCTCTACACACTGCTTTAAATGTGTCCCAGAGATTCTGGTATGTTGTATCTTTGTTCTCATTGGTTTCAAAGAACATCTTTATTTCTGCCTTCATTTCGTTATGTACCCAGTAGTCATTCAGGAGCAGGTTGTTCAGTTTCCATGTAGTTGAGCGGTTTTGATTGAGTTTCTTAGTCCTGAGTTCTAGTTTGATTGCACTGTGGTCTCAGAGACAGTTTGTTATAATTTCCGTTCTTGTACATTTGCTGAGGAGTGATTTACTTCCAATTACGTGGTCAATTTTGGAGTAAGTACGATGTGGTGCTGAGAAGAATGTATATTCTGTTGATTTGGGGTGGAGAGTTCTATAGATGTCTATTAGGTCTGCTTGCTGCAGAGATGAGTTCAATTCCTGGATATCCTTGTTAACTTTCTGTCTCGTTGATCTGTCTAATGTTGACAGTGGAGTGTTGAAGTCTCCCATTATTATTGTATGGGAGCCTAAGTCTCTTTGTAAGTCTCTAAGGACTTGCTTTATGAATCTGGGTGCTCCTGTATTGGGTGCATATATATTTAGGATAGTTAGCTCTTCCTGTTGAATTGATCCCTTTACCATTATGTAATGGCCTTCTTTGTCTCTTTTGATCTTTGATGGTTTAAAGTCTGTTTTATCAGAGACTAGTATTGCAACCCCCGCTTTTTTTTGTTCTCCATTTGCTTGGTAAATCTTCCTCCATCCCTTTATTTTGAGCCTATGTATGTCTCTGCGTGTGAGATGGGTCTCCTGAATACAGCAGACTGATGGGTCTTGACTCTTTATCCAGTTTGCCAGTCTGTGTCTTTTAATTGGAGCATTTAGTCCATTTACATTTAAGGTTAAGATTGTTATGTGTGAACTTGATCCTGCCATTATGATATTAACTGGTTATTTTGCTCATTAGTTGATGCAGTTTCTTCCTAGCCTCGATGGTCTTTACATTTTGGCATGTTTTTGCAATGGCTGGTACCGGTTGTTCCTTTCCATGTTTAGTGCTTCCTTCAGGGTCTCTTGTAAGGCAGGCCTAGTGGTGACAAAATCTCTAAGCATTTGCTTATCTGTAAAGGATTTTATTTCTCCTTCACTTATGAAACTTAGTTTGGCTGGATATGAAATTCTGGGTTTAAAATTCTTTTCTTTAAGAATGTTGAATATTGGCCCCCACTCTCTTCTGGCTTAGAGAGTTTCTGCCGAGAGATCTGCTGTTAGTCTGATGGGCTTCCCTTTGTGGGTAACCCGACCTTTCTCTCTGGCTGCCCTTAAGATTTTTTCCTTCATTTCAACTTTGGTGAATCTGGCAATTATGTGTCTTGGAGTTGCTCTTCTCGAGGAGTATCTTTGTGGCGTTCTCTGTATTTCCTGGATTTGAATGTTGGCCTGCCCTACTAGGTTGGGGAAGTTCTCCTGGACGATATCCTGAAGAGTGTTTTCCAACTTGGTTCCATTTTCCCCCTCACTTTCAGGCACCCCAATCAGACGTAGATTTGGTCTTTTTACATAATCCCATACTTCTTGCAGGCTTTGTTCATTTCTTTTTCTTCTTTTTTCTTTTGGTTTCTCTTCTCGCTTCATTTCATTCATTTGATCCTCAATCGCTGATACTCTTTCTTCCAGTTGATTGAGTCGGTTACTGAAGCTTGTGCATTTGTCACGTATTTCTCGTGTCATGGTTTTCATCTCTTTCATTTCGTTTAGGACCTTCTCTGCATTAATTACTCTAGCCATCAATTCTTCCACTTTTTTTTTCAAGATTTTTAGTTTCTTTACGCTGGGTACGTAATTCCTCCTTTAGCTCTGAGAAATTTGATGGACTGAAGCCTTCTTCTCTCATCTCGTCAAAGTCATTCTCCGTCCAGCTTTGATCCGTTGCTGGCGATGAGCTGCGCTCCTTTGCCGGGGGAGATGCACTCTTATTTTTTGAATTTCCAGCTTTTCTGCCCTGCTTTTTCCCCATCTTTGTGGTTTTATCTGCCTCTGGTCTTTGATGATGGTGATGTACTAATGGGGTTTTGGTGTAGGTGTCCTTCCTGTTTGATAGTTTTCCTTCTAACAGTCAGGACCCTCAGCTGTAGGTCTGTTGGAGATTGCTTGAGGTCCACTCCAGACCCTGTTTGCCTGGGTATCAGCAGCAGAGGCTGCAGAAGATAGAATATTTCTGAACAGCGAGTGTACCTGTCTGATTCTTGCTTTGGAAGCTTCCTCTCAGGGGTGTACTCCACCCTGTGAGGTGTGGGGTGTCAGACTGCCCCTAGTGGGGGATGTCTCCCAGTTAGGCTACTCAGGGGTCAGGGACCCACTTGAGCAGGGAGTCTGTCCCTTCTCAGATCTCAACCTCCGTGTTGGGAGATCCACTGCTCTCTTCAAAGCTGTCAGACAGAGTCGTTTGCGTCTGCAGAGGCTTCTGCTGTGTTTGTTATTGTTTACTGTGCCCTGTCCCCAGAGGTGGAGTCTACAGAGACAGGCAGGTTTCCTTGAGCTGCTGTGGGCTCCACCCAGTTCGAGCTTCCCAGCAGCTTTGTTTACCTACTTAAGCCTCAGCAATGGCGGGCGCCCCTCCCCCAGCCTCGCTGCTGCCTTGCCGGTAGATCACAGACTGCTGTGCTAGCAATGAGGGAGGCTCCGTGGGCGTGGGACCCTCCCGGCCAGGTGTGGGATATGATCTCCTGGTGTGCCTGTTTGCTTAAAGCGCAGTATTGGGGTGGGAGTTACCCGATTTTCCAGGTGTTGTGTGTCTCAGTTCCCCTGGCTAGGAAAAGGGATTCCCTTCCCCCTTGCGCTTCCCAGGTGAGGCAATGCCTCGCCCTGCTTCAGCTCTCGCTGGTTGGGCTGCAGCAGCTGACCAGCACTGATCGTCCGGCACTCCCCAGTGAGATGAACCCAGTACCTCAGTTGAAAATGCAGAAATCACCGGTCTTCTGTGTTGCTCGCACTGGGAGTTGGAGACTGGAGCTGTTCCTATTCGGCCATCTTGCTCCGCCGGCCGCCTGGCTAATTTTTTAAAAAAACTTTTTGTAGAGACAGGGTCCTGCTATATTGCTCGGCCTGGCCTCAAACTCCTGGCCTCAAATGATCTTTCCTCCCTGGCCTCCAAAAGTGTTAGAATTACAAGTGTGAGCTGCTACACCCAGCTGAAAGAATATATTTGAAACTCCACTTGCACCTAGGAGAAAGTAGAGTTCTTTCTGTTGTGGGGGATGGGAACGGAGGCAACTAAAATCTTGATTTGGTCCATTGTTTTCTAGTTTTGCTCCAGAGACAGGGCTCTGGCTATGCTGAGACTGTTTGCAAGGCCCAGTGGACATGGCATGATTTGCTCTGTGTGGCTTCTGCCACACTCTCTGCATCTCCATTGGAAGAAATGGACAGAAGGGTCATTACCAAGTTCTCGTCCACATAGCCTCCGATGACCTTTCTGCAGGCAAAGGGTGACAACACTTTCCTGAAGTCCCCTGCTCTTCCCTGCCTCACCAGGAAACGTGTCAATGCCCCAGGAGTACTGGTCAGCTGGGACCCCTCCCCGGGGGCTTGGTGAGAAGAGGATGCTGTGTCATGAAACGTTCCCCTAGGGATTCTCCAGGGGTCCAACCCCTTTCTCCAGCCTTTGAAGCCTAGCTACTGTAGAGCTGAGACTTCTTTAACTGAGACCCCTGCTTCCTCTCTTGCTGTCCCTAGGGATAGGAGGCAGGGGGGTACCTGGAAGTACTCTCTTCCTTCATTCACTCATTCATTAATTTATTTAGTCAATACCATCTAATGCGCAAACTCAACAGGTTTAACTCCCACAGGGGAAGTGGTGGGGCACAATGGGGAAGACCATGGACTCTAGACTCAGCCAGTCCTGGGTTCGAATCTTGGCTCTACCATTTACTCCCTGGGTAATGTTGGGGGAAGTCACTTTACTTCTCTGTGACTCAGTTTCCTTCTCTGTAAAATGGAGATCCTCATGGTACCTACCTCATAGAGCTGACAGATTTGTGCACATAAAATACTTAGCCTTGTAATTGGCATATGATGATAAGACAAAATGGTAACTGCCATTGTTATTATTATTATTATTGCTAAATCTGCCTGAATTTGAATCCCAGTGATGCCACTTACTTTTGTGTGACTGGAAGGTTATAGAACCTTCTTCTTTAGGGGTGTTGGAGACTTCAGTGAAATAATTCAGGGGAAGTATTTGGAAGAGGGCCTAATATAAGAAAGTAGTAAGTGTGAAATCAGTACAAAAAGGCCGGCTGAACGTGGTGGCTCACGTCTGTAATCCCAACACTTTGGGAGGCCAAGGCAGCCAGATCATTTGAAATCAAGAGTTTGAGACCAGCCTGGCCAATATGGTGACACCCCATTTCCACGAAACATACAAAAATTAGCTGGGCATGGTGGCCTGCACCTGTAATCCCAGTTGCTTGCGACACTGAGGCAGGAGAATTGCTTGAACCTAGGAGGTGGAGGTTGCCGTGAGCCGAGATCATGCTACTGCACTCCAGCCTGGGTGATAGAGCAAGACTCTGTCTCAAAAAAAAAAAAAAAAAAAAAAAATTAAAAACATTTTTTTAAAAGGACAAATTTCCCCCCAGTGTTTCATGCCACACTGACACCAGAAGAGGAAGGGCAGAGGCCATTTGACCTGGAGGAGGGTGGAGAGAGTGGTCGTTTGGGTCCCCCGCTGTGGAAAGAACCCCTGGGAGTGACCTGTCTGCTTTGCACATATCTGTTTGTAACCTTTCCACACCCTGCCCACCGGCCTAGACTGTTATGCAGTCAGCAGAGTTGAAGGGGGCACAGTGCAGCCACAGACAGCATGGACTTCAGAGCCAGACTGACCCAGTTTGAGTCTTGACTCTGCTGTCTCCTGGTTGTGTGACTTGGACAAATCCTCTCACTCCTCTGGTCCTCAGTTTTCTCATCTGTAAAATGGGGACGATAATAACGGTGCCTGTCTGGTTGGGTTGGTGAAGGATTAAATGAGATCATTCCACACTGCCTGCACCTCCTATGGGCTAAGCCTAATGGAAGGTACCAGGGAACATCCGTGAATAGGACAGGTATGGTCCCTGGCCTTGAACAGGGGACACTGTCATGGTCAGCTTTCAATAACCCTCATCAATCATCATCATAATTAAATGATGGTGTTTGTTCTCTTGAATCTGCCCCAAACAATACAAATAGCCAAGGGTTGGGTTAATTATGCTCTTCTTTGAACACCTCTGACCTCAGTTTTCCCCAGGCTTGTGAGATGCTAGGTGGCTGATCACTGGCACTCTTGTAGGAAGGTCACCAGGCACCGCGATGGCCTGAGACTCCTCCACCAACCTGGCCCCATTCACGGAGGACACATCTCTTTCCTGCATCTTCGAATCTGTGGCTATGAGACATCTCAGAGCACACAGGCTGCGTTTATTGAGTGAGAGCGAACCTTTGCCTGGGAAAGGGGTTCATTGAGAATGGTTTAGGCCAAGAAATTTCAAAGTTTGCTTTTAGACCAGCTAACAGAATTATTGAAGGGGCATTTGGCTGATGCTTAGTATTTAAGCTCGAAAGAAAAGGGTCGTGAGAGTTTCTGGCAAAATCACTTGGGTTTTTCCTGGGAAAATAGACAGGAGGATTGATGGAGGATCCACCGGGGGCTTGCCAGACCTTGGCTACTGATAAATTACAGAGAACTTGACTCAGCAGGAGCAGTCGGGCCTCATTCTGTTTCAAGGACTGATAATAAAATAATAGACCCTTCTACCTCTACGATTTATCTGAGCTTTCTGACAACTTGTGAGGCAGGCAGGTTAGGCATAATTTGCCTGAATTATAAATGATGAAACTGAAGCCGAGAGAAGCTAAGGAACTGCCCAAGGCCACATAGCTAAGTAATTGACAGTTTCTTAGCGCCAAATTGTATGCTGGTGCCAGTAACTGTGAGGACTCTAAATAAGTGCACGACCTCAGCCTGCAAGGAAAATGTCACTGTGATATATTGCAAAAATGATGACAATAGTCTATGACTCCTCCCACTAAGTGGGGGAAGTATGTTTCTCCATCCCTTGAATATGGGCTGGTCATTGAACTTGCTCTGACCAGGAGAATACAGCAGAAATGATATTTCTCAGTTCCCAATGTAGGCTTCAAGAGACTGTGTAGCTGCTCTCATGCTCCTAAAATGCTGCCACTATCACATGTACAAGCTTGGACATGGCTGGAGGATGAGAGACCACGTGGAGCAGAGATGACCCATTTCAGCTAAGAACTGTTTGGATCAGCCAGCCTGCAGTTGACCCGGTAGCTGACCACAAGCGCATGAGGGAGCCTATCTGAGATCAGAAGTACCACTCATCTGACCCAGCCTAACTGCCAATTGGCAGAACTGTGAACTTAAATAACTTCAAATAACAAGCATTGGCAGTTTGGGGTGGATTGTTACACAGCAAATGCTAACTGATACATCACAAGGAGAGACAGTTTCAAAGGACCATCACTGATCCAACATGTCAGACTAGGAGTATCCATATAGATAAGACCTTCCTCTCTTGGGAGGTCAGAGCCTCAATACATGCCATCTTGTGGTCAGCCTTCTTAGAGATCCTCCAATCTGCTTCCAAAGTTAGGACCACAAATGCCTCTTGCACAATGAACAGATGTTTTGCAGCATGCCTGGACTCTACCTGCTAGATGCCAGTAGCACCATCCACCCAAGTTGTGACAACCAAAAATACGTCCAGACATTGCTCAATATTCCTTGGGGGATACAATTGTCTCTGGTTGAAAACCACTGACATAGCCACCCTCTGGTGCCCAAGAAACAGGGCAGAACTTCCTCCATGGCTGAGGATGGCAGAAGGTGGAGAGAGACAGCTAAAAATAACGCTGCCCAATCAAGAATTATAAATCACCGTGAAGGAGTGCTCTCACCCAGATGATGCCATCTGTTTCCAAGTTGGTGGTGGAGGTGCCCGGGTAAGCTGGCCTGGAGGGGAAGGCAGAACGGGGAAGAGATGGGGAAAGTGGGGAATAAGTGGAACCAAGGTGGGAGGGACGGGGATTCAGAAGGCGGAGATGAGAAAAGATAGTGTCTTGGGTTGGTTTCCCCAGAGGCACACTCTGAGATGAAGATTCCTGCCACTGTGATTTACTGGGAAACGTCCTCAGGAAAAATGACAGAGAAGAGGGGGAAATAGAACCACAAAGGGAAGACAGCCAAGCAAGCCTGTGATATCAGCAAAGTCCCCTGGAGGCTCAGTCCCGGAGGGCAGTACTGCAGACTGCGTAGGCGATACCCTGGAGCTGTTCTTGTTAGTGGCAAGGGAGCTGCACTCCCCCTGTCACTGAGGTTCACCCTTTATGGGTCACCCATAGAAGAAGGCACATTCCCAGGAACTCAGGGTCTCTCCCAGACAAAGCCTGAGGACAGCCCGCTGCAGAGAGATGCAGCTGCCAGCGGTTGGGAGTAAAAATGCACCAAGAGCTGGTATGTTATGCAAACATGGTGAAGAAATCTTAGTGACTATGCACAGGATAATGACTGTGTCTGCTGTGGACATCCAGAGACAGAAGTAGACTGAAGAGCAAGAATACATACGCAGCTGCCTTTTATCATATTAAGTGCCAGACACTGTGCCTGTCGCTTAATGTATGACCCCAGCTCATGCCCATGATAAGTCAATGAGTTGGTGTTATTGTTCCCGTTTATAAATTAGCTTCCGGATAAATGACGCTCAAGTCACACCTCTGTAAAGTGCCAGAGTAGGATTTGAACTCAGCTCTTCCTGGCACTAAATTCTTGTTGTTGTTGTTGTTGTTACAGAGTCTCGCTCTGTCGCCCAGGCTGGAGTGCAGTGACATGATCTTGGCTCACTGCAACCTCTGCCTCCTGGGCTTAAGCGATTCTCCTGCTTCAGCCTCCTGAGTAGCTGGGATTGCAGGTGCCTGCCACCATGCCTGGCTAATTCTTTTGTAGTTTTTAGAAGCCAGCTTGGTCTCTAACTCCTGACCTCAGGGGATGCTCTCACCTCAGCCTCCCAAAGTGCTGGGATTACAGGCGTGAGCCACCGTGCCTGGCCCCTGGCACTAAATTCCGACTATTGGGCTCTGGCGAAGAGAAAGAGAGGTACAGATGAAGAAGTGGAACCTAGATGCATGTCTTAGATGAGGCAAAAAGAGAGGCTGGGGCTGCTGGGATCCCAGCCTTTCCTCCCACATCTCCCTTCTCCTGCCCTTGCTTCCTTCTGTCTGGAAAAATTAAAAACTGCCTTGAACCAGTGTCAGCCAGCCTGGCCCACGCAGAGCAGCTTGAGACCAGCTCCTTTAGGTGAAGGAGCTGTAAGGAATGGTTGACCCCCAACCCCGCAGTCCTCAGGATTAGGACCTAGGGGAGGCTGGATGAGCACTTGGGGTGGCCGGAAATAGGGTGATTTGTGGGGTCATGGAGGCTCCCAAGGCAGGGACCCCAGACCCCGATGCCTCTGGGAGCCAGGCTGCATGGTCCTCGGAGGCATTGGGGTCTGAGGTCATTTACACCGGGGTGTAAATGAGAAAGTGGGTGAGGTTAGGCGCTGAATTGAACTGGAGAGCCTATGACCTCGTCTACGGTGGGCACCTATTGCTGCCCTTCCACTTTGACTGATTGTCCCCAGGTGAGAACATGGAGCCTTCAGTGTCATCAGGCTCTCTGATTTTTCATAAGAAGCCGGACATCTAGATTATTTTGTTAAAAATGTGAAATCCCAAGTTATAAATCTCGATGGCTAACCTCAAAAAGCAAACCCAATCAGGCAAAACATGACGGTCTACATGACACATGCCCACCTGAGAGCTACTTACATGTGACCACTGGCCTATCGGGGTGAAGAAATGGGGACAGTTAGACAGCAGTGGAAATGGTGAGACCATAATGGTAAAGCTTACTTTACAGGACCCTAACTTTAAGAAAACCAGTACCTCTTTCTCTCTTCTGTTCCCTTCTCCTCTCTCCAGCCGGCCCCACTCCACCCCTGCCACCTCCTTTTGCCAGAAATTTTGCAACTGATGAACTTTTCACCTAACCTCAAATACACTGCAGTCATTTCATACCTCTGTACCTTTGCACATGCTGTTCCCCCTGCCTGGAATGCCCTCTGTCACCCCTTGTTCTCTGGCTCTGTTCATTCTAAAGAGGAACTCAGGTGTTAAGCTCTTGGGCCCAGCCCTCATCACCTCTAATACAGAACATAATTCCTGTTATTGTAACCTGCTGTTTAATGGATTTGTGTCCCTCTGTTTTCCCCATCCTTAGCTTTAGGAGGGCAGTAACAATACAGTGCCTGCCACAGAGCAGGTGTGCACAAAACTGTGAACCCCCTCTCGGTGGCTTCCTGTGGCTGCTGGCACAGGAACTGATCGTATTGTTAACTGTGGCTGCTGGCACAGGGACTGATCGTATTGTTAATGAGGCCGAGGTGAGGGTTCCATTTCTTCCTTACATGCTCGGGAACCTATGTCAGGGTAGCTAAAACCTCAAGGGAGCCCTGAAGTTATCTCAGACTACTGATAACAAACATCCCTGATCATTCTGCTTTTCTGTATTTCCTAATTCGTTTACAAAGAATACACACGTATGCAATTAAAAACAAAGTCTTGATAGACTATAAGTACAGAAAGTCTGACTGAATTGACTTCAGGAATGAAGGTTCCAATCCCCAAATACAACGAAGAGTCTTTCCTTCTTTGCATCTGCCTACCTGCCTCTCCATCTGCTGCCCTCATACCAAGGTGCCAGACTTATCTGTCCATTATCTGCCCTCCTCTACTTGGCTCATGCTCATTTATCCTTCACGTCCCAGATTAGATCCACCTCCTCCAAGAAGTCCCCCTGGGTTTCCCAGGTGGGTGAGAGGCTTCCTCCATGCTCCCGCAGTGTACTGCCTTATCCAGTCACATCTCCTGGGTCCCCCCACCAGAAGGAGTCCCTCATGTCTTTCCATGACCTGCCCACAGGTCTTGCCAACTGCAGGGAATGGGGGTCTCAAACCCAGACACCCGAAATTATCTCCCAATGTGGTTATTCGTGCAGTCACCAAAATGCAGCAGTAGGGTCCCAAGCAGATGACATTTGCCAAACAAGTTTTAACTTCTGCCCTGCCCCAGACTTTGCCAGCTGTAATGCACTATGAATTAATATTTAAAGTGAATCCTGTCACTTTCTTATGACCAGCGTCCTCCTATTGCATTGTTGTGGAAAGGTGTGCAGTGCAGTCTCATTAGTGCATTTCAAGGATTAAAAATATAGCAGCGACTTTGAAAACACTGGTTTGAAACGCCCTCATTTTTTCGTATACCAGGAGCTTCAGGAAGTGGGAGCGGTCTGGATCTCTTTCAAACTCCGAGAGGCCCTGTTCTTGGCTCCTGCTTCCAATTCCTCTCCTTTCAAACCTCCCCCTCTTCCTGCAGGAGCTGCTCTTGATCTTTCCAGTGCCCACAATGGGCATTTGCCTAACCAAATACAGACCCTGCCCAGGATCATAAGAGTGGTGGTGCCAGGGCAGGCCTCACCGAGGGTTCGGGACTGCACAGAGTCTTGGCAGAAAGCCCCTTCCTACTGGGCAGGATGACTGGAATCTTCCCTGCCCAGGCTTCCTACCTGGCTGAGGCCGCTGAGTCCCTCCAAGGCTCCTCCTTTCCCTCCTCCTCCTCCTTCTTAGGATCTGGGCAGATCCTGAAGTCACCTCTGCCTGCTCTCCCAGAGGCCTGGCCTTCTCAGGCTCCTGGCAGCCTGGCGCTGAGCAGGTCTGACCCCTGACCTCAGCGAGCCCTCCCCTTCCAGGGCTCTGGGCCGTGAGAATCAGCCCAGGTGCATCCCAGGGCCCCGTCACCTGCGCCCAGCTGCCCCACGCTCCTGGGCTGCACCTGAGGCTTGGGGAGAAAGTGGAGCTGAGACGTGGCTTACTCACCCCAAGGCTCATCCACCCATCACAGATTCCCAGTCTGAATGGGTGTCTCCAGGAGGATTCCAGAAATCTGTGTTTTTAACAGGTGTACCAGCAATTCTCACAATTTGACAAGTTGGGCAATGGTGAAGGAAAATTCTGGGAAGGAGCCTTGAACCCTGGAATCCTGGGGGCTGGCCCAGGCTGCTAGCTAGGCAGAGAAGTGTTAGGAGAGGAGGGTAGTGGGGACTAGCTGGTGGACAATCAGCCAGCCAGGCTACAGCCTGTTTGGTTTCCCTGAGTCTTAGACCTACTTGCAATTATACACTTATTGATTTGTTTACTTTATTGCTGTGCCCTCTACTAGAATGTCAGCCCCGGGAGGCTGGAACTGTGTCTAACTTGTTTGTTGCTATATCCCAGGAGTAGTACAGTGCCTGGCACATAATAGGTGTTCAATAAATACTTGTGGAATAAGTGAATGAATAAAATAATAGATGTGTGAGAGGATGGACAGACAGACAGGCAGGTAGATAGAGGGATGAATGAGTGAATGGAGGGGTGGAAGGTGGATGGAGGGATGGATGGAGGGATGGATGAATGGATGGGTGGATGGGTGGATGGATGGATGGGTGGATGGGTGTATGAAGGGATGAGTGGATAGAGGGATGGATGGGTGGATGGATGGATGAGTGGATAAAGGAATGAAAGAGTGGAAGGGGAGACAGATGGGTGGATGGAGGGGTGGAGGGATAGATAGAGGGGAGATGGGTGGGTGGATGGGTGGCTAGAGGGATGGATGGGTGGACGGAGGGATGGATAGGGGGATGGGTGGATGAGTGAATAGAGAGATGAGTGGATGGAGGGATGTATGGGTGGATGGATGGATGGATGGGTGGATGGAGGGATGGATAGGTGAATGGATGGTGGAGGGGTGGATGGATGGATGAGTGGATAGAGGGAGGGATGGGTGGATGGGTGGATAGAGAGATGAATGGGTGGATGGAGGGATGGATGGGTGGATGGAGGGATGGATGGGTGGATGGAGGGATGGATAGGTGAATGGAGGGGATGAATAGGTGAATGGAGGGTTGGAAGGGTGGATGGATGGATGAGTGGATAGAGGGAGGGATGGGTGGATGGGTGGATAGAGAGATGAATGGGTGGATGGAGGGATGGATGGGTGGATGGAGGGATGGATAGGTGAATGGAGGGGATGGATAGGTGAATGGAGGGTTGGAAGGGTGGATGGATGGATGAGTGGATAGAGGGAGGGATGGGTGGATGGGTGGATAGAGAGATGAATGGGTGGATGGAGGGATGGATGGGTGGATGGGTGGATAGAGAGATGAATGGGTGGATGGAGGGATGGATGGGTGGATGGAGGGATGGATGGGTGGATGGAGGGATGGATGGGTGAATGGAGGGGTGGAAGGGTAGATGGATGGATGAGTGGATAGAGGGATGGATGGGTGGATGGGTGGATCCTGAGGGGCCCTCGGAGCCTTGAGGCTGCCTCTACTCCCTCTGCCAACTTGGCCCAAGTCCCTCCAACTTCCCCAGCAGCCTGCCACTCCCCTTGTCCATTTCCAGACAAAGAAAATCTACTCAGAGAGAAAAGCTGCCCCCTGGGGTCATGCCAGAGAGTTCTGGAGGCCAAGACCCAGTGTCCTGAGCAGGTCTGGAAGCATCAGACCTCAAAGCTGAAGAGTGGCTGGGGGCCAGGGCTCATTTCAGCCACTGAGGCCCCAAGGAACCACCCTACCCCTGCCTTCCAGCCTCAAAGTTGGGGAGGGTCTGGAATCTTTCAAAAGTAAAAAAATGTACAAAGAATAAAATAACTCCTCACGTGGTCCCACCTCAGCGCTAACCTGGATTAATATTGTGCATGTTTGTATCCAGCTTTTTTCCTAGGCCTATGCTTTTTAAAATTACATCATTAATGTTTGAACACATTATCCTCTAAAAACATGACTAGTATTAATTGAATACCTACCCTATGCCAGGAGGTGTTTTATGCATTTTATATAAATTATCTCTTGTCATCCTCACAACCACTCTGTGATATAGGTATTATTAGTTCCATTCTACAGAACAGGAGACTGAGGTTGGGAGAAATGAAGTGACTTGCCTTGGGGCCAGGATCAGAACTCAAGCAGTCTGCCTTCAGAACTCACGCTCTTAACCACTGTGCTGGAAAAAAAAATTAGGATATTATAGGTAAAGCTAAAGTATCTTTTACCTCCCAGCTCTGACTCTTGTCCTCTGTATCCCCTCCCCAGAAATGGGCGCCAAGGGTGGGGCTGAGGGGGTAACCCACCCTGGTTGCAGGTAATAAGGGGCTGGGCTGTCGGTAGAAAAATTTACCACAATCATAAAACTGACAAAAGCCAGTCTGCTTTTTCTTATTACCATGCACTGGCTGTTCTAACCAATGTCAGGGATCAAATATTTCACCCTGAGAAAGTATTCTGTTTGTCTAAAATCTAAACCATTGCTGCCTTACTATTAAGTTTTACTAATAAGCTTCAAATTAGTACATTTAAAAATTCGATACATAATATTTGGGCGTATGTATGGGGTACATATATTTTGTTAAGTGCATAGAATGTGTAATTATCAAGCCAGGGTATTTAGGGTACCCATCGCCTGGAGTATTTATCATTTCTGTGTGTTGAGAACAGTTCAAGTCCTCATTTCTAGCTATTTTGAAATACACAATACTTTGCTGTTAACTATTGTTGCCCCACTCTGCTATCGAACAGTAGAACTTATTCCTTCTATTGGACTGTAGGTCAGTATCTCACCAACCTCTCTTTACCTCTCCGACTCACACATCCTTCCCAGTCTCAGATAACCATCATTCCACTCTCTACCTCCACGAGGTCAACCTTTTTTTTTTTTTTTTTTTGACTCCCAGACTGGAGTGCAGTGGCGCCATCTCGGCTCACTGCAAGCTCCGCCTCCCGGGTTCACACCATTCTCCTGCCTCAGCCTCCTGAGTAGCTGGGACTACAGGTGCCTGCCGCCGCGCCTGGCTAATTTTTTGTATTTTTATTAGAGACGGGGTTTCACCGTGGTCTCGATCTCCTGACCTTGTGATCCACCCGCCTCGGCCTCCCAAAGTGCTGGGATTACAGGCGTGAGCCACTGCGCCTGGCCTAGTTATTCTTTAATGAACACAGTACATTATTCTACATGGAAGTGAATTCAGAGAGCCCCCTGGTTATACACAGGCAGACTCAACATGCGATTATTTCAAAAGTTGTAAAGTTCAGAACCGTTTGGAATCGTTCAAAGTCACTGAGGGCCCAATCTGTGTCTTCAACCTCTAGAATAATGTATCTTCCTTTGTTTAAACAACAGTGATTATAGACACAACGAAGTAGCACTTGAGTTAATTCTGTCATTCTTTGCCACCACTGGGAATGCTGTTTAACATTTATTTGTGATTAAAATTTAAAATGGTGAAATAGGGTACAACCTGTGAGTTTGTTTTTTTTTAACTTTCAACAAACTCCAAATAAATTTTTGGGGTTTTTTGTTAGGCACAAATTTATAGTTTACACAAAATCTATTTTACTGAATTTGAGTATAACTTTAACATAGAAATGTATTATTTTTAAATAATTGGTTTTAAAACCAAGGAACAGGACACTGTAAAAAGAGTACTTATTGTTGGAGGATTATTACTGAAAACAATTTTGTCTTAGAGAGGAGGGGAGTGTTAAAAAATGATCCTCTCTAGGTGTCCTCCAATGTCACTGCTTCCCAGAGGTAATCTATGCTGTAAGTTTCCTGTGTATCTTTCCAAGCTTGCTTTCTACTGACACATATGAATATATGCACCAGCATCGTATAAGATAGCATCATTTTGTAGATGGACAAATGTTCAAGTATATCTACATATTATCACCTTTTAACCTTATTCTCCCACCTCCTTTTCTCACCCCACAGGATGTGTTTGAGATCGGGTCACGTGGATGCTTACAGCTCGAGCTCTTTCTTTTAACTTGCAATATTCATGATAGAGACCACATTTTACTTATTTGCTCCTGGGTGGGCACTCAGGCTATTTCCGGTTCTTCACTGTTACAATGTGTCCCTGAGGTAGGGTTTCTCTACACATGGAAAGGTCAGAGGCAGACATAGTTCTCAGCTTAATAGAGCCCTTCGGGCGCCCTCCTGAAGAGGCCAGCCCAGCCTGCAGCTTCTCTCACTCCAGGGTTATTTTCACCCCTGTCCTTTTCCACGATGGCCCAGGGCCAGGGCAGGCCCAGGATGCCTTTCTCAACTCTGGTGGCACCTCCGGCAGATCCTGTGACCCTCACATGTGGCTGTCACTAACCCTATGCCATGAGCCCTGGAATCTGTGCTATTTAGGTAATTATGCATGCATGTGCGCGCGCGCGCACACACACACACACACACACACACACACACACACACACACACAGACACATTGCATCCCTTGTTCTCTCCATGCCAATGGGAGAATTCCAGGCCTGATCATATTACCCTGCTCTGTATTCCCTGGGCTGGCAACTGGAGCTGGGGATACCGGGGCTATTCCCACTGTCTGTCTTCACCGGTAGTTTTTCCTCTTCCCAAAAGCATTCCCTTGGCCATTGCCCCAGCCTGGGAGGTGTGCCAGGCATGGCTGTTTCTCCTCTTCCTTTTAAATAAGTGTCTATCTCCCCAACTAGCCTGTGATATCCTTGAGGGTAGGGACAGCATCTTGCTCACCGAGTCCCCAGAACTTGGCACAGAGGAGGTTCTGGGTCATTGGAGAATTGTAATTGATCAATGAAACACAGCTGTTCTCTGTGAGGTCCTTATTCTGTTGGGCATGATACTTTTTGTGTATTTTCTCATTTAATTCTTACATGGCCTTATGAGTAGAAGGCTTTATATGCTGTTACAGTTCTCACGAGGTAGTAAAATAGTCCTTATTTTGTGAGAAAACCAAGGCTCAGAGAGCTTATGAATTTTGCTCAAGGTCACACAGCAAGTACCTCTGTGGACAGGATTTGAACTAGAGTGTGCCTAACCTTCGCTGGTGACTAGGTGAAGTTTGGGAGTTCAGAGGTAAGACGGGCATCATTTTAAACCCCAATTCCTCAGCCCTAATTGAAACACTTAGACCACCACCAACTCTGGTCAGGATGATGGTGAATGCCTCTTAGCTGGTCTACTGCCTGTTCTTGTACCCCCACTGAAGTTCCTCACAGCAGCCAACATGGTCTTTCTGTAGTGTCAGTCTGAATCTGTCTCCCCTTGCTCAAATTCCATCCATGGCTCCCTATTGCCCATCCTCCTAAAGACGGCCGATGACCCTCTTTGACCCAGACCTGCTTTTGTCTCCAGGCTCATTTCCCCTCACCAGCCCCTTCCAGCCTCCGTGGTCCAGCCACACCCAGCTGCCTTCAATTCTGTACTTATATTTCCCACTCCCTCACTTCAGGGACTTTGCACATGCTGTTCCCTCTGCCTAGAGCACTCTTCCTTCCTTCCCTTTGCTGACTCAACCTTCAGATATCAGCTTAGAGACCATGCCCTCTAAGAGGCCCTTTCCTATCTCCCCTAGACTGATGTGGTACTCCGGTACCTCAAGCACAGCACTGATCACATTCTATGGTAATACCCTGCTGTAGATAGGGGCTGCTAAAAGCCATACAGAGGGCCGGGCACAGTGGCTCATGCCTGTAATCCCAGCGCTTTGGGAGGCCGAGGCAGGCAGATCACAAGGTCAAGAGATCGAGACCATCCTGGCCAATATGGTGAAACCCCGTCTCTACTAAAAATACAAAAATTAGCTGGGCGTGGTGGCCCACGCCTGTAGTCCCAGCTACTGGGGAGGCTGAGGCAGCAGAATTGCTTGAACCCAGGAGGCAGAGGTTGCAGGCAGAGGTACCGCTGCACTCCAGCCTGGTGACAGAGCGAGACTCTTTCTCAAAAATAAAAATAAAATAAAATAAAAGCCATACAGAGATATTCATGATCATGGGCCATGGCCCATAGTAGGCATTCAGCTAATATTTAGTGAATGACTAAGTAAAAAATTAAACTCTTGGGCATGAGCCCAGGAAAGTGAAACTGGGTGAGCTTGGGTAGCTTAGTTCAATCCTTTCCATCTCGCCTATCCCTGCCCCCTAACTCCTAGAAATGCCACTGCAAGCCCATTCTCTTAGGCCCCAGTGACCCAAGTGGCCCCTCCTTCCTCCTCCTCTTCCTGGCTCACAGCCTCCAGCATTTTACTGCCTCTCCCTACCCCTGACTACTGCTTGGTTTCTCACCAAAAGGAGGGTCTGGTTCTTGCTATCAAGGTGTAACCTTGATCTGAGGTTCAACATCACCTGACTATCCACCATGGGGATCGCTCTGGTCTCAGCTGAGGGAGATGATAGCTCTAGATCTAGATTACGGATGGGGAAGCCAGGGCTCAGAGAGCTTAAGCGTTTTGCCCAAGGTCACACAGCAGGATCCTCCATGGCCACGATTGGAACTGGGGTGTTCTCCAACAGTGATGTACACACCGGCCACATGGCGGTCTTGCTCACAGGCAGGGTCTGACTCAGTGAGTCTGGGGCAGGGCCTGAGCTCTGCATTTCTAGCCAATTCCCAGGTGATGCCAACGCTGTGAGTCCATGGCTCCTGCTTCAGGAGCAAGGCACGAACTAAGTGCTTTTCAAATGTAGCAACAAAGCCCCCTTTTTCAAACGCAGTCATGCCCTATGTGTCTGAGGAATGCCAATTATTCTGATTTAAAATCCCTGGTAGGCTGCAGCGAGCCCACACTCCAGCCTGGGCAGCACAGCAAAACTCTGTCTAGAAAAAAAAAAAAAAAAAGATACCTTCTTTAAAAGAAGAAGGTAATCTTCTTTAAAAGTCTGTGTAATGAAAAGTAACTCCCTAAAATCAACACACATTTATTGAGAACTTACTATGTCCCAGACCAGCCAGGCAGGCACATGTCTGTGACCTCTGACTTAGTTTCCCAGGACTGTCCTAATGCATTGCCACAAACATTGTGGATTAAAACAACAGACACTATTTCTCTAAGAGTTTGGAGGCCAGAAGTCCTCAACCAAGGTGCTAGCAAGGCCAGGCTCCCTGCAAAGGCTCATGGGAGAATCCATCCCATGCCTTTCCTAGCTTCTGGTGGTTGCCAGCAAGCCTTGGAGTTCCTTCGCTTGTAAATGCATCAGTTCAATCTCTGATTACATTTTCACATTCTGTTCTTCTCTGTGTCCTACATTTCCTTCTCCTTTCTTATAAGGATACCAGTCATAGGATTTAGGGGCTACCCTTAGTCCAGATAATCTCATCCCAAATCCCTGACTTAATCACATCTGCGAAGACCCTGTTTTCAAATAAGGTCACATTCGCAGGCACCAGGCATTAGATGCATCTATTTTGAGGACACTGTTCAACCCATTTACAGCCTCTCTCAGCAGGAGTTGGGGCTAGGAAATAGAATTAAAAACTTCCAACTCAGCCAGGTGTGGTGGCTCACGCCTATAATCCCAGCACTTTGGGAGGCCAAGGGTAGCGGATCACCTGAGGTCGGGAGTTCAAGACCAGCCTGACCAACATGGAAAAACCGCATCTCTACTAAAAATACAAAATTAGCTGGGCGTGGTGGTGCATGCCTGTAATCCCAGCTACTTTGGAGGCTGAGGCAGGAGAATCGCTTGAAGCCGGGAGGCGGAGGTTGCAGTGAGCTGAGATCGCGCCACTGCACCCCAGCCTGGGCAACAAGAGCAGAACTCTGTCTCAAAAACAAAAAACAAAAACTTCCAACTCTATTCTGAAGCCTACTGACTTGGTGACGGTCTCAGGTGACCCCCAGCTTCACCAGCAGACCCCAACAGTAGTGGGTCCGGCTCACACCAGCCTTCCCTCTGTACTCCCCACCCCTCAGTGCCGATTACATCATCTCATTTCCTGGCAGTTTCCTACAGAATCAAATATCACTGACAGGGCTGCAGACTCCTGGATAGTAGAGGCTGGGACCTTGGAAAGACTTGGTTTCCAACTTTGAACTTCTCTGTGGTCCAAGACCAGGTCAAGAAGAGCTGGACTGCCCCCCGAGGGTCCAGCTGCATGCTGAGCAGGTGGTTCTGAGGCTGGGGTGGTGGTTGGGAGACTCAGCATTCCTTGCTACCTGGGGGGTATCAAAGATTTGCACACCTCCAGCGTCAGCATCAGCATCAGCAGTCAGGATGCAGAGACTGGTCACTGCTCAACCTCCCCCGCTGCCCCCCATAACAAACCTGAGAAAATCCCTTCTTCATTTTCTGGCATTGGGCTGGACCACTGCTGGCTAATTCGAGCACTGGGAGATAAGGACCCTAAGGAAGCACCCCTTGTCCATCTGCCTCCTTTTGCTTTATTCTTTCGTGCTAATTACCCACTCCCTCCATGCGCCAGGCACCGGGAGAGATCCGATGGCAACCATAGGCTCCAGAAAGAGGACTGGTGATTTTCAGACCCAATCTTAGGCATGGATCCTCTTGAAATTCCAAGGAACTGTTTCCTCCTTGGAGTGTCCTGGTGCAGGGTCTCTCTAAAAATGGTGCCTGCAATGCCACCTGCCACCTGTGATGCCTGCTTGACTTGATTTCATAGGGGACACCAGCTGTTGTCCATCTTCCCACATGGGAAAATTATACAGAAAAGTCAAGCTGACTTTCCTGATAAACCTCTGTGGTGGACCTAGGCCAAATCCACTCACAAATTGTTTAGGACTTGTGGTTGGTGAAGGGCTGAGAGTTCAGGGCACAGACATTTGTCCTTTGGACTCTGCCACATCCCTCTCCAGAGCTGGTAGAGGCAGGGGCTGGGTTTCAGGTATCATCCTTCCCCCGGCTGCCTCCAGGATATGAAGAAGAAGGGACCCTCTTCCACAGCATGGCCATGCCCAACTCTGAAAGTAGCTCTTACATCTTTCTGGCCAAAGTTTTCAGAACTACTTTTAAGAGACTTGTGGGGAGGGAGAGTGGTCAGGAAGCTGCAGCCCAAACCCACTTACCCAGAAACTTCCCAGCTCACCTCCTGTGCCAGATCATCTGCCAAGGATGGTCTGCAGCCACCTGCACCACAATCACCCAAGGACCGGGTGAAATGCAGATTCCAAGGCCCCACCCAGATCTTCTGAATCAGACTCACCAGCCTGTGACGTGTGCAGCTGCTGTTGCTGTCCTGAATTTCTTACTAGTTTTTGAACAACGAGCCTCACATTTTCATTTTGCATAGGGCCCTGCAAATTAGGTAGCCCGTCCTAATTAGAATCTCTGGAAGTGGCGATCAGAAAGCTCCTTATTTATTTATTTACTTTAAACTAGGCCGCTGGGTGAATCTGATGCATGCTAAAATTTAAGAGCTACTGCTCTGGGGAACCTACAGTAGGCAAAAAAAAGGAGGTTTTAAATTCTCCCATTGAAAAAGGTAACATAAATTGAACACCGTTTTTTGTTTGTTTGTTTGTTTTTCAAAACTTCCAGCAGCTTCCTTTTGCCCACCTGTCCCTGGTTACTCAACTCCCTGGTCCGTAACAGCGACAGTGATCATATATATATTATATATTCTCTTCCATATAAAGGAATCAGCCTCAAAATGCCCAAGTACTTCATGCTCCACTTATTTGAAGAGAGGGAAGGTAGAGGAGGAGGAGGAAGGGCAGGAGGGAGAGGAGGGAGAGAGGGAAGGAGAGAAAGGGGAGGAGGAGGGGTAGAGGAACCACAGCAGAGTTCTAGTGACAAGCCTTGTGTCCTTTACTTAGGTTCTGTATGTTCACTTGTTTTTTTAATTTTAATTTAAAACTTTTACTTATTTATTTTTTGAGACGGGGTCTCACTGTGTTGCCCAGGCTGTAGTGCAGTGGCATGACCTCAGCTCACTGCAACCTCCACCTCCTGGGCTCAAGAGATCCTCCTACCTCAGCCCCCCGAGTAGCTGGTACCGCAAGCACGTGTCACCATGCCTGGCTAATTTTTATATTTTTTTTGTAGAGACAGGGTTTTGCCATGTTGCCCAGGCTGGTCTTGAACTCCTGAATTTAAGCAATCCAGTTGCCTTGTGATATGGTTTGGCTGTGTCCCTACCCAAATCTCATTTTGAACTGTAATTCCCATAATCCCCACGTGTCATGGGAGGGACCAGGTGGGAAGAAATTGAATCATGGGGGCGGTTATCCCCATGCTGCTGTTCTCATGATAGTGAGTGAGTTCTCATGAGGTCTGATGGTTTTATAAGGGGCTTTTCACCCTTTGCCTGGAGCTTCTTCTTCCTGCTGCCCTGCAAAGAAGGACGTGTTTGCTTGCCCTGCTGCCATTATTGTAAGTTTCCTGAGGCCTCCCCAGCCATGCAGAACTGTGAGTCAATTAAATCTCTTTCCTTTGTAAATTACACAGTCTCTGTCAGTTCTTTATAGCAGCATGAGAATGGCCTCGTACACCTTGGTTTTCCAAAGTGCTGGGATTATAAGTGTGAGCCACCATGCCCAGCCTGTACGTTCATTTATAATCACATTCTCTCCCCTCTCCAATCCTCCTTTCCTTATCTCCTTATCTAGCTCCTGACCACTTAAGGAAGGGATGGCAGATTCTAAGGCCATTCTTACACATTCCTGAATTGCTGTGAAGTCCCCGCTTGCTATGGGTTGAATTCTGTCCCCTCACCCCCAATTCGTATGTTGAAGTCCTCACCTCCGTACCTCAGACTGTGACCTTGTTTGGGAACAGGGTCACTGCAGATGTCATTAGTTAAGATGACATCACACTAAAGTATGGTGGACCCCAATCCCATATGATGAGTATCCTTATAAGAAGAACACCGTGTAAAGAGACAGACATGCATAGAGTGGGGAGGATGTGAATACACAGCGAGAAGGAACCCTACAAATTAGGGAACACCTGAGGCTGCAGAGGCAAAGAGGGAGGCTTGGAGAAGATTCTTCCTCATGGCCTTCTGAAGGCATCTGCCCTGCTGACACCTTGGATTTGAACTTCTGGCCTCCAGAAGTGTGAAAGAAGAAATTTCTGTTGTTGGAGCCACTTAGTTTGTGGTAGTTTGTTAGGCGAACCCTAGGAAATTAACACATCTCTTATCTAAGACAGTCAATATCTCACATCCCAACTGCAAAGTGGATTGTGACTGCCCAACACATTTCAGAGGTGGGACCACGGGCACCCGGAGATGCCAATCACATGTCTGGTGTCCCATAGCACTTCCAAGCTTGAGGAGGGGCTAGGCTTGGAGCATGTCTGGGCAGGAACAGCCTGGAATGGGTGGGGGCTGCCTCTCTTCTGCCTTTCTGCTTGGATGTATCCCCTATGTCCCCATGGGTGTAGACAACAGTGGGAACAAAGCATCCAGTAGCAAAGGCTCTAATTGGCATAAGCTAATTGTTCAGGTGAACTCCCTTGTGGCTGGCAGCCAGGCTCCCAGGAGGGGCCCTGAACCACAGTCACCCACTACAGGGGGTCTTGTGCATGGGAGGACATCTCCATTAGGCTGTCAGCCTGGTACTTCTTTGCCCATCAAAGTCACAGTGGAGAAAACCTGCTGAAGCATCGCTTTCAGGAGACAAAGCCATTGGGCAACAATTACCAAAATGATTCTATGGCTCGCTGGTTCCTCCTATTATTAGACAGTCTCAGAATTCTAGGAATGAGACTGGCCATCTAATTACGGGATGCCCATGTGCTGTCATTAATGAGTTTGTCACACCTTTTTCTGCCACTGTGAGAAAAGCAGTGTGACACTTATCATGGACATGGAGTGTCCTACCCTGGAAACCTTGAAGGACTTTGAGAGTGATGGCTTCAAAGAGGTGAAGCTCAGCAGCCACCCCTATGATGTGTACAAAGGCTGAGCACAGAGCATCAGCCGGCATCACCACAGCCACCTCTAGGATCTCACTGGGGAGTCCTACCATATCCAATGGCTTCTGATCTAGCCCCATGAGCCATCTTACTACGTTTATCTCTGGGTGTGAGTGACAACTGACCCTAAGTAGAATCTCCTCACATTAAGACCATGACTTCTAGAATTAAATGGACCCAGGTTCAAATCCTGGCTGTGCCACTTACTGAATGACCCTGAGAGTAACTTCACCTCTCTGAGCCTCAGGGTCTTCATCTGTAAAATGGGAATTATAGGGGGGATTGCCTCATCTCTTCAAAGATACTAATGCAGTTGAACCTAGAGGACGTTATGGTAAGTGAAATAAGCCAGGCACAGAAAGACAGATACCCCATGATCTCATTTGTATGTGGAATCTAAAAGAAAGTAGAATACACAGCGATAGAGAAAAAAAAAAAAACCAGTGATTACCAGGGGTGAAATGGGTAGGAAGTAGGGAGATGTCGGTCAAAGGACACAAAGGGATAGATATGTGGGATGAAGTCTAGAGATCTAATGAACAACATGCTGATTATGGTGTATAGTATTGTATTGTACTGTATTGTATTTGGGATTTTTGCTTAAATAATAAATTTTAGGTGTTCTTACCACAGGAATAAAAAGGGTAACTGTGTGAGATGATGGATGTGTTTATCTGCTTGACTATCATAACTATTTCAGTCTCTCTGTATCAAAACATCATGCTGTACACTTTATTATTATTACCATTGAGACAGGTTCTCACTCTGTTGCCTAGGTTGGAGTGCAATGGTGCAATCACAGCTCACTGCAGCCTTGATATTTTGGGCTAAAGAGATCTTCCCACCTTAGCCTCCCAAGTAGCTGGAAATACAGGTGCACGTCACTATGCCTGGCTAAATTTTTACTTTTGTAGAGATGGGATCTCACTATGTTGCCCAGTTTGGTCTTGAACTCTTCGGCTCAAGCAATCCTCTTGCCTCGGCCTCCCAAGGTGCTGGGATTACAGGTTTGAGCTACTGAATCTGGCTGTACATTTCAAATATATGGAATAAACTTTTTGGAAAAAATGCTAATATATATATAGACGGCTTAGCATAGTACCAGAAACACAGGAAATGTCCACGCAATGGTGGTGGTTTTTTTAAAAATCAATTCACAGAAAATTTAGAGCATTTTCTTGCTTTTCCATAGAGAGGCTTTCGAACCAGAGCATCCATGTTGCCCTTGGTTTCCAAAATCCAAGATCACTCAAATGTTAACGTGAACAACTGCATGATTCCAATTTTAGCCCTAAGACCAGGAGGTCTGACCCTGGGCCTGCAGAGGTCTGCAAACATCCTCTGCAAGATGTGAGAAACAATTCAGGGTACATGTGTGTTTTTCTGCAGAGAGAGGCTTTCACTGTTACCAGATTCTCAAAGGGATTCTCCGTCCACAAAGGGATCAGCTTGTGAGGATGATCTGAGCAGGCTGCTTATGTCCAGGAGCCAGGAGAAGGGACCCACTCTTTACTGACCCTCCTAAGTGCCAGGCTGACATACACTATCCTCATACTAACAACAATCAGACAATGTAGGCATCATTATTCCCATTTTCTAGATGAGGAAACTGAGGCTTGGAGAGCTCAAATTAGGAGACAGACACTGAGCTCTACCACTTACCCTACAGCTGGTACAGGGCTGGGATTTCAGCTTGTGTCTATGTGATCCCAAGCTGGGTCCTGTCCTTGGTGCCATGCAGCCTCTGGGGAATGGAGGTGATCTAGCCGGGAAATGCATGCCCTGTCTTCTGTCAGAGCCCTCAGGAGACCAGGCTTTGAAGTATCAGAGACCATGAGACAATCCCTGTCTAAATCTATGAGTAACTACTCTCAAGTACACAGAATGTTCCACCCAAACTCTGATATCCCTTCCTGGGGAGAGTCTCCGCCTCTCCTCCAAGAAGAGTCCATTTCTCTCTCCTCCACGTTCCTCTGGTACGTGGCTTACACCCATCTTGGTTCCTCTCTCATGGTCTGGCTGTGTGCTATGTCAGAGGCCACGGAGTGGTTAAAAACCTGGGTCTTGGAGGCAGGTGGAGTTCTGGCTCTGCCACTTATCAGCTATGCGACCTTGAATTATTCTCTTAACCCCTCTGAGCCTCACTTTCTACACTTACGAAATGAAGCTAATAGGACCTACCTCACATGATAGGGTATGATATTTTTCTCTTGTACTCTCTTCTATCAGGGGCATCCTCTCTTCATTCTCCATCTATGTCCTATTCTCCTATTAGTTAGAACTTAATAAATGGCAGCAGTGATCTCAGCTATTGTCACTGTGTTATTATTAGCTGACTGCACATTTACATCCACCACTTCCCCCAGACCCTAAGCTCCCGGAAGGCAGTGATTTTTCATTTCCATATCTCTAGCACCTGCCATAGTTGCTGGAGCATAATATGTCCTTAGGAAATGTTTGTTGCTGAATAAGAAATTCAAAAAATTCCCACTTACACAATTGATAATATACATGTAACATTCAGAGCTCCAAATCTGCTCCATAAAAGTACAAGTTCCAGGAAGGTTCACAGACTTTTGCTTTGTTTTGTTTTGTTTTTGACAGGGTCTTACTCTGTCACCCAGGCTGGAGTGCGGTGGCACCATCATAGCTCACTACAACCTCAACCTCAACCTCTTGGCTCAAACAATCCTCCAGCCTCAGCCCCGAGTAGCTGGGACTATAGGCACATGCCACCATACCTGGCTAAATTTTATATATTTTGTAGAGATGAGATTTTGAGACCATGTTGCCCAGGCTGGTCTTGAACTCCTGGGCTCAAGTGATCTACTCTCCTGGGTCTCCCAAAATTCTGGGATTAGGTGTGAGCCACTGTGCCCAGCCCAGAGACACTTTTGAGTGAAAGATCCTCTGTGGGTTACTGGGAGAGCTGGGGAAAATTAGGGCATGAACTTGACCTTAGGGCTACGTGCAATAGGGCCAACTGTTACTCCATGATGTGTGTTTTGATGGCACTTGTCCAGTTTATCAGGGACCAAAGGTCATGTGCCTTCCACCTTTCCAACCAATAACCTTTTCACCCATTTGTGTATCCATTCCAGCCTTCCAGTTACTTATGCAACCATCCCCTCATCCACTCATCCATCTATCCATGCATTCAAACAACCATCTCCATCCACCATCTATTCATACATTGATCCACTCATACACTCATCACAAATATCTTTATTGAACACTTTCTAGCTTCCAGGCACTGTGTTAGGCATTGTTGTGACCTAATGCTGAACGCCATATGAATTTCACCTTCAAGGAATTTATACTCCAGAGGGGAGACCATTGAGTAAATAGATCATCTCAATTCAATGATGCAGATTATGATAGGGATGAGTGCAAGAGGCTGTGGGAGGACACAGGACTTGGAGGCTCAGGGAAGACTGGCAGAGGTGCTGTCTATGCCCAGGGAGGAAAGACATGTAGGGGATGCTGCTGGGGAGGAGAGCTTTCCATGTGGAAGAACAGCAAGGGCATAGAGGATGTCTACTGATCTGGGGAAATTGCAAGTAGTTATATTTGGCTGAATTATGGGAGGTGAAGCTGGAAGGAATAGGGTTGGTTAGAGACTAGGGCCTGGTCACAAAGGGCCTTGGGTTGAGTTTGAATTTGGACTTTATCCCAAGGGATTGGGGAACCTTGGATTGATATCAAAGAGGCTTGAGTGAAGAGAGCAGGCTTTAGAAAGATCTCTCACACAAGAGATTTCTCTTGTAGGAAATAGATTATCTTTATGAACCAGGAACAGCGCCCGGGAAACAAGTCATCAAACTTGGGAATGACAGCAAAAGGCTTCTTCCTTCTGACATCGGTCTTGTCTCCTTTTCCAGGACCATTTTATGCCTGGCTGAAAATCTAGTGATGCTGGTGGGAGGGAAGTTAATGATTCAGACAGTTATTAATATTCTCCCTGAAGAAGCCTCCTTGAAGCTCGAATGGGAAAGGCAGACCCCCAAGGCCAGGCGAATTTCTGTAGTATGTAACTGTGGGCAATAATAGCCCCCATGACTATGCTTTGGCCAGTCAGTGGGGATGGGCTTGCATGCATCGTATCAGCTCCAGTCCTTCCCCTGGCTATAGTGGTGGCTGGGGGCTTATTTTCCAGATCAGCAGCCAGGTTAGGGGGCACATACTATAGGCAAGGGGCAGAGCACGGGACACGGATTTACTGCACACCTAGTATGTGCCATTAGATCCACTTGAGATATAAGAGAAATCAAACCAGGTGTCTGCTTTCCAGGAGTTCATAGTTATACTAAGTGTACAGGATCTATGCATCAAAAGACAGCTGTCAACTTTTTTTTTTTTTTTGAGATAGGGTCTGGTTCTGTTGCCCAGGCTGGAGTTCAGCAGCACTATCTCATCTCACTTGCAACCTCCACCTCCTAGGCTCAAGTGATCCTCCCATCTCAGCCTCCTGAATAGCTAGGACTACAGGCATATGCCACCATGCCTGGCAAACATTTTTTAAAAAACATTTTTTGTAGAGATTGGATTTCGCCATGTTGCCCAGGCTGGTCTCGAATGTATGACCTCAAGCAATCCTCCTGCCTCAGCCTCCCAAAGTGCTGGGATTTCAGTTGTGAGCCACTGTACCCAGTCAGTTGTCAATATTTTGAAATGCAGAGAAAGGGGAAGAACAAAGGAAGTTGAAGCACCAACATCTCATCTGAAATAGTGTGGAGTCAAAATATAACCCCTGTAGTGGATGTAAGAAGAAATGGAATCATAAAGGCATTTGTTAGAGTTTCCAAGGTAACCAAGGTAGAACTAAAAATAGTGATAAACCTATTTTGGGAGAACAGGGCAAGAAATATTAATAGATGAGGTTTAAGGTCTGTAAATCAATAAATACCATGTTTTAGCGTGATGCTTAGAGGTTTGGAGAAAACCACAGAGGAAACATCTAGAAAACTTAAGAATGGTAGCCCCTGGGAAGCAGAATAAAAGTAGGAAGAAGTGGGGGGAGAACTGCTTCCTGTTTTATGGGGTTCTCTCTCATTTGATTCTTTTTTCACCATGAGCATGTTGGTAGATAAAAAGAATTTTGAATGTTCAAATAGAAATAAGTCTTAACTAAATGGAATTGGTAGCATGAGGCAGACAGCACCATTTGATTTGTAGCAAGGGGTCTGTGGACACAACTCAGAGAAGCTGTGAACCTAGATGGGAAAAAAATTACATCTTTATTTTACATTAACCTCTAACTGAAATGTAGCACTTGCTTTCATCACGAATATAGACCAATAGCCACAGTAGTATTATCAGTACCTGTGACTTTATCACTAAAAGAAATCATAAGTATTTTCATATCACCTTACAGTTGTTACAAATATCTTGAAACGTTTATGTTCATTACTACTTCAAAATTATAGAATCTGTTAGACTCACAGCTAGCTCATTTGTTAGTTAATGTGTTAATAAAGAAACACACATGTTGGCTGGGCGCGGTGGCTCACGCCTGTAATCCCAGCACTTTGGGAAGCCAAGGTGGGTGGATCATCTGAGGTCAGGAGTTCAAGAGCAGCTTGGTTAACATGGTGAAACACTGTCTCTACTAAAAATACAAAAATTAGCCAGGTGTGGTGGCGTGCGCCTGTAGTCCCAGCTACTCAGGAGGCTGAGGCAGAAGAATCACTCCGGGAGGTAGAGCTTGCAGTGAGCTGGGATCGTGCCACTGCACTCCAGCCTGGGTGATAGAGTGAGACTCCGTCTCAAAAACAAAAACAAAAACAAAACAAAACAAAACCCCACACATGTTACCATATCACATTGGTTTCTTTAAAAGAAATACTTGGTAACTATATTTCAGTATAATTACTTCCTTTGCAATCCTATGTGTTATGTTTTATGCATTTAAAAACATTATTTGTTTTCAAAATAGCAAAGACATGGAATCAACCTAGATGCCCAGCAATGGGCTGGATAAAGAAAATATGGTTTGGGCCGGGAGCAGTGGCTCATGCCTGTAATCCCAGCACTTTGGGAGGCCAAGGCAGGAGGATCGCTTGAGCTCAGTTCGAGACCAGACTGGACAACATGGTGAAACCCCATCTCTCCAAAAAACACAGAAATTAGCTGGGCATGGTGGCTCAAGGACCTGTGGTCCCAGCTACTCAGGATACTGAAGCAGGAGGATTACTTGAGCCCAGGAGGCAGAGGTTGCAGTGAGCTGAGATGGCTCCATTGTACTCCAACCTGGACAACAGAATGAGACCTTGTCTCCACAAACAAACAAACAAACAAACAAAAAAACACAAAAAACAAAAGAAAAGAAAAGAAAAGAAAAGAAAAAATGTGGTACATATAAATCATGGAATATTACACAGGCATAGAAAAGAATGAAATCACCTTTTTTTTGCAGCAACATGGATGCAGCTGGAGGCCATTATCCTAAGCGAATTAATGCAGAAACAGAAAACCAAATACCACATGTTCTCACTTATAAGTGGGTGCTAAATATTGAGTACACATGGACACAAAGAGGGGAACAATAGACACCAAGACTTACTTGAGGGTGAAGGGTGGGAGGAGGGTGAGGTTCAGAAAACTACCTATTGAGTACTTATGTTCACTACTTGGTGACAAAGTCATGTGTACACCGAATCCCAGTGACACACAATTTTCCTGTGTAACAAACTTGCACATGTACCCCCTGAACCTAAAACAGAAGTTGGAAGAAAAAAAGAAAGAAAGAAAAACATTATTCTGAGAAAGAGTCTGTAGGTTTCACCAGACTACCAAGGAGCCTATGGAATAAAACAGGTTGAGAACCTGCATTAGAAAAAGGAGACTAGCTGTGAGGTTAAGGCACTGGACAAAGTCTTCATAGGCAGAGAAGCAGGATTCACATGTTGAGGGAAGCTGGGACCCAGAACGATGGAGAGACAGAGAAAGCTGATGAGCGAATGATGGTGATCGTGACACATCATCATTGATAATATGAATGAGGTTGATGGTAACAGTAACACGGCAGTTATTATTTACTGAGTGCTCACAACGTTTCAGACGCTGACTAAGCCCCTTGCAAACATGATCACGTTCACTTTCGACAATTACTGTACAAAGGTGTGAATGCTATTTCTCTTTTACAGCCTAGGAAACACAGCCCCGGATATGTCCAGGGTCTACTCTCGGGTCTCCTAGCTAGCAAGTCGTAGAGCTAGAATTCAAGCCATGGGCTGCCTGATTCCCCAGCTTGTGCCCTTACTCACTCATCCATTCTGCCAAGCGCAGGGAAGGTGTTATTCTCATTTAGCCAATGAAAGAACCAAGGCTCAGAACAAGTAAGGTGAAGCCAAGCCCAGGAGTTCAATATGCTTAGGAAAAGCAGCTGAGGTTTCTCCCTTGCTCAGCTGCTGCTGATTTCCTTCCTCATCTATGATGGCACCTCCAGGGCCTGGGAGGCTCAAGGAACCTTGTGCCAGTTCTCTGGGCATCACCATCAAAGCTCAAATCCTGCCTAGTCTTCCTTTAACACAACACATGGCTCAGATTCTTCCTTCCATTTTTTTTTTTTTTTTTAATATGGGTTCTCGTTCTGTCACCCAGGCTGGAGTGCAGTGGCATGATCACGGCTCACTGCAGCCTTGACCTCCTGGGGCTCAAGCAATCCTCCCACCTCAGCCTCCTGAATAGCTGGGACTACAGGAGCATGCCACAACACCAGGCTAATTTTTATTTTTTGTAAAGCCAGGGTTTCGCCATGTTGCCCAGCCTGGTCTCTAACTCCTGCATTCAAGTGATCCTCCTGCCTCAGCCTCCCAAAGTGCTGGGATTATAGGCATAAGCCACCACACCTGGCCCTTCCTTCCTGTTTTAGCCATTGAAGCCCTCCTGCTATCAGGACTAAATAACATCATAACCTCTTAATTCAGCTCCCCAATTCTAATCCATGCTCCCCATGAATGCGAGATGTGTCTGAACATGAGTTTCTCAAATTGGGGTCCCCTGGAGCTTCACAATACACTATGATCATGTTATAATTGCTTTAAGTTGTAGGATATTACCATCATCCTTTTCTGAATTAACTGATCACTATCTTATCATCGTGCATTGCCACATGATGCTGGTGTCTGTTCTGCATTTGTGTTAGTGATGACAACTGTGCTGAACTGTCTCACTTTAATTACTGCACAATGACAAGAAAATACCATGGGCATGATACAAAAATGATCTTCTTCGTGCCTGGTAAAGGCTCAAGAATGGAAAGCCACGCTGTAGGAACAGAAGGTTCACAGAAGTCTGAGAAGGGGAAAGTGGAAAATCAGGTCCTCACAGAGGCAGAGGAAAACCAAAAGAACTCTCTGGAATAAATACATTTTAAAAATGACATGTGCTGATCAAGCTCTTGAAAAAAGAACCGTCTGGGGTGTGTGTCCACCATTTAGATTGTGAGTGGCAGTTTTGTGTCAGCAAAACATCACAGTGTGTACCGCAGACATATTTTGAATTTGAATTTTATTGGTTTTGTAATTGTGATCATATTTAATTTGCAGATTTGTTTTGGTTTTATAGCAGTAGATGAGATATAAGTGAAGAACTTATATCTACTTTTATGCCAATGTACATTTAAAAAAACCTCATAATAGAAAGATTTTATGGCGACATTGGCAAAGGGGAGGTGTCTGTGAGAATAGGTACCTGCTGAAGGCATCCCATGTTAGCGGGGCATGGTGATGCGCGCCTGTAGTCCCAGCTACTTGGGAGGCTGAGGCAGGAGGATGGCTTGAGGCCAGGAAGTTGAGGTTGCAGTGAGCTGTGATCATGCCACTGCACTCCAGCCTCGGTAACCGAGCAAGACCCCGTCTCAATTAAAAAACAAACAAAACAAAACAAAACGGCCAGAGGCCACATGGTAGCTCATGCCTGTAATCCCAGCCCTTTGGGAAGCTGAGGTAGGTAGACTGAGCCCAGCAGTTTAAGACCAGCCTGGGCAACATGGGGAATCTCTGTCTGTACAAAAAATTAAAACATTTGCCAGGCATGGTGGAGCATGCCTATAGTCTCAGCCACTGGGGAGGCTGAGGTGGGAGGATCGCCTGAGCCCAGGGAGATTGAGGCTGCAGTGAGCCATGATCATGCCATTGCACTCACTCCAGCCTGGGTGACAGAGCAAGACTCTGTCTCAAAAAAATGTTTTTAGTTTTAAAAGAATTTTTTAAAAGCATCCCATGTTTGAAAGATGCTGACCCGCTTGCCACTTTGCAGATTACATTTACTGTTCAAATTATTGCCCATTTGGAGTTAATGCTTCACGTGCTTCACCTGTGGCCTCTGTAGCCTGCCAGGTTGGTGGACAGATCCTCTGCTTCAGTCAAATGGGTAGATAAAACATCCTTCGAGTCATCTGTGCAGTACTTTCACCTACAGTTAAGGATGGGGTGTGCCGAGCGCTCAAACTAGCACCTACAACATTGATCAGTGCCTGCTAAATGATAACCACTATTAATATGAGCACAGTTGCCTCTTCAAGAGACTGTGGAAAGAGATGTCACATCTGCTGGCATAAACCCCCCTCTCCCGATGTTCCTGTCTCTGCATCTTACAGCCTGATCATGAGAACAGAAGAAAATTAAGGTAAATGTGTTATCCTAAGTAGAGAAATACCTGGGAATGAGTTTTGGGAGGCTCCATCATGTTGTGAGAAAGAATATTCTGGATTAGGGAATACAAAGACTTAAGGGTAGGGCCCACTCTGTGTGCCCTTGGACAAGACACCTAGCCTCTCTGAGCCTCGAGCTCTGCTATGTTGAATAGGACAAAGGATCATTGTAGCCCTGCTCACTTCATGGGGCAGGCGGCAGGATCAATTAGGTCAGGGATGTGGAAGGTGGAAGTGACAGTGACCTGAGGGGCTGCCATTATTATTGCTAGAGTGACAGTGATGAGGCAGAGTTGGAGAGATGCTCAGAGAGCTGGCAAAGGAGGGAAAGGCAGAGAGAGAGAGAAGAGTAACTCTATTGCCTTTACTGTCTGTCCTTTCTCCAGAGCTAACCTAGGCACACACAGTTCCTATAAATTTTCCTCCCAGCTTCTTCTCTCAACTGGGTTCAGCTTACACAGACTCTTAGGGAGTCTTAGGCTGCCTTGGTGGCAGCTGAGGTCCCAGTAGAGAAGCTGGAATAGTTATCTTGGAGCCCCATAGGAAAAAGAGGGATGACACAGGCCAGGGGCATGGCTGCTCGGGGCATGGCTGCTCAGGGCGAAGAGTGCCCATGGCTGAGTTGTGCTCAGCTCAGACCACACTGGGCTCACTGAGGGCCTGCAGCTCAGCATTGACCCTTGGTTCATCCCAGAGACATGTGCCCCAGGAGAGCCCTTCTCTCATGTCTCAGTTCGTCTATGGAGGAGGAGATGGAATGAGATGCTCTTTTTAAAGGCACTCAGAATGTGAGCAACTTGATGGGAGTGGGTGGGGAATGTCTCATCCATTTCTGCAGTCTCAGAGCCCAGTAAGGCAGGATGAGAGTAAATGTTCAAGGCAGGATGAGAGTAAATGTTCAATGCATGTTGGGTGAAATAAATGAGTAGATGGAAAGATGGATAGGTGGATAGATGGATGGACAGAACAACAGATGGATGGGTGCATGAATGGGTGATGGATAAATGCATGAGAGGGTGGACAGATAGATAAAAGGACAGAGAGATGGATGGAGTGAAGGAAAGCTTTAATACAGTAGCTCTGAGACAACTCCCCTGAGAGCCCTCCTTGCAAGACTGACCCTTGGCTCACAACTGGGAAGTCGGATTTTGGGAGGGTTTCCAAAGATCCTAGAATTGATAAGAGTAGCTCACTATGGTTTATGTTAAACATTCATTTTTCTTCTGAGAGTCTGGAATTTTGGTATATTTTAGGCAGAGTGTGCCTACATGGCCCACCCCCACAAAAATCTTAGGCACAGAGTCTCTAATGAGCTTCCGTGGCAGAAAACATTTCACACGTCTTGTCACAACTTGTTGCTCCAGGAATTAAGTGTGTCCTCTGTGGCTCCACTTGAAGAGGATTGTTGGAAGCTTGCTCTTGGTTTCTCTGGGCTTTACCCCATGCATCTTTTCCCTTTGCAGATTTTACTTTGTATCTTGCACTGGAATAAATTCACGAGTACAACTGTATACTGAGTCCTGAGTCCTCTGAGAGAATCATCAAACCTGGGAGTGCTCTTGGGGACCCCAATTACAGACAGATGGATGGATGGATGGACAGATAAACTAATAAATGGATAAATTAAAGGTAGATAGATGAGTGATGTCTGATAAGCTATTGGTAAATGTATGGATGAGTAGATGAACAGGTGGATGGATAGACAGATGAATGACTAGGTGGATGGATGGACAGACAAATGACTAATGGGATGGGTAGATGTATGTATGTATGGATGGATGGAGGGTTGGCTGGATGGATAGATGGTTGGATGGATGGATAGATGAATGCATGAATGGATGGATGGTTGGCATGCATGCATGGGTGGATGGATGGATGCATGGACAAATTCCTGGATGCGTGGATGGATGGATGGATGGATGGATGGATGGATGGATGGATAGACTGATGGATTCATGGGTGGATAAATGGTTGAATGGATGGATGGGTGGATAGATGGTTCCATGGGTGAATAGATGGTTGGATGGATGGATAGATGGATGCATGCATGGATGGATGGTTGGCATGGATGGATGGATGGATGGATGGATGGATGGATGGATGCATAGATGGATGATTGGTTGGATGGATCGATAGATACATAGATAGATGGATGGTTTCATACATAAATGGATAGATGGATGGGTGGATGCATGAGTGGGTGGATGGTTGGTATGTGTGCAAGAATGGATGCATGAGTGGATGGATGGATGCATGAATAGACGCATGGGTGTTTGGATGATGTCTCTGTGTGTGTGTGTGTGTGTGTGTGTGTGTGTGTGTGTGTGTATGTGTGTGTGTGTGAAGGGTTAGAATGAGTGACCTAAATCTTTCAGATGCTCTAAAGGCCACAGATTTTAATGGCCACAAGAGTTCCTCAAAGGCTCAAGACTATTCATACCTAACTTCTTTGTCAGGAATGAGTCAGCACCTGGGGGATTTTTGCTTGGCGGGATCAGAATTTAATATGGTCACTGCTTATATATGCATATGGGTACCTGGAGGACTAACTATATGTATAGTAGTGCCCATGATGAATAGGAAGGTTGGTATGGGGCATAAGCTCAGAATGCAGGAGCAAAGAGCGTAGAAGAATGCATCTGGTTTCCCAAATCTGTAGGTATTACTGGCCAACAGCACTACTAGCTTCCCGAAGACTGAATTTGTTTTCTCTAGTTTGGGGTTTGACTCTGTAAAAATATTTGGTCTTTATTTGAGATCTTTTGTTTTCCCTTGCAAATTAAATGTCTCTTTATGATTCATTGTTCTGGAGGAGTCATGGTGAGCATTGCAAACCCATTTTTTCCTGCTTTTTTTTTTTTCTTGAATGATGAACTCTACTTTGATTTAAATATTTTTATAATAATTTTTCTTTTAATTGAAAAGTGATTTTTAAAATGCATTTGGCAGAGGGGGACAGGGGATGTGTAAAAGTTACAGTCTCATTTATTCCTAGTGAAGTGGAAGGGAAATGGAACCCAGGGGAGGAACAGGATAAAAAAAGAATACTGGAAACTAATAGAACCAAAGGAGGAAAGAAAGAATACAATGAATGTGAGTGGGCTTTGAATAGGCATCTTGTTTTGTACCTAAGCACTCGAGTTAGAAGAAATAGAGAAACGAAAAGTCGGAGCTGCTACCTGGCCAAAGACCAATTCTCTGTGACTCAGAGGCACTGCCACCATCTCCCTCTGAGCCCATGGGCCTCAGTTTCTACATCTGTCAATGGGATGAAGCCATCTTCATAGGGCTGCTGAGGGTCTCAGGAAATAATGAATGGGAAAATGCAAGCTGTATGGTGCTACATGTGGGGTGGGTGGGTGGCGTGAGTGGGGTGAAGAAAGTAGGGTGAGCTTCCAGACTCTCCTAGCTCTAAGAGTCCGTAAGTAATGAAAATACATGGATGTGTATCACACTCACAGATTTATACTCTCTCACACACAGTTACACATGCACCCACCTCTCACATGGATTCTCACACGTCTCACACAGCCACACCCTCTCACACACACATGCAGACTCATTATACACACCCTTCCACACGCATAGACACACCATTAAATACACCCTCACACAGATATCAACTCCTCACACACACACACTTTCACACATGCTTCACACATACACACCCCCTCACATGCACACTCTCAACATCGCTTCTCACACACACCGTTAAACACATCTTTGCATGAGAACCCTCACACACACACCCTCACACACACACTTCACATCCCCTTACACACACTCCATACACACACTCCCTCACAGGCACACTCTCAACATAGCTTCTCACACACACCCTTAATCACATCTTTGCATGCACAGAACCCTCACATGCACACACATCCTCACACACACACTTTACACACACACCTTTACACACACACCCTTACACACATTCCATCCACACACAGCTCACAGGCACACTCTCAATATAGCCTCTCACACATACCTTTAAACACATCTTTGCATGCACACAGCCCTCACACACACACCTTCACACACACACACACATCCCCTCACAGACACTTTATATACACACACATCCTCACACACACTCCATACACACCTTCATATCACAATCCCAATATAACTTCTCACACACACCCTTAAACACGTTTGCACGCACATAACACTCACACTCCCTCACATGCACACTCAACATATCTTCTCACACACACCCTCAGACACACTCCATACACACACACCCTTACATGCACACTCTCAAGATAGCTTCTTACACACACCCTTAAACACATCTTTGTATGCCCAGAACCCTCACACACACACACCCTCACACACACACCCTCACAGACACACTCCATACACACACACCCTTACACACACCAACACACTCTATACACACACTCACACACACACCGATACACTCCATACACACACCCTCACATGCACACTCTCAACATAGCTTCTCACATACACCCTTAAACACATCTTTGCTTGCACAGAACCCTCACACGCACACACATCCTCTCACCCACTCCATATACACACACACCCTCACATGCACACTCTCAACATAGCTTCTCACATACACTCTTAAACACATCTTTGCATGCACAGAACCCTCACACACACACGCACACACACACTCTACATATACACACGTAGGGTGCTACATGTAGGGTGGGCGGTGGGGGTGAGCTTCTAGACTCTCCTAGGTCAGTCTAAGAATCCTAAGTGATGAAAATACATAGATGTGTATCGCACTCACAGATTTACACTCTCACACACAGTTACACGTGCACACAACTCTCACATGCATTCTCACACATCTCACACACAGCCACACCCTCTCACACACATGCAGGCATTATACACACCCTTCCATACCCCATACCCATAGACACCATTAAATACACCCTCATGCAGACACCCCCAACTTCTCACACAAACACCTTCACACACGCTCCATACACACACCCCCTCATGTGCACATTCCCACACACACCCTTACACACATCTTTGCATGCACATAACCCTCACACACACGCATACCCTCATACATATACCCCATATACATACATCCCTCACATGCACTCTCAACATAGCGCTCACACATCCTTAAACACATGTTTGCACATACACAACCCCCACACACACACCTTCACACACGCACACACCCTCACACACTATATACACACACATCCTCATACGTAAAATGCTCAACATAGCCTCTCACACACACTCTTAAACACATCTTTGCATGCACACAGCCCTCACACACACACCTTCACACACAACCTCATACACGTTCCCCAACAATCCGTCACATGCACACAAAGTCTCATACATAGACGACCCACAATCCTTGCATGTGTTCACTCTCACACATACCCTCACACATATGCACACAACCTCACACACACACGCCTCTCACACATATACATACAATCTCACACACACACCTCTCACACATGCACACAACCTCACACTCACGCCTCTCACACATATACACACCTCACACACACACGCCTCTCACACATATACACACAACCTCACACACACACCTCTCACACATGCACACAACCTCACACTCACGCCTCTCACACATATACACACCTCACACACACACCTCTCACACATATGCACACAACCTCACACACACACCTCTCATATACACACAACCTCACACACACACCTCTCACACATATGCACACAACCTCGCACACACACCTCTCATATACACACAACCTCACACACACAGCTCTCACACATATGCACACAACCTCACACACACACACCTCTCACACATATGCACACAACCTCACACACACACCTCTCATATACACACAACCTCACACACACAGCTCTCACACATATGCACACAACCTCACACACACACCTCTCACACATATGCACACAACCTCACACATACACAGCTCTCACACATATGCACACAACCTCACACACACAGCTCTCACACATATGCACACAACCTCACACACACACACCTCTCACACATATGCACACAACCTCACACACACACCTCTCATATACACACAACCTCACACACACACCTCTCACACATATGCACACAACCTCACACACACACACCTCTCACACATATGCACACAACCTCACACACACACCTCTCATATACACACAACCTCACACACACAGCTCTCACACATATGCACACAACCTCACACACACAGCTCTCACACATATGCACACAACCTCACACACACACAGCTCTCACACATATGCACACAACCTCACACACACACCTCTCACACATATGCACACAACCTCACACACACACACCTCTCACACATATGCACACACACTCATACTCCTCACAGCCACACAGTCACCCCCCACACAGCCTCACACACACCATGTCCTTCAAATGAGCTATTTTGAGGGGTTCAACCAAGCTATGGTGGAGATCAGAGTGTCTGCTCACTCTGCTACCAGGCTTCTGACCCATGGACGCCCAGAAACTGCTCCTTCTGGGCTTCCAATGACCGCATGAAACCAAATTTCAATGGACACCCACATGCGCTCACTCTCCTGACCCCTGGGTGATGTCTCCCTTTCTTCCCTATCCTTGGTATCTGATGACCCCAATCATGAACTTTGAGCTCCCCAAGCAAAGGGGCCTTTTCTGCCTTATTCATATGTGTATCCTCAGAGCCCGACAATCAAGAAATATTTGCTGAATGAGACGGAATGAGGGTGTGAGGCATGGAGAAAGAGATGATTTACCTAGGCCAGGGCTCGGGGCTCTGGGAGTGAGGTGCAGGGAGAGGATGTAAGGGTACCCTTCACAGCCAATTTCAAGGCTTCCCTCTCTGCCCAGCTCTTGGCTAAACCCTAGGCCCCTCCTGAACCAGATCCTTCTCCCCACATACATCCCATCCTTGCCTCCTCCCGAATGACCCAAAGTTCTGGTACTATTTGGAACCTGCCTCCAGCAGCCATTTCTGACTCACCTCTTAGGGCTTCCCAGGTCCCTCTGGAGTTCGGTGGGAAGGGACCTAGCTTCACTGGGAACCCAGGCCTTCTGTGATCCAACCCAGCCTCAATACACCCACACCACCATCTTCATTGCCCCAGTAGTTACTACTTGCAGGAACTGGGCTATCCTCCCAACCATCTCGAAGGAAGGCCCTGGTGGCAGCCACATCCTAGAGTTAGGGGAACAGAGGCTCTAAGAGCAAGTCTTTGGCTCAAGGTCAACAACGGGCAAGTGGTGATTCTGGGATTTGAACTCAGGCCCCCAACTCTTCCTGGCCAAGTTTCCTCAACTTCCCACACTGGGTCTGGCACCCCCTTCTGGGCTTCCCCATCCAAGCAATGTTCCTTCCTTGCTATCCTCATCTGTCCCCTCACCTGTCTCCCCCACTGATCCAGAAACTACTCAGGGGCAGTGGTGTGGACAACAGTTATGTCTTTGCTAGGCTAGGGCAATGCCCCAGCTGGGTATTGCCTTAGGTAGGGAAGCTGGCTTGCTTGGGAGATGATGACACCTCCCCCACCTCCCCAACTGAGGACAGCCTAAGTCAATGACTGATTGACACAGGCATACAAAAAACTGGCCCCCTTTTGTTTTCTGTGTCTACCACTTCATCATGAGGGCCTAGACCAATGCCTGGCACATAGCAGGAGCATAGTGAATGTTTGCTGAATGAATAAATGAATGTCTCTTCTTCCCCTCACCTAGACATCTGCATTTCTCAATTACTATCCAGGTCTTCTCTAAATCTTCAAGGGCATCCTCTCCTGACCTGCCAGGTATCCTCACCTGCCAGGTATCCTCACCTGCCAGGTTCACCCCGGCGGGCCTTGACTGCATAGCAAAGTGCTTTGTCAGCTGTCTGTACACCCCAGGAATTCAGCTGCATATGGGGGTGAGAGGGAGTCCAAGCTGAGGGAGGTGGTGAGACTCCCACCCTAGCTCAACCTGGAACACCCTGCTTTGATCAGTTTCCACAAGATTTTGTTTAGACAAAAATGCTCTCCACCTGCAAAGGCTGAGAAGCCCTTTGACATGTTGTGTTTTCCTTCTGTCCCACCCACTCCCTTGATGGGAAGCACACCCTCCCTCATGCTGCCTCATCCGGATTTTGTAGAAAATTGCTTCTGTCTCATCTAGACTGGAACTGCTCAAGGAGGGCTGCAGCCTAGAGGGTGAAAGTGTGCACTCTGGAGTCACAAAGACCTTGGGGAAGTTATTTCACCCCTCCTAGCCTCCGTTTCTGTAGCAGTAAAATGGGAAAGTAATAGAACTAGTAAATGAGCACTGGGCAAGAGTTCAACAAGGTTAATTATCTCAGGCCAGGTTCGGTAGCTCACGCCTGTAATCTCAGCACTTTGGGAGGCCAAGACGGGACAATCACTTGAGCCTAGGAGTTAGAGACCAGCCTGGGCAACATAGCGAAACCCCACCTCTACAAAAAATACAAAAATTAGCTGGGCATTGTGGTGTGCACCTGTAATCCCAACTACTCAGGAGGCTGAGGTGGGAGGATCACTTGAGGCTGTCATATTGAGGCTACAGTGAGCTGTGATCGCACCACTGCACGCCAGCCTGGGCAACAGCACAAGAACCTGTCTCAAAAAAACAACAAAACAAAACCAAACAGAAAACAGAAGATGAAACACAAAACAAAAATAATGAATCATCTCATGTGCTAAACACAGCGCCTGGCTCATGGCAAATAACAAATGGTACCTTCTAGTATTTGTTAAATTATGCAAGCAAGTGCCTTGGGCATGCCTAGCAATTAATTATCAAAATTATCATACTTTCCTTTGGCAAAGGAAGTTAAACCATGGATGTATGTGAAGCTCATTTTGCTCTGGTGTGGTTACTTCCCAGAGGCCTAAGGGGGTATGTGATGGTCATAATCCCCGGCCTCTGGCTAAAGCCACTAATTGGGTGGACATTGGAGACATTCTGCATGGTTTTGCCAAGTGGGGCCTCATCCTTTGCCACAAAAAGAATCCCATGTCCTACTGTTTCTTAGGCATCTAGATTTCCACTAGATCCAGGCATAGCATGCAAAGACAGCTGAGAAAATTGGAAGAGGCCGTGGTTTCTCATATCCCAGATCTGCCCGTGTATCTGCCGCAGCTAGTACAGGGCTCACTCATAGTGGATCCTCAATAAATGCCGTGCAGTGAGCAAAGGAATACAGGAATTTGAGATCTCCCATGTAATTTCAGCATCTAGCAATAGATGTTTCTTGATAAGCATTTTTGGAATGAATGAATGCATTCTAGGTTTGCTATCATATCCTCAGCGTTGGGCCTAGGTCCTAGCACAGAGGCCTCTGATGAATATTTATAGCAGAAATGAACTAGATCCACTATTTCCCAGAAAGCAGCTGAGCTTCCCTTGTAGCTGCCCCCATCCCTTTCCTCTTGTCTCATACTCACAGTCCTCGGGTCCAGCTGCCAGCCTGGCTTGGCGTTAGCCAGCTGGGAAAGGAATCTGGGAGACAAAGCAAGTGAAGCTCCCCAAGATGCACAATTGGGAGAGTCTCTAGCCAGCTCTCCAGGAAGCTCTGGGGGCGCTGCCCTCGGGAAACACTCACCCCCGAGATAGACTGAGCTGGCAAGAGCCATCTACAGTGATTCTGTGACACTGTCAAGGAGCCCTCCTCTGCATGGCTTTGGCATTGAATGCAACCACACACACATACCACACACACACACACACAGAGCAGGCACTATGCCCTGCTGGACAGAATGGGCTACAGGGATATGCATGGGCAAATGGATGTGGATGGACACTCAGTGCATGTGGATGGACACTCAGCAATGTTCCATCTCCCCAGGCCAGGCCCTGCCATCCTATCTCAAACACAGTTTGCCTCCACCCCAAGCAGGCAGTGGCCACAGACCACCAGGTGGTACCACCAAGTGATAACACTGTCTGTCACCACAGGGGACCCTCTCATGGATAACGGAACCTCTCCCAGCCAGGAGCTGAGGCTCAGTGTTTACAGCCAGTGCAGGCTCAAGGGCGAGTCATGTGTCCCCCCACTTCCTGGAGGCACTGGCGAGCTTTCCCTGTCTGTGTCCCCCCACCCACGTCTGTCCCATGAGCAGGCAGCCACCTCCTCCTCTGTCCCTGCTGGGATCAACTCTCCACTAGGAACCAGGAGGTGGCTCAGATCCTGCAGAGTGGCCTGGCGTGCAGGCTGTACTGCTATCCCTAAAAGCATCTGTGGATCCTGGCCAGGGCCCTCCTTGGCCTTCAGTCATGCTCCAGGACATGTGGCCCTCTGAAGCGCGTGGTCTTCCCCTCAGCTCTGGCCTCCAGTACAGCAGCCTCTCCATGCCTGCTTCCCACAGGGGTCTCATACCAGCCGAGCAATGGTGCCACCCACAGCATGAGCTCTGGGGCTGGCAGGTTGGAGGGACCCAGCCTTAGAGTCCCAGACAGGCCGGCAGGGAGAACCAGCTCTGTTGAGGGTGATGAGAGCAGAGTCGAAATCCTAAAGCCTCATCTGTGCCGACTGATCCCTCCTTCACCCATCAGGTCTCCTGACACTGTCTGGGGGGAGCCCCTGCGGCTGCGTGACCGGAGGGGAAGGACGTGGGACTGGCCTGTGGTCCCCTTGGGTACCCTTCCTGTAAGGCTGAGGTGACGGGGGTCAGGGATGCTGCGAGGCCCTGTAACGCTGCAGGAAAATGAGCCCTACAGTGAGCCCCCAGCCCACGACGCCCAGCTTCGGCACACCAGGTCCCCCTGCCTGGGGAGCCGAGCCCCCGCCTGGGTACTCACCAGCTCCAGCAAGGCCTCACCCTGGCATGGTGGCAGTCACCCCCTCTCAGACAGTGCTCCCCATCTGGAGAGGCCAGCGGCACTAATCAGCCGCCTGGCGTGGTGCAGGCCGAGCAACTGGGGTTTAATTGACACCAGGTGGCCCCTCCCCAGGGGCAGGCTGGGAGGCGGCTCTGCCGGGTTGGGAGGCCAAGCCTTGGGCAGGGGGGTTGCACCCAGACCAGGCCAGTTCAGGCTTCCCCGGGAGAGACAAGGGCAGTCAGGCAGTCGCTGGCCACCCCTCCCTTCCACTCCTGCCGGCTGCCTCCATGGCACGGCCCTGGCTTCCCTAGGCTCTGACCTTTCTTTCATTTAGAGGTGGCAGCGGCAGTGGCAGTGTCTGCCCAGGAGGAGGGTGGCTCAGGTTTCCCCCCAGCTGGCTGGGGGCAGCCAGGATCGAGCTCACTGTGTCTGCGGGGATCAGGCTGTGCCCGCCAGATCCTGAGTGAGGCCACCCACGGCAGTCACAAAGGATCCCATGAACTATCTTTTATTGAACACTTACTGTGCTCCAGGCCAGGCATGGTGCCCACACTGTCCCCTCTGAAATCTCATGTGCCCCCAAAAGGTGGGCATTTATTAACCCACTTTGCAAAATGAGGAAACGGAGGCTCAGAGAAGCTAAGCTTCTTCTCCAAGGTCACACAGCAGAAGAGCCAGAACACACATCCAGCTGTGTCTGATACTGAGTCAGGGATTTGCATGGCCACCTGCAAAGTAGATGATATCATCCCCATTTTTGAGATGAGGAAATTGAGGCTTAGAGAGGAGAAGTCAGTTTTCAAAGTCACACAGCAAAGTACGGAACGTGGATTTGCCACTAGGTGTGTTGGGCCAGGTTGCCCAGGAAAGTAAAGTCCACAGCTGAAATACAAGCCGTCTTCTCTGACCCACATGTGTTCCTGCTTATGAGCCACAGTTTGGGGTTTAGGAGAAACAGCACTGGACTTACAGTCAGAAGACCTGTGCCCAACTTGCTGTGTGACCTTGAGCAAGTTACTCCACCTCTCTGGGCTTTGCTGCAGCTGCTGTGAACCCCAAATGGGACATCACATGGAAAAGGCTTTGTGACTTGTGTTCACAGGGCAGGATGAGGGAGTACCAAAGTAGCACCACTCTGCCCCGGAGCCCTTCCCAAAGACCCCCAACCCTGTTCTTTCTCTTTACTGCCAGGAGCGGGACCCAGCAGGGAGGAGCATACAGGTTCCACAAGGGCACAGGGTTCAGATCCCGGCTCTGATCTGAGTCTCACAAAGCGCGTGACCTTCAGAAGTCATTTCACTCTCTAGTCTCAATTTCTCCTTTCTAAAAATGTGCTCCCGGGCACTCCCGCCATGCCTGGGCTGCATGAAAATGAATGAGATAATACTCAGCACCTGCCTCTTTGTTCAACAACATTTATTGAGCACCTACTAGACACGGGTGACTGTGCTGGCGATATAATTTTTACAGGAACAATATTCTCGTAAAAACAAAGTCAGTTGACCAGGTGTGGTGGCTCACGCACTTTGGGAGGCTGAGGCGGGCAGATCACCTGAGGTCAGGAGCTCGACACCAGCCTGGCCAAGGTGGTGAAACCCTGTCTCTACTAAAAATACAAAAAAAAAATTAGCCGGACATGGTGGTGGGCACCTGTAATCCCAGCTACTCAGGAGGCTGAGGCAGGAGAATCGCTTGAACCCGAGAGGCGGAGGTTGCAGTGAGCCAAGAACTTGCCATTGCACTCCAGCCTGGGCGACAAGAGTGAAACTCCGTCTCAAAAAAAAACCAAAAAACCAAAGTCAGTCATTCATGCCCTTGTGGTGGAGACAGACAAATGTAAAAACCCCACCAAAAATATATGTAATTCCTTGTGTTACGTGCTCGACAAATGGAAGTAGCTATTATTGTTGTTGTTCATGCATTTATTCCACAAAAGAACTCACTGAGCGCCTACTAGGTGCCAGGTACTCTTCTAGGCATTGGAGATATAGCAGTGACCAATACAGACAAGGCTGTCCACTCTAATAATTAACTATGACAATAAATAGCAATAATTAACCATGACAACATATAGCAATAATAGTTATTATATTACTATTCTCAGGCAATGCAGGTTCTCCCCAACACACTGGATGCCCTGGTTTTCTCACTGGTAGAATTACATACCTGTCTGCTGCCATCTGGCCCTCTGGGAGCTCCAAGCTGGAGCATGGGATTCCAGAATGTTCTTAGGTCTGATCCTCAGTGAAGCTCATGGGCTCTTTTTGGTCTGACTTGCGGGCACTCTGGTAGGCAGCTCATCCCCCTGGCATAGACCCAGAACCCATGTGGGTTGGGAGAAATTGAGCCTGTGACTCAGCCAGCCTGGCCTGTCAAGCAGAGATGAGAAGGGAGCAAGCAGCTGGCTGGGCTGTTAGCCATGGGGCTCTCCTGAACCATAGGGCGGGTGCCTGGGGGACAGAATGGGGCTTTGGGATGACAAGGGACCGGCCCTAAGCTCAGGTGACTGCACCCCGGCCCCTGGTGACAGTGGCTGTCTCTAGTAAAGAGAATTTGTTTTTAAGACAGAGTCTCGCTCTGTTGCCCAGGCTGGAGTGCAGTGGCATGATCTCTGCTCACTGCAACCTCTGTCTCCCAGGTTCAAGCAATTCTCCAGTCTCAACCTCCCGAGTAGCTGGGACTACAGGCACGCACCACCATGCCTGGCTAATTTTTTTGTATTTTTCCCAGAGATGGGGTTTTGCCACGTTGGCCAGACTGGTCTCAAACTCCTGACCTCAAGTGATCCACCTGCCTTAGCCTCCCAAAGTACTGGGAATGTAGGCATGAGCCACCACACCTGGCCAAGAATATTCTTACAAGAATCACAGAGTATGCTGCCTTGTGAGTGAATGGGCTCCTCATCAATCAAATAACTCCAGCAGGAAGCTATAAAGCGGAATCCAGAATGGCCTGTTCATTTGTCAGATGTATCCGTAAGACTGAGCTCTACCTTCTAGGTCTCATTTACACCATCATAACTCGAGTGTCTGGCACAGAGCACATCACATAGTAGTTGGCAAATATTTCTTATATTCATATATGTACAGATCAGAATGTTCTTTCTGGCTTTGACCACATGAGACTTTGACAACAAGTAGCCCTGCCATTTTATTCATTTGTCTCTTCACTCAACAAATATATCCTGAACACCTACTATGTGCCAGGCACTCTTCTAGGCACTGGGGATATAGTAGTGATCAAGACAGATAAAAATTTCTGCCTTCGTGAAGTCTACCATCTCATGATTGGACTTTCATTTTATTTTTTAGAGATGGGGTATTAGTCTGTTCTCACACTGCTCATAAGGACATACCTGAGACTGGGTGATTTAGAAAGGAAAGAGGTTTAATGGACTTACAGTTCCACATGGCTGGGGAAGCCTCACAATCGTGGTAGAAGGTGAAGGAGGAATGAAGTCATGTCTGACATGGCAGCAGGCAAGAGAGCTTGTGTAGGGGAACTACCATTTATAAAACCATCGGCTCTCATGAGACTTATTCACTATCAGGGAAACAGCATGGGAGAGACCTGTCCCCATGAATCAATGACCCCCCATCGGGTCCCTCCCACATGTGGGAGTTATGGAAGCTACAATTCAAGATGATATTTGGGTGGGGACACAGCCAAACCATATCAGACAGGGTCTTGCTTTGTCACCTAGGCGGGAGTGCAGTAGTGTGGTCATGGCTCACTGCAGCCTCACACTCCTGGGTGATCCTCCCACCTCAGCCTCCTGAGTAGCTGGGACTATAGGCATATGCCACATTTCTTCATCTTTTTCAGAGGTGGGTTCTCACTCACGACTGGGCTTTTAGCGAGGTAATTCCACAGGTGTCAATCATATTAATCACAATGACAGGCATTGCCTTAGGACGACTGGGCTTTTAACGAGGTAATTCCACAGGTGTCAATCATATTGATCACAATGACAGGCATTACCTTAGGTTTCTGTACCTTGGCCGTATTAACATTTGGCTGGATAACTGTGGCAAGGGGCCGTCCTGTGCACTGTAGGATTTTAGCAGCATCCCTGGTCTCTACCCACTAGATGCCAGTAATAACCTCCCTTCTGCCTCCACTTATGACATCCCAAAATGTCTTTAGACATTGCCCGCGGCCATGAAGGAGTAATAACATTGTCCCTGGTTGGAAATCCTAGTCATCTATTAAGCACCAACATGCGACAGGCACTTTGCATTCATTAATTTACTTAATCTCTAAAATAACTCCAGGAAGCAGGGATAATTACTATTTCCATTTTACAGAGGAGGAAACAGAAAAGATCAGCCACTTGCTGATGGGTCCCAGTCGGTGCACCTAGCCCTCTGATGCGCAGCTTCCAGCACTTCCCATGCTGAGCCCATGCGCAGCTGCACCGACCAAGCCTAGAGCAGGGTGTCTCTTTCCTGGACTTTTGCAGATTTCTCTTCTGGTTCTACTCTGTGGCCTCTTGCAGAGCACAGGGATTGGGGCCTTCAGAGAAGCCGCGACCACTAGAAAAATACTGCAAGCTGCAGATATAATTGTAAGTTTTCTAGTAGCTGCATTCAAAAGGTGAAAAGAAACAGGCAGCATTAATTATAATAATTAATACACTTTAATCCAGTATCATTGAGAGCTATCATGTCGGCGTGTAACTAATTAAAATTTATTAATGAGATAGTTTAGTCTTTTTTGGCACCTCATTGAAATCTGGTGTGTGTTTTGCACTTGCAGCTCCATTCAGAGCAGCCACATCTCAAGAGTTCGGTAGCCATGTGTGGTCAGTGGCTCCCGTTTGGGGAATGCAGATATGGAACGTTGTGTTGACTGAGGGAATGAAGACAGGAGGCAGGATATTCTCAGCAAAATGGGCAAGGTGTCCCTGAGCCCACAGATCCTGAGGGTTGCCACACTCTACTGTCACTTTCCGCTGGGTTCCTTTGTGTTTATCTGTCTTTCTGTCCCTGGAGCTGAGCTCCACAGTGGGCCTCTGTAGGAGAGGCAGTTTGGAATCAGAGCGGTTGGAATCAGAGGCCAGGGCCCTATCCTGGCTTTATCACACAGGTGCCTGAGCCAGAGCCTCAGTTTCCTCATCTGTGAATTGGGGATGGATTGCTATTCCCTAGAACTTTCTGCGGTAATGGACACATGGAAACCAAGGTGGTAGCCACTAGCCACACGTGGCTATTAAACATTTGAAATATGGCTGGTGTGACAGAGGAACTGATTTTCAAATTTTGTTTAATTGTAATTAATTTAAGTGGAAGTAGCTGCCTGTGGTTCGTGGCCGTTGCATTGGACAGCACAGCTTCAGAGAGTTATCGGAGGATTAAGCATAAAGTCCCTGGCATAGAGAAGGCGTTCAGCACCTGCTGCCTCATCCCCCTGGCAGGTAGGTCCTCAATGATTGTTTGTGGAGGTCCCCTTGAGGGCTCAGCTGACCACTGATGGTGACTGGGAGGAGATCACCCAAGGCTGGGGACACCATCTGAGGGGATTAGAGGCAACAGCCTCTCACACAGTCCTGGGAAGAGTGCCTGTTGCTACGAGCCACACCGGAAAGCCTCATAATTCACAGAGCATTGGTCAGATTCTTCAGAAGGGTCTTGCCTGAGTAGTGGGAAATAATTAGCCCTAAATGAAATGCAGCTCTGAGTCTGTCTAACACATCTTAAAAGCAATGATTTAGGAGCGCAGTCTGGTGTTCAGACCCCAGTTCAAGACCCAGCTCTGCCTGCTGTATTACCTGCTGTGTGACTTAGAGCAAGTCGGTTCTCTCTAAACTTCAGTTTCTTCACCTCTCAAATGGGCACGCGTAACAACAGTGTTTACCTCGTGGGGCCTTTGGGAGGACTCAGTGAGCCCTCAGCAAAGTGTTCAATAAATTGTAGCAATTACTGCTGTTTGACTGCAATGGAATGCAATGGAATTTATGTTTAAAAAGCACTTGGTGGCCGGGCTCATGGCTCGTGCCTGTAATTCTAGCACTTTGAGAGGTTGGGTTGGGTGAGTCACTTGAGGTCCGTAGTTCAAGAGCAGCCTGGCCAATATGGTGAAACTCTTGTCTCTACTAAAAATACAAAAATTAGCTGGGCATGGTAGCATGTGTTTGTAATCCCAGCTACACAGGAGACTGAAGCAGAAAAATCGCTTGAATTCAGGAGGTGGATGTTGTAGTGAGCCAAGATTGCACCACTGCACTCCGGTGTGGGTGGCAAAGTGAGACTTCGTCTCAAAACAAACAAACAAAAGTGATCCTGTGAGAATTACAGGAGCGGCTGTTAGAAGCAAAAGCCCACAGAGGTGGGGGAAGGGCACACATATATGGCAACCACTAAGTGTCCCAAGTCAGTGAGACTAAGAGCTGCGGTTCAAACCCCTGGTATCTAAGTCCAGAATCCAGGGACTCTAAAAAACATTTTAAAGTTGATACATAGTATTTGCACATATTTACAGTGTACATGTGATATTTTATTACATGCATAGAATGTGTAATGATCCAAGTGGCCCCCAAACACTTGTCTATCAACTGGTGTTTCCACCCCACTGGCTTTTGGAGAAATGAGAAAATAGAACAGCATTTACATTTTTATTCTTCAAATCAAGGCCCTCCTAATCTTGGGGTGATAGATAGCCTTTTTTTAATAAAACAATGTTGATACTAAGTTGGAAATATCTTGTTTTTGTTTTGCTTTGGTTTTTAAAATGTCTTTACTTGGCAAAATAAAAAGCTGAGATAATGTTATCAGTATCTCTAAAGTTTCTTTCTTTCTTTCTTTTTTTTTCTTTCATCTAATGGTCCAGGAAACATGGACTATTAGGCTGCCTGGTTTGTAAAAGGTCTCAGAATATACTTGGAATTTTTCCCATGTCTGAGAGCAGTGTTTCTCGAAGCGTTCCACAGAGCATGAATCCACCAAGATACAGTGAAAAAAGGGTTCTGAAGCCAAGTAAGTTGAGAAACCTACCTGCTCCAACTTCTCCTGAGGGAGTTATAATGTTCATGGGCATATTAAAGACTGACAGGCTGGGCACGGTGGCTCACGCCTGTAATCCCAGCATTTTGGGAGGCTGAGGTGGAAGGATTACTTGAGGCCAGGAGTTGGAGACCAGCCTGGCCAACATGGTGAAACCCCATCTCTACTAAAAACACAAACATTAGCAGGGTGTGGTGGGTGGCATGTGTCTGTAATTCAGCTTCTTGGGAGGCTGAGGCAGGATGATCTCTTGAACCCAGGAGGCAAAGTTGTGGTGAGCTGAGATCACACCACTGCACTCCAGCTTGGTCAACAGAGCAAGACTGATATGGTTTGGCTGTGTCCCCACCCAAATCTCAACTTGAACTGTTATCTCCCAGAATTCCCACGTGTTGTGGGAGGGACCGGGGGAGGTAGCTGAATCATGGTGCCCAGCCTTTCCTGTGCTGTTCTCATGATAATGATAAGTCTCACAAGATCTGATGGGTTTATCAGGGCTTTCCGTTTTTGCTTCTCTCTTATTTTTCTCTGCTGCCGCCATGTAAGAAGTGCCTTCTGCCTCCCGCCATGATTCTGAGGCCTCCCCAGCCATGTAGAACTGTAAGTCCAATTAAACCTCTTTTTGTTTGCAGTTTCAGGTATGTCTTTATCAGCAGATGAAAATGAACTAATACGAAGACTCTGTCTCAAAAAAAGAAGAGTCTGACAAGTCCTGCTGCAAAGAGCCAACTTAACTTAGTTGCATTTAGTGCCCTTTTTCTTCTTTCTTCTTCTTTCTCTTTTTTTTTTTTTTTTGAGATGGAGTTTTACTCTTGTTGCCCAGGCTGGAGTGCAATGGCGCCATCTCGGCTCACCGCAACCTCCGCCTCCCTGGTTCAAGCAATTCTCCTGTGTCAGCCTCCTGAATAGCTGGGATTACAGGCACCCACCACTATGCCCAGCTAATTGTTGGCATTTTTTAGTAAAGAGGGGGTTTCACCATGTTGGCCAGGCTGGTCTCAAATTCCTGACCTCAGGTGATCTGCCAGCTTTGGCCTCCCACAGTCCTGGGATTATAGGCGTGAGCCACTGTGCCCGGCCCCTTTTGCTTTTTGACCATAATCACTAACCTCCCATGAACACATTTCAGGAAAACTCCAAGTCCTGGCTGAAGCCACTAATCTTGGAGCTTAAGGATGTGTGTTTCCTTGTTTGGCTTGTTAGCCACTGAGATGACATTTTCCATGTTCATAAACCCCCAGGGGAGCTCCAGGAGTTATAAATGGTGCAGGAAAAACAATGACCCAATTGTCCAACACTACTGTAATTTGGAGCCCTGGGAAGGGCAGGGCCTCACATTTAGAGCTGGATCCTGGGCACTCCCAGCTACCTGACTGCAGCCGTGGAACCTGCAACTCACCCCCAGGAGCAACCATTGCAGACTGCTTAGACAAACAGGTATTGTTGGGCATGTTTTGGAAACTAATGTTAATGTCAGGTGAGGCCTGCAGGGACCCAGCCCCAACCAGAGGGCAGTGGTGGCCAGAGGTAGTGGGGAGGGATTGGCATGTGAGAGTGTGTGGGGTGAGCAGTAGGAATTTACATGTCCTAAAGTTGGGCAAGTGTGGATGTGGGTGTGCATGTGGACGATAGTGTATCTCTGTGCACACATGTGTGTGTGCATGTGTGAGCTCCTGGAAGGTAAGGCAGGTACTTGAGGGTGGGGCCACCTCTGGAACCTGTAGGCCTATGAGAAGAGGGTCCCAGCCAGGAGTGAGAGTCCCTGCTTTGGCCAACCCCACCCTTACTTGGAGCTCCAGTCACCTGCACGGGCCATACCAGCCTCACCCTGGACATGACCCTACCTGAAGTCCCTGGAGCCTCTTGGAAGGTGTATGAAATGCTCAAGGGCGGACATGGACATTCCCCCAGAGCTCATTTCAGGATGGGGGGAAGCACTGCTTGCACCACGCATGTGGGGTTTGTATGGCTGACCACATCAACTGATGGGCCATCTCTGGACCACCACTGCCTATGAGCCCAAGCCCCAAATTTTAGCCTGGCATTCGGGGCCCTCAACAAAAGTCCTGCATCCAAGTGCCAATCCTGTTTCCCAGAATGCCCTGAACTAAAACATGCACTGAAGTCTTACTCTGTGCTAAACATTGAAAGTTTTTTTACATCAAGTCAATAAGGATTCACAATTTTTTGAAATAGACACTTTCATGATTTCCATTTTACAGATGAGCAAGCCAAGGCTCCAAGAGATGAAACGACTTACGCAAGGTCACACAGCGGCTAAGTGGTGTTTTGGCCACGACACAAACTCATATCGGGGGTGTCCTGACTATGCATACGAGATGCTCCTGCTCAGAGGTGGCAGCAGACTCCCTGAGGTTAGTGTCTTTGGTTTGCTTTTCTGAAAGTGTGACCGTGCAAGTGTCAGGAGACCCAGGTTCAAATCCCAGCTCTGGCCCTTTCTAGCTGTGTGGCTTTCAGCACACAGCACATGTCTCTGAGCCTTGGCTTCTGTAACTACAGAATGGGGATGACTGTTTTCAACTCCAAGGGTCTTGACTAAGCTGGGCAATGACTGAATGAATGATCATTAAATGCGTGAGCTGGGGGCATCCCTGGCCCTATGCCCACTGCACAGAAGGTGTTTAAGAATGCTGGCTTGGATTTCACTCTGTCCCTTAGCAATTCACATCACTTCTCTTGCTGCATCTGTAGAGTGAAAGCAGATGACTTGCTCTCCAACCAAGGCCTTTCTTATTCCGTGAACACTGTCCAATTGCTCCCCGCTGTAGCCTAAGCCAGTGTGCCCCACCATGCCCTGTACTTGCAGGATTTCTCAACCCCAGCACCACTGACATTTTGGGCTGGATCGTTCTTGTTGTGGGGGACTGTCCTATGCATTAGGGGATTTGAACAGCATCCTGGGCCTTTAGCCATTAGATGCCATTAGCATCCCTCAGTTAGACATTGCCAAGTTCCCCGGGTGGCAACATTGTCCCTGGTTGAGAAGCATTGATTCATTGCAATGGCTTTTCATTGCCTCTTGTCTTCCCTGGAAGTCATCAAGAATTGCAATTCAGGCCAGGAGAGGTGGCTCAAGCCTGTAATTCCAGCACTTTGGGAGGCTGAGGCAGGAGGATCACTTGAGCCCTGGAGGTTGAGACCAGCCTGTGTGACACAGAGAGACCTTGTCTCTACAAAAAATAAAAAAAAATTAGCTGGGCATGGTGGCACGCACCTGTAGTCCCAGCTTCCTGGGAGGCTAAGGTGGGAGGATCGTCTGAGCTCAGGAGATTGAGGCTGCAGTGAGCTGAGATGGTACCACGGCACTCCAGCCTGGGCAACAGGGTGAGGCCCTGTCTCAGAAAAAACAAAACAAACAAACAAAAATGAATTGCAGTTCAGAGCATGGGCCCCAGATTCAAATGGTCTGGGTATGAATCTTGGCTCCACACTTCCTGCTGTGTGATGTTGAGCAAGTCACTTAACCTCTCTGAGCCTCAGGAGCTTCATCTGCATAACAAGAACAATACAGCATTTGCTGCATGGGACCATAGTGAGGGTTAAAAGAGATGACAAATGTAATGTGCTTAGCACTGTTCCTGGGAACTGAATGATGGGAGATGGGAGATGTGGGTGGGCTCTGGAGAGTCGCATTCTGGGCAAATGTGAAGAGGAGTCCGGGACTAGAAGGGTTTCAGAGGCCTTCTCCCTGCCACCCAGGCAGCTGGGAAGGCACCTCATCTGTGCCTGTGTTTCTGGTTACCAGGCACTTGCCCTGAAGCCAGTGCACAGAGGTTAATGAGCTGTTTAGTTCCGATTACTTGCAAGGTTTCCCTCACTCAGCTCAGCACTACTGTGCCTGATTGATGGTGACCCCACGGCCACAGAAGACCACAAGCCAGAACCAGGATAATCAATTAGTTCCAGGTCCCAGGAAAGACTCTTCCCCTTCTCTTCCTCCTGCAAAAGGAGAGAGGAGGATGGAAGGTTCTGGTATTGTCTCACACCGCCTCCCCACGTCAACACTCTCCCATAACTAAATGTCAGATCTGGGCTTGAAATAGCTAATGTGTATTGGTTGTTTATGCCAGGAATTGTGCTAAATGTTTTACCTGCTTTTAATCCTAACCACAACTCTCTGAAATGAATGTCATTATTATCCCAATTCTACAGTAAAAAAAAACTGAGGTTCTGAGAGTTTATGTCATTGCCCAGTTGAGTCACCCAGCTGGTCTGAGATAGGCCAGGACAGACAGGCAGATGCTGTAGGAGACTCACTTTTTGCAACCTCAGTTTTCCCTTGTGTAAAATGGGCCAGCTCCTACACCCACCCCATCTGAATGTGGTGAGTGGGAAAAAATCATGCTTGTGAAGGTGGGTCGAAAAGGTTACAGTGCTGGATACCAATTGCTATCCTCTGAGACAGAGATTGCAGGTGAGACAGGTCTGGGTTCACCCAGCAGAGACTGGCATTCGAGGGAGCAGATGGTCACTCATGGTGGAGTTCATCTTTAGGCACTAATGTTAGAAATGAACCACAGTCATACTTTTTTTTTTTTTTTTTTTTGAGACAGAGTCTCGCTCTGTTGCCAAGGCTGGAGTGCAGTGATGTGATCTTGGCTCACTGCAGCCTCCACCTCCCAGGCTCAAGAGATCCTCCCGCCTCAGCCTACCAAGTAGCTGGGACCACAGGCGCCCACCACCATGCCTGGCTAATTGTTTTGTATTTTTAGTAGAAACGAGGTTTCACCATGTTGCTCAGGCTGGTCTTGACCTCCTAAGTTCAAGTGATCTGCCTGCCTCGGCCTCCCAAAGTGCTGGGATTACAGGTGTGAGCCGCCACGCCCAGCCTAGCAATAAATATTCAAACTAGCAACTCGTACATTTAAGAACACTTACTAGGCGCCAGTCACTGCTCCAAGTACTGAAGTTAATTCATGTAAGCCTCATAACGCTGGGAGGCAGGTACTACAGGTACAATAATTATGCCCATTTACAGATGAGACAACGGAGACTCAGAGCAGCTAAGTGACCTGGCCAGGGCAACATAGCTTGCATGTGGCAGTGCTATTTAATAGAATTAGACTCCAGCCTGTCAATCTGCTCCCTTCTAGCACATATTGAGAAGGACTTACCAGGACAGATGAGGTCAGTTCTTCCATCTCTCAGCAGCAGCTCCTCTAGGGAGGGGCCTGGGAGTTCCAGTCAGAGTTGCCGGAGAGCCTGTTTCTCCATCTTCAGTTATTCTGCTGTTGAATGAGTTGAATAGTCCCAGTCTCACTGGTTTTCCAGGTCAGGTGAGATCTTGTTTCATAAAAGCACTTTATAAAGTGGCTTTTAAAAATCCAAGGTACTTAGAAGCCCGTCATGCTGTGTGTGGCCCCAAGAGGGCTATGAGCTTTGGGTTCTGACCTTGGGGTGGGCCAGTTACTTCATCCCTCTGCACCCAGCCATCCCATCTATAAAATGGAATTGTGTGGTTGTGGGGATTAATATGGGCACAGATCATATGCTCAATGTGGAGAGCCGTAGTTGTGTGTACATCCGTGTATATTTCCACATTCACACGACGAATTCACAGATGAATTTCTGCATTCGTCCCTAGGAAGAGGATGCATTTTTGCCTGGCTGGCTGGAAGAATACTTGGCCAGACTGTGATAATTTGGATTACAGTGCAGGAAACACTCACTTCCTTCCCCCTCCCATTCTGGGTGGAGTTTACAGCCCTGTCCTATTGAAAGGCTCAGTTATTTGACTTGCTTGACCCAATGAAATATTAGCGCATATGGTTTGAGTTGGTGTCGTGAATGTGTCTCCACAGGCTGGTTGGCTTGGCTCTTTTTTTTTTTTTTCTTTTTGAGACAGGGTCTTGCTCGGTCACCCAGGCTGAAGTGCAGTGGCACAATCATGGCTCACTGCAGCCTCAACCTCCCAGGCTCAAGTGATCCTCCCACTTCTGCCTCCTGAGTAGCTGGGACTACAGGTGAGTGCTGCCAGCCTGGCATATTTTTTTTTTTTTGTAGAGATGAGGTTTCACCATGTTGCCCAGGCTGGTCTCAAACTCCTGAGCTCAAGCAATCCACCTGCCTCACCCTCCCAAAGTGCTGGGATTACAGGCTTAAGCCATCACACCCAGCCTGGTTTGGCTTGTATGTTCTGATGATCTTTCACGGGAAGAGCATGCCCCAGGGAGTTTCTTCTTCAGCCTGGCCCCTGAAACAGGGAGACATGTGGAGCTGACTTGAACTTGACCTGAAGCCTGAAGAGGAGCCTCTTAGGTAAACCCAACCTAGAACTGCAGACCCATGAGCACAAGGATAAATGTTAGCTGTTATAAGCCATGGAGTTTGGGGGAGGTTTGTTACACAGCATTACCATGGTGATAGCTGGCTGATACACTGGCCAATGTCATAATTCAAGCTTCTTTCTGTACAACAGACAACAATAGAATTCAGACGGTCTTGGCGGCAGTGCAATGCAGTAATTCTCAAATTCTTTATTGGCATAAATAATTCAGACATTGGTTTTTCACTAAACATTGCACTAAACACAAGAAACAACAGGCTTGCCGGCTCAGAGGCACACAAACTGTCCAACAGCCCAAGTTAGAAATACTTTTTTTAGAAGTGTAGAAAACTTTATAAATGATTCTGTACAAATATACACAGTGGACCCTCCATCCATCTGGCCTTTCTTTCCTGGGCGGCATCTGAATAGAGTGTTATTTCTCAGCAACAAGACATTGGCAACAAGTGAGAAAGAGAGAGACAGAGACAGAGACAGACAGAGATAGAAACAAAAAGCAAAAGAAAGAAGTGGCCCCAAAAAAAGAAAACAAGAAACCACCTTCTTACATCAACTCATTCTGCAACAGTCAACACAAACAAACATGGAGAAAAGAATGTGGACCATCGGTCCGCGTTGGTCTGTACAAGAATTAGTCTTTATATATATAATATATATGTATAATATTTATAGGTCTATATACTTTGTGTATAGAAAAAGATAACAGCATAATTTACATATAGAGAAAGCCTTTTTACAATTGAGGAGTTTTCCTAAGGTCAGTAACTTCAAGAGTAATCAACCAAATTAATCATGCGTTAAGTCTGTGGAGTGGATCCTGGTACAAGATCAAGTCTCAGAGACAGAGAGAGAGAAATGAGAGGCTTGGGGTGGAAACGTTGACCACCTAAGTCTGGGACCTTCTCTGCCTGGTCCAGGTATGGTCAAGGGCACAGACATGACGTGACTTGCCTTGTCTGCCCCAGTGAACTTCTGCTTTGGGATCTGGAGGAAGAATGTTCTGTTTCTATAAGGACCTTGGTGGGGTGGGGGCTGGTCTTGCAAGAGACTCTCTCGAATCCTAAGAGGCCTCTGCCTTGTAGACAGGGGCAGCGGGTGTCCTTATGAGACTTGGGCATCCCTCCCCATGTTCACCAGGACCCAAGTATCTAAATAAATGGGTAACACCCACCACCTCTCTATTCTGGTCCCATATTTTTTTCAGGAATGTCCCCCTAGAGGTGGGATTCTGGGGGAAGATCATTTGGGTGATTGAGAAGAAAAGCCACATTGATGAAGCACCTACTGTGTGCCAGGTATTGCGTAACATTATTGACATTCATTATTTTATTCACTCCCTCCAATAAACTCAAGGGTTAGTGATATATTAAGTGCTCGTGGGCTGCACAAAGCTAAGAAAATTCAAGGAATACTCTGGAGGGGCTGCTGATGCTGAGAAAGTGTGGATGAAATCATTATCCACAATAGACAGTGGCTCAAGAAAGGCAAATTGAGTCAAGTTGAAGCAGATAAACAAGCCTCGCCAATTTGCAGTAGCCACATACACCCTGGGAGTCTGGTGGTCAGCAAAGATGCTTTGTTTTCTGTCTTTCAAACCCTGACATATATTTATAGGGACGGCAAACACGCCATTCCACCAACAGGAGTGATACATTCTTTCCCACACTTCAGACTGTATTGCAGACTTGGCCCGTGGCCCACTATGGCCCCTAGGTCTTCTTCAGTCATTTCTGTAACAAACCAGCATTTTGCCCATCATACCTGTAATGTTTAGTCAGAGACCCTCAGTGTAGGGTCTTTCCATAAATACATTTCCACATTCATGCACGTCCTTGACCTCAACACTCCAGGGGCCTATTCATAGAGTGATATGAACTGTCCAAGAAAGAGGACATGGTAAGACTGCCGAAGGAGGTTTTTTGGTATGGTAAGACAGAAATGGGGGCCCCAGAGACATCAGAGACACAGGTCGCAAGAGTTGATAGAGGGAAAGTGAAGCAAAAGAGGAACAGGAATGAAAATGCTTTAGAGAGGAGGGCTCATGGCCAACCCATCTATAGCCAAGATGCTTATGGACTTCAGGACCCAATGCAGGGCACTAAGAAATAAGAGACACATCCTCCACTGTGTGGAGGCAGGCAGACACACACACACACACACACACACACACACACACACACACACACACACAGACAGGGAGAGAGAGAGAGACAGAGAGAGGTCTGTAGAGCCAGAGAGGGATGCAGAGCAGGCCTGAGGTGGCCTGAGTACTGGTCTGACTCCAGCAAGCACAAAACTCTCCTCAGACATCTTCCCCCACAGGACACCAAGGCTAACAGTAGGAACCAGAGCATGCTGGGGAGAGAAGTCAAGGTCTCCATGTCTGAGCCACGGCACCCTCTGTTTGGAGATGGAGCCTCTAGGGTCCCAAAATCAGGCTTTGGGGAAAGCAGGGAAAGGCAGGCAAGTGCCAGGGGGCAGGCTTTTAGCCACTTGCAGTTACCCTCAATAAAGCATGATCTTGTCTCTGAGTCCACACACAGGCTGTCCCTTCTGTCTGACACACCGTTCCCTACCATTCTACTCAAATTTCAAGACACGGTTCAGAAGTCTCCTCCTCTGAGAACCCTCCCTGGAGGGTCTTTTTCTGGGTTGGGAGCTCCTCTGGGGCCTCGGGACCCTACTGGAACTCCTCCCTCTCTTCCACTGGACTCATAGTACCCTGAAGGCAGCACCCACTTTTCTCCATTTTTTTTTCCCAGAATCACAAGAGGCACTTAATAAATATTTACTAAATGACTATATAAAATGAAGATTTGGGGAATGAAGGGATAAGGGTTGCTCCATGCAAGGCTCTGCTGAGGGTGTAGTGAATGTGGCTGGGGACACGAGCCTTTGAGATACAGGGAAGATTTTCTTAGAATCCTTTGGCTGCTCAACTGGAGGCATTTGAAATCCACCAATGTACCCAAAAATAGGGCTATGAGGAAACTAGAGGACCACGGCCCAGAAGCAATGCCTTGTGGAACATGGGACAGCTACGGGAGCTCATGGAGAACAGAGACTCCAAATTGGATGCCATCTTGGAAGTGGAGTCAGAGAAGCTCAGGTGACACCATGCCTGACCTGCCACCATATGGGCTTCCAGCCTCTGTGCTGCAAGGCTTGGGGATTTGTGAGGATTGATTCCAGACAGCAAAGTCAGGGTGTGTTTTGATGGGGTGGGGAGTACAATTTATGATATTCCTTGACAGGTAGGGACCACGGGGTCCTCAGGAGGAGACAGACTTCTGAAAAGAAGGAAGAAGGGGCCAGGCAAAGATGTATGCATCTCACAGTTGTGCAGAAGCCCTGACCAAGGGCAGCCCCTCCCTTAATGCTCCAGTCGAGTCAGGACTGTCCAGATAGCTTTGAAGGGGCAGGGTATGCAGTGCTCCCTAGAAGGCTGGCTAGGAGGGAAAGGGGCCAGGGCAGGGGGCCTCGGTGTGGCAGGGCAGGTACCTTAGAGTACCTTGATGTCCATGCTGTGGCTACATAGCAGTTACTTGAACTTACACATATGTACCCATTTAAAAATTATCACTTGTAACGCATATAGAAAAATAAGCAGAGGAAAATGGCTAGAATCTCACAGGACCAATACATTAATTGTCCAGGACGCACTTAAGCTTCCAATGCCCCAACCTGGGAAGGGCTGTGTTGGGGAGAGGTTGACCCCATCCCGGGCAGAACCCCAGGCAACTCAATTGTCTTCTTGGAAGATGTCCCAATCCCCAAAGCAGTTTTCCAAGATCTGGTCTTTTGCAATGCCCGACTCTTCCTCTCTGTTACCCTTCCCAATCCTGGGACTGCTGGAAGCCCCAGGGATTCGATTCTAGGGGTAAAACAGCAGGACCTGCAGAGGCCATCCTCACCCACTGCCTGTCTCCATGCCCAAATCAGTCAGACGGGACTGGACAGAACTGCCACATCTTGTCCAGACTGTCTATGTTGTTGCTTCATTGCTACCAGAGACAGCCATTCTAACCTGGCCTGACTCTTCATCACAGTGAACAGGGAATTGCAAGCAAGGTGGAAAAGGCCCTTCACTATCTGGGGGACTTTCCTTCCTGGGGAATACAGAGGGGCTTTCCTTGAGTAGCCTCAGAAAGCAATACCAGGATTGCCGGATGCAAGTCTCAAGATTTCAGCTCGGCAAGAGGGTCTGCTTCCTAGAAGGGCTGTGGAAGGATGGAGAGAATGACTGGAGATTTCAGCCCCTGTCCACGCAGATGGCGAAAGGCAAGTCCACATTCTCCTTACCTAGACAGCCTTCAAACCACTGGTGATGCTAACCAGTGCTTTGAAAACCTATTTCCCTGCCAAGTTACTCGAGGAGTCTCCTCCCTGTGTTTTCCTCTTCCCCTCTGATTTCCTTTCTCCCACGGAAGGTTGCGGATGGCAGGATGCTGGATTTGATTCCTGGTCGTGTGGCCTGGAGACAACTCAGGGGACATCTGGCAATGTCTGGAGATGGTTTTGGAGGTCACACTTCGGATGTCAACTGGAGGCTTTTGAAATCCACCAATGTACCCAAAAAAAAGGGCCATGCTGGAACGAGAGGACCGCGGCCCAGAAGCAATGCCTTGTGGAATATGGGACGGTTATGGGAGCTCATAGGGAAAAGAGACTCCAAACTGCATGCCATCTCAGAAGTGGGGGTCAGAGCTCAGGTGACACCATGCCTGACATGCCACCATATGGGCTTCCCGCCTCTGTGCTGCAAGCCTTGGGCCTTTATGAGGATTGACCCCAGATAGCAAAGTCAGGGTGTGTCTGGGGATGTTTTTGGATGTCACCAGTACCAGGCGCTACTGGTATCTTGTGGGGAGAGTTGAGGAAGCTGCTTAACATCCTCCAATGCCCACGACAGTCGCCACCTCAAAGAATTATCTGGCTCCAAATAGCTCAACAGTACTGAGGTTGAGAAACCCTGGCTTAGAATGATCATCTCTTCCTCCTTTTCTTCCTTTAGATCTTGACTTAAATGTCACCTCCTCAGAAAGACCTTTGCCAGCAGCTCTCCCACAGTAGCACCCTCTCCCATGTTTCTGGTCCCCCAAGAGTTTTCTTTCCGTAGATCTACATGAGTTGCAAATTTATATATTTGTTGTTGGCTTGGTTCTTGTCTCTCTTCCCCATTGGGCTTTAGGCTTCAGAAAAGGGGAGACTTCGTATCACTCATCACTGAATGCCCAGAGTCTAACACATAGTAAATGCTCAACAAATCACCCATTGAATGAATAGTTGTGAAGAAATCTCTGTCAGAGAGGACAGAGGTTCACTGAATTCCAAACAAACCCGGAATGCCAGCATCTGTGTGAGGACACAAGACTTCTCTTCTACCTTGATCACCCCATCGCCCACCCCTCAGAAAAGGCCTCTCTGGTTACTGTTGGCCTGTATTTATTTCCTCCTGATATCCTGATACCAGCCTTTCCAAAATTCTCATGGTAGTGCTGGAGGTCAAGGTATTTTTAAACTAGAAGAACTAGCCAAGCTGGTATTTTTTTTAAGTGGTGGAAAAGAAAAACTAAGATTTGTTTTTAATCATTTGACTTTCAAATCTAAGAAGGCGCGATGCAAATAGCATGTTGGCATAAACAATTGCTGCCCGCTCAATGGAGGGAGGGAGCCGTTCTTCTGAGCTAATTTAAGCTAAATACATGGCAGCTATTTTTCATCTCTACAATTGTGCAACTTTCTCCTCCGTTTACAATACACGGGAGATATTATTGGGCAGAAGGTGGATGGGGGATAAGTGAAGAGGGGAAGGAAAAGAAGAGGCAGTGGACCAGAAGGTACTCTCAGCCCCTGAGCTGGTGATTAGAGGTATTTCAAGAGCTCAGGAGTAGAGTTGGTGGTCCACTAGGACCTCAACATCTTATCTGGGTGGAAACTTGATTTTGAGCCTTCCATTCAGGGAAGAAACCAAAGAGTAACTGGAGTCAGGCTCCTTTTCCTGCCCTTTATATGCAACACCCCCTGACTTCCCAGAAGCCCAGACTGAACTGCAGAAATTTTACAAACCTCCTCAAGAAAGAAAAGCCCTTGCAGCTCTCCTGCACACCACCATGCACACTGTTATTCCTTAAGGCCCCTGTATGCCATGACTTCCAGCCCAGATGTTACGAGACTGGGGGTAGCATTCAGGCCTTGTGGTGAAGCCGTGCCAGAAAAGAAATGATTTTTCTCCAAGCAGGCAGATTACCGAGTAGGATCATACACAAAGTCTCAAAGACAGAATCTTTCTTTCTGCATTTTCCAAGTTCCCTAACTAAGAAGAAACATCTGCAGGGCCCTGATAGACTGTCCACCAACTACAGCCCAAATGGCTTGGCTTCTGGAAGCTTCTGAGGCCTGAGTTCTAAACCTACCTCTGCCTCTTAGAAAGGACCTGACTTAGGGGAGTTTATTATAGCTTCCCCCTCTGGGCCTCAGATCCTGCTTCTGCAAAAGGAGAAGTGTGAGATAAGGGAGGGTCACTCATATCCATCTTAAGTGGTAACTCGAATGCCCTGAAGCTACATCTGTGATCAGTGGGAAGGCATGCTGTGATGGATTAATGACGTCTGCCAAGAGTACAGGAGGGGACGCTGGTGGTAGATCCATTACATATTTGTACTCCTAGGACCAGATCTTTATCCTTCTAGATCTTATAGATAGAGGTCCTTCTAGATTGTCATCCCAATGACTTGGTTGAAGATTAAAACCCAGGTGAAAACTTAACTAACCCTTCTGAGGGTGTTACATCTTAAAATAATTTTCACATTGGCCTCCAAGCCATGGTATGTTGGAGAAGCCACCAACACACAGCAAATTTGATCCCTCGATTGGGAGACACCATCAGCCAGATGTGGCGTTCTTGTTCATGGAACCACTGTCCACATGCATGGAATCAGGGTCTAAGCTACCTTTCTCATCTCCTAGCAGGGTCTATGAATGCTAGTGGTCAGCATTTTTCTGTAGGCCAGTACACTGACATTGCCTCCTTCAGTACAATGTAAGGTATCAAGTCTCATTCACAGAGGTTGATCTTGTTGGAGATTCAGAAACAGGTCTGGGAAAGCTTGGGAAGAACAGTATCCTATCAGTCATTTAGAGATTCAACCACACAATAATGTCTTAAAAGTTCTGAAAAATCCTGCAATCAAGAAATGTAGTTTCATTTTACCTAAGCATTTCCAATGCATACTTGTCCCAGGACCCTTTCAATAATGCAGTGTCCAGCTAGTTTTCCATGGAACGAAAGGTCTATGGAACACACTTGGGAAACAAGGTCTTATTTAGATCAGGCACATTCTAGACAGAGTCCATCTCCTCCAGCTCAGTCCTCAGTGGAAGGAGGGCAGCCATTCTCAACCCCATGAGATGAATCCTTCATATTCTTGGTGTTAGGAAATGGGAGCTGCATGATCCCAATGAGTGGGAAGGAAGGGCCCTTTCCCACCCCCGAGAGGGAAGAGCACTCACTGATGTACGCCTCTCGGGAACACAGGACCACAGTTCAACGTCCAGCGTGAGAGAAGGAGGGGATGGGAAGCCTGGAGCAGGGATGCTGGAGGGACCCAGAAGGGGCTCTGCCAACCGAAACACACATTTCCTGGAAATCCGGGCTGCTGCTGGCAGCCTGTCAGTTTGAGAACATAAGTGCAAGTTTCTGTGCAAACTCCCAGGAGGGTCCTTGCTGGCCCCTGCACCCTCCCTTCTACAACTTCCTGCTTTTCCTCTCTCTCTCCTGGTTCCAAGTTGCCAATAAGTGTCAGAGGCTGGGACTGTGACATCCCCATGAGCAGCTGGGCACGAACCCCTGGACCTGGGGGTGGGTTCCCGGGAATGGACGAGCCCAACGACTTGTTTTTAAAATGCTGGGTCTGCAATTAGGAGGCTGGCTTCTGTCCCTGTACCGCAGTTACCTCATTGAAATGAGAATAAGTCTACCTATCTCCCCAAACCATCATAGGAATTCCAGCCTGGCATGTAGTAAGTGCTCTGTGAACAGAGGCTGTTCAGGGTGGATTGTTACTCTGCCTCCTAGACATCCTGGGCCACCTGATCCAATGGGTCACTTCATAATTCACAGATATTAAACCTGGCAAACTGGCTGGGCACAGTGGCTTACCCCTGTAATCCCGGTGCTTTGGGAGGCTGAAGCAGGGGGATTGCTTGAGACCAGGAGTTCAAGACCAGCGTGAGCAACATAGCAAGACCCTGTCTCTACAACAAGTAAAAAATCAGCGAGGCATGATGGTGTGCACCTATAGTACCAACTACTTGAGAGGCTAAGGTGGGAGGATTGCTTGTGGCCAGGAGTTCGAGGCTGCAGTGAGCTATGATCATGCTGTACTCCAGCCTGGGTGACAGAGCAAGACTCTAAGTCTAAACAACAACAACAAACCTAACAAACTCATTGGGGTTGATATGGCACCCACAACATGGTCTGGCAAAGGGGAATCCCAATACCCGCCAATGGTGCCCTTCTAACTCCCTGTGCCCGGGTCTTACTCTTACCCAGCAACCCTCTCTGTCTGCATTCTGTAAACATTTCTTAGCACTTACTATGTGCCAGGCACTACTAAGACAAGTCCAGTAGGTCAATGGGACTGCAGATTTTCCACTTGCCCCACTACTGGTTTCAAAATTAAACTGGTAACAGAATGGGTATGGATTACAGGGCCTCAAGAAGGGAGTCTGGGATTTGGGTTAATATCATAGTCAGGCACTGAGCAGAGAGGACAGAGGTTCACTGTGGCTCCACATTCCAGGACCCAGACTGACATTTGCTGCCTGTCACTCCCCTTGGAGTTCAAAGTGATTCCCTTGCAGGTGTGTGCAGGTAAGGGTGAGGTGGTATGGGAGGGGGCGAGGCTGGGAGCCAGGGAGAGTGGCCGCGTGAGTCTGCCTGGGAACTTCCCCACATCACAGGCAAAGCCAAAAAAGGAAACAGCAAAATGTAGCTCATAAAACCCCACTCCTTTGTCAATGAACAAGAGTATAGATAAAATCAGATGCTATGTCACCAACCGCTTTGGATGGGGCCATGAAGCACATTCAGGGGTCAAGTGACAGTCCTGCTACAGACAAGCCACTTACACACAGGCTGCTCCCACACAGCCACAGAACTGAGATCCAGAGCTGTGGGAATTCAGTGATGGGACCTGTTGATTAGGGCAAGCTTGGTAAGCATGACAGCAACAGCCTGACCTTGTAGACCAGGAATTCTGGGGAATCTATCTTCCAGGGGACCTGGGTTCTACAGTGGAGGACCAGTCAAGGCACAAGAGAAAATGTCTTAGAGGGTGTTATGAGTTGCGGTCTCCCCACATCTTTTCCCCACCAAAAAAAAAAAAAAAAAAAAAAAAAGACATGTTGAAGTCCTCATTCCTAGTACCTCGGAATGTGACTTCATTTGGAGAGAGGGTCTTCGCAGATATAATTAGTTAAGATGAGGTGATACTTCAGGAGAGTGGGCCCCTAATCCAATATGACTCATGTCCTCGTGTCCTTAAAAGAAGACGGCCATACGAAGATAGGGACACGCAGAGAGATGATGAGGGCAGGGATTGGCCTGACATGGCTGCAAGCCAAGGAATGCCAGTGATGACCAGGAAAGCACCAGGAGTTCAGAAGCCACCAGGAAGGATTCCCTTACAGATTTCAGGGGGAGCACGGCCCCGCTAACACTTTGATTTTGGACTTCTGGTGTCCAGATGGGGGGAGGGATGATATATCCGTTGTTTTAGGCCCCAGTGGGTGGTGGTTTGCTGCAGCAGTCCTAGGAGCCTCACAGAGCTGAAGAGGGCTTGGGCATACTGATGGCACAGTGGAACAAGACCAGCCTGCAGGGGATGGATGTGTGAAGTGAAGGTGTGCATAGGATGAGGACAGGGAGGGCATATTTGAGAACTCAAGATTGAGAACCAGCGTGGGGAAAGAAAGCCAGGGATGGGAATAAAATCACAAAGCATTGGAACCCTAATCTAATAAGATTATTGTCCTTATCAGAAGATGAAGAGATAATGGGGATGTGCAGTCACAGAGGAAAGGCCACGTGAGGTCATGATCAGAAGGCAGCTGTCTGTAAGCCAAAGAGAGAGCCCTCACTAGAAACCAACCCTGCTGACACCTTGATCTTGGGATTTCCAGCCTCAAGAAGTGTGAGGAGTAAATTCGTGTTGTTTAAGCCACTCCGTCTGTGATATTTTGTTATTATGGCCACCCTTAGCAAACTAAGAGTATTAAAGTCCAGGGAGTCGATCCAGCCTTCAGGGCCTGAATTGCCTCCAAATCACACAGGCCAAGAAGTCAACCTCTGCTCCACCCTATCCAAGGACAGGGAGTTCTCTACTGCCCGAGGCGGCGTGCTGAATCCTGGGCCAAGCTGGCCTTCTTCCAATGAAACAAGTTCTCTCCCCCTCCAGCTTCCTGTTCTTCCCCTGAGAGCCATATCCAACCCTCTCTATCAAAGGCTAGCAAAGTTAGGAAAGGGCCAGATTGTAAATGTTTCTGACTGTGGGGGCCACATCGTCTCTGTTGCAAATAGCCGCTCCCTCACTGTAGCACGGAGCGGCCGTGGTTGTGTACATGGAGAGGTGGCTGTGCTCCAATAACATTTTGTTTATTGACATGAAATTTGAATGTTATAGAATTTTCATGTCATGAACTATTATTCTTTTGATTTTTCCTCAATTAAAACATGTAAAAACCATTTGGCAGGCTGGATATGGCCTATGGAGCATAGGCTGGCAGCCCTGGGTTTAGATTTCTCAAGATAATGATTGGCCTGAGCTCTGTGTCTACTACTTCCTCCGTGTGCCTTTGATGATCATCTGTAGGTGGAGATAGGAATGGTGGAAGGTGAGAGAAGGCTGGTTTTGTGTGTTTGTGGGAGGGACATGATGTGTGTATATGGCATGGGAGTGAGAAAAAGGGAAGAACTAGGTTTTCTGGATACAAAAGTCTAGTGATCAATATCAGTCAAGGACTTCTGTTGACTGACAATCCAAGGTAGCTGTGGAGACAAATGGATGGGGTGAGGATGGGGGGTCCAGGGCAAGATGAAAATTTTCTCTTTGATCAGTAAAAGGAATACTAGGACGAAATGGATCTAAGCAATGACTTTGGGTTTCCAGCTTGGCTCTGGGGATGGGGACACAAGGAGCATGTCCTCCCACAGGAGGCCAAGAAGGAAACTCCTTGGTTTTATGAACAACCTGTACTCTGGAAGAGTTGAGTGAAATTTATATGCAAATCCACATGCCCTTTAAAGAAAGCTGAGATGTTTCTCTCTGCAAAGCCAAGGCTTCCTGGTGAATCTTCACCCTGTGGACTGGTCCCCTTGGGAAGCTAAGGGGTTTGCTAAAAGCAAGACAGACTGGAACAACTTGCTGTTGAGTCAGTGACTTGTGTATACTGGGCACCTGTGTGCAGCTGTGACGGGACAAGGGCAAATACACAAATCTTGGTCATGTGGATTGTATAGAATGAGTTGAAGGTGAGGCTGGTAATTATGATGTAAAAATATACAGCCTCTTTCCTCTTTTTTTCCTCCCTGCATAAGATGAATATAACCTCCTCCCAAAACTTCATCAGTGAATAAAGATGGAGGCCAGCAGGGAAAGCAGTGGTCTGGTTCTTCCTGGATTTAAATGTGTGCAAATTAGAGCTGGCTTCTCAACAAGTCAGGGAAGTGTAGGGGGGACAGGGTAGGGGTGTCAGCAAGGGACTGAAAGCCAGGAGCCTGGCCTCGCTGCAGCAGAGACCAATGCACGTGGGGACAGAGTAGTGAAGTGGGGAAAGATCGAGAAGTCAAGAGCAAGTGACACAGATTCAGGGATGGACTCAAGGCACCCTGTTCCACAAAGGGCTGGGTTTTCCCCCTGGATCACTCAGGCCCTGTCCTTAATCCCAAACTGGTGCTCATGAATGAATGCAAAAATCAACTGTTGGACACCATGCTAGGCCTTGCCAAAGGCTGTGGTTGGATATTTTAGCTAATTCTGGAAACAGAAGAGGCAAGAGTGAGAAGGTGCCAGTTCTTGTGGACATTTTAGCTGCAGGGTAGTAGACCCTGGCTGCCTTTTCCTTCCTCGTATCCTTTCTCTTGGCACAAGGGAACATGACAAGGACTGGAGTCCGTGGACCCAAGAAGTCCTGGTGTGATGGAAGAGAAGTGAGTGGTTGGGTTTCAGGCACTCAGTAGGCTGCTGGGCAGAGCCAAGGCAGGTGCAAGTCCAGGCCAAGGGCTGGGACACAGAGTGTTGTGTCGGGATGGGGAGGTGTCCATTGACAAGAGCCATCCCCAGCAACCCCAGAGTGGCTGGGGCTCAGGCAAACATGTATAAAATGCCTCCAAGACACACACATGTCAAGCCAAGAGCCACAGATGTCCCCAGAAGAGCAATGTCCACTTAGGAGCAGCCCAAGCCGGGGTCTTTAGTCCTGTAGTCCCAGATAGCTGGGAGTGTTGGAAAGGCAATTCGGGAGGGCCCTTTGGGAAACACAGGGGTTTCCTGTAGCCAGGCTTCTGCGAAGCATGACTGGTCTCATCATTCTTCCCAGTGTGGAAGCAGGTTTGGCCCCCAGAGCATGAACCAGTCTGAGAGCCAGCCAAGGTGGGGAAGAGATCCCTATAGGTCTGTTTGGATTTTGGGAGTAAGATCAGGTAAGGGTTTTGAAGTTCTAGGTCCTCTCTCTGGCTCTCTAGGAGGGAGATGCCTGGATAGATAGCAGCTACAAGAAGACTAAGGCCCAGGCAGTACCCAGGAAATACAGAGGGGCTGTGGGCCGCCCTGAGCTCCCTGTTCACTGCCCAGATACTCCTGCTATTGCTCTGCTTGGGGACAGATTTCCCTTTTGTACCAGGTCACATTCAGGGGGTCAGGGCTTTGAAAACATGGGCAAATGACCCAGAGGCTCTCGTCTCCCATCTGCATGCCTAGCCTGCTCCCAGCACCCTTCCTGCAGAACACCAGTGGTTTCCCCAACATGGTCAGGAAGAGTCGCCGGCCCAGGTTGGGAGCAAGAGGAGGGAGGAAAGGTGGGGCACTGAGGGAACACACACAGGTGAGGGACACAGGCTTCCGATGGGAAAGCCACTCCAGGACCCCGCACCAGGCTAGAGTGGAGAACACAGAACTGTAACAAACGACATCCCCCTTTGTGCTTTCCCAACAGGACTGCTTAAGGGTGAAAGGCAGGGAAATCTTTTGCAAACGTGTTATCACAGGTACAACCACATAACCCAACATGGACATATCCCAAGGACCCTCATCCACCACGGTTGGGGAATAAGCTTCACTGGTGTGAGTAGCAGAGAAGAGGGAAGAAAAGGAATGTCCTAGAATTCCCTGCCCAGAGCCCTGATTCTCAGGGACCAGACTTCAGGGGGTGCCCTGAATGATGGTGAGCTCTAAGGAGCCCCTCAGAAGTCATCTTGGCTTTCCAAATGGCAAGGAGGTGGGGGCAGTGAGGTGAAAAGGGGTGCTACTCTCAGAGAACAGGAGGAAACAGCAGAAATGGGGGCATAGGTCCCCCAGAGAGACCCAGCACTCAAAAGACGTTCTAACTTTCCTATTGTACTTCAGAGCTCTACGCAAAGGTGCCACATGCCATGACAGGCTTGGGTTGGGGTATCTGAAAACAGATATTTCCAAAGGAACGGGCTTAGCCACTCCCGACCTTCCCTACTCGATCTTGGCTCAGCAGCCTTGACTAAGCCACCGCTCGGCTCTGTACCCCTCCTCTTAGCTTCCCAGATGGCACAGCTGGAAACCACCACACAAAGACAGAACTGAGGGGTGCCCCATCACCGGGGCAGTCTGGCTCTTGCTTGTCAAGGTGAAACAAGAGTGAACAGCGTCGAACACACAGACACACACACACTTAGCCCCAGCTGCAAGCCCGCCCACGTGGGGCCTCCTGTCCTAGTCCCATAGCCCAAAGGCACCACGTGCAGCCTGCAGTGCTTTCATTTGTGCTGTTCCCTGGGCCGCACTGACTAATGCATCACCCTGGCTGGTCCGGTTCAGTCCTAGCTCGGGGGTCCCCAACCCTGCCCGAGGAAAAGGGCTCAAGTCTGAGGTGCAGGGAGGCCGCCAAGCTGTTGTCCAGTGCTCTCAGGTCGGTCAGGGTTGGTACCCTCTGATGCTGAGTCTCTGGCCTCCTGAGCTGGCAGAGGACAGAGCAGGGAGGGAGAGGTGACGGGAGCCCAGGCAGCTGGACGCCGTCCCGGTGTCCAAAGGTCACAGCCTGGAGTGGGGAGAGAAGGGAGAGAGTGGTGAGAGGTCACAAGGACATGATGATATCATCCGTTGTGAATGAGCAGCCTCTCAGAGGGTCAGGTGGCTTGAGAGGAACAGTTCCTGGCTTCTGCAAGAAGACGTGGAAGAGATTTCTGCTAACTGAGGTCGTACTATACCCTGGGCTCTGTGCCAAGTGCCACACATACCTGATCCCATTTAAGCCTGAGATGAGCCTGCAATACAGGCTACGAATATTTTCAAAGATGAAAATAATCAGTGATGAACTTCTATGACAGAATCATACAATTTCACAGATGAAAACACTGAGGCTCAGAGAGGTTAAGTGTTTTGCCCAAGGATACACTGCCAGGAAGCAGCAGAGTCAGGATTTGAACTCAGAACTTTTCCCACTTGGGCATGGACTAGGAATGGTCATCCAGTGTGTGGGGCTGGAATAAAGCTCCATAACAGCTAGAGATGCAGGAAGAGGGGGTGGGACTGGGATCCACACCATAGCCTCCTGCTATGAGCAGACTTTGATGTCCACTGCAGCAAAAGGAACTCATTTATTTTGTTCACCGCTGTATTCTCACTCTTAGAACAGTGTCGAGCACATAAAAGATGTTCAGTACACATAGGCTGAATAAAAAAAGAATGAATGGAAGAGGAAATGAATGGAAAATTCCACTGAACCCAACATCCCATTCTGCTAGACCACAAAGTTTCTGGTCCTGTGTTTGTTTGTTTGTTTGTTTGTTTGTTTGTTTTTTTCAGCCCAACTCCACAATAAAATATAGAAAGAGAAGCCTCCTGCTTTTCCCTCCAACCAGTAAACTTTAAGTCCCTCTCTTCAGTTAAACTGCTGGGTCCTGCCTGGAGCTCCAACACTAATTCTCTAACTTGCCAGCACTCCTTTAGCTGGGCAGAGTTTTTGCTTGTTAAAGCTTCCTTCTGTCTGTTTTCGTATCCAATCCATTGTAAATCCTGCCAGGCTGCCAGCACAGGGCTCATTCTCCCTCCTGGCAGATGACGGCAGCTGAGCTACAGTGAGTGCCTGCTATGTGGGAGGCACCTGCTCACCAGGTGCTCTGCACGTGGCCACATGGAACCTGCACAGCACTTCTGCTAGAGCAGTTTCACCGCCCTCACCTTTCAGAGCATGAAACTATAGCTCAAAGAGGCCGAGTGACATGCCCAAGGCCACACAGCTATTACACAGTGGAGTGGGAATTCCAATCTACGTCTGCCTGTAAAGTTTATGCTCCTTCCAATGGTCTGGGGAAAGGATAAGCCCCTGGGGAACGAAGAGATTCCATCCTGCAGGTTCAGCAAGCTCAAACGGCAGGGGAAGGGAGGAAAAAAGAGCCTCCCAATGTCCACAGCCCCTGGGAACATCTGTTCTTCAGGACGCTGCCTTGGGGAACTTCATGGGAAGACTCTGACAATGGCTATGGTACACCATGCCCACAGGTGGGGGTATCTATATCTGTGGGTACTGCTTGTCTTCAGTGGGTAAGCCATGGTAGTACAAGTGTGTATATACACATGTCTTCATGTGCCATGTAATGTGATTGCGATTGTGTACCTGTGTGTATGTGCCTGAGTCTGCCTATGTGTGCAGGCTTCCATGTGGGGGTGTGCGTTCATGGAATGTTTTTGTATACGGATGTGTGTGTGTATAGATCTGAGTGCAGCCGTGTGTGAAAGAATTTGTATAGAGGTACGTTTTTAAGTACTGCTCCCGGGTCTGCATGAGTGTGAGTACCTGAGAGTGTCCGTGTGAGTGTGCATAACCATGAATACCTGGGAGCAACTGGCAGAGCCATGAGGAGCCCTCAGTAGCCTCATCTGGGCCTGTCTCCCTCTTACCTTCTAGAGAGTTCAGTCACAGAAGCTGGGGTTGGCGAGGGAGGTCCCAGAAAGAGATGCCACACTCATTATCTCAGATAGAACTACTGATCTCCAGCCAGAAACAAGAGGGAGGAGCAGGGTCTGGAGCCTCTTATGAGGAAGCTAGAGATACTTCTGGTAAGAAGCTCAGAGCCTTTCCTGCTCTGGCATTCATGCAATGGAGAATGCTGGAAGCTGTGATCTGCTGTGACAGGGGCAGGCTGTTGGCCCAGAAGGAAGAGTTCCAGAAAGCTGGGCCTCATAGAGGGGTACTCTGAATACCTGACATGTGGGAGGCTTGGTGGGTTCAGGCATCACCTCACTGCATGATGCTCAGACACATCAGGGCATCAGTCTTCATCAGGAAGAGATAAGCAATGAGAAACCCAGGGTAGCTGCAGGAACCAAGACCCCACAGGACAGACTCCAGGACCCAAACCCCCAAACAGACTCCATTGAATGGAAACCTATTAGGGAAGGGTGGTTGCCAAAGGGTGGGCACATGGACAGGAGCTTGTTGGGGGAGAAGTAAAAAGGGGCAGAGAGGATCAAAAAGGTGACAAAGGGCAGAGGACAAGGCAGTGGGGAGAGATGCTAAGGGAGAAAACCTACTCTGCAGACTTCCAGAAATGTCCAGGGTGAGATAGGCGGCGGTTTCGCTTTGGCAGTTTCTCCAGCATGTCCATGAGCTTGGTGAAGGTAGGTCTCTCTTCTTGTTCAAAGGCCCAGCAGAAGAGAAGAATGTCCTAAATGAAACCAATGTGTGGTGATTACACATAAATGGTGACTTTTTGATTACTCTTTGGCATCACATTTGGTCCGCCAATTTGTCCATTCATCTGTCCCATTTCCATATTCCTCCATCATCCATCCATCCATCCATCCATCCATCCAGCATGTATCTACACATCTACCCATCCATATCAATTCACCCTTCCATCTTTCATCCATCCATCCACCCATATATCATCCATCCATCCATTCATCCACTCATCCAGCCATCATGCATGCATCTATACATCCACCCATCTATATCAATTCACTCCTTCATTCTTCATCCTTCATTATCCATCCATCCATTCATCCATCCATCCATCTATCCATCCATCCATCCATCCATCCATTACCATCCATCCATCCTTCTTCCCATGTATTTTCTGAACCCAAATAACAGCCAGGTAAGCTCTATTCTAGAAGGTCTAGGATACACTGAGATCAACAACACTTCCCAAACAGTTTCTTGACATTTTTCTTAACAGAAGGGATAAAAGGGAATCCTGGGGTCTCCATCCATATCTCAATACTATAAGAGCCCTTCAAAGTCAGAGAAGAAAAGTTACTTTTAGTAATCTCTTCATCACCTAGGTGCAGGTAATCCTTCAAAACATAACATAAAATTACTCCTTCTCTGACTTGTGTGTCTTCTGATCAAAAGAGAGGATTCTTCCTGCTGTGTTTTAGAGGAAGATTGTTAATATATACCCAGGCTTCTCTGTTTCTGTATGTCTTGTTCTGAATTAGATAATGCCTTAAATTATTATGTAGATGCAAATAAAATTAGAACCATTAATATTTGTGATGTTTTAATTCATATCTTTTAAAAATAGCAGAAAAAGAGGGATATATAGGTTCTACCTAACTCAGCAACCCATAGTCAGGAAAAACCTGACCACGTGTTACTGTGCCCCTGGTGGCAGGTACCTGAAATTGCAGGCACAGTGCAGCAGCCTTGCCTTTTAAGCTTCAAACTGCTGTCTGACAAGGTTGTGATGCATATTTTTTTGGTCACCCTATGAAAGCATTTGTAACCTTAACACATAGTAAAAAGAAGGCCTATGACTGTGTCTGTGTCTCCTCATCCCCCAGGTCTGGCCCTATCTTGGGACTTACCGAGATTTCTTTTCCCATGCCAATCTGGCTGAGGTTGGGTTTCATGCCTGTGCCCATTTGCCATATTATTGCCTCTGCTGGTTGGGTCTTGAAAGGCCATTCCCTGGCGTGGAGTTCATACCAGATCGTGCTGTTGGCAGACGTTGTTAAAGGGGTGTTGGTGTGGTGTGTCACTTGCAATCTTGTACCTCCATTATTAACACACACCCACCCAGCCAGCCTCCTGGCACCCATTCTTCTCCCCAGTTTCTTCCTCATGGGGTAGGTATTTTGCCACGTGGGACACACCTAAAGCTTTCTTAATGTCTTAGAAGTCATGTTTATCCCAGGATATCTTCTAATGAATAGTTAAATACAATGTGATTAGGATCTTTGTCCCTGATTCTACTTGCAATGATTCTAGAAAATCATTGCAAATAAATAATTAGGGGTACAAAAATTTATTTATAAGGATATTCCCAGAGAATTATATATAATATTGAAAAAAAGTAAAAACACAATTGTCCAATAAGAGGAATTGGTTATATGTATTATGTTAAATCCATAAAATAAGATGAAATGCTGTATTATTATAAAAACATTTCAATGAAATTTTGCTGACATAAAAAATGCTCAGTACATAACCTTAGGTTAAAAAAAAGCAGGATATGAGACTGTATGTAAGGTTTGATATTGTTTTCTAAAAAATCATATGTGTATGAACAAGAGAATAAAGTAAAGCATAGCAAAATGTTAACAATAACTAACTCTGGGTGACAGATTAGGATTTTTTTCTTTTATACTTTTTTTTTTTCTAAGTATAAACCATCCTGCGGAATGGTGGAAAGAAAAAAAGAGGTTTGAGAGTGACTTGGGTTCAAGTCCTGATTCTATTTATACTAGTAGTATAATAGGGTAGGTTTCCTGGGTATGTCACTTCACTTCTGTGAGTGCAGGTTTTCTTACCTGATAAATGAGAATAATGATAACATTGCAGTGGAAGGATGTTTATCTGGGACTCTGAATGCCAAAACAACTCCATGCTAGGATTATTCTAGAGGGATTTACCACATTATCTTCTGTTTTACAAATCGTGACATTGTAATTAACGGAGAAAGGATTGCTCTAGTGAGTAGCATGTGTCATGAATGGGGTGATGGGCCAGGTGGTGCATAAATGATGCTATGAAGTGTGAATAGCAGTGAGGACCACAGTGGATGAAACGGGATGCTGGGTTGTCACTGAGCTGTACCATGTTGACAGATCTCAGTGCTTTGAGCACAAGATTCCCCAACTTAGGAAACATCTGAAACAATTCTAGAAAGTGATCTTTCCTCCACTGTAAGATTTCATGTAAGTTTGCTTTAAAGAACACAAAGCACTCTGCTATCCTCTTTACTGATCAGAGCACTGTGTCAAATCAACTATTGTTAGGGTTTCACTTCATAGTTACATCTTCCTTCTACCTGACAACCTTATACCTCTGGGGTGGGTAAGGAGTGGTGATGCTCAGGTGTTGGAATGTCAGTTTAGGTGATCAGAAAGCTCTCAAGAGAAGGTACTAAAAGATTATAGTTATCCTAATAAATAATCATACTTATTTAGTTTTTACTCTGCACTAGACACTACTCTAAGTTTTTTGCTGAGGGAGGTCTATTAAGCATGTCTTTTTATTCTGATGCTTTGACTACTTAGGGCTTTGCTGACCCTGGAGATTCTGCCCCTTCCAGGAATAGCCAATTCCTGGAGATAGTAAAGGGCTCACCTGTGAACACACCTTTCACAGGCTAATCAGATAATCCAGAGCTCACACTCATACTGCCAACTACCTCCTTAATTGGGCTTGCAAGCTCTGGGCCAATATTCCCCAGCCCCTATATGCTATGAGCCTGCTGAAATCATTCAAACGAGTCAATCCTAAGCCTTCTTACCCTGCCTCCCCTGCTCCTTCCCAAGAAAACCACAATAAAGGCTCTTCCCAACATTTTCCTCACATTTCCTCTGCTGCCAGACCAACCCTGGTGCTGCCCTCTGTGGACACTGCATGGTGTGACACACCCCCTCTGGAACTGTGAGTAACAAACCATCTTTTCAATGACGACTGTTGGCCTCATGCTGCCTGAATAATAACAAAACCTAAATTTTAAAACAGAAGGCATTATTATTAATATTATCCCCCTTTCATAGATGAGGAAACTGATGCCCAGAAAGGTTGTGTGTCTTTCCCAAGATAACACAGCAAACAGGAAGGGCAGCCAGAAGTTGAACTTAGTCTGTCTGACTCCAAGATGGTGCCACTAGCCAACGTGCTATACTAGGAAGCTTAGACTCCATCCTATTTAACAGTCCTTTGTAATCAGGAAAATGCAAAATTTGGGAGGCGCAAGCTTGTGGTTGGTGACTGGAGTCTGGTGAAGGAGGCATCAACAGACTCATCCACCACTCATGTGAAAGGGGGAAGGATGCCTTGAGTTATTCCCTGTGCTGGGTACCTTACAAATGTTTTCTCACTCAATTCTTAGAACACCTCGATGGATTTATTATCCTTGATTTACAGTTGAGAGAAATAGGCCTTTGAGTGGCAAAATAAATCCTAAACCCATCAGGGCTCTATGGTTAAAAGCTCCAACTCTAGAGTACAGGATATTCCAGGTGAATCTCAGCACCATCAATCATCACTGTAAGGCATGTCACTGAGCCATCTGAAGCCTCAGTTTTCTCACCTGTCAATTGGGAGCAACATGGTATCTGCTTTGAAGGGTGCTTGTAAAAATTCTGTGAGACAGTGCACATAAAAGACTTAACACAGTGCTCAGCCCTCTTTAAAAAATTCGTTTTTGTTCTAAGTCATTTCTGAGCACGAGGTTCCCCAGCAACAGGATGCACCTAATTGGCAGGAAACCCAGAGCGCCGGGTCCTTCAGAATTCAGCAGTGTCAGAAATAAAAGCCTCATTAAAACTTCCTTTTAAACCCAACTTTCAAGAGAAACTCACTTTAAGGAAAAAAGAATTGCTGAAGATGAAAACTCCAGCAGAAAACCAATTATTCCGGTACATTTTGTTAATCACATTTTTTTTTTCTTTTGCTAAATTTACACTAAACTATACCAACGTAATTATTGCAATTTGGTTTCAGATAACAATATTAACTAGATAAAGATTTGGGCATAAAATAATCAGGCCGACTGACTTCCTCTAAAGTGGCCCAAGCAACAGATGTTGAGAATTCTGATCTTCCAGAAATATCTCCTCAGGGTTTTTCAGTGAGGACGCAGTGGGGGCCCTTTTCCAAGGAAGACTCTCTGTAACATCTCTCGGTGGTGTTAAGTCTAATTGCACTCATCTGCAGGCCTGCAACTTTCTCAAACAGCTTCCCCAGTGTTATCTCCCCCAGCCATTGCAACCACCTGTGGACAAGATTAGGCAAGGATTTGCATGGTCATGGGAGCCTAGAAGCCTTTCTGGCTATACTTTCTCAAGGCACTCTGCCCTGTATCCTGGGGCTGTGTCCTGGGCCCTTCTTCTCCTACTGTACTTCCAAAGACATCTCATTCTGTCTGTGGCTGCAGTTACCTACTTGCTGACAAGTCCTAAACTCCTCTTTTCTATACTAGTCATGTAGAGACAGCTGTGTTTTGGTGGTTGCATTTGTCATCTCCAAGATAGCTCAAACTCACTGTGTCTAAATCTGACCTCTTTGCCTCCCTGGCATGCCCCAACCCTGCTGCACCTCCATGGTCTCCACCTTAGTGAATGATGCCACTCTCCATCTGGTTGCTTAAAGCAGCTATCTAGGCACCACCCAAATTCAATCCATGATCAAGCTCTGTTGCTTCCACCTCCTATGTGTGTTTCTGATGTCCATTCTCAGCTTTCATACCCACAGGCTCTGATTCAGTGAAGGCTGCCAGCATTTCCCTGGGTATTGGACATCCGGCTCCCATCCTCTCCTTCTTCATTCCATTCTCTACACAGCAGCCAGAGTGATCTGACTGATCTAAAACTCAATTAGGATTATGTCACTCCCCGTTCCCCCAGAGCTTAATAACCATCAATGGCTCCTTAGTGCACTGAAGATGAAATGAAACCTTCTTAACTCAACCTTTAGGTCCTCGCAGGATTGACTGTGCTTCCCTCTCTAGTCTCTTATCTCACCACCCCCAGCCTAATTTTTTCCTGACTCTTCATCCATCAGCTCCCTTTCCTCCCCCAACCCTTCTACATATTCTTCCATGTGGGCAATGTGTTCTTTTATTTTTGCACCTTTTTGCACATTCTTTTGATCTGGAACACCTCACCCTGCCCTTGTACTCAACCTTTAACTTAGGCTCAGGATTATCATCTCCTGGAAGCCCTCCCTGACCTCCCAGATTGGATTTGATTCCTTTTTTATTCCCACAGTCCTGTGTTTATTCTCAGAATAGCAGTTATCATACTTTGCTAAAGCTGAATGTTTCCTTATCTGCTTTCCACTAGAAAGAGAGAGTAGGGGCCTCTGGTGTTTTTAATATGTCCAGTATATTCTTTGATACTCCATCATGTATAAGATAGAGCTTAATTCTTCTCCCCTTAGGTGTGGACTGGATTTAGCAACTTGCTTTTAACAAACAGAATATGGTAGAAACAATGATATGTAAATTTATGAGACTAGATCATAATGACAATGAGGCTTGTAGCCACCATGCTGTGAAGTCATTCAAGCAGCCTATACACAGGCCCAAGGGTTGAGGAACTGAGGCCTCCTTCCAACAGCCGTGCGAGTGGGCCACCATGGAACTGGATCCCCAGCCTGGTGAGCCTTCAGATGAGACCACAGCCCTAGCCAATATCTTGACTGCAACCTCATAAAAGCCCACTCAGAACCAATCAGCTAAGCCATTCCCAAATTCTTGACCACAGAAACTTAAGATAAGAAATGTTTTCAGTGGCTAAGTTTTGGCATAATTTGTTACGCAGTCATAACTAATACAACACTGAGTCTTGTGTCCCCTGCATCTGCTACAATCCTAGCACATAGCAGGCAGTCAACAAATAGCTACTGAATAAGTAAATGAGTTGGGTAACTTGTTATGGCCACATAATCCATTGGAAACCAGGCACACAAGTTTGTTAGGGTCATTCTTTCTAGTATACCCTACTCAGATTCCTCCATTCTCACCCCAAAATCCAGCCACCTTGGCCCTGTAGACAGGTACACCCTGGCCCTTCCAAAACCATTGAAAGACTTGACAAGTGCCCCTCTGCCCAGGCTGTGGCTCTCAATGGCCAGGGCAGGGCCCACTTACCCAAGGGCAAAGACGTCAGAGTGCTTGGAGAAGGGGAGCTTATCCTCCTCTGTGTCGGGGGACAGCTGGCGGATGATCTCTGGTGCCAGGTGGCACAGCCAGCCATTCTGGATACGCAGTTTGTCCTCCCGTCTGGAGAAGCAAAGCACAGGATGAGCTCTGTTTCATAGCCCAGGGAGGACCAGCCCCCCTGGCCCTGACCCCATGTCTCTGGAGCCATCTCTGCTGCCCTTCTTGCTTCCCCCATTGAGCATTGCCTGACCACCTACTGGAGGCAGAAACCCAGTAGGAGGTACAGGGAAGACTGCTCTAGAGAAACACTCAGGATCCAAACCATCATTGAATTCCATTGCCTCTGAGGCACCCACCTTCTTGCCCATCTTCATTCAATGACACTGTGGATTCTTGCTATTCATGGCAGTTATGTTCTATAAAGTCACTGGAACATGGAATTAGTAGAATACTGAATCATTGCTCCTGGGGAAATATGTACACATGCACACATCCTTCACATAGTTTATAATTTTAAGCTCTGAAAACAACTTATCCTAATAGATTCTGTTTTATTTTACATAATAGACTATGAGGCTCAGAAGTGTTAAGTGACTTGTCTGAGGCAACCCTACTAACAAGTGCCAGAGTTGGGATTCAAATCTCATCCAACTGGCCCCAGAGGTGCAGCGTCTTATGCTACCCTGTGCTGCCCACTCTGGCTCAATCTCTGTCCTCAAGGATTCTCTGTATGAGGCCAAAACAGAGGCAGAGCATCCTTTGTTTGACCTAAGCTGGGAACATGTGCATCGGGCAACTCAGAGTTTTCCCCACTCTGCATGTCCATGAATAACTGTGAAAGTGCTGTGAGTATTGATTTGGGGGATTACAAATACATTTCAGTAATACACAAATAATGATAATCTACTGTTTTTCTGTCACCTATGATGCCTAGGTTCTGTGCTTGGCATGGAACAAGACCGACAAGGTCCCTTCCCTCCTGGAGCTTGCACTTTGGTAGGGAAAGGAGACAATAAATGAGTTCAATAAATAAGAAAAACTAAAGATCGTGATAAGCATTGTACAAATAATTAAAATAGAGGATGCATCAAAGACAAGACAGATCTTACTGCAGGTAAACTGTGAGCTAGGATCTACGTGACATAAAGGATCCAGCTATGTGAACAAGGAGAATATCTAGGCAGAAGGAGAAGCAAGGACAAAGTTCCAACAAGGGCCCCATTCAGGGTGTTCCAGAACTCTAAAGAACTCCAGTGTAATTGGAACATATCATCCCATCCTATGTATCAAAGTGTATACAACCACCTCCTTGCTGATGGGCCTTGGGCGGGCAGTTCCCTCTTCCACCATTATGAACAATGCTGCCATGAACATCTTTGGGTAGATACTGGGAATATCTCCCTTCACCCACATTAATTTATTCCTTAGGTAAATTCTTAGACGTGGAAGGAGGCCGGCTCCCTTCTTTCACTGGAAGTCCTTAGCAAGGCAGAGCTTTCCATTTGGGTCCGAAATCTAAGCAGACCCCGTCTGAGATCTTCATTGACTCAAGACTCCTAGGAACTGGCTCATTAACACAGGGGAAGTGAGCAGTCGGGGGGAGAGGGGGTGCATATCTCAAATCATCATTAAAAGTGAGGTCATGCAGGATGACAGCCTCTAGCATGAAGGTCTCTGTGGGGACCTGGGGCTGGCTAGATTCTTCCAGGGAGAGTTTCTGAGATGCAGAAGTTGTGACATGTTGCTCTCTCAAATGCATTCATTCATATCCCATAATCATGATTTTTGCCATATCTAAATACCTTTAAGAGCAGCATTGTACAATAGAACTTTCCATTATGACAGAAATGTCCTCTCTATGGTCCAATGTGGCAGCCACTAACCACCATAACTACTGAGCACTTGAAATGTGGCTTACAACTGAAGAACTAAACTTTTAATTTTTTTTTTTTTAAATTTTAGAGATAGGGTCTGCTGAGACAGCCTGTCAATCACCCAGGCTAAAGTACAGAGGTGAGATCATAGCTCATGGAAGCCTTGAAGTCCTGGCCTCAAGTGACCCTCCCATCTTCAGCCTATGAAGTAGCTGGGATTACAGGCACGAGCAACCGCACCCTGCTAATTTTATTTTATTTTTTGAGGAGATGTGGTCTTGCTATGTGATCTTGCTATCTTGCCCAGGCTGGTCTCAAACTCTTGGCCTCAAGGGATCCTCCAGCCTCAGCCTCGCAAAGCATTAAGATTATAGGCATGAGCCACTGCTCCCAGCCCTGAACTTTTCATTTTAATTAAAGTTAAATTTACGTAGCCACATCTGGCTAGTGGCCACCAAACTGGACACCACTGTTCTAGACTATCATGTACTAAGAAATGCATTTTTAACTTAAATATGTTTTAATAGGTCACTCTTTAGTGTGGCCATACATGGAGACTAGTGATTTTCTAACACACGTTAAAATTAAGATAGAAAATGTTTGTTCATGTCCTCCCCCAAATCAACTTGCAGATCAACACCTGTAGAAACACTGGGTGGAGGAAAGATCCCTGAATGAGACCCCAAGAGTTTGGGGCTCAGGGTTCCAGTACTGCAGTGACATTCACTAGCTGGGTAGGGCTGGGTGTGTCCCATACATGTAGTTCTTTTAGATCTCTTTCATTCCCCCTCCATCTTACACATGAAGGTAGCATCCATTTGCATATACTCAACTTTTTGTAGCACCCAAAACAGGGACTGTAGGAAAGGAAGCATATCTGGGTAACTGCTGTAATCGCAACTCTCAGTTGCATTTGGATGGTGGCTTACCACAGGTATCTCATCCTGGGCCACCCATCCACCTCCTGCATTCCCAGGCTAGGAGCAGACTGGCATGCATGCAACAGAAAAAAACTGTGGCCAGGCAGACACCATTAAATTTGTTCTAATTTAGGATTTCTCAACCTTGGCACTATTGACATTTGGGTCTGGGCAATTCTTTGTTGTTGGGGGGCACGGGGGCTGTCCTGGGCATTGTAGGATGTTCAGCAGCATCTCTGACCTCTACTTATTAGAGGCCATTAGCACCCCCCTTCCCCCAATCATGACAACTAAAAATGTCTTCAGACATCATCAAATGTCCCCTGGAGGAGAAAAATTGCCCTGGTTGAGAATCACTGTCCTAATTTATACAAAATAAGGAAACGGTCCAAATCTCAGTGTTTCAGGATTAATAACACATGACTTGCTCCTGCATTCTACACAAAAGACATGATGCAACACATCCTGTGCTAGAAACTACTACTCAAACTCACTAGCAAACTCTTGAGTCAGCAGAGTTAAATCAGCTCTTGCTTCTACAATCAGGAACACACACAGAGGTTGAAGGCTCCATCTGTGCTTACTAGCTATGGAACCTTGAGCAGACCCAAATTTCTATTTTCCCATCTGTAAAATGGGCACATTAATTTGTACTTCACAGAGCTGTTGCAAGGACTAAAATGAGACAGTGCATGGCACAGGACTGTGTCAGCTGCCAGAGCCACACAATTACTGGACATAATCATTACACATGTATATATCTGTTTACGTGTGTGTGTGTGTGTGTGTGTGTGTTTATCTTGAGGACTCAGAAGTGGATTTGAGACTAGAGGCCACAGTAGGAATGTCCTCCATGAAAGTCTTTGGCATAGGCTAGCCAACATTCCCCTGCAATGACTGGGCCACTGTGGGTGGAGTGGGTTGGGGTGCTCCTGCCCAAGGGAAGCTTCTCTGCTCCCATCTTTTTGCAAACACCCCTGCCACCTCTTCCTGACTCATGGGGTCAGCACAGAACTGGCATTTTGGGGCCAGGGCAGGAGGTGGAATGGTGGCCACGCAAGAGCCATCAGCCTGGGGCCGGTGTGGTAGGGGGCCGGGAGCCAGGCCTGGCACTAACACCCTGTGGTGCCCCATTCCCATGGCGATAGGCCCACTGGTGGCAAACCCAAATCATCTTCATTATGGTTATTATGATTAATAACAGGCTTTGGGAGGCTGGCATGACAGCACTGGCATCTAAAATGATACCTTTTTTGACGACGGCAGAACAGCTGTATGCTAGAGTCTGTCTGGATGTGCAGAACACACATCACTGGGCTGCTCCATCCCTGCCTCGGGCTGAGGGGTGGCCTCTCCCTGCTGGGCACCAAGGGCTATCCATACCCCAAGCTCTAATAACTGAGGGGAGGGCAGGAAGGCAAGTGACTCCTGCTGAATGCTTACTGTTTGTCAGAGTGCCCATCCCACTTAGGCCTCACAAGCCCACAATCTGAGGGCTACCATCCTGTTCTGTGGATAAGGAAACGGAGGCTCAAAACAGTTAAGTGACCTGTCCAAAGGGACAGAGCTGAGATCTGTTTGAGCACAAGTCTTTAAAACCCCAGGGACTAGGCACCTCACCCCAATTCTACAAGAATTTCTGGAGAGAACCATTAAAAAGCCTGGCAGGGTATGGTGGTGCACACCTGTAAGCCCAAGACCTTGAGAGGCTGAGGTAGGAGGACGGCTCAGAGGTTGAGGCTGCAGTGAGCCATGATTGCACTACTGCATTCCAGCCTGGGTGACAAAGCAAGAGATCCTGTCTCAAAAAAAAAAAAAAAGCAAAATGCTAAACTAAGCCTTCCTCATCTGTATCCCGTTTAATCACCAAAACAGCCTTATGAGGTAGGTGCTATTAATTAGTGCCTGCCCCTACTCCTATTTTACAGATGAGGAAACTGAGGATCAGGGAACCCCTAGGTGTGTGTTAATCTGGAATCTATCTCAAGGTATTATAGACTGAATTTTGTCTCCCCCAAATTTATTATGTTGAACCCCTAACCCTCAATTTGATTGTATTTAGAGATAAAGCCTATAGGGAGGTGATTAAGGTTAAGTGAGGTCATAAGTCTGGGGCCCTAATCCAATAAGATTGGTGTCCTTATAAGAAGAGGAAAGACATCAAAGACCTCTATCTCTCTCTTTCAGTGCACAGAGAAGAGGCCATATGAGGACACAGTAAGAAGGTGGCCATCTGCAAGCTGGGAAGAGAGCCCTCACTAGACACTAAATTTGCCAGCACCTTGATCTTGGACTTTCAGCCTCCAGAACTGTAAGAAAATAAATGTCTGTTGTTTAAACCCCTGAGTCTGGTATTGTGTTACAGCAGCCCAAGCTGACTAATACATGCACTCTCTAATTATTTGCTGACTGGCTGAGTGAATAATGAATGAGGGAACTTCCAGGCCTATCTCCTGAGAGATACTGGCCCTGCTTCCTGCAATGCCCAAAGCCTAGCCAGCTCCCTTCTCTCTCCACTCCTATAATCCAGCCCCCAGGTTGTTGATTAGGGCCATAGATGCCCCTTATTCAAGGGGTGTCTCCTGGCCTCTGGCTGCTGCACTGGGGGCTCCAGGCTGCAATGGGGGCAGTTACCAAAGATGCCTTTGCATAAACAAGAGGGAATAAATGGACCTGAACCCCTGAGGGGACTCTGTGGATCCCTAGAGCTACACTGGAGGTATTCATAAATATCGAGGCAAATCCACTACCTGGGAAACGTCCTGGGATTCATGGGACACCCAAGAGTTCCACCTCCCTGTCATGGTTTGCAACATGCTTGCTTTGGTAGAACCCACTTGCTACATAAGTTTGATTACCCTGAGACTGCCATGGTGTGAGGAAGCCCAATGTAGTCATGCAGACAGGCTGCATGAAGAGGGAAAAGCAGGAGATGAGAGAGACCCCATCAGTCCCCCAGATGTTTCAGCCAGCCCAGCCCAGCTGTGTGAATGAGGAAGCCTTCAGTTGTCTCCAATTTTACCACCCATCCCATTGTACCTACAGGACAAACTGAACACAAGAGCTCAGCTGAGCCCTGTCAACTCACAGAACCATGAGGGATGACAATACCTTGTTTTAAGCCACTAAGTTTTGAGATGGTTCATTGCAGCATAATATGTAACTGGAACAAGGATAAAAGCATAAGAAGTCATTGATGGCTACTTGTGGGTGGCCGGGAAATGTGAATTTCTTGTTGGGAGATGTTGCTGAGGGCACTCCCTGGGTTTGTGTTGACAACTTGGCTGGGGCAGGGGTGGGAGGGGCTGCTGTCTGGACAAGCAGACTGGAAGCCACATTGCCCTTGACTTGGTTGAACTAACTTCCTGGTTGACACTGGGTCTCCATGAATGAGCTAAAGGAAGGGATGCCCAAGGCATTCCATTCCATTCCATTCCATTCCATTCCATTCCATTCCATTCCATTCCATTCCATTCCATTTCTTTTTCTTCCTTTTCTCCTTGTGGCTTCAGAAAACTGAGTCTAAAGGCAGAAAATCAGAGGCCCTGCACCCCTTTCCTCCACCACAGGGAGAAGCCACTGGTGAGGAGAAAGGGAGAAGTGTGGACATGCCACCAGGAGGGAAGAATGTCTGCTTTTTATAAAAGCCCAGAAGCAAGTTAGAGAAAACTCTTACTGGGCCTCCTTTTGTCTTGATGCAAATACTTGGGTTCACAGTGAAGTCACCCACCATTGCATCCTTGCAGTTCCCCTGGGACACTGGGAAACTGGGAAGGGTATGAGTTCCCTGCCAGTGAACCAGGAACTTAACTGCTGCAGGGGAGTCAGAGGGAAGAAGGGATTCTACACGGTCTTGCCCTCCTGGGCTTCTTGGGTTCCAACTGGAGGGACTCTCTCCAGTATCTCTTGATATATTTACATATTTACTGCCTACTTACTGCCTTAGGGACTACAGATAGTTTTGTAGACTATGGTTAATCTTTCTTGGGTGGAGTAAAATCTGAAAAAGAAACTTAAGCATCTGTTTGGTCCTCATCACACAGAAACAGCTACGTGAAGTTTTGTCAAATTCCAAATGATCCGACTTATAACAGATTCAAGGTATCGCACAGCACAAACAAGATTCACTTTGTTGGCGTCCCTGCGGCATTCCTCAAAAAAAAAAAAAAAAAAAAAAAAAAAAAAAAAAAAATCAGCGGTTCTCAAAAGCAGCTGAAACGGAAGTAAAATGAGAGAAACTGTGGGCTTTCTGAAGAGATGCACCATTTGTTACAAAATGCAGGATTACAAAAAGCATGCAGAGGTTTCAAGTGAGAGCGAGAGCGAGACAGCGAGAGAGCGAGACAGAGAGAGAGAGCACAGTTCAAATTAAAAGTCACAAGGGTAGACTTTGTGAATTTTGGGTTATCTGAGATCAAGCTGGTTTTCACGTGGCCAATTCAATGCAGCTTGCTCTAGGGTGAGTAGTGGCTGAGAGTTAATTACTTAACGACAGTTAATGATTCTCCTGGGTGATACTGGGAGGTATATGCAAATTAATACTAATTACAACAACTCAGCAGCAGCTACCCTTTGTGGAGCTTTTGAGGTACATCAGACATTGGGTGGATGCTTGATGCTTGTTCTCATTTTATCCTCACAAGAACTGATTGAGGAAGACATCATCAAACCTACCACTTTTCTTGCAGACAAGGAAACTAAAGTTCAGAGACGTTGTTCGGCTTGATTAAAGTCGCATTTAATAAGTGGAAGGGCTGTGTCAGGCCATGGTTGCCTCTGACTTTAAACCCCTTGCTGTTAACTGTACTCTTCCTGTACTAAAATCAATTAATTCCTAGAAAACTTTGAGCAAGGCCTCTTGGGTGATCTCAACTTCCAGGTGAGTACTTAGGGTTAGAGGAGAGCCCTCCAGTTAAATTCAAGGGTGGGGGCTTTGAAAGATCTGGGGATGCTCTGTGTCCAATCACACACACTCAAAGACAAGACAGGTGAGCAAGGTGCTGGCCTCCCCATGGGGAAACACGGCATGGCCTTGGCATCCTGCATCAGTAGAGCAGCCGACCCACTCAGCTCAGCAACCTCAGGCCCAACCCTGAGTCTACGTCACTAAAGCCATTTGGACTAACTTCCCACCTCCTGACCATCATCTGTTAGGAAACTCTCCGGGTGCTCCCACCGCCTCTCACCTGCCAGCCTGCAGCACCCCAGAAATGCTGAAGAGTCCAAAGTCCGTGATGACCACTTTGCCGTTGTCGTAGAAGACATTCTTTGACTTGAGGTCCTTGTGCAGGATTCCCTTGGCGTGGAGGTAGCCCATGCCCTGCAAGAAGCAAGGAACAGGGAGTTGCCAGAGAACAACCTAAGAGCTCGCTGCCACCCTGGCTTGAGTTCACATCCCTTGTCCTGAAGACTTGGCTCCCTAATGGGACCACACTCAACAGTGGCAGGGCCTGGGGTCTGACCATGGGTCCTGGGGGAGAGGTCGGGGAAGGCATGGCAAGCAGGAACAGGCAGGGCCCCCAAGACACAAATCCATTGCCACTCTCAGACCACAGAAAGGCCATCCCCACTTGCTCATCTGATCCCTGAAGAAGCAGCAAAAGAGATCCCTAGGGAAAGGAATTCAACCAACCATTTTCATCCACTTCCCCTTTAAAGACTAACTCTTCTGCAAGACTAGTCAGACCTACTTAACCTATGCTGCTGCAGAAGGCACTGAGTTCCTAAACAGATGTTCATAACTGCTCATTAAGAACAGACAAAAGTCTATTGGAAGCCTCGTTCAAGGGCAAACATCTAGAGTGGCAGTGGTTTCTTTCTTTTTGCCTTTGTGAACAGTCGCATCGTTCCTCTTACAGCTTGGTCCTAACACCTCCAAATGAGAAATGAAAGCTTGAGTACAACTAATAAGGCACCTGCCAGAAAACACAGGATGTTCTTGTTTGTTTTAATCCAAAACAACACCCAACCATTTGATGTTTCCTTAGCAGCAGTGGAGAGAGAGATGGTTTCCACTCATGGGAGTTCAAGGCCTCAAGGGATGGTGGATCCTAACCAAGAGGGCTGAATAGCTTGTATGTGACCCCTGGTCCTTGCATAGGTCCAAGTACCATAGCAATGAGACACCAGATGGAAACCATCCATTGGTGGATAGTTCCTACAGATCGTATCGAGGCAGAATTCTTACTTACACATGGCCTGGCATTTTTCAGGTGAAGTCTAATTTCTTTTAAGTCCAGATTGGTAGTCTGAAATCCAACCATGAATGTTAGGAGTCCTGGGGTTGGGGGGCTTCTCTGGGGGAAACTGGGTCTTTCTGAGATTTAGGTAGGAGGCCCTAGAGCCGACAGTACCTTCACAATTTCTTGAGCAATCTGCCTGGTTTTGTTGACATCCAAGACGATTTTGGCATCCCTCACGACAGAATAGAGCGTCCGTCCCTTACAGAGGCTGAAAAGCAAAAGGACAAGATAAATTAATGGCAGTCGTTCAGAAGAGGGTGACCCATGACAGTTACTTCAAGTGACAAATGATGGAAGAGACACGTGGACACACCACTATTGTGCTTATGAGATAATAAGTCTGGGACTGGACTTCAGATCTGGTTCTGGGATGGAGATCTGGGAGGAAGTTCTTGTAGATTCTTTAGAAACTTGGCCAACGTGGCTGACCGACAAGGACACCCACAGAATCTAGCCTAGTCCAGAAATGGGTTTGCCACGTCCAGTCCATCCCAGAGGCTCACAGGTGGAAAGCAGCACATAAATCAACAACTTCTGGGTCCTCAGACACCACTCAGACAGCATTCTGTTGGCCATTCACACCAGCTGCATGCACTTGCCAGGAGTCAGTGTGTGAGGACAGTGATGAAAGACCAGTAAAGTGGTGGCTGATGTGTATTAAGTATCATCAGCAAACGATGCAGTCAATTGTTTGGACGGGGATGTGTAAACACCAGTAATACCACCCCCAAACCAGACGCCTGTCTAGCTAAAGAGTTTTTCAAACTATTTTCAGCCTCATTGAGTTCATTTCCAGGACCAGTAGTTTAAGATGAATGACAGGATGAAAAAGGACATTATGCAGTGAAAGTAACACCTTCTCATTTAGTCGCCTGTATGCTCATCCGTCCCGTTCCTCTGCAGTGAGTCCAATTCCCAGCACGCACAGAGCAGGCACCCACAAGCCATCACTGAATGAATGGATTCTAGATTCATCATAGCACTCCCAGCCCCTAGCACTGTGACTGGCTCAGAGTATGCAATGTGGGCCAAAAGAAGAAAGAACGTCACTGTGAAAATTAATTTTCCATCTCCATCAAAATCACTGTTTGAATCTTCCTCTTTTAACCTACGACGTTATTGCTAAAATACTCCTGGCATTGTGTTCATCCATTTGGTATTTACTGAGCCCTTGTCGTGTACTGGGCTTTGCTGAGATTGTATGTCCTGTGATTGAAGCAAGAACGCTGGTATCAGAGGGATCTCAGTTAGAATCCCAGCTGTGCTCCTTACTTACTGTCTTGAGATGGGTTACCTCACCTCTCTGGGCCTCAGTTTCCTCATCGACCAAAGGAAACTAATAATACTTAACCCTGTAGTTGAGTATGAGGATTGAATGAAATACAGAGTTGGAAACAGGCCTTGGCATCCAGTGGGAAGTATAGCACAGTGGTTAGGAGCATGGGGACTTAGAGTAGGACTAAGGGGTTAGAATCCTGATCTGTCATTTAGTGGCTGTGTGACCTTGGGTGGGTGCATTAACCTCTCTGAGCTTCAGTTTTATTATCTACAAAATGGGGCCAACAGCTCCTGCCTTTCTGAGTTGTCAGGAGAATCCCATGAAACCAGGCATGTAAAGGTATAGGCACCTCTCTATGCCTAGTACATTTCATGGTAACTTTCCATGAGATCACTGGCTATTGTAAGAAGTTGTAAGTGATTAACAAAATAGTAAACAGACACACATACACTTGTGCAAATATATATAAGTGACATATCTATATACATATCACACTGTTTATCTGTCCACCCATCCGTATACTCTTCTAAAATGCTACTGATAGCCACCTATGATCTTTAACATTTTTTCCTTCATCTGCTTAAGGTGAAGTCCCCAGGTAGCTGACTCACAGAAAGTCTGATTCACGTGTCCGAGGAGGTCACCCAGCCAGCTGGCAGGAGGCAGCCCAGAATGAGTCAGGGCTGGCCCCGCATCCCCTAGGTTGCTGTCCCAGGCAGGGTGTTTGCTGTGGCTGCTGGAGCAGAGGTGGAGGAAGAGTGGGCAGAGCAGCCAATTACTCCATGTTGACATTTCAATATTTGAGACCGTGGGCGGATTCCCTCCCCTGGATACTTTGTTCCTGAACAGCCACCTACACTCATCACAGGCCAAAGCCCAGAAATCACCCTCCCCACTGCAGACCAAAGAGCAAATCACCGCCAACAAGGCTCTAAGACTCCCCGGAGTCTCCTGCTCAGGGTAACTGCAGGTAAAGTCTCAAGCTTCAGATTTCCACCCCTTGTCTTCTTTCCCTCCTTACGTCATCTTTCCCTTCAGCAGCTACTGGTCTTTGCTTCTCTCACTCCCATATGACCTCAGGAGCTTCTGGAGAAACCACTGCACCAGTTTGGCACAGCTACTCAGGTGAAATATACATACAAATAATAACCTGATATGGTTTGGCTGTGTCCCCACCCAAATCTCACCTTGAATTGTAATAATTCCCACGTGTCAAGATCAGGGCCAGGTGGAGATAATTGTATTATGGGGGCAGTTTTCCCCATACTGTTCTCCTGGTATTGAATACGTCTTATGAGATCTGATGGTTTTATACAGGGGAGTTCCCCTGCACAAGCACCCTTGTCTGCTGCCGTGTAAGACATGCCTTTGTTTCTCCTTTGCCTTCCACCATAATTGTAAGGCCTCCCCAGCCATGTGGAACTGTGAGTCCATAAAACCTCTTTCCTTTATAAATTACCCAGTCTCCGGTAGGTCTTTATTAGCAGCATGAAAACAGACTAATACAAATCTACAACCAGCAATTCTTCCTCTAAGTAAGTACCCAACAGATATGAATTCTCATATTCACTCCTACACATGCACTAGAATGTTAACAGCAACCTGTCTGTTGGAATCCCAAACTAGGACCAACCAGCAATGGATTGAATGTTTGTGTCCCCAAATCTGTATGTTGAAATCCTCATCCCAGTGTGATGGTATTAGGAGGTGGGGCTTTGGAAGATAATTAAGTCATGAGGGCGGAGCCTCATGAATGGGATTAGTGCTCTTTTAAAAGGGACTCCAGCCAGTTCTCTTACTCTTTCCCTGCCATATGAGGATACAAGGAGAAGTCAACAGTCTGGAAGACGGCCCTCCCCAGAATCTGCCCATGCTAGCACTGGATTGTTGACTTTTCAGCCTTTGGAACTGTGAGAAATAAATTTCTGTTGTTTCTTTCTTTCCTTTTTTTTTCTTTATTTTTGAGATAGAGTCTCCCTCTGTCATCCAGGCTGGAGTGCGGTGGCACAATCTTGGCTCACTGCAACCTCTGCCTCCCGGGTTCAAGTGATTCTCCTGCCTCAGCCTCCTGAGTAGCTGGGACTACAGGCACAATTTCTGTTGCTTCTAAGCCATCCAGTCTGCAGTACTTTGTCATGGTAGTCCAAACTAAGACGCAACCCAAATGTTCGTCAACAGAAAAGTGCATAAAATATGATATATACATATAACAAAATATGTTCATGCTGCACTATATAAAAATAACCAAACTACTGCTAACTGCAAAAAGCATGGATAAAGCTCACCAACATAATGTTGAGTGAAGGAAGCCTGACACCCAAGACTACTCCATTTATATGAAGTGCATAAGTAAATGAAACTGACCTAGGTGCTGGAAGTCAGCACAGTGATGGCCCTTGTGTGTGTGTGTAGCAGGCGGTGGTGCTGGAAGGAGCATTATTAGGGGGCTGGGGGAAGGCAGTGTTCTGTGTTTTGATTTGGGTGCTGGTTACATGGATACACTTAGTGGAAACTCACGGGGCTGTTCTTTTATGATCTGGATACTTTTGCAGGTATGTTATCCTTCCAAAACATGTTTTAAAAAGTCATAGCCTGGGCAACACGGCAAGACCCCAATTCTACGAAGGATACACAAAAAAACTAGCCGTGTGAAGTGGCACATGCCTGTAGTCCCAGCTATTTGGAAGGCTGAGGAGGGAGGATCTCTTGAGTCCAGGAGGCAGAGGTTGCAGTGCATGGTGATTGCACCACCACAATCCAGCTTGGGTGACAGAGTGAGACCCTGTCCCAAAAAAAAAAAGAAAAAAAAAAGAGTAAGCAGGGAAAGAATTAACAATTAATATAATTAGTATATGGTGTTGAAATCTGTAAAAAATGTAAAGCAGCGCTGATACCCAAGGTATCCTTTTCTAAAGCCTTTACACAGTGAAGAGTATTTGCAGATGGGCAATGTCTACAGAGGAATTTGGGGCTCCAGGCCTGGCTGTGCCCACCTGGGTGTTTATCAAGAGCTAAGCTGGAGATAAGTTGAAGATGAAAGCTGAGCTTTAAAGATGAGCAGGCATCAGGCAGATGTCCAGGATGACTGAGGCTAGGATGGTCCCGGCAAGTCAGTTCAAGTGTCCACAGCAACTACTCTGAGCTTGGAATTCCTCATGACTAATAATGGTGGCCTAAAAGCCACTCGCAGTGTGGGATGTGGGGAAAGGAAGGGAGAAGAGGATGAAAGTTTACTGAGCATGTGCTTGGGACCTATATCACTTCCATGATTCCTTCTAGCAATGCTGCAACCCCTATATATAATAGCAAACCCTATTATATCTATTTTATGGGTAAGGATATGGACACCCAGAGGCCCAGCTTGTGGATGCATAGCCTTGATGGGAACCCACTCCCAATCTTCTTCCTGTCTTCTATTCCACTGTGTGGGTGCCCAGTTATCAGACATGATTCTTGAACCATTAATCAGGTATCACAGCTAAGGGAACAGAGGAGCACAAACTGAGTCCAAATCCTGACTCCAGCATTTACTACTTGCTGGGTGACCTTCAGATGTGACTTCAACCTCAGTTTCCATGTCTGTAAAATGGGTCCAGCAGAAACAATACAGGCTGACATGTCCTGGGCACATTCTATGTGCCAGGCAGTCTAAGGATAAGAGCCTTACAAAGTGGGTATTCTTGCTGTTTCTCATTGATTCCAAATATGCACATTTCTAAAATCAGAATGTGTCCTGCAATCATTGACAGAGCATAGTTTCATTGGCACTGTATTTCTTTCTTTGTAGCACGTAAAATAAATGGTGACTATTCTTTTCTTTGGAATGGGGTCTCACTATGTTGTCCAGGCTGGTCTCAAACTCCTGGGCTGAAGTGATCCTCCTGCCTCGGTCTCCCAAAGTGCTGGGATTACAGGCATGAGCCACTGCACCCAGCCTAAATGGTGAATATTCTAATTGAAGGTATCTTCAATGGTTCAATGAAGCATGGTATCAATCTCATTTTATAGATGACAAACTTGAGGCTCAGGGGTTAAGTAGAGCTGGGATGATTTTAATTTAATGTGTAAAAGTTGTATATATTTATTGTGTACTACATGGTGTTTTGATATATGTATATATGTGGAATGGCTAAATGAAGCTATTTCATTTATGCATTATCTCACATTTTTTTGTGTGTGGTGAGAACACTTAAAATCTACTCCCTCAGCAATTTTCAAGCATATAACATATTGTTATTGATTATAATAACCATGATGTTCGATAGATCTCTTGGCTTGTTCCTCCTGTCTAAATGAAGTTCTGTGTCCTTTGATCAAAGTCTCTCCACTCCCCACACTCCCCAGCCTCTGGTAACCACCATTCTACTCAATTTCTATGACTGACTGTTTTAGACTCCACATATAAGTGAGATCATGTGATATTTGTCTTTTAATTTATGTATTTATTTTGAGACGGAGTCTCACTCTGTCACCCAGGCTGAAGTGCAGTGGCGCCATCTCAGCTCACTGCAACCTCCACCTCCTGGGTCCAAGTAATTCTCTTGTCTCAGCCTCCTGAGTAGCTGGGATTATAGGTGCCTACCATCACACCCAGCTAATTTTTGTATTTTTAGTGGAGATGGGGTTTCACCATGTTGACCAGGCTGGTCTTGAACTCCTGACCTCAGGTGATCCCCCCCATCTCGGCCTCCCAAAGTGCTGGGATTACAGGCCTGAGCCACCACACCCGGCCGTTATTTGTCTTTTTATGCCTGCCTTATTTCACTTAGCATAATGTCCTCCAGGTTCATTCATGTTGTCACACATGATAGGATTTCCTTCTTTTTTTAAGGCTGAATAACATTCCATTGCATTTATATGCCACATTTTCTTGATCCATTCATCTGTTGATGGATTCGGGTTGATTCCATATCTTGGCTATTGTGAAGGGGGTTACAATGAACCAGGGAGCACAGATCTCTCTTCGACATGCTGATTTCCATTCCTTTGGATAAATACCCAGTCGTGGAATTGCAGGAACTGGGGTTTTAATGCAGGCCACCTGGATCTGGAGGCTATGTTCTTAAAACCCGTCTTTTGCTTCTTAGCAACTTTCTCTGAGTCTCTGGCATGTCATAAGCCCTCAGAAAGTGGTAGCTGTAATGTCACTATCCCCATCGCCTATGGCAACGAAGATTAATGAGGACTGCTGGTAGTACAGTCCATCTGGAGGTCAGTAGAAAGTGTTTTAGTGGCTCAATAGTGTATTTAGTACCTCTCTAGCTTCTAGCACACACACGCACATGCACCTCTCGGTATCTCTCTACAACAAAAATCATCTTTCTCCAAGAAGAGGGGCAAGGCCTGGGAATTCCCCATCTTATCTGCAGGTGCCCCACCTCTCCCAGCCTGGCCTCAGGCAGTGCCCACAAGGCTGCCCTTTGAGCCCCTATCTCAGGTGACACAGAGAGCCTTTGGCTAAGATGGCACTGTGGGTACGAGATGTTTATTATAAACCAACCTAAAAGGGGCTTGTCAGAAACAATGAGATAAAACCATCTAGAAGGTTTGTCTCTGAGGGCCTCTGTCCAGACTGGCTCATTCTGCCAAAACAGTGGCTGGGACAGAAGCCTGGATGCCTGTGGCAGCCATGTCCTTTCCCTCCTCCAAACGCCTCACCACCAAGCCCAGGCACCCGGGCCAGGTGTGAACAGTGGGGAGCAGGGGCTTTTCTGGGAGCAGCCACCTCTGAGGACTGACACCCTGGCTCCCAGCCCAGCTCTGTCACCCCAAGCCCCCATGGCCTTGGGGCACACGCATGTCATGGAGGCACAGGCTCTGCCTCTATAACCAGGAGTGTGGTGAACTGAATAATGGCTCCAAAGATGTCCACATCCTAATCCCTGGAACTGGTGAAAATTTACCCTACATGGCAAAGGGGACTTTGCAGATGTTATTGAGTCATACTCTTGAGATAGACAGATTAGCCAGGCGGGCCAGATGGATGTCACAAAGGTCTTCAAATGCAAAGGGGGAGACAAAAGAGAGAGGCAAAAGGAGATCTGATAGAAGAGGGAGCTGGATGGATGTGATGGGGGAGAAGGACTCAACCCACCATCACTGACACTGAAGATAGAGGAGGGGGCAACAAGCCGAGGAATGCAGGCAGCCTCTAAAAAGCTGGAAAAGGCAAGAAAACGGATTCTCCCCTAGAATCTCTAGAAGGAGCATAGCCCTGCCAACATCCTGATTTTAGCTCCATGAGACCCACTTTGGACTTCTGACTTTCAGAACCATGTTCTCGTTGTTTGTTGTTTGAAGCCACTAAGACAGTGGGGCAGTAAGTGCTGCGTCGTGAGCAGGTGTGAGGTTGAGATGAAAGCACACAAGTGCTTCGTCCAGTGTCCAGCTACAGCGTCTACTCCTTCACCAGCTGCTTGTATTATCACTAATAATATTACCATGAATATTATTGCTAATAAGATTTTTCTTCCTGAATGATGACAACGGTTCCTCACTGTCTCTCTGGCTTCCCCAATTCATTCTCCATCCGGTACTATGAGCAACTGCTTCAAAACGCAAAACTGATCCGGTCACTCCACTGCTACAATGACTCCACAGTCCTCTCTGGATAGACACCAGAGTCTCCCAGTGCCTGGAGGTCCCATGTAGTCTGGCTCCTACACACCGTTTTCCCTCTTCTCATATGACTCTCCCTGTCATTCACGGAGTTCCAATCACACCGGCCCACCTCCGAACCTTTGCCTCTGCCATTTCCTTGGCCTGCAATGATTTTCCCACTTGCCTCAAAAGCCTCCCATGGCCTCTCCAACTAGGTCACTCCCTCCAGTAGGTCCCTGAAGCACTGTGGACGCTACCTTTGCAACACCTGTTGTAGTTGTAATTGAACAGGTGTTGCCTGGAGCCTATGATGATGAACTGTCTCCCCACTGCAGACTGTAAGCCCTAAGAGGGCAGTTATATGGTTTGACTGTGTCCCTACCCAAATCTCAACTTGAATTGTATCTCCCAGAATTCCCATGTGTTGTGGGAGGGACCCAGGGGGAGGTAATTGAGTCATGGGGGCGAGTCTTTCCTGTGCTGTTCTAGTGATAGTGAATAAGTCTCATGAGATCCGATGGGTTTATGAGGGGTTTCTGCTTTTGCTTCTTCCTCATTTTCTCTTGCCGCTGCCATGTGAGACGTGTCTTTTGCCTCCTGCCATGATTCTGAGGCCTCCCCAGTCATGGGAAACAGTAAGTCCAATTAAACCTCTTTTTCTTCCCAGTCTTGGGTAGCTCTTTGTCAGCAGGGTGAAAATGGACTAATACGGGCAGGGACTGGGTTTATCTAGTTAATGTTACACATGTTATAATGTTAATGCTGAACACACGAATGAATGAATGAATGAATGAATGGATGCAGTGCCCTAGGCTGCTTCCCACGGCCAGAACTTTCCTTCCAGTATTCCAGGGAATGAGATCCCCACCATGGTGTGACAACCAACAAAACATAACAGCTTCTTTGGGGGCCCGCACCTGTGGTCTCCTTTGCCACAGTCCTCACCACTCTGTAATGTACCACACCTGGTCTACTTCCTACATTTATAGCACCTACCTAGATCCTGTAGGCGTTTATGCACTAGGCCAATGGTTAACAAACTTGAGCAGGCACTAGAATCTCCTGGGGAGCTTTGTTATAACAAAGGTGGCCCTACTCCAGCCACCTTTAACCTGCGACGGAGTTTCTGATGTGCATTTCTAACAAGTTTCCAGATAATGCAGATGCTGGGGGTCCAGGGAACCCCACTTTGAGAACCACTGCTCAAGCCCACTCTCCTTTTATGGAGGCCCAGAGGTCATCTGTTAAGTTCAAAATCCACTACATGGGTGCCAGAACGGTCCTGGCACCGTGTTCTAGGTGCAGAAGATATGTACGCACCACTGACCTAGTCCTTAATCCCACAAGCTGAAGGTCCAGTGGAGAAGAAAGGCGGTAAACAATAAGATAAAAGCAGATAAATAAGACTTCAGAGAGGTACAAGTGCTGTAAAGAGAATGCAGAGACTTATTGGATAGAGAGTAGATGGAGTTGGGGGCATCTTTAGCCACGGAAAGCCACTCTGGGGAGGTCATCTTTCTTCTGAGAGCTGAATGAAGAAAAAAGCCAGGCATGTGGAAATCTGGGGAGAGAACTCCAAGCTGGGGAAACCAGCCAGTGCAAAGGCCCTGAGGTAGGACAATGTGTGGCATGCTTGAGTAACATGGCAAAGGCCATCTGGCTGGAATCCAGAGTGTCTCCCAGTGGTAGCTCTCTACAGGTGTTTACCTTCCAAATAAAATACACAGAGAGCTGGGTGCAAATAGTCCGTGGTGCTGCCTGACTTGAGCTCACAAGGCAGTTGGTTTCAAAATCAGCTGTTATTTTAAAAAACACTCGAGCTGTCAGAGGGATTTACAACCCCTCTGCGGCCCCCTCCCTTTCAAGCATTCCCCACTTCTCACAACTCAAATCCCACTTAATTGTCCCATGCTCTTCCCCCCTCCCTTGAGCAAATAAATCACATTCCAAGTGACAGGTCGCGCACTCCATCAAATTCCAGCCTCCGGCAATCTCTAACTTCCAAGTTGCTCATGAATCTAACGCTCAAGATATTAAACCTTGGGACTCTGGGGCTTTATAATAAAAAATGCCAGGTTAGCTTCCTATAAAAATGGGACATGCCAGAAAGCAAGTGAGAAATGCCAGCTGTCTGCCACCTGCTTAACTCAACGTGTGTCCAGGAAATGAAGAGTTATAGAGTTCCATTAAGTAAGGGGCTGGCTGGGGAAGGCTCACATCCTAGCCAGACAAGAAAGATGACAATGGCCTGCCAGGCATCAGAATATGCAAAGACAGAGCCTAGTTGCCCATGAGGGCACTGAGCTTTTGTTAATGCAGGCCCTCCCTCCCCTCCTCCAGCCTCTGATATTGCTGCAAGGCTCAGAGAAGTGGGGAGGGAAATTCATATAAATACAAGTGGGCAGATCTTGAATGATTGCAAGTTGAAGAATACTGAATCAGATGTGCAGCCTACCCTTAGGAGATGCTGAGAAAATATGATGCAGCATTGGGGAAGAGCATGTCTCAGGGTATCTTTGGACAGTGTCGACAACAGCGGGTCCCAGGCTCGACCCCACAATGTGAGAGGAGGTAGAGGAATGCCAGGTTACCATTTCCCTGCAGTTCTTCCTGGAGTGACCTGGAGGCTCACACTTCCCAGTTGGCGTCCTGTGGGGTGGAAATACTCCCTCCCTATGAAGCCTAGACCGGAGAGGGCAGAAGGTCACCCAGATGCCCAGCAGCTTGGTGTCATACGGTCTGGGGCAGAAGGGATGGCCCCTAACGGGCAGAACCCCACATCTCAGTCTTTGAAGAGCCCAGAGCAGCCAGACTCTGACCTTTTGTTTGTTTGTTTTTTGTTTGTTTGTTTTTTTGGAGACACAGTCTCCCTCTGTCGCCCAGGTTGGAGTGCAGTGATGCAATCTCGGCTCACTGCAACCTCTGCCTTCCAGGTTCAAGCAATTCTCCTACCTCGGCCTAGAAGGGTAGACTCTCTTTCTGTCTTGCTAAATTCTTCCCCCCATAACTGAATCTGATTTTGCTAAGTCAAGAGATCAGAGGCGGCCGGGCGCGGTGGCTCACGCCTGTAATCCCAGCACTTTGGGAGGCCGAGGTGGGCGGGATCACAAGGTCAAGAGATGGAGACCATCCTGGCCAACATGGTGAAACCCTGTCTCTACTAAAAATACAAAAATTAGCCAGGTGTGGTTGTGTGTACCTGTAGTCCTAGCTACTCAGAAGGCCGAGGCAGGAGAATTGCTTGAACCTGGAAGGCAGAGGTTGCAGTGAGCCGAGATCGCATCACTGCACTCCAACCTGGGCGACAGAGGAAGACTGTGTCTCAAAAAAAAAAAGGTCAGAGTCTGGCTGCTCTGGGCTCTTCAAAGACTGAGATGTGGGGTTCTGCCCGTTAGGGGCCATCCCTTCTGCCCCAGACCGTATGACACCAAGCTGCTGGGCATCTGGGTGACCTTCTGCCCTCTCCGGTCTAGGCTTCATAGGGAGGGAGTATTCCCACCCCACAGGACGCCAACTGGGAAGTGTGAGCCTCCAGGTCACTCCAGGAAGAACTGCAGGGAAATGGTAACCTGGCATTCCTCTACCTCCTGTCACATTGTGGGGTCCAGCCTGGGACCCGCTGTTGTCGACACTGTCCAAAGATACCCTGAGACATGCTCTTCCCCAATGCTGCATCATATTTTCTCAGCATCTCCTAAGGGTAGGGCTGCACATCTGATTCAGTATTCTTCACCTTGCAATCATTCAAGATCTGCCCACTTGTATTTATATGAATTTGCCAGATCAGCCAACTCCTATTTATCACTTAATAGCTTTTATTAAATGTACTGCCCTTGGGGGAAAAAAATCAGTGTATTTTAAAGAGATACTTTCTGTCATTACCGTCTATCATTGCCAGATGGAAAGCTAGAATCCCTAACCCCAGGTACAGAGTAAAAATAAATACAATGAAAACAAACATACATTCAAAAACAAAGTGAAATCCTCGTTTGGCACTGTGGTCTGCCAACGGCCCTAAGGTTGGGGGCTCCTCTTTTTGTAAAAAAACAAAACAACAAAACTAGTTTAGCAAGTTAGAGTTAGAAAGGTATCACATCCTAGCACTGAACAGACACGTTTTCTTTTCTTTTTTTCTTTTCTTTTTGAGATGGAGTCTTGCTCTGTCTCCCAGGCTGCAGTGCAGCGGCACAATCTCAGCTCACTGAAACCTCCACCTCCTGGGTTCAAGCGACTCTCCTGCCTCAGCCTCCCAAGTACCTGGGATTACAGGCATGTATCACCATGCCTGGCTAATGTTTGTGTTTTTAGTGGAGACAAGGTTTCACCATGTTGGCCAGGCTGGTCTCGAACTCCTGACCTCAGGTGATCCACCTGCCTTGGCCTCCGGAAGTGCTGGGATTATAGGCATGAACCACTGTGCCAGGCCAACGACATTTGCCTTATTGTCACAATGATGGTGTGTGCAGGTGACAAGAAGGACTGACTGCTTGAATGAGCCGACATTCTCATGAGACAATATGCAAATAAAATAATAATAATAAATGCAAATTATAATTAGGGCAATAGAGAAGCAAACTAGGTGCTAGGTGCTTCCATTAATAGGATCACTGGGGTAGGTATCTCAGGAGAGGCAGCAGGGCCCCCCTTCCCACCACCCTGTGTTTTTTCAAGGCAAAGACTCTGCATTAACTTGTGACAACTTCTAGCCTGATACTCCTTATCAAATCCCTCCACGCAGGGCAGCACCGTCCTGTTTAGGATGATGACCATCTTTAGAGGGCCTACCAGGATGCCAGGCACAGAGGCGAAAGCTTTCTGGGCAGCACCTCGTTATATGCTCCTTATAACTCTCTAAAGTGGGTACAGACCAGGAGACTGGGACAGTAAGTCAGCCTAGTTAGGAGCATACACTTCAGAATCAGAACCACCTGAGACAATCTGCCACTTTCTGGCTACGTGATTTTGGGCAAGTTACCTAAAACCTTTGGAACTCACAGTGCTTTGTAACCTCTGAGGTGGGGACGTACAGTCTGAACTGAATTCATATTCCAAGGGGCTCCACCTTGCTTTGGAGATTCCCTAGCTGTTATTTTTTGAGGACAGGAAATAAGCATCTTGCCACTTCCGTCTTTTGCACAGGTGCGTGTGATCTTTATGTCCAATTTTAATACCCACTACTCAGCAGTACTTGCAGGTTAAACGAGATAAGATGATGGTCTCCGCTGATGGAGTTTTCTCCTGCAAGGGACTGCCCTGAGAAATTCTCATACCATCTCCCCTAGTAGGAGAGACACAATTTATAAATGAAGAAATCCATGCGCAGGAAGGTAAAAATTACCTGCGCCAGGGTCCCCCAGTGAGTAGGCAACAGGGTCAGGATTTGAGTTCAGGACTCAAACCTTCACCTCTTTTCAGGATTTCATAAGATCCCCGGGAAAAGATGACTTAGCAGAGCAGGTGACTCCGGAGATGCAGAGAGCCTGACCTCTGAACCCTCATTTGCTCATTGAGCTCAGCTAAGACTACCCCACTCCAACTGTAGGCCTTTCCTTCCACCCTCCAAATTCAGGGCAGGGCCATGTTAGTCCTTATCATGCATTTGCTGCTTTTGTTTGGGAATTCCCAGCTGCTACCCAGAGACAAGCAAAGCAGGCTGCAGGTGGCTAGAGCTAGAAGGTCTCCAAGCTGCTGGATGCATCCTTGTCCACACTGGCCCAGGGGAGGGGCCGAGGAACTGCTCTTGGAATGAGTGCATGGATAAACAGAGGAATGAATGACTCCTCTCCTCTGTTTTCTTGGGGATATGCGTCCGGCGTCCCCTGTAGCTGGGGAGGGCTATGTTTCATGCCAAGTGATACAATTTGGCTGTGTCCCCATCCAAACCTCATCTTGAATTGTAGCTCCCATAATCCCCATGTATTGTGGGAGGGACCCAGTGGGAGATCATTGAATCGTGGGGGCAGGTCTTTCCTGTGCCATTCTCGTGTTAGTGAATAAGTCTTACAAGATCCGACGGCTTTATAAAGGGGAATTTCCCTCCGCAAGTTCTCTTCTCTTGTCTGCCGCCATGTGAGATGCGTCTTTCACCTTCTGCCATGATTGTGAGGCCTCCCCAGCCATGTGGAACTGTGAGTCCATTAAACTTCTTTCTTTTGTAATTGCCTAGTCTCAGGTATCCTTCATCAGCAGTGTGAAAACGGACTAATACACCAAGATATGCTTTTACCTGCTGTCTTAACACATGAAATAGACCACGAGCCTAGCCCAGATCAAATTGGTAATGAACTTTGAGCCTCTTCCGTGAGCAAGGTACCACAGGGGCAAAAAGACCAAATAGACCCCTGGTCCTTCGCTCTAGGGCTAGACATCAAAGGATATCAACACACTGGGTTCTTTTTGTTGACTCACCAGAACCACACTTAGGTTTCAACTCAATGGTAGCCTGAATTACTGTTTTAAAAACTGTACACATATATATCACCTACTTCATATGCATTAAAAATCCAGGGAGAGGATAGCCCCCAGGGTGTTAGCAGAGCTCTCTCTGGCTACTGGGATTAGGAGGTTTTATAAGGTTTTTTTTTTTCCCTTGCTGCTTATCTTTCTTTCCTAATTTTTCCTCCAACAAATGCATGTTCCTTTTGTAAACTGAGAAAAAAAGGAAGAAATGAAAACGCCTCTGACTTCTGACTGGAGTAAAACCAGACATACATGTTTATTCTGTAGACAGTTTGGAAAATGTCGAGCCGGTGGGGAACTGAAATGAGAAAGTGGAGTCTGAACCAAATTCATACTCCCAGTAGCTCAGCCTTGCTCTAGAGACTTCACGGTGGTTACTCTTTGAGGACTGGAAGCATTTTTGCACCTTCTGTCTTTTCAACAAGGTTTAGCCCACTCTGGTCCTCTTTGGAAGTGGGCACACAACAAATGCTTGGTGAGTGCTGAAAAACCTAATAACACTCTTGGCCCAGGAAAGTTCGGTCCCTAATGAGGAAGACAGAGTTTACTGCTCAATTTTTTTTTTTCTTTCTAATAACTGTGTAGCTGGTAAGAGAAAAAAGGGCAGGTAGATGCGTGGTAGGCATAACCTCCACCTCAAATGGCTGTGTTCTTTCCACCCATGGGCCCCACAGCCCAAGAGGGCACAGGAAGGGAGGCTGAGGACACTGGGAGGAGGGCCTGTGTAAGGCAGTCAGCCAGGGTGACATGTGGGGGGCACTGCTCCCTTCTGCCATTGAGGCTGAGTCAATCTTGGACCTGTGGGTCAGGTCTGATCCTTGGTGAAGGGAGATGGAAAGATAAGGAGAAGGAGATGGAGATGGAGGTAAGAGGAAGAGGAGGCTGGGAAGGTATCTGAGCATGGAAACTACCTGGCCATGGTGTAAGACAACACATGTAGAAGAGAGAACAGGCATAGAAATGTTTTGAACTCAGGTTGTAGTCTAACGTTAGGAATTACTGGATCTGCTACTTTCATGGGGGAGATGGAGAAACCGGATTGCAGAAGGGGGATGGAATTTCCCAAGGTTGTGTTTTGAGTGACACAGCCTGGCTGCAACCCAGCTTTGTCTGAAGCTAAACCCAATGCTTGTAGACACAGAGCTATGCTGCCTTCTCAGAATAATAATGGCATTTGTGAACCTCCCCGTGAGGACTCTGCTGAAGGTTTTACATAAATTATCTCCATAGGTTGTAGTCCTAACCTAACCCCATGAGGCAGGTGTTATTCCTATCCAACAGATGAGGAAACTGAGACTCAAAGAGTTCAGGTCATTTGCCAAGGTCATATAGCTAAGATATATGAGGCAGAACTGGTATTCTACCTCAGTCTATTTGATACTAGGGTCTTAACCACTAAGCTACACGGCCTCTTTGGAAGTGGAAGGAACAAAGGCTGAGGAACAAGGGAATCGAAGTTTTCCAAGCTCCTGAGACAAGCCTTGTACTCATTCCACCCACACAAGAGCCCTGAGGGGGAACTTTTCATCCTCCCATCCCTCCAATGAGGAAGTAGTGGCTCAAGAGGATGAATGACTTGCCCAGTAATCTTCTGTGCCAGGACATGCAGCAGGAGCTGGGTCCAGTTTGCCCAAAGCCACTGGGCCTTCCACTGCTTCCCCCTTTTCTGAGAAGGCTTCCAGCACTGGGCCATCCCAGCACATGCCCAACTAGCCCACTATTCAGACTGCTGCAGGTCAAGGGTTTGCAGAGTGTAGAATTTGCAAAAGTGAAGATACTGAGACTTGCTAGAACCAGGATTCTGAGACGGGAGTTGCAAACTATGGCCCACGGACCAGATGTAGCCCAAAGCCTGTTTTTTGCATGACCCATTAGCTAAGAATAATTTGATACTCCTTTAAATGGTTGAAAATTTTCAAAAGAAGAGTAGTATCTTGTGCCATGTGAAAATTATATGAAATTCAAATGTCAGTGTTTACAGTAAAGTCTGATTGGAAGACAGCCATACCTTTGTTTGCAAATTGTCTATAGATGCTTTCATGTTAAAATAGCCGAGTTAAGGAGTTGTAACAAAGACCATATGGCAAAGCTGAAAATATTTACTATCTAGCCCTTTACAGAAAAGGTTTGCTGACCCCTGCTCTAAGAAATCACGGTGGAGCCAATAGAAATTGGGCTACTTAAACTAGAAGGGCTTTCTTCAATTTCAGCCATTCTCCTCTGCATTGGGGTGTGGTTAAGGTCAAATGGATTTTCCATTCATTCAGTTGCTCACTCAGTCAACCATTTATGCTTCTATGCATGTGCTGAGCTAACACTTCCAGAGCCCTGCCAGGCACTGTGCCAGGTGTGGGGATACTGAGTCTGGTGAGCAGGCACACATTACTTGAGAAAGTGCCGGCAAGTGTCATAGGTCCAGGGACAAGGTTCTGCTTAGGATTGAGTTGAGCTAAAGAGGGAGAAGGAACTTGAACTCAGGCCAGTGCAGATGCAGCCAAATAAGGGAGTTTATCTGCAAGCCTGTGTTATGCAAGGTGGAGACAGACTGAACTACCCACTGCCACCCATCAGGGAGAGGCGTGCCCCAGCCACACAATCACTCAAACGTGGAAGCATATGTCAAGTCCATGTTTTCTGCCTCTTCCTTTCCCTAACTCTCGGCCCATACTCCTATATCACACCCTCACAGAGCCTTCCCAGGCAGCTCCTGGACATTAAATTAGCTGGACAAATGTTCACCCAAGTGAGACAAATCCAAAATTGCTTTAGAATGCCGTTCTTACAGACCACTGACTTCAAAACGGCCATCGGGAGAAAGTGACCTGACCCACTGTCACCACATAGGGAATCACTGTAACTGAATCAAAAGCCACAAGTGTGACCTATGTCTGCGCACACAGGTATGCACATGGGCATTCTTGTTTCTGAGTGCAAGTGTATGTCTGCCTCTGTGACTATATGCACACATGAACACATGCAAAGACATGTCAATGTATGCATGTGCATGACTGTAGGTGCAAGTGTGTGCACATATGTATGTGCATTCACATGTGTAGGGGTCTTTGCATTTATGTGTACATCTATGTCTATGTATCTATATGTTTTTTTGTGACCTGACTTGGGGACAGCAATATGGGTACCATCATGCCAACTGCAGAACTGACCTTTCTCATCCCTCAGAAAGCACTCTGGGTCTGCATTTTCCCTGGACTTTGAAATGCTCCAACAAGAAAACCAATTCTTTGTCTAAAACTGGAACTTCAGGTTGCCTAGGGGTGGGGGAAGTTGGGAGGAGGGTAGTGGGGAATGACTGGTAATGGGTATCAAATCGATTCTGTTTTTTGAGGAGAGAAAATGTTCTAAAATTAGATTTTGGTGATAGTGGCACAATTTTGTTAACATACTAAAAACTGTGTGTACACTTTGAGTAAACTTTAGGGTATATACATTATATATCAATAAAGTTGTTTTAAAAAAGAAAAAAACAAATGGAAGTTTACAAAAATCCCAACTCACTTCTTCCTGTTGCTTTTGCTGAGGAGCCCTGAGCTGGGCAATGGGTAAAAATAAAACACCCTGATTTCACAGCTTTGTCAACCAGGGAAGGAATTTCCTCCAGTTTCAACAACCCATGCCTCTGCTGGCCTGACAGCAAAGAACATTTCTGTGCTTTGCCCTTGAAGCTTTGTAAATAGAACTTGAAGGACCTACGAGATTTGAGGAGGCCTCGGGGTGGGGTGGGGGGGCAAGATACTGGGGTGGACATTGAGAGGAAAACAAACTACCATTTCACTATCCCAAGAGGAATGGAGAAAAATTGAAGCCAGGGGAGTGTGCTGGCAGGAATCATTTCTTTTAGAAGGAGGAACAGAAATGAGAGTGGAGAGGGGAGAGAACTTATTAGGGGAGACAGTAGCACCTAGAGGTTAGGAGCTTGGAATTTGAAGTCAGAGCCAGGTTTCAGACCCAGTCTTGATACTCTTTACCTATAAGCTTTTGGGAAAGTTGCTTAAAATCAATGCAGGTAGACAGACCAGAATCTATGTCATAGGTCTGGAAGGGTTAAATTAGAAGATCCATGTGGCAGAGACAACACCAGTGTTCATCAGATCTTGCTCCATGTTGCTCCTAGGCACTCGGGAGACTACGCTTTTCAATCTCTTTGCAGTTATGTTGCATATGTGACTGACCCTGGCCTATGAAAAGTAGGATGTTTTTATTGGCCTGGTTGGGGTATTTTAAAGTGCATTGCTCAATTCCCACTTTCTTTTCTTGTGCCACCCATGACCAAGGAGGCTCCAGGATGATATGCAGACCCACTAGATCAGAACAGCCTGAATCCCTGAGTGACTGCATGGAAGACAGCTGCCCTGGAGGATTGCCCAACCTATAGCCAACTTTACAGGAGTGAGAAATAAATGTTCTGAGTATTGAGAAATAAATGTTTACAGAGATTTTAGGGTTGTTTGTCATTGCAGTATAAGCCTCTCCCATCCTACCTAAAAGGACATGCAAAGAGGTTGGATCATTAAAAGCACTCAGTAAATATTGACAATTATGGCTGATTGGTGGGCCCCAAAATACAAAGTGAGTGAGGCCATGAGAAGAGAAGAGAGACAGGGACAATAGCAAAATCAACAAAAATAAGATACTGTAGCTAGGATCAAACTTCCACAATAAACATCACTATTTTGGGAGACCAAACTCTGGGATGGGAGTTGTATTTTCCTTTGTGTTGAAAAAACATAGTTCTTTTCCAAACACCCACAAACACTTACCTCTATTTGTACAGAAATGGCCAGCACAATGATTTTAAAAACCAACAGGCAAATGGGAATCTGTGCTTGGTGAGATTCAATTTCATGTTTTTGTTAACAGCTTTCTCCTACTTCTCACAGAAAGCAAAGCACTCTAGGGACGTGACCTCACCTCTCAATCATTTAAAAACAGAAAATAAATGTCCAGAGAGATTAAAAACATAGGTTCTGTGCCCCAAAACGTCATGTGACAATGTTGCATCTTCATGGGAAAGATGAAAACTCCACGTAATCCTATTACGATTATTTCCATTAGCCACCAAGCCTCACCTTGGTAATCTGTTTCAATTGAAAGTCCTGTCATTCCCCAAAACCCAATTTAGAAGGTGCAGGGACAAAATACAAGTTTGTGCCAATTTCTCAAAGATGGGCAAAAATCATCACTTGAGTTCATTTGGGATTCTTTTTTCCCTTAATCTCTTAACTCTAGGGCACTAAAAGAATTCTTTCCCAATGTTCACCTAGGTAATCTTGTCCTCTCAGGCCTCCTTAAATTCCATAGGAACTCTAGCTTCTATCTGTGAAGTTTTGAGGGTGAAGATATGGGGATCTTAATAAGCAAATGCTCAGCTGCCTGGATATCCAAGGTTCCTGTGCTTTTGGATGCTCTGGGAAAGTTAGTAGGAGGGGGTGACTGGAACTGGTGCCACAGTGTATACAAAAAGAGTCAGGATCAGCCAGACTGTTCAAACAGCCCAGCACCAGAATCTTTTTAAAAAATCTTTGTTAAAATTTCAATAGCTTCGGTGGCTCACGCCTGTAATCCCAGCACTTTGGGAGGCCGAGGCGGGCGGATCACAAGGTCAGGAGATCGAGACCACGGTGAAACCCCGTCTCTACTAAAAAAAAAAATTACAAAAAATTAGCCGGGCGCGGTTGTGGGCGCCTGTAGTCCCAGCTACTCGGGAGGCTGAGGCAGGAGAATGGCGTGAACCCGGGAGGTGGAGCTTGCAGTGAGCCGAGATCACGCCACTGCACTCCAGCCTGGGCTGGGCGACAGAGCGAGACTCCGTCTCAAAAAAAAAAAAAAAAAAAAAATTTTCAATAGCTTTTGAGGTACAAGTGGTTTTTGGTTACATGGATGTATTATACAGTGACAAATTCTGAGATTTTAGTGTACCTGTCATCTGAATAGTGTATGTTGTACCCAATATGTAGTTTTTTATCCCACACTCCCCCCTCCCATTTTCCCCCTTCTGAGTCTCCAAAGTCCATTATATCACTGTATGCCTTTGCATATTCATAGCTTAGCTCCCACTTATAAGTGAGAACAAATGGTATTTGGTTTTCCATTCCTGAGTTACTTAATAATGGCCTCCAGCTTCATCCAAGTTGCTACAAAAGACATCATTTAGTTCATTTTTATGGATGAGTAGTATTCCATAGTATATATATACTACATTTTCTTTATTCACTCATTGGTCAATGGACCAGAATCCTGACTTTGTGTCAGTCCTTATGCAGTCCTCTCACCAATGTGGAAGCTATCACATCATGTTGACCACACTGAAGGTGGGTGGGGAATAGCTGGTCCCATTGTTCCTCAAGGAAAAAGGTTTAACTCAAACCCAAGAGGCAGAACATGGTGGATGTTGCCCTCCCTCCAAGACCAAAACCCAAACGTTTTGCTTTCATGCTGTTGTATTTTTAACCAGATCACCCCAGCCTCTTGCTCAAACAGAATTGTGCTTCTGTTGCTTACACCCATGGAACCCTGGGCAAATAATAACATTTCCTGGAGTCTGATCTGTAAAACAGTGACAATCATATTCTCCTCTCAGGTTGCAAGCATCTAATAGTGTAAAGTATGTATAATGTGCTCAGCACACTGCATAGCACCTGAAAAGGTTCAACTATCCACTCTTATTTTTAATATTACTCATCCAGGAGGGTCAAGATACATTAGGCTTTGGTGTCCCTCACTGCACATCCCCCAGTTGGCACCATTTGCTCCAACTCAACTGAGCTATTTGAAGTTTTCCAAATGTGACTTCTGTCACCTTCTTGGTCTGTGCTGTTCCATACACCAAAGAACACCCTTCCTTTAATCCCCATTTCTTCCAAAATGTCTTATTCTACAAGAAACAGCCCATTTCACCAGTCAGGCAGTCTCCTTCTCTGAGTTCTCTTCATGGCCTTTGCACACCTCTGTTTCAACACTTCCTTCCTTATATAATGACTCCTCAATTTTTGGACTATCTTCCCTATGGCTGGGAGGCTACTGAGGGCAGGCATGTCTTATAAAGCACCGCAGCTCCAGTACCTACTACCTCCTGGCTATGCTGGATGAATGACTGGACAAGTGAACGAATGGATACACCAATTATTAACAAAGTCATTTCTGAACATTTTGATCAGGGACACAGATCTTGATCCTCTATGACTAAGAAAGAATCTTCAAAGTTGATACACATGTCACCAGTATTGGGCCCAACAAAACATCTTCTCTATCAAAATTAGGAGCTAAATGTCAAGGCTCTCAGATGCAATTTCATAAATTATTTCAACTAGGCAGCTTGGAAGAATTAGACTATGGATTTTATTGGTTCTCCATATTATATGTTAATACTCTTTTTTGGCAGCCTGAAAATGACATTTCTCTTTCCAGCCAATATCACCTCTTTCTCTACTTAGCAAACATCGATATATTTTTTTCTTGAGTTGTTAATTTCAGGTTGCAATTTCCATCCCTGTTTGGTGCATGCATGTGGCAGTCTGTTTGCTTCAGAGATTGAGAAATAAAATCCTCTGGGTGTCAGAAGAGTTTTGGGTACCCATAAGTCTGTTTCCTCCCAGCATAGCTGCCAAGACCACACACCTTTTTAGAGAATAAATGTAGTAGCCAGGAAGTGACAGAGATGGGGCTGCACCAAAGTCTATAGGATTCCAGAGTGCTATGCAGTTCTGCCTCTGAGATGGGAGGAAAGAGAAATTTGGTTTGGCATGGCTCTTTCTGGGAATAGTTCAGTGGTTCCCAGTCCTGGTTCCATAATAGGATTGCCTGGAGGTAGGTAGGTAGGTAGGTAGATAGACAGATACATACATACATACATCATACATACATACATATATAATACATGATTATACATATACATATAATACATGATTTTATATATATATACGTACATATATATATATATATATATGTACGTATATATATATATAAAATCCACCCCAGATGGACTGATTCAGGATCTTTTGGGGTGGAGGGTGGAGCCCAGGCATCACTTAGACTTCAAGAGCTCCCAGGTAATTCTAATGTTCGGCCAAGGTTGCGAACCACTGGAAAAGCTGAAGACACTCATTTTGATTCAATAAAGGAAAAAAACTCTCATTTTCATTAAAATTCACCTGAAAAACTATTTGCCCCTCACATCCGCTTTGCATTTTTCTGTTTACAAAACACTTTCACCCACATGGTTTAATCTACTGCCTGAACTCTGTGGGATGGGCAGCAGCACGTCTGTTCTACACAGCAGGAAGCTGAGAATCACAGAACCCAAGTGACTTGCCCAAGGCCATTCAGCACCAGGATGGCAAACTAGGTCTTCTAACCTAAATCCAAGAAGCTTTCCTGAAATGAAAGGACCAGAGATCTTTAAGTCACTTAAAGGAGGCCATGGCCATTCATCTCCCATAAAGGAATGAGTTTAAGGGTCCTGGTTTTGAGACTTGACTCCAAAGGACATTCATTCTTTCTAGGGTTGACCAAAGGCTTTTACTAGGCTACTGAAACAGCAACATAGAGCCAAATGTCAAATTCAGACTGGATGGGGCAGAGAGAGGCCAAGACATACTCCTTAGAGATCATTCTGAGATAAAGTGAAGGCTTCTGGAGTTGCAAAGCGGGGGCTGTGAAGGCTGGATGGTGTCCTTCTGTCACCAGCAGCCCCATCTGCCTTCAGACAGTGAATGTGCTGAGGCTTTTATTCTGGTTGGTTTTCTTGAGGGGGTTAAACCGATCCCCCTGCGATCTTGTTTGAACTACTGATTTGCTTAGCAAACACTTTCTCTATAAATAATGAGTAAGTAAACTCCAGCCTGCTGCTGATTGCTGATAAATTATTATGAGTTGGGAGTTAATGGGGTATAAAGTAGGCAGTGAGCAGCCCCCACCCCCACTCCTATTGGAAATCAGGCTGAACTACCTCAGGGCCTGCTAAATTGGCACTTTCTCTCCCTGTCCCCATGGCCCAAGCCTATCCTCTTCCCCTCCATTTATATCACCTTCCAGACTGAGATAAAAAGCCACCCTCCCTTGTCATCTTCCCAGGGTCTTAGACCTCTACACTCATCAGCAGCCTTGAGTTCCACAAAAGTTACATCCAAAGGGAAGGAAACCTGCAGGAAAAGACAATTCTGATTATTTTAGTCATGCTGCCCGTATTTTCCTTTGAGGGGTAGTCTGTTTTATGTTTATATTTGGGAATGTGATCCATAGATGTGCAGTTTGCTAAAATTCCCATCTACTGATGCTCCCCTAGACTTACTTGTTGTTGGCGCTAAACACGTGATACCAGAATGATGCTGACCACAGCCTTTCCATGCTACCGGCCATCATGCCTTGCCTCAAGGAGTTGGCTTTAATTGTGACACACTGCCTGCTTCCATCATATCCCAGAAGAAAAGCCCCACTCATGAACTTTTAGCACCTGGGATTGCATGTCAGAGAGTAAGATTTCGACAATTATTTGCTGAATAGCTAGGTGGCTAGAGTAATGATGGGTGAATGGATGGGTGCATGAATGGATAGGTAGGAGGGTTGGAGAGTGGGAAGATGAATGGATGGATGGATAGATGGACTGATTAATGGTGATTAGACAGATGGGTGGGTGGGTAGGTGGATAGCTGGATGTTAGATAGATGGAGGAGAGGGTAGGTGAATGGATGGGTGGATGGCTAGATTAATGATGAGTAGATGGATAGGTAGGAAGTGGATAGATGGACTGACAGGATGAATGGGTAAATGGATAGGTGGATGTTAAACACATGGATGGATGAGAGGGTGGGTGCATGGGTGGATAAATGAGTGTATGGGCAGGTTAATGGTGGATAGGTGGATGGGTGGCTGGATAGATGGTTAGTGTTTAGGTAAACTGACAGGATGAATGGGTAGATGGATAGCTGGATGTTAAACAGATGGGTTGATGTGAAGGTGGGTAGATGGATAGATGGGTGGATGGATGTTGCATGAATGAATGGATGAGAAGGTGGGTGGGTGGGTGGATGGGATGGATGAGTGGATGGATGGCAGGTGGGTTTATATTGAATAGACGGATGGTTCAGAGGGTGACGGGATGGGCAGGGGGACAGGTAGGGGTCTGGGGGATATAAGATGGTTGAATTGATAAGAGGATGGATGGACGAGTGGTCATTCACTTCTGAGGGTTCAGCTTAATTCAAACAGGTCCAGACAAGGAGGTACATGGCCCAGCTAAAGATGAAGCAGATAATGTTATAATCATTTCACAAACAAGAAAATGGAGCTAGAAGGTTGAAAGGCTTATCTAGAGTCACAAAGTGGTAGAACAAGAACCTGAACTCTTGGCTCCCTCCTCCTTCCATCCCCTTCCCTCTTTGTATTCAGCATCTGATGGAAGGCCCAACCCTCCAAATACCAGGCAAACAGCACCATGTTTTCACCTCCAATTCAGGAGCCAGGTGGTGAGATAAGGCCAGGGATAGGCCAGCACCAAGGCTGGAAAAGGGACAGAAAGAAAGAGAGCAGGGAGGTGGGAGAGCACACAAACACTGCAGAAGGAAGGGCTGCAAGGCCAGCTGAGCCTAGCAACTGCAGCTTATTGACAAGGTAGAATAATAATCCACTGAGCTTCAGTGCTGTGTCTCTAGCTATGAGAGCTGGTCAAAGGCAGCCCTTGTTGCTCAGAGAGAGATCAGACCCAGGGAACTGAGACGTTCTGACAGTCCTCAGTGGTCTACAAACACTTCCAAACAAGTCCACCGAGAATCCTTGATCTGTGCCTCCCAGTCCCAAAGGGCTGTGCTAATAACAGCCGTGGAGGGACTGGCCTCAGCTGGGGAAATGCTGAGGATGCTTGTGACCCCCTTCTTTGCCTTTGAAGATACCTGATCTGTTCCCTTCTTGAGGTTCCTCTCAGTCTTTTAAACACCTAGAAGAAACAATCTTCTTTTGAAGAGGACTTGAAGTCAAATCTTTTGATTTAAAGCAAGAGTGACTTCTCAGCTGTACACTTTCTACTGCCATCAAAGGGAGAAGATGCAAGAGGGCTGGGGAAAGGGACCTCTGCTTCTCATCACTCAGTCTCAGAGCAAAGACAGACACTTCCCTGGAGACCACTGAAGGACTTGAGTACCAAGAATGGGGGCGCTGACTGTGGGTCCCCTCAGTTGCAGTTCTAACTTTAAATGTTGGTCACCTACACCTGCCAACTCAAGAAGAAAGTTCTCTTCAGCGATAAGGTGCTATGTATACTTGCTTTGACAACAGCAGGCCTGAGCCCAAATCCTAGCTCCATCATTACCAAAAGCATCAAGTCCACCTGATATATGGAAAAAATCAAAGTGCTTGGAACAGTTCTGGACACAAAGTCAGTGCTTCATAAACTATTACTATTACTACATGATTTAAAAGATTATTCCACATTTCTGTAGCCTTGGTCACTTTATGAAGAATTTTCAGTTTTGCCTAACCACCTAGAGAAATGCACACTGTTATCTCTGTGTTATAAATGAGAACCCTAAGGCTCAGAAAGGTGAAGTGGTTTTGCCCTAGGTCATACAGCCAGCAAATGACAAGGCTAGAACATTCATCCAGGACATCCAAGTCCATACCCAATATTCTTTCTACCGCAGCAAGGGACAGGAGTGTTGTATTTACTTCACCTCCATTGAGTACCTGTGGTGTAGTGCTAGCAGTAACAGTATCTGCAACAGGCTGGGAGCAGTGGCTCATGCCTGTAATCCCAGCACTTTGGGAGGCCAAGGCGGACAGGTTGCTTTGGGTTCAGGTGTTTGAGAACAGCCTGGGCAACATGGAGAAACCCCATCTCTACTAAAAATACAAAAATTAGCCAGGCATGGTGGCACATGCCTGTGGTCCCAACTACTCGGGAGGCTGAGACTGGAGAATTGTTGGAACCCAGGAGGCGGAGGTTGCAGTGAACTGAGATCGCACCACTGCATTCCAGCCTAGGCAACAGACTGAGACCCCGTTTAAAAAAAAAAAAAATCTGCAACAACAGTAGCAGATGTCAATGCTAATCTAGCACTTGATGTGTGCCAGGCACCATTTTCAGAGCCTTATGTCTATTAATTCATTTAATCTTCACATTTATCCCACCAGGTAGGGACTATTAGCCTATTACTACCTTCATTGAACAGATGCAGAAACTGAGGCTCAGACAGTCTAAGTGATTACCAAGACAAAAGAAAAACTTGTGTTAGCAAATCTGCATGAAAGTTCAATTACTCAAGACCCAAAACAACTAGCAAACCAAGCATTCCCCTATAGACTCTTTTGGTGACCACTTGGCTTCTGTTTCCTGATGATCCACAAGGTCAAGCACTGGCGGACACACAGGTGCTCAACTCTGATGTGGAAGAACATTTCTTTGCAGTTCGAAATTTCTGTAAGGCAGAAAATTCTTACAAACTTTACTTTATACCCAAGAGTAAGAGAAGTGGCCAGACTACGGCAGTGACCTATGAAATTCATCTTGGGAAGGCATGGAGAATAGCCAAAAAGAATAACCAAAGATTTTTGCATTCTTTAAGATGACACAGTACAGCCTGGCAGGGTTAGGACTCAAGCTCTGAAATCAGAGGTCAAGGTTATGCCTTGGCTTAGCCTGACACCAGCTATATGTCTTTGGACAAGCCACCTTACCTCTCTAATCCCCAGCTTTCTCATCTGTAAAACAGGGATAACGATTTTAAAAAGCAGTATCTACAAAGTCCTTAGCACAATGAATCTGTTGCTCAATGAATCTGTTCCCTTTAATAAATATCCAAGTGCCATTTCACAAGGAAGCCCTCTTTCATATTAAAAATTATTCACCCAAGTGACCAACTTCCCTTCTTTATTTTTAAAGGACAGTGGTGGCAAACATCAGTGATTAGTTTGGAAAACAATACTGCTCAGTCCCCAGAGAGGACATGTCTCCTGGAAGTCAATGCATTTCCTGTCTCAGCGACCCCACACTGCCATTCTGGCGAATTTTAGCTCTTTCCTGCTGTGAACTGTTGCTGGGAAAGGATCTTCTAGTTCTGTCCTTGATCCCTCCAATGACTCTGATGACTGAAATAGTCCCACTAACCTGGTTCAGAGGGTGAAGAGTTTTACTCCCAACTGAACCCTAGCCCTACGCTGGAAATGTACACGGTATGCAATTACAGGTCGAATTGTCAAATTACAAGTTGAGCTGTCAGATGTCACTGGGCAGATGGATAAAGGAAGTCTGCATGCATGGTAAAACCACAGCCTAACAAGATGTTAAGGCTGCAAGAATTCTGAGGGACACTTTTCTAGTTGCATCCCATTTGTCCTTGCAACACCAGCCTCTAAGCTGCTGACCACTCCCCTTGCTGGACACTGAGTGTCCCAAGCTTCCATGATAATACCCTCTCCTGGTTTTCCTCAATTCTCTGGTTCCTATCAGTCTTCCTTGCAGGAATGCTCTGTCCTCTTCTCTTCTCAGCTTCTTCTTTCCCCCCACCAAGCTTCTGGTTCTCAAAGTGGGGTCCCCAGACCTGCAGCACCCGTATCACCTGGGATGACTGTTAAACATTGTTAAAATGCACATTCCCAGGCCCCTCCCAGACCTACTGAATGAAAAACTCTGGGGGTAGGACCCAGTAATCTGTGTTTTCAAAAGCCCTCCATGAGCTTCTGATGCACGTTTCAGTGTGAAATCCATGTCTTCTAATACCTTCTAATACCCATGCTTTCTAATTCCACCCAGCATGGATGGCTCCCAGGCCAGTATCTCCAGTCTAGAACTCACCTCTGAACAGTGAGGTATCTAAATGTCTACTTAACATCACCTCTTAATAGACTTAGACTTGGAGGCACCTCACATTCAACATCCCCAACCAAAGTCTCTTGATTTTGCTCCCTGAGCCTAACTTCAGTAGCCTGGTTCCAACCTGCCATCACGTCCCACCTTTCCCTCTTCTATTTTTTTCCAGTGATACCAGAAGGCCAAACATTAACAGAACCTTGCTGCCCATAGGCAGAAGGGATTTCTGTGCACTGGACATCTAGACAACACAAAAAAGGAAACACTAAATACAGTTTCTCGTGGAGGAAAACCTCTCCTAGGATTTCCGTAGTTCACTGCCCACCGCCCCAAAAAAAATCAGTGAGCACCTACTTTGTGCAGGTGCTGTGTTTGAGTCTGGGGATACTGAGCCATTCTGTCTCTCTGTCCTCCCTCCATCTCGTTTCCCTCTTCTGCCAAACAAATTCTCATTTCACAAAGATATATGCTCTCAATGCATATATTAATACATCTATTGATTTTCCTCTTGCCAGTCATTATCAAGATTTATTTAGCCTCACAGCTCCCCATTGATTGAGGAAAGCAGTATTCCCAGTGGTCAATCAATCCTGATATACTCCATGACAAGGAGTCAATATCTATTTATTATTTGATTTATGGACTTAATTATCTTAAACATGATCAGGCAGGGGACAAGGCCAAAGTTGAGCAGAGACCAAGCAACTGGAGCCAGGTTGGGAATACATCAAACCAAAGCCTGGGGCCCAGCAAGTTTCTGAACAGTGCAGACACACTGATTTTGCTCTGCCCACCCTCACCACCCCAGCATCTGCCGCTGAGGAAAGGGAGGGAAAGGAACAAGAGGCAGGGTTTCAATTTGTGCCTGCTGCCAACTTAACAAGTCACAAGCCAGGCAGGTTTGGTGGTTTGAACAATGAACCTGATTTGGAGGTAGGTCAGCTGTTGTCCTCCACAGGGAATGGGACCCAGCAGTGGGGAGTTCCTAAGGTGTCCGTGGGGCATAAGAAAGTGGGATGGACTCAGGCACAGCTAGGAAGGGAAAGCTAGGAAGGAAAAGGGAAAGAGGGTGGTTGGATACAAGCTTCCGTATGAATCACACAGTCTCTTCCTAGCTTATGACCTTGGGCAAAATCGTAATTAAAAGCTGATTACCTGCAATCTGACCAACTGGCATGCATTACTGGTTTTTCTGTCTTTTGAATCCCTTTCATGATCCCTTGAAGTAGGTACCGTTCAATTCCCCATTTACAGACAAGGAAATGGATTGCATGGTACCTATTTCAGAGAGTGGTTAATTACAACGTTGTCTCCCGATGTAAAGCTGTCCCCGTGCTCCCAAATCTTTGTTTAACCACTGCCTGCCGGCAGTACGGAGGAAACCGTCCCTTTGCTTTCTGGAACACATGTTAAGGGCCCGATGTTGCCCACACTTGCCTTCAAAACATGCAAATGCAGCTGGCTATTTTTAACGTTGGTAAATAGTGAAAGCTGTTGAAAATGCCTTCGTTTCCAAAGGCCTGCCAACTCCCTGTTGCTTTCCCCTAAGGGAGGCATGCCAAAAATCTCTTAGAACCTAAGGCATTAAAGCCTGCATTTGTTCCTGCTAATATCTTATTAGGAGCAATACCACACCATTTTTTGGAGGAGGGGAATACATCAACAACCCTACTGCAAGTTCTCTTAAGAAGAGGGAATGCCCCAAAGTAGTCTTTATAAAATGCAAACCAGACTGTGTCCCTCTTCTAGTTTAACCCCTGGGTGGCTCCCCTGACTGCCTTTAGGAGAAAGGTTCAAGTTCCTTAGCCTGCCTTGAAAGGTCCTTTAAGATCTCTCTGGTTTCTTTCTCTCTTTCTCTCTCTCTCTCTCTCTCTCTCTCTCTCTCTGTTTTTTTGAGACAGGGTTTCACTCTGTTGCCCAAGCTGGAGTACAGTGGTATGATCATGGCTCTCTCACTGCAGCCTCAGCCTCCCGGGATCAAGCGGCCCTTCTGTCTCAGCCTCCCAAGTAGCTGGGACTAGAGGAGCACACCATCACATCTGGCTAGTTTTTGTAATTTTTGTAGACATGGGGTGTCCCTATGTTGCCCAGGCTGGTCTTGAACTCCTGGGCTCAAGAGATCTTCCCACCTTGGCTTCCCAAAGTGCTGCAATTACAGGTGTGAGCCACTGCGCCTGGTCGGATCTCTCTAGTTTCATATTTCTTGCTACTCCCCATATATATCCTCTACTCCAGCTCTTGCCCTTTCCCTGGCCTTGTTACCTCCTACCTCTAAGCCTTTGCATATGCTGTCCCCTCCATTAGGAATGTCACTCCCTTCTTGTCCATCTGCCTAATTACTTGGTTGGATAAGGGGCGGGTTCCAGATCCCCATGTACCCCTGGGATCTTACTGCAGAGATCACAACACCGTTGGAGAATCATCCAGTTAATTTCCTTGTCTGTGAGATCCATGAGGGGCAGACATCATGCGTTCCTCTCTCTATTCCCATCATCAGGCATGGCATCCTATACACAGTAAGTGAGTGGGGCAAATACTCCTTTATTGCATTGTTATAACTTACATCACATACTTGGCATCTCTTTTCTTTTCATCACTGTTACTTCTCCCACATCCTATAGTCATCCCTCCAGTGTGTACTATATTTTCCTTAAGTCTACTCATTTCTCAGTGATTCTAAGTAAATAGCACCATTCATTGTCTGCTGCTACACTTGCCTAGAGGAGTAGACTGTGCTAATGCATGTGAATGTATTTTTGTAAACTTATTCATCCATTCAACAAGTATGAATGGAGGACCTAGTATTTTGGGGGCTGGGGATACAGAGGTGAGTCAAATAGCTGAGATCCTTACTTTCCTGGGGCTTATGTTCTAAGGTGGGAGAGGGGATGCAGGGGAAAAAGTAAGTGAGCAAACATAGAAGAGTAAAATAATTATTATCTTATGTTGAGAAGCACCTTGATGAGAATAAAATGCAGGCCAGGCACGGTGGTTCATGCCTGTAATCCCAGCACTTTGCGAGGCTGAGGCGGGCAGATCACTTGAGGTCAGGAGTTTGAGACAAGGATGGCCAACATGGTGAAACCCCCTCTCTACTAAAAACACAAAAATTAGTTGGGCGAGGTGGCACGTGCCTGTAATCCCAGCTACTGGGGAGGCTGAGGCAAGAGAATTGCTTGAACCCAGGAGGCACAGGACGCAGTGAGCTGAGATTGTGCCACTGCACTCCAGCCTGGGTGGCAGACTGAGACTCTGTCTCAAAAATAAAATAAAACACGGCAATGAAATAAGAGGAGACAGAGATGGGGGAAGCTGCACAGTGGGAACAATTTTGGGTTGGCTTCCTGACTTCATGCTCCTCTGGTTGCCTCCACCATCCAGCCACTTCTTCTCGGTCCCCTTGCAGAATGTGCCATCTCAACTGGGCCACAATGTTGCAGGTATTCCGGGCTTCAGGTGCTCTGGGCTTCGTCCTCGGGCAACCCTCCTCTTTTCCCCAGATGACCTCAGCTTCAGCAGAAGTCCATGACTTCCATCATCACGTCTATGCAGATGACTCATACGTGGTTATTTCTAGTCCCAACCTTTCGTCCAAGCTTGAGACCAGGATATCTAGCGCCCTACTCAAGATCTCCCTCTTGATGGCTCAAAGCTTAGAGGTTCAGTAACTTGGCCAGTGTACAAGCCAGGAGCACAGCTGGGACACAAATCCAAGTAATCAAACTGCAGCCACTGACTCCTATCATTTGATATTATAATAAACACAAAACACTTGCTGTGTGTCGTGTCAAAGATGTTTTGGCACCTGAGAGAAAATACATGACTTGTACGATTTGCTGCTACCATTATTATTATTGTTGTTGTTATTATATCATTATTATTATAGCATCATTTTATAGGATGATATTATTATAGCATCATTTTATAGGAGATAAAAGTTATTGAGCATTCCAGTCACAGGAGGCACTATGCTATAGTCTTTTCATATACATCTCTAATTCTTATCACCATCTTGCAAAAGAGATAAATGTTATCCCCATTCTACATGTGGAGAAACTAAGACAAGCAGGAGTGAAGAAATTTGCAATAGACCCAAATGCCAAAGGGGAGTGTTCCATACATATATTGTTTAGTGAATATAGCAAGTCATGAAACAGGGCTGCTGGTGTGAGTCTATTGCTCATGGTAGAAGAAGATCTATCCATAGAGATGAATGTGTGCCTCAGAGCTCCTGGCTGTTCATTAAGCCCACTATTTTCCTCCTGGGAATACAGTTAGCTATTTTCCAGCCTTCTTTGCAGTTATGTATAGCCAATGGACTCAGCACCAGCCAATGGCACATAAGTGAAGTGATATGTACCACTTGTACGAGGCTCACAGACCACCCCCCCCAAGGATGTTCCATGCCCCTTCCTTTTTCCCCAGCTAGAGGCAGAGGACTGTACAGCTTAGAAGAAGGCAAATCCAAAAGATGGACAGGGTTTGGATCCCCCCATACATGGAGAAAAGCCACCTACCATCCAAAAACTTGCATCTTAGACTATTACATGAACAAGAAATAAACTTATATTGTGTTAAACCACTTCATGTTTTAAGGCTTATTTGTTATAGCAGCTACCATTACCCTGACCAATACAAAGTGTGAATTGACACACACTCTGGGACAAATGCCTGGATGGATATACACTAAGATGTTAATGTCATTCTCTCTGGCTGGAGGCAGTATGGGTGAATTTCATTTTCTTCTTTCTGCTGATCTGCATTTGCAATTGCAAACAAGTCATTCACTTGTGTAATAAGATACACAATTTTTAAAAGTGATGACAGATGTCACACGTGCTAATTCAGGATCTTTGAGATTCGAGGAAAGTGGTGGCCAGTGGTGAGGTCTTCAGCCATGCAGATCCTCTGCTGCTCACTGGCTGGATTACACAGGCGTATGCAATGTACATGAGATGATGCTGATAATAATAATGATAATGATGCTGTACATTTATAGCGCTTCCTTCACAAAAGTCCCAGGGTGCTTTACATTTCAGCACAATTAAAGGCAGCCACAGACAAAAAACCTTTTCAGCTGTGCTTTATAAAGGGAAAGCGATTCAGCTTTTTGAACATAAAAGGAAGCCGATTCCACTCGATGATGGGGACGGAATCTTCATGTGCTCAGGCCCCCCAACTCCTATATGTTATATTTAGGACAATCAAACTGGCCTGAAGGGAAACAAAAATCAGAAAGACCACAACTACAGGAGTTACAGAAAAAGCAAGTTGAAATCTCACCCAGGTATCGAGTTACCATCTTAACAGAAGGCAGGGTTCTCCGTGTGTCTGTCCGTCAAATATAGCAGCTTAGTGCTATTATATTTGAAAGCATGGAAAACAGGAACTGATTTGGAGTTGGAAATAAATAATCTAGTAAGTGGTTCCTGATATTTACTGGATTTAAAATGCTGTGCAAATGAGGCCCTAAGGGATTTCATTACTACCTTGTCCCTAGGAGATGGGTAAGTGCTGGATATTTCATGCATGCGGGCAACAGTTAACCTCACATAACTGAGAAGATACCTCTCAGACTCTGGGAACCCAGCAAGGGGATTGGTGACAAGCGCCAAATGAGAAATTTTTAAAATCATCCTGGGGGGCATGGGGAAATCCAGTTCTTCCTTCCTCTTTTTTCTGGGGGCACACAGTCTGAGCCCCTCAATTACGAGATGTTTAGGTAATGCCCCTAATACCTCGCCCCATCCTACCCCAGTCGCTGGGAAAGGATCCTGATGAAATTCACTGGTATTGTTCCTGAGAGCCCCACACAGGTGGAAATGGCAAACTGACAGGATACCCCAGAGCCTTTTCTCTCAGCCTGTGCTCTTCGGTGCTGGGTTTCCTTGATGCCATCACTATTCTAACCCATATGCATTTTGACACATTGAACCAACCAGCTGAGTGCAAGAGGAGGTAGGATCTTGGCCATCAGGAACCCCCCAGAGTAGTGTGGGCAGCTTCCATTTAAAACCTTACCCAGGCTTCCCATTGTCTTAGGATAAATGCCACATTCCTTTCTATGGCATTCAAAGCCTTGCAATTATCTGGCCTCTGCAGCCCCTTTCCATAGCTCCTCAAATGTACCAATCTTATGCCTACCCCAGGGCCTTTGCACCTGGGGTTTCCAAGGTGTGCCCGAAGCTCTTGGCAGTCGTAAAGGCAGTTTGCTCCAGGTGGGAAGAAGGACCCGCTTTCTTTAAAGCAGCAGGTCTCACAATTGAGCATGAACCAGAATTCCATATAGGGCGTCTTAAAACCCAGTTCTTCCACCTGAACTGCTCTTTCTCTGCCTCTTGGCATGGCCATCGCCTCTTCATCGTTAGATCCTAGCTCAAATGTCACTTCCCCTATGAAGCCGGCTCTGAGCCCCTCTTCAAAGTAGCCCTCCCATCACTCCGACCCATCGACCGCCCTGTCTATGGCCTTCGCAGCACTTATTACAGTGTTTTAATGATCTTATGTGTTTGTTTAACTTGTTATTGTCTGTCTCTTCTGGAATGCAAAGGCCACAGTACAGACTGTAGACACTGTGTTCTGAGTGTCTATCATGTGGTTTGGCACTGTGCCGGGGTCTGATGAACGTCTGTGGAAGGCACGTTAGTGGAATGTGCTAGCACCGAAGCTAACAGATGGCTCTCAGGCCCCCGGAGGTGCTGATACTGGGTCACGCTAGGCCCTCACCCATGGTGGACTCAGCTGCACACCTCTCAGTAGTGCCTGAGAGAAGAGGTTTCCAAGGTGTGCCCGAAGCTCTTGGCAGTCGTAAAGGCAGTTTGCTCCAGGTGGGAAGAAGGACCCGCTTTCTTTAAAGCAGCAGGTCTCACAATTGAGCATGAACCAGAATTCCATATAGGGCGTCTTAAAACCCAGCTTGCTGGACACACCTGCAGAGGTTCTGATTCAGCGGGGGAGGGTGGGAGAGAGAATTAGCATTTCTAACAAGTTCGCAGGTAAGGCTGGTTAGGGAACCACATGATAAGAAGCACAGATTTAAATAATTTTAGAGTTCAACAAAATTATTTGGGGAGTGGGGAAGGGGGTGAGGTGGGGGCTTCTGTGAGAGACTGTATGTTCTGTGAGTTCTGCAGAGCAGTTTTGTGACTTGCTAATATTTGTGGAATGAGTTTTGCAGGGAAAGATAGAGTATGTGCATTTCTTTGAGGGGACGCGGGAAAGAGAACAGGAGAGAAAGAAGATAATTGGCGAGTAATTTAGGGTTTATATGGAAGAGGAGCGAGTGTGTGTGTGTGCACGTGTGTGTATGTACATGTGTGTGTGCACGTGTGCTTGAGCATGGTTATGCTGGTGCCACAGGAATTTACAGGGTATTGGAGAAGCACATAAACACCAGAAAATCAAAGCTACAAAAATGAAACTCAGTTCTAATAAGCCAGTGGTTCTTAAACTGTGGCATGAACGAAATCCCCTGGTACTTACTAAAAAGGATAGAGGTCCAAGCTAATTGTAGGATGGGGCCTCCGCCCTGAATTGTTATCAATTTCTCCAGGTGATTGTGATATGACCAAAAATGCAGAATCTCTGTGCCACAAAAGTGCTCGCAGATGAAGCCCATTCCCCTTGACCTAGCTAAGGCAGCCATTGGCAAAGAAGGAACCTACTACTAGACTAGTATTCAGATAGACATTTGCTTATTCCCAGTTCTGCCAGTTATTTGTTCCATGATTTGGGCAAGGGTTCCCCCTGCCTTTCTGACCTCAGTTTTCTCACCTGTAAAATTGGCACAAGGATAAACAGGAGAACCTCATCACGCCTGGCCTGAAGAAAAGCACTTGCTGAAAGCTGCTGGAATCTGCGGCTTTTTTGGTTTATTTTTGAGGGCTCTGTCTTGGTTCTACCCCACAACCAGGGAACTGATTTCAGCAAAAAGGCTCAGCCATGTCACCTAGCATGGCTTGGCTTCTGCTGGTTCAGAGCCTCACCCAGTGTCAAAACGGCAACCCTAATATGGTGACCTTCATAACACAGGGTTTGCCAGTGCAGAGTCCCCTGCACTCTGGACAATGTCTTGGGGGCATTTTTGGTTGTCACAACCTTGGGGCTTGGTGCTACTGGCATCTAGTGAGTAGAGGCCAGGGATGCTACCGAACACCCTACAGTGCATGGGACAGCTCCCACCACAAAGGCTTTTCTCACCCCAAATATCAGCAGTGCTGAAGATGGCAGACTCCGCTCTGGGGCAGGGCCAGGCACCGTTACTGTATTAAAAGCTCCCCTTCCTCCACCAGGCTTGAGAACCCCTGCTCTCTCCAGTCGTGCTCCTGACAGCTTCTCTACCCTCACCTTCTCCCCTTTGCCCTCACCTGCCACCATCACAGTCTTTTTTCTGGAATCTGCAGTTTTACAACTTTCTTCTCCCATGACTCTGGTGCAGGAAGGACCAGGTACACCATCTTTGAGATGCATTATTCCAGACCTGTTCCCAGCTGCTTCTCAAACACAGCTCATTATCAGACAAGCAAAGAATACTGTCAGAGTCGGCAGGACACTGCAACAAACATCCGCTTCCACCTGCTCATTTTACAGATGGAGAAACTGAGGCCTGTGAAACTCTAGATAGCAAGGTAGAAGGGTGAGAGACACTTTCACTCAACTCTATTGGCTTTCAGATTTCACTTGGAGTTCTTCACATGAGTGATTGTGCAGACTGTCAATAGCTTTGCAATAATCCCATAATGACCCAATTGTGAAACAATTTAGCAATCCTGCTGCTAATAGCATTTGTGGCTACAGCAATTGGGTAACTAGTTGGTTATTACTCATTCCCCAAGAGCCACACATATTGCATTGCAAGGAAGCTAATCTTAGAAATACTTGTTAACTTCAATGATAATTACTAAGTAATTGGCTAGAATGTGCCATTGTGAATTGATCCAGAATATGCCAGGTAATTATCTGGTCTTATGTTCCCTGTAAAATAAATCTAGGGTCCAAAAATGGTTCCAGTTGGTTGGCTATCGTCCAGCCATCAACCTCTGCCAGCCAATCGTGCGAATGCAAGTGATTAATCAAATTACTCAAATATTTGGTTTCAAACTGAATGTGCAGATAAGAAACCTAGAGAGCCAACAAGTGGACAGTGCTGAACAGAAAGAGGGATGCACAGAGGCCCTCCCGAAGATAAATATATAACAACACAATAATATGGAATCAATGCCACTTCTCTGGGGCTCATCTGGCATCCTCACACAAAATACCAAAACACTTCAGAGACCAATTACACGTCCCAAAGCTGCAGAGTCTTTATCGTGGTGCCAGGAAAAGGCTGGGCTATTTGTGAAATCTGTAGGCAGTTATGGCGCTTGGGGAGGGGGGCTCAGAATTTTGTACATAATAGAAGAGGGCCGCAAATGCAGCTGGCTTGCAGGAAGAGCAACACATTTTCATAATGACCACTCGTTTTTCAAGGATGGCTGCTGAGTTTGTCTATTTCCAACTTGCTAGCCTTTGAGGAGGGGGTGAGGGAGCCATGGGGATTAGGCTCCATAGATAATGCTGAACCAGGAGGCAGGAGGGTGGTGAGGAGCTGACCAGAGAGAAAGACGGGATAAGAGCTTAAGATGGGAGCAATAGAGAGAAGGCCAGGGGTGGGGAAAAGACCACCCTTCAACCAGACTTGTGTATCCCAAGTAATAGGCTATTGACTGCTGCTAAAAGATGAGGATATATACTGGGTAAGAAAGGGAAGGAAAGGGAGCTAAGGGTCTCTCTGTAGTAGATTGCAAAAATAGCCACAGATTGTCCCCAACCTGCAGCCACATCCTTGCAGCGGGACACTGCAGATCTTCCCATTCAGAAGTAGAGGCTGTGTCTCCATGCCTAGAATCTAGGGGAGAATAGGAGTTTCTTTGGCCAACAGATGTAGGTCTTGACCTCTTGCTGCACTTGGAAACCTGAGACCGCCATGAGAATGAGCCTGAGCTAGGCTGTTGGGGATATCCCCTGACAGTCTGCCAACCAGCAGACACACAAAGGAGGGCGTCTAAGACTGACTATCCCCTTGTTGACCCAGAGCTGACCACAGCCAACTACAAGAGCCCAGCTATTCAGTCTGGCTAAGCCCAGAACTGTCCATAGGATACAGAGAAACCACCAAGTTGTGGCGTAGTTACTCAGCAAAAGCTTACACTCAAAACAGCTCAGCCCCTGAAGATTCCTGGGCTGATTTCTTCAGAGCCACTTCTCTGCCTTGTGCAGCATTGAGAACCACCATTTTTATCCTGATTTAAGGAGGCTTGGAGGCCCATCCCTAGATCCCCAATCTTTCACCAGCGCTTATCATTCAAAGCACGAGTCACTCCGGTCAACCCACCATCCGCATTATCTACGGATACAGAATATAATGCACCTTCTAACAATCACCAAGTTCTTACAAGTGGACTCAAGGAGGTTTTGTCTCACAAGGGAGGAGATCAAAGACACACCAGCTCTTCTCTGAGCCCACAGCATCTGCTCTGGGCCTGCTAAGATGCAAGACTTGTGCATTTGGGGTCTCACTGCTTGAGTTGAGTAGAGGAAGGAGAGAGCTCCTAACGGGCCCTTGGCATCACAGATCATACTAAGAATGCCACTGCAGAGGCCAGTCCTAATGTTACAGGGGAGCCAGTGCCAGAGTTTGAAAACAAACCAAAGGATTGTTTCACAACTGTTTCATCAAAACCAAAGCTATTTTTCCCCCAGTGCCTTAAGCCTCTGGGAGAGGCCAGAGAGCAAATCTGAGAAAGTTCAAGAAACATTTTCACAATGTTAGTTCTCTATGAACTATCCCTTTTGTGTACCCAAAGACCACAGATCCTGGATATTCCAAACTACAATGGTAAAGACTGCAAATGTGCTCTGCAACTTTCATGAAAACCAGAATAATAGTTACCAGAATCTTGGCTCATGCTTGTCATCCCAGCACTTTGAGAGGCAAAGGCGGGCAGATCACCTGAGGTCAGGAGTTCAAGACCAGCCTGACCAACATGGCAAAACCCTGTCTCTACTAAAAATACTAAATTAGCCGGGCATGATGGTGCATGCCTGTAATCTCAGCTACTCAGGAGGCTGAAGCAGGAGAATCGCTTGAACACGGGAGGTGGAGGTTGCAGTGAGCCGAGATCGCGCCATTGCACTCCAGCCTGGGCAAGAAGAGTGAAACTCCATCTCAAAAAGAAAAAAATCTTAATCAGGGGTCTGCAGACTATGGCCCATGGGCCAAATACAGCCCACTCCCCGGGTTTGTAAATGAACTTTTATTGGAACACAGCTCTGCAATTTCATTTGCAGATTGTCTATAGCCGCTTTCAGACTACAGTGGCTGAGCAGAGTAGCTGCTACAGAAACTGTACAACCCACAAAGCTGAAAATATTTACTATTGGGCCCCTTACAGAAAAAGCTGGCTGACTCCTGATTTAGTCGAATATACTCATTTCACATATGGAGAAAGTGACTCTTTGAGAAGCTGTTACACAAATACTTGGAATACAGGGGGAGCAAGACCCGATGTTTCTGATTCTCCATTTAGTACTCTTTGGTTTTGCTAAAGAGTTTTAGCATTAAAAGTATTTTCTGGGTTTAGGCGTGGTAGCTTACGGGCCTGTAATTCCGGCACTTGGGAGGCCAAGGCAGGAGGATTGCTTGAGGCCGGAAGTTTGAGACCATCCTGGGCAACATAGCGAGACCTCATCTCTACCAAAAAATTAAAAAATGAGCCAGGTGTGATGGCACACACATGTAGTGCCAGCTACTTGGGAGGCTGAAGCGAAAGGATCTCTGGAGTCCAGGAGTTCAAGGCTGCAGTGAGCTATGATCATACCACTGCATTTAAGCCTGGGCAACAGAGGGAGACCCTGTCTCTAAAAAAACAAATAAATAAATTAAGTATTTTCTGGAATCTTAAGTCTTAAACCATGTAAGTAAACTGTACATGGTAGAACTGGAGATGGTCTATTAACCAGAGCGGTCAAGTAAGCAGAAAACCATTTCTCAACCATGCCAGAAGCAGAATTTTGCCAATCCCTGGGTGGGAGCCCAGGTGGAACTGACCTGGTGATGATGGCTAGGTGAGGCGGGCTCATGCAGGCGCCCATGAAAAGCACCACGTTCTCGTGCCGCGTTTGCCTGTAGGCCATCACCTCCCGCTTGAAGGCCTTGAGCTGGTCCTCGTTGTCCCTCTCAATGTCAATCAGCCGGATGGCCACCTCGCCGTGCCAGCGGCCGTGGTACACTTGCCCAAAGCGACCCTTTCCAATGAGTTCACCGATCTCCAGCTGCTCAAAGGGGATGTCCCACTCCTGAAGGAAGATGCTGGTCTGGCTGGCCTTGCGTGGGAAGCTCCGGGCCGAGAGGAGGGACAGATTCATCTCCTCGAAGTCATCCTCTGACTCCTCCGCCTCATCGTGGACCTCTTCATTCTGTGGCCGGAGTGGGAGAGAGGTCAGAATTGGGTTTGCCACGGCCCCAGCCTCCCTCATGGTCCTGCTGGGTCCCGTGTGCATGCGTAGGTCTGGACACATCTCTACGTGCATCTGGAGCTGGTGCAGACACACGTCCCTCTGTTTCCCCAGGTCTAGAATCTGGTCTAGAATCATACTACAGTGAAGGTGCTGAAAGGGAGATCATGATCATCCACCTCTCTTGTGCTAAATGGGGGGATACTGAGGCTCAGAGAGAAGTGTTATGGGGATCACCCATTCCAGTTTGCTGGAATCTTCGTGGTTTTAGCACCGAAAGTCCCATGTGTTGCCCTGGGAAGTGACTCACTCCAGGTCATGCAGCCAGGCAGAGGAGAGACTAAGATCCAGGTCTCTGGACTTGAATATTCGATGCCCTTCCTATTCTTCCATAGTCTTTTGGTTTGGCTGTTTATGTGCATGTGATTGATAAAGTTGACAGGCTAGACAGGCTAAAACAACGGGTACACCGTGCATCTGCAGGTCACACGTGACAACTGCCAACATGGAGTAGCTTTTGCTTCCCCCAGGGAATTTGGAATTGATGATTCAAAAATTGGGAGAGGTCAGAGCTACAAGCTAGAAGTTTGAGGCTCCTACAGCAGCTGGGAAGGTAGGAGACATGAGAGTGAGGGGTTGACAGAATGGGCTTAACAATCAGACAAAGTGAGCTGAAATCTCGCCTCTGTGTGACCTTGAGCCAGTTGCTTTACTTCCCTGAGGCTGCCTTTCCTCATTGTAAAGTGGGGGTAAGAAAATCTGCCCCAGGAGCAGTGTGAGGTTTTAGATGAAGGCCTGTTAAGTTCTTAGTACAGAACTGACCACCTGTATTAAACACCCAGTGGGAGGCCCGAGAAAATGCAGATTCCTGGGCCCCACCCAGCACTATTGGATCAAAATATCAGCAGGCCAGGACCAGGAATCTGCATTTTTACCATGCACACCCACACGACTCAGGCATACTTCGGCGTGACTACCACTAGAGTTAAATGCTCGAGGTGTAGGGACCTACCTTATCAGCATGATATCTAGGGGTGCTTTGGGGTGAATTGCCTCTTGGATTCTCCTGCAGAATTGTAGGAACAGCAGGGGCCAGGGCCAGCAGGGATTCCCAGAGACCCTGGGACCTGATGAAATAGCCTGAGAAGGTGGCCTCTTGAGTGGGTACAGGTCTTCCTGACCCAGAATACGTGAGCAAGCTGCCCCCCTTGGCACACTCAGGAGAAACAATACAGGAGACATTAGTTTCTCCCAGGATCATATTTCAACAACCAAAACAGTCCCAGAAAAGAACACGATTTTCCTTGGAAGCCCTGACTCGATTCCTTTCAGTACAAGACACAGTGCAGTGGCAGAGCTGAGGGGCCAGGACTCCATGGTTTCCAGCCAGGGCATTTTATGTATTTCTGCAGCTGCTTAGGCAGGTGGGAAGAAGCCCCAGCACATTCCCAACACTTCCAAGCCCGGCATCTCTGAGGCCCCCACCTCCTCCCACATATTCTTTTGAAGGCAGCAGGGCACATCCCCCTTGGTAGTCACCCGGCTGTGAGCTGATCTTTCAACTAAGAATGCAAATCTCTTGACAATTTCCGCACAACTGGCTTTTCCATGATGCATGCCATATAATGGCCCATTAGGCTCAGTGCTAGGAGGGGCCACCGCTTGCTAAATGTCCCAGAGTTAGAACATCCATCGGTCAGGGCCACCACAGCCCCAATCTGACCCCAAGCCCTCTGCGTCATCCAAAACGTCAGTCGGCTTTGCCAAGTTCTGGGCAGCCCCTGGAAAATGTCGCTACACTGCTCTCTGATTCTCACCTCCGACGTTGGCTCCACTTCAATTTGAAGTAATGGATTTCCTTCCAAGCTGTAAAGAAAGAAAAAGAAACATGATCCCTAGGTGAAAAGGTAGGTCTGTATATTGAATTTAGCTTTGTATGAAGAATCCCCAGATGGGAAGTCTTCACCACCAAGCCTTTATCTCACATTTCATTTCAACACGTGTGTCTGAAATAATCCATAACCTCGCCACACACACACACACACACACACACACACACACACACACACGAAACACAGTGTGCCAGGACCTTGTTTTAAGTTGATTTTCTGGGCTGCTCAGGGCTCATTTTTATTTATTGCTTTGGTTTCAACTAATCTAGCAGCTTTCTTATAAACTGGCCTAAACGCCCTGGGTAGACAAGTCCTCAGAGCTCTATATGTTTGCCAGGAAAGAATTAATCAGATCTCCGAAGTTCACACAAATTTGGAATTTGTTGGAAGGATCTCAGTGTTCTTGTTTGTCTGTTCATTCATGCATTCATGCGACTATTGAATAGATGTGTGTGCCAGGAACAGTGTTAGGCCCTTGGAGGGATATAGAATTGAAACTGGCATGGCTTCTGACCTTAAGGAATATTGTGTTCCTACTGAAGGAACTAAAGCCAGTATGTAGATACTATGCAGAGAGGCTAAAAGTAACAAGGCCAAAAGTTAGGTATGAATTGGATAAATGGAGTGTGGTGGGAATTCGAAGACGAGAGAATTACTGGGTGTATTTGAAAGTTCCCAATGTTTGAGGTAGGCCTTGCCAATCACATGGAATGAGGATGTGTGGAATGAAAATAAAAAGACCATATTGAACTGGAAGACACAAGTGTGTGTGTGTGTGTGTGTGTGTGTGTGTGTGTGTGTGTGTGTGAGAGAGAGATGCATTCACAAGCTCATGAGCCGCAGTTCTGTTCTTAGGAAGCAAACATTTTGGGTATAGATGCTGGCAGGGCGTCACAATGTGTTTGTGTGAGCACTGCATAGGTATTATGGGATGTGCTTTGTGCAGGGCTGTCTTGTGTGCATGTGAGTTGGGTGTACGCACAGGATGTTGAGGAGGATGCTGTATGCTGATGGTATAATTGGGTGTGCATTAGAGGTGTGAGCGGACTGTCAAGTGCATGTGACATTTGACATGTCATGGATGTTGGGCACAGTGTGCATTAGAGGTATGTTGCGGGGTTTAGACTTGAGGATGTGCACGTGTTTTTGAAGTGCAGCAGGGAGACAGAATGGGGCTGTTGAAGGCATGGAAGAGCTGAGACAGGTGAGAAAAAAGAGTCACAATGAATACCCCACCCCTCCTTTCCTATTTCCCCAGTGGATCCTCCCTTCCCCCTACTCATTTGGGGAACCTCCTGTATCCTGATCCTCAGATCGCAGGAAGTGGCTGGCTCCACAGAGTCAATCCACTTGCTGGAGGGGGTCCTGGTGAGAGAGAGTCTGAAAGACCACAAGAACTAAAAGAAGGAGAAAGAAAGGTCAATCCCAAAGTGGCATTTGCCATGGTATTAACCAATTATTCATAGCACAGCCTGGGAAAGTGGAATGAACCTGCACGATGACAGCTGACATGCTGGGAACTTGATGCCCTGGGGGGACTTGGCTGGGACAATGTAGCTGGAGTCCCTCCTCATGCCCCAAACCAAACCAGGCCACCCTCCTCTCTGCATCAAGGCGTGATTCCAGCAGCCAGGGCTATTCAATTATTTCCCTCTGCAAAGAGTTGCCATCACTCCACACACATTTAAGCAGATCGCAAGCAGCTATTGACTGTTTTTCACTGGTACTTCTGGACTGTCAGTTAATAACCTGGAGTTCATCTTGCACAAATTGTAGAATTGGTTTATGTGAAGCAGAGAAATGATCCGAAGCTAGATGTCAGCACCATATCCCCCGGCAAGTTGCTACTCCTTTGATTTCAGAGATGTACCATGTAAGACTTTAAAAAGTCCTTAAGACCAGTCAGAAAAGATGAAGCAGTTAGGGGACCCAGAAGAAAAACTAAGTAGGCAAAAGGTGAGTTGGGAAACTGATCAAATCCTAGCAAGCCCCAGGCTTCCATCACAACCAAAGAAGTTAAGGAGGTGACTTTGTGGTTATTACTTTTTTTTTCTTTAGACAGAGTCTCCCTCTGTTGCCCAGCTGGAGTGCAGTGGTACGATCCCACCTCACTGAACCTCCACCTCCTGGGTTCAAGCGATTCTCCTGCCTCAGTCTCCCGAGTAGCCGAGTAGCTGGGATTACAGTTGTGTGCCACCACTCCTGGCTAATGTTTATATTTTTAGTAGAGACAGGGTTTCACCAGGTTGGCCAGGATGGTCTCCAACTCCTGACTTCAGGTGATCCTCCCACCTCAGCCTCCCAAAGTGCTGGGATTACAGGCGTGAGCCATAGCGCCTGGCCAAGCTGACCTCACTTCTGCTGCACAAGCAATAAACCACCTGGAAAGAGGGTCCGTTTCCAAAGGATGCTATGCACAAAGATGTCCATTGCAGCATTATTTACAACAGTGAAATATGGGAAGCAATGTAAAATCCAGCAATAGGAAAATGGTTAATAAAATTATTCTACATCATATGTCATTTTACAGCCATTAAAAACAATGTCAGACAGGTATGACTCATGCCTGTAATCCCAGCACTTTGGGAGGTTGAGGTGGAAGGATCGCTAGAACCTAGGAGTTTGAGACCCGCCTAGGCAACATGGCAAATCCCTGTCTCTACAAAAATAAAAAAATAAAAAATTTGTTGGGTGTGGTGGCACACACCTGTAATCCCAGCTACTCGGGAGGCTGAGCTGGGAGGATCACTTGAGCCCAGAAGGCTGAGGCTGCAGTGAGCTGTGATCGTGCCACTGCATTGCAGCCCTGGGTGACAGAGTGAGACTCTGACTCAAAAAATAAACAAACAAAAACCAAGAACCAACAACGTCTATAGAGAGGCTAAAATAATATTCATAAAATGTGATGTTCAGCATAAAGATAACAAAGCAGGATGGTAACTGATTGCATATCTTGTGGGTCATAACTATGTAAAATATAAATGGAAAGAACACACATAGAAGTTCTAACAGTGGTGAGATCATGAGCAATTATTTTGCCTTTCCCTTTTTAATGAATAGTCCAAATTTTCCAAAATTAGCTTATATTAGTTTTACAATAATATGAACCAGAGGTTAGCAAATTTCTTTCTGCAAAGGGTCATAGAGTAAATATTTTTGGCTTTGGAAGCCCTACAGTTTCTATTACAACTACTTAACTCTGCTGTTACACTGAGAAAGCAACCCTGCACAATACATTGTAAACAAATAGGCAGGCTGTGTTCCAATAAAACTTTATATAAAAACAAGCAGGAGGTTGGATGTGTCCCACGGGCTACAGTTTGCTGATTCCTGGTATAAACCTAAATGAGACTTTCAAAAGTTATTCCATGTTCAGTGACATGGAATAATTGCCCTTTCATTAAGCCCTAACTCTCGCCTGGGGAAAGTTGTCTTCCTAATTATAAGGGTGTTATGGGTCCTTAGGAAACGGTCCAGCCCCTGGAAAATGCATTTGACAGGCAGGGGCAGAGACACAAGGCATAGCTGCTCGTGAGGAACAGCATTGCCTCTCTCTGCCTGAGCTCTTACGTTCTTTCTCCTTGCCTAAGTTATTCCCTGTGTCTCTCTGGACCCCCTGTACATCTCCCTCTGCCCCCAACTCCATCAGTTCCAGGAAGAGGAGGAAAGAAGATAGGGAACCGGAGTGGATTGTAGGGCCAGGGCTGGGAATCTCGGAGAAGGGGGAAGATGTCTCTGTCCCACTTACATTGGATTCGAGGTCACCGGATGCAGGATGACCTGGGGCGCCCGGGTCGGCGTCTCCGGCACCGGCACCACATCTGAAAACCAGAGATTGGACATTCAGAAAACAAATGTGAAGTCCACAACCCTCACAAAGGCCTGATTCCTGGGTGACATGGTAGCTAATTTTTCACCAGATCTTGGATCTCTTCCCTTGGCCAATCTCCTTTCTCCTTTCCTGGACCACCTGGACTCTACCTGCTCAGCTGGACCAGGGTTCTGGATGACATCCTCCACAAAATTCCTCATTGTTGAGTAGGGGGCTGCCAGAACCCTCAAGCATCCAGCCTGAAGCATTGACTGATCATCTCTGAATCTTCCTTTCTCCTGGGTTCCCTCTGGTATGATAAGGCCCCTTGGTTTCACATCTTCTCAGTACCCAGCTCAGGACCCTATGACCATCTCTTCCCTGCCACATGGCTCTAGACCCCTCCTCACCCTTGCCCACTGTTCCACGGCACTCCACCCTCTCAGGCCTTTCCATGGCGCCTTGGGACCTCCTTGGGTCCCAATGTGCCCTTAGGACTTCCCACTCTTTCTTTTCCACTTCCATGTTCAGCCATTATCCTGGAGTGTGATGGTTCCACTACCGCCCTCTTTGATCTTAGGCACTCCCACAACATCTGCCTCCATTCATCCCAGCAACTCCTGCAATGCAGCAGGGCTTGCTCAGAAGGGGCTGCTTCCAGCTCACATGAAACTCACCTGGGAAGATGAACTGCTGCTTGTATTTGTAGTAGTGGGATGCTTGCAAAAGAAAGAAAACATCAGAGTGAGTGTCCCCAAGGAGATGTCCCTTCACGGACCAAATTGAGCTCTTATGGCCACCACATGGTCATTCTCTGCCCACCTTCAAGAGTTTTCACACTTCTGCAGACAAAGGACTGCAAACATGTGTAAAGAAACCAGAACTCTAAACATCCATGCCAACCCTCCCATCTGATATCTCACACTCCCTAAAATCAGACTGCTCCAACTCAAACAGACGTTCTGACTACAATACCATTTTTGTGAAATGCATAATTACACACACACATACAGAAGAAGCCTGCAAAGCCATAATCCAAAATATTAATTTTTCCCCCTTTTGGCAGAATGATTACAGTGGCTTAAAAAATCCTTTATGCTTTTTCTGTACTTTCCTAATTTTCTGCAATGAGCATCGTACCAGTTTTCTCTTTTTTTGTGGATGTAACAAATTACTACAAACTTAGTAAAACAACACAAATGTATCCTCCTACAGTTCCGGAGGACAAAAGTCTGAAATAAGTCTTACAGGGCTGAAATCAAGCTTAGTTCCTTCTGAGGGCTCCAGGAAAATCTATTCCTTGTCTTTTCCAGTTGTTTGAGGCTGCCTGCATTTGTTGGCTCATGGCTCCATCACTCCAACCTCTGCTTCTGTTGTGCCATCTCCTTCTTCTGCCTTTGACCTTCTTGCTTCCCTCTGATAAGGACCTTTGTGATTATATTTAAGGACTTCCCAGATAAGCTAAGATAATCGTCTCATCTCAAGATCCATAACTTAATTACACCTGCAAAGTTCCTACTGTCCTTTAAAGCAGCATCTTCCCAGATTCTGAGATCAAGACATGGATATCTTTTGGGAATTATTCTACCTACCACAAGTATGCATTAACTTCTGTATTTAGGAAAAAGTTACATAAAATAAATTTTCTGGACTTCACTGCTGGTTCCCTGACAATTCCTTTTACTTCTAATCTACTCGCCAGAGGCCAGGAGTCTTGGACACTTAAAGGTTTCTAACATGCTAATACTCCATTGGGGAACAGTGCCTGGAATAGGGGGTCAAGGGGTGTTGGGGGCAGGGGACACAGAGCTTTGTGTCCTCAAGTAAATGAAGAGGGCAGGGATATAGTCAGATGAGTCTGTATTGGTGAATCCACTTCCAGAAACAATTCGATGACATTCAGGGACAAGCCACCATTGGAATTGTTTTATCAAATATTAGCACAGTAGCTCAGAGCCTAGAGTCTAGAAGCTGATCCTGAATGGTCAAATATTTGCTCTGCCTTTGGCTATTTGTAGAGACTCCAAGTCTCACTGCCCATATGTGTAAAATGAGGATAATAACAGTCCCTTCCTCAAAGGGCAAGGACCATCACTACAAGATAAAAGTGTATTCAAGGTACCGAATTAGTATTAGCTTTGAGATAAATAAACACATTTCTAAGCTCTCTTAACTAATAGACAAGAATGATTTATAGCTAAGAGATAATCACATAGTTCCAAGTGCTAACTAAATGTTTTGCCTTGGGGAAGCAGACGGAACACTCTCCCTGAGGTTGAAATTTACTGATAGATTCCTTCAGGATAGGGAGTAAATCCTACTATCTCAGGATCTCAAACTCCTGGTTCTGTGCCTTGCACCAGTCAGCGTGCAACATACATTTGTTGAACTAATCAACTCTCTTTATCATAGATGAAACAGCAAAAACCTTGGGCTTAGTCCAATTCCAGATTGTATCAAATAGTTGGAGTCCAGATGGATGCATTTTTGATTCTGGAAAATGAGATGTCCAGGGCAAGAAGCAACTTATTCGAGGTCACAGAGCAAATCTTTAAAAGAAAAGCACCCTCCATGATTTCAGGGACCGTTTTACTGTTAGATAACATGAGTTTTTCATTGCATGCAACTATTTTATTAGTCAACAAGGGGCTAAAATTAAAACAGGAAAACTACCCGAGGCTCTTAAGAGGCTTGGCTGATCTTTTCCCTCCCCAGCTCTGACAGTGATGGGGGATTCAGTGTCTGTAGAAAACGTTCGCTGACAGCTATGTTCTTGTTGGGCAATGGAGAGCAGGAGCAGCTTCAGAAAGTCCGAGAAGGGACAGGTGTCTGGCAACGGGACACCAGCAAATGCCTCCACACCCGAAGCCAACGCCCTCCTTGACTCCTCCCCATGTGCCATGGAACAACTCGTTCCTGGTGACTGAAAGGGAAACACGTGGCCAGAAGAGGAGGAAAGACATTGTTGGGAGACCTGTTCTTCCTGCTGATGACAGACACCATCAAGAAGTGGCTCTAAAGAACAGCTGGTGACCTTGAGTGGGCTGCTCAGGAGAGCCCAGTGGCTCCTGGCTTTCTGGCATCCAAGATGACTCAGGACCTGGGAGGTTGCAGATGAAGTCAAAGAGACAAGCAGGCCACTTTGAAGGAGCCTCCCCTCCAGAGCCCCCATGCCTACCCTGAAGCCTCCCAAGACAGCAGCCAGAGTGGTCTTCTAGAAGGAAGGAAGAAAGGTCAAGTTGTTCTTCGCCTAAACCTTTCAACTGCATCCCATGGAGTCTCACATAAAATCTAAAACAGGCCGGGCGCGGTGGCTCAAGCCTGTAATCCCAGCACTTTGGGAGGCCGAGACGGGTGGATCACGAGGTCAGGAGATCGAGACCATCCTGGCTAACACGGTGAAACCCCGTCTCTACTAAAAAATACAAAAAACTAGCCGGGCGAGGTGGCGGGCGCCTGTAGTCCCAGCTACTCAGGAGGCTGAGACAGGAGAATGGCCCGAACCCGGGAGGCGGAGCTTGCAGTGAGCTGAGATCCGGCCACTACACTCCAGCCTGGGCGACAGAGCGAGACTCCGTCTCAAAAAAAAAAAAAAAAAAAAAAAAAAAATCTAAAATACTGCTAGGCCCAGACCCTGCAGCCCTGAGTCTCTCTGGAGGCCACTTTCCCTTGTTTATGGCACTTGGGCCCCTTCTTGTGACTGGGCCTTTGCCTTACTTCCCCTACCTGCAGAACTCAGCCATCCAGTGACCCTCCAACCTAAATCTGTTCTCTTGCATTTGCTCAAGGACTCTTGCAAAGACTCTTGGCCATCACAGCCTTCATCACAATCTATAATCCTGTTTTCATGCATATGTTTATTTGGTTAACACCTTTCTTTCTCACTAAGCTATACTTTTCATGAGAACTAGAGCTGTTGTAGGCAGAATAATGCCTGCCCCTACCCCCACAGCATGTTCAGGTCCTAATCTCTGGAAATTGTGAATCCATTTCATTACATGGCACACGGGACTCTTTGGATGAGATTACTTAAGGATCTTGAGGTGGGGAGATTATCCTAGATCATTCGGGTGGGCTCGACGTCATCACAAGGGTCCTCAGAAGAGGGAGGCAGGGTCAGAGAAGGAGATGTGATCACAGAAGCAGAGGCCAGAATGAGGAGGGGCCACAAGCACAGTAATGTGGGCAGCCCCTAGATGCTGGGAAAAGGCAAGGAGATGGATTCTCCCTGAGACCTTCCAGAATAAACCAACCCTGTTGACATCTTGGTTTTTAACCCAGTGAAGCCAGTTTTGGACATCTGGCCTCTAGAACCATAAGATAATAAATCTGTGTGCTTTTAAGCCACTAAGTATGTGGTCATTTGTTACAGCAACAATAGGAAGTGAATACAGGGGCTACATATGGTTTGTTCACTGCTCCAAACCTAGTGCCTAGTACAGTAGCTGGTACAGAGTAGATGCTTCATAAATACTGTTAACAAAATGAATGGATGAACACAGTCTGAGGGTCAAGAAGAAAATTTGAAGAGAAAAAACTGCAGCCCTGGGCAGTGCATGTAATTCAGGTCATTCATTCATTCAACAAACACTTAATGAGTGCCTTCAGTCACAGGCAACGTGTCGGGCTTTGAGTGTGCAGTGGTGAATGAAGACACATTGCCTAGTCTCATGCAGCTGGCATTCTGATGGAGGAGACAGACACTTAACAAATGAGTACGTAAACCAGATCATGGCACAGAGTGATAAGCGTAAAAGAGAGGCTTGGGAGAGATTGATGGAAAGGGGAAGGGAGGAAACACTCCCACGAGTCCAAGTGGCCCAAGTGAGGTCTCAGAAATCCTGCAAACTCCACCAAAGGCAGATTCCACCTCCTTTCTTCTCCCTTTGAGCCATTAGAATTTGCCATTTCCTGGAGTTGGGGGTATGTGTGTCTCTGTGTGTGTGTTTCAAGATGGCTCTAGGTGGCTCCAAAGAAAAAAGGTATTTGAGCACTCCAGCCTCAGAAACCCATAAGACAATCATTTCCAAAGCCTCTTCATCTATCTTGCCATGGTGGTCGCCACCACAGCTCTGAATTGTTAGCCCCATGTTACCGATGAGAAACAGACCTAAACAGAGGCAGTGCCATGCTCAAAGCCACACAGCTAGGAAGGAGCAAAGCTGGGATCCAACCCCAGGTCTGTCTGTCCATGTAGCACTCTTGACATCACCTTATACTGGGCCATGTCCAACATGGTCCCAGGACTCAGGGAAAGGTGGTTAACAGGAGGTCCACCCAGCTGGCAGTGCACAGTAACAAGTACCACCGAGGCTGCACACGCCACGCTTGGGTTCTAACAGCCTTTTCACCACATGTCCTGAGGTTAACAGACGAGTTAAATGGCTGGTCCACCCCCCACCCCCTTTTGGACAAGAATGTTCTAGATGAATCAGTGCTGGGGACATTGTTATGCCTAAGCTTTAGCTTAAATAGCCTTCAGAAAACTCAACATCTGGCAGGGACCCACCGGCTAAGTTCCATTTTTCATTAACAGAAGCTCCCAGTCAAGAGTGGGACAGCCAGCCAGATCTTTGTACAAACAGGACAGGTACTCATGACCCTGGGGCTGTTTTGCTAAAACTGCCTAAGACACAGGGTATGTCCAACTGTACTTCCAAAGGTTCTATTTTGTTTTCCATTTCAGCACTGAATTTTATTATTCGATTCTAAAATGGATGCACACTCATATACGTCGTAGAAGTAAGTGCATGAGATAAAGTCCCTCTCCTCAATGGCTGCCATGAAGTTCTTCCAGACTTTACTGTGCACATGCGAACACATATACACACACTGGTACACAGACATACATGTATGTAAATATTTTACAATAAACAGAATATTATACTGATGACTTTGCAAATCACTTACTTTCTACTTGAGAAACATTACGGATATCTTTCCATGTCAGGAAATCTACATAGAGTACTATATTCCTTTGAAAGTTTGCAGAATATTTGGTTATATGGATATATGTGTGTATTCAACCATTCACTGCCCACTCTTGATGGGCATTTGGGTTAATTTCAGTTTTCACTGTTACAGTGAAGTCCTTACACACAGATCTCTGCACCCTAGTGCAAGTGTTTCTGTATATACATTCCTAGAAGTGATATACTGGTCAAAGAAATGCACATTTAAAACTTTAACAGGGCTGGGCATGGTGGCTCACACCTGTAATCTCAGCACTTTGGGAGGCCAAGGCGGGTGGATCACCTGAGGTCAGGAGTTCGAGGCGAGCCTTACCAATATGGTGAAACCCCGCCTCTACTAAAAACACAAATATTAGCCAGGCGTGGTGGTGTGCACCTTTAGTTCCAGCTACTCAGGAGACTGAGACAGGAGAATTGCTCGAACCCGGGAGGTGGAGGTTGCAGTGAACTGAGATCGCACCACTGCACTCCAGCCTGGGTGACAGAGCGAGACTCCATCTCAAAACAACAACAACAAAACAAACTTTAACAGAAAATATCAAATTACCTTCCCCAAATGTTTACTTCAGTTCATACTCCTATGGCAAGATACATTGGGATTTCATCTTTTATTCTACAATTCTGTCTAGGCCCCCACATTAATTAACAGTGATAATGAGAAATGCAAATAAAGGTAGCCACTGTACTTTATTATTATTGTGTTTAACAATAATCCAAGGAGCCCAGATTTGTTGAGGTCTTCAATGAAACTGTCACTCTGCCAAGCTTTGTCCATGTATTATGACATTTCTTTCTAAAACAATTATCTAAGGTGGGTACTATTACAATCTCCATTTTACAGATGAGAGCACTGAGGCCCAGAGAGGCGAGTTATTTGCCCAACATCACACAGACATTAAGTGGTAAAGCTGAGATTTGAACTTAAGTAGCTTGGCTGCAGAGCCCACACTCTAACTGCCATGCTGAAGTGCTTTTACCCAAAGGACCCCTTAGCTCAGCCCCCAAAGAGGGCCAGGACCTTGTCATGACCTGCCATGGAGTGGGGGGGGGGGGGGGGGGCGGGGAATGAGGTGGCATGCTAGAACAACACATTTTCAGGCACCCCTCCTTGAAGACTCTGGCTGAGGGAAGGAAGGAGCTAAGGGACACCCTGATTACTCCAGGTTAGGCAGGTCTCTTGTCTGGAGACGCCAGCAGATTCTTTAAGGGATGAGAAGAGTTGTGGTGCTTTTGTGCACAGTTCTCCCATAAAACGGGCCCTTCCCCTTCCCTTGGTCCATAAACAAGTGCCAAACAATTTGAGAGAAAATACTCCTGAAGTCAGTGTCTCCAGGGAGTGAAGTGGCTACAGGAAAGCATCGGGCCCACTTCCCCTAAGAGTGGGTGGTCATGGGAAGTCTAAGGGTCTTTTCTTTTCCCTTTCATCTCTTTCTGAAGAAGTAAAAATGAACAACCCTGGAGATGGCGGTGGGGGCCCTTCTGTCTGTGGAAATGCCGGGCAATGAACCAGCGGCACTTACTAAGAGGATTCAGCTGGTGACTCACACGGCAGTCCCTGGTGGGTGCCAGGTGAGTGGCCCCCACACAAGGCGGATATGACGCTGTTAAATTCAGACTTGAACTTAACAAAAAACCCAAAGTTCCAAGAATTCAAAATATGTGCCATCTCTGTGGACGTAGCCCAAATCAAAACAGTGTGGGCAGGTGCTGTGACTGGCTTGTCCTCAGATGGATGGTTGCATGCGGGTGCTGCCCAGGTGTGGGGCGGGGCCTCCATTTGCCTCCTGGCCATTCACTCATGCCTGGTTAAGCTTAGAGGTGTGAGCTGCGGCCAAGGACCTAGGATTTTTTTTCATAGTGTGAGGCTTGTTGACTCAGGAGGAAATCAGGAGCTAGACCAGAGTAACCAAGGGAACTTTCAGTGATGATGGAAATGCTCTATACCTGAGCCATTCAGTATGGCAGCCACCAGCCACATGTGGCTACTGGGCCCTTGCAATGTGGCTAGTATAACCAATAAGCTAATTTTTAAATTATATTTAATTCATTTAAACGTAAATAGCCACACACGGCTAGCGGATACCATATTGAACAACACAGATGTAGACTCTGGTTCCAACTGGCCATGCCAGTCCCACCAGCCTTCTTCTTGAGGCCAGCTGCAGTGCCACAAATACGGCTGAGTTGGAAGCATTCTTAGGGCCCTAGCACAGGAACTGGGCTAGGCTGGACCCTGGAATAGATGGGGAGATTCTTAGGTCTGGTCTACCTGAAGGAAGAAAAATATCCCATTCTTAGGTCTAATGACAAAGAAGGTCAAGAAGCCACAGTGTCCCATGAGTGGCTTCTCTACTATCATCTCATAGCCCACTGCATACTCCCTGGTCAACAGCCTAGGTGCCTTGTAATTCCTGAGCTAGAGGAACCTTCCAGATCATCTTGTCCAACTACATCTTTTCAGACGTGAGACACAGCAAGAATGTGATAGACCTGGATCTTGACTCCAGGAGACCAGACTGCTCATTGACAGCCCTGTCCTCACATCTGGGTTAAGACTCAGTATGCAGCCCTGCTCAGATGTGTGCCCCTAAGATCTCCAGCACAGGATCTAGCTGCCAATTTTAACCAATTTAGCTCATAAGATAACTGTCAGCTCCAGAGTCAATGGTTCCCTTCTGTGACTTAGACTTAGACGAAGACCCTGGGTTGTAGCTTGCCAAAACACACAGTCTCTAAGAGTTCCTGCACCCCTTTGAGCCTCTGTTTCTTCATCTGTAAAAGAAGCTGATAATGCTTACCTGTGGCTGTTCCAAAGATTAAATAAGTGATATAGGGTAATTGCTTAGGATACGATAAGGGTCAGTCCTCATACTTCCTTACCCCTCTCTGGTCATCAATCCGTCACCTTCCAGCAGAGACTTGCTGTATCAGGACTCTGGCGTGAACCCACCCCCTCCCTAATCTCTGCCCCTCCAACGCTGCACACCCCATATCTCCCCAAGCATGGAGGTACCTGGCAGGTTGAAGTTCTTCTGCTGCCGTGTGCACTGCGGGGAAGGGTGTAGGGGAGAAGGCGGCGTGGCACTAGGAGGGAGAGGGGGTGCTGGCGAGGAGGGCGTGGAGGACGTCGTGGAGGAGGGGTTGCTGCTGGAGTCTGGCTGGTAAGGGACAGGGATGTGGTCCTGCAGAGAGAAAACAGGGTAGGAGTCAGGGACAGGCAGGGAAGCAGAGACACAGCAGAAAGAGTGGGCTGAGCAGGAGAGGCCCCCACCCCAGCCCCTGCACCAACTCTTGCCCTTTCCTCAGCCACCAGATCCTTCCAAAGTCCCTCCTGCTTCATCAGCCCTGCTGGGCTGCATCCAGCTGTGGAAAGAACAGCCTCTGCAGTCGAATTCCTGTCCACTGCTTGGACCCCAGAGTGAAAGGTGACCGTGTAATGAAAACGACACAGGTGACAGCCACTCACCCTGTGCCTCTTTGATTCTGATAAACCCCATGCAGAGGTGTCCAGAGTACCCCTCCCAAACCAACACCTCTCCTCCCAAGTGTTTATTAAAGAATCAACAGTCTGACAGCTCCAGAGAGAATGTGAGAGGGAGCCTTCAGCATCTTAGCTCGGGTCACAGCTGGAACCAGCACTGCCTCTCTTCATGCCAGACCAGCTCAAAAACAAGGAGAGAGAAAGAATCCATGTGTGCATTTTCGAAATGGCCTGCTGGGGTGGACTTAGGAGCACAGTAGTGGGTTGAACGGCGTCCCACAAAAGACGTCCACCCAGGACCTCTGAATCTGATCTTATTTAAACTAAGGGTCTTTGCAGACATAATTTAAGGTAAGGATCGCGAGATGAGATCATCCCGGATTCGGGTGAGTCCTAGATCCAATGACAAATATCCTAAATCCAATGACAAATATCCGAATCATCCTGGATTCAGGTGAGTCCTAAATCCAATGAGACACATGGAGAGGGAAGTCACATGAAGATGGAGGGAGAGATTGGAGTGATGCAGACACAAGCCAAGGGTTGCTGGAGCCACCAGAGACTGGGAGAGAGGCATGGAACAGATTGTCCTTCAGAGCCTCCAGAAGGCAACCCTGCTGGCATCTTGACATTGAATTTCTGGCCTCTAGAACTGTGTGAGAATAAATTTCTGTTGTTTCAGCCACCCAGTTTATATTCTTTTGTTACAGCAGCACCAGAAAATTAGTATCAGCAGGATCTGGAGTCAGGAAAACCTGGACTCAAAGTCCACAGCCACCTCTTTTCTGTGCATCCTGGGCAAAATGCCTAATCTTTCCATTCCTCAGTTTTGTCCTCTGTAAAATGGGAATAATGATAACATCAAGTGCACAGGGCTGCATGAAGATCAAATGATGTGGAAGAATGGGAGGGAGGGAGGCAGGCAGGGAGGAACAGTAGCTGATATAGAGGCATGGGAGGGAGGGAGGCAGGCAGGGAGGAACAGTAGCTGTATGTATTTGCAGGCATGTTCTCCTGGAAAGTGATAGATTGGTGCTGCCTAAAGCTTGAAAAGCATTTCACCTCTTTGGGACTTTTTGCTTTCACCAGATGGCAAGAGATGAACAAAAGCAGCAAACCTCCACATGACATAAAAGGGATTCCTGCCTCTCAAAGCCAGCAGAGCTAAGTGTTCCCAGGGGAGCCTTCATCTGTTCACCCACAGGACCGTGGTCACTTGATCCCTCCATTACTCAGAGGTCCACTACTCATGTGGACCAGGTACTCAAAGATGCTTTAGTGTGGTCAACAGGTATGCTTATCTGCCAACTCCAAGAGTAGGTGTGGTGAACACCCAATAGCAAAGGAGGTCAAGGGCAGAAGGGGAAATGGACATTCTCTGTCTACTCAGGCTTACTGGGTGTCCAGCCAGGTTGTATATTTCACCCTCCCAAAGCATACTCTACTGCCACTAGATCCACACTGCTTCTGGGTCAGTGAGTCTCTCTTTATCCCATTTTTGTTTGTTTGTTTGTTTTTTTTAGATGTGGTCTCATTCTGTGGCCTGGGCTGGAGGGTAATGGCATGATCACGGCTCACTGTAGCCTCAGCCTCCTGGGTTCAAGCGATCCTCTCATCTCAGCTTCCTGAGTAGCTGGGACCATAAACATGAACCACCACGCCCAGCTTTAAAACACTGTTTTTTTGTAGACACAGGGTCCCACTATGGTGCCTAGGCTGGTTTCAAACTCTTGGGCTCATGCGATCTGACCCTCCCACCTCGGCCTCCCAAAGTGCTGGGATTACAGGTGTGGGTCAATGCACTCGAACTCCTTATCCTTAACATGGGCTAAGAACATCCACCTTGTAGGTCTGTTGTGAAGTTTAAACGAGTTATGTATGTACCTACCTCCTTTGTATTGAGTAGAGGTGCTTTATCATCAATAAATGGTAGCCATTATGTTAATGATAGTATGTTTCTATAATTAAACTTTTTATTTTGAGATCATTGTGGATTCACATGTAGTTGTAAGAAGAGAGAGATCTTATGTTTCCTTTGCTCAGTTTTCTCCACTGATAACATCTTATGAAACTATAGTACAATATCACAGCCCAGATACTGAACTGATACAGTCAAGATACAGAACAGATCCATCAAAACCAAGATCCCTCATGTTGCCCATTTATAGCCATACCCATTTCCTGCTCTCTCCTCACCATCCTCTCCCCATATTTAACCCCTGGCACCTCTAATCTATTCTCCACATCTGTGGAGAATAATGTTATACTAAATAGTGTTATTTAGTATAATAAACACTAGTTGTATGTGGGTTTTTTTTTTTTTTTTTTTTTTTTTTGAGATAGAGTCTTGCTACATTACCCAGGCTGGTCTCAAACTCCCGGGCTCAAGCAATCCCACTGCCTCAACCTCAATCCCAAGTAGCTGGGATTAGAGTTGTACACCCTGGTGCCCAGCTCTACTCTCAGTTTCTATAATTTTATAATTTCACTGTTTTATAAATTGAATCATACAGTATGTAGCCTTTTCAGACTGCATTTTTTCACTCAGAATAATTATAAATTCATCCAAGTTGTTGCATGTATTAATAGTTTCTTCCTTTCAATTGCTGAGTTTCTTCCTTTTGATTGCTGAGTAGTACTCTATGATATGGATATATCAGAGTTTGTGTAACCATTTACCCACTGAAGGACATGTAAGTTGTTTTCTATTTTTCGCTATTGTGGATAAAGCTGCTATAAACATTTCTTTACAGGATTTATGTTAACATATGTTTTTATTTCTCTGGAATAAATGCTCAGAAGTGTAGTTTCTGGATAATATAGTAATAACATGTTTAGTTTTAAAAGGAAATGCAAAAACTGTTCTCTAGAGTGGCTGCACCATTTACACCAGCAATGTAGGAATGACTGATATTTCTCTGCATCTTAGCCAGTGTTTGGTGTTATCACTATTTGTTATTTTAGCCTTTCTAATTGGAGTGTAGTGATACCTCATTGTGCTTTGATTTGCATTTCCTAATGGCTAATAATATTGAACTTCTTTTCATGTGCTTACTTGCCATCTGTATATCCACTTTGGTCTTGATGACTGTATCTATGTAAGAAGTCTTGAGATCAGGTAGACTGATTCCTCTCACTTCATTATTTTTCAAAAGAATAAAGCTATTGCAGATATTCTAGTTCCTTTGCCTTTTCACATAACTTTTAGAATAATCATGTCTTTACTCATAAAAAATAATCTTTCTCGGATCTTGATATAAATTGTGCTAAACCAATATATGAATTTTGAGGAGAACTGACTTCTTAACTATGTTGAATCTTCCAATCCATGAACATGGTATGGGTATCAGTTTCCTAGAGCTGTTGTAACAAAGTACTATAAACTGAGTGGGTTAAAACAACAGAAATTTATTCTCTCACAGTTTTGGAGGCCAAAAGTCCCAAGTCGAAGTATTGGCAAGGCCGTGTCTCAGGATCCCTCTGAGACTTTAGGTAGAATCCTTGTTTGCCTCTTCCTACCTTCTGGTGGTGGCCAGCAATCCTTGTCATTACTTGGATTGCAGCTGCATCACTCTAATCTCTGCCTTTGTTGTCACATGGTGCTCTCCCTGTGTGTCTCTGTTTCTCTTCTCCTCTTTTTATAAGGCCGAAAGTCATATTGGATTAAGGAACCATCCTTCCAGTACACCCTCATCTAAACTTGATTATATCTGCAAAGTTCCTATTTCCAAAGATCACATTCACAGGTCCTGGAGGTTACAACTTTAGCATATCCCTGTGGGGAATACAGTCAGACCCACAGTGGTATCTGTCTCCATTTCTTTTGATCTGTGTTTCCTTTCACCAGCATTTTGTAGTTTTCAGAGTACAAGCCCTATACATGTTTTATCAGATATATACCAAAGTGTTTCCATTTTGTTCAGCAATTGTAGATGGCATGTTTCTAATTTAGTTTCCATATGTTAATTGCTAGTGTATAGTAAATATAACTGATTTGGGCTGGGCACGGTGGCTCGCGCCTGTAATCCCAGCACTTTGGGAGGCTGAGATGGGCAGATCACAAGGTCAGGAGTTCAAGACCAGCCTGGCCAATATAGTCAAACCCCATCTCTATGAAAAATACAAAAATTAGCCAGGTGCAGTGGCACACACCTGTAGTCCCAGCTAGTTTGGAGGCTGAGACAGAAGAATCGCTTGAACCTGGGAGGCAGAGGTTGCAGTGAGCTGAGATCATACCACTGCACTCCAACCTGGGTGACAGAGCGAGACTCCATCTCAAAAAAAAAAAAAAAAAGAAAAAGAAATATAACTAATTTGTATTGATCGTGTATTCTGTGACCTTGCTGAATTCACTAATTAGTTCTAAGAACTTTTTAAAAAATATATTCTTTGGGACTTTTGTATTTTCTTTGGGATTCTCTACATAGATGATGATGTCATTTGCAAATAAGGACATTTTTATTTCCCCCTTTCCTATCTGCACGTCTTGTTTCCTTTTCTTGCCTTAATGCATTGGTCAGAACTTCTAGCACTGTGTTGAATAAGAATGGTGAGAGTGGATGTCCTAGCTTGTTCCCAGTTGTAGAGGAAAACATTCAGTTTTTCATCACTAAGTATGTTAGCTGTAGTATTATTTTAGGTGCTTTTATCAAGTTGAGGAATTTCCTCATTTTTACTTTTCTGGTTTCTTTTACCATGAATGGTTGTTGAATTTGGTCAAACAATTTTTTGTATCAATTGATATAACCATGTTATTTTTTATTCTTAGCTTGTTAATATGGCAAATTATGTTAATTGATTTTTCAGATACTGAACCAGTCTGTTATCCCTGGAATAAACTCCACTTGTATATATTGCTGACCTCTATTTTCTAAATATTTTGTTAAGAATTTTCACATCTATATTAATGAAGAATATTAGTCTGTAGTTTTCCTTTTCTGTACTTTGGCTTTCAAATCAGGGTAATATTGGCATATATCATGAATTGGAAAGTATACTCTTCTATTTTTTGGAAGAGATTGTGTACAGTTGGTGTTAATTCTTCTTTAGACATTTGGTAGTATTCTCCGGTGACACCATCTGGAGATTTCTTTTTTTGGAGTAAGATAGTTTTAAAATTACAAATTCAGTTTCCTTAATGTTTACAGGGCTATGCAAATTATACATTTCATATTGGGTGAGTTGTGGAAGTTTGTGATTTTCAAGGAATTGGCTTATTTCATTTAAGCTAAAAAATGTATATGTGTAGCATTGTTTGTATATTCTCTTTTTGTCCATTTGATGACTGCAGAGTCTGTAGAGATGTCCCTTCTCATTCCTGATAATTGTAATCAGAGTTTTCTCTTTGTTGGTCATGCTACAGGCTCATCAATTTCATTTTTAATTTCTGTTTTATTTTTCCTGCCTTCCTGTGAGTTAAACATTTTTTAGAATTTCATCTTGACATAGCTAGAGTATTTTTGAGTGTATCTCTTCCTATAGCTTTTTAAATGGCTGCTGTAGGTATTATATTATATACGCATAACTTATTGCAGTCTACTGGTGTTGACATTTTACTAGTTTGAGTGAAATGTTTCTTTATGTCCTTACCCTCCCCCTTTAATAATTGTCTTAAATATTTCCTGTACATATATATAGAACCACATCAGAAAGTGTTATAATTTTTGCTTCAACTCCCAAGCATAATTTAGAAAATTTAAGAAGAGAAGGTATATGTACTATCGTATCTACTAGTATTTGTATACTTTTTATTGTTTCCTGATTTTCCAAGGTTCTTTATTACTTCTTTTCTGTTTAGAAAATACTTTTCAGTTATTCTTTCAGGGTAGATATACTTATCACAAATAGTTTTCCTTCGTCTGACAATGTCTTGATTTCTCTTTCATTTTTGAAGAACATTTTCACTATGCATGGAATTCTGAATTGAAAACTTTTCTTTCAGCACGTGAAAAAATGCTGTGCCACTTTCTTCTGGCCTCCATGGGTTCTGATGAGAAATTTGTTGTCATTTGAATGGTTTCTCCCATAGGTAAAGTATTGTTCCTCTGTTGTTGCTTTCAAGATGCTTTTGTCTGTCTTCAGTTTTCAGAAGTTTGACATGACATATCTTAGCATGGATTTCTTTGAGTTGATCTTCTTTGGTGTTTTCTGAGATTCTTTAATCTGTAAGTTTATGTCTTTTGCCCAGTTTGGGAAGTTTTCAACCATCATGTCTTTAAGAACATTTTCAGCTCTATCCTCTTTCTCCTCTTCTCTCTTTCCAGGACACCAATGACACCAATGTTAGATTTTTTATTATAATCCCCAGGGGTCCTTGCTACTCTGCTCAGGCCATTTTCTCTCTGTTATCCAGACTGTGTAATGTCTATCACTCTATCTTAAAGTTCACAAATTCTTTCCTCTGCCCCATCCATCTTGTTATTCAGTCCATCTACTGAATTTTTTATCTGGTTATTATATTTTCTAATTGTATGTTCTAAATTTTCTAAATGCTTCTTCTTTTTATCTTCCGATTCTTTGCTGACACTTTCTGTTTCTTTTCAGGGACTTCTTATGTTTTCATTAGTCTCAAGAATGTTCATAATTGCTTATTGAAGTATTTTTATAATGAATGCTTTAAAAGTGTCATCAGATAATTCTAAAATCCCAGTCATCTCAGCATTGGCTTCTATTGATTGTCTTTCTTTTTCTATTCAGCTTGAGATCTTTCTGCTTCTTGCTACGACAAGTAATTTTCAATTGAAGCGTGAACACGTGAGTATTATGTTGTGAGACTCTGAATCTTATTTAAACTTCTTGTTTTTGCTGGATTCCTGTGACATTGCTCTAGCAGAGAAAGGGGAGGTACTGCCTTGCTATTGCCAGGGATGGGTAGAAGTCTAAGTTCTCCATTCAGCTTCTGTTAGCCCCTGAAGAGGGGAGGAGTTTCTCATTATTGCTGGGCAGAGGTAGAAATCCAGCTCCCCCATAGACCTTCGCTGATACCACTCTTGCTGGGAGGGGTAAGAATGTTAAAAAGCAGGGAGCAGACTTGTTAATGATGGTGGTGGCAAAAGCTCTGACTCTTCACTAGGTCTCCTCGAATCCTCCCTCAGCAGGTGTGGGAAGGAGTGCTGCATGATTGCTGGGTGAGGGGGGTGTTCACTCCCACCAGCAGGGATGACAGTCCCTATTCAGCCTTCTCTAACACCAGCCTGGCAGAAGGATTGGGATGCCAGGGTTCAGCTTGACAAGGATGGGAGTCTAGATTCCCTACTTGATCTTTGCTGTTATGGGTGGGTAGGGCAACAGATTTTTCTGTGGTGTTTGGCTGTGGCATTTGGTTGGTTATTGGGTAAAAGTTTTCTTGCTAAGCTGTCCCTTTCCTGGGCCTTCGACTAGATGGGGCAGGCTTTTGTTGGGGCTTTTATTGTTTTTAACCCATTGACACATCCAGGGTGCCAGCTTCTTCAGTTCTAAGTCTGGGATACATGGAGCTAAAAGAAGTCTCAGACGGCCAGGCACGGTGGCTCATGCCTGTAATCCCAGCACTTTGGGAGGCCAAGGCAGGTGGATCACAAGGTCAGGAGTTCAAGACCAGCCTGGCCAACATAGTGAAACCCTGTCTCTACTAAAAATACAAAAAAAGTTAGCCAGGTGTGGTGGCAGGTGCCTGTAGTCCCAGCTACTTGGGAGGCTGAGGCAGGACAATCGCTCGAACCTGGGAGGCAGAGGTTGCAGTACACCAAGATCGCGCCACTGCACTCCAGCCTGGGTGACAGAGTGAGACTACATCTTAAAAAAAAAAAAAAAAAAGAGGCCTCAGGGAACTTGCCACTGTGTCATTGCTTGGGTCCCTAGCTGGTCTGCCTCCTTCTTGCCCTCTTTCAGAGTGGTCTTATGTTTACTTTATATACGATGTCCTTTGTTTATAGCTGTACAGTTGACCCTTGAACAACACAGGTTTGCATTGCACTGGTCCACTTATATGTGAATTTTCTTCCACCTCTGCCACCTCTGAGGCAGCAAGACCAACCCCTCCTCTTCCTCCTTTTCCTCAGCCTACTCAACATGAAGACGACAAGGATGAAGACCTTTATGGTGATCTGTTTCCACTTAATGAATAGTAAACATATATTTTCTTCCTTATAATTTTCTTAGTAACATTTTCTTTTCTTTAGCTTACTTTATTGTAAGAATATAACATATAAGACATAGAACATACAAAATACATGTTAATAAACTCTGTGTTATTGGTAAGGCTTCTGATCAACAGTGGGCTATTAGTAGTTATGTTTTTGGGGCATCAACAGTTATATGTGGATTTTCAACTGTGGGGGTGGGGTTGGCATCCTTCACCCCCATATTGTTCAAGGGTCCACTGTACTTAGTGGGAGGAATACGGAAAAGTAAAATTACTCCATCTTCCTGGAAGCAGAGTAACTAATATTGTTAGTTCATTTAATCCTGGCAGCAAACCTGCAAGTTAGGTGTTATCTCTGGAGGGAGAAACTAGACTCACTCCAGAGAGTCTCCAAGAAAGGGAGACTCAACTATGATTGTGTAGACAGAGAAATGAATATTGGTCCCATGGACAATTAACATTCCCAAGCTATAGAATTTTCCTTGGAATAACAGATCTCTCCAGTTTGATCTCTAATCCTGCGTGGGAGAAATAAATGTGAGTCCCAGTAGAAGGCAGGGAATATCTGACCACTTGGACATAGTCTTACTATTCTAGGCAAGACTGTGCTCTAGTTCATTCTAACCACCTGCCAGGCAAGACCACCTTGAAAGTAACTCTGATCCAACATTAGTAGAAAGGCATCAGGAAGCCTTCTCACTCTATCTTGTCTAACGGTAATTGCATTTCCATAACAATGGACATACTGGTGTAAGGAATAATACGTCAGTGACATGTGGAGCAAACATTTATCATTTATGACTATGATATAGAGAGAAGCTCCCACTCAGCCCAGGGGGCAGGTGAGGTTTTTCAAGAAAGTTGGGGGCCAATTATATTATACGAGGAAAAGAAAGGCATCTACCCACCCTCCCAAGCCTTGCTCTTTGAACTTGCTGGCAAATTTCAAGAAGTTTCCATAGATGCTCTGCAAAAAGATGGTCATTGTCTAACTTTAAAAAAAAAAACACCATATAGGTTTGTGCTTCTGCATGGACATTTGTCAGCTTATCTGTCTCATCCTCTAGACTAGGCACTCCTTGAGAACAGGGAATATGTTATATGCATCAGCACTTAGCAATGTGCCAGTCACACAGTCACATGGTGGCCACTACTCAATAAATGTGTGCTGGATGAAGGAAAAAAGAAAGGAAGAAATGAAAAGAGGAAGGGTTGTATGGATGAAAAGGAGAGACGGATAGAGGAGGATCTATTTCCTCCCACTAGACTGTTACTTATTCATCTTGGAATCTGTAAAACTAAGCAAGAAACAAAAACAGAGGAGGTAACTAATCAATGTTATATGAATGAATGAATGAATGAAGCAATTGAAAGGAAGAAAGGATAGAGGGAAAGAGGGAGAGAGGGAGAGAAAATTGTCTTTATGGTGGAAGGATGTATCTCTACCTCTTTGAGGACAGACTCATTAATACATATAGTACTTACTTCTCCTGGCAGAATTGTTACAACAGGCGGGAAAATATCTTCTGCAGGTCAAACTCAGATCTGTGTCTGAATAGGACCAGCAGCTGGCGGTTGTGTTCCATCAGAAGGAAACTTATTAAACTCTACCAGATCATGCAGGGAAAGGCTAATGGCATAATTCCTCTTTCTGAACACAGATGAGAGCTGGAAACATCCATCAGAGACCGTCCAGTCCAACCACTTCATTCTGTAGGAGGTGATGCTGAGACTCTAAGGTAGGAGGAATGGACTCCTCCTGGAGTCACACAGAGCATTAGTGGCCCAGGTCCCAAGTCCTGGCCCAGAAGCAAAAACACAAGGTTGTGCCAAGTAATAAGAAATTCACATCTGACTCTGGAACTCAAATAGAAGCATGTTCATCACCAGGTTTCCACTTCACTCAGCTGAGCACTGATTTGGACATGGTGGTGATGGTCACTGTTCTCCCATGGAAACTTTCTAAGGAAACTGTCCTCACCCTCCAACCCAACAGCCTTGGTTCAATGGACTGTCCTAAACAGACACACCTGTCTTGTGACCTCCATAGCCCACTCCCAACACAGGACCATAGGCCAGAGCATAATGGCAGCTGACCAGTGACCTATAATATGGGATGGAATAATGAGATACGCCATTAGGAAGAAGAGCATTAGGAGCAAAGGCTGAGATAAGATGAGGTTCAAAGAGAACAGGGGAGCCACAACAGGCCAGAAAACAAAGAAGCCAAGGGTCATAAGGAGTATGAACTATATGGAGGCAGAAGCAATGATAAAGGAAAGAAAGACAAAAATAGAAGATGAAGAAACCAGCCAACAGTAACAACACATCAGAGCAGACCCACAAAGAGTAGCTAAGTCAGGGACACGATGGAAGACCAAAATAATGGCCCATGGGCTTGCTTTGGGTCCAAGGAGCTGGACTGAGCTCAAGACTGTCCTCCATGTCTAGTTTCATAAGGTCCAGATCCTAAATGATGATTTCCCTTTCTCTGAATTGCCCCATGTCCACCCTTTACAAAAGACAACTCATTTTGCAGAGCCAGCCTAGGCAGGTCTCTGTACCTTGCAACCAACCAACAAAAGTAAGCCAGCATGCAGGCACTTCAAACAGCTTGAATACAGCAGGCAGAGATTCAGCCTCTGCCACTACTGCAGATGGTAGTTTTGATGCCTTGATGTGGAAGTACAAGGGTTGTAGATTGGTCCCATAAGGAATTGGCAGATGCTACTGCTGCTGCTTCTCCTCCTTCCCTCTCCTCCATTCTCCTCATCCACCCCACTCTGTCTTCCTCTTCTTCCTCCTTCTTTCTCCTTCTCTTCCTCTTCCTGCTTCCTTTCCTCCTCCTTCCCCCTTCCTGTTCCTCCTGCCTCTTCCTTCTCCTCTTTCTCTGTCTTTGTCATCATCAAGCTATTTCCATGCCCTGAGTACTCAGCATTGGACTAAAATCCTTTATACATATCATATATCGAATCCTGTCTGCAACCCCAATAATACCTCCTATTATGTCTATTTTACATAAAGGAAAACTAAGGCAGACAGATCTTGAGATAACTGGCCCACAATCACACAGCAAGTTAAAGACCTGAGTTGCAAGCCCAGACTTCCTGACTCCAAAATCTACACTCTAACCACCGTGCTAGGTGAAAAAGCAGGGCCTTTGTGAACTGGATTGACTGAACTAGACAGGAGACAAGAAAAAGAGCAGTGAAAAAAAATCTTCAGACCAAATTGGCTCAGAAACTTATTGCACTAACCACGTCATTGCCTGACAAGAAGAATCTGTGTGAAGCCAGCAAGAAGGGAAAGAGGGGAAAAAATAACCCAGCCCTATGATAGATCCTGTCCACCTTCATGTCAAAGCTGCTTTCTTAATAGAGGTTAATTTATTTCCCTTATCAAATTCTCCTGCTGGCAGACAAGCAGAACAATGTCACAGTCACTGATCTATCTGACCTATGTTTCAGTCTCATCTGACACCAAGAGGCTCATGGTGCCTGTAAAGCCAGAGAGAAAGGTCTCAAGGTGGTTCTGAGCTCCTCACCCCTCAAAATGTCACAAAGGAAAGAATGGGTTATAAGGGATGCACAGTTACTATAGTTCCCAGAAGCCTCGCTATTTGAACTTACTCAGCCCTCCCAGCAGTGGGGATCCCCTCTCCTAAAGACCTGTATCTTTTGTGAATAACAAAGGAAAAGTGGACCCAGCCTGACGTTTTGATCAAAGGCCCCTAAATTTAAGCTGATAATAATAGCTAGAATCTCCTGGATATTAACTGTGGGCCAGTAAGTACACTGAGTGCATTTAAATGTTGATTATTGAATTCCATCCTCATAACAACTGTCTGAGGTTGGTGTTCTTATTGCCTGCCATGGGCAGTTTAAAATATGACTACAAATCTGTGGACTCTTCCCACTAAGAGTTGAGGTCTGTGTTTCTTCCCTTTGAATCTGAGCAGGCTTGTGACTGCTTCCATCAGTAAAGAGCAGCAGAAGTGACACTGTCAAAGTTCCACCTGTTTGCTAATTCATTTGCTCTTTGAGCCATGAGCTGCCATGTAAGAAGCCCAACTACCCTGAGGCAGCCATATTGTGAGGACACCCAAGCATTACAGCAAGTCCATATACAGGTGCTCTAGTTGACAACTCTGCTGAACCCATGCTTCGACTCAACCCAGCCCAGGTACCAGGCATGGAGTGAAAGAGCCTCTGAATCAGGGGTCAAAAAACCTTTTCTGTAAAGATTCTGACAGTAAATAATTTAGGCTTTGCAGGCCATGCAGTCTCTGTCATGACTACTCAACTCTGACATTATAGCACAAAAGCAGCCACAGAAATATGGGTATGACTGTGTTTCAATAAAATTTTATTTACGAAAGTAGGTGGTGGGCTGGATTTGGCCTGTGGGCCATAGTTTGTCAATCCCTGTTTTAGATGACTCCAGCCCTTATCTGTGTGAGTCTTCCCAGTTGATTCCCATCATGGAGCAGAGACAAACCACTCCCTCTGCTCTCTGTCCTAATTCCTGACCTACAGATTCTGTGAATATAATAAAAGGATGATTGTCATATGCCACTAAGTTTGGGTGGTTTGTTGTGCTGCAGTAGATAACTGGAACACCCCATTTTACATACAGGAAAACTGAGGCTCAGAGAGATTAAGTTACTTGTTCAGTCCCACAGCTAATAAGCAGAGGAAGCCCTGGCTGGCTGCCAGGTTTGCCTGATTCCAGAAGCCAGCTTCACTCAACTGCTGAAATGATGCCACAAGGAGCCAGATGGTAAACGGCTTCGAGATAGAAATGGCGGGGGAGATAGCTCAAGAGAAAGGGGACACATGAGCTTTGTGGGGAGACATGGAAGGAGAGGTCAGAGATAGAGGAGGGACCAAACGATGCATGGCCTTTCAGGCTGCAGTAGAGTCTGATTTGTTTTCTAGATGCAATCGAAAGCTATTGGATGGTTTTTAAGCAGGGCATGGCATCATTCAAATTGCATTCATTAAGTATCACTCTAGCTGATGTGTGGGAAATGGATTGGGAAGGGGGCAATCCTCTCTCTGTGCATTGCCAATGAATAGTGACTCGGCTATCACGATGTTCCTCTAGGACCTGAACACAGGTCAGTGCCCTCCTGATCCTTGGGCTAATGCGCTTTTTCCACTGATATAGTTTGGATATTTGTCTCCTCCAAATCTCATGTTGAAATTTGAACCCAATGTTGGAGGTAGGGCCTAGTGGGAGGTGCTTGGGTCACAGGGGTGGATCCCTCATGAAGAGTTTGGTCTCTTTTTTTTTTTTTTTTTTGCAGTAATGAGTGAGTTCTCACCCTATTAATTCCTACTAGAGCTGGCTGTTTAAAAGAGCCTGGCACCTCTCTCCCCTTGCCTTCCCTCCCCTCCCTCCCCTCTTCTCCTCTCACCTCCCCTCTTCTCTCACCCTCTCTCTCTCGCCCTCTCCCTCCTTCTCTCTCTCACACACGCGTTTCCTTCCTTCCTTTCGCCTTGTGATGCCTGCTTCCCTTCACTGTCCAACATGAGCAGAAGCAGCCTGTGGCTTCCCCAGAAGCAGATGCTGGTGTCAGGCTTCTTGTACAGACTGCAGAACTGTGAGCCAAATAAACATTTTTCTTTATAAATTACCCAGCCTCAGATATTCCTTTATAGCAATGCAAATGGACTAAGACATCTACCTTCGACATAATGCATGAAAGCTTTGAGATGCTTGGGAAATCACCTGCTGGTGGGTGCAACCTTTGCTTCCTACTGTGAAGCTGGGCAAACCCCTGGGATAGATTTGGTACAGTCCCATCAGCAGATCAAATAAAGGATATGGAAATCATGCCAGAAATTTCTGGGCCACAACTGAAAGAAAGATGCACAGAGGGGCCCAGTGCTGACCTCTGTCTGAGGGTAGAAGCCAACCAAATTGCCTGTTGCTCAGAGCTCAGGGCCCCAAAGAAAACCCACCCACCCAGCCTCTACCAGAAGCTCAGAAATAGACCCCTATTCCTTGGAGGTCTGATCCGACAGATGTGTCAGAAAGCCCAGAACCATCTGCAAAGTTGGTCCTGGAAGATGGTGTTATAGTGTGGCAGGGTCGCCACCCAAATCTCATCTTGAATTGTAGCTCCCACAATTCCCACATGTCATGCGAGGGACCCAGTGGGAGGTAATTGAATCACGGGGGCTGGTCTTTCCTGTGCAATTCTCGTGATAGGGAATAAGTCTTACAAGATCTGATGGCTTTATAGAGGGGAGTTTCCCTGCATAAGCCGTCTCTTGTCTGCCATCATATAAGATGTGCCTTTCACCTTCCGCCATGATTGTGAGGCCTCCCTAGTCACACAGAACTGTGAGACCATTAAACCTCTTTCTCTTCATCAATTACCCAGTCTCAGGTATGTCTTTATCAGCAGCATGACACAGACTAATACAGATGGCAAAACCTGTCACAGAGCAAAGCAAGTGAGGTCTGGACCACCAACGAAACTCCTTTTAAGTCTCTCCTCCCATCCATTGTGCCTTCCTGGACACCCTCATCCATTCTCATTCCGACATGGCCTCTCTCTAAATTAGATTTCTGGCACACAAACCTCTCCACTGATTGCTGGATGTCCCTCAAGCTTTACTCAACACAAACATCACAGAATTAGGGAAGCTGAGATGGGTTGGGAGGGAGCGCCATACTTCCAGATCAACCCTTCCTCCCTCCTACCCCTCACCCAGCAGTGCCAGCCCCACATGCCCAGACCCAGCAGAAGCCCAGCCTTACCTTGTTGATTTTGTTGGTTTTGGGGAGCGTCTGACTGATGTGCAGGTCTGAATACCGAGGTGGCTTCCGTAGAGGGTTGTTGATGTCACATGGAACGGACTCTGTCCGGACTAACCTTGCTGGATCCGTAGGGGTAAAAACATTGATTTGGGAATTTAAGTATCACTTTGTCTTTGGTTATGCCAGGAGAGCATAGCTCAGATCCCACCTCTTAGGCCCAGCCTCTAGACTGGAGGACAATTCACTAAAAGTGATCATCGTTCTGTGGTGGGATCCGGGTATTCTCTGTGGTTTGCAACATATTTCTATTGTCCATATATGACTTTTGACAATTAAGATGATAATAATAAAACTAAAGCTATCAGGGTTTTAAAAATACCATAATTGTTTCATATTGGCAGACTCAAAATTCATTTTAAATACACGAGATTCCTGATTTCTCAGGGCCTGTGATGAGTGGAAAAGCTCATCACGGTGCCCTGTCCCTAACTTTCTAACCTCTGTGTTAGGATCATCTTTCATTACTTTTGGGATTTCTCAGGCCTAAGCAGCCTGCCGCACATTGAAACACTTTGTCCTAAACAACCCTGGATCCCTGAAAGAAAGACAGCTGTTCCAGGAAGCTAGGCACATAGTAGATGCTAAATAAATGCTTCCTGATCCAAATCACGTCACCCAAGCCCCTCTCCCTTCTGTTATTTCTATTACTCACAGGAGAACACAGTAAGGGACAAAAATGAGAAGATCAAAATCAAATCTGATGCCTGGTATTGTTACTTGTTAGCTGTTTTTTCTTTTTTGTTTTTATTGCAGTGGTGAGGGGAGGGTGTTGGTTGAGAAGTTTAAGCTCCGGATTGACCCAGGGATTTCATTTCTCTTCTTAGCCTGAGCTGCCATCACCATGGAAACTGACTATATTTTCAACTTCCAACCAACAGAGAGAAAAAGCAAGAAGCTGGTGGATTTCTGCAAAGTTCAGTTTGCTCTGCATGTACAGACACCTGCCACCTTTGAACAAAAGGAGGCATGGCCTTGAGGGTGGGTGGGAGGGAGCCCTTCTTCAAATGTCAGCCTCTGAGAGCCATCACCTTCCAACAGGCTGGTTCTGTCCATATGGGAATCAGCTGCTAGCAGAACCTTTTACAGAGGAGAATTTGGTGGGAGGCAATTTTTCCAATGAGGCTGACCCAAGGCAGGGTCTCAAGAGAGGTGAGAATTCAGGCTTTAAAATAGCCTCATTGAGTGTATACAGTTATTCAAGGAACAGATGGCTCTCAATTAAGGATGTAGGGTGGGAAGGGTAAGAGAAGGGAGCTGAAGACTTTGCCTTCACTTGCAATTTTCTGTGTTTTTGGAGATAAACAATGCAAAGATCATTGAAAGCTGGCTTTGGGACACATCACAGTGCTTTCAGCAGCAATTTGCCTCCTTCTTTAAGTTTCCCTTGGGTTCATTCTGAATTAGGGCAGATTCCCAGGAATATGTACTGATCAAGGCCAGGGGACATGGGAGTGGGAAAGCGAGAGGACAGGGAAGGAGGACTCAGTGTCCGATTAGCAAGTTGCTGTACTCTAAAGTTGCTCCCTGGTGATTTGAAGGCTCTATCCATCCTATAGATGAGGGGTTTGCAGGGAGGTGACCAGCATGAGTTTAGAAGATTTTAATAAACTGCTTACATTTAAAAATAAGCATATGGGCCAGGCGCAGTGGCTTACACCTGTAATCCCAGCACTTTGGGAGGCCGAGGCGGGTGGATCACTGGAGGTCAGGAGACTGAGATCATTCTGGCCAACATGGTGAAACCCCGCCTCTACTAAAAATACAAAAGTTAGCTGGGCGAGGTGGCGTGTGCCTGTAATCCCAGCTACTCAGGAGGCTGAGGCAGGAGAATCGCTTGAACCCGGGAGGCGGAGGTTGCAGTGAGCCGAGATTGCACCACTGCACTCCAGCCTGGGTGACAGAGCGAGACTCCGTCTCAAAAAACACTGAGTAAATAAAAAATAAGTATTTGGCACACAAAATTCTCTATTTGGGCTTTTGTTGGAAATGTCAGAAATGCTGGCGATGTAGGTCCACATGGCTGGAGTGGCTGGCTACCCTCTCTAGATGGCACTTGGGTTTTCCAGTGTCCTACAGCCCCATCTGGCCAACTTCTCTCATTTAAGACATCTACTTGGCCCTCGTAGGCATCTCAGTTTATGTCTGACTCCTGCTCCAGAGAGTGCTTCTCCACTTTAAGGTGCATGGGAATTCCCTGCAATCCTGTTTAAAATGCAGATTCTCATTCAGTAGGTCTGGGGTGGAGCCATAAATCATGCATTTCTTTTCTTTTTTTTTTTTTTTTTTTTTTTTTTTTTGAGATGGAGTATCACTCTGTTGCCCACGCTAGAGTGCAGTGGCATGATCTCAGCTCACTGCAAGCTCCACCTCCCGGGTTCATGCCATTTTCCTGCCTCAGCCTCCCAAGTAGCTGGGACTACAGGTGTCTGCCACTACACCCGGCTAATTTTTTTTTTTTTTTTAGCAGAGATGGGGTTTCACCATGTTGGCCAGGATGGTCTTGATCTCCCGACCTCATGATCCACCTGCCTCAGCCTCCCAAAGTGCTGGGATTACAGGCGTGAGCCACCACGCCTGGCCTCATAAGTCATGCATTTCTAACAAGCTCCCAGGCGATCCTAATGCTGCTGGTCCATGGACAACGCTTTGAATAGCAAGAATCTGGCCTATGGTGTGCAGTAGAACTTTCTGCAATCAATAAAACGTTCTATATTTGTACCAATATAAGCCCTTGAAATGTGGCTGGTGTGACTGAGTAATTAAATTTGTGTTTTTATTTGATTTTAATTAATCTAAATGTAAATAGTCAAATGTAGCTAGTAGCTACTGTATTGGGCAGCACAGGTCCAGAAAGTCCCTCAGGGATAAATTTCAATATGGATAATGGAGTTTGGGGGTGATCATCCCATTGGACAAGGATCAGGGGAACTATTTTGAAAGCTGGACTACAAGAGTTCCCAAGACAGTGTCCCTTATAAGTAAGTCCTTGGCAGTCAGGGAAAAGCCTTTCCTTTCAGCCAGATTTGTCTTGCTTTTGCAGTGGAATCCTGGTAGTGGCTCTCCCAGGGCTGTTACTTCCTTGCCTGGATAGGTTGGCTCGAACACTCCTAGGGCCCCAGGAGACAGGACACAGATGGCCCAATCCAACAGGCCCAAGATGTACCCCTCCTCATACCTACTTTTGCAAGGCCAATTGATTAAATCTAGCGAACACACAATGGAAAAACACCCAGCCAGTGCTCTTTTTGGTGGGAAGAAAAGCAATGGGATTGGTAAACAGAAGAGGCTAGAAGTTAGCACAGGAGGCAGGATGAGAGAGCAGGGGTTAAGTGGGGAGACAAAAGGGGCTAAAGTGTCTGAGGGACCAGTAGAGGGGCAAGAAATAGAGAGAAGAGGCATAAGGGAGGATAAAGGAGACAGATGTCAGGAAGAATGGTGTTAGAGAGGAAGAAACCATGTGGGGAACTATGTGGGGATCAGGAGGTATTCAGAACCAACCCGAGTGGGACAGCTATGTGCGGGACCTGCAGGAGCCCCACCTCACCCCTACCCCTAGGGCAGTAAGTGTTAAATACTTACCTCCTCGGTGGATGATCAGAAGATGACAGGGTGGGGCTTCTTTGGTGCATTTGTTGTGGCACTTTAACCTGAGAAAGATAAAGAGAGAGAAAGATGGATAGGTGAATGGCTGAGTGGACAGGTGGGTGGGTGGGTGGGTGGATGGATGGATGGATGGATGGATGGATGGATGGGTGGATGGGTGGATGAGTGAAGGAATGGATGGGTAGATGGATGGGGGATAGATGGGTGAGTAGATGAATGGGTGAATGGATTCACGGATGGATGGATGGGTAGTTGGATGCATAAATTGGTAGATGGATGGATGCATGGCTGGGTGGATGAATGGGTGGATAGATTGATAGGTGGCTGAACAGATGGATGGATGGTAGATGGATGAGTGGATGAATAGATGGATAAATGGGTACATGGATGGATGGGTGGTTGGATGAGTGGGTGGATAGATGGGTAGATAGATGAATAGATGAATGGATGGGAGATGAATGAACAGATAGATTGATGGCTGATGTGTGGATAGATGGATAGATGGGGAAGTTAATAGATAAATAAATGGATAGATGGGTGGGTGAGTGGGTGGATGGATGGATGGATGGTGGATGGGTAGGTAGATGGATAGGTGGATAGATGGGATGCCCCCAGTGGTCTGGAAAGCTCTGGGTGCTGTGGATACTAAGATGTGAGATGAGATAGGGCAGCTACTGCAAAGGCATATCCTTAGCAAACCAGGAAATTAACTCTGGAGACAGGCTTCTAGTATCCTACTCTCTCAGGTCAGTCTTGGGTGGTCCAACAGTGGATGGCAGCTGTTTTATTAGCATTGCCCACATGGACTTCATGTTTTAAACAAATATCAAATATCATGCTTTTCCCATTAGCCTGTATCCATGATCATCATCACAATTCTTCTCATCATCTTCCATTTACTTGAAGACTCATTTTATACTATGCCATTTAATCTTTATAACAATCTCACAAAATGGGCATTATTATCATTCCCATTTCACAGATGGAAAAACTGAGATTAACTGACTTGCCCTGACAGAAAACCTGGGTCAGTGGTCCCAAAGGTGGCCACTCATTTTTCTTAAAGCCTCAAGCTGTAGGACACATTCAACCAGGGCTTCCAATTATAATGAAATTGGTGCCAGGTATTAAGTTTTAGAGGCATAAAGTTGAAGAGTTTAGAATGAAAATGTCTTCCTTTGAAAGGAGCCAAAGAGGACACCTTGTTCTTTCCCCTCGAGTTGCCTGACTTCACAAGGATAATAAAAATCACAAATTACTGCAGCCTGGCTTTGTCCTTTTCTTTTAGAGTTTTATGTCAATAGGATAGATACACCCTGCGGAAGATGCCATAAGTGCCCCATTCATATCCCCTTGAATTCTCTTACCATTTTGCACATACCAGCCTAACTTCCAGCAGCCAACATCTTTGCCAGATGGTGGCCCTCAGGCTGCTTGGAGATTTAGTATGAAAATAGACACAAATACTAAACTCAGAAGTAGGAACTTTACAGTTGCCCCCACTCTCTTCCTGATTTGACAGTTCTCTTTAAAATAATGGTTTGAATATGCAGGCACAGACTCAACATTGATTCCTCCAATTAGTCTAGTTCAGTGGTTCTGAAAGTAGCGTCCTCAGAACAGCAGCATAAGCACCACCTGGGAACTTTTCTGGGGCCCCACGGCAGACCTGCTGAACCAGCACTCGGAGGCTAGGCTGTAGCAGGCAGCACTCTGGGTCTGAACGAGCCCTCTAGGTGAATCGGATGCATGCTCAGGTGAGAACCACCAGCCTAGCTGATTGTTTTGGAATATTTGTGCACAATTCCCCAGTTTTTCTCTTGTTTGGTCTTTCATGGTCCTCATGGAGCTCTGAATTCCTTTCTGAAAAAGTTAGACCTGGGACCACCAAGAGTGCAGCAGGGGAGCAAAGAGGGACATGGGCAATATGAGACAATGCTGAATCACAGGGTGAGACATAAGCCCCTCTCCAATTCTCTTTCAATCTGATGGCACCAGAGAGAAGGTGTCTCCAACACGTGTTATGTCCAGTCCTGGATTTCGACAGGTAGCAGTATCCACAGGGAGTTTTATCAATGGATTTTTCCATTTGAAAATTTATTTTTTCCAGGTTGCCTTATGAGATGGTTTGCATATTTGTCCCTTCCAAGTCTCATGTTGAAACATGACCTCCAAGTTGGAAGTGGACCTAGTGGAAGGTGTTCGGGTCATGAGGATGGATCCTTCACAAATGGCTTGGTGCCTTCCCTATGGTAATGAGTGAGTTCTCACTCTATTAAAAACCCTGAGATCTGATTGTTTAAAGGAGCCTGGCACTTCCTTCTATCTCTCTTGCTACCTCTCTCGCCATGTGACACCCCTGCTCCCCCTTCTCCTTCTGCTACGAGACCTTACCAGAAGCCAAGAAGATGCCGGTGCCATATTTGTACAGCCTGCAGAACCATGAGCCAAATAAACTTTTCTTTATAAATTACCCAGCCTCAGGTATTCCTTTATAGCAATGCATAACAGACTAACACACCTTATATTAATGGCAAGTGATGTTGATTTTTCATTTATGATGATGAGATATATTTTCATCTTTCAATAAATTTAAGTTTAAAAAGGCCATAAATAGAAAATAAGTAAAAATAGTAGAGCGGATATGTAATTATGATAAAATCATGACAGAGTGTTAGACAAATGTCTGAGTTAGACTGGGAAAAGCTGACTTAGACATTTTGGAATCTACAAAAAGAGGACACAGCTCTTGGCACCAGAAAGTCTAAGATGGTTGAAAAACATTTGGAATTGCTGTTGGTCATGAAGGACATAAAAACGGTAGGGCACTGAAAATAACAAGAACTAACATGTATGATGTGTCAGGTAATATCCTAAGTGCTTTACATCATTCATTTAATCCTCGTAACAGCCCTAAGAAGTAGCAATTATTGTTAGTCCCATTTTACAGAGTAAGAAACTCAGGCTCATCAAATTTGTATAACTTACCTAAGGTCAAATAGCCAGTAAGAGACAGAGGTCCCAAGCCCAACTTTTAACCACGATGCTAGATGCCTTCACAACTTGCACACTTTTTGCTTTATCATTTTGGGTGTAGGTGTGGGTAAAGCAGAAAGTTCCCGGGAGCTATGACTACCTGAGTCAAAATGCCCTTCTTTGAGACAAGCCTAAGATAACACCTAATTCTTCCCAATACAGACGCTTGACTTGACAAGGATAATCAAAATCCCAAGTTACTGTGACCTGGCTTTCTTTGTCTTTTCCTTTTCTAAGATCCTCAGACTCTCAGACTTATGGGAAATATCCCAGCCCCCATGGGAAAGCTCATGATGTCTCAAAACCCTTATGCAGAGCTCTGCTAAACGTGAAACTGGCCTTTTATTCATTCAACATTGACTTGGCCTGGAGTGCCCCAGGTACTGGACATACACAATGAACAAGACTAATGCCGCCTCTCTGTTTATGGGGAAGGATGATAAATGTATAAGCAGATAAATCAATAACTGCAGATGTCATAAGATCATGAAAAAATATTTCAGGGAAGTGGGATGGGGGGAATGATGGGGTATGAGGGGGGTCCTTGGGTAGGTGTCAAGGGTAGGTGAAGCCGAGTTCCGGCACAAAGGTTTGGAGGGCAGGACATGTGTGGTGAGTTCAAGGGTTAAAAGTTAAAGGTCGATGAGGCTTTTAAAGTGATGAGAACTTTTAAAGTGAAGAGAACAACACGAACGGTGGGGACATGAGGAAGGGGAAGTGGCGGAGACCCCGAAAGCTAAGACAAAGGGTCTGCATTTGAATCTGCAGGGTGCTGTGAAGCCGCTGAAGGTTTCTGAGGACCATGACACGGTCAGACAGATGTTTGGGAGGCCCTGAGCTTCGGGGAATCTGATGTCAAAGGGGAGTCAGACTAAGAAGTTTCTGCACTTGGAATAGCTGGACTCCACTCCAGAAATTTCAAGAAAGAATTGTTTTCCTTTCCAACACCCCCACCTATGAGTCATCTCTAATAAACCCAGCTGGGAGAGTGCCTTGCAGATACAAAGAAGCCCTGTGGCTATCTCGTGGGCAGCACTTTGAATCAGGGGCATGCAATTTGATCTAACCTGTAGACCACTGTTAACCCAAGACAGGACAGGTGAGGCTGCCCACGACCTTGGCCTGTTTCCTGCTCTCCTCCTTGGCATTTTTCCTCTCCAGAGTCCCTTGTTGCTTATCTCTGGCAGTAATGGGAAAGCCCTCCTTGACCTCTGTCCCAGGAGTGGGAGACTGAACACTCTTCCTTCCAGCCAGGGGCTTCAGAGGGCAGCATTGGCAGTGGAAACACAGCCTTGCTCATGCAGAAAACCCCAAGAGAAATATCTCCAATGCCCAGGCACTTAAACCTTGCATGGAGGTTCAGATGTCAAGAACGAGAGCCTGCACATCCAGGATCTGCTAATAGAGTCGGCAGGATTAGACAAGCCCTGAAATTACACAGACTCTGGAGAGCGAGGGAAGAGGGACCACAGCAAGACTTTGCAAGCACACTATGTCCCACTTAACAAAAACTGTTTTTCCAGCTGGAAGTGTGCAGCATTTTCCCAAAATATGACTTTTCCTTTTCCCTACCCGTGGAAGAAAGAGCTACTAGCATATAATTTACCAGGAGACCACCTGCTTCAAAATTAGATTCCCAGACCTCACTCTCCGAGGTCCTGATTGGGTAAGTGTCTGTTGGGAATGCAAATTTTAAGCAAGCACACGTGAAACTTGAGAACTACTGTATCAGAGGAATACATTCTACTTCCCAGATGAGAGATGTATGGGAGCCTGAATCTTTTAGAATACAATGTTCTCCTCCGAAAGGAAAATAGGGGGAAAGTATATAGAACAAACCTCGGTTCAAATCCTGATACCACCACTCCCTGGCTGTGATAACTTGGGCAAGCTCCCGATACACTCAGAGCCTCAGTTTCCCCATCTGTAAAGTGGGGACAATTGTAGCATCTTGCCTCTCTGGGTTGCAGTGAGGACTAATGATACAATGCAAGTAAGGTGCCCAGAACAAATACTTGGCACACAGTAGAATCTCAAGAAGTGGCAAGTACTATCTTTTTTATTATGGTAGCTACCATAATTATTGCTAGTTTGTGCAACAGCTTTCTACAGCAAGCCCCTAAGATCCTCTGCTGGAGGACTTTCTCTGGCTGGAAATAAGGGCTGGCTAGAACACTTGGAGACCTCAACCAACTATAGGTGGGCATTGGTTGATGGATATTCCAGCCCCCTCTCTCATGGTTTGCATGACCCAGAGGCATGCTCATTTTAGGACTGCACCCCACTCCCTGCAAGCACCTGCTCTTTGATGCACCCATTACCAGCTGCCTTAACTCTCTGTCTCACTTCCCCACTCCTCTATTGATATGGCCTGGGATCATCTCTCAAATAAACCACTTGCCCTCACATCCTTGTCTCTGGGTTTGTGGAAACAGGGGAGCCCAGTTAAAATATCAGGATTATTAACAGAAATTCAGGGCATAAACGTGGCCTTCCACACGGCTCTCACACCAAAACCAAGCCTTCTGCCCCTTGACTCCTCGTGCGTCTCTAGCTGCCAGTCCTTTATGAATTTGGTTCTCCAGGTGCTCCATTCCCCAAGGAGGAAGGGAAGAGGTGGGTGGACACAGCAGACTGCCTCCAACAACATGAAAGAAGGCAAACCTCCACACCAGACGTGGGCCAGGAGGAGCTCCATGTTTCAAGATGGTGAGTCTGAAGGATTCCCAGGCACCAGGGAAGGTCCTATATGGTTCCAGAAGTGGTCAAAAGTTTGCACTTTGGAATCAAGCTGACCTGAGCCTAAATCACAGGTCTGCCCTTCCTAGCAGGGCAAGAGAGCATTTAATGAGAGAATGAGTAGTGCCACATAGGCACTAAATAGGTCAACGCTTTAGCAGGCAGGGATACGACCCACTCTGAACGCACGCAGGAAACGCCCTGCCACCCTCATAGAGCCTGCAAACTTGGAAAGGATTTATTTAAAACTTTCATTGCAAATAGTTAACTTTTTTTTCTTTTAAATTCCAAGGTTTAATAGGATAAGCCTCAGTTATCGGGAAAAGTTGCTTACAAGGAACATCTCATTCCCTCAAGGGAGCTGCTGGCTAAATGAGACATCGTCTCTGTCTGAAAATTAAATATGTGAATTCATCTTGAGGGCAGAATCTAGGTCTCCCTCATGTTCTACCTCCCTTTCCTTTCCTCCTTCATTGAAAGGTGCCTGGTGCTTATTATCTGGTGGGTAAGTATGAGAGAGAGAAAGAGGAGGAAAGAAAAAGAACAGGTGGAAGGGGAAATCTGTCAGGCACTGAGATTTAGAAACACTCTAATCCCTATCAAAACCGTTATTGAAAGGTCATTTCTATTTCTTATAAATCGTATCCCTCTTTGTTTGTGAAATGCAATGATGCCCCCTTCTTTCTTCCCTCCCTTCTTCCCAGTGTGGGGCGCGGGGGCAAGGATTTGACCAGAAGCAAACTGGATCTCCATGGGAACCGCGGGGGACACACGGTCTCTTTCACAAGCAGCTCTGCTGTTTTCTTGAAAGATTTGTCATGGCCCCCTGTGAAGCAGTCACAAGCCTAGAGCCTGGCGCGGAGCTGGGATTGGAACGCTGGCGTTCACAGGAGGGACAGGCAAGACGCCTCCTGGGGAAGACTGTCACGTCAATTTCTCACCATTCATTGGGCGATTCTAACCAATGGATGAAAATTTGCTCCAATCAGCTTCAATCTCTCATTTCTCCTACTTTTTCTTGTTCCATACCAGCTAACTTCACAATAATCTGTGTGAGTAGGGCCTGGGCTTTCCTTCCGGAGTGCAAATGGAACATTTAAAAAACCTGGCTCCTAATATCCAATTGAGGAAACATTCAGCAAGCACAAACTTTGAGCCAGGCGCTAAATTCCACAACCCATGTCCCCTGAACAGCAATCTCATAAGAGGTGGATATTGTTACACCCATGTAATATGTGAAAAGTCCTGAACACCTAGCTTTGTTGGCTTACTTTTGTTAATGAAATAGTGGATATCAATTCACGTGTGGCTATGGAATCACAATATTGACCATGAGACTAGGAATAATAATGATTTCCCTCTACCATGTGAGATAAACTGTGTGAAATGTTTTACCTATATTTTAACCCTTATTAGCTTCTGTTTGTCTGTTTGTTTACTCTCACTGCAGATCTAATGCATTCATTTTGCTCACTCATTCTTCAGAAAACTGAAGGGATAAATCCTCATAGATGTGCCCCCATTGTGTAATCATGTGATGTATAACTCTGTCTTCTACGTGCATGTTTTTAAAACCTCATTTTAAGTTTTAGATTGCAATCAAGTTGAAGACTTGAGGTCTAAGACTCTTTTTAACTGTTATCTTTTTCCCCCAGTATTTTCTTTTGCTTTTTAACTTTTTTTTTTTTTTTTTTTTTTTTTTTTTGAGACGGAGTCTTGCTCTGTTGCCCAGGCTGGAGTACAATGGCACAATCTTGGCTAATTTTGGTATTTTTTGTAGAGACAGGGTTTCACCACGTTTGCCAGGCTGGTCTCAAACTGCTGACCTCACGTGATCTGCCTGCCTTGGCCTCCAAAAGTGCTGGGATTACAGGCATGAGCCACCGCGCCTGGCCTGTCCCCCTCTTTCTGTCCATGTGTTCTCATCATTTAGCTCCCACTTATAAGTGAGAACATGTGGTACTTTGTTTTCTGTTCCCGTGTTAGTTTGCTAAGGATGATGGCCTCCAGTTCCATCCATGTTCCTGCAAAAGACATGATCTTGTTCTTTTTTATGACTGCATAGTATTCCATGTACATCCATTTTTAAGTCAAGAAGACTGGGGTCCAGTAACAAGCTCAGTCATACAGATAGTAATGGGCAGAATTGGGACAATTCACCCATGCATGCCCACAAGAAAACACTGTGTTCCTCCTCTGTGCCAAGGGCTGTGCTCAGCACTGGGGCATAATAATTAAATAAGACAAGAATTCTTTCTTTCAAGATCTTACAGTCTAGCAAGAAATGTACTGTCCAAGAATGTAAACCCGTCTCTTGTGGCTTCAAGCATGAACATCTTTCTACTCATCCTACTGCCCCCAAATTGCCTCTTAGAAACGAGCCCATCTGGATTTGAACCAGATTTTGGGGGCCTCATATTGGCAAGAACCACTTTCTCTCCAGAGGTCCCTACTGAGATCTACTCAAGCAACAAATATTTACTGAGCATTTACCATGTGCCAAGCACCGTGCTGGCCCTAGAGGTTTAAACAGTGAACAGTCCAGAAACGAGATGGCCCTGCCTTCAAAGAGTTTAAAGTCTGGTCAGGAAGACAGGCAGGTAAATAGACAAATACAACATAGTAGTATGTAATATGGTGTGACAGAAAAGGGCAGACAGTGGCACTTCAGATTTGAAGGGAGTCAAGGAGGGCTTCCTGGAGGAAAGTGGTGACTAAGCTGAGCTTAAAAGATAAATGAGAGCCAGGAGAGGTGTGCAAGAAAGATGCAGGCAGTAGCAATGGGGTGCAAAGACATGTCAATGAGTGGGCACATGGCCTGCTGCAGGGATTGATGGCTCAGGGAAGCTGGAGCTCTGGGCACGAAGAGGGGAGAGATAGGAGGGGATAGAGGAGGAAGCAAACATGGCGCAGGGTCTCATCATGCAGCTGGATTTCGCCAAGAGCCAGGGGGAACTAATGAAGGATTTTAAACCGGGAGGGGAATGCCAGCTAAGCATTTTGAAAAGACCCCCTCTGGCAGCAGAAACTTGCAATTAAAGGGCAGCAAAGTTCCCCTCTCATTATCTTCCCTACTCTCTGTACCTGCTTTCCTTTTCCAGGTCACCGCATTAAGTGTTCCTGAAGGCTTCTTGCAAAAAAAAAAAAAACAACAACAACGAAACCAAATCCTTGCCCCCTTTGCAGCAGGGCTTGGTTCACTGCATACCCCAACTGAGCATTCTGGTCTCATGTGAGTTCCTCTGTGGTCTCTTGTTTGAAACAATGCTTCTAGAAATGCCTCCGTATGCTCCAAGTGCAGGACAGCAAAACACCCTTTCCCTCACTGCTAATAACTCAGTGGGGTCTAGCTCTTTAGCCTATAGCCAACCACAATATAAATGAGCAAAGGGCAGGTGGTAGGGAGTATTGACATATAAATCAAACCTTGGGCTCCAGGGACATCATGAAAAATCACCAGGAACCCCCCAGCACTTTTCTCTCCATAAGAGAACACTGCAAGGGAAGCTGTACATTTATTGCTGGCTGTACCCTCCCTCCTCTCCTCTCCCCCACCTTCCCTGAAAAAGGAGAAAGTGACTGTAGAGTCTTCTTGGCTCTCTGAACCCAGAGATGTTCATCAGAACACAAAGATCCATTTGTCATCTTTCAATTTAACAAAGGATGAGGGGAGCGTGGGGCAGGCTGGGGGTCAAATGACGAAAAGCTTTGGTCCAGGCTGGGATTGAGACCAGATTCTTATACTCTGTTCTGCTTGTTTAGTTAAAGGGCAAGCAGAGTGACACATAGCATTTATTGCCGGCCTTCTGTGTAGCCAGCCTATGTAAAGTGGTTAAAAGTCTGGGATCTTGAATCAGAGCGATCAGTGGGTTTGAGTAACAGATCCACTCACCATGACACTTAGAGCCAGCTGTTTACTTCTGAAGGCCTCTGTTTCCTTGTCTGTAAAATGGGGATAATAACAGACCCTACCTACTTTCCATAGTTGTGGCAAGGATTAAATGAGATCATGCATGTAAAGTGTTTAGCAAAATGTCTGGCACCGGGGTGAGCCCCCAATACATGATAGCATCATTATAATTATCATCATCATTATCACATCTAATCCCACCTCAGCCCCCAGTAGAATTATAAGCATCCCTCAGATACAACTATAATTAGACCTAAATTTTTGCTTATCATAGGTAAAAACGCATATATGGGATGATTAACTCCCATTATAATTATTGCAAAAACTGAAGTGTTTCTATTAATAGAAAAGTAAGTTCAAGATTCAAGCTGGTGATCTCTGAAATACTTGCTCATAATTATATCCTGCCAATATCCTGCCTGTTGTACAAACTCCCGAAGCTTCCAGGAACTTCGCAGCAGCTGCGACAGCAGCACTCATCATTTCCCCACTTTTTAAAGGTCTGGGTAAATCAGTGCAATGGTGGCTCATACTAGCCATGGCTTACTTCACACTTTTATCTCCTCATCACTTGTGGCTGCAGCTATTTTGCAAAAAAATAGGACATTTTTAGGTAAAACATATTTTGATGCAAGAACATAGGAGAGCAGAATGCACAGGGCAAGAGGGAAACCCAAGATGTGCTTGGTTTTTCTGTGTTATTGGATATTTTCACTTGGATTTTGATGTGTACGAATCCCATTGAAAAGATCCACTAACACGGCAAAACTCAATTGAGGAGTGCGTGGCTTATTTAAGTAAAAATTAGTAAAGTGACTGCTTATATAAAAAGAAGTAGGTACGAGCATGTCTGGCCAGCTACTGCAGGCAGGAGGAAAGAGGACTCGTATAAAAGCCATGAAAACACCACTGGAATACACTGGAAATCTTGTGCTGGTTAACTCAGGCTTTCAAACAGCATGTCTTACCTTACTAGGGGACTGATCATGGGTCTCACTCCTACAGAAGTGGGCAGTGACCTCAAACGGAATGTATAAAATGTTTTTAGCTAGTAAAGACCTACCTCTATTATAAGGTGACCAACCTAGGCGTGACCGAAGGGTTTCTAGGCACTTTGGACTTTCAGTGCTAAACCTCAGAAAGTCCCAGACAAACTGGGATGGTTGATCACCCCCTAGTATAATAGGGATTATAATGCCTATATCACCCTATAATTATAGAGTAGATAACCCTGTAGTTCACCCTATAACTTGAAATATATATAAGGATTCACCCTACAAGTTGACTATTTGAGTAATGAGTCCAAGCACAGGTCAAGCAACTATGAGTTGCCATTCTAAAACTGAATAATGCACAGCACAGTCCCATGGCTTAGGGATGAGTAGCTCTCTACTGTGGGCAGTTCTGACCCCCAGGAGACATTTGGCAATGTCTGCAGACGTTTTTCATGGTCACAACTGGGAGTGAGGAGGGGGTGCTACTGGCATCTAGCAGGTAGAAACTGTAGATGGTGTTAAACATCCTCCAACGACAGGACAGCCCCCACAACATAGAATTATCTGGTCCCAAATGCCAATAGTGCCAAGGTTGAGAAAAACTGAAATAAACCCTTTAACAAGCCTTCCAAGAAGTTGGCTGATTCAGAAAATTCTGAAAGAAGAGCAGAGAACCAGAACTACAGAAAAGGCGAAAATGTGCTAAAATTTTCCAGAACTTCGATGTTGCTTCAACCCATGGAAGCGATTTAGTGGGTCTGTTTCTTTTTATACTTCGCATTCATATAAAGTCGAGTTTTGCAATGAAATAAATGCTGAACAACATATTTAAAGATTCTAATTTGAAAGAATTCTCAAGTCATTATTATTGGGGCATGAACATATTTCATCACATGGAATGAATGTGTTAGCCTCACTGTACATCAGAGAGGTTTAGAAACCTTCCCAGAGTCACACAGTGAGGCAGTGGCAGGGCCAGGACCTGAACTCAGCTCTCTCTGCCCACAGTCTGTATCCTTGCTGTTGTTTCACTGTCATAAGTTGAGTTTTGTAGAAGCAGATCCTGAAATGAATATTCTTGCAAATGATTTATTGAGGGAGTATGCTCAGAAGAAACCTATTCCAGCCAGGCACGGTGGTTCATGCCTGTAATCCCAGCACTTTGGGAAGCCGAGGCAAGCAGATCACTTGAGGCCAGGAGTTTGAGACCAGCCTGGCCAACTTAGTGAAACCCTGTCTCTAGTAAAAATGCAAAAATTGGCTGGACTTGGTGGTGGGCACCTGTAATCCCAGCTACTCAGGAGGCAGAGGGGTAAAATTGCTTGAACCCGGGTGTTCCAGGCTGCAGTGGGCCGAGATCATGCCTTTGCACTCCATCCTGGGCAACAGGGTGAGACTCTGTCTCAAAAAAGAAAAAAAGAAACCTATTTCATTGTGGAGGAAGCAAGGTCGGGAGTAGGGAGAAACCAGGCATGGATGCGGTTTCAGGTGAATGCAGTCTCAGCCTGATACCATGGGGACCCTGCAGGAAAAACTGTACCATAAAATCTATTTGTCAGCCGAGCGCGGTGGCTCAAGCCTGTAATCCCAGCACTTTGGGAGGCCGAGACGGGCGGATCACAAGGTCAGGAGATCAAGACCATCCTGGTTAACACAGTGAAACCCCATCTCTACTGAAAAATACAAAAAAAAACCAAAAACAAACAAACAAAAAAAACAAAAAAAAAAAACCTAGCTGGGTAAGGTGGCGGGCGCCTGTAGTCCCAGCTACTTGGGAGGCTGAGGCAGGAGAATGGCGTGAACCCAGGAGGCGGAGCTTGCAGTGAGCCGGACCCACCACTGCACTCCAGCCTGGGCAACAGAGCAAGACTCCGTCTCAAAAAAAAAAAAATCTATTTGTCTCAAGGTAAGGAGGCTGGGATTTTGCAGCCCTGAAAAAGGTAGTCACTGGCTCTGAACTACCTGGGGAAGGGGGAGGGGCTTAGTCCCAGGTACCTGGGTGAGGCAGCTGCAAGGTACTAGCCATTTGCTGCAGCCTCTGTAGCAGCGGCTGGTCAAAGAGATCACTGGAAATCTGATCTGAGCACAAGACGGAAGTAGGTGAGGTAAGACTATGACCATTGGCCGCTGAGTTTATAATCACATCCTGTCTTCAAAGCAGAGGAGGAGTGCTCCTTGGTCCTAGGGAAGAATAAGCCTCCGGCATCTATGAAGTACTCTGAAATCCCTTAGTTGATCAGACCCTTCGAATCTAAGGCCCTGAGAGCAGATGACTCAGAGAATATCGCAACTCCTAGTGTGCGTTCCTCACTCTGCCACCCACAGGAAGGGTGATCTTGACACCAGCATGCTCCTCCCCATGGCCCTGTACTTGGCAAACAACCCACTCTTGCGATAATGAGAGCCTGAGTCCAAGACTGCTTTTCCAGGAGTGGGTCTGGATGGGCACTGAGCAATGCTTCCCACCCCCATCCTGTCCCCTGCCTGGAGCATCAGGTAGCAGCAGCCTGAATCATGGCAATAACTGGCCCAAACAAGCCAGGCTCAGTCCTGTGGCTGCAAAGCAGAATCTATCTCCACTCTCCCCCAGTCCCTGCCTGGTACAAACAATTGCAAAATATGCTCAAGGCCTTTAACGTCCCGGTCCAAGCTTTTGCTCAGGCTGTTTCCTCGGCCCAGAGTGCCCTGACTGCTTCACCTGGCTAACTCCTCTTCCTTCAAGACGTAGCTTCAAGGTCTTCCAGGAGAGCACCTTGATGTGCATTACTGCATCCGCCCGACCTTGACGCGGCACCGCAGCACTTCCACACTTAAATACAAATACGAATTATCTGGGAGGCTTAGTAAAATGCACATTTCTAGGCCTTATGCTCACAGCCTGGTCCAGGAAATCTGCAGAGGAGCTCTGGAAGCTGCAATGTTAAGCTTGCACCTTGATCCCGAGATAGGTGGGGCCAGGGCACACCTTGAGAACTGATAGTGACTGTGAGCATCCCCAGGACAAGTGTGTCTTCTTCACCCTCATACTCCGAGTGGCAGCAAAGAATCCCCACACGCTCAGAGATGGCTGAACTAACCAGAAATAAAACATAATCTGAGAAAACGGGTAGCTAAAACAAGCATCAGAGACAGCTAAAATGCTACTTATCCACTTGTGGTTCTGGAAGGTGCTCCCCTCTCTTCCACACTCCAGCCCATGAAAAAAAAAAAAAAAGCATCTCCGTTCAAACTCTCGTTTTCTAGAGCAGGTGTCACCCAAATCACGTTGTGCATTTTCCTGCAAGAAATGCAGATAGCAGTAGAGAGGCTTCCAAGGAACCAGATCTCAGCTCTGCAGAAACTTGTGGAAGGACCCCGAGAAGGGGGAAGAATGCAGATAACAAGTGATTGAAGGTTGGGAAACCCATCAGCATCTTACTGCAAAAGCAAACTTCTGCCAGCTGAATCCAGTTATCAGACAATATGTGAATTGTGCTGACATTCTACTCTCAGAGCTAAACTCCATTCTGCTCTCACGAACCTATTAGATGAAAACGCCTCAATTTAGATAACTGCAAATTGCTTTCTGAGTCTTAATTTCCTATTAGTTCATTAATCTCTCTATTCAGAATGCCAACAAGACAGCTAATGATAATTCCGGAGGAAGTGGGCATGAAATCGGAGCAGGAGGGAAGGGGGTTAGACATGAAGGAGATGTTTCTGGCTTCCTGGGTGGAGGGGTACCCCAAAGTTAATTCATAAAGTTAGTAATATAGCATTAGCTTACATTAATTAAATACTTCTACTGGACTGGGTACTAGGATGAACATGTCATTGAACAATTACCTTGTTTTGTTGTCGTCGTTGTTGTTGTTAAGCAGTCTAGTAAGGTGGATATTATTATCCCCATTCTACAAAAAAAAAAACCTGAGGCTCCAAGGGGCCGCACAACCAGCTGGCAGCAGACTCAGGGTTCAAATACAGGCATGTCTGACCTACAGCCTGTGTTCCTAATCACACGTTATCTTTTTTTTTTTTTTTTTTTTTTTTTTGAGATAGGGTCTCACTTTGTCACCCAGGCTGGAGTGCAGTAGTGCAATCTTGGCTCACTGCAACCTTCACCTCCTACGTTCAAGTGATTCTCCTGCCTCAGCCTCCCGAGTAGCTGGGATTACAGGCACCCACCACCAAACTTGGCTAATTTTTTGTAGTTTTAGTGGAGACGGGGTTTCACCATGTTGGCCAGGCTGGTCTCGAACTCCTGACCTCAAATGATCTGCCTGCCTCAGCCTCTCAAAGTTCTGGGATTACACGCGTGAGCCACCATGCCTGCCTCCTAATCACACATTATCTTTTAGGCTCGTCACACCAATGGATGAATTTGCTGGGCAGATGATGATGAAAAAGATTCCTATCTATAGAGTGCAGCTAAGGCGTGTAAGAACAAAAGAGCCTGAAACACCATCAGCAAAGACTTACACAAACATCTCGCATTATAAAATGTCCAGCTGGACAATACAGTTTGAATTTGTTTTTTAAGCTAGTACTTCTAATGTAGAGCGGTGGTTTGCAAACTGGGGTCCGAGGGCCGGCAGCCTCAGCGTGGCCTGGGAACTTGATAGAAATAGACATTCTGGGAGTCCACCCCAGAGGTATTGAACCTGAGAGTCTAGAAGTGGAGCCCAGAAAGCTGTTTGTTAAATAAACCCTCCAGGGGATTCTTGTGCACATTCAAGTTTGAGAACCATCATCTAGAAAATGAAAAGTAGCTCAGGAAAGAAATTTGGAGATCACCTAGAGTAGTGTTTCTCAAACGTTAATGTGCAAAAGAATCACCAGGACTGTATTAGCCTGCTTTCGTGCTGCTGATAAAGATGTACCTGAGACTGGGTAATTTATAAAGAAAAAGAGGTTTAATGGAGTCATAGTTCCATGTGGCTGGGGAGGCCTCACAATCATGGTGGAAGCCCAAAGGTGGCGACAAGAGAGAATGAAAGTCAAGCGAAAGGTGTTTCCCCTTATAAAAGCATCAGATCTCTTGAGACTTATTCACTACCACAAGAACAGTATGTGGGAGACGGCCCCCATGATTCAATTATCTCCCACTGGGTCCCTCCCACAACACGTGGGAATTATGGGAGCTACAGTTCAAGATGAGATTTGGGTGGGGACACAGCCAAACCATATCAAGGACCATCTTAAATGCAAATTGTGATTTGGCAGGTCTGGAGTGGGCCCCGAGAAGTACATTTCCAGCCAGGTGCCAGGTGACGCTCATGGTGCTGGTCCAGGGACCATGTGCAGAATAGCATGAGGCCAATCCAATCCCTGTCACCGAGGGAGTTTCTGGCAGTAACAGAACTGGATTTGCTCTGAGTGAAAAAAAAAAAAAAAAAAAATCATTCCCTTCAGGGAAGGTTCAAATCCAGGCTTCTGGAGGGGCTTTCAGAGGACAGGAAATGACCCAGATCACACACTACTCTTTTTGCAAAGTTCTCACTCAGGTATGAGACCATCCTTGAACACTTTAATTGAAGTTGCAGCCCCCATCCTGACCCTTCTCTGCTTTGTCCATCTTCTTAGCATTTTGCATCATCTTATCATATGACCTAATTTACTAATTTACTTTGTTTACTGTCTGCCCAACTCCTGCCCAGGCCCCAGCATAGAAACTAGGGAAGGATTTTGTCTCTTTTATTCACTGTCGTTTCCCCAGTGCCTACAATTGTGCAGTCGATAGCAGGTGCCCAAAAAGTATTAGTTGAATAAGTGAACAAATGGTTCTACTCATTTTCTACAAGAAGCTGCCTCCTCATCCTTGGTGTCACCTCTCTGAAATGTCACCTGTCACCACTCTTTATGTGTACACTCTCATTTTATTGACATTCAATTTCCATAGGTGTGTCTCCTCTAAACTCCTTGACAGTGGGGTCTGTACATCTCCCATTTCTATCCCTCATCCAACCCTTCTATCAGCTCATAAGTGCATCCAAAATTCTGCCAATCTTTGAAAACACATACAAGTAACCCTCTATCCTCACTATAACTAATGTGAAAACTGCAGGAATTTATTGTAGAACACGTCTCAACTTCAACTGGTGATATTAGCAATGCATGCTCATAATTATGTACTGGGGATTGCTCTCAATTCTGTTGTAGTTTCTGCAAGCACTATGTCAAAACTCCTGAAGCATGTCAGATCTTCATGTTTTGAATTTTTGGTTTTGAATTTTGCCTCTTATATGCCAGGAGTCATTTCTGCACAAGATGGAATAGAGAAGAATGTGATAAAACATTGCAATCTGGAGCATGGACATTTCATTGACTCCTTCCAACAGCCCTGTGGTGGGCGTTAATGTCACACTTGCGTTGTAGAGAGAGACATTGAGCCCCATGACGGCACACCTCTGCTTAAGCTCATGCAAGAGTTTAGTAATGGAGCTGGGACTCAAACTCAGTTCTGACTGCTTTCCAAGTCTGTGTTCTTGCAGCCTGCCCCCCCGATCCCATCCCTATCCTTCCCACAACCTCCTCTCCCAACCCTTGGCAAGGTCTAAGGCTTTGCTCAGGATTTTTAGACCAGAGAGCACTAGCAAAGGCTACTTCTGAGTTCTGTGTCTAGTGCTGAAAATGAAAACGGCTTGGGAAGTGTTCAGCCTCGCTACCCCAGCTGCAACCCTGTCACCTAATTACCCGACTTTGAAGCCTCCACACGGCAGGTATGAGGATGTAAGAGTTGCCATCACCTCCGCGGAACGTGGTAGGTCTAGATACAGATGAGACGGGTCTTTGGAGCTGCTGGTATACGGAGAAAATCAGCCAGCCCGGGGACCAGACCTAAAGGCCTAGCCTTATGCCTTTTGTTGTCAGAAAGACCACTGAGAGCCTAGGTTCACAGAGGACCAAGGCAAGGAAGGTGGCCTTGAAGTACTAATACTTGGTCATTATTGCCCCTGCTTTCCCTTAAATTTTTTTTGTTTTTTTTTTTTGTTGTTGTTGTTTTTGAGACAGGGTCTTTCTCTGTTGCCTAGTCTAGAGTGCAGTGGTGCAATCACAGCTCATTGCAACCTCAAGCTCCTAGGCTCAAGTGATCCTCCTGCCCTAGCCAAGTAGCTAGGACCACAAATATGTGCCATCACTCCTGGCTAATTTTTTACCTTAATTTATTTTGTAGAGACAGGGTCTAGTTCTGTTGCCCAGGCTGGTCTTGAACTCCTGTCCTCAAGTAATCTTCCTGCCTCAAGTCTCCAGAGTGGCTAGGACAACAGGCATGTACCATCATGCCTGACTAATTTTTTTTTTTTTTTTTTTTTTTTTGTGTGTGTGTGTGTGTGTGGATGGGGGTCTCACTATGTTGCCAAAGCTGGTCTCAAATTCTTGGGCTCAACTGATCCTCCTGCCTCAGCCTCCCAAAGTGCTGGAATTACAGGCATAAGACTCTGCATCTGGCCTGTGCTTCCCTTTATACCATGGGGCTTAAGGCTCCCCACGACTCCAGGAGGAAAGGATGCTCAACCTTACCTTCATTACTCAGGTGAGACTGCCAGGTGGAGGGTATGGACAGGGGTGGGGCAGAGTGGGGAGAGTCAGAGCTTGCCCTTGCCACTATCTCACTTCTATCTTGGGGCAGGGATGTGGGGAGGCCTGAAAGGGCCTAAATGAGAGGCCTCTGCCTGGACTAGACAAGGAAGAGCAAGCCTAGAGCAGAAAGAGGAATTCTCAGAATCTTTTAAACTAAATGACTTCTACAAAGCAAACAGATGCACGTTCATTTGTAATTATTACATAAAGTTGACTGTTACTGACTATTTTATAGTGTTGGACCTGAAGGGGTATGTAATACATGTTTACAGAAGGAGAGAGAGGGAGAGATTGAGGCCTGACAGCAAAGCATTGCAATTTCTTACAAAGGACTGGACTAAGCCAGGCACTGTGTTATATCCTCAAGTGTGCTGAGTTATCAAAAGCTCATTGCCACCCAAGGCAGGCATGATAATTATATTAGTCTGTTTTTATGCTGCTGATAAATACTTACCCATGACTGGGTAATTTATAAAGAAAAAGAGGTTGAATGGACTCACAGTTCCACGTGGCCAGGGAGGCCTCACAATCATGGTGGAAGGCAAAAGACACTTCTTACATGGCAGTGGCAAGAGAGAATGAGAAAAAACAAGCAAAAGGGGTTTCCCCTTGTAAAACCATCAGATCCCATGAGACTTATTCATGCCACAAGGATAGTACGGGGGAAACCGCCCCCATGATTCAATTATCTCCCACCAAGTCCCTCCCATAACATGTGGGAATCGTGGGAGCTACCATTCAAGATGAGATTTTGGTGGTGACACAGCCAAACCATATCAATTATTATTCCTTTCTTTTTTTTTTTTTTTTTTTTTTTGAGACGGAGTCTCGCTCTGTAGCCCAGGCTGGAGTGCAGTGGCCGGATCTCAGCTCACTGCAAGCTCCGCCTCCCGGGTTCACGCCATTCTCCGGCCTCAGCCTCCCGAGTAGCTGGGACTACAGGCGCCCACCACCTCGCCCGGCTAGTTTTTTGTATTTCTTAGTAGAGACGGGGTTTCACCGTGTTATCCAGGATGGTCTCGATCTCCTGACCTCGTGATCCACCCGTCTCGGCCTCCCAAAGTGCTGGGATTACAGGCTTGAGCCACCGCGCCCAGCCTATTCCTTTCACACAGATGAAAATACTAGGGACAGAAATGTGAAGTGACTTGCCCAAGGTCAGGCAGCTGCCAAGTGGCAGCGCCAGGATTTGAAACCAGAGCCCATATCTGGTGTCTCAGTTTTCTTCTTCCTCCCTACCTTTTGCCAGCCACAACCTTGAATGGGGGTGAGGAAGAGAAAGGAAGCTGGGGGAGGCAGAGCCTGGGTGGTCTGGCTTTCTCATCAAAATTCCAGACCAATATGATACTACAGAAAGTGAGCAGAAAAGGAGTTAGGGATCTGGGTTCAGGTCCGGACTGTCACTTCTTCACAGTGACTTTTCATTGCTAGACTCAGCCTTCACATCTGTAAAATGGGGAGAATTACAATGCTGGTTCAAAAAGGTACCATGAGGAGAAAGAAAAAGCAGAGACAGACTTGGGAGCCAGGCGCAGTGGCTCCCGCCTGCAATCCCAACACTTTGGGAGCCTGACGAGGGAGGATCACTTGACGTCAGGAGTTCAAGAGCAGCCTGGCCAACATGGTAAAACCCTGTCTCTACTAAAATTACAAACAAAAAAAAAAAAAGCCAACATGGTGGCACAGGCCTGTAGTTCCAGCTACTCAGGAGACTGAGGCAGGAGAATTGGTTGAACCCGGGAGGCGCAGGTTGCAGTGAGCCAAGATCACGTCACTGCCCTCCACCCTGGGTGACAGAGCAAGACTCCATCTCAAAAAAAAAAAAAAAAAAAAGAGACAGAGAGAGAGAAAAGGATTTGGCAAATTCTAACTCAGGATCAGCAAATTACAGCTGAGGGCCACAGCCAGCCTGTAGTCTGTTTTTGCAAATAAAGTTTTATTGGAATAAATGAAGCTGTCAAGACTGTTTCTGTATTGTTTATGGCTGCTTATGGTCTGCAAAGCCTAAAATATTTGCTATCTGGTCAATTTGAGAAAGTGTGCCAACCCCTGGCCTTAGATGCTATGAAAACGAGAAGTACCACTGTGCCTCAGCACACAGCATTAGGCATTTCCAGCATCTTCCATCAGCTCTGGTTCTTATTCAGAATTGCCCTCCCTTGACCCCCTACCGAAATGTAGAGGTGCATTTCAAATCTATTTCTGAAAAACAAAGCAAACAACTCTCCCAAGAGTGAAGAAATTAAACTCCCAAAGGCTGTTTCAGTGACCTGCATAGTTCTAGCTGACATTGGGTGCTGGAAAAAGTCACCGCAGGGCACAGTCACTTACTTGCAGTTTTTACACTTGAGGCCAAAAAGCATCCCTTTCCCACAGACTGTGCATGTCTGAGACATCCAGTACTTGGTGGAAAACCTGTGGAAAAGAGACAGAAAATGTTCAAGGTTAAGGAAACGGCAACTGACCTATCTCTAGAGGGATGAAGCACTTGAAGAGCAAGCACATGAACCCTGGATTCCAGTCCTGTTTCTTCCGAGCTGTGTGACTTAATCAAGTTGCTTAAACCACTGGAACCTCTGTTTCCCCATCTGTAAACTCCAGATAATAACAGTATTGACCTCGTAGGTTACTGGGGAGATTAAATGAGGTCAGTCAGGCATGTCAAGGGCTCTGTGCAGTGCCTGGTACATAGTAAGCACTCAGTAAATTGGGTTGTGACTATACTACTACCTTGAACATTCATAAGGGTCATTCATTTGTTCAACAAATATTGCCTGGTGGCCTACTATATGCCAAAGTCAGTTCTGGGACAGAGCAATGGATAGGGCTGGAACTGCCTGCAGAAAGCTACAGAGCAAGGTGGAGCCTCCTGGGGGACCCGCTGAACCATCTCCCATCAGTTGCTGGTCACACCACCTGGGGAGTATCAAAGGGAGCCCTCCCCTCCCGAAAGACCTGAGAACCCAAACTTCAGTGGCAGAGAAGAGTCTTTGAAAGTGAAAGCCATTTCAGACCATCAGCTCACCTTGCTCTCCAACCCCATCCACTTGCTGCAAACATGGGCAGTTTGGAGGTCTCCCGTGTACAGCGATAAACCAACTGGAGCAGAGGTGCATTCGATTAACTCCCCGGGCACATCTCCCCTCGATATTGCCAGGGTGCTTTCTTCCCCAAGAGATATGAGGCAGCGGCAGGACTGGGCCCAAGAAAAGTACTGAAGGTTGCCAGGTCACAGTTAATTTTAATTTTCAATGTGTGTCACCGTCAGCAGGAGTTGTATCTAATCTCCACTGCCTCAGAGTGTCAAAAGGGAAATCGGAAGTGATTATATAACTTGGAGTCGGAGAATTTCGAGGGAAAGGTTGCATCCCTCTGTTGGACCGTTTTGCCTGATTTGGGTCAGTCACTCTCCAAACAAAATAAGCCACAGCCCAAAGCCTCCAAATCTAAGCAAATAGCAATATTCTGAGCAAAGACGCTTACTGCCAAAAAAACTCTCCCTCTCTGGTTTTGGATTTGTGAGTTGGTCAAGCCCCTTTCTTTCCCTTCAGTAGAGCCAGTGAGTTTAGCAGACTCTGTTTTGCAGAATTTGGCAGCTCCGGGGAATGGCGGCGAAGGAGCGTGTATTTCACTCATCAGCCAGCCACACAGGAATGGCGGGCAGGCGTCAGAAGCAGTGGGTGACAGTTTTTTCTCCTTTCCAGCTCTCTCTTGTGCTTGGGATCAGCTCTGCCTCTTCCCCAGCTCTGGCTGAAGTGACTTGGATGGCAGCAGATGGGATTTTAATTTCATTTCTTCACCAAGGCTGGGGTGAGTCCAGTTCTCTCTACCTCCTGGCATTAAGCCCAGGGAGAAACACAGGGAGAGACTGAAGAGTAGTAGGTCATCCCAAGTCTCAGCTCCTCTGGGAAGACATTCCTACAATTAACAGGTTGTCTCCCTCCTCTGGGCATCAGCTTTTGAATCTTAGGGACTACCAGAGAGCCTGGGGGCTGGGCGATCTAAGGGGTGGGGCTGAGCCAGGGGCATGGCCAATCCAGGAGCCGAGCTGAGCCAGAGGAGTGGCTGACCCAGGGGTGTGGCCGAGCCAAGGGCGTGGCTGAGCCAGGGGCGTAGCCAATTCAAAACTGGGGATGAGCCAGGGGCAGGGCCAGTCCAGGGAGCATGGTCGATCAAGGGGCGTGGCCAATCCAGGGGTGGAGCAGAGCCAGAGAGCAGTGAGGAGGAAAATACAAAGAAAAGCCCTCGTCTTTGATGCCCTTCTCTCTGCAGCTCAAGGCCTGACCATTGACGTGTCTATCACACACTTCTCACTGCTTCCTCCAAGGTTTTCTCATTTAAGTCTTAACAACTATCCTGTCAACACACTTCTTTCAAAAACTGTTGACGAGATGCCATTCCGTGAGTCCCCATCATGAGAATGCTCATCTCCGCCATGGCCCCAGCTATGGTGATGCATCTGGCCCTGCTATCACCCTACCTTGTCACCCTGATCTCTCCATACTGTCGTGGTCTGTTAACTATCTGACCCTCCCCTAGAGCACAAGCTCCCCAAGGGAACAGGCCTTATGTCTTGGTCAGGGCTGTAACTGTGGCACAGAAACTCTGTAAATACAAGTGGAAAGAATCCATGGATGAGTGAACGGGTCCCCCAGCGAGTTCACAGAGGCCCTGGTGCTAGGAAAACTCAGCAGGGTGTCAAAAGAACACAAAGTACTGAGGCTAATTAGCTTTTCGACCTATCGCTTAATCTCCCAGGGCCTCAGTTTGCCTATCTGTCCAATGGCCATGAGCACACTTGCCCCACTCACCCTGCTAAGTTTGTGAGGAGACTGGAACTACCAAGATGAAGTGGGGAACGCTAAATTCAGGGAGTTAAAGGACTTCTTATAAGGGATGCCTGGTATATGCAAACCCCCCTCCCCAAAAGGGCAGGTATAGCCCTGGAGAGGACCACCTGTTCCATGCACCCAGCAGGGCTAGAGCTCTGGACCGACCTCCACCACACCAGAGAATGGACACCTGCAATCTTGTGTATTCTGGGTGAGGAGACCAAAAATTAGGACATAAAGCATTAATCTTAAGAATGATACTGTTTATTAAGTGTTTGTTATGTGCCAGGCCCTGTGCTAAGCACTTTACATATATTATCTCATTTAATCTGTACAGTCACCCTATAGGTAGGCAGAATTATCTAAGGAAAAAATTGAGCCTCAGAAAGGTTAAGTAACTTCCAAGGTTGCAAAGCTATACGAGCTGGGATTGGAACACGGGTCAGTCTGACTCCAAAACCCTGGCTTTTAACTGCTATGTGCTAATTTTATAAGGGTCAGATTAGTAAGAAGCAGATGTCTCAGTCCCCTGGTTGCCACTTTAAAGTTTAGCCTAGCAGAGGAGAAAGGGACATGGAGATGTAGGTGCTGGAGTTCAATAGCCCAGCCTTCTCTCACCCCAGGCCAGGGGCCAGAGCCCCCACCCCTCACAGGGCTGTGAAGTAGGCACCAGTGCACCCAGGAATCCAGCCTACCTGTGCTTGATGGAGTTGCCGAGATCTCTGCGAGGGATCTGCGGGGACCAACGTGGCACAGACAGTGTGTCTACAGAGAAAAGAGAACAGCCTGTTACACAAAGGGTCAGAGACTGGGGTGGGCTCTGGCAAGCCCTGGAAGGAAAAGGGGGGGCTCATCACCCTCAGGAAGGACACCAGTTGCCATCACTTGCTAAACCAAAGCCAAGTGGAACACTGGTTTAGCTTGTCACCTCAACTCACGCAAGGTCCCCTGGGCAGGGCTGCCAGGGGATGCCTTAAATGAAGCCAGCTGTGGAATGAATAAAAGCGAGCATCACTTCCATTTACGGAGTGCTTGGTGTGTGCCAGGCATGTGCTAAGTGATTCACATGCCTTAGCTTGCTACATTCTCCAAATGACCCCAAGAATAGGGGTTGCTAGCATCTTCACCTTACAGAAGAAAAAACTAAGGCTTGGAGAGGGGAAGTCGCTTGCTCTAGGTCATATACCTTAGAGGCTGCACAGCAGCTGTGATTTCGGGTTTGAGGAAACTGAAATGAACACATGCCTTTGCATGAAAGTTAGAGTGCAGTGGATTCCCAGTGACAGCCAGGCACGTGATGCTTTTCTCATTTCTGCCATGTCTCTATACAACTGCCAAGTTATTTATTTAACATTTTAGGCTGACACCAATATTTTTGGCTAAATACACTTATTTTAAAAGCAAACCCTATGTGGAAAGCCATATCAATTTCTGTACATTATAGATAATTATTTTAATAATGTCCAACCATGCACCACCTAAAGTTATGCAAGAGTAAGTAGGTGGATGGATGAGTGAATAGATGGGTGGGATGGATAGGATGGATGGATAGGCAGGTGGGTGAGTGGATGGATGGATGGATAGGTGGGTGGGTGAGTGGATGAATGGATGGATAAGTGGGTGGGTAAGTAGGTGGATGGATGAATAGATGGATAGATGGGTGGGTGGGTGGGTGGATGCATGGATGGATGGATGGATGGACGGACGGACGGGTGAATGGAAAGATGGATAAGTGAGTGGATAGACAGGTGGGTGGGTGGGTGGATGCATGGATGGATGGATGGATGGACGGACGGACGGGTGAATGGAAAGATGGATAAGTGAGCGGATAGACAGGTGGGTGGGTGGGTGGATGCATGATGAATGGGAATGAGGAAGAAACAAAACAAAATCAAACTTCAGATGAGATGCCTGTCCCCATCTGGTCTTTTCTTTCATCCCTTAGGCTAAATCTCAACGAACTGTACTATCACTCCATTACAGACTGAGTTCTGGTTCTCCCACAGACCCTGTGCACCAGGTCCCACCTCCGCCCTACTCCCCATTGCCCACACCGTCCTTCTGGCAGAGCCTGCAGGCCCCAGAGAGCTGTAAAACAATGGCAACAAGTAACCAGTGTTGCCTGTGGAATCTCCACCAGACAGGGAGAGAAGCAGCAAGTGCCTGACCCTACACGCCAGTTCTCATTTCTCAGGCCAGATGGATGGAGCCAGCTCCCTGTGTCTGGAGCTGCAAATGCATGCCTCATTTTTCACAGCAATTGTTATGGAGTGGCACTCTCTTCGGGGAGCCGGGCATGTCAGAACCTATCACAGAGCATTTAACCCCCAACCTACTTGCTCCTCTATTCTGTCTAATGACACCGTCGGCAGCCATCTGAAAGCTGTTTCCAGAAATCCCAGTTCTGCCCTTGTAAAGCTGGGATCCTTTATGAGAGAGCTAATGATTTCCCAAGCTTCAAAGGGCAGAGAAAACCTAGGAGGGAGAGAGCATGATGTATCAATCAGAATTATAGCCTGTGGGATTTCTTTAGTTTAAGTAAAAACTAAATGTCATCAACCTCAAGCCCATTTTACTACTTGTTTCCATTTCTGAGGGAAATAGAAAAGATAAGAGGAAAAAAAAATTTTAAGAGAGCATTTTTCTGTTCCTATCCCTTTTGGGGACTGAAGTCAGATGTGGGAGGAGGGATTCCACCATTAACTCCCTAAGGTGCTTTCTTCAGTGCCAGGGGTGGGTGGGAAGGGGAGGACTGCGCTGGAGAGGAAGGGTCAGCGTCCTCACCAGGAAATCTACAAAACTAGGAGTGCTAAATGGGTTTCATTTCTGGGGCCACTAGTAGTGGCTGCCCAAAGAAGTATGTTAAAATGGATTCTGAGGCTCAACAGGAAAGGGCACTGAAATTGATTAGCAATGTCTGCCACGGGTGAAGAATAAGATTGTACCAACAGGTCCGCCTACATTTTCCACCTCTGCAAGAGCAGGAACCACATCTCAGCTTTCCATCATCATCTCAAAGCATAGTGCCTGAAGCAAAGTACTTAATACATGTTTGCTGAATCCAAGATTATTACAATAAAAACTCCGAGTTTACTGATTACTCAATAGGTGCTAGGCATTATGCTATGCATGTTATACCTGGAAGCTATTCCTCTGTGCAGTCAGGCTATCATTATTCCCATTGTGCAAAGGAAGACAAAAGGATCTCAGAGAAATGCAGTGACTTGCTAAAGGCCACACAGTCAGGTATCTGCAGATGCTCAATGAGGAACTCTGCAATTGTTTGAAAGTCTTCCAGGAGCCCCTGCACCCCCGTTCTCAACCAGAGGAGTGCTTTTTCCCCCTAGGGGATATCTGGCAATGTCTGGGGACATTTTTGGTTTTCACACTCTGTGTGTGTGTATGTGTATATGTGTGTGTGTGTGTGTGTGTGTGTGTGACCAGCATTTGGTGGAGAGACAGCAGGGATACTGTTTAACATCTTATAATGCACAGGGCAGACTCCCATTATAAAGAATTAAACAGCCCAAAATGTCAATAGCACCAAGGTAGAGAATTCCTGATCTAGATGTTTCTCTGTTTCTCTAGCCAACTTCTTCCCTTACTACCCCCACCCCTCCACCAAAAATCCCCCAGGTGGTGCTTCTGAGGCTCAACTCAGCAGAGAACAAATCCTCTTTTATTATAAGCACATCTCACTATTAGGTTCACAGCCTAATATTCAGTTATTCTCAATTATAGCTCCTTTTCAAAAACTAGATGTAATTAAGTTTAGTAGTTTGGTCTCATTTCCCAATATCTGGTTGAAGGGGTGAATTCTGTCAATTACATTAAGCGGCTGCAGCATCATTAGTCTCATGCAATAATAACCTCCACGCGGCTTCCTACGTGGGCGTGAAGATTTGAACTTTGAGATCCTTTCTTTGCTTTCTTCATTTGGATTTTATTAAACTTGCCAATGCAAGCCTTAAAGCAACGGAAAACTGTTGAAAGGGAAGGGGAAAAAATATATGAAAATCCAGGGCTTATCATAGCAGAGAAGACAAACAACATTTACAGCAATTAAACCAAAACAGAAACTTCTGTTTAACAATCAAGGCACCTATTAAGATGTCTCCATAGCTGAACAAAAGCTTCTTTTCTTCTCTAATTTTCTGATAACAAGTCATGCAGACACAGGGGCAGAATTGTGTGCATCCCTGGTGCCTACGGTCTCAGGAGTAGAATAACAGACATTTCTCCGTAGATATTTTCATTTCTAGTGCACAGAAAGAAAGAGGCGGAAGGAGGGAAGTTTCTTCTCCCCTTGCACAGGTCTAGCTATTGATGTCTTCTGAGAAATGCATCTGCCCAGAAGGGGCTTTGCACAGAAGAGGGAAAAGCCAGGAGCCCTGGTCTTTGGAATCACCTTAGCAGTCAGAGGGACAAACAGAAGGCCCAACAGAAGAAACCAACATTAACAAAGCATCCACACCACACAGAGCTGCTTGATGAAAAATCAGTCTCTGACCTGGTGAATTTGAAAGCTCCCTGACGGATGAGCTAGGCACGGGAAAAATACGTGAGGATATCCACAGAGATACAGGGAAAAATGGGTGACAATGAAGGAAAGGAAGAGGAGGAGAAGAAAGAAGAAAATAAGATATAAGAAAAATATGGCTGGGTGCGGTGACTCACACCTGTAATCACAATACTTTGGGAGGCCAAGGTGGGAGGATCACCTGAGGTCAGGAGTTCGAGACCAGCCTGGCCAACACGGTAAAACCCTGTATCTACTAAAAATACAAAAACAATTATTTTCGTTTATGGCAGGCACCTGTAATCCCAGCTACTCAGGAGGCTGAGGCAGGAGAATCACTTGAACCTGGGAGGCTGAGGCTGCAGTGAGCCAAGGTTGTGCCATTGCACTCCAGCCTGGGCAACAAGAATGAAACTCTGAAAGACAAAAAAAGAAGAAGAAGAAAGAAAGAAAAGAAAAAAGAAAAGAAGGGGGGAGGGATAGCATTAGGAGAGATACCTAATGTAAATGACAAGTTAACGGGTGCAGCACACCAACATGACACATGTATACATATGTAACAAACCTGCACGTTGTGCACATGTACCCTAGAACTTAAAGTATAATAATAATAATAAAAAAGAAAAGAAAGAAGAAAAATAATAGTAGATCTGCTGTCTGTTGTTACCATGTGCCAAGCACTACTGTCAAACAGACCCTTGACCTATATTATCCCATTAATACAAACACTACAGAGTATACACACACGTAGCATATCAGCCATGATCATTAGTGCTATTTCAACAAGGAAATTAAAAAGTTATCCTGACTGCCCAAAGTAAATGCAAGCAAATGCCAGAATGGGGATTTTTAATTGAGCCGTGGCTGTGAATTTCATCTCCCTTTCACAGATGGGAATATTGAGGCTTAGAAGCAATATGCAATTGTCTAGAGCTGATAAGTGACTGAGTTGGGATTTAAAGTGCAGACAGAAACAAACTGGATGCTTTTAGTCCAGACCTCCCTCCAACACCCTGCTCAACCCATCCTATACTGCCAAGGCCTCCTATCTACCTCTGTCTGGGAAGGACCAAGGAGGCCTGGGAGGTGATGTAATAGCATAATGCTACTGTCCCACCCAAAAGATGATCACGTCCTAATCCCTGGAACCTGGGACTATGTTATCTTATCCAGCAAAAAGAGATGCTGAAGATGTGACCAAGTTAATTATCTTGAGATGGAGAGGTTACCCTGGATTACACGGGTGGACCCAATGTCACCATAGGCCCGTATAGGACGGAGGGAGGAGGGTGAGAGTCAGAGGTCAGAGAAGGGGACGTGACAATGAAAGCCGAGGTCAGAGTGATGCAACTGCTGGTTTTGAAGGAGGAGGTGGGACACCAGCCAAGGCACAGAGCTAGAAAAGGCGAGAATGGATTCTTCCCCTAGAGCTTCCAGAAGGAACCAGCTCTGCCGACACCCTGATCTTAATCCCATTGGCATCCATTTCGGGCTTCTGACCTCCAGAACTGTAAGATAATAAATCTGTGTTGTTTTCAGCCGCTGAGTTGGTGGCCGTTTGTCACAGCAGTCATGGGAAACTGACACAGCACCTACCTTGTTCCAGGCATGGTTTCAAGGGGATATGGTGAACAGGATAACCATGTTTTTTGAGCTTAGAGTCTACAGGGGGAAAGAACAGAAAGTAAATGAGCCAAGAAATAAGAGTCCATGAGGAAAATGAAACAGTACCGACGTTGGGGTTGTTTTACGGCAATGGAAACCCTGATGTGCGTTAGAATGGAAGGAGGACGCTGTGCTGGGCAGTATGGATTTAAGAGCTCCCTCTGGCGGTCGAGGGGAAATAGCCTGCCAGGCTGTAACTGGAAAAAACAGGGAGGGCCTCCCCACCTCCCTATCCCCGCATCAATGCTCCATCACCCCAACCCCTACCCAGGTCCAGCGCTACAGCCCTAACCCTGACAAGATCATTCCTTCCCAAGGTCATTCTCCCAACCCAGGCCTTTCCCACCGGAGCTGTCATGATCCCACCCACAGCCCCTCATAAAAAATCCACATCCCATCACTCCTCAATGTCCCTGGGAAAAGCAAAGGGGGTGTACTCATTGGCCCCACAGCCTGTATTATTTTTCAGAAGCTAACAGAGTATATTTACTATGCTGTGGCATAGACTGACCTTAGAGGAGAGTTTCTGAAGAAATTTTCATGGGATTTGCATTCTTAAACCCAAGCAGGGGAGGATAAAGAGATAGCCACAGGAAGAAAGCAAAGCCAATTTTAAAAAATTATTGTTTGTAATTTGTCTGCTATGGGGACAAATGGCACTAGGCTGGGAGATTTTGGGGTTTGGGCCTGAGTCTCATCTGTCACTGTATCCCCAAGTGTCTAGCTCAGGATCTGCTCAAAGAATATTAAATGTGTGTTTAATGGACAAATGAAGGACGAACAAATGAATAGACTGATAGTCAAGTCCTGGCTGAAACTGGTGTTTTTCTGGTTAATGAGAAACTTACGTGGCCCTGGGAGATCTTAGAGATAACTTTATCAGACTCAGAGCAAATCTGAACTGATTTATCCTCAAAATATTCAGTGTGGTAGGGAAGAAAGTACACATTATAACTATTTCACAGACGGCAAATTGAGGTAGATGTGGGATGTGACCTGCTGTGTGTCTTTGGGCAAGTGACAACCCCATGAGCTTCAATGTCATCAGGCAAAAACTGTGAGTAAATAACAATGCCCACTGTACCTCATTGTGTTGTTTGAAGACTAAGTAGGATAATGCACAAAGAGTATTCTGTATTCTGAGCATGACAGCAATGCTCAGACATATTTATTATATGTATCTTGCAGCTATGTCTTCATTTAATCCACACAGTCTTATGAGTTTGTATCCCCAGTTTATAGATAAGGAAAGTAACGATAACTAAATTGTTCAAAGTCACATAGCTAAAGTTCACCAAATATCGTGAACTCCAGAGTTGAACCCAGTTTCCTATAAAATTAAAGCCTTCTATCCAGCTCCATACCATGTCCCCTTCTGAGATAAATGTAAAAATTATCTTAAAAGCCATGCCAGTCTACAGTTGAAAAGGACTACAAGAAATAGTTTATTGCAGTCTTTGAATCTCTCAACCCTGTTGGATAAATAAGGAGCTACTCTACCCTAAATGTTTCCATGGAGATAAAGACCTCTGAGCACATAATATTATTAAACATAATAGCTAACTTTTATTAAGCACCTACTACACAGCGGGACCTAGATTATGTGATTTAGATGTATTATTTCACTTAGTCTCCATAATTCCCTTTTAGGTGCTAAAGCTCAGGTCTGAACCCAAGAGCTCATCCTCAGAAGTAACACAAAGGAACTGGAAGTTCCAAACTGCCCTTAAACTTCCAGCCCAGGGACATGACAGACTGAGTGAGAACTCAGCAGAGGTGCTGCATTCAAATCAACTAGCAAATTCATTGAGGCTAAAGGTAACTGAAACTAATAAAACTTAGACCATTAAACTTTTCTTTGGAGTCACAGGCCAGTCACCAGCTAAAATCCCACTGATTTATCCAAGGTGCCAACCAATCCTAGATTAAAGCTGCTCATGATATCATTCACATAGCAGAGGATAACTCTATTTGCTTTAATATGCAGCTCAAATATATCAGATCTGAAAGTATTTTAATTATGTGCAGTTTCTAAAGGTTACAGCTCCATGATGCTTCAGGGCCAAATTGCATTTCTTCATGGTGTTGGACATAATTTTCTCCCTGAAACAGTGACACTCATCTCCCAAGATCCAAACATCATCATCTGGGACCCTTCATGGCTATGGGGGCTTCCATGGAACCCCTTGGCACTGGTGAGTGCATAGACCAGGGTGGGCTTTGGTTTCATGTCATTGGGGAAGAAATAAGGCAGAGGAGACTGACAGCGATAAGAGATGCTAGGGGTGAGCAAGGATTCTCGATGGAAGGGATCATATACAGGGATTTCACAGAAGTTTCCTGGGGCTCCCATGACATTGAGACAAAACAATGGGCAATGGCTAAGCTATTGAGACTATGGCCTCAGTTCCTGTCCATTGCAGGAATGCAAATATTAGGATCACAGCAATCCATGCATGTGTGGAGTTTAAGTTAGAGACAAGACCTTGAGTGTGGACCTCCTCTGGAGACAGAGTAGCATATTTCTGAACAGGAAGGGCCTCAAGGGCAATCAACTTGCCCAGTGAAGTGTGGGAGAGAAAGCATGGGACTTTGACGTGAGCACACCTGTGACAAACACCAGCTCTGCCACTTACAAGCTATGGGATCTTGGTACTCTTACTTTTCTGAGACTCGGTTTCTCCTATAAAAAAGAGGTCATTGTATCTCCCTCATAAGATTGGTAGGAGGATAAAGTGGGGTGATATAATTGGAACAGTGATCCACTGAGTGTCTGATATAGTATTGTTATTATTGTTTTTGTCATTGTCATCATCACTCTGCCTCTTGAATTCAACACATCAGTTAGAAAATGACAAATCTCTGTACGAACTATGACTTAGGGCCAGAGTTGGCAAACTTGACCCTCAGGCCAAATTCAACTCACTGTCTAATTTTATATAGTTCGATTGGCACACAGCCACACCCACTCATTGACATATTGTCTATGACAGCAGTAGTAGTTGTAACAGAGACAGTATGGTCCACCAAACAAAAAAATATTTATTACCTGGCCCTTTAAAGAAAACGAGTGCCAAGTCCTGATTTAGAGCTGTGAAACTCATTTTCCTGGCTAATCAGCAGAAAGATTTTTTTCTATGGAGCCAGAAGACCAGGGTTCAGGATCCCCTTCTGCCACTTACATGGTAGGAATCCTTAGACAAACGGTCTGTAGTCTCCAAGCCAAAATACATTAAACCACTTGGTGTCACCCCACTGCCCACTTAATCCTAGCACCCTGTGACGTGTGTTGTTTTGATCCCCATTTTGCAGAAGAGAAGAGCCAGACAAAGAGGACTTGCAAGCAGCCCAGTCAAGATGATAGCCCAACGCTGTGTTCTTTCAACACCTCACTGTCTCTCTATTCACTGTAGAATAATCCATGAGGGAGCAATGTCTCTATATGCAACTTCTGAAATCTGGGTCAACTCATGGTGGCAGAGGAAAAGAAAAATTAACTCTCTCCTCTCACTGCTTCTGTCTGGATTAAATAATTTGATTTTCTAGTTGTCACTCTATCAAAGCAGAGAGAAGACCTGAAGGAGTCTTTCTCCAGGGGAAGGAATATGCTGATCCCAGGCAGAAGAGGAAGAAATGCCTCATGCATCTGCTAAAGCACCATGACACAGCTGAGACCTGGGGGAGTCTTCTCTCTAAGTTACAACTGGAGGCAGTGGTGGTGGTCACGGATGAGATAGAGATAGGAGATGCCCTGCTAGGAGTGTCTCCAGGTAGCAGCTGATATTGGTAGGACCGGTGAGTGGTGAGGGCACTGCACTAATGGCAGCAAAGCAGATGAAGGGCTGGTATGTGGGGGCTAGAGGTAGGACACTGGAGACGATGTGAGGGATGACATCACAGGAAAGTTGTCATCACCACTCTCTTCCTCACCCATTCCACCTGGTCCCACCCCTGGTTAAAAAAAAAAATGGTGTAGTGGCTCACGTCTATAACCCCAGCACTTTGGGAGGCAGAGGTGGGCGGATCTCTTGAGGTCAGGAGTTCAAGACCAGCCTCGCCAACATGGCAAAACTCCATCTCTACTAAAAAAGGAATACAAAAGTTAGCTGGGCATGGTGGCTCATGCCTGTAATCCCAGCTACTTGGGAGGCTGAGGCATGAGAATTGCTGGAACTCAGGAGGTGGAGGTTGGAGTGAGCTGTGATTGTGCCACTGGACTCCAGCCTGGGCAATAGAGTGAGATTCTGTCTCAAAAAAAAAAAAAAAAAGGGTTATACTAAACTAGAAACACCTTCAGGATCTAGTGAAGATATATGAATGTATTTATTCTAATATTCACATATTCACCCTCAGAATCACTTTCCCCCCAACTTTTTTTTTTTTTTTTTTTTTTTTAGACGGAGTCTCACTCTTTCACCCAGGCTGGAGTGCAATGGAGCAATCTCCACTCACTGCAACCTCCGCCTCCCAGGTTCAAGTGATTCTCCTGCCTCAGCCTCCTAAGTAGCTGGGATTACAGGTGCCCACCACCATGCCCGGCTAATTTTTGTATTTTTAGTAGAGACGGGGTTTCACCACATTGGCCAGGCTGGTCTTTAACTCCTGACCTCAGGTGATCCTCCCAAAGTGCTGGGATCACAGGCATGAGCCACTATGCCGGGTCCGCTTCCCCCTTTTTGAAAAGACCACCACCACCTCATGTCTGAGTCCTGGCAGGTAACCGTCAAGCTGGGATCCCCTTAATTTGCCCTAAATCAAATGTGTGGACAGTGATAACATCCCTCCCTCTCCCAATGAGAAATGTGGATCCTACAGTCATCACCTGTGATTTATTTCAGCCTTTCTCAGATGGCCTCAATTAAGTTTCATTGCCAGTAAAGAAAGAAAAGATGGCTGAGGCATTTAATTACAGTTTCATAATGTGCTCACTGCTGAATTTATTAAAGTGCATCAGGGATTTTTAATCTTGTAACCAAACAATGGGAGACCTGGATGCCACAGGAGTAATGATCTTCCTTGTGTTGATGATGGATGAAGAATCCAAGATGGTAACAGTAGGTCAGGTAGGCATGCAAGGGGCATGGGGACACTGGTAGCCAATCAGGGGTGAGGCACAAGACACCATCCCATGGATCAGAGAGGGGAGTGTCATAAATTATCAATCTTCATTTGAATCTAAAGATGAGACATGTTTGAAAACTTATCTTTCTTCCCTCTCCTGGCCCCACCCCCAAACTTTCCCTTCAAATTTCCCCTTGATATAATTTTACTGCTATGGTCTGGAAAGAGGAGAGCAGCCCTGATCATGTGCAGAGGCAGCTTGGAGACCTGGAGAAGCATGGGGCCTGGCTAGTGGTGCAGAGCCATCTCAACCCACATATATACAGGACTGTCTCCTTGACCCAAAGGAAAATGCTTATTGAAAGAAGTTGGCTTCCCCTGCCTGACTCAGGCTTAAATGAGGACAAAACAAGAGTTGACAGAGGACCCACACTGCCATCACCGCAAATGTCCCTGTGAAGGGAGAATAATAGCCAGCCCTGTGCTCCATCAATTTCCATTGTAAATGGCCTCACATTGAAATAAACCAACAGAAACAGCAGTAGCTTGACAGGTGTGGGGCAGGGGAAGATGGGAGACACGCAGACCACAGCCTGGAATCTGCAAGTTGGGCTTGACATTTAGACCCAGAAACTGGTGAAGACTTGTTTGTGGATTGCATGTTCCCAAATCCAGGCAAATGAGGGGATGCAAACCCCCTCTTTTGCCTGAGTTGGAACGGGCAAAATGGAATTAATTTACAGATGCAGGCCTGAGTCAGAATTCTAGCTCTGTGCTTGTGTGTCCTGTCATCTGACTCTTTCCCTCTGTGCATCTCCTCCTCTGTAAAATGGGGGCAATGAAATCCATCCTGCAGGGTTTACCTGAGGATCAGACACTGGGAAATGAAGCAGGTACCTGGCAATAGTACGTATGCATTAAGAGGCGGATGGCCCCTAGAGCAATTCAGCTGCTTGCTTTTAGCTTTTCTTAGTTGTCTCTCTTCCTGGCTGGAGAAGACCAAATATGGGAAAAGGCTCTTTTGGGAAGGAAGCCATGACCGTAGAGAGAAGCTGCAGTGAGTTATGCAGGGGACAGAACTGTCTAGGTCCTTCTTACCATTTATTCCCCTTCTATCATCCTGTTCTCAGAGCGTGTCCACAGCCCTTGCCTGCCCGGGTGTGATGGATGGGTCTTAAGTTCCTCACACACTACATCATCAATTACTTACATATTTATCGCCTTGAACTGAGTTTATGGATCTTAAATCAGAGCCATTCGGAGTTGTCTGAGCTGAAATTCTCCCCTGATGGAAATATGATGTTTCTCATTATGTAGCCACTCTCTAGTTAATGTTCAGTGGAAGTTAATTGTCCACAGAACAAAGGGCTGCTGAGAAGTTCCCCCTACAGAACCATTCTGTGGAATTTACTGCCTGGATGGACTGCTTGGGGACAGACCAGATAAGCTTGCTGCCAAAGACCCCAGCCAGGCTTTCAGAAACCCAAGACACCAGGCATCATGGGGCTCTGAACTTCAGGCAATAGACTGTCTCTCTCTCTCAGTTTTCTGAGACTTAAAGTGCCATCTGAAGAGATGTCACACTGTCTGTAGTTTGCAGACATGGTGGGGACAGCCTCATGATAAATAATATATAAGTTCAAGACTGGGTGTCCGTATTCCAAAGCCAATCTTTCTGAAGCATCCCCAAGTGAGGCCAGGAAGCCTGCTGAGGCGACAGGGTTGTGACAGGTGCTGATTGCATCCCTGAAAGTGAGACCTCTGAGGCAGGATACCTCTGGCAATAGGGCTATGGTTTATCAGTGAGAGGTGTTATCAGTAGAGGGAGGATACAAAGAGTCCCCATACCCCCAAGAACTTGGCGATAAGGAAGGGATTCCCCCCCAACAAGAGTTAAACCAGCCCAACTCCTGACAAATAAACAAAGTTAACCTAGAGAAACAGCTCTCAATTATAAGCCCTGTTGACCCCTAGGGGACATTTGGCAATATGTGCTGACATTTTTGGTTGTCACAACTTGACGGGGAGGAGTCTTACTGGTATCTACTGGGTAGAGACCAGGGATGCTACACACGAACAGAACAGCTTCCTCCAACAAAACATTGTCCAGCTCCAAATGTCAATAGTGCCTAACTGGAAATCCCTGCCTAGAAAGACAGGAAGGGACCTAGATCTCCATAGCCTGATACAATCCATTAAATGCATGGACAGATCTAAAAACAGGCTCAGTCACCACGAAAGGAGAGGCAGAGCCTAACTCTTCCAGCCCATCCAGAGGCAGAGCTCTTTGGCTCTGGACATATGCACAAGCTCAGAGCCCATTCCTCTTTCTTCAAAACACCTACCTAGATGTCACCTTATAGCCCAACACAGTGACAGGGCCTTTTCGCTACTGAGTCTCCTACAAAGGAGTTTGTTTATTTATTTATTTACTTATTTACTTTACATATTCTTCTGGGTATAAACAAATTTATACTAATTAATTCACACCAGTGCCACAGAGCCCTAAACATTGCTAGATCAAATTCTAATGTGCAGACAGTGCTCCACTGGGTTAATACATCATAATTAACTCAGGGACACTACTTTGAAGACCACCTCATTAAAATCTCCTAGTAGGCCTGTCCCTCCTATCAGTTACTTCTGAAGAAAGTAGCAGCAGCCTGATTTTCCACTGGGAAACTAACATTCCAATGTCCCACAGCAGGCTGAGTCCCTTCCAGTCTCAAAAGAGAGTGTTTGACCAAGGCTTGGTAAGGCCACAGCATTCTGACCACGGTGATTGGTTCAGGCAAAGACACGGGAAGGAAGGGCTGACACATCATTTGAGCCCCTGGAGCTTCTCCAGTTACCCTTCCTTCCTTCCTTCCTTCCTCCTTCCTTCCTTCCTTCCTTCCCCCCTCCCTCCCTCCCTTCCTCCCTTCCTTCCTTCCTTCCTTCCCTCCTTCATTCCCCCTCCCTCCCTCCCCCTCTTCCTTCCTCCCTCCCTCCCTCCCTCCCTCCCTCCCTCCCTTCCTTCCTTCCTTCCTTCCTTCCTTCCTTCCTTCCTTCCTTCCTTCCTTCCTTCCTTCCTTCCTTCCTTCTTTCCTTCCTTTTCCCTGCCCTCCCCTCCCCTCCCCTTCCCTCTGTTCTCATGCTGCTAATAAAGACATACCTGAGACTGGGTAATTTACACAGAAAAAGAAGTTTGATGGACTCACAGTTCCATACGGCTGGGGAGGCCTCACAATCATAGCAGAAGGCGAAAGGCATGTCTTACATGGCAGCAGGCAAGACAGAACGTGTGTAGGGGAACTCCTCTTTATAAAACCATCAGATCTCATGATTCTTATTCACTATCATGAGAACAGCAAGGGAATGACCTGCCCCCATGATTCAATCACCTCTCCCCAGGTCCCTCCCATGACATATGGGAATTATGGAAGCTACAATTCAAGATGAGATTTGGGTGGGGACACAGTCAAATCATATCACCAAGCATCTCACTCTGACAACCAATGGGTAGTGTCTGCCACTTCCCACCTGCCATAATGCACCAACGAACACCTACCCAGACATCACCTTGTAGCGAAACAGTGTCAGGGCCTTTTCACTATTGGGTCTCCTACAAACGAGTCATTTATTTATTTATTTATTTATTTATTTATTTTACATATTCTCCTGGGTATAAACAAATTTACATTAATTAATTAACATCAGCACAACAGAACCCAAAAGCTTGGTAGATCAAATTCTAATGTGGCAATTTAAAAGTAGACAATGCTCCACTGGGTTTATGAATCATAATTAACTAAGAAACAATACTTTAAAGACCACATCATTAAAATCTCCTAGTAGGCATGTCCCACTAATCAGTTACTGCTAAAATAAGGGTCATAACAGGAGGAAGAGCAAGCACCAGGCTCACTATTGCTTTGATAAAGCACCGTGGTTCGCAGTTAAACATTTCACATCTTCCTTTCAAGTTACTGAATCTTTCTTTTTCTGGAATGGTGATTTTAACCTCTTCCATACACCGTTTTTGCACTTAGACATTTTTCTCCACAGCCAGTACTGCCTCCTTTTTCTTTCCTACGTATCTCCTGTACAAGGGCATGGAAAACATCATCAGTGTAATAGTGGTATGCAGCAGATGTCTCAAACAAGAGACAGCTGAATTATTGGGCCAAAGCCAATCCTTCTTCCTTGGTGACCTGAGGAGTTTATTTATAGAGTGGCTAATGACTTTAGTCACTGTGGTAGACTGAATAATGCCCAGCCCCGCCAAAGATTGCAGGTGCTAATCACTGGAATCAGTGACTGTTATTAGGTTCGTGTGAAAGTAATGGCAAAAAAAATCGCAATTACTTTTGCACCAACATAATACTTTATATGGCAAAAGGGACTTTGAAGATGTGATTAAATAAAAGATCTTGTTATGGGGAATCCTTCTGGATTATCCAGGTGAGCCCAAGATGTAATTATAAGGATCCTTATGAAAAAGAGACAAGAGGATCAAAGGAAGAAGACGGTGATGTGACCACAACAGGGAGGAAGGGAGAAAATGTGAGGCAAAACCATGAGCCAAGGAAGGAGCGCTGCCTCTGAAAGATGAGAAAGATGTAGAGGCTCATTCTTCCCGAGAGCCTCTACAAGGAAGCGGCCCTGCCAATGCCCTGATTTCAGCCCCACAAGACTTGTTTTGGAATTATGACCTCCGGAATGATTAAAAAATATGTTTGTGTTGTTTTCAGCCACAGATTTTATGATAATTTGTTGCAGCAGCAATGGGAAACCAATGTAGCCATGTATTAAATATTCACCAGTTACCTTTGCATCAACTTAATATTACTTTTGCACCAACCTAATACTTCCCAACTCTTTCAAATAACAGGCATAACTGGACATTAATTTATCAAGCTCCTATTCCACGCCTGGCGTTCTATGTCCAGGATCCTCACAGCAACCTGAGAGTTCAGGACTATCTCCCATTACACAGGAGAGAAAACTGCAGATCAGAGAAGTTCAGTAACTTTCTCAACACAAGGAGGAGTGGGAAATTTCTCTTTTTTAATTTTATTTCAATAGATTTTGGGGGACAGGTGGTTTTTGGTTTCATGGATAAGTTCTTTACTGGTGATTTCTAGATTTTGGTGCACCTATCACCCGAGCAGTGGACACTGCACCCAATGTGTAGTCTTTTATCCCTCAGCCCCCTCTCACCCTTCCCTCTGGGTCCCCAAAGTCCATTATATCATTCTTATGCCTTTGCATCCCCATAGCTTAGATCCCACTCATAAGTGAGAAGATACAATATTTGGTTTTCCATTCCTGAGTTACTTCACTCAGAATAATGATCTCCGACTCCATCCAGGTTTCTGCAAATACCATGATTTCGTTTCTTTTTATGGCTGAGTAGTATTCCATGGTATATATATATACCACATTTTCTTTATCCACTAATTGATTGATGGGCATTTGGATTGGTTCTATATTTTTGCAATTGTGAATTGTGCTGCTATAAACATGCATGTGCAAGTATCTTTTTCATATAATGACTTCTCTAGTGGGATTGCTGGATTGAATGGTAGCTCTACTTACAGTTCTTTAAGGAATCTCCATACTGTTTTCCATAGTGGTTGTACCAGTTTACATTCCCACCAGCAGTATAAAAGTGCTCCATTTTCACCACATCCACGCCAACATCTATTATTTTTTAAATTTTTTTATTATGGCCATTCTTGCAGGAGTGAGGTAGTATTGCATTGTGGTTTTGATTTGCATTTCCCTGATAATTAGTGATGTTGAGCTTTTTTTCATACGTTTGCTGGCCATCTGTATATCTTATTTTGAGAACACTGTACTCATGTCCTTTGCAGAGGAGTAGGGAATTTCTTGCTGCTTTCTTTATCAGGAATTTCCCACAGGAAAAAAAAAAAAAGTCCGTTTATTCTATATGTGACCTAGCAGCCTGAAGTGATGGGTCTGCCCTGGTAATATCTGTGAATAAGATCCAATATTCCATGAAAATCAAAACAAATGAAGTCTTCCCCCGACCTTTCCTGGAAATAAACAATTTAATCTACTAAGTCCACAAGGGAAGGCGCCATCAGACAAAAACCAAAGGCATGCTCTCACCTGTAACAGTCATTTACCGGCATTTTAATTTACCTAGAAAGTGATTTGGCCTCTCAGTCTGATAAGAGGCACTGATGTTGAGTGTTAGCTATTTGTATAATGGCAAAAACTGCAATAACTTGTGCCCCAACTTAATAATTTGACACAACTTCAAATGGGATGGAAACCCAATCGGGATTGAGAAGCTGGACTCCAAAGTCAGTTGCATGTCAGCCATTTAATGAGACCCCCACCTGCAAGTGCCTCTCTTGGCCTTTTATAGCACTAATGACTCCAGGTCACTGGTTTTCAAACTTCATGCATCAGAGTCCTGGGGGAAGGGTGGGTTGTTAAAATATCAATTGCTGGATTTCTTCCCCAGAGTTGCTGATTCAGTGAGACAAAGAATCTGCATTTCTAACAAGTTCTAGAAGATGACTGATACTAATGGCACTCCTCTTGGGACTGAATTTGGAGATCCACTGACCTAAATCAAGAATTTCCCAACCTCAGCACTGTTGACATTTGGGGCTACTCCATTCTCTCTGGTGGGGGCTGTGCATTATAAGACAGTCACCAGTATCCCTGGCCTCTTACCTACCAGATGCCAGGAGCCCTGTCCTCCCCAAGCTGTGACCAAGAAAAATGTATCTAAACATTTCCAAATGTCCCTGGGGGTGGAGAGGCAACGTTTCCCCAGACTGAAAACCACTGCCCTAGATCAAATATTTCCAGAATGCACAAGAAGGAGGGAGATCACTGAAGAAGACTCCAACATCTTAAAGCTCTTGACTGTACTGCCAACTATTTATTAAGCAGGTGGCTTGAACGGTGACCATGGTGGGGGAGACAATGGAAAGAGATGGGGAACAAGGAAATATCACAAAAGATCCTACCTAATGTTGTTCAGACTTAGAGCGAGCCTGGGTACTACAATGCCTAAGCCTGTCACTCCTGTAGCCCTCCCAGGTCAGTCAAGCTGCCACAGGTTCTACCAGACAAATGGTCCATTGTCTTCTTTGAGTGACCTGCAAGTTCTCAGAGCAGCCACCACTCCCAGCTGTAGTGACTCAGCCCTGTACCTAAGGACAAAATGGCCAATCCTGGCTAATCATTGAGAAATGGGTCTGAGCCCAAAAAGGAACTCAGGGCCAATGCTCAAAGACGGTCTGATTGCAACTATCCAAGAGGAAAACAAATTCACAAAGCAGTCCCAGGTTGCCACTTCTCAAAGTCAGCAAACCAAATCCTAACGTGCAATCTTCCCCAGGTTTTTCAAAAGCCATGGGATTGATAGTCAGTGGGGAAAGGAAGAGGTGTCGAATCTGGGCCTGATGGATGGGTGCAGATGCAATCAGACGTGTTTTCAGAACCAGTGTGCTCTGACACCTGCCCCCATTCTCCAAGGAGTTTGGCTCTGAATGCGTCCCTGGACCACGCCCTCCGTCTCCTTTACCTGGCGTTCCTATTCTTGTAGAAAAGAACACAGCCTAATGATGGATTTGTTCAATGTGATCATTCTCACTTATGTACAAAACAAAGGCAGAATTGATGAACTCCTAAAGAAGCATATTCACAGGCCTGATCTATGCCTCTCACCTTGGAGCAGGCAGCAAGTACAGCCTCCAAGGGAATGTCAACAGCTTTGCACTTTGTCAATAGGACCTTGATTCTCTAAAGGCTGAAAGGTGTTTTCATGGCTGAATGCTTAGAGCCAGCTCAGGGTTTTCCAAACCCCACTCAAAGCTTCTTTTGGCATCTGTTAGCTTCTTTCATCCCTAGATATCACCCTAGGGAGAGGGCAGGCAAAAGATGTTCTCTGTACTTCAAGGAAGAAATGTTAAAGGCATGGGGGTCGAGCGGGGGCTGGGGACTCCTATGTTCTGGACAGAGCGAGGTTACTGTCCTGAAGTCACATCTCAGCTTGGCCCCTGGATGAGTCTTTTGCCCCCTCTAAGACTGTTTACTTACTTACCTGCAGTACGAGCATGTAAGCAGCAGCTCTGCATGGTGGCTGTAGGATTACATGAGCATCTGGAGTCTAGTTGCTGGTGTTGGCATCCTAATTCTGCCTACTTGTCAGCTATAAAACTTTGGGCAAGTTCTTAAGTTCCTCATAGGATCAAACAAGTGCTTAGAACAGTGCCTAGCACTTAGTACGTGCTTAGCTAATATTTGTCTCTCTTTGCTCACTTCTACTCAGCTTCCAAGTGCATCTAACAAGACATAAATTGTCTGTGCTTACTCGTTTAGAATAAAACATCTTGGGGGGTACCTAATTACTAGATTAAATAGTATCCTTCCCCAAAATTTACATTCACCTGGAACCTCCAAATGTGACTTTATTTGGAGATAGGGTCTTTGCAGATGTAATCAAGTTAAGATGATGCCATCCTGGGTTTGTGTGGGCCCTAATCCAGGTCTTCTCAGCAAAGGGGAAAATGGACACAGACACCCACACAGAGGGAAGAGGATGCAGGAACACAGACAGGGAGAACACTATGAGACCAAGGAGGCAGAGACTGGAGCCAGTGAATGCCAAGGATGCTGACCACCACCAGAAGCTGGAAGAGGCAAGGAAGGACCCTCCCCTAGAGCCTTCAGAGACAGCATGGCCCTGCCTACATCTTGATTTTGGACTTCTAGCCTCCAGGACTGTGAAAGAATAAATGTTGTCCTAAGCCACCCAGTTTGCAGTATTTTTGGCATCAGCCCTAGGAGACCAATACACCTAATATCAAAGGCAGCCAGTTTGTCCAACTCTCTGCCTCCAGACAAGAGCCTGCCAGCCTTCCAATCTCTCAAGAATTCCCACCTGACTTCCGTCATCTGGCTGGGAAGGATCTAGAGCTAGGCCCAGCAAACATTTTCAGTAAAGTGCCAGATAGTAACTATTTTAGACTTTGCGGCCTATACAGTCTCCGTCCCAACTATTCATCTCTCCTGTGATCACATGAAAGCAGCCATAGGCGATACGTAAATGAATGAGCATGGCTGTTTTCCAATAAAACTGCATTTATGGCCACTAAAATTTAATTTCATGCAATGTTCACGTGTCACTAGATATTCTTCTTTTGATTTTTTTTCCACTTGCTTAAAAATGTAAAAACCTACTCTTAGCTTGCGGTCTGTATGAAAACAGGCAGTGGGCCAGGTTTTTTTTTTTTTTTTTTTTTCCGATTGAAGCAAAATTCACATAAAATAAAATTAACCATTTAAAAGTGTATGATTCAGTGGCCTTTAGTACATTCACAGTGGTGCACAAACATCACCTCTATATAGTTTCAAACTATTTCATCACCCCTTAAGGAGACCCTGTACCCACTAAGCAATCACTCCTCATTCCTCCCACCCCAGCTTCTCCCAGTCCCTGGAATTACCAATCTGCTTTCTGTCTACATGGATTTTACTATTCAGGATATTTCATTTAAGTGGAATCATATAATATGAGGCATTGTGCATCTGACTTCTTTTACTAAGTGTAGTATTTTTGAGGTTTATCGATGTTGTAACACGTATCAGTACTTGATTCCTTTTGATGGCTGAATAATATCTCATTGTGTGATACACACACACAGAGCACAATTTGTTTATTCAACTGTTGATGAACATTTGTATTGTTTCTACCTTTTTGCTATTATAAATATGCTCCTATGAATATTTGCATATAGGTATTTGTTTGAAAACCTATCTCCCCAGAATTATGGCATTCTGAAGACTAGGAATGACTTGATGAAGCTTGCAAACCTCCCTTATTTGGAATCCCACTGGGCCTGAGTTCTTTTTCATTGCCAAAGCCCTGTTGCTAAAACTATATAGAAGCACCCTCCCTCTAGGCCCAGGAACTATCTTGGAAGAGGTGGGCGTTGAGATTGTAAGGGCTGGTTTCAAGGGATAGAATTAGTTCAGTCTGCAAATCAAGGATGGACACATAGATGCCTAAACAGGTGGCAAATTGAGGAACTTTGCTTCCTTGGCCATTATGTGACCTCTTTTCCATCCATCTCAGTCATGGAAAAATTCCTACTTTCCAAAGAATTAAAAAAGAATTGCCAAGAGGATATCAAGATACCTGGTGACAGAGCCTTCTGGGTATAGTTGTTCCAAGTTATGGGATTTATGCAAATAGAAATATGATAAGAAATTTTTCAGCCACCTTAGCACAAATTATTAAAGTGACTTCAAAAAGCATTGCAGCACAACAAAAATCTCTCACTTCCTTACACAACAAAAGTCTCCAACCTCCTTAGCTTAAGTGATTTTAGCAAATGTTTTATATAGCTAATTGCTACAAGTCTAACTGAAACCAAGATTACAGCAGCTCTATGCACAGAACTTACAGATAAGTCAACTTTGTAACCTTGTTTTTGGCTTTGATTTTTGTCACTTAAATTGATGAAAAGGTTTTCAGGGTTGATGAGTGTCTGCCCACCACCCTTCCTGTCTGGCCTGGAATGTTTAAATTGGCCGTCAGTCTTTTGGCTCTAAATTCGTTGGTCACAGAGGACCCACCAAGGGCCAGGAAGGACCCAGGGCAGGCAGCCACACCACCCCGGCAATGATATGGGATGAAATAGAAGTTTAGCCATCAATGCTGCCTCTGGAAAAACTTGACCAAAAGGGGCAACATGAGAAATAAAAACAAAATTTAACCCTCTCCAAAACCAACTGAAAAGACTCCCTCTTGACCAAGGGGACCCCCCAAAAAACTTGAAAACTGAGTTCTCAGCCAGGACAGGATGGGAGGTCAGACACACCTCATTAAAACTCCTGCTTTGCTAACTGTTTTAGGCTTTCTTCCTGAAGGGCTAAACAGAAACCAGCCTTTTCAACAGACTCCACTGCTGATATCAACCAACTGTCTGGCTGCTACCCCCTCCTTTTGCAATTTCAACAAAACAACCAACCAACATTTCTTCCTGATAAGAGATCACCAACCATGGAGTGGTTCTGCCTGGTCTATGGAGAATGCACATTGGGGTTTCCAAGTCTTCTGCTTCACTTATTGACATCAGAGGGTCAAAAACTCTACCTTCAGATAAAACACTGCCATTTTTTTGACATGAGATCCTTGAAGGGGCATGCGGCTCAACTGCACAGGTGCACAGTTCTCCTTTCATAAATATTCATGACTCCTCCTAAGTTTATTGCATATGTATATTCAGCCACCCCACTCAGCATAAATCCCTATTCCCTTTGCTTCTCCCTTGAAGTGTCTGTTTCCAGCTTCTGACTGGAGGCTACACTTCCCAGCATGTCAGAATGGCCACCCTGCCAGCTGCAAAGCTTTGTGAAAAATAAAACTCTCCTTTCCAAATCAAAAAGAAAAAGACAACCTGTTTTCAATTCTTTGGGGTACATAAGAATTGAATTAGGAGTGAAATTGTTGTGTTGTATGGTAATTCAAAGTTCAACTTTTTGAGGAATCACCAAACTGTTTTCCACACAGTTTGCTACTCCTTGCCCTAGAGCAAGGGTAAGAAATCTCAATGCCTATGAGCTAGAAAAATGAAACAGACAAGTTACACAATAAAAAGGCAAGTTTTTTCATGATAAAGGGGGATCCTCTCCATCTACCCACAGTTTTCCTAATTTTTATAGAAGCAGAGATGCAAGTAATTGTTACTGAATATGTTAATTCAACTATATATAATCTTTTATATAATATATATTTAAAAATTGCAGTGTGCATGTCATGCTAGGTTGGTATCTGGCATTCTGCCTCATTACTGGAGATGCTACAGGAAGAGTGGGACTTCAGCAAGTTGGAGACCATGCACCCATCTGAAGGGGATGGCTCACTGCTCAGCTCTAGTCCATTGTGGCCGAGCAGGAATGGGGGTCCAGTGCCACTGCATTTTCTCATTGTTTTTCCAAGAGAAGCCAGAAATTCAGATTTTTATATATAAAATTTCTCTATTTTTAAATACTAGCAACTAATTCAGGGGAAAAAATGAATACCTGAGTCAAGCAAAAAATATTTACTATCTATATCCAAGGATTCTAATCTCTTGTGCTTTCTTGTGATTGTGTTTGTGGCTTTTTCTAAAGAAGAGAGGGAATGAATTCACTGGGGTCTCAGGGGATTTGGGCCTCTGTGAGGAATGGGGTGTTCTAAGGTTCTCCCAAGTGTCTGTGGATTGCCAGATATGGGCATCCTGAGTTTAAGTGAGGGGCTGTGACCAGCTCATTGGTGTGGGTTTTAAGGACACTCTCTCCAACCCAGGAAGGCTGTTATGTTCATTAAGTCTCCTCCAATGTTGCTGCAAAGACCACAAATCTCTGACCTCAACATTGAGGTAATATTTTTCATTACAAAATTTTTAAAAGTTTCAGGGTACATGTGCAGGATGTGCAGGCTTGTTACATAGGTAAATGTGTGCCATGGTGGTTTGCTGTACCTATCAACCCATGACCTAGGTATTTAAGCCCAGCATGCATTAGCTATTTTTCCTAATGTTCTCTCTGCTTCCCCACCCTCCCCTGACGGGTCCCAGTGTGTGTTGTTCCCCTTCCTGTGTCCATGACCCAGCAATCCCATAACTAGGTATATACCCAAAGGAACAGAAATCATTCTATTATAAAGACACATGCACACGTATGTTTATTGAAGCACTATTCACAATAGCAAAGACATGGAACCAACCCAAATGCCCATCAATGATAGACTGGATAAAGAAATGTGGTATACATACACCATGGAATACTATGCAGCCATAAAAAGGAACGAGATCATGACCTTTGCAAGGACATGGATAAAGCTGGAAACCATTATCCCCAGCAAACTAACTCAGGAAGAGAAAACCAGACACTGCATATTCTCACTTATAAGTGGGAGCTGAACAAAGGGCTTATTTTATGCCTCAGTTAGATTCCGGAAATGAGAAAAAGAAACCAAAGAAAGAAACAACGGGCCCAAAGAGAGGAAGATTCACCCATAAAAGGAAGAAGGGCTCTTCTTAAGTGTTATATCCCAGGGTGGTGACCATGGCTGATGGGAGATGCTGTGATTAGATAATGCATGCAGAGTGTTTAGGGCAGGGCCTACCTGGCATGCAGGAATAGACAGGTGAAAGTTAAACAGTTAAAAAATTTAAATACAGCATTAAGGACCTGGTATTCAAGCAGACATAGTTTTCTTAGTGATTGACTCCTAATGACTTTCAAATTGCTTATCTTTCCTCCCTCCCTTCCTTCCTCTCCCCTCCTCCTTCCCTTTCTTATTCCTTCCTTCCCTACTTTCTTCCTTCCTCCTTCCCTTCCTTCCTTTCTCCCTACCCTCCTTCCTCCCTCCCTCCCCTCCTTCCTCCCTCCCCTCCTTCCTTCCTCCCCTCCTTCCTTCCTCCTTCCACTCCTTCCTTCCTCCCTCCCCTCCTTCCTTCCTCCCTCTTTTCCTTCCCTCCTCCCTCTTTTCCTTCCTCCCTCCCTTTCTTCCTTCCTCCTCTCCTCCCTCCCTTCCTTCCTCCCTCCCTGCCTCCCTTCCTTCCTCCTTCCCTGCCTGCCTCCCTTACTTTCTTCCTCCCCTTCTTCCTCCCTTCCCTTCTTCCTTCCTTCTTTCCTTACTCTCTCCTTCCCTCCCTTCCTCCCTTCTTTCCTCCTTCTCTTCCTCCCTTCCTTCCTCCTCTCTCTCTCTCTCTCTCCCTGTTTTCCTCAATGAAGAAAATGATGATGGCTGTGAAGATACAATCACAAATAAACACAGGACTGGGAAGAGGGGGAGAAAGAGTCCCTGGCATAGGAGAGAAGAGACCACTGAAAGATTCTCTCTGCCCATGCAGACTCCTGCTTGCCATTGCAGACTTCTGACCTCCCTGGAGTCCCTGGGGAGTTCTGTAGGTGATAGGACCACGTGTAGCCCATCCTGTCCCTGTGGGGCACCTGCAGTGTGATTTGTCCACTGGCTCATTGAGCTCAATGACGATGAGCTCTTCAAGGGCAAGGGACGTGTCTGTTTCATCTCAGCCTCCCCTGGGCCGGGCCCAGGGCCTGTCTGGCTCAGAGCAGTCACTAACGAAGACCTAGTTGCATTAAACTAAGGTAGAGTAAGGCTACTTTGCATATAGAGGAAATTCCCCTAATATGGATTAAGGATAAGAACTTAGATGCCTTCACTGTGCTAAGGGCTGTGAGGCCTCCTCTAGTCTTCTCCGTGACTATGGGGAAAGAGACATACCTATTCCCCATCTTGCAAATAAAGAATGAGCCCAGAAAGATGCCCAGCTGGTAGGAGGCAAAGCCAGAACTGAACCCAAACCCGGCAGCCTCCGAACTGCTGAGTCTGCACTGCCCTCCATCCCATCAGCCAGCGCTGCCGCTGGGAACCCTGGACTCTGCATGCCTCCACAGGCCCCCTTTCTCCACCAGCAGGAGAATCTCCAAGAGTGAATCAGGAAAAGCTCAGCACTATCTGAGCTCACGCTCCACCACCCCACCTGCATCCACAGACCTCCCGGAGAGGAGAGGAGAGGAGAGGAGAGGAGAGGAGAGGAGAGGAGAGGAGAGGAGAGGAGAGGAGAGGAGAGGAGAGGAGCGGGAAGCACAGAGGAGCAGGGAGCAGCCTTGATGAGCAGGGGTGACAGTGCCAGGCGTTTTGCTGACAGGAGATTCACCGGGGGTTCTGCGGATCTGAGGCCGACAGACAGGTGTGACAGGAGGGCACAGGGTTTCTGACACCACTGGTGCCCTTTTGGAGAGAGCAGGGCAGAGTCGGGGTACACAAGAGGTTTGGTTGTCCCCAGTGTCACTGAAGCGTGAGCAGCAGCTCCTTGCTGCTCAGGCACCTGCCGGTAATCAGCACTGCAGCCCGGCCAACAGGAACGGGGCCCCACATGGGGTCAACTCAGCTCTGTAAGAGAACCACTCCTTGAGGCTAGGAAACTGGTTGCTTTTACCCAACTGTGGAGAGAAGGCAGCAAGGCATTGGAGCAAATGATTAAGGCTTGAATCCCAGCTCTGCTGCTTACAAACAGGAACAGTACTCAACCTCTCTGACCCTCAGTGCCTTCATCTGTACAGTGGAGCCAAAAATAGTATCTCAAGTGTCTAACGGTGTCTAATGCTTGCCAGAGTTTTAACATGAGCTTGCCTAGCCCACAGGCTCCTTGAAGACATGGCTGTGTCTTACACAGTTCACAGAGAGGTATCAGCCATATAGTAGCTGTTCAATTAAGAAAAAATATCCACTGAACAAAGAAATGTGCAAACAAATGTACAGAACCACAGATGATTTTATCATCACCTCCAGACTTTGGGTTAATAAAGCATCACTGTTACAATTTTTAAAACAAGGAGATATCAGCTCAGAGAATAAAGAAACTTGCTCCAGAATGCAGAGCTTTGCAGCTGTTACATGCTTCCAGAACTGTGGGGAATAGAATCAGAGCGGCCTCTCTCATCGGCACCGGAGGCACAGTGCCTGGGCCCACCCTATATACAGGTGCCCTTGCAAATCCTTTCATTTTCATTTCTTTTACAAACAGAAGAAAAAAATAAATAAAATAACAATGAGTATGGCAAAATGAATCCAGGATGGATTATATGATCTTTATACCAACATAGACTAAAATATAATTTTTAAGTTTTTCCTTTTTCCTTTTTTAATGGAGAAGGGACTAATGAAAGCCAAAGTACCTTGGGCCCACACTGAACAGTATGAGGCCTCTGTGGGGAAACATCCATGGGAAATGGAGTAGGGTTAAGCACTGTGGGAACTGACATGTGCACAGTTGGGGGGTAATAGCTCAGACTTAGGGTACACAGCAAATTCTGGGCGGTTGTCCATAGCTAGGGAGCCTCCCCACTATATTCTTTCTGCAGGTAGCAGCCCCTTCCCTTACTCATATTCCCCTTGGTCTATCCCGCACCACATCTCCACTTCTCACCTTGGCCCCAACCTGAGACAGACACATCCAGGCTTAGGGAAAAGTCACACAATTTTGGAACCAAGTGGCCTATAGATGTTACACATTGGCTCCAGAATGGGCCACACCTGGCTCAAATCCCAGCTCAGCCACTTTGCCACTGAGAGATGCTGAGCAAATGATTTCACCTCTCTGGGCCTCAAGTTTCTCATCTTTAAAATGGGGATAACAGTGTTCTACAGGGTTGATGTGAGATGAAACAAAATCAGAATCCGTGTACAGTGCCTGGCCTATAATAAATGCTCCATGAAGATGAAGAATATCAGTTGCCCCAGCTCATAGAATCTCCAATCATTAGAATCTAACCCAGAGGTCAGCTAACTTACAGCACCAAGGCCAAATCCAGCCTGCCACCTGTATTTTTTATTTTTTGTATGGCCGCAATCTTACAATGGTTTTACATTTTTAATGGCTTGCCTAAAAATTTTTAAAAGAATCATATTTTGTGACATGGAAAATTTATATGAAATTCTAATCTCAGTGTCCATCAACAAAGTTTAATTGGAACACAGTTGCACCTGTTCACTTTTGTGTTGCCTGTGGCTGCTTTCGTACAACAATGGCAGAAGTGAGTAGTCGTGACAGAGGCCATGCGACAGGACTCTCAAGGATTCTCCAAGGGTGGCACCAGCAACGTTTGGAGCTGGATGATTCTTCATGTTGGAAGACGGTGCTGGGCATTGTAAGATATTGAGCTGTATCCCTGGTCCCATCCCCCTGGCATTCCCCTGCATTCTCTCCCCAGCTGTGACAGCCAAAAATGTTTCCAGACACTAGGAGTGGAAAATCACCCCCAGTTGAACTGTTGCCATATGGCCACATGGCCCACAAAACCTAAAATATCTGCTACCTGTATCTTTATGGAAAAAGCTTGCTAACTCCTGAGCTGACCCAACTTCCTTTTTGCACAAATAGAGAAACTGAGGCACCGGGAGGCGCACATGACTCACCCAGATATACCCTGGATGGAAGCAGCTTGGGGTCTGCTTATATCATTTTCTTATTTTTATATTTTTTTCTGAGTGTTCTTTCTAGATATTACTCAGCCTCCTGGGTGAGAAGATTTTTGGTTTTTAGGAAGTATAAACCAATAAGTTTTTATAGGATAATTTGGCAATATAATTCAATAGCCTTGTAAATATGCATTCTCTATGACACAGAAATTAGTCTTCTAAAAATGCCACCTAAGGAAATAATCACGGATGCTCACAAAGCTCTGTAGCTGTGCAGATTGTTTTAGTATTACAGAATTGTTTAAAATGCCCCCAAATCAGAAAACAACCCAAATTTCAAACAATAAAGGAAGGAGTAATAACACACAGGGTGTATTATGAGATACTATGCAGCCATTAAAAACGATCCCAGTTATGACAAGGCACAGTGGCTCATGTCTGTAATCCCAGCACTTTTGGAGGCCAAGGCAGGCAGATAGGCAGATCTCTTGAGGTCAAGGGTTCAAGACCAGCCTAGGCAACATGGTGATATCTTGTCTCTACAAAAAAATACAAAAATTAGCCTGGCATGGTGGCATGTGCCTGTGTCCCAGCTACTTGGAAGGCTGAGGTGGGAGGATCAATTGAGCCCAGGAGGTCAAGGCTGCAGTGAGCCATGATTGTACCACTGCACTCCAACCTGGGTGACAAAGCGAGACCCTGTCTCAAAAAAAGAAAAAAAAAAAAAAAGAAAAAAGAAAAAGATCTCAGTTAGAAAATAAAACACACACACAGTATTCCGAATGCATGTATAAGTAGATAGGTAGATAGAGAGACAGAAAGAGAGAGAGAGAGAGACAGAGACAGAGAGAGACAGACAGACAGACATATAGATAGACAGAAAAACACTGGAGACATATATACCTCAATATATTATTAAGAACCCTAGTGAAAGTACTTCTGCAATAAATCATTAGTATTGTGTAAAAAATACATCAATGTTGCCGATTCTAATTTTTAAAATATGTCTGGTTTTAATAACAATGATTTGTATAGGCTGCATAGTTTATGCTACTGTCTAAGATTATATCACCTCAGTCCTTATAAAAGTTATAATAATCTCTTGCTAAAAAAAAAAATTGTTGTCTATAAACCTAAAATAGTAATGACAATGACTTAAAAATGTTCTGATTCTAATTTTTAAAAGAATATGGCAATCATCTCTCTCTCTTCTCTTCCTCCTAACCTCAGCACTTCTGTGGGCTTGGGAGTTGTGAGATGAACTCTGGGAGAAGTAGGAGCTCCTGGATGAAGCTTGATTGGTTCTAATTTACTCAAGAAAGCTTAGAAAGTCACACTGGGTGTGGCAAGACCAGGGATGGATATGGGATCTAAGACAGTTTCCAAAGCAGTCAAATCAAGGTGTGCATCTGAGTTTCATGGAATTTTGTCAATACTTGAAAAGGCATATGCACGTGCGCGTGCGCGCGCGCGCACACACACACACACACACACACACTGTATCCACTGCAGATTACCTGCTATCAGTAAGCAGAGTGACAAGTGGATGGGACATAGCATGGTTATGTTTACGTTATAGAAAGCTTCCGTTCATGGGGAATATGATGGGGAAAGTGAGTGGACATCTGGGGTACTCAAGAGCCAAGATTCACGATTGGCCAAGAACAGGTCCCGAGTAGAAATGACAGCTGAGCCCAGCACTCAAGTAGCAGCTGGGAACTTCTTGTAACAATCACTTCTGGAACCCATATTCTACAGGAGAAGTACAGATAATCCTAACCAGTGATAACTTAAAATCACCTTTGTGATTTCAGTCCTAAAAAGAAAGGAAATTCTGACACATGCTACAACATGGATGAGCCTAGAGTTCATTATGCTAAATGAAATAAGTCAGTCACAAAAGGACAAATATTGTATGATTCCACTCAAATGAGGTACCTAGTCTAGTCAAATTCATAGAGACAGAAAGTCAAATGGTGGTTGCCAGAGATTATAGGGAGGAGGGAATGAGGAGCTAGTGTTTAATGAGTACAGAGTTTCAGTTGGGAAAGATGAAAAGGTTCTGGAGGTGGATGGTAGTGATGGTTGCACAACACTGTGAATGCACTTGATGCCATAGAACTGTACTCTAAAAAAATGGTTAAAATGGTAAATCTCATCCAGGCCCAGTGGCTCACACCTGTAATCCCAACACTTTTGGGAGGCCAAGGTGGGCGGATCATGAGGTCAGGAGATCGAGACCATACTAGCCAACATGGTGAAACCTTGTTTCTACTGAAATACAAAAAATTAGCTGGGCGTGGTGGTGCACCCCTGTAGTCTCAGCTACTCGGGAGGCTGAGGCAGGGGAATCGCTTCAACCTGGGAGGCAGAGATTTCAGTGAGCCGAAATCATACCACTCCACTCCAGCCTGGAGACAGAGCAAGACTCCATCTCAAAAAAAAAAAAAAAAAAAAAGGTAAATCTTATGTTATTTCATCATGATAAAAAAAAATTTAAATTGTGTTTGCCTTTGGAAGGCATGATGCAATTCTTCTTGCCAGAAAGTTTCCTTTTTCAAAGGTCAGCCAGAGCAATACCTAAATGCCTTAGTACTCCCTGAAAAAAAAAAAAAAAAAAAAAGCAACCCAAAAGGTTGCTAGGAAATATAAAATTTAACTTGTTCTGAGATATACAAATAACAAATTTGCAGAAGAAAAGCCAATGGCCAATACACCTATGAAAATAATTCTAAACCTCACTATAATAATGGCAGTGCTATGGTTTGGCTCCGTGTCCCCACCCAAATCTCACCTCGAATTGTAATCCAGGTTTCGAGGAAGAAACCTGTAGGGAGGGAATTAGATCATGAGGTCAGTTTCCCCCATGCTGTTCTGGTGACAGTGAGTGATTTCTCACCAGACCTAATGGTTTTATAAGTGGCAGTTCCCCCTGCTCTCTCTCTCTTTTGCCACCGTGGAAAGATGTGTCTTGCTTCCCCTTTTCCTTCTGCCATGATTGTAAGTTTCCTGAGGCTTCCCCAGCCATGTGGAACTGCAAGTCAATTAAACCTCTTTATAAATTACTCAGTCTCTGGTAGTATCTTTATATCAGTGTGGGAACAGACTAACATAGACAGATTAAAGCAAAACCATTTTTTCAGCTCTTCGGCTAGCAAATCGTGACATAGATGATAGTATCCAGAGTTGGTAACAGTATAGGAAATGACTCTCTCATACTTCCCTAGTGGGGCTGTAATTCCATTTCACCTTACTGGAAAGCAATTTGTTGCCATCTATTAAAGCTCTATATGCACATACATTTTGACCTAACAATTCTACTTCTGTTATATCACATAGAAATAGTAGTGTATCAGACTCAGCTCCCCCATTGGCCTCCCCAGAATTATTCAGCCTCACTGAGTCCCAGACTTTCAGCTACTGGCCCTGTCTAAGTTGTCACCCTGCAGCCCAACTCCATGTGGCCCATGTGGTTTTGCCACCTGAGGCTGATCAGTGGCACCTCTAGAGTCTCTGGACCCTCCTGCACTGGACTCAGATGAAACATGAAACCACAGGGCATGGGATTTGGCCTCTGTGAACTACTGCCACATGGGCTAGCAGACACAACCTATAAGTGAGGGAGAGTTGATGCTCTGTGGGGTGAACCTTGGTCACTGGAAGACAGGATGTAAAAAGCAGTTGGGCAGATCCATCTTCTCTCCCGTTCTCTCTTCAATGGACTATTCTTGAAGCATGGTTTCTCTGCACAGCCTATCCTAAGGACATCACATGTGGATGAACAGATGCACCTGCTAATTGACTGGCTGTGTCTCTTTGTGGCTCACAGTGAAGTGGTGGCCAGCGTGGTAATGCATCGTCTTACACGGTTCTCCCTGCTTCTCCATCCTTCACTCTCCATGCCCCTGAATTTTACCTCCCAAGTAACGTATTAGCACTTAATCCTTGCCTCAGGCTCTGTATTCTGAGGCAAGCTCAAGCAATTAGCATGATGTTCAGAGATCTGTATGCAAGCCATTGTGGTGCTGAGACCATGAAAAGTTCAGCAAAATAGAGTAGCAAATAAATAAATGATAGTACATCCACAGTATGAAATATTGTATGTTATTAATGCCATATACATATATGTACTGATATGAAAAAATACATTTGATATAGTGGTAGGTGATAATAAAATAAGCAAAGTAAATAATAAGACATATTTTCATATTATTTAAATTAATAGAACACTACTATATGTATAGAAAAAAAAACTTAAAAAGGATGTACCCAGACTGGTTTCTAAGTGGACATATTCTGGTGACAGAATGTGACCTTTTTACTTTACATAATTGTATATTGTTTCAATTTGTTGAAATAAGCATAAATTACTTTTTATAATTTAAAAAAGGACTGAGTCCTAAAATCTAGAGAAAGCTTATTCTAAGATACACAGAAGGATACAAATGAATAGTTAAGAACTGATTGGATTTGTTTGGGCTAAATGGAAAGTGCTTTGAAACTCTCTGGACCATATCTCCCTGGGTGGGCTGTTCAGAACTCCAGTTCATTAGCTGATAAAATGTGAATTTAATATCACTATTAGGAGTAAATGATGAATCTGGTTGAAAAAGGAACCTAACAGAAGATAAAAGGGGAGGCCATTGACATCTCCATGTGGAGAAAGGTGCCTTAATAGTTTTCTGTCATACTTTTGTGCATTCAACTGTGGAAACTCGGGGAGAGGAAAATGAATCAACATTACAGGACTGCCTTTTAATTTACGCCTGTGAAATAATTTTGACGATTGTTCATAAGTGTTTAACTAATGGTTATTCTGGAAATGTCACCATTGCCTCTGGAATTTACTTTGATATTCTCTGAGTGTTATCTCTCTATTAATATGTGAGCCTGGAAATAACTGCTCCCTGTTTTTTGTCCTGACATCTTTTTTTGATGTGCTAAGACTTGGACTGAATTTGATAATAATGGTGGCGGTTGAGGGAAAAAAATTATCTTAAAAGAAAATCTATTCCATGCTCTATCTTTCAGAGACCTAGGATGCTGTCCCTTCTCCTCCCACCACAGCCACACTAGAGATATCCAGGGTACCCTTGGCCCCTACAGTGTTCTCCTCTCTAGTCTACCCACTTTGGGAGCAAGAATCTTTGTAAGACAGTAGAGGTGAGCACCCACTCTCTTCTGGTAAGACACACTCAGAGTCCTGAGGAAGCATATTTCCTTCTCTCTTCACTTACACACACATGCACACACATACACACACACACACAATCAGATTCCTCTTTTGTCCAGAAAAATGTGTAGTGATTTAAAGATGTTGGGGAAGCTCAGGCACAGGAATTAAATCGTGCCCATTAGCTCAAGCCTTGAGTAAGGATGACATCTGCCAACCAATGTTAAATGCTTTGTTTTCTTTGCTACCAGCCCCCATTACCTACCCATCTCCAAGTCTTCAGTCTTCAGTAAGCTCATGACAATGACACAATCGGCTTATTACTATGTCCACCTGGGGACAAAGAAGATGAGAGCCAATGCAATGTGGAAAGATGGTGACTAGCTCCTGTGAAACTAGGGCTCCCATGTCATAAGGACACTCAAGGAGACCAATAGGAAGATTCATGTAGAGAGGAACTGAGGTCTCCTGCCAAAAGCCAGCACCAACTTGCCATCCATATGAGTGTGTCATCCTGGAAGTGGATCCTTTCAGCCTCAGTCAAGCCTTCAGATAAGACTGTAGCCCCAAGCAAAATACTGACTGGATATGAGAGACCCTTATCCAAAACTGCCCATTTATAAGCTGCTCCAAAATCCCTGACCCATAGATGCTGTGGGATAATAAATGTGTATTGCATATTAAGCCACTAAGTTTTAAGATAAGTTGTTATGTAGCAGATAATACATAGATTTTAAACAGATCCCAGCACTTTGGGAGGCTGAGACAGGTGGGTCACTTGAGCCCAGAAATTCGAGACCATCCTGGGCAACATGGTGAAACCGCACCTTTACAAAAAAACACAAAACTTAGCTGGGTGTGGTGGCACACGCCCATAGTCCCAGATACTTGGAGGGCTGAGGTGGGAAGAGGATTGTTTGATCCTGAGAGGTTGAGGCTGCAGTGAGCCATAATCACGCCACACCACGGCACTTCAGTCTGGGTGACAGAGTGAGACCCTGTCTCCAAAAATAAATAAATAAATACATAAATACATAAATACATAAATAAATACATAAATATGAACTTTTAGTGCCTAGTAAATTGAAAATATTTTTATAAATATTTAAATGATGACTCAGTCAATCAATTTGGAAAAAAGAGAAGAAAAAGATCAGCAAAAGTCACTATAAGTAAGTAGCTGTCCAGTCCCCAAGGCCCATGAGGAATTGCATTTTCTCCATTCACATATTTGAGAGCTTAAGTTATTTTGCATGGTTGTTCAATAACTAAATAACTTCAGAAGGCTACAGAACTTGGGATGCTGGGTTCCTATGCTTGCTGTTTTCTCTGGAGATATGAGGCACCACCCAGGTATCCCTTCCAAGTACCTGCCCTTGACTAAAGAAAACAGCCTTGCCCAAAATCACTCTCTCCTTGGGGTCAGTCCACTACTAAATACTGGTCAATGAGGTCATATAAAGACCTGTGCTTTTTGTCCCAATTCAGAACAACTTTGCATTGCCAGCCCAGCTCCTGAGCACCCTGTGAGGTTGGATGAGGTCTTTACTGAGACTGTATCACAGCCCAACTTCTCCTTCTGCCCAACCTTGCTTCCTTTACTCCCTTTGCTGTTGATTCCAACAGTGTTCCCTAACAATCTTCTGATATGCTCATTTCTTTCTCAGATTCTGCCTCCTAGGAAACAACTTGAAATATTTGGCAATTCTTGGACAGAAAGCCAGGCTCAATGATTCACCTTCTTATTCTTCCTTCTCTCCTTTCTTTCTTTCATTCTTTTGTTCATTCATTCATTCATATGTGCATTAATGTAATGAACAAAAGCTAGGAGCCCTGCATTAACGAGAAATTCATTTCAGGGCACTGGGTTTTGCAGTTTTACGAAGATGTTTGTGGATGTGGTTTCCTTTGTATTCATCTTGTTTGGGGTTCAAGGCACTCCTTGAAGCCGAAGCTTGATGTCTTTTGTCTTTTTTGGAAAATTCTTGATCACTATCTCTTCAAATTTTGCTTCTCTCCCTTCTTCCTCTCCTCTCCCTCTGGAATCTCAATCAAAAAGACCTTTTCAATGGGTCCTATATGAGTCACACACATTCTTTTCAGTATTTTCCATCTTTCCCTCCACTTTTTGTTTCAATCTAGGTATTTTCTTTTAATCCTTCCTCTAGTTCACTAATTCTCTCTTCAAGTGTGTCTACTCTTCTATTAAGCCCATGTATTGAATTCTTCATTTCAGTTTTTGAATTTTTCAGTTCTAAAATATTCATTTGACTTTTTGATAATTTCTAGATCTCTGCTGTAATTCTCTATCTTGTCATTTAATGTCTTATATATCTTAATCATATTAAAGCTCACGTCATAAATACAGCAATTAAAAATAACAAACTACTGATAAATACAACAACATGGATGTATTTCAACAGCATAATGCTGAATGAAATAAGCCAGATACAAAAGAGTATATACTATATGAAGCAATTTATATGAAATTCCAGAAAATGTAATCTATAGTGATAGAAGATAGATAATTAGTTGATGGGTCTAGGAGGATGAAGTGATTGCACAAGGAATGAGAGAACATTTTGAGGTGATTAGAAGGTTCTGTTTCTTCACTGTGGTTGCATTTATAAAGGTGTATGCATTTGCCAAAACTTATCCAACTATATATGGGTACAACAAGTGCATAAATGTGTACACACTTGCCAAAACTTATCCAACTATATAAGGGTACAATACCACAATAGTGTTGCTTTAAAAAACCCAGATTAAACCTAGATGAGTTGAGGAGATAGCTCCCAATTCTGGAAAATCCCAGAACACAAGAATTAAGAATAAATTAAATTATGATCAAAAAAGATCAAGTCCGTGTTTAATAACTCAAATATCTGGATCTCTTCAGGGTCTGATTTTTGCTCTGGTTTTTAGTCATGTCATTTTATGTCCTAATATTTCTGGTAACCTTTTATTGAATTCTTAAAATTGTGCATAAAAATTTGAGGAGATAATTTGAGTTTCTGGATGATGTTATCTTTCTCCAGAGAGGATTTAAATTTTGCTTCTGGCAAGCAGTTAGAAAAGAGAAAAATAACACTAATTCAATCAAGGATTAAGCAGATTTGATACCGGACTTCAATTTTACAAGCACCGGTCTATTTCTAGTTTACCGTTACTCCCAGAGTGTAGCCCCTCAGAGTCCCTACTCGACACGTTGATATTTACCAAGGTCCCCTTCTGCTTGATGGAACTTGAGTGCCAACATTTGTCCCTCAGCAACATGAGGTGCAGGAAGGTCTGTTGGCTTCTTAGTTTCTCAGCCGCCATTTTGGAATTAGCAAGTATCTTGAGGGGAAATGCAGCATTGAACTTTGAGCTCTTTCCTCTGTGCCTCCTTTCTTTCTGGAGTCATGGCCTGAAATGATTTGGCTGTGCCCAACCCCTCCAAATCTCATCTTGAATTGTAGCTCCCATAATTCCCTCATTTTGTGGGAGGGACTAGTAGGAGATAACTGAATCATGGGGTTGGTTTCCCCTATATTGTTTTCGTGGTAGTGAGTAAGTCTCACAAGATCTGATGGTTTTATAAGGGAAAACCCCTTTCATTTGGTTCTCTCATTCTCTCTCGTCTGCCACCATGTAAGAATGCAAAACGTGCCTTTCACCTTCCACCATGATTGTGAGGCCTCCCCAGGTGAGTCCATTAAACCTCTTTTTCTTTAGAAATTACTCAGTCTCGGATATATCCTTATCAGCAGCATGAAAATGGACTAGTACATGGCCACATTCAAGCCCTCACTTTCTTGGTAGCTTGATAATACCTTCAAACATCTTTTAAAAAATATTTTGTCCAGCTTTTCCAGTTATTCTCGGTAGGAGGATTGGTCTACAGCAAAACAACTCCACTTCTGGAAGCAGAAATTTCTGCAGGACCCTAGGGGGACACAGATCCAAAGGTAACTCCTACCTTCAAGAAACCTTCTAGGAGACCTTAAGAATTACTACAATGCTATCTGCTAGATGGGCAGGCTACCAACCTGGTGCAATTGCTCTTCCCTGGCAACATTCCTTGTGTGCAGTCAGCCACAAGAAACAGTCAATTTTCGATGTTAAAAATAGTAATAATAACGCACACATATACAGTATGTCAGAATGTCTTATATAAGTCCAATTAATCATCTCACGTGAGCCTCAAAATTGATACTTTTTATAAAGACAGCTTTACTGACGTATGATGTGCATATAAGACTCACTCATTTTAAGTGCACAATTCAATCATTTTTAGTAAACTTGCTGAAATGTGACCAACATCAAAATCCAATTCTAGAACATGTCCATCTCCCCAAGAAGACACCTTGTGCAAAAGTTACTCACTATTCCCAACCCTAGCCCCAGGCAACCATTAATCTACTATCTGTCTTCATATATTTGCCTTTGCTGGACATTTCAAACAAACGAAACCCTACAGTGTGTGGTCTTTTACATCTGCCTTCTTTAATTTATCATAGTTGATCTTTAATGTAGGTATTATTAGCCTCACTTTAGAGATGAGAAAATGGAGAACTGGAGAGATTAAAAGAATTGCCTGAGGTTAATCAGCTGGTTAATGATAAGGACACCAAGATCTGGACCCACGTCTAAAAGCTTTTTCTCCCTACAAAACCACCTTCATCATATGTGAGCTTCCTGGGAGTCACAGTCATATCCTATGGGCTCCTAGACCCTGGATGGTGAGTACAGGGTCTACCACATCATGAATACACAGGAGTTATTTGTTAAACAGAAACAAATTTATCTTATATTAGTTCCTGCTTCTACCCCAATTCACCATCCCCAAACATCATTTTGAGTGACCTCCTGTTGCTTGCCATTAGTTGATGTTTGCTTAGGGACCACACATTTGTGTTATGGCTGACAGAGAAAATCACAAAGGAAACAAAAAATAAAGACATTATGGAAGTACACGCAGCACAAATAGTTTGTGAGTTTACCACGATTGAAGCTTATGCACTCTAGAGCTCCCAGTGAGCAGATATCTGTGCCCTGATAGAGATGAATTAGGTTTCTCCCTAGCTCCAATATCAGCAGCAAAGGCTGGAAGAGTGAACTCATTCTCTGCTTACATGGCTCAGAATATAGGTTAAGACACTTCTCTGTGAGCTGTGACCAATAACCAATGTGTGGGTATTTACATTCTTATTTTTTTTCTGATTATGCCATTACTAGTTCTCATGACGCAGACTTAACAGTAAGTTCTGGGAAAGCAGGGAGAGAACACTCCAGTCATATTCCATTGATCCTACTTATATATTCACTACATACATACAAAACAAAACCTAAATACGTAGTAAGCCCCTTCCATCTATAAATTACTGTGGGAAGATTAGAGGATATATAATCTGAGTTTCTACCTCTAAGGAATTTTATTATTGAATTTGGAGGCAGTTGGTATGGTTTGGCTCTGTGTCCCCACCCAAATTTCATCTCGAATTGTAATCCCCACGTGTCAAGAGAGGAAAGTTACTGGATTCCGGGGGTGGTTTCCTCCATACTGTTCATGATAGCAAATGAATTCTCATGAGATCTGATGGTTTTATAAATGGTAGTTTTTCCTGTGCTCTCACATGCTCTCTCTTGTCTACCACCACGTAAGACACGCCTGCTTCCCCTTCCACCATAACTAAGTTTCCTGAGGCCTCCCCAGCCATGCAGAGCTGTGAGTCAATTAAACCTCTTTTCTTTATAAATTATCCAGCCTCTAGCAGCTCTTTATAGCTGTATGAAAATGGAATAATACAGCAGTAAAGAAGAAAGATTAAAAGCACAGGATCTGGAATCCGATTTTGGCTGACTCTACCACTTACTAGCCGCATTCACATAGGCAGGTTATTTAACCTCTCTGTGCCTCAATCTCCTCATCAGTAGCATGAGGATAATTACAGTATGTGCTTTATAGGGTTGTTACAAGGATTTCAATGATACAGGCAGAAAAGGGGCTGGTACAGAATTTAGTTATTGAATCCATATATAAGTGCACGTCAGCAACACAGACCTTCTCCTGTAATTTAGTTAATGGTATTATACCAATGCCATTTTCCTGTTCAGGTAATATACTGTGATGATATAAGACAATATCATTGGGAGAAACTGGGTGAATAGTACATAGGAACTCTATACTATTTTTGCAACTTCTTGTGAGCCCAAAATTATTTCAAAATAATACATATTTTTTAAAATTTCAAAACCAAAGATAAAAATCATAATCATAATGCAGACCTTCTCCCCATGAGCCAACCTCAACCACTGTCACCTATAGCTCCATGCTTTAGCTGCATAACACAAATTTGCAAATGATAAAAGATAAAGGGACCAGCCATATTCCATGGGCACCTTATGGATGCATTTGCACATCCTATTACATTAATTTAGGGAGCTAAGGAATAATCTCACTGAGCACATGAAAGTTATGTAACTGCTTTGACCTCACAAGCAAGATGGCACCAGTTGGCAAACGCTTGATGGAGCAGTTGATGGGAGAATTTGAGACCATTTTCATCAGTGACTCCCAGTGTGACCTTAGGCATATCTCCACATCTCTCTGCACTTCTGTATTTTGTTTTTTGTTTAAGTATGGTGGAAAAGTGCCTAATCCTTTTGGGAATCCAGGATTTGGGATGTGATTCACTCAGGATTAAATCATCATTTCCTGCATCTTATTTTACATAATTCAAGAACTCAGAGAGTCAACACTGTTGAAATTTACAATCAGCCTTCACAGACTCTGTACTCAAAACATCTGCAAAGCAAAAGAAAGAGTCTATCTCAGAGAACCTCTTTGATAAGACAATAAAAGTTCCTTTATTCAACTGGCATCTTATTCTCAATGAGCCTATTTGTGCAATTTCAGTGTTGTGCAATTTAGTTATCAAGGTTCTTTTTTCCTGTCCCTGGCAGACAAGGTCAAGCAGGATGTGCATGTTAACACCTTCCACTGCCTTAAGCAAAGGTAACACCAGGTCTAACCTACACTGGTTGGAGAGATTCTCCACACAAAATATTGTGGAGAGATTTTTCTGCACAAAACTTCCAGGTCCACTCTATGCTATAAAGCTTCAATTCAATAGGATTTCTAGAATCTTGAATTGTTTAGAAATGTCATTTACTCCACTTTTAGGAATAAGAGGAGATAATTTCCCAAACCCATCCAAGCCGTTACACACTCAATAGATATTTCCTGAACCCCTTTTATATTCCATATATGGTGCTGAATGCCAGAAATATAAGAAGCAAAGCATGAATACTGACCTCTTGGAATGCACTGTTGGGTCTGAGAAAAAGACAAATAGCCCTAAAATGATAGCATATTGAGGTAGGCATGCACGCCAATGGAGGAAGTTTAAGGTAGTGACTCAAAAGCACAGGTATTAAGAGTCAGAGCTGACATGAAAACCAGACTCTGCTGGCTGCTGGTATGAGGCTCAGGGGAAGCTACCCCACTTCTTTGAACCTCATTTTCCTCTGCTTAAATTTCATAATGCAGATCTGATAATGTGCTTGGCACATAGCAGATACCAATGGACACTCAGAGGTGGATACCAGTTAAATTCCATAACAATATCTCACATTTACACATTTACTTACTTATGCCTTTGGTTTTATAAAATTATTATACTTTAAGTTCTAGGGTACATGCACACAAAATGCTGGTTTGATACATAGGTATACATGTGCAATGTTGGTTTGCTGTACCCATCAACTTATCATTTACATTAGGTATTTCTCCTAATGCTATCCCTCCCCCAGCCCCCAACCACTGACAGGCCCCAATGTGTGTTGTTCCCCACCCTGTGTCCAAGTGAACTCATTGTTCAATTCCCACCTATGAGTGAGAAGATGCGGTGTTTGGTTTTCTGTCCTTGTGATAGTTTGCTCAGAATGATGGTTTCCAGCTTCATCCATGTCCCTGCAAAGGACATGAACTCATCCTTTTTTATGGCTGCATAGTATTCCATGGCATATATGTGCCACATTTTCTTAATCCAGTCTATCATTGATGGACATTTGGGTTGCTTCCAAGTCTTTGCTATTGTGAGTAGTGTTGCAATAAACATACATGTGCATGTGTCTTTATAGTAGCATGATTTATAATCCTTTGGGTATATACCCAGTAATGGGATTGCTGGCTCAAATGGTAATTCTAGTTCTAGATCCTTGAGGAATTGCCACAGTGTCTTCCACAATGGTTGAACTAATTTACACTCCCACCAACAGTGTAAAAGCGTTCCTATTTCTCCACATCCTCTCCAGCATCTGTTGTTTCCTGACTTTTTAAGAATTGCCATTCTAACTGGTGTGAGATGGTATCTCATTGTGGTTTTGATTTGCATTTCTCTGATGACCAGTGATGATGAGCATTTTTTTCATGTGTCTGCTGGCTGCATAGATCTCTTCTTTTGAGAAGTGTCTGTTCATATCCTTTGCCCACTTTTTGATGGGGTTGTTTTTTTCTTGTAAATTTGTTTGAGTTCTTTGTAGATTCTGGATGTTAGCCCTTTGTCAGATGGGTAGATTGCAAAAATTTTCTCCCATTCTGTAGGTTGCCTGTTCACTCTGCTGGTAGTTTCTTTTGTCATGCAGAAGCTCTTTAGTTTAATTAGATCCCATTTGTCTATTTTGGCTTTTGTTGCCATTGCTTTTGGTGTTTTAGTCATGAAGTTCTTGCCCATGCCTATGTCCTGAACGGTATTGCCTAGGTTTTCTTCTAAGGTTTTTGTGGTTTTAGGTCTAACATTTAAGTCTTTAATCCATCTTGAATTAATTTTTGCATAAGGTGTAAGGGATCCAGTTTCAGCTTTCTACATATGACTAGCCAGTTTTCCCAGCACCATTTATTAAATAGGGAATCCTTTCCCCATTTATTGTTTTTGTCAGGTTTGTCAAAGATCAGATGGTTATAGATGTGCGGTGTTATTTCAGAGGCCTCTGTTCTGTTCCACTGGTATCTCTCTCTGTTTTGGTACCAGTACCATGCTGTTTTGGTTACTGTAGCCTTGTAGTATAGCTTGAAGTCAGGTAGTGTGATGCCTCCAGCTTTGTTCTTTTTGCTTAGGATTGTCTTGGCAATGTGGGCTCTTTTTTGGTTCCATATGAACTTTAAAGTAGTTTTTTCCAATTCTGTGAAGACAGTCACTGGTAGCTTGATGTGGATGGCACTGAATCTATAAATTACTTTGGGCAGTACAGCCATTTTCATGATATTGATTCTTCCTATCCATGAGCATGAAATTTTCTTCCATTTGTTTGTGTCTTTTATTTCGTTGAGCAGTGGTTTGTAGTTCTCCTTGAAGAGGTCCTTCACATCCCTTGAAAGTCGTATTCCTAGGTATTTTATTCTCTTTGCAGCAATTGTGAATGGGAGTTCACTCATGATTTGGCTCTCTGTTTGTCTGTTAATGGTGTATAGGAATGCTTGTGATTTTTGCACATCGACTTTGTATCCTGAGACTTTGCTGAGGTTGCTTATCAGCTTAAGGAGATTTTGGGCTGAGATGATGGGGTTTTCTAAATATACAATCATGTCATCTGCAAACAGGGACAATTTGACTTCCTCATTTCCCAATTGAATACCCTTTATTTCTTTCTCTTGCCTGATTGTCCTGGCCAGAACTTCCAACACTATGTTGAATAGGAGTAGTAAGATAGTGCATTCCTGTCTTGTGCCAGTTTTCAAAGGGAATGCTTCCAGGTTTTGCCCATTCAGTATGATAGTGGCTGTGGGTTTGTCATAAATAGCTCTTATTATTTTGAGATACGTTCCACCAATACCCAGTTTATTGAGAGTTTTTAGGATGAAGAGCTGTTGAATTTTGTCAAAGGCCTTTTCTGCATCTATTGAGATAATCACGTGTTTTTTGCCATTGGTTCTGTTTATGTGATGGATTATTACGTTTATTGATTTGCATATGTTGAACCAGCCTTGCATCCCAGGGATGAAGCCAACTTGATCGTTGTGGATAAGCTTTTCAATGTGCTGCTGGATTTGGTTTGCCAGTATTTTATTGAGGATTTTCACATCGATGTTCATCAGGGATATTGGTCTAAAATTCTCTTTTGTTGGTGTGTCTCTGCCAGGCTTTGGTATCAGGATGATGTTGGCTCATAAAATGAGTTAGGGAGGATTCCCTCTTTTTCTATTGATTGGAATAGTTTCAGAAGGAATGGTACCAGCTCCTCTTTATACCTCTGGTAGAATTCAGCTGTGAATCCATCTGGTCCTGGACTTTTTTGGTTGGTAGGCTATTAATTATTGCCTCAATTTCAGAGTCTGTTATTAGTCTATTCAGAGATTCAACTTCTTCCTGGTTTAGACTTGGGAGGGTGTATGTGTCCAGGAATTTATCCATTTCTTCTATATTTCCTAGTTTATTTGCATAGAGTGTTTATAGTATTCTCTGATGGTAGTTTGTATTTCTGTGGGATCAGTGGTGATATCCCCTTTATCATTTTTTATGGTGTCTATTTGATTCCTCTCTCTCTCTTCTTTATTAGTCTTGCTAGCAGTCTATCAATTTTGTTGATCTTTTCAAAAAACCAACTCCTAGATTCGTTGATTTTTTGAAGGGTTTTTGTGTCTCTATCTCTTTCAGTTCTGCTCTGATCTTAGTTATTTCTTGCCTTCCACTAGCTTTTGATTTTGTTTACTCTTGCTTCTCTAGTTCTTTTAATTGTGATGTTGGGGTGTCAATTTTAGATCTTTCCTGCTTTCTCTTGTGGGCATTTAGTGCTATAAATTTCCCTCTACACACTACTTTAAATGTGTCCCAGAGATTCTGGTACATTGTGTCTTTTTTCTCATTGGTTTCAAAGAACATCTTTATTTCTGCCTTAATTTTGTTATTTACCCAGTAGTTATTCAGGAGCAAGTTGTTCAGTTTCCGTGTAGTTGTGTGGTTTTGAGTGAGTTTCTTAATCCTGAGTTCTAATTTGATCGCACTGTGGTCTGAGAGACAGTTTGTTGTGATTTCTGTTCTTCTACATTTGCTGAGGAGTGCTTTACTTCCAATTATGTGGTCAATTTTAGAATAAGTGCGATGTGGTACTGAGAAGAATGAATATTCTGTTGATTTGGGGTGGAGAGTTCTGAAGATGTCTATTAGGTCTGCTTGTTGCAGAGCTGAGCTCAGGTCCTGGATATCCTTAGTAATCTCCTGTCTCATTAATCTGTCTAATATTGACAGTCAGGTGTTAAAGTCTCCCATTATTATTGCATGGGAACCTAAGTCTCTTTGTAGGTCTCTAAGGGCTTGCTTTATGAATCTGGATGCTCCTACTGTATTGGGTGCATATATATTTAGGATAGTTAGCTCTTCCTCTTGAATTGATCCTTTTACCATTATGTAATGGCCTTCTTTTGATCTTTGTTGATTTAAAGTCTGTTTTATCAGAGACTAGGATTGCAACCCCTGCTTTTTTTTTGCTTTCCATTTGTGTGGTGGATCTTCCTCCATCCCTTCATTTTGAGCCTGTGTGCACCTCTGCACATGAGATGTGTCTCCTGAATACAGCACACTGATGGGTCTTGACTCTTTATCCAATTTTCCAGTCTGTGTCTTTTAATTGGGGCATTTAGTCCATTTACATTTAAGGTTAATATTGTTATGTGTGAATTTGATCCTGTCATTATGATGTTAGCTGGCTATTTTGCTTTTTAGTTGATGCAGTTTCTTCCTAGCATCGATGGTCTTTACAATTTGGCCTGGTTTTGCAGTGGCTGGTACCAGTTGTTTCTTTCCATGTTTAGTGCTTCCTTCAGGAGCTCTTGTAAGGCAGGTCTGGTGGTGACAACATCTCTTAGCATTTACTTGTCTGCAAAGGATTTTATTTCTCCTTCACTTATGAAGCTTAGTTTGGCTGGATATGAAATTCTGGGTTGAAAATTCTTTTCTTTAAGAATGTTGAATATTGGCCCCCACTCTCTTCTGGCTTGTAGGGTTTCTGCTGAGAGATCCACTGTTAGTCTGATGGGCTTCCCTTTGTGGGTAACTCAACCTTTCTCTCTGGTTTCCCTTAACACTTTTTCCTTCATTTTAACCTTGGTGAATTTGATAGTTATGTGTCTTGGGGCTTTTCTAGAGGAGTATCTTTGTGGTGTTCTCTGTGCTTCCTGAATTTGAATGTTGGCCTGTCTTATTGTGTTGGGGAAGTTCTTCTGGATAATATCCCAAAGAGTGTTTTTCAACTTGGTTCCATTCTCCCCATCACTTTCAAGTACACCAATCAAACATAGATTTGGTTTTTTCACATAGTCCCACATTTCTTGGAGACTTTGTTCATTTCTTTTTAGTCTTTTTACTCTAACCTTGTTTTCTTGCTTTATTTCATTAATTTGATCTTCAATCACTGATACCCTTTCTTCCACTTGATCAAATCGGCTACTGAAGCTTGTGCACACATCACGAAGTTCTCGTGCCATAGTTTTCAGCTCCATCAGGTCATTTAAGGTCTTCTCTACATGGTTTATTCTAGTTAGCCATTCATCTAATCTTTTTTCAAGGTTTTTAGCTTCCTTGCGATGAGTTCAAACATCCTCCTTTAGCTTGGAGAAGTTTGTTATTACTGATCTTCTGAAGCCTACTTCTGTCAGCTCATCAAAGTCATTCTTTGTCCAGCTTTATTCCACTGCTGGCGAGGAGCTGAAGTCTTTTGGAGGAGAAGAGGCACTCTGATTTTTAGAATTTTCAGCTTTTCTGCTCTGGTTTCTCCCTATCTTTGTGGTTTTATCTACCTTTGGTCTTTGGTGTTGGTGACCTACAGATGGGGTTTTGGTGTAGATGACCTTTTTGTTGATGTTTATGCTATTCCTTTCTGTTTTTTAGTTTTCCTTCTAACAATCAGGTCCTTCAACTGTAGGTCTGTTGGAGTTTGCTGGAGTTCCACTCCAGACCCTGTTTGCCTGGGTATCACCAGTGGAGGCTGTAGAACAGCAAATACTGCAGAACAGCAAATATTGCAGAACAGCAAATATTGCTACCTGATCCTTCCTCTGGAAGCTTCGTCCCAGAGGGGCAGCCGCCTATATGAGGTGTCTGTTGGCCCCTACTCGGAGGTGTCTCCCAGTTAGGCTACACGGGGGTCAGCAGTCTGTCTGTTCTCAGAGCTCAAATGCCATGCTGGGAGAACCACTGCTCTCTTCAGAGCTGTCAGACAGGGATGCTTAAGTTTGCAGAAGTTGTCTGCTGCCTTTTGTTCAGCTATGCTCTGCCCACAGAGGTGGAGTCTAGAGGCAGTAGGCCTTGTTGAGCTGCGGTGAGCTCTGCCCAGTTCAAGCTTTTCGGCCCACTTTGTTTACCTGCTCAAGCCACAGCAATGGTGGACGCCCCTCCCCCAGCCAGGCTGCCATCTAGCAGATGGATCTCAGACTGCTGCACTAGCAGTGAGCAAGGCCCCGTGGGCGTGGGAGCCGCCGAGCCAGGCACGGGAGAGAATCACCTCGTCTGCTGGTTGCTAAGGCCTTGGGAAAAGCACAGTATTTGGGTGGGAGTGTCCCATTTTTCCAGGTAGTCTGTCACGGCTTCCCTTGGCTAGGAAAGGGAAATCTTCTAACCCCTTGCACTTCCTGGGTGAGGTGATGCCCTGCTCTGCTTTGGCTCGCCCTCCGTGGGCTGCACCCACTGTCCAACCAGTCCCAATGAGATGAACCAGGTACCTCATTTGGAAATGTAGAAATCACCATCTTCTGCATCAAACATGCTGGGAGCTGCAGCCCAGAGCTGTTCCTATTCAGCCATCTTGGAACGCCTTCTATGCCTTTGGTTTATGTCAGAATATACTTAAAACTGCTTACATTCATACATTACAGAGGAAAAAAAGGGGTTTTGTATGATCTAATGAGAAAACTGGACAAGAAGGAAACAAGAGTAAGAAAAAAATGTGAAATCAAAAGGGAGAAAAGAACACAAAATCTATGCTGACAACTGCAATAAATTGGTCACAGATTTGATTTTGAGCTCCCTCGTGATCACAGCAAAAAGGAAAACACATCAGTTATCTGACTCAGTCACTAGTTCCATAATGTGCAAAACAAGAGTGCATGAGAATCAGAACTCTTTCTGTTCCTGACATCAGAAATAAATTACTCCTATATGTCCTCAACAGGACGCTAGTTACTATAGCAATCAACATCCTCAACAACTCTTGGAATTGTCTTAAAATGTCCTTTAATTAATAGTGAGGAATATAAGAACCAAGGTGTAAGTCTGTGGAAATAGTTCAATGAGAATTTAAAATATTCCAGCTCTGGCATCACCCAAAGACTAATTCTGGCATAACAAGAAGAGTTGTACATATCCTCCATAAAGTCTACTCCCATCAGTCAACCTTTAGCAAAACAAGCATCAGCAAGTCCCCTCCAAGTGGCCTGCCAGGAGCTTTGCCAAGGATGCTACCATCTGCTTTATTGTTCAGCCTGCTGGACTCATGCAGAAGTGGGTCATGGGAGTGCTCATGGACAGGCCAACAGGACCATTCTCAAGTGGCTTTGGATTCTTCCCCCTACAGAAGAAGAAGCAAGAAAAATCCCTAGGGTCTAAGGAACAGGTGCTGCACATGCCTAATGTCCTCCCACTAGTGACATCTCTCAGCAGCCCAGTGATTCTTATTTGTGGGAACACTTATCTAACAAACTGCAGGCCAACAGATGACACGTACTGTAGATGCTCGATGCTCAGTGGCATTCTAGGCAAAGAGAACAGCACGTGCAAAAGCCCTGGGGTTGAAGACAATATGGTGGTATGAGGAATGGCAGTAGGGGAGGAAAGGAAGAAAATGTATGTGTGCATGTGTATGTGTGTGCACACGTGTGTGCATGTGTGTAAAGGAAGAGGAGTTGGAAGGTTGGCAGAGATTGGTGCAAAATAAACACAAGCACTAGTGCATACAGAGCCTAGTGTGCCAAGGACTGAGTTTTGTACAGCCATGGAAGGATTATAAACAGAGACTACCTGATCGGATTTGCCTTTTCAAAGATCTTGTCATCTGCATAGTGGGGAATGAATTGGAAGAAGGCAAAGGGAAAGGAGGAGTTAGGAGACTGGGCAGTGGTGATGGCTCTGACCCAGCAGTGGAAAGTTGGATGGAGACAAGTGATTTGAGAGCTAATTAGGAAGTGCAAACTGGCAGAGATTAGCGACGCAAGGTTCTCTGGGAGTTGCAGTCATTGAATAGATGAAAGAGATTGGGACCAACGAGTGGTACCAATGGGTGGTATTGATGGGTAGAGAAACTAGGGACCGGGGTTACATCCTCTGCAAAAAGCAGGAACCCTGCTGATAAAGGACAATGGTACTGTTTCCTCTGGGTATAGATTCTCCGAAGACCTGAGGATTCACAATCCAAGCCAATGAGCTCTGTGAGAAATAAAAATGCTCCCCAAGCTGACAAGAGGCTGGCTGTAGAGTAAGATTCTCAGTAAATATTTGTTGAACAAGCCAGGCATGCTGGCTCACACCCATAGTCCCAAAACTTTGGGAGGCTGAGGCCAGGAGTTGAAGAGCAGCCTGGGAAACATAGTGAAACTCTGTCTCTGCAAGAAAAAAGTTTTAAATTAGCCAGGCATAGTGGCTTGTACCTGTAATCCCAGCCTCCTGAGAGGTTGAAATGAGAGGATCACTTGAGCCCAGTGTTTGAGGCTGCAGTGAGCTATAATCACTCTACCGTACTCCAGCCTGGGCAACAGAGTAAGATTCTGCCTCTAAATAAATAAATAAATAAATAAATAAATAAATAAATAAATAAAAATTTGTTGAGTGATTAAATGAATGGCTGAGTCAGTTGCTGCCAGAGAGATGCAGTTTTCAAACAGCGAGCCTATATGATGGCCTGACCTCCTGTAACTACTTCTGTGCTTGAAAACTATTTTAGACTTTTATTTTACAATTTCATGATTCTTCTTTGTGATTATCATAAATCTAGGTCTTTTATTTCTCCATCAGAGAAACAATCTTGACTTTTATCTACATTTTTCATGCCTAATTATTTTTCTTCATCCATATTCCACTGTGCTAAATATTATGATAACATAGCTAGATAATCTTTAGTCGGTTCCTTTTCAAGCATACCAAGAATTCATTAACAACCAGAATCCAAATGAAACCCCAGTGTTTGTTATGTACTGATCAATAGGAAGAATCAAGTGACTTCAGGGTAGAGCAGGGATAATTATCATTATTTATCATATGAAATAATACACAAAAAGTACTTTAAAACCAAAAGCAGTATGCAATATGCGAGCTGTTATTATCATTCATTAAACAAAATTGCAAAGTATAAAGTCCCCATAAAACATTTATTTTGAGCAGCAACAAGTTCCTGGTATACCCACAAAAATAAACTAGTTGCAAATATATTCCTGGTACCAGGATGGAGTAATACAGTACAAAAGATCATTAACTAAAAGTCAGAAATATAGGAAGTCAGCTGCCAAAATTCTGACAATTTTTTTCATAGCTGTCCAGGAATTTTGGCTAGAATTACTAATAGGAGAGCCTAGTTGTCTAATAAGACCATTCTCCGTATACAGCAGTAAACTACATTATTCAACAACTTCATTAAACCAGTATTGAGTCCTGTTAGATGCCAGGCTGTAAGAGAGTGCTTATGGCTCTAGTCCTATGCCTTTTTTTTTTTTTTTTTTTTTTTTTTTGAGACAGAGTCTCGCACTGTCACCTGGGTTGGAGTGCAGTGGCGCAATCTTGGCTCACTGCAACCTCCGCCTCCCAGGTTCAAGTGATTCTCCTGCCTCAGCCTCCAAGTAGCTGGGATTACAGGTGCCCGCCACCATGCCCGGCTAATTTTTTTGTGCATTTTTAGTAGAGACAGGGTTTCACTATGTTAGCTAGGCTGGTCTCAAACTCTTGACCTCATGATCCACCTGCCTCGGCCTCCCAAAGTGCTGGGATTATAGGCATGAGCCACCATGCCCTGCCACCTACTCCTTTTTCTAGCTTTTATTTCAGGTTCAGGGGTACATGTGCAGGTTTGTTATATAGGTAAATTGCGGGTCATGGGAGTTTGCTGTACAGGATTATTTCGTCACTCAGGTAATAAGCATAGTACCTGATAAGTTGTTTTTCAATCCTCTCTCTCCCACCCTCCACCCTCAAGTAGGCCCTGGTGTCTGTTGTTCCCTTCTTTGTGTCCATCGGTGCTCTATGTTTAGCTCCCAAGTATAAGTAAAAACACGCAGTATTTGGTTTTCTGTTCCTGCATTAGTTCACTTAGGATAATGGCCTCCAGCTCCATCCATGTTGCTGCAAGGACATGATCCCATTCATTTTTATAGTTGTGTAGTATTCCATGGTGTACATATACCACATTTTCTGTATGCAGTCCACCGTTGATGGGCATTGAGGTGGATTCCGTGTCTTTGCAATTGCGAACAGTGCTGTAATGAACTGCTCTATTTTTAGTGGTAGGAGAGCTTTCATCCAATTATTCCAAGGGGGAATAAAGTCATTCAGGTACAACTGTTAAAAGGCTGGAACATACCCCTTTTTCATGGCTACTGGAAATAGTGATTCGGTTTATCAAAAGACATTTTTCATCAACTCCTGCCTTCATAATGTTACTTAAGTTACGATGTTCACTGTCCTCCAGTGATGTGGATTTCTTTTCAATTCTCTAAATATTGCCAACCTCTTTCCTGCTTCAAGTCCCTGGAAGTTCCACTTCTCTCTGCTGAGAACACTCTTCTTCTGGTTCTTCTCACATCTGACTCCTCCTTAATCTTCATGTCTCAGCTTGAATGTCTCCTTCTCAGCAGAGCCACCAGGAACAGGTGTGCAGGTTGTGCCTTGCCCAAGGCCTCCTGGGTCAGGGGAATATCAGTGCCCCAGAACTACTATAACAGAGAACAACATACTGTGTGCCTTAAAACAACAGACATTTATTCTCTCACGGTTCTAGAGAAGTCTGAAATCAAGATGTTGACAGGACTGGTTCTTTGTAGAGGCCCTAGGAAGGATAAATCCCATGCCTCTCTTCCATCCCCTGATAGTTGCTGGAAATCTTTGGCTTGTGGCTGCGTAACTCCAATCTCTGCCTCTGTCCTCACCTGGTCTCCTTCCTGTGTGTCTCTCTGTGTCTTTTTGCAAGGACATCAGTCATTGGGTTTAGGGCTCATTTAATCCATTGTGACCTCACCCTAACTCATCACATCTGCAAAGACCCTATTTCTGTTAATAAAATCACACTCTGGAGTTCCTCATGGACATAAGTTTTGGGAGGATGCTACTCAACCCAGTACAGGCAGACAAATTGGAGGTGGGATTTCATCTGCACTGTGCTCCCCCAGACATGCCCCAGTGTGGGGTGATGCTGTCCAGGGACGTATGTTTTTCTAACTGATGTTATATGAACCAGGCAGCCCTGCCTGACTCTGCCTCACATAATTTTGGAACTATCTGGATGATTTGTTTTCCCATTTCCTATCTGGCAATCACTCCATGAAGGCAGATGCTGTGTGTGTCTTACATACCCAGAGCCTAGCCCAGCCCCTGGCGTGTGGTGGGTGATCCATGACTATACATCGAATGAATGACAGTTCAGGTTCTATCCAAGAGTCAGCAACCAAGGTCTAGCCTTGACCTCTTAGCTTATCCCATAACAAACCCCTGTCCACAGAAGCCAAAAAGAAAGGTAGCTCTGATCAGGTAGGAAGAGGGAGGGAGCCTCATTTAAAGGAAAACTACACGCACTGAATTGGTTTGAAGTTGTTATTCATCTAATGGAAGAGAAAGACAAAATGTGCAAGACGGAGCTTCAAAAAACCATTGCATGCATCAGATCCTCTGTAGAATCTGAAAGCCCCCGAGTCTATCTGGCACTCCTCAAGTACCAAACTTCCACAACACCCATGAATTCAGTCAGTTGCCAGATCAAAATTAAAACAAGAAGAAAATTCACTCCAAGCAAAAAAGGGCTAGAGTGAGGTGCCCCCAGGATAAAGCCTGATGGGAGTCATCCTTTTCCCAGGTTCACACACAGAAGCGAGGAAGAATTGCCCTCTTGGGTGGCACTCCCATGGCTAAGAGAACCGGCCACAGGGAAGCAATGTCATTAGGCAGGAATCAGGGCCAGATGCCATCAGACAAGCCCTGTTCAGCATTCAGAACTCCAGAGACAACTGGCCTGCCCTGAGAAATCTGAAATCAACCAGGATTACTTCTGAGTAGATGATATTTTTCTTGGCAGGGAGAATGTAAATGTTGAGAAAAATCATATTCATCTTCCTGGGAAACAGAGTAGGGTCCAGAAGGCAGACCCTCTGGCTACCCCGAAGATGGAGATGTGAGAGAAGTTATCCAGCCTAAGCCCACCCAGCAGAGGTTCGGGAGGCCCAAATGCAATGGCTCCAGACACCTGAGCCCTGGATTGTCAAGGAGGCAATGCCACATATAAGACCTGCCCAAGGTATTGTGGAGGCTGCTGTTCTAGCCAATCAAACATCCGTACACAGCAAATTGCAGGTTAACCCACGGCCAGTCTCCTAGCATGGAGGTTCTCTGGAAAAGTCAGAGTTTGCTGCTACAATTCAGGGGCAGAAGGAAACAAGCCTCCTGTCCCCTCATTCATGATAAGGACTTGCTCTTTCCTGTCTTCCCCACAGCCAGACTTTTTCTGCTATTATAAACACCACTAAAAATAATGGACTACATACATAAAGGGGCAGAGGAAAGAAACACCATATATTTTAAATAACAAAGGGAGGGTAGGTGATTATGAAGTGATTAAAACTAAGAGCAAACTAAAAGAGATGAATAACCTAGAAGTTAAAAAATGAGTTAGAATTCCAATAAATAGAAGGCATTAACTGTTTTTCCTCTAACTAGTGAGATAAAAGAAAAGGAATTTAAAATAACTAAGATTGCCAGTCAATGAAGCCAAAATTTAAAAGACCAAAGGCAAAAGAGATAAAAGGTTAAGATAAATGGTTTAAACCCAAGAGATGATCAGTATAAAATGCCAAAGTAAGTGATGGGTTTAAGGATTAAGAAAAAAAGAATAGAAAATATAATTTTTTTTCAATGAGATAAATATTTTTAATCAAGGTTTACATTTTGGAATACTTTCAGATTTACAGAAAAGTTGCAGAGATAGTACAAGAGAGTTCTCATATACCCTCACCCAGTTTTCTGTAATATAACCTCTTACCTAACCACAGTACATCTGTCAAAACAAAGAAACCAACATTGGTATGTTACATTGTTGTTGTTGTTGTTGTTGTTGTTGTTGTTGTTGTTGTTGTTGAGACAGAGTCTCGCTCTGTCGCCTAGCCTGGAGTGCAGTGGTGTGATCTCAGCTCACTGCAACCTCCACCTCCCAGGTTCAAGCGATTCTCCCACCTCGGCCTCCTGAGTAGCTGGGATTACAGGCGCACGCCACCATGCCTGGCTAATTTTTGTATTTTTAATAAAGACAGGGTTTCTCCATGTTGGCCAGGCTGGTCTTGAACTCCTGACCTCAGGTAATCCACCCGCCTTGGCCTCCCAAAGTGCTGGGATGACAGGTGTGAGCTACGGCGCCTGGCCAGTATGTTACTACTTTTAAATGCTAGACTTTATTTGGATTTTACTCATTTTCCACTAATGTCTTTGTCTATTGTAAGATCCATTCTAGGATACTACATTTCATTGAAGAGAGGAATATTCCACTGCTGGGTATATAACCAAAACAACAACAAAAAAGAAATATCAGTATATCAATGAAATATCTGCACTCCCATGTTTGTTGGAAAAATAGTTAAAACATAAAAAAATTAAAATAAATCTTATGTACTCCAAATATATATACATGGATATATATATCTCTCTCTCTATATATATATATATGAATTTTATAAGAAAACATTTAAGATCATCCAGGTAGATATGAAAGAGGAAAACTGAAATAGAGAAACTAGTCACATCCAAGATAATAGAATAGGGAGTACAGGAACAGTCCTGAGTGAAGGTAGACACCTGATCAATGACAGGTTGACATGACAGATGAGTAGAGGAAGGAAGGTTATTCAATAAATGCCACTAGGCAACTGGTTATTCATCCGGAAAAAAAATAAGGCCCTAACTTATACCATATTCTGAAATCAATTCCAGGTTGATTAAGAACTTAAATGTGAAAGGCAAAACTTCACAACTTTTTAGAAGAATATATAGAACAGTATGTTTATGACCTCAGGGAAGAAAGAATTTGTTAAATAACATTTTTTAAAAGTAGACACCATAAAGGAAAGAAATGATACATTTGACTGCATTAATGTTAAGAACCCCTATACATCAAAAGAGACAATAAAGAAAATAAGAAGGCACACCACAAACCAGCAGACATTTGCCACATATATACCAAAGCATTAGAATTCAGAATACTTTTTTAGTTTCTAAAAGTCAATAGGAAAAAGAGAGGCAATTTAATAGGAAAAAATGGCAACTCACAGAGATATTTCACAGGTAATGAAATCTAAGAAGCCAATAAACTTGTGAAAAGACCTTCAACTTCATCAGCAATTAGGGAAATGCAGACTGAAATTAAACTGAGGCACCATCTCCTTCTCGCCTCCTTGCCACAAAAGTTAAACAGCCTGGCCAAATGAAAGTTAGCAACGATGTGGAGCAACCTAAACAAAGTTGGTGAGCATATAAATTGATGCAACAATTTTGTCAGCCAATTATACATCATTTGTTCCAGTAGTTCTCAACTGGGGGTGATTTTGACACCCACCCCCACCCCGGGGCACATTTGACAATGTCTGGAGAGATTTTGGTTTCATAAGTGTGTAGGTGGTAGGGGAAGAGTGCTACCAGCCTGTAATGGTAGGTGCCAAGAATGCTGCTATACATCTTGCAAGGCTCAGGGTAGCCCCTACCACAAAGAATAATCCATTTCAGTTGTCAATAGCTCTGAAGTTGAGAAACTGATCACATCCAGTTGCAGATGTGCAGACTCTCAGACCAAGCAGATCTATTTCCAGGAGCATTTCCTAGCTTGATATTTCCAACACTTTTCCTGATAAAAATTAAGAAGGGCACTTGTATCAATGACTAAATCTCAGTCATGTCCCTGGGAAGGCTGATTCAAGAGGCTAGAAATGGGACCCAGCAATCAGTTGTTTTTTTTTTTTTTTTTTTTTTTTTTTTTTTTTTTTGAGACGGAGTCACTCCGTTGCCCAGGCTGGAGTGCAATGACAGGATCTCGGCTCACTGCAACCTCTGCCTCCCAGGTTCAAGTAATTCTCCTGCCTCAGCGTCTGTATTTTTACATAAATGCCTAAGTAACTGGTAACACCAGAGAAGCCTGCAAAACTGTCCTAAATGCTCAAGTGTGCAAGAAGAATGTCCAAGAATGCCTCAAGGTAAAAAATACATACACACATACATAAACAGAAAAAACGGGAGAGAATCCAAATGTCTTTCAACAGAGGAATGCTTACATTAATGGTGGTCTATTCATAGAATGAAGTGTTACTATATTTCCTGTACTCTAATAGGACATTGATTGAAGTACATCACTAATTTACGAACCACTAAGATAAAAAGAGGCTGCCAATTAATCTAGGACACACTGCTTTCTCATACTTAACATTTTTGCCTAAGTGTCATCTTAAAATCTTGTTCATTTATTTAGATACATTTTATCATATATTATGCTGCTCAGTTCCCATGTCTTCCTGCATAGACAAATTTTAATGCCAAGTTACAGTGTAATAGTTTTGAAGTCCTTTTAAATTCTAGTTAAACTCATGTAAGATCAACAACGAATAACAGGACTGAAGTGATAACATGAAGAGCCATGTCCGTGGGCCCTAGATAGGCAGGCAGTGACAGCTACAGCCCCCCCATGCTGGGCAGACAGCCACTGTGGGGTGCCACACAGTGCAATTCACAGCCCTATTTCAGAGATGCTGAACTGTTCACAGAGCCCTGAACGAATCTCAGAAACAATATTCAGGAAAAACAAAAAAGCTGCAGAATATGTGAAATATGACCTCATTTCTATGAAGTTCAAAACCATGCAAAATTAAAAGATATACTATTTAGGGACACATACATGAGGTTTCCCACAGGGGAAAGTGAGACCTGGTCAAACAAACTCAGGATGATGCTATCTCTGTGAGGAAAGGAAGGGGAAGGCAATCAGGAAATGCACATCAGGGCTTCCAGGAGCTTGTGATATTCGATTTCTCAAGTCCAAATTCAGGACTGAGCACTCAAGTGTTCATTTTATCAGGGCTGAGACTACCATGAGGCAAGTGAGGTAAACCCTCCAGCACGAAATTTAAGGAGAAATCCAAAAAATTCAGGTATCAGGATAAAAATATTTTAATGCAATAATTTTTAAAAAATCAAAATGAATGACCCCCCAAAACTCCATGATCAACAAAGTATGATCGATAAAGACTTTTACATAAAGACGGGATTTAGCCCTGCACCTACCTGACACTGCTTCACAGGGCACTCTCTAATCCCGGCCCTCATTCCAATAAAACTTTATTAAACAAAAACAGGCAGCTGGTTCACGTACATTGCCCACTTAGTTTTTGAAAATGTTGTATTAAAATATTTTCATCTTGATATATGAGCTTTGGGGCACCTCTTAAATTTTGCATCCAAGGCAAGCCTTTGTTCCCAGCCCCACCCTAGTCCTGGCCCTGCATTTTATCTTTAAAGTATACATATTAATAGATTAAAAGCATATACATATAAGTACAGACACACATATGCATGTATGTAGACACACTAATTTATTACTATTATTATTATTATTATTATTATTTGAGACAGAGTTTTGCTGTGTTGCCCAGGCTGGAGTGCAGTAGTGTGATCTCAGCTCACTGCAACCTCCATCTCCCAGGTTCAAGCAATTCTCGTGCCTCAGCCTCTCGAGTAGCTGGGATTACAGGTGCACAACACCGTGCCCGGCTAATTTTTGTATTTTTAGTATAAACGGGGTTTCACTATGTTGGCAAGGTCGGTCTCAAACTCCTGACTTCAAGGACTCCACCTACCTCGGCCTCCCAAAGTGCTGGGATTACAGGCGTGAGCCACCGCACCCAGTCATGTTGTTGTTGTTGTTGTTGTTGTTGTTATTATTATTTTAATATTTTACAGAAAGGGAAAGCCAGTGAGAAAACTCAAAACAATACTTGAGGTGGGAGATCTCTCCTATGGCACCCTCCCTCATGGTGGGAGAAATGTCCTCCTCAGATGTATCCCGTCAATACCAGTAATATCAAGGGGCATTTCCCACCACAAACTCCAAACAGATGGGTCAGGAGCTTCACTGCAGCTTCTGCCAGCCTGGGGCAGGAACCTTCTCTACCCCCTCCCCCACAGTAGAATAGCTTCAACTTAGAAGCCACTCTGTCATGCATCCCAGAGCTTAAGCTTTGTCACAATGCTGCAGGGGAAGTGGAAAACTCCTCATTTTCCTGACGGGGAAACTGAGTCTCGGGGAGGTTGACAAACCCAGCCCACATTGCACAGCAAAGGGTGGCAGAGCCCGGCTCCTTGGTGGTATGGAATCTATTCAATATGCATTCCATCATGGCCAATTGACGGGTGGCCTTTCTGAATCAAGACACACTTCACCTAGTTTACTATTACTTCAGAAACTGGGGTGACAAGAGGAAGCAAAGGGGGTTCCAATGAAGCTCTTTTTTTTTTCTTTTTTTTTGAGATGGAGCCCTACTCAGCCTTGAAGGCTCGCTCTGTCACCCAGGCTAGAGTGCAGTGGCACGATCTCGGCTCACTGCAGCCTTCACCTCCCAGGTTCAAGTGACTCTCCTACCTCAGCCTCCCCAGTTTACAGGCACATGCCGCCACACCCGGGGATTACAGGCACATGCCGCCACACCTGGCTAAATTTTGTATTTTCAGTAGAGATGGGGTTTCACCATGTAGGCCAGGCTGGTCTCAAACTCCTGACCTCAGGTGATCCACTTGCCTCGGCCTCCCAAAAGTGCTGGGATTACAGGTGCGAGCCACCCTGCCCGGCCTTGATGAAGCTCTTTTAACTGGGAAAATAGTTTCATCCGAAGAGCGTGTTCCTACAGTGTGGCAGGCAGTATAGATTCGTGCACTTGAGGTTGGGCAGCAGCAGCTGCAACAGTCGTGTCTAATTGGCTCCCAGCCCTTCCTCCTCCCTGGACTCCCGTGGACAGCACGTCTAGATTCCCCTCCATGGCAAACAGCCGCCCAGAGCAATGGGCCATTTTGGGAAAGAGCATGGAACTCTTTACGGTCACTAGAGGGGTGATCACTCAAACACATTGACTGATGAGCAATTTCACAGCTGAGAAGAGCTCATGTCACTTCCCCCCAGAAGCACCCAGTTTACTCTCAGACTGATTATACAGTCACTGGGAGACAGATTCATTAGCACACCACTCGCTAAGTCAAGGCTGAAGACATGCCCATGATAGACACCGTGTTAAGTCTCCTAAGCTGTTGTAACAAAGTGCCACAAACTGGATGGCTTCAAACCATGGAAATGCATTCTCTCCCAGTTTTGAAGGCTATAAGGTTTTTTGTTGTTGTTGGGTTTTTTTGGTTTGTTTGTTTTGAGATGGAATCTCACTCTGTCACCCAGGCTGGAGTGCAGTGGCACAATCTCGGCTCACTGCGACCTCTGCCTTCCAGGTTCAAGCGATTCTCCTGCCTCAGCACCCCAGGTAGCTGGGAATACAGGCACGTGCCACCACGCCCAGCTAATTTTTGTATTTTTAGTAGAGACGGGGTTTCACCATATTGGTCAGGCTGGTATCGAATTCCTGACCTCAAGTGACATGACCTCACCTGCCTCTGCCTCCCAAGGCTAGAAGTTTTTATTTTTCAAGGTGTCATCAGGGCCACACTCCCTGTAAGACCATTAGTAGAATCTTTCCCTGCATCTTCCTAGTTTCTGGTGGCTGTCCTCGGCATTCCTTGACTGGCAGCTGTGTCATCCCAATCTCTGCCTTTGTTGTCACATGACTTCTCCTTGTGCACCTCTGCGTCTGAATTTCCTTCTTCTTATAAGGACACCAGTCATATTGAATTAAGGGCCCGCCCTACTCCAGTATGACCTCATCTTAACTTGCCTAATTATACCTGCAAGGACCCTGTTTCCAAATAAGGTCATATTCCAAGGTATTGGGGGTTAGGACTTCAACGTATCTTTTTAAATGAGGGGCACAATTTAACCCATAGCAGACACACCTGTCAGGTAGCAAAAGTTGCCCTTGAAGAGAAGAATAGAAACAGCATGGTTTAGTGAGCACCTGAGGCTAAGGCTTGCGAGCTTCCCTCAGGTCTTAGATGAAAGCCTGGATACTAAACTAAAATCTGGGTCTGGCTCCCACCCACCTCTCCAGTCCCACCTCTAACATTCTCTCTCTGTTGCTTCATCCACAGAACCTTCTGCATTCCTGAAACCTGCCAAGTTATTTCAGCACAGGCTATTCCTTCTGCCTTAAATGCACTTCCAACCCATTCCCATTCATCATCTGGGTGGCCCTGCTCACCCTTGAAGCCTTGCAGTTTAATGGCACTCACTCTTGGAAGCCTCCCCTGATCCCCAGCTAGATCAGGCATCCCTGTCCCCTCACCACTGCTGCTCCCCTGTTGTAGATTTCTGTAGCATTCTGAACTTCCACTTTGCAGCTCTTAACACTGTCATAACCAGCCCTTTTGTATCTGTGTTCCCAGCAGCCTGGGTGTTCTATGAGAATGGAGATCTTGGACATTGATGCATCCGTTTCCTTGGTGTCCATCACAGGGGGTGAGCACTCAAAAAATATTTGTGATTGGAGGAACAGAAGGAGGAATGACTCTTGACGAGACAGGCTTGGAAGCTGTCCTAGGGGAAAAGTCATAGTTCCTGTATATTTTCAAGGCTTCCTTCAAGGTTCCAGAGCCAACTTTGTAGCATCAGAAAAAGCAGAAAAGAGCTCTGGACCTCAAGGTAAACGTACCTGTCCCTGAATCTTTCCTCCCTCATTGTCGACCCTGAGAAAGCCGCTTAACTTAGCTGCACCATGTTGTCCTCACTTACAAAAGGAGAAAATCAGACTCCACCTTCCCCCAAGGTTGTTACAAAGAAGACCATGCCCCTTGATACCTTACCAGGCTCTAAGCCATACTGGAGTTTGGGTGGACCTTCTTCATTTATCAATGATTTGCTGATCTTGTGATGACTGAACTCAAATAGGAATTAGAGGTTTAGGGAAAATACTTTCCTTCCTAGAGCCTTGAGTTTCCCATTTATAACATGCAAAGAAATTTCTAGGAGAAATAGGAGAGTAGTTTCCAAGTTGAGTTTTAAGGAGGTGTCTTAGGGGCCACTGTTGTTAGGGAATGGAAGGAAAGGAAGACCCACGGGATGGGACACCAAGCCCCCAGGCTCCATGTAACCCAGAATGATTCCACTTTTATCTGCTCATTCATATGCTGAGGTTTTAGACGGGATTTTTTTAGAAGAGAGGATTTATTGCTAAATAAGAAGAAAGTTTTAATATGCCAATCTAGAGAAATGGCTTCTGACTTGGATTTTATGCATCGGTGAAATTAATAAATAGGGGACTACTTAGAGTTAGCAACTTTTCTTTCCCAATAAGGACACTAAATCGAAACCATCAGCCGGGCATGGTGACTCACACCTGTGGTCCCAGCATTTTGGGAGGCCGAGGTGGGCGGATCACTTGAGGCCAGAAGCGTGAGACCAGCCTGGCCAACATGGTGAAACCCCATCTCTCCTAGAAATACTAATACAGAAATTAACTGGGCATGGTGGTGGGTGCCTGCAGTTCTGGCTACTCGGGAGGGTGACACAGGAGAATCGCTTGAACGCGGGAGACAGAGGTTGCAGAGAGCTGAGATCATGCCACTGCACTCTAACCTGGGAAACAGAGCAAGACTCCATCTCAAAAACAAAATAAAACAACAACAACAACAAAATAGCCATTTATCACTATCATCATTTCATTTTTAAAGGGCATTTAACACCAAAAAAGGATGCAGGATATCATCTTAAACTAAAAACTTGTTTATTAAGTGCACGAACATACTTTATGGAAACACTCACTACATTGCCATTATTTTCTCAGGTGGTTGGCAGTTGGGGAAAATCATTACCAGGTCCTAACCCTGGTCTGCAGACTGGTCTCTGTATCCTAATTCCACGAGTGCTCGTTAAATAGCCCCCCGATTCTGGGCCCAGCCTCAGAGACTGGGATCAGCAGTTATAAGATGGGGAAGAGATTCAAAGGCAGCGGATCCACAGAACCAGCATTTAGGAACGGCCAGAGCCTCCTCTTACTCTAAATCTTAGCTATGGGCTCAACAATTTTACTCTTAACACTACCGCACGATGCCTGACTTTGCATATCTCCCATAACCATCTGTTGAATGAATAAATGAATGAATGATCCTTGGATGGTGTGTGGCAGATGTTTTAGGCCCTCTGGACAGCTGTTGAAGCCTCCTCTTTGGCCTTGTCCCTACGGGCTGATCTGTCTGTTGTCCACCCCAGGAAGCACAGTTGTGTCTGTAGTTCATGCCTGCCTGGCCTCTCACTGTCTCCACCTCTGCACATGTGGATTCAAGGGGCTGAGCAGCTGCCTTGGTGCCAGTTCAGCTGAAGATACAGCAAGCAGCCCAGATAATCTGACAGTAATCAGTGTGTTAGTAAGCAGGAACAGCACTGGTGAATTATGGCCCCAGCGAGGGCTCTGTACCTGTAAATTACACAGATCATATCACGGCCCCAAACCTGTCTTCTATTGATTTCTAGGGCTTGGATATGGTTTGAGATGAGAAGAAAAAGTTTGTAGCATCTACACTGAAGTCATAGGTATTCAGAAAATCCTACTAGAGTTTAGCTCCACCTATCTAGGACAGCTGCTGAATATGCAGGCTACTCCAGCAGGATCAGTGGTTCTTGATCTTGGCCGCATGTTGCAATCACCCAGGGAGCTTTAAAAAGTACTGACCCCCCGGACCCTATCCTCCAGGGGCTCTGATGTCATTGGACCGGAGTGCAGCCTGTGGATCAGAATTTTAAAATGCATCCCAGGTGATCTGAATGTGAAAACAAGTTTGGAAACCACTAGGCAAGAAGCACTTTCTTTTTGTTTCATGGTCAGCTGAAAGCCCATGGTGAAAGTGGGGAAAAGAGGGATTCCTGACACTCCCTGAAAGTACAATCTTGAGTAATCAGAAAGAGAAACACTCATCAAACAGGTTCATGCTCCTCTTTTGAATTAATAATCATTCATATTCCCCCCTGGCCACTCCATGGGGGAAGAAACAAATGGCAGCATGAATCACAGGTGCCCAACCCATGAACCAGTTGGTATTTACAGGCAGCAGTTGTTCTCGCGTGCTCAGCATCCGTATTCGGGTAGTTACATCACCCTGGTCTTTGGAAATCCACTCCCCTTGATTGCAACCCAGTTGGTTCAGTGGAGTTGATTCACTCCATGGCTTCAAGAGTGGACCAATAACTTGGGCCACCGTTGGTTAGAGTGATCAGTTCAGGATAAACATGTGTGTGTTCCCATGCATCTAATCAGAGCTAATACTGGGACTCTTTTACTGATACACTTAGAACTGTGAAGATGGAAGTTTGGAGCAGTCAAGGGCTACTATGAAGAGGGAGCTTAACTGGGAATAAAACTCACAAGGCTGTAAGACCAAGAAAGAGAAAGAACATGTGCTGATGACACTGGGCTCCTGGATCCAGCCATTCCTGATGCCTTTATTCTAGAAATGGATTTTGTTTTTCCAGTGCATGAACCATCATGTTCACTTGTATTTGCTGAAACGAGTATGTGGTGGTTCTCTGTTACTTATATCAGAAAAAGTTCTGACAAATGCAATCTTGGAGGCCTCCATGCCAGGTGTCCCTCTGCTGATAACAATCCCCACTCCTCTGCCCAAGTTCTATGGGATTTCTCAAAGGGAAAGAAGTTGGCTAAGTAAGAAATCTTCTCCTCTCTATAGACCCTTGAATCCCATCCTCAACCACCTACCTGCTCTCAGAATTAACTTTACGCCCATGTACAAGTCATATTGTTCTTTGCGCAAACCTCAATTTCACAATCTGCCTCCCCACCCAATTTTCCTGGAAGCAAAATCTCTGACTGTTTGGAAGGGGTAGTGATGGAACAGTGTGGCCAATCTTAGATCAACGCCTTGGCTTCTCATGAGGGCTAAGCGTGAAATGTTCTCATCAAATACAGTGGGTGGAGAAGCCTCATCAAAAACCACTCTGCTTGAACTCTTCTTACAATTCCAAATATAGCACTGAAAACAATTATGTCTTCTGGAATGTGCGTGTGTGCGTGCGTGTGTGTGTACAGCTGTCCTTCCGTATCCATAGGGGGTTGGTTCCAGGACACCCCACATATACCAAATTCCAATATGTTCAAGTCCCTGATATAAAATGGCATAGTCTTCATATATTAATAACTTACACAAAGCCTCCTGTATACTTTAAATCAGATTATTTATGATACCTAATACAATGTAAATGTTACGCACATAGTTGTTATACTGTATTGTTCAGGAAATAATGACAAGAAAAAAGTCAGTACATGTGCATTACAGACATAATCATCTATGTTTTTTCAAATATGTTAGTTCTGAAGTTGGTTAAATCCATGGATGTAAAATCCATGAATACAAAGGGCCAGGGCTATTGTCCTGCAAAGCTGAAAATACTTATTATTTGGCCCTCTGCAGCAGTAGCAGCTGACCCTATCCAGCCATTTCCAGCCCATAACTTGTAGTACTGGCTCACTGGGTCCTTGTGGCAGCTCTATGAGGCTGGGAACACTTACATCATTAGTCCCATTTTATAGATGGACAGACAGGTGAGGTGGCAGCCTAAGGTGACCCTACTGCTGGGGACTGGGCTGAGGCAGAGCCCCTGTGCTTTCCACTGCATCCTGCTGATGCCTAACCTCAGAGGGTCCTGATATGCCCCGTTAGGGTGCCTGCCAGGGCTAGCAGCCTCCCAGAAAGAGCTGCTGCAGGACAAGGCAATGGTTCCTGGGGTTTCCAGAGAACGCTGCAGCCAAAGCTTGGAGGGTGGTGAAGTAAATACTCCAACTGGAAGCAGGCCAGGGTGTGCCAATTAACCCCAGGGATCCAGGACCCCAGGCTTCTCACGATGGAGTCAGCATCGAGTTTCTCCTGAAGGGGCGCGCCAGCACCCACCCTACAGAGCTCCTCCTCTGCCATCTGTCCCCTCCTTCTCACTCCTCAGTATTCAGCATCAAAGCCCCGGCATTGCTCCCAAAGAGACAGATGCTCTGACTTCTGAGGGGGGTTAGTCCTCCCTCCCTCCCTCAGTCCCCCAGCCACCACCTCCAAGTCTTCTCTGTCAGCGGCAAGGGTTTTAAGGAATGCAGCGCAGAAGGGCTGCCAGCATTCAAGAGGCTGTGAAGGGTGGATGGTTACAGCCAGGAGGGAGAGGAGAGGGAGAAAGAGCCAGGGAGAGGCAGAGACAGAGACAGAGATGAGAGATGTGGTGACCAGGAGAAAGAAAGACTGAGAGGGTGAAAGCCACACACAGAAAAGAGAGAGGAAGACAGGGCTCAAGGAAGAAAGTAACAGAAAAAGAGACTGGATGATCCAGACACACAGACCTGAAGACAGATGTGATGGAGGAAGAGGGCAAAGAGAGTAAACAGAGGAGGGCAGGCAGGAGGGAGAGAGGGGCGCAGGAGCTAAGTGCCCACCTACGCCTGCCTGGTCATGTCCTGACTTTATCAGAGGGAAGAACAGCTTTAACAGAGGCCTTCGACAGAGCAGCATGGGGCACGGTAGAACACTTGCCACTTTTATCCCCGGCCAAGAAGAAGTTGGCCTGAGATGAAAAACAGGGTCTCGGATCCTGCCCAGAGACTGATGGGGCCAAGCCTCAGAGTGCGGATGTGTGCCAGGAGCCAGCATGGGCCCAGGGTGCCGTGGGTTGGGGGCTGTGGCACGTCCACCCGAGGCCTAGGAAGGAGCCTGTTATTTGGAGAAGGAAGAGTTCCTCCATTCAAAACGAGTAACAAAGAGGTAAAATCCCCAGGGTGAAAATCCGAGTTATCAAAGCTACATCCTAGGGGCATAATCACAGCCGGGAGGACAGGCTTTTGCGGCATGTTAATGATGCTGGAGATCAGGAGTGGGGCCAGGAGCACAGTCCTAAGGATGAGAAGGAAGGCTGACCCATCCATTTTTGTTCTAATTTTTAGTGACAGAGTCACTCTGTCACCCAGGCTGGAGTGCAGTGGCATGATCAGAGCTCACTGCAACCTCAATCCTGCTGCCTCAGTCTCCTGAGTAGCTGGGACCACAGGTACACACCACCACGTCTGGCTATTTTTTTTACTTTTTTTTTTTTGTAGATATGGGGGTCTCAGTACATTGCCCAGGCTGTTCTCAAACTCCTGAGCACAAGCAATCCTCCCGCTTTGGCCTCCAAAAGTGCTGAGACTACAGGTGTAAACCACCACACCCAGCCTAACTCTGTCTTTTTAAACAGAAAAGTTCCAGTTACAAGAATCAGCAAGGGACATACCATTTATGGCAGGTCCAATGATCACAAACTGGTGGCCCCCATATATATGATGCTTAACCTGTGATGGTTTTTATTAAAAAAAAATTTTAATCCATTGCCAATATTTTTAAAATGATGAGATTATCTACGAAAATCTAGATGTCTGGCTTCTCTGAGAAAATTTGGTTAATGTGATGACAATTTTTCCCTTTCCCATACAGCAATGATTGATGGGGACTGAGCATTGAGTGCCTTCTTTAGAAGTAGAGGAGGAGGTGATCTCCAGTTTACCATAATCTCCACCCCTCCCTATTGTCTGACACCAACTGCATCCTTCATCTCTGATGACCCCTAATATCCTCAATCTGGATTTACTGAGTAACCATTGTGCCCCTAGCATAAGGCATTAGGGCTTCATTTATGCATTCAAAACATACTTGCTCAGGGCCTATGATGTAGCAGACTATAGATATGAGGATATGGCAGTCAATAGAAAAGATAAAATACTGCCTTTATAGAGCACAGTCTTGTGGATGGGACAGATGGTAATCCTTAGCATTTCATTTCCTACAATCTTCACCATAACCTTGCCAGGAAGGTATTGCTATCACTTTATACATCAGGAAACTGAGGCTTGAATATTTTCTTATGCCTAGTGAGGTAGGTAGTTGTGTCTAGCGGTGTTACTGAAAATATTTAACCACCCTTATGGGGTGGCATGGGCCAAATAGAAACATATCCAACCAATCACGCCAAGCCAATGAGGAAATATGCTCAGCCAAACACAAAATACGCCCAGCCAATCAGAAAATACAACTAGTCAATCAAAACATACACTCAACCAATCAGAAAACACACCAAAAACATGCCCAACCAATCAGATTGTATAGTGCTACAGACGCGCAACATCTGAATGTCTGCCCTGCCTGTCTGTTTGCTGTCTTACTAGGCAGAGATAATGATACTTTGTCCATCTGAACAATTTCTAGTTTCCAAATGGTGATCACACACCTCCCAACAATCAAGTTTTGTGAGGTAGGCAGATGACATCAATATGCACATTTGTCAGATGAAGAAACCAAGGCTCTGAAATGTTGAGTGATTTAACAAGAGCCATACAGCCAGGGGTAACAGCCCTGGGAGGAAAACCAAGATTTCCCAACTCCTGGCCCAGAGTTTTGCCTGCATCCTAGAGGGCTTCTAACCAATTCGACTGCAAGTTCACTAAGGTCAGGGACTGTAACGTACATTTATTTGACTCCTCCCTGATACTCAGTATCTTATTTTACATTTCAGATGTTCAATTAGTACTGATTGCTGCATTCAGATACGCTGTAGGGTGGGGCAATATCCAGCAGAAACCAATGAGGATTAAAGCTGACCTAAATCCAAACACCATACAACAGTATCAACAACCACGACACTCAGGTACTGCTTCCTATGCAGCAGGCATACTGCTTAGGATCCTTTCATTTCATCCCAATAATCAATCCATGAGAAAGGGATATGATGTCCATTATAAAGATGGAGAACCTGAGGCTTGGAGCTGGTAAGTAATATGTGGCAGAGATAAGATCTGAACCCAGGCTTGTCCAACTCTCAACTGCCTGCCTGGCCAAAGCCAGGATGCCATGGCTTTGCCCTGGGAGTGGGGCTGAGTCTCTACTTGGTACCATGATTAACTTTCCCTAGAAGGCTGTGTGCTTCCTAGAGGAGTGTCAGGGGATGGGAGAAAAAAAAAAAAACTCCTTTCCAGGGATCACTGGGGAATACAGCCCAACAGAAACAGAGAACTGAAATGGTTTTCTGTACAATGATGGAGACACAGCCTGCTAATTCAGGTCATGAACTGATCTGGCCTGGGGTTGGAGGAGTGCTCCTCAAAGTCTTTGAAGACAGGGACCCCACATTATTCATGCTTGCTCTAGTGAACACTGGTTGTCAGCCTCCCCAGCATTCATTCTCTCTTTTAAGCAAATGTCATGGTTAATACTGAGTGTCAACTTGATTGGATTGAGGGATACAAATTATTAATCCTGGATGTGTCTGTGTGGGTGTTGCCAAAAGAGATTAACATTTGAGTCAGTGGGTTGGGGAAGGCAGATCCACCCTTAAACTGGTGGGCACAATCTAAGCAGCTTCCAGGGAATATAAAGCAGGCAGAAAAATGTGAAAAGGAGAGATGGGCCTAGCCTCCCAGCCTACATCTTTCTCCCGTGCTGGACGCTTCCTGCCCTCAAACATATGACTCCAAGTTCTCCAGTTTTGGGAATAAGACTGGCTCTCCTTGCTCCTCAGCTTGCAGACAGCCTATTGTGGGACCTTGCGATCGCATAAGTTAATATTTAATAAACTCATTTATATATATGTGTGTGTGTGTGTGTGTGTGTGTATATATGTATATGATTAGACCCAAAAATGCTAAGGACTCTACTTCTAATAGTATAGAGAACACTGTAGAAGAGCCGTAATTGCTCTTCTCTGTATGTCAGTTCTAATGGTGGGAATCACAGTCACTCAACTACAAAATTTAAATACAAGGGGAATAATTGGATCCCAAGGTGGCAGGGGCCAATGGCAGCACTCAACTGTCAAAGGTAAGGTGAGTGTAGCTACCGCAATGGACAACAGAGGCACAGTGGCAATCAGAATACTCTGACTCTAAATGAAGTAACTCAGGAATGGAAAACCAAACATCATATGTTCTCACTGATATGTGGGAGCTAAGCTATGAGGACGCAGAGGCATAGGACACAAGGACTGATAGTCCTTGGCATGAACTGTTTAGAGAGTTATGCAAAATAAATGCATTTGAGACTCCTGATTCACTGCTTATGAAAGGCCAGGAGTTTAGTGACTATATACATAATACCTTTGACCATATGTGGAGAACCAAGGAACACAATGAAGCTGGTTGGCTGCTCCTAAGTTCAGTAGACAAAGTGATGAAATAAAATTATGAAAGAAATTATGAACTCAGGGATTCTGTCTCCCAGCTTCAGAAACAGATACTGAGCCTCAAATCTAGTAAGATTGCCCTGAGTGAGTCTTATCTCCTGTAGAGAAAGAGCTGAAATTGTGGAAAAACAGACATAAGCTCTTACCATGTGAGTGGCTGACCTGCAACGAAAGGTGCATGCACAGCCTCACGAGGTGTTTACTGTTAGTGAGGGCATAGATTGGAAAAAAATGAGACCCTGAAACTTGGAATGGGGATTTGTGGGAGGACCCTGATGAAGCTGGGGACACTGAGTTTATAAACTCTGATGGACCCTTTTTGCCAGAAGGAACAACTTCCCTATCCCCAGTAATGGCAACATCCCCTCCCCAACCAATGCTGCCATCAGCCTTTCTACCTTTGTCTGAGGAGATAAACCCTGCCCTGCCTAACGCAACAGTCATGGCCTCCCCTGAGGCAGTTGCCAGGCAAAATAATGTTGATTCTCCTCAGGAGCCACCCCCAATACCTCTGTTTGCTTCTAGACCTATAACTACATTAAAGTCCCAGTGGGTCCCTGGAGGTGAGGTTGAGAGTGTGACCCATGAGGAGGTGCACTATGCTCTAAAAGAATTGTTTGAGTTCTCTAATTTATATAGACAGCAATCTGGAGAACAGGCATGGGAATGGATACTAAGGGTGTGGGATAATGGGGGAAGGAACACAGTTGGATCAGGCTGAATTTATTGATTTGAGCCCACTAAGGAGGGACTCTGCATTTAATGTTGCAGCCTGGAGAGTTAAAAAAAGGTTCTAATAGTTTATGTGCTTGGTTAGCGGAAATATGGATTAAAAGATGGCCCACTGTGAGTGAGCTGGAAATGCCTGGTCTCCCTTGGTTTAATGTAGAGGAAGAGATCCAAAGGCTTAGGGAGATTGGGATGGTGGAGTAGATTAGTCACTTTAGATCTACTCATCCCAGCTGGGAGGGTCCAGAAGATATATCCTTGACCAATGTCTTGCAAAACAGATTTGTGAGGGCAGCACCTACATCTTTGAAGAGCCCTGTAATTGCTCTTCTCTGTCTGTCAGTTCTAATGGTGGGAATCACAGTCACTCAACTACAAAATTTAAATACAAGGGGAATAATTGGATCCCAAGGTAGCAGGGGCCAAGTGGCGGCACTCAGCTGTCAAAGGCAAGGTGAGTGTAGCTACCGTAATGGACAGCAGAGGCAAAGTGGCAATCAGAATACTCTGACTCTAAGTGAAGTAACTCAGGAATGGAAAACTAAACATCGTATGTTCTCACTGATATGTGGGAGCTAAGCTATGAGGACACAGAGGCATAAGAATGATACAGTGGACTTTGGAGACTCAGGGGCAGTGTAGGAGGGGGGATGAGGGATTAAAAGACTACAGATATGGTGCAGTGTATACTGCTCGGGTGATATGTGCATCAAAATCTCACAAATCACCACTAAAGAACTTACTCATGTAACCAAATACCACCTGTACCCCAATAACTTATGGAAAAGATAAAAAATAATAATTAAAAGAATAATACTCTGACTCATGTAGATCTCTGGCATTGGCTAATTAATCACAGTGTTCCTAGAAGTGAAATTGATAGGAAGCCTACTGCATTCCTACTTAAATTATACAAACAGAAAATTTCTGGGTAGAATGGACAAAAGACTAATTTGAATTATAAAAAAAGAGAATCACAGCCCCTCAGTCAATTTCCAGACTTGAGCCAGTTTATAGACCCAGAACCCTTTGAATGAAGGGGAGGCTGGGTCCCTTGAGGAAGGACCCCATTATATTACAGACAATTTATGCAGTGAATCTTTCTCCCATCCTTCCCTAAGGAGACCTCCAGCCTTTTAACAGGGTAACTGTGCACTGGGGAAAGGGAAATGATCAGACATTTCAGGGACTACTGGACACTGGCTCTGAGCTGACGCATTCCACGGGACCCAAAAACGTCACTGTGGTCCTCCAGTTACGGTAGGAGCTTATGGAGGTCAGGTAATTAATGGAGTTTTAGCTCAGGTCTGATGTACAGTGGGTCCAGTGGGTCTCCAGACTCATCTGTGGTCATTTCCCCAGTGCCAGAATGTATGACTGGCATAGACATACTTAGCAGCTGGCAGAACCCCCACATTAGCTCCCTGACTGGTAGGATGAGGACTATTATAGTGGTAAAGGCCAAATGGAAGCCATTAGAGCTGCCTCTACCTAGAAAAATAGTAAATCAAAAACAATATTGCATCCCTGGAGGGATTGTGGAGATTAGTGCCACATCAGGGACATGAAAGACACAGGGGAGGTGATTCCTACCACATCCCCATTCAACTCTCCCATTTGGCCTGTGCAGAAGACAGATGGATCTTGGAGAATGACAGTGGATTATCGTAAGCTTCACCAAGTGGTAACTCCAACTGCAGCTGTTGCACCTGTATCACATGTGATTTCATTGCTTGAGTAAATTAACACATCTCCTGGTACCTGGTATGCAGCCATTGACTTGGCAAATGCCTTTTTCTCCATTCCTGTCCATAAGGCCCACCAGAAGCAATTTACCTTCAGCTGGCAAGGCCAGCAATATACCTTCACTGTCCTACCTCAGGGGTATAGAAGCTCTCTGGCTTTGTGTCATAATCTTATTCGGAAAGACCTTGATTGCTTTTCGCTTCTGCAAGATATCACACTGGTCCATTGCACTGATAACATTATGTTGACTGGATCCAGTGAGCAAGAAGTAGCAAACACACTGGACTTACTGGTGAGACATTTGCATGCCAGAGAATGGGAAATAAATCCAACCAAAATCAGGGATCTTCTACCTCAGTAAAATTTCCAGGGGTCCAGCGCAGCACTGTGGAACCTGTTGAGATACTCCTTTTAAGGTAAAGGATAAGTTGCTGCATTTGGCCCCTCCTACAGCCAAAAAGAGGCACAACGCCTAGTGGGCCTATCTGATTTTGGAGGCAACACATTCCTCATTTGGGTGTGTTACTCCAGTGCATTTATCAAGTGACCCGAAAGGCTGCCAGTTTTGAGTGGGGTCCAGAACAGGAGAAGGCTCTACAACAGGTCCAGGCTGCTGTGCAAAGTGCTCTGCCACTTGGCCATATGACCCAGCAGATCCAATGATGCTTAAGGTGTCAGTGGCAGACAGGGATGCTGTTTGGAGCCTTTGGCAGGCTCCCATAGGTGGATCACAGCAGAGGCTTCCAGGATTTTGGAGCAAAGCCCTGAGATCTTCTGCAGATAACTACTCTCCTTTTGAGAGACAGCTCTTGGCCTGTTACTAAGCTTTGGTGGAAACTGAACATTTGGCTATGCGTCATCAATGTGACCTGAACTGCCTGTCATGAACTGGGTGCCTTCTGACCCAGCTAGCCATAAAGTGGGTCGTGCACAGCAGCATTTCATCATCAAATGGAGGCAGCATGTACATGATTGGGCTCGAGCAGGTCCTGAAGGCACAAGTAAGTTACACGAGGAAGTGGCTCAAATGCCCATGGTCTCCACTCCTGCCACCCCTGCCTTCTCTTCCCCAGGCTGCACTGATGGCCTCATGGGGAGTCTCCTATGATCAGTTGACAGAGGAAGAGAAGAGTAGGGCCTGGTTCACAGATGGTTCTGCACAACATGCAGGCACCACCCCAAAGTGGACAGCTGCAGCACTACAGCCCCTTTCTAGGACGTCCCTGAAGGACAGCGGTGAAAGGAAATCTTCCTAGTGGGCAGAACTTTGAGCAGTGCACCTGGCTGTGCACTTTGCATGGAAGTCAGAAATGGCCAGATGTGTGATTATATACTGATTCGTGGGCTGTAGCCAGTGGTTTGGCTGGATGGTCAGGGGCTTGGAAGAAGCATTATTGGAAAATTGGTGACAAAGAAATTTGGGGAAGAAGTATGTGAACGGAACCCTCTGAGTAGTCAAAAACTGTGAGGATGTTTGTATCCCATGTGAGTGCTCACCAACGGGTGACCTCAGTGGAAGAGGAGTTTAATAACCAAGTGGATAGAATGACCCATTCTGTCAACACCACTCAGCCTCTTTCCCCAGCCACCTCTGTCATCGCCCAATGGGCCCATGAACAAAGTGGCCATGTGGCAGGAACGGAGGTTACACATTGGCTCAGCAACATGGACTTCCACTCACCAAGGCTGACCTGGCTACAGCCACCACTGCTGAGTGCCCAATTTGCCAGCAGCAGAGACCAACACTGAGCCCTCAATATGTCACCATTCCTCAGGGTGATCAGCCAGCTACCTGGTGGCAGGTTGATTATACTGGACCTCTTCCATCATGGAAAAGGCAGAGGTTTGTCCTCACTGGAATAGACACTTACTCCAGATATGGGTTTGCCTCTCCTGCATACAATGCTTCTGCCAAAACTACTGTGGACTCACGGAATGCCTTATCCACCGTCATGGTATTCCACATAGCATTGCCTCTGATCAAGGCACTCACTTTACAGCTAAAGAAGTGTGGCATGGGCTCATGCTCATGGAATTCACTGGTCTTACCATGTTTCCCATCATCCTGAAGCAGCTGGATTGATAGAATGGTGGAATAGCCTTTCGAAGTCACAATTACAATATGAACTAGGTGACAATATTTTGCAGGGCTGGGGCAAAGTTCTCTGGAAGGCCATGTATGCTCTGAATCAGCATCCAATATATGGTACTGTTTCTCCCATAGCCAGGATTCACAGGTCCGGGAATCAAGCAGATGGAAGTGGCACCACCCACCATCACCCCTAGTGATCCACTAGCAAAATTTTTGCTTCTTGATCCCAGGACATTACGTTCTGCTGGCCTAGAGATCTTAGTTCCGGAGAGAGGAATGCTGCCACCAGGAGACACGACGATTCCACTAAACTGGAAGTTAAAATTGCCACCGGGGCACTTTGAGCTCCTCCTACCTTTAAGTCAACAGGCTAAGCCAACAGTGTTGGCTGGAGTGAATGACCCAGACTATCAAGATGAAACCAGTCTGCTACTCCACAATGGAGGTAAGGAAGAGTACGCACGGAATACAGGAGATCCATTAGGGCATCTCTGAGTATTACCATGCCCTGTGATTAAGATCAATGGGAAACTATAACAGCCCAATTCAGGCAGGACTACAAATGACCCGGACACTTCAGGAATGAAGGTTTGTGTCACTCCACCAGGAAAAAAACACGACTTGCTGAGGTGCCTGCTGAAGGCAAAGGGAATACAGAATGGGTAGTAGAAGGTAGTCATCAAAACCGGCTATGACCACGTGACCAGCTGCAGCAATGAGGACTGTGTCATGAGTATTTCCTCCTTCTTTTGTTGAAAACATGTTTGTGCATGTATACACTTGTACTAAGAACATATCTTCATTTTATTTCCTTTTCCTTTATCATGTGACATAAGATTTATTGTCTACATATCAGCATTTAAGTATTGTTAACTTTATGTAATAGTATTTGGGTTAGAGATCGGTATGTTTCTGGTTATATGGAGGATAGTTGTGGCCAGGCATGGTGGCTCACACCTGTAATCTCAGCACTTTGAGAAGTCAAGGTGGGTGGATCACCTGAAGTTGGGAGTTTGAGACCAGCCTGACCAACATGGAGAAACCCCACCTCTACTAAAAATACAAAATTAGCTGGGCATGGTGGCACATGCCTGTAATCCCAGCTACTCGAGAGGCTGAGGCAGGAGAGTCGCTTGAACCCAGGAGGTGGAGGTTGTGGTGAGCTGAGATTGCGCCATTGCACTCCAGCCTGGGCAACAAGAGTGAAACTCCATCTCAAAAAAAAAAAAAAAAAAAAAAAAAAAAAAAAAATTTTAACTTTTCCTTGCTCCTCAGCTTGTAGACAGCCTATTGTGGGACCTTGTGATCATGCAAGTTAATACTTAATAAACTCCCCTTTGTGTGTGTATATATATTATATATATAATATATATATATCCTATTAGTTCTATCCCTCTAAAAGAATCCTGACTAATACAGCAAAATTCTCCATTTCTAAGCCTATAGGTTAGATCATGGCCCAAATAAAGCCAGTAAGTATCCACCCCATTTCTCTGGCTCTGCTGATTTGTTCAGAGATGAGAATACAGTCAAGCCTATGGATTCAGAGTGAATCTCAGATCTAAACAATCTTACTCTGCCACTATAGACTAGAATAGGGGAGACTGCTGGGGCCATATTGTCTCCACATAGAACATAAAAGTGAAGCCATCCTAAAGAAGAGCAGGGCTGAAAGATAAGAGACTAAATCACAATATGAACAGAGCCCCTAGATCCAACCATACCTGAAGCACCTGAAGCCCACACAGCCTATGGACCTTTTAGTTATATGTGTCAATAAATTACCTCTATATTAAAAAAAAAAAAAAAAACACTTAGGTTGGGTTACCTGTCACTTGTAACCAACCATGAATCCCAGTCACCGTCACCACCATGCAGTGATGAAGAGCTGCTTATTTTTCAATCAACAAAATGATTTTGGGGGCAGTTTTTCTTGGACACTTGCCTTCCTAGTCAGTTAAGCAGGAGAACCATCCATAAATCCAAAGACTGCGTCCAAATCCAGAGACTTCAGTTCCTGCCTGGGTGATACCAAGCCCAGCCAGTCCTGCAGCTCTGGAGGGCAACAAGTAGAATTCTTTGTCTTTTGCCATCTAGATCCTGAGTAGCTGAAGGTTCACAGTGCTGGACACAAAGTGAGTGCTCAAAAATGTTCATTGCTATCTATTCAAAACTACTGTGTGTGTGCTAGCCCCATGCCAGGCACAGGGATGAGCAAGACTGACGTAGTCACTGCTTTCATGGAACTGATATTAGAGGAATGAGGCATGAAACAAATTTTCATATAAGTACACATACACCTGCACATTGTGCTAAATGCTTCTAAAGAAAAGTATAGATATGAGAAAAGGTATAACTGATCTAACTTAGAATATCAGCAATGCTTTCCCAAGGAAACAATAATTCAGATGGAAGTGATAATAATAAGTGGGCGTCCATTAGCCTAAGAGTTCATGTCAAGAGAGAACATAGTTCATTGAAGGAATTCATGTGACAGGGCAGAGAGAGAAAAATGAAGCTAGAGAGAGCACAGGAGCCAGCCGGGGTCTGGTGTGACACATTAAGGATCTGGGCTGTAGACTATGAACCGTGGGAGATCGTGGTAGAATCTTACCTTAATTGGGGTGGAGAGCCAGATTTTCACTTTGGGAAGATTACATCAATGGATTGGATTTGGGTCAAAGTGCATACAGGACGATCCATTTGGAAACTATTGCATAGTTTGGACCAGGGTGGTGATGATGGAGGAAGAGATGAAAAAAAGTGGAAGGACAGAGGTCACAGTCTACATCCCACGAACCAAATCTGACCCTCCGCCTGTTATTGTAAGTCAAGTTCTATTGAAACACAGCCACATCCATTTGTTTTAGTATTGCCTCTGGATGCTTTGTGTGTTACAATGGCAGAGTTCAGTAGTTGTCACAGAAATCATACAGCCTGCAAGATTGGAAATATTTACTATCTGGCCTTTTACACAAAAAATGTTGCTGACCCCTGATTTAGAAGCCTCACTCAACACGACATGGAAGATGGGGCATCATGGAAGAGAAGGGTCAAAGTTCACACCTAAATATAGGCTTACCCAGCTGGATAGATGGGCAAGACAGGGCTGCCAGAAGAGGATCAGGCTTGTTGGGGAGGAGGGTAAATCTGATTGAAACAAATCCAACCCCCGCTGCAACCCTACCACTTCATAGAAATGAGGTCAGGCCAAGTTATGTGCAGAAAGAGCATGCAACCTGGTGTCTGAAGGCGTTGTGGTTTTTAGTCTTGCCTCTGATGCACTATGTAACTGCTGGCCAGGAATTTTCCTCTCTTGGAACATCAGTTTTCTCATCCACAGAATGGGGATGCAGGGGCGTGGATAAGGAATACGAATGTCTTGTGTACACTGTACGGTTCTATCACGTAGAGAAATCAGCTGATGTTTTGAAATCAGCTGATGCTCAAGAGAGGGGTTACTGAGACAAAGGCAGTAACACTCAGACACAGGTCCCGATGCGGGGAAATGGCATTGCCCACTCTGACAGCACATACCTGACCGAGGATCAGGACTTAACTCCAACAGACACAAATGGCTCCCTTGGTTTCTAATGCCAACCACTTACCTACAAATTTTGTTTGCCACAACTCCTGGTGAGAGCAATCATAACAAAAGGTCTGAGGTTGTCTATTGCATGGTGAACCCAAACTGTTTTTGCTAGGGCAAGAAGTACAAAATGTGTAGGCAGGGACAAGAGAGGACTGATGATAAGAACCCAGAAGTCGCCTCTCATGGAACATACACACCCACACATGCACACACACGTACAGCTCATGCCCACATGCTTCAGCAGCCCTCCATACACACAAACAGCGTCACCATTTAAACAAAGACACGCTAACTTCCTTTGAACTTCCACCACCTTGTTGCTGAGCACTTGGAGTGGCAGCAGAGACTGCTGTCAACCCTCTTGATATAATGGAGAGAGCCATTGGTTGGGCATCAGGAGACTCAGGTTCAAGTCCCAGCTCTATAGCCCTGGGCAAGTCCTTTCTACTCTCTAGCCTCAGTTTCCCCATCTGTAAAACAAGGGGCTGGACTCGGTGATTTCTGAGGCCCTTTCCAGCTCTGACATCTATCCTAGAACAGAGATTAAAAATTGGGAGCCCCCAAACAAAATATAACCCACAAACCCGTGGCGTTATCCAATATGGGCTTATACAGTGTGAAAGGATGTATAATTGGGTGCTAACATTTTTTAAATGGGAGAGTGCTTGTAAAAGTCAGGATCTCCAACTTCTGAACAAATCAAACAATTGGGCAGCGCAGCGCTGGACCCACATCTCCACGGGGCCACACCTGCTGGGGCTGGACAGCAACTGTCCCTGCCTCACCTCTTTCTTCTCTCCCCCACCTCAGGCTGCTACACTCTTTTCAGGTACTTCTTGGAACCCAGTAGGTATCTCAGAGAAAAAGCCCTGTTCCAGCTGGCATTTAAGGTGAAACTGAGACTTGAAACAGGTATTGACTTGCCATGATTATACAGATTGGCCCTGGTGCCGCCTTTCCTTATTCTTGTTCGGAAAATGAGGAGGAGGTCTGCGTTGGTTTCCTAGGGCTGCTATAATAAAATACCAAAAACTGGTGGCTTAAAACAAGACGGGTTTGTTCTCTCACTGTTCTAGACACCAGAAGTCCAAGAGCAAGGGGGCTCTTGATTTTCAAAGCAGGGTTGGTTCTTTCTGGAGGCTCTGAGGACATCATGTCCTCATGCCTCTCTCCCAGCTTCTGGGGGCTCCGGCAATCCTTGGCGTTCCTTGGCTTGTAGATACATTGCTCCAATATCTGTCCCTATCTTTACCTGGTGCCATCCTGGCATCTCTGTCCAAATTTCCCTCTTCTTATGAGGACACCAGTCACACTGGACTAGAGCCCATCCTAATGACCTCATTTTAACTTGATCAACCTGCAAACACCCTATTTCCAAATAAGGGCACATTCACAGATATGTGGGGTAGGATTTGGGCACATCTTTTTGAGGCCACAATTCAACCCATGACAAGGCCAAATCTACCTCATTAAACGGGTAGAAATGAACACACAAGAGGTTGAAAACTCCTTTGAAACATAAAGACATTTAATAGATACATCTGCAACGGAATCATGACAATTTGACACACGTGCAGTCCCTTAAGGCCCATTGCTTCCATCCAGGCTTTATCTTCTGTGTCAGTTTCTGGCACATTGAGAGAAATTTACATCTGGAATAACTCCCATCCCATCACAGAGAAGCACAAGGAAGGCTGAGGGCTGGGCTCCTGGCTTCCTGGAAATCCATGGGGCAAGTGTGCAGGGCACAGAAGGACCTTAAGTCTCCTGATGCCACACAGTGGAGTTTTCTATGAAGACATGATATACTAAGAAAGATTCAATGCCACTTATGTAGGCATCCTGCCAAGGACATCTAGCCTGAGTCCAGCCAGAAGGAAATATCGGGCAGACCCGAACTGAGAGATGTTCTATAAAGTAACTGACCCCTCCTCTTCCAAGAGGCCAAAGTCATACACAACAACAAAGAAGGCTGAGAAACTGTTCTAGCTTGCATAACTGCTAAACACAATATATGACCCCAGATTCGACCCTGTACCAGAAAAAAAATTGCTCTAAAGGATACTATTGGGGCGACAGATGAAATTGGAATCTGGCGAGATGAAAGTACTGATTCAATGTCAAGTTTCCTGAAATTGGTAACCTACGGGGTTATGTAAGAGAGTATGCAGCCTAGTCCCAAATGGTTCACAAAAATTAGAGAAAGAGAAAGAAAGAAGGAGAGAAAAAAGCAAATGTAGGAAAATGCTAAAAACCAGTGAATCTAAGTAAAGAGGGGCCTCGAAGTTCCCTGTGTTGTTCTTGGCAACTTTTCTGTAAATTTGAAATTACTTCAAAATGAAAGCTTTAAAAAAAAACTGTCACATAACCCGGGGATTCTGAAATGCCAGCCTGTAGAACTCCCTGGAGAGCTTGTGAAAACTCAGATTACTGGACCTCTCCCCAGAACTTCTGATTCAATAGGGCTGGAGGGGAAGAGCAAGAATTTGCATTTCTAATAAGCTTCGGGATGCTGCTGCTGCTGGGGATGATGGTCTGAAACACATTTTGAGAACCCCTGGTAGAACCTGGTTTAAATTGTGGTCATGACCACCAAAATCACTAGGCAGAAAGAGTTAAGCTGGCTGCTTCTGGGAGGCAGGACTGGGGAGGGATAGTGCAAGAGATCAGTGCTTTTCATTAGGAACTGTTCTGTAGCGTTTTGTTTATTTCCAGGTTTATATATTTTAATGCCTGCAAATCATCTACATCCACCTGGCATGTAGCAGGTGGTCAGTACCCATTAAAAAACTGCTGGGACCTGAGTTCCTAAAAGATGCCAGGCAACGTGGTACCTCCTGTGTCTGCTGAGTCCTCAGGGGAAGAGAAGATACCAGCACCTACCCCAGCTCATTTTGGGGGAGCAAAGCCCTTTGGGTAACTCCAATAGGATATCCACTTTCCCCTTGGAATTGGCACCAATGAGTCCGGTCAAACCCAAACTGCTCAAAATATCTTCCAATTCTGAGACAAGACTGTGGTTCAGTCAGCAAACTTCTGTCAAGACATGAGCCTCTCCTCCCTCTCTTCTGGGGGTAATGAACCTTGGCCTTAAGCCTCATTAAACCCCATTATATAATCACCCCCATCCTGAGTCTCTTTATAACCCTTCCAGTGGCTTTCTTGGGAGCAGGCAGTTCTGCTCCATCAGTCTTTATTGCTACCTGCTGCCTTCCTCGACAAACCAGGCTTCTGACTCAGCCTCAAGGTACACACAAGGCCAGGCTACCAAATGAGGGTCAGCTCTCTCTTAGCTTGTCCCCAGGACAAAGAGCAGGAGTTGCTTAGAGTTGGGATGAGCTGAGGGGCTGCCGTCTTTCAAGACACCTCATGAAGGACAATATTTCATAAGACTCAGGGCTAGTGGGTACTCCAGCTGGTGTCATTAAGACCAAGATGGGGAAGTTCTGGAACCCATCAGTCACTTGTTCCCCTTGGTAGCTGCTGCCCTGAAGCTGCTGCACCTGGTAGCTGTGTTCTCCCAACCCCAAGCCCCACCCAGAGTTTCCAAAACCAGCATCCTAAGTGAGTCATGGGCAGCTAATAAAGAAACACCCAGAAAACTGCAGGTGGCAAAATTACTACGTCATTCTTCATCTTCTACCAGAGATGTCCAGGATGGATGAGTCGCAGGAGCTTCCTGCAGCTTGTAATTTTGGCTCTGCAACTGCCTGGCCCCTACGGGGATGGCTACAACCTGGGACAACGGATCCCTAGAATAATCACAACAGAGTCGGGTGGAGCAGCAAAAGGCCAGTCAATGCAGGTGCTGCTTCCTAAGTGAGCACAGCACACTGACAAAGAGGCATCCTTTGAGCAAGGCTGTCACCCACAACACGCTCCCCCAGTGATGCAAGGGCATCGGAGAGAAAACTTGAGCATGCTCAGTTCCCTACCTGATGAGCAAGCAAGTTTTAATGAAGATGACATTGCAGTTTCACAACCTAGCATTGCAGAGTGGAAGATTCAAAAGGATGGCAAACTTCACCTCTTTCCTGACCTTGTGACCTTGGGCCAAGTGCTTAAACTCTCTCAGCCCCAGTTTCTTCATCTGTAAAATGGGGATAATAGTGTATTATTATAGAGGATAGTAGAGTTTAAATGAAATAATAAAAGTAAACTGCTTTGTGCAATGCCTGGAACATTGTCAACACAATACATACCGATTGCTATTGTGACCATGGTTTTCATCATTGTTGCAAGCCACTTCATCATGTAACATATGGCAATAGCTCCCAAAGCCACCCTTGATTGAGACTCAGTGCTGTAAGTACCAATCTCCATGCTAGCGAATTTACATGCATTTCTCAGTGTATCCTCACTGCATCGTTGCTGGGTAGAAAATAGACTCAAGAGGTTGATTTGTCCAGTGACTTAACAGCATCCAGTTAATTGCTTTAAACCCGAAGTCACTTCTACCAGCCAGTAATGAATGATGACAATTATTTCTTCCATCTAGGTGGCACTCTTTCATTCTGAAGTCGGCTTTCTTTAGGGGATTTAAGACAGCCTGACCTTCACCAGCTGGGATCAGAGATAGAAAATAAGGAGCTCACAAGCTTGCAGACTGGTGGAGTAAAGATGATCCATTGGTGAAGAGCACCTAACCAAACCACTAGAGCATGGTGGCCCACCCAAACGCAACACAGAGTAAATACAGCAAGGGTGGAGAGATAAGTCCACTGATCTCTATTTCTCTGGGAAGCAGGTTCATTTGAGTCAACATCTCCCATGGTGAACAGAAGCATCTGATGTCTTTCATACTAGCCCTACCTGAGTGAGGCTGTGAACCCCAAGGGCTGGTGAACCTTGGAGACAGATTCCTCCATCAGCGAAGGCTCCTGCCATTCCCCTCCCTCCCTTTCCTCACTTGCCACTCCCAGGCCAGGGGACTAGGGTAAGCCCCAAGAAGGTGATGTCCTTCTCATGCCCCACTCGAGGTGGCTGGGCACCCTGAGGTTGTGAGGCTCGGCCACACTACAGCCAGATCTGCCTAACGCTGTCCCCAGGCATTACCATCATGGGGGAACAAGATGGCGTGTCACTGCCCTTCACAGTGCAGACCAGAGCCAGAGCCGACAGTGACAAACAGGCAGACAGACTGAGCCGGGCATGGATGCAGCCCCAGGGGCCCCCTTGGCTGGGTCAGCAGGAGGAAGGCTGCCACCAGGGTCCAAAAGCAGGGAGTTCTCTTCTGAAATTCACAGTGGCGGGGGAATGGGAACGATTACAAACAAGGAGGAGCCAGCACCCGGTAGCTGTGTTCTCCCAACCCCAAGCCCCACCCAGAGTCCCCAGAACCAGCATTCTAAGTGCGTCAAAAGATTTGCCTAGGAAATCTCAGTGGGTAGACCTCAGAGTCACTGAAATGGACCCTCAGGGAGTGCATACCCCTGGGGAAACTGAGACCCAGATAGAGAAAGGAACTTGCTGCATTGAAGTGATACAATGCAGGCTAGATTGCATGTGGATTCAGAAGGGACCCCACGGACAAGTTCATGCACCATTCTGAGCCTCAGTTTCTTGATCTGTAACATGGGAATTCTACTACCTGCCTCACAGACTGGGGCGAGTCTTAACTGAAATAGTGCAGCTGACACACCAGGCAGAGACAGAGGCCACACAGGCAATGGGCAGCAACACTGAAATTCCAACAGAGAACATCTCATTTCCCAGACTGGAATCTGCCGCACCACCCCAGGCTGCCTCTGTTCCTGTTACTTGTTAGAATCAACAGATAGGGAACTGGTCCCTGGGGTTTCAGCTAATAGTTGGGTTACACACTCATTTTTCCACTGAGACTCAAATGCTATCTTTCTTCTTTCTGGGAGATCAGAGAGCAACTTCTTTGCACGCAAGAACCAAGACTGTCCAAGAGGCAGTTGTGCTCCTGGTGCCTCATACTGCTGGGAGCTGCCTTTTAATTAAGGACTTTGCTCCTGTCCACAGGCAAGCAGAAAAGCTTTTCCTCTTAGGTGGAGACCAGGGCAGGAACAAAAAGTTAGAAGCCACAATGAATCCTCAAAAACTCTTTGGTAGGGACGGGGGCTCAAATGTTCAAATCCATGGGGGTTTTTTGGGGGTTTTTTTTTGTTTGTTTTTGTTTTTTCAAAGCAGGAGGGAGATGTTTTTACTCTGGCCAAAACTAAAATGCAGAGCAGTGGTCAAACCCCTGGAGGGGGCCCTGCTGACATTTACTCATAGGATGGCGATGACCAAGGACAGATGGCTGCTAGAGGCAGTGACCCAGAGTCATGCCAAGGCAAATGCCAAGCACCCTTAGGGCCATGGGTAAGTGGGGAGGGGGAGTAAACTGCAAGGCATTTAGCCACAGAAGCCCCAAATTAACCATCAGACCACAGGCTGTAAGTGCTTCAAGAATAAAACATCATCAAAAAAGCCACCATTTATTATGAACCTACTGTGTGCCAGGAACTGTGCAGAAGGCTTGGCATGCATGAGCTTATCTAATCCTCACAACTATCTACAAGGTGAACCTCTTAGTGTCCCCATTTTACAGATGAGGAAACAGGTTCAGAGGCTTTGAATTCACTTGAGGTCATGCACAATTGCTTAAAAGTAGAATAACTGGGGTTCAAACCCAGGCATCTGTTCCTGGTTGTGACATCTGCCTCACCTGGCTGTTGCTACACACTGGACATGTCACTATCATGCTTTTCTTCATCCACGCTCATGCAGCCACTCTCTTTGACTACCACGCAGGCCCACCCTCATGAAGGGTGCTCTCTCTGGCGGTGATTTCTCTGGACAAATTAATAAATTGGCTTTCTGGTGTGGACCTGTGAGCCATGGGTGCTATTTTAGTTTGCTCGATTTAGAGCCTGCCTAACCTGGGCACTGAGACAAGGCAGTCTCTGGATTGACCCCTATATGATGTCCACATGGTTTATCAGTCTACATCCTCAGCTGATTCCTACCATGGATGCGCCATATACACCCGTGGGCTATAAACCAAGCTCACCACCCAGGCCCGAGCCTAACCATCTAGCTGGATGTTGGATATTACATGTGCCTTTTTTTCCAGGCAAGAATTAATAGATCTTGCCAAATTCTCAACATGTAGGAACCCTTACGTGAAAGTAATGAAGAAAATCCCACATTTAGAGAAAGGCATTCTGCTGGCTATTTGAGCCGTCATGGTTATCAAATGATGCGTGATGTGTTAGAAATAACCGAATTCAAATCCCAGCTCAAATACTCAACACCTGTGTGACTTTGTGCAAGTTCTTTGACGTCCCTGGGCCTCAGTTTCCCCTTCTGTACAATGGGAATAATCCATCTGCACGAGGGATTGTTGCAAGAACTAAATGGGGCCCTGCCTGTGAGTGATTAGCATGTATCAGTGCTCAATGAACACGTCTCATCATTTCTCAGAGCAGCAACACAACGTGCACAGCCTGTGGCTGAATTAAGGGCCAAGGGTTATGTCATCTACATTCTCAGAGCCCTTCCTTTTCTTGAGCAATCAATCAACAAAAGTTGTTGTCTTGGCTGGAGGACTGGCTGGGTTTTATTCAGGGGGCTGCCCCTCTGACCATGTCTGTGCCTGTTCGGCAAATTGGGCCTCTGGGTAGAGAAGATTAAACACCTTCTGAAACCTCAGCCCTCCATCACCAAAAAGTTCCATTTCTGCTCCAAGTAATAACCATCCTGTCTCCAGCAGAAATTCATAAGAGCAGAGAGTAAACCACCCCAGGCCATGCTCAACCGCATTTGAACCCAAATACATCTTTGAGATGGAAAGGTTATATATGTTGACCTGAGTGGGGAAAAAAATACAAAACTGAATCATAGATGCCTTAGCCACAGCGGCCAAGAAAAGTCCTGTAATCAGGCAGCTGAGAGACAGCGGGGAGGAGGGAGAGAGAGGGCGGGTGCTTCCCTGAATGCCTGCTTGCTTTCCTCTATCTTTCCTTCACACCTGCAGGGGAAAGAACGGGAACCAGGGACCAATGACAACACCCAGTCAACCTCCCCAGCGTCAATGATGCCCCCCTCCAAAACCATCCAAATGGATGTGAGTGGCACAGGCAGATGTTGCGGGGGGGGAGCCATGGGCAGAGCATGGGTGAAGCTCTATCAGTGAGCATTTTACAAGCCCTCGAGATAAAGAAAAGAGAGTTTGCACCTGGCGCAGAGGACAGCAGGTGCCGGGGAGAAGGAGGTGGCGCGGCCGGCGTCCCCAGTGCAGCCCGGCGGGGGACTTACTTGCAGAGAAGTTGGCCTCGGTGTGCACAGGAGGGGTGGAAGGCAGGAAAGGTGCGTGTCCCACAAAGAAGGAGCGGAGGGAGCGCTCGGACAGCAGCGGGGAGCGCTGCTGAGAGGGGATGTTCTCGCAGCTGCCTACGCTGCTGTGGATCTTGAGGTTCAAGGGTTTGCTCTTCTTCTTGGCTCTGAAAGGGAGACAGAAAAAGAGGAAAAGGAAATATATCCATAGGTGCGCAAAGTTACAGCAGGGAGGCCCAGACTTGTGTTTCCCATGAGGGATCCAAAACCCACAGGGAGAAATTAGAAGAGCCACAGGCTTTTAGGTAGAGACACAAGGGCTGGGTAACAAGGGTTTGCCCTCTCACCCCTAGGTCCCTCTGAGAAGCTCATTCTGCCATGGAGCACAAGCAAACACTTCAGCCATTCTTTTTCGCCCAGCTCCCTAGAGAAGCTCCAGAGAGCCAGGGTCAAGTTCAGCTTCCAACTCCAATCCCACAACTTTTGCCTAAACATCTCGAGTCCCCAGAGCTCCAAGCCCCCAACCTGTGGCCAAGCTGCCCTTTGGCCATTTGACAAAAACAGCAAATCCCAGGCTGTCCTCAAGTGAGTCCAGATCTGTGTCAAGGTGGCATTCACCATCTACATGTTTCATCCCCAAATCCACTGCCCTTCCTCCAGGGAACAATGATCAGTGCATTTCTGTAGATGTTAAGCCGGACGACTTTCAAGAGATCTAAGTAGACTAAGCCTTCAGTAGGATCCCACTGCCTCTTCCGCAAATGCTTCCTCTTGCTCAGAACTTCTAGTGCTGGGCTCCTTCTTCTCAGCCCACCCACGGCTCTGTCTGGCTCTTGGTCCAGTGCCTGCCAGGAGTCTCAGACGGTGCCCACCTTAGGAGTTCAGGAGGGAGGGTGCTCCCCCAGATCATAGACTGGATCTGATGGGGTGCCTCACAGGCAGCTGCCAGAGATCAGAAGAGTGATATAGACGAGGGACCCTGGGTGCCCCCACCCTTCATCGCTGTGCCCACCATAGCAGCATTGCTGGAGGAGAGCAGGTGCAGCTTGTAGGAATTACACTATTCTGGGGTCACACTCCCCAGATTCAAATAACTAGTCTCACCAACCCTGGGTGAGTCCATTAAACTTCTCAAGCCTCAGTTCTCTTGCCTACAAAAGAGTCCTCCTTTGGAGAATTGTGGAGTGAATTTAAAAATGCCCATAAGTGACTCAATACAAAGTAGAAACGTGAATTATTATTATTATTATATTATGGAGATCTGTCTGATAGTTCCTTCAGAAGAAAGAATCTGCAGCTAAAACCAAGCAGAAGCTTCTGGAAAGTGTGGTTCTTCTCTTGGGGACTCTTTAAGACCCAAGAGATTGAACGGTATTCTTTGTACACTCTGTGCCCAGCAAAGCGAGTCACATAGAGAAGGAACTTAAATATTTGTTGAATGATCTCTAAATGGTAAAAGGAAGGAAGGTAAAGAGGAGCTCTTCTAGGGACCCCTCAGCTCACAGCCTTTGATCTATGACCGGTTATAGATTCATTCAAGAGAAGAGAGAGGGGTGATGTCTGATCTCAATCCTACACATGGGCATTGGTCTCACCCCACCAGTGGGTGAGCATCTGCCTTCTGCACTACAATATGGTGCATTCATGGCAACAATTGTGCAACAAAGCCAGGGGCTCTCCCTTACACAGAATCATAAAGGTAATGCATAGGTAACTCACTGAAACAGATAATGGCGTGATATTTAAGCAATTAATAGAAATGTGTTATGAGTGCTAGTATCCATCAGAGTTAAGCTTATGACACAATCTGATACTATCAAAAATAAGTGCAATGTATACCAAAGGCTGAGAATAACTATGCCCTCAAGAATGGATCTGTCACATGCTGGCCATTTCTTAGTATAGAGCTACCCTGTCCAATAACAGAGCTACTCGTCCACATTAGCACTTGAATTTGTGGCAAGGCTTGACTGAAATAGGCTTAGAATGAAAAATAATAATAATAATGGACAATATCTAACAATACTTTTGTAAGCATCAAATGTTGGGGTAAATATACATTGCTAAAATTTAAAAAAAAAAAAAAAAAAAAAAAAAAGAGGGCTGGGTGCAGTGTCTCATCTCAGTAATCCCAGCACTTTGGGAGGCCAAGGTGGGAGAATAACTTGAGGCCAGGAGTTTGAGACCAGCCTGGGTAACATAGCAAGACCCTGTCTCTATAAAAAATTTAAAAATTAGCCAGATATGGAGGCATGTGCCTGCAGTCCCAGCTACTCAGGAGGCTGAGGTGGGAGGATCACTTGAGGCCAGCAGTTTGAGGCTGTAGTGAGCTATGATTGTACCACTGCGCTCCAGCCTGGGTGACACAGTGAGACCCTGTCTTTAAAATAATAATAATGATAACAATAAAATTTAAAAATGATAAAGAAAGTGAGGGGCTTAGCAATTATTCACAGTCTGTTGCTGAAATAAAAAAAAAAAGCAGGGTATTTAAGATTCTTTTAGAATTGTTTCTTTTTTTCAAGGCATCTTCCTTGCCAGCAGATTATTAGGAGGTAAAATTACTCCATTTCCAACAGGACCTCTCATACTGAGAGAGAGATGGAAAGGAGACACTAAAAACAAGGATTCCAGCCAGGTGCTGATTAAGCTTTCATCTGAAACGGAGAGAATACAGCTCTGAAATTATAGGCATAAAACATGGACATTTAAAATTTTTCAACTTGATCAAACAGGAGGTTTCATCATAATAATAACAACAGCAACAACAGACAGTGTTACTGCTGCTTTGATTTGAGTGCCGACTGTCCTAGGGACTGTATCAAGTGCTTTGCTTTTCATGTATGACCTCACTTAAGTGCCATAGTAACCCTAGGTGGGAGATGCTGTTATTATCCTCTCCCCAACGATGAGGACTCCAAAGTAAAGAGATCAGGGATGCGGTGAAAGTGGTCCCAGCCCTGAAACCAGGCAGTATATGGCACCAGGGTGCATCTCTCAACTGCACCCACACCAGACCCTGCGTGTCAGTCCCAACCCCACATCATCACCCACCCCAAGGCCAGCTATACTGAGAAGTTTGATTTGGGACATGCTCAGGTCAGAGGCACAGGGGTGGCCAAGAACTGAGCCCCAAATCTTCACTTTTGCTTCATCCACCTCTTTTCTTGGAACCCTTTCACCAGAACCACCCAGAAACCCCATACAGATATTTCCCTTTGACCCCCTGTCTCCAGCACTGAGCCCTTTTGCTCTGGAGTAATTAAAGAGAAAAATGCTGTAATAGATGAAGGAGACGGGGCGGGGACCCTGGAGAGTCCCTGTTTAGTGGCCCCCATGGAACGGCAAAGCTGCCCCTTACAGAGTGTTTCTACCATTTCTCTCCCTCCTCCACCTGGTGAACCCCTACACATACTCCATGGTCCAGTTCAAATATTAACGTGTATAATGCCCTCTCCAACCCACAGAGTCAGGTAACTTATCATTCCCTCACCTCACTCTCTTAGTACCTGCTTTCCCATCACATGCTGGAAAAGACCCAATTTCCTTAACATGGTCCCCAATATCTACCCACACACACACCTGGGTCTGGCTCTGGGGCCTTCTCACTCTTTGTATATGCTCTCTCCACCACCGGGAGTACCCTCCGTTGCTTTGCCTGGTTAAACCCTATTTGTCTTTTATGACTTGGCTCTGATGTCCTCTCCTCCAGGAAGTCTTCCTTGATATCCTAATTCATTTCAGCATGAGTCAGGTGTTCTTCCTCCAGGAAGTCTTCCCTAATACTCCCTCTTCCCTCCTAGACTTGGCTGGGTGTTCCTTCGCAGTTCTCTCTCTCTCGATTGATTGACTGATCATTAGATAGATAGATAGATAGATAGATAGATAGATAGATAGATAGATAGACAGACAGATAGATAGACAGATAGACAAACAGATTGATGGCTACAGTTTCCCATTTTTTCACATTTGCTGTCTTCCAAGTACACTGTGGTCTTTGAGGGCAATGACTCTGTACGGTTCATTTTCCTATTCTTGGCAACCAGCACAGAGCCTGGCACACAGTAGGCGCTCATTAAATGCTTACTAAATGACTGTTCTGGATTAAGACTCTGGCACACATCACATTCCCTTCTAATTCTTTGCCTTCCACACGTGACTGTAGACTCCTTGAGGTCAGGAACCATGTGGTTTTCCCTGTTGGATCCTTCATCCCTTAGCTTGGTACTAGTTGAATGAAATGAAACTTTTCAGTGGGCTTGAAAACATTTCTTCCCTTCCCAAGGAGTGTGCTTAAGAGCGCTTGGTTCAAAGCTGCATCCAAAAGGAATCTTTCAGCTCCTCCTACCCACCTCCCCCAAACTCCCGTCCTGCCTGCCCGGGAGTGGAGCGCCCTCTTGTGGCCAGAGCACAGCCTCCTTGCAGATTTTCAGAATCCCTGGATGGAGAGTTTAGAAAAGTCTGTTGGTTTAAGCCTGGGGGCATCCCACACAAGCAGCTGAAAAGTCCCACTGTGCAGGAGGCCTGCTGCTCACTGGCTTGAGGGAGTCTAAGCATGCCTGCAAAGTCTCCTTAGTGCCTGGAACGCCAACTCTGCTTATCTCCCCCAGGGCTCACGGCAAGGACCAGAAAGGAGCTTCCAGTTACAGCAGCACATACTGGCGGACTCTTTCTTGCCCATGGTCAGAGAAGAAAGGAAAGCAAGGCGGGGCTGGGGGGGGGTGGGGAGCGGTTCCATTTCATCATTTCATTCCACGCAAATGCTCAATGTTGAAGATTCAAAGAAACATCCATACACGGACACAAATGACTGTTCCTAATGACTGTGACTGCGTACTTAAGATTTAGTGAATATTTTGCAGCATATCACACAGATGCAGTATAATTTAGTGGTTAAACTCATAGGCCTTGGGGTCAGAGAGACTGGGACTTAAGTCCCGATTGTGACCTTGAGAAAGTGATCTCAGTTTCCTCATCTGGGCAATGGGGACAATACTAACACAATCTCAGAAGGCTATTGTGAGAATTCTATGAGATAACAAGCTTGGCACGGGACCCAGCACAGAGTGAGGGTTCAGGTGATATCACCTGCTATTAAAGTCATGATGACCAGGTCAAATTAGATGTCTGTATAGCTATAGAAATAGACTGGAAGAAGCCAAAATTGAAGCCAAGTTGCAATTTTCACCCGAAATATCCAACAAACTTTTCTTTTCTTTTTTTTTTTTTTTTTTTTTTTTTTTTTTTTTGAGACAGAGTCTCACTCTGTCACTCAGGCTGGAGTGCAGTGGTATGATCTCGGCTCACCACAACCTCTGCTTCCAGGGTTCAAGGGATTCTCCTGCCTCAGCCTCCCAAGTAGCTGGGACTACAGGCATGTGCTACCACACCCGGCTAATTTTTGTGTTTTTAATAGAGACGGTGTTTCACTATGTTGGCCAGGCTGGTCTCGAACTCCTGACCTTGTGATCTGCCCACCTCGGCCTCAGCCTCCCAAAGTGCTGGGATTACAGGCGTAAGCCACTGCATCCAGCTATATCCAACACACTTTCAATCTACCATGGCCCTTAGTGAGTGAAGAGGACACAGCAAAACCCTCTGGTGATAGATAACCACTATCATCTCCGAAATCCTGACAGGAGCCTTGAGGCACTGAGTCAAGCGACAAGACCAGATCCTCTGGCAAGAAGAACCAAGTCTGACCCAGCACAAGTTTAGCAGGAGCTCAATGACCTCAGAGTCAATCTGTTTTACCAACCATGGCCACAGATGGAGGGGAGAAGGGGTATATCTAAATAAGGGTTAGTTGGACAGAAGGATGGATGAGAAGATGCATGGATGGAAGAATGGAAAGAAAGAAGGAAGAGTGAAAAAGTAGAAGGATGGAATTGATGAAGGACAGAGAGGATGGGAGGATGAGAACACAGATAAAAGGAAGGGAGGATGGGGGAGGAAGATGAAAGAATGGAAGGATAAATGGATGAAATAAAAGTGAGAATGAGAAGACAGAAGAATCGATAAAGGAATGGAGAAGAATGGGAGAATGGAAGGATGGACAGATGGAAGGAGGATGGAAGGATAGACAAATGGAAAGAGGAAGGAAGGATGGAAAAGGGAAGAACGGTGGGATGAAAAGATGGAGAGAAAGAAGGGCAGAAGAGAGAATGGGAGTAAAAGAAAACGAGAGAATACATGGGTATTTGATTAGAGTAGGGTGGAAAGAAATCCCATATTGCTTCCTACCCATCAAGGAAGCCTTCATGGACAAGATGTGGGATCCACCTTTTCCATCCACCCTCATTACCAAGGCATGGTCAGAGGGGAAAAAACAGACACAAATGACTGTTCCTAATGACTGTGACTGTGTACTTAAGATTTAGTGAATCCCACGTTTGCAGTGTATCCCACAGATGCAATTAAAAAGGACATTCTTTCCCATGATCTTTGTAGGATATTAGATATCTGTCACACAGATGTCTCATCTGGAAATAAGGCCAATTCAGAGAAAATCAACAAAAGGAGGTGGCACAAAACATTGGAAAGGGAAGCCCCATCCTCCGGGGCCATATCAGCCCTGGGTGTACCATGGTGCTTTCCGGATGGGCCAGCAAGTCAGGGCTCCCTGACAAGGTAAGCTGTGCAGAGGGGCTGGGCTAAGCCGAGGCTGCACATCTATGTTAGGGAAAGGCACTCAGCGCCAGGCCATCACCTGTGCTTAGGAAAATACATGTGTTTCTCAAGTCCAGCAAGGGACTCTTCCAGTGTTGGAATCTGGGAAACCTCCTCTCACTTTTCTGATGCCCAGTTTACATAGAGTATCAAAACTGAAAATATCCCAAGAAATCTTACATTGTCTTTGAACGAGTTCATTATTCTCCATCTCTAGCCCCATTGTTCTGGTCCAAGCCACCAACTTCCTCTCACCTGGGCTGCCGCTGCCTCCTCACTGGAATCCCAGACTCACTTTTATTTGGTTCCATTTTTGCTTTTTTGTTATATTAAGGTGAAATTCACATAATGTAAAATTCACCATTTTAAATGGAATAACTCAGTAGCATTAAGTTCATTGATCATATTGGAAGATCACAACCTCTATCTAGTTTCAAATGCTCACAACTTCAAAAGGAAATCCCTTACACATTAGTCACTCCCATTTCCCCTTTCCTACAGCCCCTGCCACCACCTTGCTCTCTCTATGGATTTGCCTATTCTGGATATTGCATATAAATGGAATCCTACAAGATGTGGCCTTTTGTGTCTGGTTTCTTCACTCAGTACAATGTTTTTGAGGCTCATCCATGTTCTAGCATGGATCAGCACTACATGCCTTTTCATGGTTGAGTAATTGGATCCCACTTTGGATGCTTTACAAGGTATTCTCTACTCAGCAGTCAAAGGCAGGCTTTAAAAAGTATACATTGTATCATGTCACTCTTCTGCTTAAAACCCCACAAAGGTTTCCCGTTGTTCTCTCCTCTTACAGTCTATAAAAGCTTCCTAGGACCCTCCACACCTACCCTCCAACTTCTTGTGTCATCTTGGACTACAGTTGTTCTGGTCATCTTTCTGGTCCTTGACCACACTAAATGCTCTACCTCAGGGCCTCTGCACATGCTGTTCCTGCTGCCTGGGACATTATTTCCCATTCTGCTTGTTAGTGGTATCCTACTCATCGTTAAGGTACCACTTCCTTAGAGATGCCATCCTTAACTCCCAAACCAGCCAGATCTCCTGGTTACACCTGCTCCCAGCACCACCTGCTTTCCTTCTTAGAATGCATCCCAGCTGGAATTCTGCATTTACTTATGTGGTCACCAGAGGACTATCTGTCTCCCCTAGGGCCCGTGCCCATGACACAAAAAGGGCCTGTATCCTCACCATCTAGCATAAGGCACGGATCCAGAAGCTGGGTCTACAGATGCTCACCCTAGCCCATGTATCCCACCTCAAGCAAGGACGATGTGACACCTTCTATTTGGGGGGAATTCTAAAGGAATGTGACCCAGTCTCCATTTGCAAGTCAGAAGGGCTGGTTTAGCAGCATCTTCCCAGTTAATTCCCAAGTAAGGGCTCTTCAAGGACAGAAACACAATTTCTTTTTCTGACAATTTCTTCTGTCAGCCCCTGGCCACCCTTGGCCTAGGTCTGGCAGGTGGTTGCACATTCAGAAAACTGAATCGATACCCTTTTGCCAGCCCACCTCTCCCAGCCTTCGTCACAGAGATTGTCAAGGGAAGCCCCAAACTGATGTTTAGTCTTTGCACCATTTCCTTTTCCCAAAGTGTGCTGGGGTCTGAAACAGAGCTGCCGGCTCACATGGCCTCAGCTTCCTTGAACATGTGGTTGTGTCCCCTTGAACTCAAAAGCCTTCACCCGGCCAAATCCCTCAGCATCTCATTAACTGTGTCTGCAGCATCTGGCCCAGCCAATTGGGAGGAAATGGCAGGGCTGGGAACAGGCAAGCTCCTCACAAGCCTGCTTTGAGGACAGGCAAGAGCACACATTCTCACCCTGTGCAGCAAAATGCTAATCCAGTAACCATTTCCCCCAACAGGAAAAATCCCTACTGGTCTGACACAGGGCTGTGAGCTGTCCCTATCAAGTGGCCCTTTTAAACCCTTTGCTCTTGGGCTGATCCAATGACCCAAGAGGAGGCTTCCAGGAAAGACTCTTTTCAAAATCAAAGAATGCACAATGTTCTGGGGCAGCAGAGCTTACAAGCCCTCGGCTCAGCTGCTCAGAGCCTAGGAAAGGGAACAGTTTGGAAAAGCAAAGCCCCGTTATGTATAACCGTTATGTACAATAAACCACAGGGATGTTTATTGAGAATCTGCTCTGTTCTTGGCCACAGGCGATAGCCCTCATTTCTGGCTGGAGCACTCCCCACGCATGGCATTAATCAACCAGGGCCCTGGCAAAAAAAAAAAAAAAAAAAAAGGTGGGGGGCATGGATGAGCCAGTGAAATAGCACAAGCTGCATTTCCCCAAGTGTGGAGGAACATGCAGTCCTTTTAAAGGAGACATGTATGCATCTTTTTGCATTTTAATAAAATTCAAGAAATAGACTTTGCATGTCAAATCTATAATTTCGTAGTAATTATTTTCTATATGCAAAAGATACTAAGAAGGAGAAAAAGAAGAAGGGGGGAAGAGAAAGAAGGATGAGAAAAAGGAAGACAAAGGAGAAAAAGGAAGAGAAAAAGAAGAACAAGAAGACAAAGAAGGAAAAGAAGATGTTGGCTAAAAAATGTTAAGTAAACTATAGTAGAGATCCCACCCAAATGGCTAAAAATAGATTGACAGTTACAAATGTTGGCAAAGATATAAGGCAACCAGAATTCTTCTAAAATCCTGGTGGGAGTGTAAATTGGTACAACCGTTTTTGAAAAATGACTTGGCAGTATCTACTAAAAAAGCTCTGACCCAGTGATTTTACTCCCAGGCATGTACCTAATCAAAATGAGTGCCCATGTCTGAAAAAAAAAAAAAAAGACCTTTGTAAGAATGTTCATGGCAGCATTATTCATAAGGGCCACACAAACACTGGGAACATCTCAATGACCATCAATAGTAGAAGGGCTAAATAAGTCATAGTGTACAAATGCTATGACTTGAATTCTCAAACACACAAAGTCTGAGAATGACAGTGAACAAGTGGAGAAGGGTGTCCATCATTGGGATAAGATGATGATGCCAGGCCTGGGAAGCAAGAAGCTCTCCTTGAAGAAGGGAGCATACAATAGCATCATCAAAGGCATCCAGAGAAAAGATGTGCAAGGAATACTTGGCCAAAGTGCCTTTTCTCCCCACACTGAGTTTTTGGTCTTAAGACATTCTCTCGGTTCTCACCATCAATGCATGTTATGGGCTGAATTTTGTTGCCCCCTCAAGTTCCTATGTTGAAGTCCTAACCCCTAGGACTTCAGAATGTGGCTGTATTTAGAGATGGAGACTTTAAAGAGGTGACTAAGCGTAAATGACATCATAAGGGAGAGCCCTAATCCAATATCATTGGTGTCTTTATAAGAAGAGGACAAGACACCAGACACCGGCTTACATAGGAGCTGCCATGTAAGGACACAGCAAGAGGATGGCCATCTGCAAGACGGAGAGAGAGGCCTCAGGAGAAACCAACCCTGCCAACACCTCGATCTTGGACTTCCAGCCTCTAGAACTGTGAGAAAATACATTTCCATTGTTTAAGCCCCTCGGTCTGTGGTATTTTGTCATAGCAACCCTAGCAGACAGTAACCTCATCTCAAGGGATTCCTTGGCATCATAACTAGAACAAGAAAAATACCTACCACTTTTTGTGGGATAGTTACTGGGGACCACACATAGAACTGGCCACTCTATGAAATTCTTATTCTAGCGGTGTCTGAATTTCTTTGTTTGCTGTCTCTGCCAACTAAAATACGAGCTCTATCTCAATCTTGCTTACTAATGTTGTCTCCAAGGCCTAGAAAAATGTCTGACACACAGCGTGTCCTCCAAAACTATACTTTGGATGAATGTACAAGTGAATATTAACATCAAGCCTTGTAGGCAGTTCCATCTTACAGATGAAGAAACTGAGTCCAGAAAGTTCTGAGCTGCCTTTTTTTTTTTTTTTTTTTTTTTTTTTTGAGACAGTCTCACTCTGTTGACCAGGCTGGAGTGCAGTGGTGTGATCTTGGCTCACTACAACCTCTGCTTCCTGGGTTCAAGCCATTCTTCTGCTTCAGCCTCCCAAATAGCTGGGATTACAGGCATGTGTCACCAAAGCCCAGCTAATTTTTTTTTTTTTTTTTTTTTTTTTGTATTTTTAGTAGAGATGGTATTTCACCATATCGGCCAGGCTGGTCTTGAACTCCTGTCCTCAAGTGATCCACCCAACTCACCCTCCCAAAATGCTGGGATTACAGGAGTGAGCCACCATGCCCGGCCAGTGCCAGGCTTCTAACCCAATTTGTCCAGATCCAGAGCCCAGGCTCTCACAGCTACATCCCACTCTGGTGCCAAAAAGAGGATACTACCCCCTGTCCCCATCAACCCCTGCCAAGCTTCAGATTGCAGACATCTTCACGTACTAGGAGTTAGGATTCCCAGGCTCTCTGGGTGAGACCTACATGACTTCCTCCTCACTGTGACCCAAGACCTTGACCACAAGGAGATTCGGACTGAAGAACAGATTTCTTGCAAGAAGCAAAGGAGTTCTCCTCCAGGTACAAAACAGAACTGCTGAGGTACCTAAGAGGTGTTACCTGCATCTGTCCTCTCAAACCAAGCATCCATGACACAGGATCTGGCCTGGGAGGAATATGGTTCCCCTATGGTCATGGGATCTGTCTGGGGATAACGCACCTCTCAGAGAATGATCCATGTAACCCTGAAGGGACCTCTGTAGTGCAAAGGCAGGTTTTATGTGGGTGAGGACAATGGACAACATGATGTGGGCAGCAGGGACTGAATGCCAAATGGCCCTGGATGATGGTCCTCCTCCCCTTGTACCAGCTGTGTGGTCTTGGACAAGTCACTTCTCCTTTCTGAGCCTGTCTCCTCATTTCTTAAAGAGGGATATCATCCAAGGGTGGTGATGGTACATGAGACAAGGTCTGCTGAGGGGTCTGCCAGGGAAGGGACATGGCATCAGTGGCACCAGAAGGAGAGACTGGCATCACCCTCTTGGCATGAATCCCTTTTGTTTCTAGTAAATTTCCTACTTCATGAAGGCACATGGCCCAAACTGTTTCCCCTGTCTGCTTTCACCTTGAACCTGCTCTGGCTCAGCTTCTCTGTGCCTTCACTCTCCTAGGACCCAATACTGTCTTCTCTCCACATATCCTTAAAGACTGAATTCAAGTCTGAGCTCCTTTGAATCTTCCAGAACCATTCAATTCAGGTTGCTATCACCAGCACTCCATGTGCGTCAGCACCATGCCTGAGCATTTCCTATGGCCCAGGTACCAGCTCTCCATGTGCATTAACTCATGCAGTCCTCACAACAACCCAACAAGGAAGGTACTCGAGTTACACCCATTCCATAGATGGGGAAACTGAAGTTCAGAGAAGTTATGCGGCACTTGGTGAAAAATTCAGCACACACCAACCAAGCACACTCTCTAAGTATGATGCACTGTGTTCTTACACTTCAGCGTGTAAAGGGAAATAGAAGACACAGCTTCCATTGTCAGCAACCCTGACTCGTGTATCACATCTGCACCAGCACAGACCTGGCCATGAGGCAGGAGTCTTTGACACCTGCAATAAGGGTATGGATGTCTCAAGACACAGCAGAAATCTCAAATCAGATGTGGTGATCCAGTAACTGGTTCACTGAGAGTAGGTCATCCATGCTGTCTTTTAGGCCATCTGGGTGTGTAAAACTAAACAATTCCTGGGTTATGGGTAGGGCATGGTTCTCCCTTTGTTCTCAGGAAGATTGCCTGGTGGTCTGAACTGGGCAGCTCTAGCCAGGTTCTTCCAGAACAGGGGTTCTAGAAGAACTATGGGCCAACCAATGGCCAAATCCGGCCCTCACCTTGTTTTGGTAAAGAAAGTTTCCTTGGAACACAGTCATGCCTGTTCATTTACATACATATTGTCTGTGGCTTCTTTTGCCTGACAATAGCAGGGTTAGTTGTGACAGAGTTGGCATAAACCCAAGCTGGAATATTTATTATCTGACTCTTTATGGAACAAATTTGCTGATCCCTGTCCTAGACTACCTGTCCACAGATGTCAAGAGCAAACTTGTAAGACAGCCTGCTTTAAGGGTCTGCCTAGGATTTATTTTCCCTCAAGATACAGCTTCTCTCTTGACCTTCTGTGTCTAAATAATGAACATTCTCTATTCCTGTTCACTCCTCTCCCCATATCCCTGAATTGTGTGCCACTGTGACTGGGTTATGGGGAGGGAAGTGAACAGGAACATTCTTTAATGATCAGTATAAATCCCTTTGTCTAAATCTATGCTGTTCTTTACAGATATTAACATTTTAATTAAAACAAGACAAAATTTAAAATTCTTCTTATCAGCCATTATATCCACGATTTAAATGCTCAAAAGCTACATGTGGTCAGTGGCTACTGCACTGGACAAAGCAGGTAGAAAACATTTCCATCATTTCTAACATTTCTTTTGGACATGGCTGCTCTAAACAATCCCTGCCCCCAGCATTGAAGGATGAGATGATGCATTGTTCTGCGATTAGATCATTTGCTCCATCTCATGTCTCTGTCCTCTCCAAGTCTGGTTTTCACACCCCTCCCAACAATAGTGAAATTAACTGTGCTTAGCAAAAGACTGGAGGCAGCTGAAATATGCATTATAGTGGACTGGTCGATTAAATTATGGTAATTCCATTTGATGGAAACTATGTAGGTGTTAAAAAAGAATCAGGAGAGAGAGAGCACCAACATTTATTATAAAGTGAAAGTGAGAGGAGAAAAAAACAATGGATATGATATAGCCTCATTGTGTCTTTGAAATATACATATTAATTCAAAAAAAATGACCTGATAAATATTACTAGGACAGTAAAGTAATTGGATTCCAGCAATGAAGGAGGCAGACAAGAGCTATATTTTCCCTGGGCTTATATCCTGATGGGGGAATACAGACAAACAGCAATGAAGAAATGCTACTTAAGAATAAGAGCTACCATCAGGTGTGGTGGCTCACGCCTGTAATCCCAGCACTTTGGGAGGCCAATGCAAGTGGATCCCTCGAGCTCAGGAGTTTGAGACCAGCCTGGGTAAGATGATGAAACCCTAACTCTACAAAAAATACAAAAATTAGCCAGGCATGGTGGTGCACACCTGTAGTCCCAGCTACTAGGGAGGCTGAAGTGGGAGGATCGTCTGAGCCCCGGAGGTGGAGATTGCAGTGAGCCAAGATCGTGCACTGCACTCCAGCCTAGATGACAAGGCCAGACCCTGTCTCAAAAATAAATAAATAAATAAATAAATAAATAAATAAATAACAATAATAAGAGCTTCTATGTAGATAATTAAAATCCAGTGATATGGTAGTGAGTAACTGGGTGAGAAGGCAGACCTGGCATTTTGGCTGAGACCTGAATGTCAAGGAGAAGCCAGATTTGAAAGATTTGAAGGAAGAAGGATCAGGCAGCTTGAGGCAGGGGGAATGTCGCAGAGCCCACAGAACCGGCGCAAGGCCAGGACAGGGACATTCAGAGTGAGTGCCAAGGAAAGGGCAGAGGTGAGGTCGGGAGGCAGCAGGGCCAGATCACTGCAGGTCCTTGTTAGGAGGTAGGGTTTTATTCTGAGAACCTTGGGAAGCTGTTGGAGGACTTTCAGAAGGAAGATAATGGAATTGGATTCTGCTTTTAAAAGATCACTTTAAAGTCTTTAATCCACCTTGAGTTGATTTTTGTATAAGGTATAATGAAGGGGTCCAGTTTTGGTTTTCTGCATATGGCCAGCCACTTCTCCCAGCATTATTTGATAAATATGGGAGAAATAGAAACACTTTTATACTATTGGCAGGAATGTAAATTAATTAAACCATTGTGGAAGACGGTGTGGCAATTCCTCAAAGATTTAGAACTAGAAGTACCATTTGACCTAGCAATCCCATGACTGGGTATATACCCAAAGGAATAGAAATCATTCTATTATAAAGATATATGCACACGTATGTTCACTACAGCACTATTCACAATAGCAAAGACATGGAATCAACCCAAATGCCCATCAATGGTAGACTGGATAAAGAAAATGTGGTACATATACACCAAGGAATACTATGCAGCCATAAAAAGGAATGAGATCATGTCCTTTGCTGGGTCATGGACTGAGTTGGAAGCCACCATCCTCTGCAAACTAATGCAGGAACAGAGGACCAAGCACCACATGTTGTCACTTACAACTGGGAGCTGAACAATGAGAACATGTAGACACAGGGAAGGGAACAACACACACTGAGGCCTATTGCAGGGGCCGGGGGAGAGAGAACATTAGGAAAAATAGTTAACGCATGCAGGGCTTAATACCTAGGTGATGGGCTGATAGGTGCAGCAAGCCACCATGGCACACGTTTACCTATGTAACAAACCTGCGTGTCCTGCACATGCACTTCAGAACTTGTTTTGTTTTGGTTTTTGAGACGGAGTTTTGTTCTCATTGCCCAGGCTGGAGTGCAATGGCGAAATCTTGGCTTACTGAAACCTCCGCCTCCCGGGTTCAAGCTATTCTTCTGCCTCAGCCTCCCGAGTAACTGAGATTACAGGTGCGCACCACCACACCAGGGCTAATTTTTCATATTTTTAGTAGAGATGGGGTTTCTCCATGTTGGTCAGGCTGGTCTCGAACTCCCAACCTCAGCTGACCCACTGCCTTGGCCTCCCAAAGTGCTGGGACCACAGGCATGAGCCATCACGCCTGGATGTACCTCAGAACTTAACATTCAAATTAAAGAGATCACTTTGCCAGATGTGTAGAGAGTTGACCAACAAGAATGGAACAAGAACAGCAACAAGAATGGAATTGGGGGATCTGGAAAGGAGGGTGTTGGAGTCACCCAGGCAAGAGAGGATGGTGGCTTGGAGCAGGGTGGAGGTCATGAGGGTGGAAGGAGGGGACTTGACTGGGACACAGCTCTCCCAGGACTTGCCAGCAGTTTCAGTGTGTTGGGGGTGAGAGGCAGAGGAGTGAGATGCCTCCTAAGTTGAAGCTTCAAATAGATGCACTGAGTCTTAGATGCACACACATACGTATCAACATTTTCTGGAAAGACAGGCAAGAGGCAGTTGGCAGGTGAGGGGGCTGTGGATTTGGGGAGCAGACACTTTGTTACTTTTAGACTTGTCTCTGCTATTTGAATTTAGTAACAGAAGCATTCTTTTATAAAAATAAGACATAATTTTTAGTTATATAGTAGTCATATATAAATAGTATATGACATATACTTTTTTTTTTTTTGCCTAGAATGTTTTCTTTTTATTTTTGTCAAAGGAAAAAAGTTCTAGAAAACAGAAAAACAGACATTAAATAACAGGGTCAACTTTTAATATTTTGATGATATTTCATTATTTTTTCAAGAAGTTACACATAAAGATCAAATTTGAGTTGGATTTTTGTTTCCTAAGTAGCTGCTATAAGTTAGCTGGTAACTGGTATCTTGGATTTAGTTGGCAAATATGAAAATGTAGTTGTGTATAAATTCCTAGAAATTAAACATATATCCTATACCTACATAAATTTATATGTTATATGTATATTGGAACATTTACACCTGAAAAATATGCAAGATGTTTTAAGAACAGCTAGATAGTGCTTATTTAGAGATTAAACTTCGCTCAGTGACAAATCATCTCTTGATACCTAACAGACCTCCTAGCAAGGCTAGATTTGAAGAATGAACGAAACGTTCCTTAAATACATATTCCCCTCTTGTCCACTAAGATGCTGCTTCTGATGTAGGGCAAGAGAGGGATAAAGAAAGGGAGAGGAAAGGAAGGATGTCCTGAGGCAGAGGTTGCCAAATCTTTTCTGCAAAGGGCCGGAGAGGAAATACCTTTGGCTTTGCAAGTCACTTGCTCTCTATTACAACTCTCCATCTCTGACTTTGTAGCAGAAACTCAGTTGCAGACAATGTGTAAGTGAACAGGTATGACCATGTTCCAATAAAGCTATTTACAAACATAGGCAACGGGCTGAACTAGGCCTCTGGGCTAGATAGTAGGTTGGGTAGTTTCCCAACCACTGTTTTAATAGGATCTAGACTTACCTTAAAGTAGGGAAGTGAAAACAAAACACTAAGAGTAGCCCCTGAACCCCACTTCCCATCAACTGGTTCCCCGAGAGCCCTCATCTCTGCCACTGGGACTTTATCTAGTGTCTCTCCTTTGCTCATCCGGACCCACCCCTCCTGGGATGGCTTAGGTCTCCTCCACAGCTCTGACCACAGTTCTGAGGTACACATTGATTTTTCTGATGACTTGATGAGTATGGGCCTCTCCCACTGGTTTCGGAGTGCTGGGAAGGCAGGGGTTGGGTTTAACTTCTTTCTGGCTCCCAGCACCCAGCTTAAAGCCTGGCATATAGTAACGGCTCCATAAAAACAGTTTAACTAAACAAATACATGGAAGTCCAAGTATTTCCACTGTATTATTACATGAACGCTCACAGGCTTTCCACGGAAATGAGCGGGGCGAGGGGTGGCACGCCAGTGGATCCAATTTTCCTCGATGCCATGAGAGAGGCAAGGCCGGCACCCACCCTCTATACATATTTCCAACAGGAGGCATTTACTGCGTAGAGTGGCCATGTGGGGTTTAGCTGGCAGGAGAGGTAAGTGGCTGTACCAGCCCACCTCGGGGAGGGAATTCCAATTCTCACACAAATGCCTATGTCAGCACCAAGATCTCTCTGTTATCACATGCCAGAGGCCAGGCACTGTGCTCAGGACACATTACCTCATTTGGAGTTGGAGCAATTATGACTTCTATTTTGCAATTAAGGTAACCGGCGTTCCCGATAATTAATGTACGCAGATCACAATTCAACACAGCCTGGAGTGTGATGGCAGTTCTGGCTGATTTCAAAGCCAGTTCCTAATCACTCTATTAATTCTACTGTAAGAGTTGATCACATATATTCCCATTTTACAGAGGTACCTGTGCAAACAGGTTGTCAATTTCAGGGTTAGCCAAGGAGACTCAATCTTAGACTTGCAATCTTGGAGGGGAGGGGTACGGGCTGGTCTCAGCCAGTTCTTTAACTGGACACTGACAATGCTGCCTCCACACCATGGAATAATCCAGAAGCCCATGGCTCCCTCTTCCAGTGAAGAACCACTGCACAGCACAACCCAGCCTCCTCCACCATCCCCTGAGCTCATCCAGACAGCGACCCGGACTTTGCCTCTTAGGCCTGATCTGTGTTGGCGTCCAGGCCCGTTGATTTTCCTGCATCCCTATGATTAGTGACTAATCTTATTTTTTTGTTCCCAAACCCATAAATCAGTTACAGACCAAATATTTACACAGGCCATCATTTCCGACTGAACCAGAGCTCGTGACAGCCCTCATTATTAAAAAGGATGACTGATTTTGGGCAGAGATTTCACGGCCATGTGGCTGGATGGTTTCTTTTAGGTTTCCTTCCTCCTCCCCTTGCCTGAAGAACAGACAATTTCCAAGATAAATTGGCGCAGAGGTCTGCTCTCACTGTCTCCCCGGGGCCGATGGAACGTGGGCAGGCTTCTGTCAGCCCAATAAGTGATGGCCCCCCGGAGAAATGGCCAGTGCTAGCTTCTGCCCGCATCTCCTGGCCTCCCTCTGGGGCCAAAGAGTGGAACAGGGAGTCATTTGATTCACAATCGTTCCCTGAAATCAGAGGCTGTAAAGACAGCAGAGGGGAGGAGCCCAGAAGAGGAAATAGCTGCATCGCCACCTCCAGCCCACGTGACCCATGGGGCAGGGAGTGGTTTGGTCTGTCCAGGTGCCCCACCCCCAACCCACCACGAGAGGCCACATGTTGAGTGGATAAGATCCCTGGATGGAGAAGCAGGAGGATGAATTCCTGACCTAGCTCTGTCATTACCTAAGTTATCTTGGACTTTAATGATGATTCCCCCCCTGTAAAAAGCAGAGATTTGCTGAAGGTCCCTTTCTATTCATTTTTGCTTCAGTTACCTTGGTCCTAATTATGACAGCTGCCATTAATTTCACCCTTACTACATGCCTGGCTTTGCGCTAAGCATTTTAGAGGCATCAGCTCATTTTATTCTTCTTTATCATTTTTTGAGACAGGGTCTTGTTCGGTCACCCAGGCTGGAGTGCAGTGGTGCGACCACAGCTCAATGCAGCCTCAAATCTCTTGGGTTCAAGCCATCCCCCTGTCTCAGTCTCCTCAGCAGCTGGGACCACAGGCACACACCACCACACCCAGCTAATTTTTTTTCTATTTATTTGTAGCAGAGGTGAGGTCTTGCTATGTTGCCTAGGCTGGTCTTGAACTCCTTGGCTCAAGTGATCCTCCTGCCTTGGTCTTCCACAGGGCTGGGATTACAGGCATGAGCCACCATGCCTGGCCTCATTTTATTCTTTATGATGGGATCTGTCATCTGCAGATGAAGAAACAGAGGGTCAGAGAGTCTAGGTGACTTGTCTAAGGTCACACAGTATATAAGGGGCAGAGCCAGGATTTGAACCTGGTTCTGTCTGACCCCAAAGGTCTTAATCCTAAAATATGTCACAGACTCCCTAAGACCTGGCTTTGCTTGTAACACCTGGGAAAAAAAAGCTCATTGTCATCTGGATTCTCAACACTCCGTCATCTCCATAGGAAAGCACCCAGAGTCAGTGTCCTAAGCAAATGCAGCATTCATCATTGTGTACTCAGGTGGTAAGCCAGTAAAAAGCCTCTTCTCTGGGCCAGCAGGAGGTCAGCCGGAAATATTTTACTCAAGGAAACTGATAGTTTTGCCACCTATGGATTATTTTACAGATGCTTCCTTTATCCTGGGAAAAAATAAATGGAGAATGAACCCTTACAAGCATGCCTATTGGAATATATTTCAATCTATGATTCTATGAGATCCACACTGAAATCCATCCATCAGAGCCTGAGAGACAGACAGCGAACAGTATCTACCAGTTCCTGAGGGCTTGGAGAGGACTTGAAAGATGCTGGGGCTGGCTGGCTGCCTGGCTGGGTGCCCAGGGCTAGTTGCTTAACCTCAGTGAGCTCTTAGCTTCCTCGTTTGTAAAATGAGGGGCTTAGAGCAACTCATCCTTAAAAGCTTATCCACCCTCAAGGCGGTGATTCTGTGATGCTGCTCCCTTTCCTCCAAGCTTCCAGCACGATCTTGGGCAGGTCAGAATCTGTGTGGTTTCAGGTCCTGTTATTTATACAACGGGATAACTTCTCCTGCCTCTCTGTCTGCCCCTTGCTTCTGTGGGGGCAAATGAGTCAGTGTGAGCTCAGCAGAGAGCGCAATTAAACATCAGCAAGTATGATCCCACCAGTGTGGAATTTCTAATAATTCAGTCGTGGCTCTCCTACTGTGACTCCAAGAAACAAAGTCTGAATCTCTTTTTCCACGAGAGTTTGAAGAACTGTTGCCTGAAATTAGAGGGTTTCTTCAAAGCCAGGCTTTTGATGTGCTTTCAACTTTTGCATCCAGGATGAATTTGTTAGGGTAGAAAATTTGCTTATTTGGGATCAAACAGTATAGAGGGTGGGCTCGCTGCAAATTGTCACTTAACATGTTCATCTATGTAATTATTCCTGCTCAGTCAGACTCAGGTATTTCAATATCCGAGCCAAGAGCCTGTACTGCTGTCTTGCAGAGGACACTGGTTTTGTGAGCATCTAGCCTTCACCCGACTCCACCTCAGGGAATTCTCTCTCCTACTCTGTGCATAACCTTACTGGGGGTGTCAACTAGGGGACACTACCTTCCCCGAACTCACCAGGTGCCAATCGGACCAATCTGAATCTCTCTTGGAAATATGAATCTTGAATAGCATGACACACGATGGAAAAAAATATTTGAAGCTCAGTTTAATCTAGTGGTGGTTCCTCCCAAAATCAGCTGTCAAGTCATTCCTGCTACTTAGAGCCCAAAGACACCTGGATCCTGCCCCTTTCTGAGCCTGGGTCTCCAACTTTCCTGTCAGTCCTCAGAGTTATCCCATAATATCCCAAACAAGTTCATTTTCTGCCTAAGTTAGCTAGAGTTGGCTTCTGTTGTTTGCAACCAAAGATCTTATCTCTAATGTATTCCGAGACCTTTAAAGCTGAATTTCCCTTTTAAAAAAAAAAAGCCACTGCACCCAGGTACAGTGGCTCATGCCTGTAATCCCAGCACTTTGGGAGGCCAAGGTGGGTGGATTACCTGAGGTCAGGAGTTCGAGACCAGCCTGGCCAACATGGCGAAACCCCGTGTCTGCCAAAAATGCAAAAATTAGCCAGGTGTGATGGTTGGTGCCTGTAATCCCAGCTACTTGGGAGGCTGAGGCGGGAGAATCGCTTGAACCCAGGAGGGGGAGGCTGCAGTGAGCCATCATGCCACTGTGCTCCAGTCTGGATGACAGAGCAAGACCTTGTCTCAGGGAAAAAAAAAAAAAAAAAAAAAAAAGTCTATAGCTTAATGTTTTCACTAAGTCAGACTAAGTACCCTCAGCTCCAAAGTTTCTCAAGTCCTTTGGAGTGGGGCCCAGAAATCTGCATTTTATCACGCTTTCCAAAGAAATTTCAAGCTCCCCAGAACCACTCTCTGCATTACAATTCTACACCAATAACATCAGCCAGTGTCCAACTGGCAGGTTTGACACCGGCTGATGCTCTGTAGCAAAATACTTTTCACATGCTAGTGACTGCTCAGGCCCTCCAAGAACCAGACTCCAAGGCCTGAGTCAGGTTTAGTCCGTAGAGGCTCGATCAGGGTTCGAGTATGCCAGAAGCAAGGAGAAAATGTACTGCCAAAGGACACTCTCCAGGATGGCCATAGGGATATAAGTGCACACGCCATGAAGTCTTTGCTGCTGTAAGTTTTGAGGACAACTCAGATTCCTCCGCCTTCCCCACTGGAAAAGTCCACAGTGTTTGTGTCAAACTCTAGGCACCCCGGTCACAACTCATGTAGTAGATCCCCTTCTTTCCTTCCTTCTCTCCTGCCTCCTTTTTCCTTCCTTGCAAATGACACATGCATTACACACATCGTAGGTATTTTCATTGTAAAAGATTCACACACATAGTCCAATTTGGAAGTTCCTCCAACCCCCTTACTCTCACTGTCTGTCTCAGTGTAAACTCTTCTAACTCTTCTGTGACCATAACTACCTTATGCCAACACATAAAGAATATGTCCAAACATTATATAAATGTATATATACATATTTATGTTTATATTTATTTCTCTTTGTAGAAATAAGGTCATACTATACATGCTGTTTGGCAGTTTGTTGTCTTCACAAATCTATGTATCTTGGAGTTTTAGACATCTGTTTGTGTAGACCAGGGGTCGTCCACCAAAGGCCGTGTCAATTGCAGCAAAGCAGGAGATGTCTTAATAAGAGAGTGATTTAATAAAAATATGATGATTCCAGATTATAGAACACTATTCAGTCATTAAAAAGAATGAGGTGGTTCTATAGCAGGAGTCAAAATTTTCTCTGTAAAGGGCCAGATAGTAAATATTACAGGCTTTGCAGGACATGCAGTCTCCATTGCAACTACTCAATTCTGCCTTTACAAAAGCAGTCCTAGGCATTATATAAACAAATGGGTGTGTCTGTATATTAATAAAACTTTATTTACAAAACAGTCAGCGGGCCAGGTTTGGCCCTGGGGGGCATGGGTGGATGACCCCTGGTCTACACAAACAGATGTTTAAAACTCCAAGATACATTGATTTATGAAGAAAACCAACTGCCTAACAACACACAGAGTATGATCATATTTATACAAAATAAATATAAATATAAATATGTATACCTGCATTTATATAATGTTTGGACATGTTCATTATTTGTTGATATGAGGTAGTTATGATTACAGAAAAAGAGCTAGATGGGTTTATACTGAGAAAGACAGTGAGAGTAAGGGGGTTGGGGAAACTCCCAAATTTGACTATGTGTGTGAATCTTTTACAGTGAAAATGCCTAGCACGTGTGTAATGCATGTGTAATTTGGAAGAAAAGAAACAAGAAGGCAGGAGAGAAGGGAGAAAAAAAGGAAGGAAGATGGAAAAGAGAAACAGAAGGAGGGAAGAATGAATGGAGGGAGGGAGGGAAGGAGGGAAGAAGACAGAAAGCTATGTTCCAATAAAACTTTATTTACAAAAACAGGCTGTGGGCCAAGTTTGATCCATGGCCACAGTCTTCTGACCTCTGGTTTAGAAACCCAAGTCCACGAGGGCAAAGTTCTGGAAATCTTATTCACCATTATATCCCCAGTCTCTAGAACAGACCCCGACACACAGCAGGAGCTCAAGAAATAGTTGTTGAAAGAACGGGGGAAAAGGCCGGGCATAGTGGCTTACACCTGTAATCCCAGCACTTTGGGAGGCCGAGATGGGTGGATCACCTGAGGTCAGGAGTCCGAGACCAGCCAGGCCAACATGGCGAAACCCCGTCTCTATTAAAAATACAAAAAATTTGCCAGGTGTGGTGTTGTGTGCCTGTAATCCCAGCTACTTAGGAGGCTAAGGGAGGAGAATTGCTTAAACCTGGGAGGCGGAGGTTGCAGTGAGCCAAGATCACACCATTGCACTCCAGCTTGGGCAACAGAGGAAGACTCTGTCTCAAAAAAAAAGATAAAAGAATGGTGAAAAAATAAAACCACACAGCCTTTCCCTATCACCCTGGAAAACAAATAACTCAACTATTATTCTAAACCCTTGTCATGAGCATGTGTAAAGGAACATGCTGTGTGTTACTCATTTAAATGTCTTGAACTAATTGCTGCTAGCACACAGGTTAATTAAATGGCAGTGATCTTAAAAACAACAACAACAACAAAAACTAGTTGTCATCCTCACATTATCACATCAAAGGTGGCTCACTCTGTGGTACTTCGGTGGCTCAGAAAACATTTTGCTCTGTATCCAGACACCTATTTCTCTGTTCTTACCATGCACAAAAGCTGGTCGGTGGTCCTGCAGGTTCTCAGATCTGAAGGCAAATATTCCCATCTCCAAGGAAACCATATCTCTAAATGCAATGCAGTGTTTTCCGATCACAGGCAAACAGATTCTAATGTAGAAGAGAATCAGCAAACCTACTCTTAAACACAGGGACAGGGCTTCAAGTGGGACCCAGCATGGGTTGACAATGTTGCAAAAGTGACTTTCAAAAGAATCTGGGCTGCATTTTCGAGGGGATAAGTGGAGAAATGGGAAGCTGTGCAAGCGGATTTCAGAGGAGAAACAAAATTGCTGCATTTTTGGACGCTTTGTTCCACAGTGCCCTGGAATCCAGGGTAACGGGCATCTCAACTGGCGAACTCAGGGAAAATGTCAAATACGACCTTTAGGTCCCTGGGAAATGACACAACCCAGAGCTTTACTGCTGCAAAGAGAGATGGTGCCAGGGGATACTGAGTCACTGACCCTCGCCTTGAGCCACAGGCACCTGGGAAACTGGATAAGAGCCTCCCTTCTCCCTCCCACTTACGCAAACTCTCCTGTCTTCTGCTGCCTTCGGTGTGAGTTCCAAGCCATGTTCAGCACTAAGATTAATGAATTATGCATCAGTGAGGTTTGGCAGGTTGACATAGACAGACGGCTGCCCACCGAAGGCCATGCCGGGTGCAGGCCAGAGCCATCACATCAAGATGTTCCAAAAGACTCCCTCCTGCCTCCCGTTCTCCATGGTGCAGAATCTCTACGCTGTGTGGCTGGCTCCAGCACTATCTACAGCATCTATCCCAGATCTCTGATGGATGCTAAGGCATCCAGCAAGGTAGTATGTCTCATAGGCCATGCCGTAGCTGCAAATTAAGCCTAGAGCAGGAAATAAAATCAAACTAGGAAGAAGTGTTCATGTCTTCTGGGGGCCCTCCCCACACTGGGTACTAGGATACACATTTCCCCTACATTGCCTCTAATCTTTAGAGACCATATAGGTGATAGAGGATTCCCCATTTTACAGATGAGAAAATTGAGGCACAGATAATGGAAGCTGCTTGCATAAGGGCAAATAGAGGTGGCATTCCATCCAGACCTGGCTGGCAACGAGTCTGTGTTCCTTTGCCTCTGCAGGGTGTCACTCCTGTGCTATCAGGCTGGTAGAGGCTTAAGGGAAGGGGAGGTTACAAATATGGATCAAAAAGAGGAAAGGGAACAGAAAGACAATCCAGTTAACAGACGGACAAATGGCACAAAGAGACGGTTCTCCAAAGGAGATATATAAGTGGTGGCCAACAAGTGTATGAAAAGATGTTCAACATTATTAGTCATTGAGGAAATGAAAATTAAAATCACAAGGAGATACCACTTCACAACCACTAGGGTGGCTATAATTTTAAAGATAGAAAATAATAAGCATTGGCAAAGATGTGGAGAAACAGGAGCTCTCACATATCACAGGTAAGGATATAAAATGTTGCAGCTGGTGTGAAATAGTTTGGTGGTTCCTCAAAAAATTAAAGATAGAATTACCACATGACCTGGCAACTTCACTCACATATATATATACACACACACACATATACACACACACACACACACACACATATATATATACACATTTTCAACTCATATATATGTGTGTGTGTATATATGTACACACATGTATATACACACATATATATACACATATATATACACACATATATATGAGTTGAAAATAGGTACTTAAACAAATACATGTACACCTATGTTCATAGCAGCATTTTCACAGTAGCTAAAATATGGAAACAACCTAAATGTCCATCAACAGATGAATAAACAAATTGTGGCATATCCACACAATGGAATATTAGCCACCCATGAAAAAAATACAATTTGAGACACGATGAATCTTGAAAACATTATGCCAAGTGAAGGAGGTAGCATCACAAAAGGTCACATATTGTCCGATTTCCATTTATATGAAATGTCCAGAACAGGCAAATCCACAGAGACAGAATGCAGGCTGGCAGTTGCCAGAGGATAGGGGGAAGCTGGGGAATTGGGAGTAACTCTTTAATGGATATAGGGTTTCCTTTTGGGGTGATGAAAATATTTTGGAACTACTTAGAGGTGGTGGTTGTGCAACAGTGTGAATGTACCAAATGCCACTGAATTGTTCAGTTTAAAGTAGTCAGTCTCACGTTATGTGAATTCCACTTCAATAATTTTTAATAAGAATGTGGAATCCAAAGAAACAAGGAGGCAGGATGGTTACCTAAGAGGAAGCCTGGGAAGCCTGGGGGGTCTTTACCACCAACCTGCCACCCCATACTCAAGCAGCCAAGACTGCCCCCCGAAGTGAAACAGAACAAATAAATAAAGACAAATGAAAACACAGTGTGAGAAAAATACTAAGTGCCTGTTGGCCTTGTTTAATTGAATAAGGATAGAATATTAATAGACGATGCTGTAGAGTAAGAACCAATCTACAATGAACCACCTGTGGCCACAAATGACTTGCCAGTTACCCTCCATGGAAGCCCAGAGGATTGTGCTGACTTGATAGAACATTCCTAAACTAGAAAGGGAAGTTCCTTTTCCAAAAACTACACATCCTCCTCCCCCACATCTCTGCTTAGGTCACTGAAGATGGGTGACAGCTTCAAAAGACCCTGCATCTCAAAGTCTGGGTCTGAAGAAGCAACAATCATGATAGACAATAGTCATGTCTGTGAATGCCCAAGTCTAGCATGTTAGCATGGTCCTCAGCTGACAGGAAGTTGTGCTTGATAAGTTCTGGGTGGATAAATACCTCCTTTCCATAATAGTGATGCTCTGGGAGTGCTCATGTCCTTCCAGGCCCTATGCTAGATGCTTTATATGCACAATCTCATGGAGTTCTCCCAACCCCAGGAAGCAGGTCCTACCATCATCCCCACTGACAGATGGCACACCTGCGGTTCACAGGGGAGACTCATTTGTCAAACCATCTGCCCACTGAGCAGTAAAATCAGGCTTCTATAAGACATGCTCCGACGCCTATGCCCTTAAGCTAAACCACTCTGCTCTTGCCTCTTGAATAACTTACTTTCTTCCAGTTCCATATTCTTTGGTCTACAACACTGATTGAAGGGTCATTACTCAGCCCCTGAACTTTGTTTTAGGTGATAAGTGAAAGGGTTAACTAAAGGACGCTGCAAAAAGGTGTGGAGGAGGTGGAGAAACAGGAACCCCACTGCATGGCTGGTGGGAATGTGAAGTGATGCAGCTGCTGTGGCAACCACCATGGAAGTTCCTCCACAAACTGAAAACGGAATTACCATATGATATGGTTTGGCTGCATCCACACCCAAATCTCACCTTGAATTGTAATAATCCCCACAGGTCAAAGGCAGGCCAGGTGGAGATAACTGAATCACAGGGGCCGTTTCCTCCATACTGTTCTTGTGGTAGTGAATAAGTCTCATGAGATCTGATGATTTTATAAATGGTAGTTCCCCTGCACAAGCTCTCTCTTGCCTGCTGCCATGTAAGATGTGACTTTGCTCCTCCTTTGCCTTCCACCATGCTTGTGAGGCCTCCCCAAACACATGGAACTGTGAGTCCATTAAATCTCTTTTTCTTTATAAATTAACCAGTCTTGGGTATGTCTTTACTAGCAGCATGAAAGCAAATTAATACCCATATGATCCAGCCATCCCACTTCTGGGTAAATACCCCGAAGAACTCAAAGCAAGAACTTGAACAGATACTGTTACACACATGTTCACAGCAGCATTATTCACAAGAGCCAAAAAATGGAAGCAACCCAAGTGTTCACTGACAGACGAATGGATGAACAAAATGTGGTCTAGCCACACAATGAAATATTATTCAGCCTTAGACAAAAAGGAAATTCTGACACATGCTCCAACATGAATAAACCTTGAAGACATTCTGCTAAGTGAAATAAGCCAGTGACAAAAGGACAAATGTTGTATGATTCTACTTTTTTTTTCTTTTTTTCTTTTTGAGATGGAGCCTCACTCTGTCACCTCAGGCTGGAGTGCAATGGCACTATCTTGGCTCACTGCAACCTCCGCCTCCCAGGTTCAAGCAATTCTCCTACCTCAGCCTCCCGAGTAGCTGGGAGGACAGGTGCATGCCACCATGCCCAACTAATTTTTGTATTTTTAGTAGAGATGGGATTTCACCATGTTGGCCAGGATGGTCTCAATCTCTTGACCTCGTGATCCGCCCGCCTCGGCCTCCCAAAGTGCTAGCATTACAGGAGTGAGCCACCATGCCTGGCCGTATGATTCTACTTCTATGAGGTACCTAGAGCAGTCAAAATTGTCGAGATGGAAAATAGAGTGATGGTTGGCTCATGCTGGGGAAGGAGAATGAGAAATTTAATGGGTACAGAACTTTAGTTTGGAAAGATGAAGAGAGTTCTGGGGATGGATAATGGTGATGGTTGCACAATAATGTGAATGTACTTAATGTCACTGAACTGTACACTTTAAAGTGGTTTAAATAACAAATTTTATGTTATGTATATTTTGCTGCAATAAAAGAAATGTGTTGGGCTTGGGCACTATGGCTCACACCTGTAATCCCAGCACTTTGGGAGGCCGAGGTGGGTGGATCCCTTGAGCTCAGGAATTTGAGACCAGCCTGGGAAACATGATGAAACCCCATCTCTACAAAAAAAAAAAAAAAAAAAAAAAAATACAAGAATTAGCTGGATGGGGTGGCGCACACCTGTAGTTCCAGCTACTTGGGGGGCTGAGGTGGGAGGATCACTTGAGCCCAGGAAATTGAGGCTGCAGTGAACTATGATCACACAACTGCACTCCAGACTGGGCGACAAAGTGAGATCCTGTCTCAAAAAAAAAAAAGGAAAAAAGAAAAAGAGATCTGTTGGCAAGGGAATAACCCACCCTCTGATAATGAAGGCTTGAAATGGGGAAAAAGGGTCCTGTGGGAAAGAGACAGAAAGAGAGACACCAGAGAGGTCACCGCTCTTCCTTCTTCAGGAAGGCCAAAGAGGGGGTCACCAAGACCCACAGCAGGGACAGGACTGCCATCCGTTGGGAAATGGAAGCTGAACTTGTGCAAGTGAAAGCTGACAGCCAGCACAGTGACAGAAGCCATCAGCGGGCTGAGCTGAGGCTGGTTCCCTTCTACCTTCTCTGCAGCTGTTAAATATCGCTTCTAGCTGTGTGCTCTCCACCTGCTCAGAGCCAATTTAATTAGAGGTTCAGGACTCCCCACGTATCAAAAGTAAATGCCAAGTTTATGACCATTAGCAAAGGAGCCATAAAACTCAGGGCCACTGAAGTACAGCTCGAAGCCACCTGTCACCTGCCACTCCAGGGAGGCTGCTCGGCTTCAGCTTGGGTTTCTCTGAGGTCCCACTCCGCCCATGATCCACACATTACCTGGGTCATAAGAAAAGCAGTGGACGGTGAACCCCAAAAGAGAACGAGGCCTATGTCCCAGAAGCACAAAGTGTACACATTTTCAAAAGTAATCATGGCAGTAAATGTCCTAAGGTACCCTGAGCTGTCCTTACGGATAAACTTTACAGTGTATGCCAAGACAAAAACAGGTTTAGAGACAGACAAACTTGGAATTTGTTTCTCTGCACCTTAGATTTCTCTTCTGCAAGAAGAGATGACCTACATCCTAGCACTGGTGAAGGGAGTATCATGGTCTCGTGCAGAGTAGGGGCTTGGGAGTTGGAAGGGGATTCAGACCCAGCTTTGTGGCTGACCAGCTGTGATATTTTAGTGAAGTTAATCTTTCTTGTAAAGGCATTGCATTGGGTTAGACAGTGCCATTCTCCCAAAGGGCCCTTTCAGCTCAAATCTACCCTAAGACTACCTATTATGTTCATTAATGAGAAATCCAGGCATCCAAGGATTTCTGTGACTTCCCCTTGCCAGGCCCAGATGACATCCACGAAACACCTAAAAAACTGTTCCTAGGAAGTCACCTTGGAGAGCCTCAGCCTCTGCACCTATAAAATGGAACTAGAAGCACCTGCCTCCCTGGGTCGCTGGGAGCGTTTCCTGAGATTGGACGTGTTAAGCTGGGCTCTTCAATCTTTTTCACATCATGACACACACAGAAAGTGACACAATTTGTGCGCTGGGGTGAACAGATGAGGGGACGCCAGCTGCCCCAGGCATCCAGAGTTCTGAGCGCATTGGCATTTCAATGCATCTTTAACCATTTTGCAGGACACTGGTTTGGGAAGCTTCTTTGAAAAGCATCCAGAACAGAGAACAAACGAAGCTGCTTTCCTCCCCCTCCAGATGGAAGGTTCCCTATCAGCTCAGGAAGGACAGCGTCCCTAAACTTAATAATATGAGCTCTTTATTTGCAAGTTTAATTTGCAAGTTTTATTGTAAAAGTAAATCCACACCATTTTTAAAATGTTAAAACAGTATAGGAAGTTACATATTGAAAAACAGAAGCTCCCGCTCCTCCCCAGGGGGCTTCTGGAGGGCAGAAAATGTTGGTTCTTGATCAGACAGCTGGTTACAGAGGTGCGTTTATTTAATGAAAGTTCAAGATGCTCTCTGCTTAAGAGTATGCATTCTTCTGCATATATGTTAGACTTCAATAAAAAGGTTTCGGCCGGGCGTTGTGGCTCATGCCTGTAACCCTAGCACTGTGGGAGGCCGAGGTGGGCAGATCAGAAGATCAGGAGTTCGAGACCAGCCTGACCAACATGGTGAAACCCCGTCTCTACTAAAAATACAAGAATTAGCCAGACATGGTGGCACGTGCCTGTAGTCCCAGCTACTCAGGAGGCTGAAGCAGGAGAATCACTTGAACCCGGGAGGTGGAGGTTGCAGTGAGCCGAGATCACGCCACTGCACTCCAGCCTGGGTGACAGAGCGAGACTCCATCTCAAAAAAACAAACAAAAAAAAGTTTCAGTGGCCCCTGTTATTTGGGTTGGTTCAATTGTGCTTTCTCAAAATATAGTGAAGTTCCCCAAACCCCAGTATCAAAGAATGTAATATGATATGGAAATAGGGTCATTGCAGCTGTAATTCGTTAAATTTAGAGGAATTCATAATTGGAGTAGGGTGGACCCCTCCGATATGACTGATGTGCCTATAAAAGGGGAAACTCAGACACAGAGACACACACAGAGGACACCACGTGAAGATGAGGGCAGAGATCAGAGTGATGCTTCCAGAGGCCGAGGAACACCAAAGATTACCGGCATATCACTAGAAGCAGAAGCTAGGCCAGAAGCATAGGACAGATTCTTCTTCCAGCCCTCAGAAGGAATCAGCCCTGCTCACACCTTGATTTTGGACTTCTGGCCCCCAAAACTGTGAGACAGTAAATTTCTGTTGTTTAAGACATCCAGTTTATGGTACTTTGTTACAGTAACTCTAGGAAATTAATATATCCCCTTGGTCTCTTCCTCTCTTAGTAGAACTCCTGAGAGATCCCACTGTTAATGGTTTCTTGGGTGTTTCTCAGATTTTTTTTTTTTGAGGTAAGATCTCAGTATAGGCTAGAGTGCAGTGGTGCAATCACAGCTCACTGCAGCCTCTACCTCCCGGCTCCAGTGATCCTCCCACCTCATCCTCTCGAGTAGCCGAGACTACAGGCGCGCACCATCACTCCCAGCTAATCCTTTTTTTCCTTTGGTATTTTTTGTAGAGGCAAAGTTTTGCTGAGGCTGGTCTCAAACTCCTGGGCCCAAGCCATCTGCTCAACTCAGCTTCCCAAAGGACTAGGATGACAGGCGTGAGCCACTGTGCCCGGCCAGATTTTTTCTCTTAATCATTACATCTGTCATCCCTTCCTAGCTTCATCCACATCACAGACACTCAGATCCAGAGCTCCAAACCCACTTCCAAACCCTGAAAGCCTCCAGCAGTCCCCTGTATCATGTTCCATCCACTCATCAGCTTTATTTTCCTCCTTTTTCTCCTAGCACCACTTGACATTATATTTCTTCTTGTTTATTCATCTTCTGATTGTCTCCTGACGGGGCCCATCAGGGTCTTACTGGCTGCCCCGGGGCCTTTGCACACACAGTTCCCATGGCCTGAAATCTTCTTCCTGTAGAAACCCCCATGGCTTGCTCCACAACTTCATTCTCTGCCTAAATAAGCCCTCATCAGAGAGGCCATCCCATCCCCTTCATCTAAAAGAACAGCTCTCTCCTTAACACTTTCTACCTCTTGACCTTGCTCTCATTTAGTGTTCGGCAACAACCATCACCTGACATTGTGTCTATTCATTGGCTTATGTGCCTTTTGTCTATCTCCCCTTACCAAGCTATATGAAGACAGGGCCTTTGGATGATCTGTTCTGCTTTAAGCCTAGCTCCTAAGGTAGTGCATAGCATGTGCTTAGCGTTCAGTAAATACCTGTAAATGAATCAATGGTATGGCATTTATGTAAAATGGCAGAGAGAATTATGGTTACCCTTTTACTGAGTATTATCCATGCATTATCTAATTTAATTCTCCCAGAAGCCCAGTCAAGTAGGTAAATACTGAGTATTATCCGTGCATTATCCTCATTTAATCCTCCCAGCAGCCCAGTCAAGCAGTCATGTGTCACTTAATAAGAGCAATACATCCTAAGAAATGCATTAGGTGATTTTTGTCATCGTGCAAACATCATAGAATGTACTTATACAAATCTAGGTGGGAGAGCCTACTACACCTGGGTTATGTAGCCTATGGTTTCCAGGCTACACATCAGTACAGCATGTTACTGTACTGAATGTGGTGGACAACTGTAATACAATGTTAATTATTTGTGTATCCAAACATCTAAACATAGAAAAGGTACAGGGGAAAAAAAAAAACGCTATAAAAGATTAAAATGGTACACCTGTATAAGGCATTTACCATGAATGAAGCTTGTAGAACTGGAAGTTGCTCTGGGTGAGTCAGTGAGTAAGTGGTAAATGAATGTGAAGGCCTAGGACATGACCGTACTCTACTGCAGGATTCATAAACACTGTACACTTAGGTGACACTAAATTAAAAAATAAAGCAACTATTGCAAGGTTACAATAGCTATGATGTCACTAGGTGACAGGAATTTTTCAGCTTCATTATAATCTTTTTTGATTTTTTTCTTGAGACGGAGTCTCACTCTGTCACCCTGGCTGGAGTGCAGTGGCATGACCTTGGCTCACTGCAACCTATGCCCCCCAGGTTCAAGCAATTCTCCTGCCTCAGCCTCCTGAGGAGCTGGGACTGCAGGTGCATACCACCACACCCGACTATTTTTTTTTTTTAAGTAGAGACCGGTTTCACCATGTTGGCCAGGCTGGTCTCGAACTCCTGACCTTAAGTGATCTGCCTGCCTCAGCCTCCCAAAGCACTCCATTATAATCTTACAGGACCGCCATGGTATATGCAGTCTGTCATTAACCAAAACGTTGTTATGTGGCCCATGACTGTATTGTTGTCCTCATTTTACAGATGGGATACAGAATGGTTGGGACTTACCCAAGGCTATACAGCTACAGGGTGGTGGAGGCAGGATCTGACAACAGGACCTCAGATCCTGGAGCCCACAGACTCAACCACCTGCCTAGCTCCCTTGTCCAGCCTCACCTACGCATTCCATGTGACAGCGAGGTCCCTGTCCATCTACCACTTTGCCTATCCAGCCATGATCTGACCTCAGCATTGTAGTAGAACGAGGTCCTTAATGAAATGCACATGAAGTGCAACCAAGAGTGAACACCGAATTGCCTTTCTCATGTATTTTTCCTGCACAGGACAAGTTTGGTTATTATAAAAAAAAAAAAAAAGTCACTGAAAAAGAATGACGCTTCATGGATGCTATAGAGATATATAAAGTCTGCCTGTGCTATAATTGCCTTCCTGTCCCTGTATGTACTTAACTTGGTGAAGACGCTATTAACTGCAGTAAAGAAAACATTTATTCACAAGGAAGCCATGTAATGAGGAGAATCCTCAACGTGGGAGCGAATGTCGGTATCTCTCAGATAAGAGACAAAGGTTCATTCAGATGACCGAAACATCCTCTTAGCAGGTTTTTGTACAACTCCCAGTGTCGGTGCTACCATGCAGGGCAACACCGAATAAATGATTCCAGATGGTAAAAAGGAACATCCATTATATTTCCTAAGTATTTCTTGATTGTATCCATTTCTTAACATTACCCCCTCTCAATCACCCCAGGAGATAAGCTACCATCATCTCTTGCTAGATGACTGGGGAAAAACACAAACCAACTAACCTTTTAGCTCCACCTGACTGTTCATCCATCCTCCATCTGCACAATAGAAGGAAAAACTTTGTTTGTTTGTTTATTTATTTTTTGAGACAGAGTCTTGCTCTGTCACCCAGGCTGGAGTGCAATGGTGCGACCTAGGCTCACTACAACCTCCACCTCCCGGGTTTAAGGGGATGGATTCTTCTGCCTCAGCCTCTCACCTAGCTGGGACTACAGGCACTCACCACCACAACTGGCTAATTTTTGTATTTTTAGTAGAGACAGGGTTTCACCATGTTGGCCAGGCTGGTCTCGAACTCCTGATCTCAGGTGATCGGACTCGCAAAGTGCTGGGATTACAGGTGTGAGCCACTGTGCCTGACTGGAAAACTTTATGTAAGCATAAATCTGGTCATGCCAACACGTTTGCTGAAAATCCTTTAGCATCTTCCCAAAGCATATAAAATAAAGATCAAATTCTTCAGCATCATCTCTGTAGTGGGTTGAATGGTGCTTCTCCAAAAAAGAAAAAAAGGCTACTGGGACTTGTGAATGCTGCCTTATTTGGGGGGAAAAGGGAGTCCTTATAGATGTAATTAAGGTATCTTGAGGTGAAATCAACCTGCATTGTCCAGCTGGGTGCTACATCCAATGACAGGTGTCTTTATAAGAGAAAGGCAGGGAAGATGTGACATAGACACAAGAGGAGAAGACACAGAACAGAGAAGAAGGCCGTGTGAAGGCAGAAGCAGAGACTGGAAGGATTCAGCCACAGCCAAAGAACGTCAAGGATTTCTGGAGCCACGGAGGCTGCATGAGGCAAGGGAAGATCCTGCCCTAGAGCCTTTGGAAGGAGCACAGACCTGCTAACACCTTGCTCAGACTTCTGATCTCCAGAACTAAAAGAGGAAAAATTTCTATTGCTTTCAGTCATCAAATTTGGGGTAATTTGTTGCAGCAGCCACAGGAAATTAATACTGGTCCAAGGTTGCTATGTGATCTGGCCCTTCCGATACTGGTCCAAGGCTGCCATGTGATCTGGCCCTTCCCATACTAGTCCAAGGCTGCCATGTGATCTGACCCTTCCCATACTGGTGCAAGGCTGCCATGTGATCTGGCCCTTCCCACTCGCTCCTTCCCCTCAGCCACACCGCCCTTCTTTGTCACTCGAGTGCAACTGCAACATGCTCCCTGGCCCACTGCAGGGCCTTTGCACATGCTGTTGCCCTTGTCTGCTCCCCAGTAGTTTCTTCCACACTTCAGACAGCAGTTCTATCCTCCTTCCCCTCAGTAAGCCTTCCCCAATGTCACTGGGCCAACGTGATTCCCTGTTACAGGCCCTCCCAACACCAAGCACCTCGCCTTGGTAGCCTTTGTCAGGTCCATTGCAAAGATGTGAGATTCAATTGTCTTCTTAGCAGATCTGTTCCACGAGGGTGGGGACCATGTCTGTCTTCTTCACCCCCATCACCGAGCTACCTACACAATGCCTGATGTGTAAAAGACACCTAAATATTGGAATGACCGTTGGAAAGAAATGAAGTGCAATTTGGTGAACCTCAAAAATTGAGTCTCTAACCAAATATCAGATCCATCAAACTGAAAAAGGAAGGAAACAGAAAAGTCCCTGTGGTGAATAGGTGATTTAGCCTGATTCATTTTCCCATAAACCATATCAAAGTTTTCAGAAGCAACTACAGTGCCTACGGATGGTGTCAAACCAGGACATTGACTTACACACTCCTCAGTGTTGACAGAACCACCTTCCCTATTAAGGATCACTTTTATCCACGGATCCCCTGTTCCCCCACAGAGCTGGAATATTCCCAGACACTGAGCCAAAGTCTCCAACCACTTTCAAATGGACAGAAATTCAGTGAAACGGCTAGAGCTGCTGGCCCATGCACCATGGCCCTTTCAAAAGCTCCTCTCTGGCTAATGGAATACTTAGCTCAGAATGAAATCCTCCAGAGCTAAGTTATTACATGTTTGGGCCATTTTTCTGTTTTCACAGCTGGACAACTGACTGGAGTAGAAGCCAGTCAGCTTCCCAGGGAGCCCAAGGGGGAAAATAGTGAGGAAGGACAGTTTTCTAGCAATAAACTTGTTTCCTTCTCATTCTCTCCAGATTCAGACTCATCAACTCTTTGGAAAAGCCCACCCAAGAAATGAGGGGGAAGATAAGAAAGCCGGGATCAAACCAGGTTCAGAGAGAGAGAGAGATTGACAAAGAGAAAGGCGGATGGCTCTGGAGTCAGGCCTGGGTTCAAATCACATATTCAGAAGTTGTCATTTGCCAGATCGTAGGCAAATTATTTCACCTCTTTTAGTCTCACTTCCTTACATAGAAGAGGAATTAATCTGTCCACTCAACAAATACTAAAGGCGCAACAACAATGTGCTAGGCAAGACTGTGAATAGGGCAAGGTGCATGAGGTGCCTAGGATACTAAATTTAAGTTGATACTCTCAGAGACATACCCAACCTTCAGAGTGGGCACCTCCCTAAATGCTACCCCTGATGTCCCTCAGTTGCCTCGCCCTGGCCCTGGTGCTGGATATTGGGATCCACTAGTAAAAACATCAAGGCCATTTCCCTGCTATGAAGTCTACAGGCTAAAAGGAGAAAACTTTCCTAAACTTCATGACACTGATCTCCTGGTCACAATAAAAACAGCAAAGAAATTGAACACTGGAGTTCTTAAAAGATCAATTCCACCTCCCACTGAAAAACCACTTGTGTGACTTAAGTGAGGCTGAATTTATCAAACACACACAGCTACCCAGCAATCCTCCCAGAGAGCCGGATTACAGGCCAAAAAAAATTAAGGCAAACAGACGCCATAAATACCAATCTCTTCCAGACCTGCTCTGCCGGGGCATACGTCCTCCCAGTCAGGACGCTGAGAACTCCAACTGCATGAGGTATGGACTGTGAGCCCTGAAATTACCCCCTCTCTATGCAGTGTAAATAAAACAAGATGAAATCAGCGAGTCTCTTTACTTTGCAAAGAAACTGGGGAGAAAAAGGGCAAAAGCACATACCAGGATGTATTAACATAAACAGAAAGCATTTGGGCAATTTCTGGGTAAGAGCTTAGCCTTATTTTCAGGGCGTTATTTGATCTGTGCACTGTTTCCTATGGGGTTCCAATAGAAGACCTATAATCGTCATGATTATCTGAATTTGGGGAGGACATTTCATATTCATATTCATGGATGGAAGAAATGCATATTCATGTCTTGGTGGTGAATGGTTCCTGAGCTGCAGGTGCCCCTGAAAAGTCTTTGGTATCAACAGTCTTTAGTTATGGAAACTCAACTTTCCAAATAGCTGCAGCCACTAAGATTGTATCCCACCCACCGCTATCTCTGGCCAAGTAGGCAAATGGAAAAGCACGTTTTCAGTGTGGAAGGAGAAGCTGGTAAGGGGTAAAGCCAAGAAAATCCAATTGCTATTGATCTCAGAGCTTACTTCTGCAGTCTCTTTAATAATTGATCAACACAGCCTCATCTGCAACCCAGACCACTGGGGAGAGAAGGGATCCCCCAAAGCCCTGGTGAAATAGAGCCTATGTGACCCACAAAGCCTAAAATATTAACTATGTGGCCCTTTACAGGACAAGCATGCTGACCTCTTCTCTATACCAAGCTCAAGACATAATGAAGGGCCAGGTGCAGTGGCTCACACCTGTAATCCCAGCACTTTGGGAGGCCGAGGCAGGCAGATCACTTGAGGTCAGGAGTTTGAGGCCAACCTAGCCAACATGGTGAAACCCCACCTCTACTAAAAATACAAAAAATTTGCCAGGCGTGGTGGCACACACTTGTAATCCTAGCTACTTGGGAGGCTGAGGCAGGAGGATCACTTGAACCCAGGGGGTGGAGGTTGTAGTAAGCCAAGATTGTACCATTGCACTCCACCCTGGGCAACAGAGTGAGACTTCATCTCAAAAAAAAAAAAATGCATAATGAAGAAGGATCTGGGGATGAGATTATTTTAATTTGGAGCTACTAACTCTAAGCTTAAAGAGTGGGACAAGGTCAGAAGGACTCATTTGTCTGACCCTTTATTCAGTCACCCATCCCACAAATATTTATCAAGGGACTCCTTTGTGCCAGGCCCTGGGCTAGGACATGCTGGGATATGTCTATGAGCTAGGCAGGCCAGGGGCTGCCTCCAAGGGACTTAGAGTCCATCCTATAAAGGATGAGTTCATTACGGTGAATGCGAACACTACAGAAGGGCAGTTCTGGGTACGCTGAGAGCTGATAAGATGCCCACAGCCTAGCGAAGGGATCCTGGGAAGTTCCCCCAGGAAGCTAAGACCACACTAGAGAACAGGAACTGGTCAGGCAACAGACACTCCCAGAGGAGAAGATCTCTCAACCTGCACTGAAAAATGCCAGTTCCATTCATTTGCTCCCACATTCTTCTGGTTATGCAGCGGGCCCACTTATTTACTGAGGGCCTATTAGGAGCCTGGAATCAGAGACACAAGACACCGGACAATGGGTTCAGGGTCACCCTTTCCTCACCCCGCTAGGCACAGTAGCAGATGCACCGATTGGGCCCCCAGGGGACACCAAGCAGAGGTCTCTAATCCCGTCCTTATGGCAATAACTTCAGGTCCTGCAGCCCCAGCCTCAATGTGGCCTTGGCTTGACATCGAACAGCTGAATGTGCCTTGTGCTGCCTGGTGACAGGTTCCATCTGCTTCATTACTGCCAGTTCCCAGAAACCATGCTTGCAGCTAAGTGCTCTTGGCCCTAATTGGTTCCTGATAGACTGGGCCATAACGAAGCACTTAGACTTGCCAGACAAGTTGAGGATGAAGAGGGGGTGCCCCTGCATGGACTGGGAATGCTCCCCTCTTTGGGAATTCTTACTGGGAAATCTGGGCAGCTGGAGAGGTGGAGAGGATTCAGGCTCCTGAATTCACCAATCTGGAATGCATTCCCGGTATCCTCACTCACCGCTGTGAGCCTCAGTGTATTCTTCTGTAAAATAGGGCTGGTAACACCTGCCTCACAAGCTGTTCAGACAAAGGGAGGTGCTGACCATGGTGTCTACGGTTAACTGAGTGCCTGCCTTGTGCAGAGTGGTTGGCTGAGTGTTATTGGGTCTTTTTTGTTGTTGTTGTTGTTGTTGTTGTTGTTATTGTTGAGACTGAGTCCCGCTCTGTCGCCCAGGCTGGAGTGCAGTGGTGCAATCTCAGCTCACTGCAACCTCTGCCTCCCGGGTTCAAACAATTCTCCTGCCTCAGCCTCCCGAGTAGCTGGGACTACAGGTGCATGCCACCACACCCAGATACTTTTTGTATTTTTAGTAGAAATAGGGTTTCACCCTGTTGGCTAGGCTGGTCTCAAACTTCTGAACTCAGGTGATCCGCCTGCCTTGGCTTCCCAAAGTGTTAGGCTGAGTGTTTTGAATGCATCTACTCTTTATAATTTCCAATCCTGTTAATCACCTACAATTACCAACCCCACTTCACAGATGGAGAAATGGAGCCTCAAAGAGGTGAAATCACTTGGCCAAGCCGCCTGTCTTCTGTCCACATTCCCATAGTGGACGTTCAGAAAAGGTAACCTCTTCTCTCTCCGCATGAGCCATTCTGCTTGGGTAACAGATATAAAAGTATCTCAGTCACAAATGTAGACAGACAGAAAGCTGGTGAGCGGTTGCCTGGAGCTCTGAGGGAAGTGGGGACTAACTGCAAACACATGAGAGACCTTTTCAAGGTGACAGACATGTTCTAAAACTGGATTAAGACAAAGGTTGCACAACCGTGTAAATTTACTAAAATGCATTGAATTATACTGCTTAAAGTGGTGATTTTTACGCCATGTAAATTATACCTTAATAAAGTTGTTAAGCAAATAAATAAATACAATTATACTTCAAAAAAAGTGGCCTGGTCAACATATTGTCTATAACAATAAAACATACATTGTAATAAACAGGAGGGTTACAAGAGATATTAAAAAATATGTCCACATGAAATCTTGTACATGAATATTCATTGCATCAATAATTGCTAAAAAATTGAAACATCCGAAATGCCCATCAACTGAGGACTGGATAAACAAAATGTGCTATGCATGTATGTGTATGTGTGTGTGTGTGTGTGTGTGTGTGTGTGTGTGCAAAATGGAATATTATTCAACCATAGAAAGGAATGCGTGCTACATGAATTTTGACAACATTATGCTGAATGAAAGAAGTCAAACACAAAATACCACATAGTGTATTATTCCATTCATATGTGATATTCAGAATGGGCAAATCCATAGAGACAGTAGATTAGAGATTGCCTGGGGCTAGTTGGGAGCAGGGGAGTGTAGGGATGGGGGTAAAATAGGAAGTGACAGTTCAGATATTTGAGTTTCTTTTCGGGGTGATAAAATGTTTTAAAATGGATTGTAGTGATGGTTGTACAACTTTGTTAATATACAAAAAACCACTGAATTCTATACTTTAAATGGATGAATTGTATGGTGTGCAAATTATATCTTGATAAACTTGTTTTAAAAAGAATGGAATAAAATGGAAGGGCTAGTTGTAGTCTTGGACAGCCAGGGTTCAAAGCTGAGCTGCATCACTTTCTAGCTGTGTGACCCTGAGCTAGTGCCTTGGCTTCTCTGAGCCTTGGTTTCCTAATATATAGAAAGTGGTAGGGTATGAGTAATAGGAGTACTTTGGCATGTGGGTTGTGCAGGAAACAAATGAAGTTACTGAACACAGAGTACTAAGCGTTGTGAGCCAGGCGCACACTCCAGCCTTGAGAAACAGAGGAAAGTCTTGAAGACAAGCAAGAGAAAATGAGGACACAGAGAGTCATCTAGACTAGCTTCACAGTAACCCATCTATTTCAACTGGTATTCCGACTCCAAAACCAGCACCCGGGCATGGCTGTCTGGGAGGAGATAGGGGTTGCAAATATGCCTCAGCTTGCTCTCTAAGGCTTCCTGAATCAACGATCTCTGGTAGTATTTCCCCTAGGGTGCTCCTCACCATACTGGCTCCAAGAGATGCTGATAGACGTTGCATGAAAAAGGAGTCCCCGAGGCAAATTATCTTGGGAAATTCAAACTGTAAATGAAGTGAAATGGACATCTTTGCTGCCAGCCTTGTCAGAGCCTTTAATTCACCTATTTGTGCACTGGATATCTCTACAAAGATATAGTACCCAGAATTTTCAAAATTAACTTAGTGACAAACCATTCTTGAGAGTTTCATGTGGTATGACAGTTTGGCAAAATAAACTTTAGGAGACAGCGGATCCATGGCTTTAATTAAACCATTGTGATTCTGCTTTTGGGCGTTAAGTCAGATAGTGATAACTGAAACTGTTAAGTCAGATCCGAAACTTGAGGACTCCAGGGTCCAGTGGAGTCCAGTGGTTCGAGTGTCAGGTTCTCCATGCCTTATCTCATGGGAACCTTTTGAGAACCAGGAGGTAGTGGCTGAGATTTACCCCACTAGAGATGAAGGGACCTGCCTCAGTTAATTAGTAGTAGTACCAGAACCTGAAACTAGGCTAGACTAGACCCAAAGCCAATGATTCTAATCACCATGCCTCATTACTTACTAATCGCATAGTAGCTAATACCTAGTGTAGTGGATACTGTAATGTGCCACCCAGGTCCCCCTGGAAGAATGAAGGATTCACACCCCCAGCTGACGAGAGTATGGCCAAGGAATATCTCTCTGCTGTCAGCCTCTCCAACAATTGACTGAGGCTGAAAAAAACTGCTTCTCCCAAGGCCAATTTCCTTCCAGGGGCCACCTACATCTAATACTGATTGTTTCAATGTGCAGCAACACTGGAATAAAGGGTCATTCCAGCAGGAGACCTGGCTGTAAGGTTGGCCAAGGCCTCTGTTGAGACTGCATCACAGCTCGCGTTTTCCCACTTCCCAATCGTATTCATCTCCTGTTCCTGCTGTAACAAATCACCACAATGGGAAACGGCTTAAAACCACACACATTTATGACTTTATAGTTCTAGAAGTCAAAAGTCTAAAACAGGTCTTACGGGGCTAAAATCAGGGTGTTGGCAGAGCTGCATTCCTCCCAAGGATTCTAGGGAAAATATATGTGATTGCCTTTTCCAGATTCTATAGGCTGCTCGCATTCCCTGAATCATGGCCCCTTCCTCCAACTTCAAAGCCCATCATTGCCATGTCAGCTTCTATCATCAGATCTCCTTTTTCTAATTCTGATTCCCCCACCTCCCCCTTATAAGGACTCTTGTCCTTATAATCTCCCCATCACAAGATCCTTAACTTAAACCCACCTGCGACGTCCCTTTTACCATGTAAAGCAACACAATAAATTCACAGGTTCCAGGGGTGCAGACATCTTTGGGGGAGCTGTTATTGTTCCTCTCACACCCATTTTGCTTCCATATTTCTCTTCCACTGTTAATCCCCAAAGCACCCCCTAATTAACTTCCTGCATCCTATTCTTCATTTCAGAAGCTTCTCAGGGAACCTGACCTACACCCAACAATCATTGGGCTATATGTTATATTTTTGTTTTCTGAGACAGGGTCTCACCCCATCACCCAAGCTGGAGTGCAGTGGTGCAATCATACCTCACTACTCCTGGGCTCAAGTGGTCCTCCCATCTCAGCCTCCAGAGTAGCTGGGTCTATGGGCATGCACGACCATGCCTGGCTTATTTTTTTTTTTACTTTTTGCAGAGACAGGGTCTTACTATCTTGCTCAGGCTGCTCAGAAGGCCTCAAGGGATCCTTCTGCTTCTGCTTCCCAAAGTGCTAGGATAACAGACGTGGGCCACTGTGCCTGGCAGCTCTCTGTTTTATCTACTTCAGTGCACCAGGCTGGGGACACAGGGCTTAGAAAAACAGCTGCTCACAGGAATCATGGTCTAAATTCAGGTTTTCTCAGCCTCAGCACTGTTGACATTTGGGGCCAGATAATTCCTAGTTGTGAGGGGCTGTCCCGTGCATTGTAGGATATTGGGCAGCATCCCTGCTGTCCACACACACAATGCCAGTAGCACTCCCACCCCAAGTGACAACCAAAATGAACTCCAGACATTGCCCACTGTCCCCTGGGAGGGGGCAAAATCACCAAGATTGAGAACCACCGGACTGTGGGAGAGAAGAGATTAAATGCACTTGATTGTAAAGAGTCTTGATCTACACTGGTTCTCATCCTGAGAAAGAGGGTCATGGAGTGAATCTGCTCCCAGCTCTCGAGGGGGTGGATCTGGACAGGACCTTTGGCATCCCACTGGTATTTGAAAAATCAGCTGCAAGAATGTTGGAAAACTGAATCTGAGCCCTGAATATAAGGAGAGAAATGAGTGAAAAAAACAGTGAGCCCCGACAGGTAATGATGCCATTTGAATATGACCTCTTGCTCCGAACCATCAGACCATCGCTGCTGTTTTGTTCAAAGAAAGAAAAATGACCAACAGGAAAATTGGCAGGTGACATCGAAGGCCTCGAGGGCATCTGGATTTCATTATCCGCCTCTCATCTTTTATTTAACAAGGAAATGGGAAAGTTTCAGTGCATTTGGGAGCATGGAAATAATGAAACATTCAAGTGCATTACAAAGCAAAGTGTGTATTAGGGCTGGGCAGAAAGCTTTGTCCTGAGGTGCATTATCACAGAGTCTGGGGTACTCACGCCTCCCTCTACTCCAGGATGCCTTGGACGCTTTGGCAGAGGAGCGTGATATTGGAGCAGAGTGCAGACAAAGGCAACTGTTTTGTGGTATCTAAAAGCTTTGGAGTCATGGGTTCAAATCTGAGCTTCACCTCTGCCAGCTGTGTGGGTGGGGTTTGGGGCACGCAAGTTAACCTTTGGGGACTCAGTTTCTTCATTGGTTCCTTGAGAATAATCGTATCGATGGTTGTAAGAATTAAAGAAGCTATATAAAGCTTTTAGCTCAGGGTCTAATACACTAGGGCTAAATAAATGTTCAGTACTATCATGATGGTGATTTTTTTTAACACATACTCTGCCCCCTTCATAATTCCCTGGTGCAATGTTTCATGTTCCTGCCACACCATGTTTCATCCCTGCCGACCTTCTTTCAACGAACATTCTAAAATCACTCCTGCCTCAAGACCTTTGCACATGCTGTTCCCTCTGCCTGGAACAGTCTTCACTCCATTCTCCACTTGGCTCATATCTACAATCCTTTAGAGCTTGTCTCAAATGTCACCTAATCAGAGACACCGTCTCCAGCCATTAGTCTAAGTTAGATCCTCTTCCTGTCTTCATTTCTCATTGCACTCTTCATTTTCTTTCCTATCCCTTATCACAATTTTATAACATATATCTCTTTGTGTAATTATCTATTTAAAGACTATTGTAGCCTCCAGACTCCACATTCCAAGAGGGCAAAGACATGAGATAAATAAAACAATTTTAAAGTGCCTCGCCTGCCATTAAGGAAACACACCAGGAGCTGAGATTGAGGATGACAGGGTGGTCAGGATGCGCTCTCTGAGTGGCTGAAACTGACATCAGAAGGATCAGAAGGAGTCAGCCATGCAAAGAATGGAGATGGGGAGAGAGAAGACATGTACAAAGGCCCTGAGGCAGGAAGCACTTGCAGGCTGCAGGAACTCATGGAAGACCAGTGTGGCCGAAGCTCTCTGGATTATGGCTTGGAGCAAGGCAGTCATGGTTGGAGGGAAGCACATGGAGATGGGAAAATGCTGGTGGCCTAGACAGAACGATGGGAATGGACACACCAAAGGTGGATGGAGTTGAAATAGATTTTGGAGGTGAAATTGGCAGGCTTTGCTAATTACCATTATGTGTATTGCTATCCTTCCTGGGAAGACAGGAGTCTGGAATGCAGAAAGATCTATGGATTATACAGGCCAGAAACTCTGAGGACTTTGGCTACACCTCTTCTCTTGATTTCTCATGGAAGGATCTTCCTGAAATTCTCCATCGTTTTATGTAGTCATCATCACCTTAAGCTCTTGCAGAGATGCCCTTAGCTCTCTGCTATAATATACAAAGCAGAGGGCAATGCTGTGGTTAGAAAGAAGCCCCTGGGACTCCTCTGTGGTTGGGTTGTGCCATGAGGAGTTGGCCCAGAAGTGTGGGGATCAGGGAGACACCGCTGAGCCATGCCCTTTTCTCAGGTTCTCCCATGGCTGTCCTGCATGGAGGCAGAGCTGGCCTCAGGGGACTCCATCCCACGGGGACTGCCTGCATGTGAGGCACCCAATATCCAGGTTTGAATCACCCAAGCCAACCCTCCCAGCTCCAGAAAAGGGGCTTCAAGTGAGCTCATGCTTGTCTCACTCCCATGTCAGCAGTGACAAGGCCTCTTAGTCCTTGTCCTCGTAGGCAAGAGGTGGCAGGTGACGTAGAAACCCAAGGTGTGGCCTCATTCCTTATTTCCATCAGCAATAGCCTCATCTCTACTAATAACAAGATGCTCGCATGCTCCTCTCAAGGGGGTAGACTTCTCTGAAGCCTTGGATTTGGGAAGTAGTGGAAAATCTTCCCAAGAAGGGATGAAGTCTGGGGACAGGGTCTCAGGTGAAGGAAGCAGATGGGGAAATGGGGGGGGAAGCCACGAAGGCCACACCTAGGAACAAGACAGAGGGTCAGCTGCTGAGACCCTCGGCTGTGACAGAAACACCACTAGCTGGAGTCAGAAGGGATGCTCCTCCCTGCCCAGATGCCCGCCAAGCAACAAGACATTCTCACCCGCTCCTTCCTGGGCCTCACTCCCTCCACCTGTAAAATGGGGCAATGAGCTTGGTCCCTACCTCCTAGAGTGCTTATGAGGAGCAAATGATAAAATGTATTTAAAAGGCTTAACACAGCATCTGGCACGTGGTAAGAAATTCTACTTCTAGAATGCCTTCAGACTCAAGATTTCAACATAAACTTCTGCCAGGCCACTGGCAGACCATCAGGTATTAACAGGTTTGGGTCAGTTACAGGAGCCAATTCTCGAAAATCAATCTCTCTCATTCATTCAGAGATAGATAGATGCAGACATATCTACATCTATTTATCTAGTTAGCTATCTATCTAGATCTAGATATAGATATATCTAGATAGATAGATTATAGATAGCTATAGACATATCTATCTAGAGATATATCTTTAGATAGAAGCAAGATACAGATATACATCATCCTTTTCTCATTCATCTATATTATCTAAGTAGATATAGATAGATAATATAGAGATGTCTCTACAGAGAGAGAAATATATATAGATATCTAGACAAATACATAAATATATCTATATATACTTATATAGATAGATGATAGATATAGATAGATATTTGGATAGATATTTATAGATACATGCATATCTAGATAGATAAAAGATAGAAGATATATATATATCTGGATGGAGGGTTACAGATATGTCTATATAGATAATAGATACAGATATATCTCATCCTTTTCTCATTCATCTATATTATCTAAGTAAATATAGATAGATAATAGATATAGATGTATCTACAGAGAGAGAACTATATATAGATATCTAGACAAATACATAAATATATCTATATATACTTATATAGATAGATGATATATATAGGTAGATATTTGGATAGATATTTATAGATATATGTATATCTAGATAGATAAAAGATAGAAGATACAGATATATCTGGATGGAGAGTTATAGATATGTCTATATAGATAATAGATACAGATATATCTAAGTAGACAGATGATTGATAGATACATGACAAGCAGATATAGCTGTATCTATTATCATTATCCATATCTATAGATAATAGCTACAGATATATAGATACAGCTAAGTAGACAGTGGGTGGATGGATGGATAGATAGATAGATAGATAGATAGATAGATAGATAGATAGATACAGAGATGTCTCCTATTGCTTCTGTCTCTTTGGAGAACTCTGACTGATACAGATACAGATACAGATTTTGGCACCTTAGTTATTATTCTTCAAAAGAATGCACAACAAATATTAAGAGAACGCATAACTAACATTAAGAGCAATTACTTCAGGACTAAAATTGGGGCAGGAGGGAATGGGGGGCTTTCACTGTTCTACTCTATCTACATTTGTGTAGTTCGTATTTGTCACACCAGCACAGATTACTTTTATAATTTAAAACAGGAAAAGGGAGGGATGAGAAGGGACAGTAAGAGGGAGGACAGAATAGGACAGGAAAGAAAAAGTCATTCGAGCCTCCAAAATTCTGTCCTCTCACCCTTTCCTCTCTCCTATTTTCTGTCAGCCCTAATGAGAGCTGTAGAAGGGCTTCGAAGTGAGAGGTGAGGTGGACTCGCTCCCCAGGGGATGAGGCAAAACACAAATTACTCCCTGAGGCTGAGTCAATTTCAATGGCTCTGGCTCCAGCTCCCTGATGCCAGCAACCCACTGCTTCTAAGTCAGAGTTAAATGACTTCAGCACAGCATCACCTGTGATGTTTGCGGGCTGAGGAGTGCAAATTATTCCCCCAAATTATATTTCATCCTTTTCTCATTCATCTAAGAGGTCAGAGTGAAGAAGAGGAATTTTCTTTCCTGATTTGGGGGCGGGATGGAGGGAGGGGGGAGCAGCAGCTCTTCATTATAAAGTCTGGCTCGTTAAATATTCATTCAAATGCCTGTCACTGTTCCAGGAGGATGAGCCGATTTAAGGTTCAAATCTTACTGATCTATTATTCTTTTTGGAGCGGCAGGTGGAACTCTTTCATCAGGCTGCAAATGATAAAACTGCACCATCCTCTGAAAGGAACTTTAAGTAATCGAATGCAACTTTTTCTTCACCCCAACAGGTATGCCTCTTACGCTGATTCTCCTGAAGAAAGGCAAGATAAAAGAGCAGAGGTAAAAAAAAAAAAAAAAAAAAAAAAAAAAAAACCTTGGGGAAGATTGCACCTGTTTGCCCCCTAGGGACCAGCAAAGAGGGGAAAAGATTCTCAGGGCCCGGGAATAAGAGTGAAAAGGAAGAGGAGGAGAGGAGAGGGGCCATAGGGAGAGAAAGAAATGGCACTGGCAGAGAACCTATTTTGTGCCTACCACTTTGACAGCATTTCATCTTTACTACAACCTTTGAAGCAATAATTCTCTTCTGAGAGGTGAAGTGACTTGCCCAAGGTCACACAGCTGGCAGCACGCACTCTGGGGATTTGAATCCGGTCTCTCTGACCTCTCAGCCCAGTCCTCTGTAACAGCTGCCTCACGACTCACAAAGTCCCTGTCTACCAGTGGTTCTCAGTGGGGACAAATTTGCCCTCTAGGGGACATTGGACAATGTCAGAAGACATTTTTGGGTGTCACAACTTGGGGGCAGGAGTGCAACTGGCATCTAGTGGGTAGAGGCTGGAGAAGATGCTAAACATCTACAATGCACAGGACAGCCACCACCATGAAAAATTATGCAGCCCCAAATCTCAGCAGTGCCAAGGCTGAGAGATTCTATGCTATGTGGAGGGCATTTGCAGTGACCCCATCGTGTATCCGCGCTTCTGGCTGTCACTATAGGAATCTAGAAATTCCACCCAATGCTCTGGTATTTTTTTTCAGAGCCCCAGAAAAAACTCACCTGGTAGTGAGCAGGTATTTTGGGGATTCTTGCCTCTCTGTGTTGCCCCTGGATACATAAATTCTCATCTAAATTCATGCTCACATTCACAATTCCACAGTGGCAAGAGAGACACACTTTTCTCATTAAAGGGCATAGTCTAAGTTTCTCTCCACTGAGGCAATAAGAATCTGTGCTCCCTCAAAATGAAGCACTGCTGTAATTAACATTTATGAAACCCCCTAAGTCGACCCACCCGGGGATCCCTGCGGCAGGGTCTATGTGCTATGGACAACTCCATTCTACCTCACAGCCCCCGTGAAAATAAAACGCAACATTCAGGAATAATTGAGGGACCCACAGAAGAAACTCAATCCCCATTTCAGCTGCCTGTGAACAAGAAAGGTGTGCAAGCACCGGAGCTGGAGCCCAGAGAAAGATCCGGAGCAGAGCTCAAGGGAGAAAATTCACCTTTGTTGTATGTTGTACCAAGGGCCAGCCACTGGGACAGGCAAGAGATATCCTCCTCTCATTGAATCCCCATACGGCTGTTTAAAGAAGTTATTATTTTCCCCATTTTATAGATCTTAGGTCAGCAAACGTTTTCTGTTAAGGTTCAGATAATAAATATTTTAGGCTTTACAGGGTGTAGAATGTCTGTTGCAATTACTCATTTCTGCTACTGTCATACAAAAATAGCCACAGACAACACAAAACGAATGCATCCTTCTGCCTGTCCATAACTCTGTCTATCCATCCACCCATCCATCTATGCAACAAATATTCATCAACAACCTGCCATATGTCTGGCACATTGGATATCAAGGCAGTTGAGTCTCTTTCAAGGCACCCTCCATATAGCCCCAGTTATACTGTTTTTCATTAAGTTCCCAGAACATGCAAATGCTTTCCTGCCTCAGGGCCTTTGCACATGTCTTCTCTCTCCCTGGAACATGCTCCTCTATCCCCCTGACACCCCCACTCTTTGTACGGCCTCTTCTCTGACCTCAGCTTCAGTGAAACAGAGAGGTCTTCACGATCACTCTATCAGTCTCAATCTCAGCACCTTGTCTGCTTCTTTCATAGCACTTGGAACACTTTGAAATCATTGTATTTACTTCATCGTAAATTTGTTTTGTGTCACCCTCTTCCATTAGCACATGCCTTCCGTGAAGGTAGAAATCAAATCTTTCTCATTTGCCATTTTATCCTCGGCATCTGGCACATAGTATATGCTCAATAAATAGTTATTGAACTAAATGAATGAATTGAAACCCAGAAAAATTTACTCTGAAGTATGGCTTCCACCCATTACACCAAGCACAGCCTAGACTGTGCCACCCAATATGGCATCCACTGGCCACATGTGACTAGAGGGCACCTAAAACGCGGCTAGTCTGAATTGAGATGTACTCTAAGTATATAATGCATACCAGATTTTGAAGACTCCATATGGAAAAAAATAATGTAAAACATCTCAAGTTTTTCAGTTGATTACTTATTGAAATAATATTTCAGCTCTATTGGGTAAAATAAAATAAATTATTAAAACCAACTCCAACTGTTTCTTTTTACTTTTCTAATATGGCTATTAGAAATTTTTAAATTACATACAGTGTTTGTATTACGTGTCTGTTTGGTAATGCTGGTCTAGAACTGCCTATATTCTATTCCCAGACTTCTTACTAATTAGCTCTCTGACCTTGGTCCAGTCAATTAACCTCAGTAAGTCTCAGTCTCTTTATGCAACAAATGAATATAAGAATTTCTGACCTGCCAACCACACAGGGTTGTGATGTAGCTCAAATGAGATAATGGATATGAAAATGCCTGGGAAAAAAAATCTATACAAATGCAAGCTCTTCTGTAATGAGATTTTCTGGCTTTGTTTCTAAATCTCCAAGTGTTTTATTTCCTCCCACGCTGGTTCCTGGATATGACCCAACTTCCTCCACCTTTCCCAACTTCTGATGCTCATAGTTTGACTTTTGAAGTCAATATCAACTCTTCTTCCAGGTAAATTTCAGAATTGCAGAAGCTGAAGAGTCTGGCAAGACAAGTCCATTGTCAGACTCCTCAAGTTCACCAAAGTTGGTGTGTGGTCCACTCTCCCAGCACACCTAGGGGATAATCTTTCCAGTAACAACGATGCCAAGGTAACTTGATGATTTAGACAAACTCCTCGTCTTATAATGGCACATTGCCAACTGCACTTTTCAGAGAGCCCAAGGCCAGGTACAGTGGCTCATGCCAGTAATCCCAGCACTCTGGAAGGCTGAGACAGGAGGATTGCTTGAGCCCAGGAGTTTGAAACCAGCCTGAGCCACATAGTGAGACCTCATCTCCACAAAAAAGCGAAATTAGCTAAGCATGGTGGCACATGCCTATGGTCCTAGCTACTCAGGAGGCTGAGGTGGGAAGATCGCTTGAGCCCAGGAGGTCAAGGCTGCAGTGAGCCAAGACTGCATCACTGCACTGGTGACAAAGCAAGACCCTATCTCAAAAATAAAAAATAAAAATAAGAGGGCCCTATATGATTTAGGCTGACTGGGAGTTGAAGTTTTCATTATTTTAAAATGTAAATGACATCTGTTACTTTAGTCTGTCTACCATCCATCCATGTGTGTGTGTGTGTACGTGTGCACGCCTGTCCCAATCGGCTTACTGCATCCCACTGGACACAAAGATGGTTTCAGGATAGGCGAGAGGCCCAAGCTGACTTACAATGGGCCAATCTCAGGACTTCTGCAGAAACCTTAGAGAAAGAAGTTTGTTTTTCCACTGAGGCAATTGAGTCTCTTTCTGGAACTACTTGAGACGCAGAGGGAAGGGAAGGCAGCTGGCCATAATGAGAAAGCAAAGCTACCAAGGAGCACGGGGCTGAGACAGACAGAGTTTCTTCAACATTTGTTTAAGCACCTAGATCCAACTGTACCTAAAACCCACCAGTCCTAAGCACTTTGCAGCTACACAAGCCAACAAATACATTTTGTGGGAGAAGCCAGTTTAAGTTGAGACTTAATCACTTAGAAAGAGATGAAAAAATAATGCATTTGAAAATTACTTTGATGACTTTCAATTCCTATAGTAACTTCATCTGGATTAACAGAGTATTGTCTAGAGGTGCTGCTAAAAATCTTTTATAACTAGATTATGAATTCAATACAAACAAGTTCTTCTAAAGTCCGGGAATGCAAAGAGGATCATAACAAAGGCATTTCCTCTGGAACCACTTTACTGAAACCCTGTTGTTCACTGTCCACGGAAGCAAAAAGACTGCTCAGCAAAACTAAATTTTAGACAAGTCACTCCAGTTGGAATGATCCAGAACTGGATTAATGGTCTTTAAATAAATGTGGCTTTCAGGGTTTTATTCTTGCTGCTTGGCAGAAACCTCGTGTGGGAATGCCAGCCAGAAGACCTCCACCTGTACCCTGAGGTCCTGCTCCTCGTCACCTCCTCAGGCAGACCATGAGGTTGGTGAATGAGTGGCTCAGAGGCAGATGGGGAAACTGAGGCACATGCCCAGCTGGAATTAAATCATATGCATTGGAAGCCCAGTTTTGTCCTCTAAGCCGGGCACCCTGCCATGAAGATTAATGAGGTGACAGTTGCTCAGGGCCTGGAGGTAGTTAAGACAAAGCAGCCACCCAAACACTTGGGACTATTTTTAGCCTCTTCGGCATGGGGCTTGAATACACATGCCAACACCAGCTCTGGCGAGGCAGGGCCTTTCTGCTGCGTGCTGATCCCCGCTATGTCCCCTCTGCCATACAATCATGAATGTGGAGACTCTGACAAGGTCTAAGGTGATGATTTAGAGTCACCATCTCCCTGAAAGGAGAGGATTTCCCACCTCCCAAACCACCACTCATCAATGGATCCAGAAGGTTTTCTGTTTAGGGTGACTTCCAAGAAAACACGATTCCATGGATTTGTAAGGTTTGAAATTTACTATGCAAAGTGATGGCCTGTGGAGAAACATCTGGAATGCAGACAAACTTTATTTGGCTCATACAAACCTTAAACGTATATTCATTGGCAACATTTATAAAAACAGCAAAATTCCACATTAAAAATTCATGCTTCCAATTTTTCTTGATAAATTGAAACAATTCAGGTTTTTTTTTTTTCTTTTCCAGCCCAGGCTGGAGTGCAGCGACACGATCTTGGATCACTGCAACCTCCACCTCCCAGGTTCAAGCAATTATCCTGTCTCAGCATCCTAAGTAGCTGAGATTACAAGCATGTGCCACCACACCTGGCTAAGTTTTTGAACTTTTAGTAGAGATGGGCTTTCACCACGTTAGCCAGGCTGGTCCCGAACTCCTGACCTCAGGTGATCTGCCCACCTTGGCCTCCCTAAGTGCTGGGATTATAGGTGTAAGCCACAGCACCTGGCCAACAATTCAGGTCTTGCATTCAATGTGGCAACAGTCAGCTAGAAACAAGGAGTGGCTTCCTCCTTTAGATGAGGCATGGGTGCTCCAGTTTGCCCCACTCCCCACCATTCCCTATTGTAAGTCATTGACTCTGAAGCCAAATGTCAGTTGCCATTTTTCATCTTATGCTAGGCCCTCTTCAACCATTTGAGTTTCCTGCCAGGCCCTATTAGGTATTAGAGTTTGCATGTTCCGCAAAATGAACATGCATTAATCACATAATAAATTGTTTAGGCAAAATTCCAACAAGCAATTACAAGGAAGATGGCCCTTCTAAGCCTCCTTCAAACACTGGTCTTGTGTGACTATATGAACAGTGTCTGAGAATATTAGAACTATGAGTCTTCTGAGGTTAGTGTGTTGGGGGCGAAGTGGAATGCTTCTCCTTACCCTCAATGTCTTTTTCCATGTGAAAGAAATTCTGCCAGCATCCCACTCCTGGCCCTTCTCCACTCCTTCATCACTCCTTCCATGCAGAGAAAGAGTGACTGAATAACTTGAAGTCTGGAAGCTTGGGAGAGAAGCTGGGTATAGGGGGGCATTTCTCATGTCTTCTTCTTCTTCAGACAGGGGGCAAAGTGCCTGGAGGAAGTGCAGAGTCAAAGTTCTATAAATGGTTCATTCCTGCTGAACCAGGCATGCCCTGATTGGGCGCAGCCAGGGACTGGATGAGTAACTCTCTTCAATTATAGGGAAGCAGGGCTGTTTCTTAGGTGTTGTAAAGACCACACCAATGATCTAGGCTGATGGCTGTTATCATTTAGAAGGTTTGCTACCCTCTTTTAAAAAATCTCATGATGGAAGCCATGGACCCTCTAGCACCTTCCTCCCCAGGTGTAGCTGTCTGCACAACACTTGTATATACAGTGTTATGGTGTTTACCGACCCTTGAAGCCCTGAAGCCCATTAATAGGCTCCAGATATTTTTAACCCCTAATTTGGCCCCAGGCCTAAAAAGGAATTGTTTAAATTAACACGAGGCAGAGGCAAGATCGATACAAGACCCAGCATCCTGATTGGCATCCCTGTCACTTTGCATCAGATGTGTTTATTCATTCAACAAAGTCTAAGTGCTCGTGTGCCAGGCAATGATAAGCTCCACCCGTTGGTCTTAACCAAGGGCTCACACATCAGACTGCCTATTACACAGATGAATGTCTAATCAGACATCATCATAAATGCTATGAAAGAAAGAACAGCCTCCTGTTCTTGACAAGGGGGTCTGGCTTATTTGAAGGTGATAGAGTGGGAAAATATTTCTCAGTAGAAGTACCTTGAGCCCAGACCTGAGATCTCAGGGAAAAAACAGGAATTACAAGGAGGAAAGAAACACAAAGAAGAGGCACAGAGGAAAGCATAAACAAAGTCCCTGAGGCAGGAGGGAATGAGACGAAGCTGGAAAGCGGAGAGTTGTGTATAGAACACAGATGACAGGGACAGGTATTGACTACAGATCCTCTTAAGTCCCATTCAGCCATCAGACCTGTAATTTGTAAGGGGAGGGGAGTTTAAACTTTGACAAAGAGTTAAGGAGTTCATAAGCTCAATACCTTTCCTACTTCTAGGAAAATTTCTCCAAGGAAAAGAAGTCGTAAAAATCAAGAAGTTTTATGCACCAAGATGCCCTCAGCGGTGCTACTGATAACACCAAACCTCTAGAAATAACGGAAATCTTTATCTGAAAGAGAAATAGAGAACCATAGATACCAATGCAATGCAACATTATGTGCCCATCTAAAAATGGAAACTCCCAGTTGAAACAGAAATGTGGGTAAATGCTTACAACATAACGAACAGTTATCTATGAATGTAGATGAGAAACAGAAGGTCATATACTTCCATAGTTGTAGAAAAGTATAGAAGGCTATATGGTCAGAATAATACTATTAATGATAACAGTGTAATTGGCTATCAAGTGGGATTTCTACTGTTGTCCCAGAATTATAGTTTATACCCAAAGCTAAAAATAAGACATTAAAATAATTCTACTTTCTAAAAAGAGCTACCTGTGAGCCAGAGCTGAGTTCAAACTCCTTCCCACAAGGATCCAAAGAGGGGGCAGCTTGAGCCCTACATCCCAACGACCACTGCCGCCTCCTCAGAAGAAGAAGAGGAGGCAAATGGGTTGAGTTTTGGTCTTTGACCTTCTGAGGGCATAGGATTCACAAACAGAGTGTGTTCCTACTCCCCAGGGGTGTCTACCAGAAAAGAAACTGGCATCTTATTTCCTAAGTAGATGTCTGCTGAAATTATGGATCCCATGGTCACCCACTGGTACCACCCTCTAAGCAGACAGAGGTGGGGCGGTTCTTAGAAAAGACTAACATGGGTAGCCATAAGATGTGGGATCTACTATTTCGACCAGCAATGTCCAAAAGAACTCTTTGTGATAGTGGAAATGTTTTATATCTGTACTGCCCAATATGGCAGCCACCAGCCATATATGGTTATTGAGCACATGAAATGCAGCTAGTGCAACTGAGGAATTAAATGTTTAATTCCATCTAAATTTAATTTTTTAAAAATATTTTTAAGGGTCTTGCTATGTTGCTCAAGTTGGTCTCAAACTGGGTTCAAGGGATCCTCCCACCTCAGCCTCCTAATCAGCTGGGACTACAGTTGCATGCCACTACACACTAATTTTAATTCTTTTAAATTTAAATAATTAACACCTATGGCTAGTGGCTACCATATTAGACAATGCAGGCCTAGACATTTCTGCAGGTGGGGGAACACTAGATGACCTACCTCCAAACAGCTTGAGGGCATCAGAGGCGTGTGAACCAGAGCAACTCTATCTTGAATAGGAGCTGGGTAAAATGAGGCTGAAACCTACTGGCTGCATTCCCAGACAGCTAAGGCATTCTAAGTTACAGGATGAGATAGAAAGTCAGCACAAGACACAGGTCATCAAGACCTTGCTGATAAAACAGGATGCAGTAAAGTTGGCCAAAACCCATCAAAACCAAGAAGACCACAAGAGTGACCCCTGGTTGTCCTTACTGCTACACTCCCACCAGCATTGTGACAGTTTACAAATGCCATGACAACGTCAGGAAGTTACCCTATATGGTCTAAAAAGAAGAGGTATGAATAATCTACCCATTGTTTAACATATCATCAAGAAATAACCATAAAAATGGGCAACCAGCAGCCCTGAGGGCTGCTCTGTCTATGGAGTAGCCATTATTTTATTCCTTTACTTTTCTAATAAACTTGCTTTCACTTTACTGTATGGATTCACCCTGAATTCTTTCTTGCAGGAGATCTAAGAACCCTCTCTTGGGGTCTGGATCAGAACCCCTTTCCTATAACAAGGGGACACGGAAGTAGTGAGTCTGAGAAGGCAACGGGGCTACTTTCCACTCCATCCCAGATCTCTACGTACAAAGAGAATACGACAAGCATCCCGTATTCCCATGGCTGCAAGGGAAACCCTGAGGGCTAGTGGATGGCAGGAGTTCTCTATGTCTAGGTGACCACCAGAAAAGGGACCAAAGGGGTGCCATCCAGTGAGTCAGTGAGACCAGGCTGCCCCTCAGTGGCAGGGGAGGTTATCAGGATGACCCTGAAGACAGGTCAGAGGAATCCATCCTCCCCATTCACAGAGAGATCACTCACAATAGAAGAACAAATCAAACCACACCAACACCAGGCAGACCTTCTCTGCTTCAAGCTCTTCCAGCCAAAAGTGAATAAATCTGCCCAAGTTGTCACTAAAAATGGAAAAGAAGATATTCCACATGTCTCAACTAAACTAAAAGTAAACTGCTTTCTTCATTTTATACTTCCATGAGTTTAGATTTTTCAACCAACCCATCACAACAGTTCCCAAGCATGATATACCTGCGTAAGTTATTGAATTTAAGCCTCACAACAACCATAAGAGGCAGATATTATCAACTCCATTTTACAGAGGAAGAAACTGAGGCTCAGAAAACTTGAATGAAATCATCCATGATCTTACAGAGAAGTGACAAGGCTGGAATGGGAACTCATATCTTTCTCACTCCAAAATTGTCTTGGATATTGCTAGGCCATCTTTTGAACAATAAGATCAACATTAAAAAAAAAAAAAAAAAAGCTCAAAATGCAAGTAAAAAAGTAAAAATTGGTGAAATCCAAATAAGATCTGTACCTAAGTCAACAGTATTGTACCAATGTCTGTTTCATACTGTGGTTATGTAAGATACTGTCACTGGGGGAAAGTTGCGGGGAGGATACAAGGAGCATCTGCACTATTTCTTGTGAGTCTTCAACCATTTCATAATATCATTTTTTTAAAAAACAATCTAATACGGGATTTTTGAAGTTATGCAAATAACATTTATTGTGTATTTCTCACATAAAGTACTAGTATAGATACCAAGAAAATCTCACATTTTGATAAGTATTTTAAACTCAAGCTGTCTTTAAATCCTGTTCTATTTATTTCAATTTAGTCTTTAAAACATAATATGTTTTAAAGGTAGGATTAAATATGTATCTTTCAGGCCAGGCGTAGTGGCTCACGCCTGTGATCCCAGCACTTTGGGAGACTGAGGTGGGCGAATCACTTGAGGTCAGGAGTTCGAGACCAGCCGGGCCAACATGGTGAAACCCCGTCTCTACCCAACAACACAAAAATTAGCAGGGCATGGTGGTGTGTGCCTGTAGTGTCAGCTAGTTGGGAAGCTGAGGTGGGAGAATTGCTTGAATTTGGGAGGTGGAAGTTGCAGTGAGCTGAGATCCAGCCTGGACAACATGACAGAGTGACACCCTGTCTCAAAGAAAAAAAGAAAGAAAGAAAAGAAAAATAACATACATCTATCAAACTATACCTAAAAATAAGTAGCAATGTTCCTCAGATACTGAGGTGTTAGCCCAGGTTCTGATTCACCATTTACAAATATAAAAACTACACTTTTTCTAAATAATGATGCAATGGGCAATACAATCTTTCCATTTTGTTCTGAAGAGTCATGAGACTTTAGGTGGCTTTGCTGCTAGTAGCCACATGACAAGCATCATCACTCTGGATCATCAGCAAAACATAATCTGCCCCCTCCGCCCCCCGCCGCCCGCTTACCCCTCACCCTATGCAGTTCTGGACTGCTGGATTCTCCATGGTCCACATCAAACAGGCAGGGGGGGTCTGTGCAATCCCAGGACATAACCAGCAGCATCAGCCCAGATGCACAATAACATGGCAAGAATAAATGGGAGGAATCAACAGAGACAAGGCACATTTTTGATCCCTTGTAGCAAGGGTTGTTTGTGAGTGTTTAGTCCTGGCTTGATGAGTCACTCATTAGGAAAGAAGAAGTATGACTTTTTTTCCTATCGATTCCAGGAAGACTTCGGGTAGGAGGGAGGGATTTCAAGAAGTCAAGAGAGTCAAAGACAAGGGGAGGAACAGACTTGGCCAATCTGTTTAGACTGGAGGCTCTTGGGGCAAGTGAGAACTTAGGTGCTGAGTGGAGAACAGGAAACAGGAAAGAAAACTGGTTAACAAGAACAGGGATGCTCGGGGCAGGCATCTGGTACTTTTTATCCCTGGCTTAATTCTCTCTCTCACACACACACCCCAAAAACAGAAGATGGCAACGGAGGTAGACTGCAAAAAGGCATGAGAAATAACAAGAAGCAAAATATAGCTTAGTTTTTGTCTCCCAACTGCACTCACCCCCAGCCCAGTGAAAGAGGGGAGGCTGAAAGCGGAAACAGCAGAGGAGACAGATGAAAAGACAAGAGACCAGAGAGATAAGACGTGTCTTCAAGGCAGTGTGATATTGCCTTAAAAGCAGGCACGTGGATCAATGGAATGGAACGGAGAGTCTTGAAGTAGACCCACATACACGCGGCCAACTTACATTTGACGAAGATATCAAGTCATTCAATGGGGAGTGGGTGGTCTTTTCAACAAATGGTGCTGGAACAACTGGATATTCATGTGGAAAATAAGGAGCTTCCATCCTTACTTTACATTATATACAAAAATTTATGTGAGATAGATAATAAACCTATCAGAAAAGCTAAAAACTATAAAGCTTCTAAAAGAAAACAGAATCTTGACAACTTTGGGATTGGCAAAGATTTCTTAGGACACAAAAAGCACTAAACATTAAAAAATTATTAGGCCGGAGGTGGTGACTCACACCTATAATTCCAGCACTTCGGGAAGCCTAGGCAGTTCACCTGAGGTCAGCAGTTTGAGACCAGCCTGGCCAACATGGTGAAACCCTGTCTCTACTAAAAATACAAAAATTAGCCAGGCATGGTGGCGCACACATGTAATCACCCCCTACTCGGGAGGCCGAGGCACAAGAATCACTTAAACCCAGGAAGCAGAGGTTATGGGGTGCGGTGGCTCACGCCTATAATCCCAGCACTTTAGGAGGCCGAAGCAGGCAGATCACTTGAGGTCAGGAGTTTGAAACTAGCCTGCTCAACATGGTGAAACTCTCTCTCTACTAAATACACAGAAAATTAGCTGGGCGTGGTGGTACATGCCTATAATCCCAGCTACTAGGGAGGCTGAGGCAGGAGAATCAGTTGAACCTGGGAGGTGGAGGTTGCAGTGAGCCCAGATAGCGCCAGTGCACTTCAGCCTGGGTGACAGAGTGAGACTCCACATCAAAAAAATAAAATAAAATAAAATAAAATAACCCAATTTAAAAATAAGCAAGAGATTTGAATAGATAATTCACATATTCATATAAAATGTGAGAGAAATGGCCAATAAGTCCAAAAAATGATGTTCACCATATTTAGTCATTAAAGAAGCACAAAGCAAAACACAATAACATTTCACACCTGTTAGGATGAACAAAGTTAGATGCTTGACAGTTTTAAACGGTAGCAAGGAGATAGGGCGGATTTCTCAACCTCAGCACTGCTGATCTTTCCAGCTAGATAACCCATTACTGGGGACTGGGAATGGGGACTGCCTTGTGCATTGTGAAATGTTTAGCAGCATCCTTGGTCTCTCCCCAGGTGCCAGATGCTAGCAGCGCTGTCCCCTCCACTCCAAATCATGGCCAGCAAAACTGTCTTCAGACGTTGCCAAATGTCGTCTAGGGGATAAAATTCAAAATTGCCCCATATTGAGAACTACTGATGATAGTGAAAAACTGACTCGTCACACCTGCTGGTGGGATTGTAAAATATGCAAGCACTTTGGAAAACAGGTTGGCAGTTTCTTACAAAGCTACATAAAAACACACAACACTAGGACCTAGGGATTCTACTCGTAGCTATTTACTCAAGAGAAATGAGAATATATGTCCACAACAACAACAAAAAATTTGTACAAGAATGTTCTAAGTAGATTTAGATTTACTTTCAATAACCTCAACCTGGAAGCATTCCAGATGTATAGTGGGTTGAAATGTAGCCCCAAAAAAGGTATGTTGAAGTCTGAATCCCCAGTAACTGCAAATGTGACCTCATTTGGAAGGAGGGTTTTTGCAGATGTAATCAAGTTGAGGCCATATTTGATTAGGATAAGCTCTAAATCTAATGACTAGTGTTCTTATAAGAAAAGAGGGCTCGTGTGCTTGCTCACACCTGTAATCCCAGCATTTTGGGAGACCAATGTGGGAGGACTGCTTGAGCCTATTAGTTTGAGACCAGCCTGGGCAAGATGGTAATACCCCATCCCTACCAAAAAAAACAAAAAACAAAAACAAAAGAAAATTAGCCAGGCATGGTGGTGAGCACCTGTAGTCCCAGACACTCGGGAGGCTGAGTTGGGACGATCACTTGAGCCTGGGAAGTAGAAGCTGCAGTGATACGTGATTGCACCACTGCACTCCAGCCAGGCTGACAGAGCCAGACCCTGTAAGGAAAAAAAAAAAAAGAAGAAAAAGAAGGAAGAAGAAGGAGAAGAAGGGGAAGGAGGAGGAGGAGGAGGAGGAAGAGGAGGAGGAGGAAGAGACAGAAGAAGGAGGAAGAGGAAGAACAAGAGGAGGAGGAAGAGAAAGAAAAAGAAGGAGGAAGAGGAGGAGGAGGAGAAAGAAGAAGGAGGAGGAAGAGGAGGAAGAGGAGGAGGAGAAAGAAGAAGGAGGAGGAAGAGGAGGAGGAGAAAGAAGAAGAAGGAGGAGTTAGAGGAGGAAGAACAAGAGGAGGAAGAGGAGGAAGAGAAAGAGGAGGAGGAGAAAGAAGAAGAAGGAGGAAGAAGAGGAAGAAGAAGAACAAGAGGAGAAGGAGGAGGAGGAGGAAAGGAGGAGGAGGAAAGGAGAAGGAGGAGGAACATAGTGAGGGAAGATGCCATGTGCAGCAGAGTTTAAAATAATGTAGGCTCAAGACAAGGAAAGAGCACCAAGTATTGCCAGGAGCCATCAGAAGCTGGGAGAGGCAAGGAAGGATCCTCCTCTAGAATCTTCAGAGGGAGCACGTCCCTGCCCACACCTTTACTCTGGACTTCTGGCCTCTGGAACTGCCAGACAACAGAATTCTGTTGTTTTAAGTCACTATGTTTGTGATACTTTGTTACAGCAACCCAAGGAAACAAATAAAATGAGAATGGACCAATCAATGGTGGTATATTCACACAAGAAAACATTAGTAATATGTAGCTATAAAATAATACAAAAGAATGCACTGATACAACACGTGGATGTATCTCAAAAACATCATATCCAGTAAAAGAAACCGGATACAAAAGGGTACACACTGTATGATGGCATTTACATGAAGTTCTGCAAGAGATCTAAGCTATGTGCTAAAAAGCAGAACAAGGGTTGCCTTCAGGGTGGGGCAAGATGATTGGAGAGGAACAAGAGAGAACTTTCTGGGGTGGAGGAGAAATATTCTGTCTTGATTGGGGCAGTGGGTATCTAGGGATATACCTCCATCCTAACTCATTGCAGTTACAATCTGTGGTTTTTATTGTATATAATTGATACCTCAGTTTTTTAAATGGTAAAGAAGCTGAAGAGAGAGGTAAATCAGAAAGCATGTCCTCTTCCATAAAGATAACAGGCAAATAAGGGTCATATGAGAAGAAGACCAACGGTCATATGAGAAAAAGACCAACACACTGATGACTTCTGTCATTTTGTTACACCTGTGCTCGCTATGGTTAAGTAAGCTCACAAATTCGTCACTGGAGGCCAAGTTTGCAGAGATGCTCAAAGCAAATTGGCCCAGGTGGACATCCCAGCTGCTGTCCATTATAACCTGGAATGGAACATTACCTTCTGAGAGGCCCCTCTGGCTCCCAGAAAGCCCCCAGCTGCCCCACACTTCAGGAATAATCTTGAAAACTTAAATGGACAACTGAGAAAAACTCAGAACCCTGTGTCTGGTGAGCAACCTGTGTGTTCCCTCAGCGCTGCAAAACACACCAAGCATGGATAACGGCCGTGCCGCCTCACCACTCAGCTGCACTAAGCTCTCATCTCAGGCGATGCGGGGACTTGAGCTGAGCTGCAGACTCACAGGCTCTCAGTAGCGAAGAAGTGGCCTTAGACAAAAGTCCTCTATGCTGTCCTTACCCAGGGCCAAGCCATGCCAGGGGGTCACTGTAAATGTGATGAAGAGTGGAATATCATGAACTTTGGCATCTGGTAGTCCAGAGTTCAAGGGCTGAGACTTGCGTCTTACCTGGGCTCTTGATGCCATCTCTTCACCCGACAAATGGGCGAAATACTAATTTGTTGTAAGAGATACATGCATGTAAGGAACTGGTACTCCATAAATGCGAGTTTCCTTTTGCAAAATGCGGTTAGCGGTACCCAATTCAAAACGCTGCTGGGAGGCCAAACTCAGCACTGTGCATGAAGGTGTTTTTCAAATGCCATGGCTACAGAAAATGAAGTCACCAGCAGGACACCTTTTTTTTTTATCAGTAAGAAATAGAATCAGTGCCCCTCAGGGAGTCTACAACCTAACATGGAGGGTGATGCTGCCGGTGCTTCTGCGTGGAATTCCCAGCTGACCTAGGGAAGAGCATCCCTCTCATGCATTGACTGCCTTAACTCTAGAGAAGGGACCACATGAATTTACATTCAGGACTCTGCTTGCCATGGGGGTGACAAATACTAGTTGCGTACGACAACAGGGTATTAGTAATGTTCAGAGTCTAAATTACAGGCAAGGACAACTCTAAGAGATCTGTCGAAAGGAATGATAAAGAATGTTTCCTCTGGCTTCCAGGGACCTCCACATTACTCTGCCTGGCAGGATGAGGGCTGGAAAGATGCGGCTGGTGTCTTCAGTCAGCACAGTGTCATTCACCTGCGTCCCTACCTGAGGTCCCTCATTATGAAGTTTCTCTCACGTTCACTCCGTAATGGGGAGAGCACTAGACTGAGAGTCGCCTTCCAATGCTGGGAAGGCTGCAAAAACCATTTAACCATCCACCCATCCACCCACCCATCCATCCATCCATTCATTCATTTGACAAACATTCTTTGAGCCTTTAACAATGTGCCCAGTGCTGTGTTAAACTGAGAAATGAAAGAGATGAATAAGACAGGGTCCCTACTCTCAAAGAACTCATGGTCTAGGATTCTGGAAAATACCTAAACTAATACCTAAACCTGCTGTACAAACAAGTGATAAGCATAGAAATGGTAATATAGAGGCAGCATAGCACTGATGATCATGACTTCAGCCTCTGGGTCCGAGGAACCTAGGTTTGTATCACATTTGCTACTTATTAGCTAGGATAGGAGTCTGCAATCATTTCTGAAAGGACCAAATGGTAAATATTGTAGGCTCTGTGGGCCATATCGTGTCTGTTGCAACTACTCAAGTCTGCCATAGTAGCATGAATGCAATCAAAGAAAATATGTCAATGAATAGGTGTGGCTTTGTTCTAATAAAACTTTATTTACAAAAACAGGTGGTGGGCAAGATTTGGGCCTCAGGTGGTAGGGTGGTAGCCTGCCAATCCCTGTACCCTTGAGCAAGGAGATGTGATCTTGAGCAAGTTATATAATCCTCCATACCTCAGTTTCATTCACTACAACAGATGATGATAAAACCTACCTCGTGGGATGGTATAAGCTGATACTATATATAAGGCACTTAGCACAATGCCCATAACATGGTAAAAAACGCAGTATATCCCGTCTCTATTATTACTACTATAATAAAAGTGAAATCAAAGCTGGTGTCAAGCTCAGATCCCCTGAGGTGCCACAGTTCTATCTCTACCCCAGATACATCTCGCCCTGAGTTAGTAGGTAAAACCCTTGTCGTGAAGTGGTAACTGCTAAAATTGCGCCTAATTCAGCTGATGGACACAGAAAGTCCACCTCTTTAATGTATGAGTGATGATCCCAAAACATGACTAGAATGGGAGGGATGACTTGGTGTCTGCTTCCTGAATTTTTTTTTTTTTTTGAGTCAGCATCTCGCTCTGTCACCCAGGCTGGAGTGCCATGGTGCCATCTCAGCTCACTGAAACCTGGGCTCAAGCAGTTCTCCTGCCTCAGCCTCCCGAGTAGCTGTACACCCCCGGGCATACAGGCACCTGCCACCATGCCCGGCTATTTTTTTGTATTTTTAGTAGAGATGGGGTTCCACCATGTTGGCCAGGTTGGTCTTGAACTCCTGACCTCAAGTGATCCATCCACCTCAGCCTTCCATATTGCTGGGATTACAGGCGTGAGCTACAGTGCCCAGCCCTGAAAATTACTGAGCAGCACTTAGAAAGTGACCCTCACCTGCTCTTCTTGAAGCTTCTGGGAAGTTGATCGTGCTGGAAGGAGGCCTCAGCTGGAGACCTAGAGAGTTGTTAATATTTTTCTTCTTCCTCTATTAATTTGAGTTAATAAATGCCTCTAGCCTAAGGGGAACAGGAGGAGGAGGTGAAGGCCTCATTACCAGCGACCAGACAGCCCCTGGCCACATGCGTTTCAAATTACTGAGTCCTAATGGGGTCCATCAGAAGGGATGTAGGCCAGGAGGCCATCAGAGGTGATGTATGCAGAGCAGTGCCCGGCCCTGAGAGAGGGTCCAGGGCTCCCTCCTCTGCCATCAGCCGCCAGGAGCAGATGGCAATGCCTCCCACTGACTTCTGCTCAACTGTGTCATCAGAGCCACGCTCTGCTGTGTCCTGGGAGGCACACTTGCATACCTGCAAGAATTAATTAATGGAAAATAGAAAGAAAGGGGCTCAGAGCAACTAGACTGAGGCCTTGAAGCCACAACGCACCATGGCTTAAATGATGCATGACAGGTCCTGTCCCTCCACTCTGAGAGCCATTCTAGAGGGTTTCCTACTGACTGTCCTCAGGATAAGCTCAGAACTCCAAAACAGCCCCTCCTAATCCTCCTGTCACCTCATGCCGCACCACACATGCATGCTATGGTCTAGCCATGCAACCATTCTTAGTTAATATTTTTCTTCCGAACCAGCTCTAGCTCCCAGGCCATGATACCTGTTCTCCTGCCTGAACACGTCCCACTCTTTACCTGGCCATTCATTTCCCACTCACTCTTTAGGTCTTATCTCAGATCAGGGGTCAGGACATTGCAGCCCACAGGCCAAATCTGGCCCACCACCTGTTTTTGTAAATAAAGTTTTATTGGAACACAGCCATGCCCATTTATTTGCATACTGTCTGTGGCTGCTTTTGCTCATAACAACAGAGCTGAGTGGATACAACAGGGACCATATGGCTGCCAACAGCCTGCTGTATTTACTCCCTGGACCCTTACAGGGAAAACTTGCCAGCCCCTGTCCCAGAGGCTAATTCCTCCAGAACATTGTTCCTGGCTCACCGGAATGTTTTAGGTGCCTGAATGTTACTTCCCCTACCCCAGCCCTTTCCCCTATGAGTTATAATTGATATTTTCAGTCTTTCTCTTCTAGACTCCGAGCTCCTTATGAGGAAGGCTGGTTTTTTTGCAGCTCTGTGCCCCAGGCCTCTTACACAGACCCTGAACCCCTCGTAGGCACCGAAAAATAAGTTTGCTGAATGGAAGAACGAACAAATGAAGGAGTCTTTGAACGCAGTGCTGGAAAGCCCAATTCTGTCACTAAATAGAGTTCAACTAACCCAGGCTATTGATGAATGGCAAGAGACTACACAGGCTGGGTGTGGTGGCTCACGCCGATGCCCAGCAATCTGGGAGGCTGAGGCGGGTGGATCACTTGAGGTTAAGAGTTTAAGACCAGCCTGGCCAACATGGTGAAACCCCGTCTCTACCAAAAATATAAAACTTAGCTGGGCATGGTGGCGTGTGCCTGCAGTCCCTGCTACTTGGGAGGCTGAGGCAGGAGAATCACTTGAACCTGTGAGGTGGAGGTTGCAGTGAGCTGGGATTGCACCATTGCACTCCAACCTGGGCAATAGAGCGAGACTCTGTCTCAAAAAAAAAAAAAGAGAGAGAGAGAGAGACTACACAGAGGCATTATTTCTCTGGAATGTACAGAGAGAAAAGGAAAGGCTTAAAGATTAGCCCCTCCAGTGATTAAAGAGGCCCCACAAATATCTCCTGGGGAGCTTCTCCTAGACCAAATGCAAGGGAGAAGAGATGAAAATCTCACTAACAGCTGGGGCCCGGGGTCCTCCAAGATTATTCCAAGTTACAATCCATACTCCAAATTCTCTGGATGCTTCCAAGTCAGCTCCATCCCTCCCTCTTGATCCTTCTCACTGTACGTTGCTATTTCAGTCTGCGGACTTATCATTCTTTTCTGCGGAACTGTAAGCTCCTGGAAGGCAGGGTCATTTGCTCACCAGAGAATCCCTGCTGAGACCTGGCTTCGTGTAGGCCCTCCTAAAATGTGTGATGGATCCATGCACGGATGGATGGATGGATGGATGGATGGATGGATGGATGGATGGATGGAATCTAACCATCAAGTCCTTCCATCTGGCATACAGTGGTACAGAGTGCCAGGTGGGGCCTGATTTCACGCTGGGGTGAACCCAGGATTGGTCTCCAACCCAGCAGAGAACACCGAGGAGCTTCATTTAAGGATGGTCTTGACTGTTTTGTGGCTACTTTGTGTCTATCATGCCGAAGCCACACACTGGGTGTTGAACAGCTTTGCCCTCATGGCCTCCACTTTCTGGGTGTGTTTCTGGGGCCTCAGCTGTCTCCAGACTTGTTCCTGCCTACCTCAGTGTGACCGTTCCACCCCAGCCTGGCCCCCACTACCCTAAATCAAAGTGCTGGGCACCTGCCCTCTCTAATTCAAGTTGCCACCCCGGGGCCAAAGCACAGTGGAGATGTTGGCCCTGCAAGGAATTTTTCTGACTCCCCATTTATCACACTAAAGGTTCATTTCAAATTATATTAAACAGGTCAAATATCAAGATAGAGAGCAGAGTCTTCTCTTTCTGTTTTCCAGAAATGACACCACCCTCTAGGGTGAATAGATCTGGGGCATTTAATTTGGCAACCAAGTGACATTCCCTCCCAGAAGCCTGGCGCCTGCCAGTGGCCAAGCGGAGAGAGAAGGGAGGAGAAGCAAGAACTCAACACGATTATCACAAAGATAAAAAGAAACTATAAATTCTACAGGACTAATGATGTCCCTCAGGAAACCCTGCATTTTCCTGTACACAAGACTGGCTATTTTGTTCCTAGGGACCTCATCCCTGAGACGAATTCTAATGCTCCTTCTTTTATCATGTTAATAATCATAACTGTAATCAGACATTTAAGATACCAGTGTCATGCAAAATGTATCATTCCACTTATGGTGAAACAGTTCTTGGTTTGCATCAACAATGGGCCTGTAGGATGACACTTCTGGGTGACTTGGAGAAAGTGCATCTCTAAGATAGTCACAGCACCATAAAACCACAGGGTGCCCTGTAATAGTAGTTAAGAAATACGCTTAACAGCTTAAAAATGACACTCTTCCCCAAGCATTTTCTTACCTCCCTGCATTTCATCTTCTAAGACACATCCCCATTAAGAGAAAAACTATTTGCTCAAAATGACAGAATTTAGGGCTTTCAGAAGGGATAGAAATAAGATTAATTGAACGTGCCTCTTTTGGATGACTTAGAGTAATTTTCCCAGAGTGTTGTGTTGAGAATTCTGGAGTCATACCGGGATCCAAGAAGAATGTCTGCCTCCAGAAACGGTAGAGAAATGGTCAGCCTTATACACACCAGCTATCCCAACCTGACTTTTGGTCATTTGACCATAGCTGAATCAAGTCAAAATAAGTACTAAAATGTTTATCCATTTCTCTAGGCCCAGTCAACTCAAATACATCCCACAGGGCCCTGTTAAAATGTCCCCCAGGTCATGTATTCACTTTGTTTTCCTTGGTGCTGTTCCATTCTGCTCAGGGAAATGAAACACTCCCTCGCCTGTTCAAAAATGTAAAGTGATCAAGTCTGTAAATTCCACAGCTTTCTCTCCTTTAGTGCTTCATAAACTGACTGGAGGAATTTGCCTCTCTGTCTGTCTCCTCCTCTGGCAGGAGCCTGCCCCATCCATCTCTGAACTCCCAGTGCCTGGCCCATAATAAGGACTCAGTAACTATTCGTTGAATTTATGTTTCATCTGAGTAAGTCTCATCCCATCCTCGTCTCAACCAAAAACTTTTAAAACTAATAAAGAGTCAGAACCAGATGGGCTCAGTGGCTCACACCTGTAATCCCAGCACTTTGGGAGACCAACGCAAGAGGATGGCTTGAGTCCAGGAGTTCGAGTCCAGCCTGGGCAACATGGCGAAACCCTGTCTCTACCAAAAAAATTACAAAAATTAGTTGGGTGTGGTGGTGCATGCCTGTAGCTCCAGCTACTCAGGAGGCTGAGGTAAGAGGATCGCTTGAGGCGGAGGCTGCAGTGAGCCAAGATTGTGCCACTGCACTCCAGCCTAGGCAACAGAGAGACCCTGTCTCCAAAAAAAAAAAAAAAAGAAAGAAAAAAGAGAAAAAAAAAGAGTAAAGATCAGTTTCCAGAGGGGAAATTGCAATGGCAATGAGCTTATTCCAGAGTAAGAGCGTTTCCTTCTCCCTACCAAGAACCTGGCTCCACGGCTCAAAGGGGAGAATGAACCCTTGAAGAAGCACAGGGGAAAATGCATGGCTCCCAGCCTCTTATCCAACGACACTGAAATCTTCCATAATATATTCAACTTCAAACACAATTTTCTACCTGTGTGGCCTCATGAGTGTTTCATCCACACTGGAAAATTCAATCCAATCCTTTGTGGTTAGAATATGACTTCCAACTATTTCGCATTTGCCCTGAGAATGCTCTTGTCTCTAATTCTAATGTAACATCATATACATTTCCACCACATTAGGATTAGAGACAAGTTCTGTTTAGAAATAACTCCAAGAACAGTTATTATATTTTATTTTCACACTGAAAATCAGTCAGATTTGCTTCAGCCTCAAAGAGTGTGTTTATGTCAGATTAAATGAGTGCTGGCAGCACACGACATTTTTTTATTTTCTAAACAGGAAATGGGTTAAGGTGGTACCTTCCAAACTTCATTCTGTAAACCACCTTCTCATGCTCTGTCATATCTAAGAACCATCTTATTTACTGGTCATTTCTTTAAATTGACTTTCTGAGGCTGAGTGCAGTGGCTCATGCCTGTAATCCCAGCACTTGGGGAGGCCGAGGCAGCCAGATCACTTGAGGTCAGGAGTTTGAAACCAGCTTGGGCGACATGGTGAAACCCTGTCTCTACTGAAAATACAAAAATGAACCGGGCATGGTGGTGCATGCTAGTAGTCCCAGCTACTCAGAATGCAGAGGCACGAGAATGGCTTGAACCCAGGAGGCAGAAGTTGCAGTGAGCTGAGATCACGCCACTGTACTCCAGCATGGGTGACAGAGCGACATGCTGTCTCAAAAAAAAAAAAAAAACTTTTTGTTAAAGCCTCATCTTAAGCAACAGACACATCTGATGAATACTGAATCCAATGTGTCAGCCACACGTTTTTTCTAATAACACTAAAATGTTAACATAATTTTAAATGTTTAAAGTTGGCTGGTATATCTCTTAAAGTCACCTCAGCTGCAACAGTTTGAGTCCCAAAGTGTGCAAGTCACTGCCCTCAAGAATTGTTCCACAGGCACACCCCGTCCCCTCCACAGGGCTCCAATCACAGCAATTAAAACCCACATTGTTACTGGGCAGAAGACAATACTATCCCAGAAGCAGAAGGACTCAGCAATCGAGAGTAAGGGATTTGGAGTCAGAGCTGCATTTAGACTCTGGCTCCTACATACTAGCTGCAACGGGAAGCAATGTTTCTACCAACTCTAAGCCTCAGTTTCCTTATCTGTGAAATGGGGACACTAACAGCATCCACTTCATATGGGATAATGTGGGGATAAATAAGCAAATGCATTCTATGTACCATCATGCATCACTTAACGACAGGGATGCATTCCAAGAAACGCATGATTTCAATGAGGATTTCATTGCTGTGCAAAACATCATAGAGTGTACTGACACAAACCTAGATGGCGTAGCCTACTATCCCCCTAGGCTGTGTGGTGTAGCCTACTGCTCCCAGGCTAAAAACCTGTTTAGCATGTACTCTACTGAATGCTGTAGGCAATTATAACACAATGGGAAGTAGTGGCGGATCTAAACTTATCTAAATATTAAAAAGGTACAGTAAAAAAAAATGATATAAAACACAAAAAATGTGGCTGGGCATAGTGGCTCATGCCTGTAATTCCAGCACTTTGGGAGGCCGAGACCAGTGGACTACTTGAGGTCAGGAGTTCGAGAACAGCCTGGCCAACAAGGTGAAATCCCATCTCTACTAAAAATACAAAAAAATTAGCCGGACATGGTAGCAAGCACCTGTAATCCCAGCTATTCAGGAGACTGAGGCAGGAGAATCACTTGAACCCGGGAGGCAGAGTTTGCAGGGAGCCAAGATCACGCCACTTCACTCTGGCCTGGGCGACAGAAGACTCTGTCTCAAAAAGTGAAGGATAAAAAACGTTGCACCTGCGCAGGGCACTTACCATGATCTGAGCTTGCAGGACTGGCAGCTGCTCTGGGTGAGTGAGCCAGTGAGTGGTGAATGAATATGAAGGCCCATGATGTTACTGTTCACTACTGTAGACTTTATAAACACTGTACACTTAGGCTACACTAAATTTATTTTAAAAATAAAGTAATTGGCTGGCGCAGTGGCTCACACCTGTAATCCCAGCACTTTGGGAGGCAGAGGCGGGTGGATCACGAGGTCAGGAGATCGAGACCATCCTGGCTAACATGGTGAAACCCCATCTCTACTAAAAATACAAAAAATTAGCCAGGCGTGGTGGCGGGCGCCTGTAGTCCCAGCTACTCGGGAGGCTGAGGCAGGAGAATGGCGTGAACCTGGGAGGCAGAGATTGCAGTGAGCCGAGATGGCGCACTACACTCCAGCCTGGGTGACAGAGCAAGACTCCGTCTCAAAAAATAAAATAAAATAATAAAGTAATTGCTCTACAATGTTATGACAGCTACAACATCACTAGGTGATAGGCATTTTCCAGCTCCATTATAATCGTACAGACCACCGTTGAGATAAGCAGTTCATCCTTGCCCAAAATGTCATTAAGCAGTGCATGAGTATAATTAGTGCTGGGCACATCACTGGCACTCAATAATGATGTTATTAACAGCATCATAAATGCATTATCACTAGCAACATCCATTCATTCAACCAACATATATATAGCATCTGCTGTGTTTTCACTGAGAGCTCAGTGGTGAGCAAGACAGGCAGGATCCTTGGGGAGCCTGGGTCTGGTGGCAAAGACAGTCTAGGGAAGAAGAAAGACTAGAAACAACTGGACGGGTTGCTAGAGACAAGATGAGGTAAGATAGGGGTGCTGGGAGTTGAAATAGACCTCCCAATCTCAGCCAAGGCACAAACTGAGAGAAGAGTAGCAGGAGGTAGCTCAGGCATGTGGTTGGACTGATGTATTTTTTTTGTTCACTCTTAGAAAAGCTTTTATTTTCATTTTTTTAAAATTTCTTATTTCCATAGGCTTTTGGGGAACAGGTGGTATTTGCTTACCTGAGTAAGTTCTTTAGTGGCGATTTGTGAGATTTTGGTGCACCCATCACCCAACAGTATACACTGAACCCAAATGTAGTCTTTTACCGCTCACTCCCCTCCCACCCATCCTCCCCGAATTCCCAAAGTTCATTGTATCATTCTTATGCCTTTGCATCCTCATACCTTAGCTCCCACTTATGAGTGAGACATACAATGTTTGGTTTTCCATTCTTGAGTTACTTTACTTAGAATAATAGTCTCCAGTTCCCTCCAGGTTGTTGTGAATGCCATTAATTCATTCCTTTTTATGGCTGAGTAGTATTCCATCATATATATACACACACATACACACACACAAACACACACACACACAATTTCTTTATCCACTCATTGAATCCCCCATCTCATCATCCATCTGAGATTAAAAGGAAGTGGTGAGGAGGGAAAGATATAGCTGCCATACCACTTACTCACACTTCTATCTCTGAAAACTTACTTGATGGTCAAGGTTAAAGGGTACATCCTAAGAAAGATGGGAACATGTTTAAAGGATGCAGGGGCAGCTAGAAGGGGCTTCTGCTGACCAAATCTGGGACAATTTGAGCATCAAAATAAATAACAATAGTAAAGGAGTATAACCTATTGAATGAAATAAGAATCCATAAGTCTACACTGATACAAATAGAGAGCTGGGTGTGGTGGCTCACACCTATAATCCCAGATACTTGGGAGAATGAGGTTGGAGGATTGCTTGACCCTAGGAGTTCAAGACCAGCCTGGGCAACACAGCAAGACCCAGTCTGTACAAAAAAAATTTTAATGCACAGTGGTGCACACCTGTCAAGTCTCAGCTACTCAGGAGGCTGAGGCAGGAAGATCACTTGGGCCCAGGATGTCGAGGCTGCAGTGAGCTAGGATTGCACCACTGCACTCCAGCCTAGGCGACAAAACAAGACCCAATCTTTTAAAAACAAACATATAAACACACAATACAAACCACATCACTACAAAAAACCTCAAACAACCTCTTGAGTCCAGAAGTGGGGATTACAGTGAGCTATGATTGTTCCACTGCACTCTATCCTGTGTTGCTCAGGCTGATCTTAAACTCCTGTTCCTGACAGAGAAAGGCCCAAGTCTCTTAGAAAAATAGTATTATTATTATTATTATTATTATTATTATTAAAAATAAAGAGGGAGAAGGGAAAGGTCATCCTTTCAGTAGAACTAACTAGTAAATGTGGAAGAAATGACAGAATTTGAAAATCACCATTTGGAAACCATCATACTTATAATTGATTCAGGAAAGAATCATCAGTGGATGCTAAAACTCATAGTGAAATTTTGAGGAGTAACAGAATATTTATGTAGTTTAAACATACCTCCCCACAAGATACTTACTAATTTCAACTGGTGAAAGAATAACTGGACGGTGAAGAAATGTGGCAGACAACACCTTCACCAAATGATCACAGTATCACCAGTTATGGGTCAGATGGACAGGTGTTCCCTGCTGTGATGCACTGAGAAGAATACCACATCACTTCTATGGCATCCCTGTGAAAACTGTATAACCTGAATCATCATGAGGAATCTAATTTAATCATAAGGAAAAAAACAAGTTGAAAGATAGTCTACAAAAGAAAGCAAGTCTCAGGAACTGTTCCTGATTAAAGGAAACTGAGGGGTCAGGACAACTGAATGTATTGCATGATGTGGATTTTTCTTTCACTATCAATGGCATTATTGGGACAATTGAAATCTAAATAAGTTTGGAGATTAGATCACAGTCTTTTATTTTTATTTTGATCAGTGTGAATGTTCTGATTTTGAGAATTGTACTGTGATTCTTTAAGAGAATGTTCCTGACTTTAGAAAATATTCTCTGAAGAAGTTAGGAGTAAGGGGGCATTATGTCTGCAACTTAATCCCAATGGTTCAGAAAACATATGGATGAATGGATAGGATGGATGGATGGATGGATGGATGGATGGATGGATGGATGGATGGATGGATGAATGGATGGATGGATGGGTAGATGGATGGATGGATGGATGGATGGAGGGATGGATAGATGGATGGATGGATGGGCAGAGAGATGAACAGATAGATAAAAGGGTAAAGTGGGTATAATAAAATATTAACATTTGAGAATCTGGGTGAAGGGAATTAGAAAGGAATTCTTTGTAATGTTTTTGCAACTTTTTTGCAAGTCTGAAATAATGTCAAAAACAATTTTTAAAGAGGTAGAGGTTCCAAACTTTTCCCTGCTAAGTATTTTGAAGGCTTAACCAAACTTGAATTTGAATCTTTAAAAATTAGACAGGAGTAGAGCAGAAAAAGAAGACTTGTCATTCAGAGACCCTCTCCTCTTAGCAAAAGCCACCATCCTCTCTGCAAGAATAGTTATGTCATGAAGAAATCCACACATCATTGAGTCACTGTGCCTAAAACTGCGGTCAGGATGTGAGTGATAAACATCTCCACCTCTACACAGTGTGGTTAGTCTGGTGAGCACTTTCCTGGGACCATCCCATGTATCCATTGCCTATATAAACTACTGAAGGAGTCCCATCACAGATGACCACCTAGCTAGACCATGCCCTGCCAAGAGCATCCGACCTCCAGCTTCATTAGGCCAAGGGCATGCTGCTCCCATACAATCCAATTTGCCAATCACCATCCATCTTAAACAACTAAACACAAAAATAAGCCTGCCAACAAGAACTCTTCATTATACCGTTCAGGCTTTCAGCCCAACTCCCCGTTACTAACTCTTCCCAAAGAAGCAAGTGCACTTTGTCTTCATTAACCAGGACTTTGATCACCCTCTATTTCTTTAAATGGCAACGGCACGATCTGTCTTGGGATTCCCATTCTACTGCCACTGCAGGCTTGCTTAATGTGCTGCTGGAGGGAAATGGGAAGACCATAAATATGGACAACCAAATGACAAATGGAGAGAAAGCAGCAAAGGTCTCCTTCTTTGACTTGAGGTTTTCCAGAACATGAACTATGCTGTGGCACAATATGCACAATGATTTCTGTGAATATATTCCACACACACGCGTGTATGCACACACACATTTATACACTCACTGCAGTAAATCTTCAACATTCTCTTAAAGAATCACAGTACAATTATACTATAACTGCTATAATGATCTCTACCTTGCAGAGAAGGTAACTATTGCTCAGACAGGTCAGTTTTCCAAGGAAATTTGGCCAATGGGTGGCATGGCTGGGATCTGTTCAGCTTTATTGCCTATGCCCTGAACCTTTACACTACTCTGCTTTTCTGTCATTGGTAGACAAATGCATTCTAAGTGGCAAGGACCTCAGATGCACTTAGCCAATCACCAGGCATCTTAAACAATGCAAGGTGAAGTTCTTTCTGTTCTAGAGGAGAGAGAGAGAAGCAGAAGATTCTTCAATGCCTGACTGCTTTCAATCCCTGGCCTCCAGATCCAAGCCAAGATGATGACCAGGGAGGTGCCAAGAGCACCCCATGAATTCTCAGCTCCCTTCACTTCATTCTTACCACTCCTGGTGGTTCTGTCACTGGTCCCAAGCCAGCACACAAGCCCTGCATGCTCTCTCTTCCATCTGATTCCTATAGCATTTGATTTCTGTGCTGTCTAGTTGGCATAAGCCCCATCTATCATAGCACGGTGGAAAGACCTCTGGTGGTAGGCTGGGTTTCCATCATGCCTGCCTCTGCTGCTTGAAAAGCTGCATGACACTGGTCAACCTTCCTGAGCCTCAGTTTCCTCATCCATAAAATGGGGCTAATAATAACTACCTCTCCTGTTTACTGTGAGAATGAATTACCCTAAAATACGTGGAGTAATAGGCCCATCCTATGTATTAAAAAACTGTTAGTTCCCTGCCTCCTTGAACATAGAATGATAATCTTCCCACGTACCCATGTGTTCTGGATACCAGGACCCATCACAACTGTAACTGGGTTAAAAACTGTTGACTGGTAAACATAAGCCTTTATGAGCCTTTCCTTCCCCAAGAAAGGAAATGAAAGGAATTCCTGAATTGAAGCCTGATAAGAGATTCTCCATGGTTCCAACCTAGAACTTTGTTTATAGAGGGTCCAAGATCTAGCGGAGAGGTTTTCTAAGTTGGCCAGCAGGAAGGGCAGGAACAAAGGAAAGCAATCCATCACTCTGCGGCCACTGACAGCTGCCCTGCATGGAAGCACTTAGAGCCTGGGGGTGGAGGCAACAAATCTGTAAGTTTTTCTCTACTTCCAAATCTGTTTTCATGCTTGATCCATTATTAACTTCACATCTTAACAATAAATATCTCTTGTTTTCTCAAACTAGACTTGAAGCTCCTTAAAAGCATTGGGGGTTCTATCAGATCCTTTCTCCTATCCTCCACAGTGTTATTGATTAACTGATCATTCCCCTGCAGGAAACCTACTAAAAACCAAGGTTATAGTCACAGATTCTGAATAACAACTAGGAATAATGTTTTTTAAATAATGACAATTGGCAGCACTAATTTAGCATTTACTCTGTGTCACGTAACTCCCCGCAACAAAACTATGAACTAAGTGCTGTTATGAGCCTCATTATATAGATGAGGAAACCAAGGCTCAGAGAGGGTAAGTGACATGCCCAGGGTCACACAATCAGGAAGGGTGAAAAGAGGAGGCAAACCCAGGCCATCTGGGTCCAAAGCCCCTGCCCTACCCCTACCACAATGCTGCCATAGACTCTGGGTAAAACAGAATCCCCTCTGATCCTTAGTGTAAATGAACTTAGACAAGGTATACTCTCTTACAGCCTATTTTCTCACCTATAAAATGAGACTTTCAGGACTAAATAAAATAAACCATGATATGACTCTAAAAGCACAGGCAAGAAAAGCAAAAATAGACAAATGGGATTACATCAAGCTAAAAAGCTTCTGCACAGCAAAGGAAACTATCAACAGAGTGAAGAAACGACTTATGGAGTGGGAGAAAATATTTGCAAACCATACATCTGATAAGGTGTTAATATCCAAAATATATAAGGAATTCAAACAACTCAATAGCAAGAAATCAAATAGCTCATTTTAAAAATGGGCAAAGACCTCTCTTACCATTCCTATTCAACATAGTATTGGAATTTTTGGCCAGGGCAATCAGGCAAGAGAAAGAAAGAAAGGGTATTCAAATAGGAAGACAGGATGTTGAATTGTCTCTGTTTGCAGATGACATGATTTTATATTTTGAAAACCCCATCATCTCAGCCCCAAAACTCCTTAACTGATAAACAACTTCAGTAAGGTCTCAGGATACAAAATCAATGTGCAAAAATCACAAGCATTCCTATACACCAACAATAGACAAGTAGAGAGCCAAATAATGAATGAACTCCCATTCACAACTGCTACAAAGAGAATAAAATACCTAGGCATACAACTTACAAGGGATGTGAAGGATCTCTTCAAGGAGTACAAACCACTGCTCAAGGAAATAAGAGGACACAAGCAAATGTAAAAACATTCCATGTTCATGAATAGGAAGAATCAATATCATGAACACGACTTTACTGCCCAAAGTAATGTGTAGATTCAAGGCTATTCCCATCAAGCTACCATTGACTTTCTTCTCAGAATTAGAAAAAACTACTTTAAATTTCATATGGAACCAAAAAAGAGCCCTTATAGCCTAGACAATCCTAAGCAAAAAGAACTAAGCTGGAGGCATCATGCTACCTGACTTCAAACTATACTACAAGGCTACAGTAACCAAACAGCATGGTACTGGTACCAAAACAGATATATAGACCAATGAAACAGAACAGAAACCTCAGAAATAACACCACACATCTACAACCATCTGATCTTCGACAAACCTAACAAAAACAAGCAATGGGGAAAAGATTCACTATTTAATAAATGGCACTAGGAAAACTGGCTAGCCATATGCAGAAAACAGAAACTGGACCCTTCCTTACACTGTATGCTAAAACTAACTCAAGATGGATTAAAGACTTAAATGCAAAACCCAAAACCATAAAAACCCTAGAAGAAAACCTAGGCAATACCATTCAGGACATAGGCATGGGCAAAGACTTCATGACTAAAACACCAAATGCAATTGCAATAAAAGTCAAATTTGACAAATGGGATCTAACTAAACTAAAGAGCCTCCGCACAGCAAAAGAAACTAGCATCAGAGTGAACAGGCAAGCTACAGAATGGGAGAAAATTTTCGCAATGTACCCATCTGACAAAGGTCTAACATCCAGAATTTATAAGCAACTTAAACAAATTTACAAGAAAAAAAAAAAAACATCAAAAAGTGGGCAAAGGATATAAACAGACACTTCTCAAAAGAAGACATTTATGCAGCCAAAAACCATATGAAAGAAAGCTCATCATCACTGATCATCAGAGAAATGCATATCAAAACCACAATGAGATACCATCTCATACCAGTCAGAATGGTGATTATTAAAAAGTCAGGAAACAATAGATGCTGGTAAGGCTGTGGAGAAATAGGAATACTTTTACACTGTTGGTGGGAGTATAAATTAGTTCAATCATTGTGGAAGACAGTATGGCAATTCCTCCAGGATCTAGAACCAGAAATACCATTTGACCCAGCAATCTCATTACTGGGTATATACCCAAAGGATTATACATCATTCTACTATAAAGACACATGCACATGCATGTTTATTGCAGCACTATTCACAATAGCAAAGACCTGGAAGCAACCCAAATGCCCATCAATGATAGATTGGATATAGAAAGTGTGGCACATATACACCATGGAATACTATGCAGCCATAAAAAAAGATGAGTTCATGTCCTTTGCAGGGACATGGATGAAACTGGAAACCATCATTCTCAGAAAACGAATACAGGAACAGAAAACCAAACATCACATGTTCTCACTCATAAGTGGGAACTGAACAATGAGAACACACGGACACAGGGTGGGGAACAACACACACTGGGGCCAGTCGGAGGGTGGAGGATGGGGGAGGGAGAGCATTAGGACAAATACGTCATGCATGTGGGGCTTAAAACCTAGATGGTGGGTTGATAGGTGCCGCAAACCACCATGGCACATGTATACCTGTGTAACAAACCTACACATTCTGTACATGTATCCTGGAATTTAAAGTAAAATAAAATTAATTAATTAATTAAAAATGGGCAAAGAACCTGAATAGACATTTCTCAAAAGAAAACATGCAAATGACCAACAGATTTATGAAAAAATATTCAACATCACTAATCATCGAGGAATTGCAAACTAAAACCACAATGAGATCTCACTTCATATCTGTCAGAATGGCTTTTATCAAAAAGACAAAATTACCAAGTCATAGAGAGGATGTGGGGAAAAGGAACCCTTGCACACTGTTGGTGGGAATGTAAATTAGTACAGCCATTGTGGAAAACAGTGTGGAGGTTCCTCAAAAAACTAAAAATAGAACTACCATAAAATTCAGAAATCCCACTACTGCGTATGTATCAAAAGCAATTGAAATCAGTATGTCAAAGAGATATCTGCACTACCATATTTATTGCAGCATTATTCACACTAGCCAAGACATTGAATCAACCTGAGAGTTCATCAATGGATGAAGGGATAAATAAAATGAGGTATATGTATGCACAATGGAGTACTATTTAGCCTTAAAGAAAGAGGAGACCCTGTTATCTGTGACACCGTGGGTGAACCTGGAGGATACTATGCAAAGTGAAACAAACCAGGCTCAGAAAGACAAATGCTGCATAATCTCACTTTGAAAAGTCAAACTCATAAAAATAGAGAGTAGAATGGTAGTAACCAGGAGCCGGCAGGAAGGAGGCAGTGGAATGGGGAGATACTGGTTAAAGGGTACAAAGTTTCAGTTAGATAGGAGGAATAAGTTTTTCAGATCTATTGCACAGCATGGTGACTTTAGTTAAAATAATATACCACATATTTCAAAACCGCTGAGAGTAAATTTGAAATACTCTCATCACAAAAAAAACATAAGAATGTAAGATGATAGATATGTTAATTAGCTTGACTTAAATAATTCCACAATGTATACATATATAAAAACATTACGCTATACTCCATAAATATGTATAATTATTATTTGTCAATTAAAATAAAAACAGTAAAAATACAAATAAATTAAACCATGCAAGGTGTCAGCATACAATAAGCTTTCCATAAGTGACAGCTATCATTTATATTCTAATAACCAATCAATCAAGAAAACTTTCGTGTTAGTGAAAATGTGTCTATATAGCTGTGTAAGAGCTTAATGCAATTATATTTATGATGACCTTTATCCCTGTCTTAATTTGGGTTCCCTCAAAAGCAGACCCTAAAGCAAGGTTTGGGGTCCATGTAATATATTTGAGAGGTGATCCTAGCAGCAGGATGAGGAGATGGAGAGGTGAGGCAGGGGAGAAAACATAGCCCATAAAGGGTGTTATGGGGAATGCCTTTGGGGACAATTGGGGCTGTCCCTCTGGGAAGCCTTCAGGACGGGTATAGAACGCACAGCAGAATGGGCCCTCTGAAGGCATATTTATGCACTAGCTCTTGTCCTTCCCCAACTGAAGGTTGTTCCAAGGACAACACCAAGCCCCTGACATTTCCAGCCTGCCCTGTACTCAGATTGAACATGTTCCACTGGCAACAAACAAACAAACAAAACCGCCCAGGCCGAGACACAGGTGCTTGGCATGGGAAGCCCTCGGTGTATACAGAAACCACCCACCACAGCTGCAGGTGAGATCCTGAGTAGGGCTCGGGAGTATGAGGGGACCTCACCAGCTCTGAGAAGTGGGCAGACACAGCCTCCACGCTACTGGAGCATCAATTCCTAAGTGACTTATTTGCAGTCACAAGGCTAATTAGTAGCCAAGGCGGGGTTCACCCTGGGCTCCTTCTAAAACACCTCCCAGGAAACTCTCAACACCCTGAAAAGAAATAACAAGAGAGGAAGGCAGGCATTGGGAAAGTCAAAGGACTCGACATAACATAGGGAAAAAATCTCACCAGCATAATATCATCAGTTTGTTCCTTGTAAATAATAAGGGATTGCAAACTAAATACTCTGTTACCCAACCCACAGAACACTTCACCACAAAAATTCATCAAGAAGCACATTCTTGAGCTGATTTTCCATTGTGGAACTTCAGAGCTGCTGTTTCAATAGGAATGTGACAATAGATGATTCATTAGTGCTGTCTGTATAAGCCTCTGGGGCAAACACCAAAAGATAGTCCATTCGATATTTAGAAAGCCAAACATATCTTAAATGAGCCGTACTGGACTAAATCTCTCATCACCGGCCTGAAAGATTCAGCAGCTAGGGGGTTGTGGCATGGTCTTAAGGGAGGCTAGGGCAGGGTCTTTAAGAGGATAAGGACCGATTCTTGCTCCAGAGCTAAGGAAGAGGGCATGGAATCCAGGATAGGGGGTACTAGGTCAATGCTGAATGGGAATCTGGGGGCTCAAATAGAACTTTCTGGCCGGGTGCGATGGCTGATGCCTGAATCCTAGCATTCTGGGAGGCCGAGGCAGGTGGATCACCTGAGGTCAGGAGTTTGAGACCAGCCTGGCCAACAAGGTGAAACCCCGTCTCTACTAAAAGTACAAAAAAATTAGCTGTACATGGTGGCACGCACCTGTAATCCCAGCTATTCAGGAGACTGAGGCAGGAGAATCACTTGAACCTGGAAGGCAGAGGTTGCAGTGAGCCAAGATGGCGCCACTGTACTCCAGCCTGAGTGACACAGTAAGATTCCATCTCAAAAAAAAAAAGAACTTTCTTATGCAGAGTAATAATAATACTTAACAAAAATTTCTCAGGAGCATAAATTTTACTAGAAATAATTATGTTATAGAATATGTATACATATAATACTATTAATATAAATTATAAAATACCTTGTGAAAGATCTCATCAATTCAAAATAAGACATTCAACATGAATCGGTGACAAGTCTACATTGTAAGATTTTTATTTTTTAATTTTAATTTCAATTTTTTATAATTTCAACTTTCATTTTAGGTTCAGGAGGTATATGTGCAGGTTTGTTACATGGGTGTATTGAGTGATGCTAACGTGCAGGGTATGATTGACCCGTCATTCAGTTAACGAGCATAGTACCCAATAGTCTGGTTTTCAGCCTTTGTCCCTCTCCCTTCTCACCCCTGTCTAGTTATCCCCAGTTTCCACTGTTTCTATCTTTATGTGCATGTGTACATAATGTGTAGCTCCCACTGATAAGTGAGAACATGTAGTATTTGGTTTTATGTTCCTGTGTTAATTTGCTTAGGATAATGGCCGCCAGCTGCATCCATGTTGCTGCAAGGGGCAAAATTTTGTTCTTGTTATGGCTGTATAGTATTCCATGGCATATATGTACCATATTTTCTTTATCCGATCCACCATGGATGGGGACCTAGATTGATTTCATGTCTTTAGTATTGTGAATAGTGCTGCAATGAACATAGGAGTACATGTGAAGCTGTGTGATACGGTTTGGCTGTGTCCCCACTCAAATCTCATCTGGAATTATAGTTCTCATAATCCTCACGTGTCATGGGACAGACCAGATGGAGATAATTGAATCATGGGGGCCGTCTCCCCCATCCTGTTTTCATTACAGTGAGTGAGTTCTCATGAGAGCAGATGGTTTTATAAGGAGCTTTTCCCCACCTTCGCTCTGCACTTCTCCTTGCTGCTGCCATGTGAAGAAGGATCTGTTTGCTTCCCCCTCTGCCATGATTGTAAGTTTCCTGAGGCTTCCCCAGCCATGCTAAACTGTGAGTCCATTAAACATTTTTCCTTTATAGATTACCCAGTCTCATGTATGTCTTCATTAGCAGCGTGAGAACGGACTAACACACTGTACGTAAAGGATTAACACAATCTTTTCCTCTTCTGTATGAGACTTTAACCCTGGGTTAACTTTCTAGCTCTGATCTGCTGAACCTGATAAACAGGAAACATCACTGTGTTAGTGGGCCACAGTGCTCATCAAATTGCCTCTTGTTGGTAGACTGCATCTGGACTGGGAGCTCATGGAATGAATCTGAAATATCTGATGAGGAATCCACAGCTTTGGGAGTCCTTAAGCAGCACGACTGTTGTAACAGGGCACGTCCCCTGCAGACACCCTGGCAGCCATGAAGACAGAGTTGTTACAACAGCTATTGTCCCATAAGACAGGATAGTTCCCACATGTGCTTAATGTGAGTCTTTGTACCTCAACTGCCACTTGGAGGTAGAGGACAAAAAGAATGGCCCCTGAGGACCCACAGAAGAGATGCCCTATGCTGCCTGCACCCTCTTAAGTCAGTACAGTGCTGAGTGTGTCTTAGTTAGCATAAAAGGAATTACAAAATGAGTACGGCAGAAGTCTTCCTATTTTAATTAATATGCTATTACCCACAGACTAGTCTTCCCTCTCTTACCCTTATAAATACATTAGAGATCGTTGTAATAATTAGCACAATGATTTGTAGGTGTGTGCTAGTGAGTTTAAGCACTTATACCTGATTCCTTTTCTAAAACAGACAAAAATATACCTTCTGAAATCTTATTTACATAATGAATCTGTTAGGCAAAGCCTGTTTCCATGCAAACAGCAAATGATATAGCCTAGGCCATGCACAAAATCTGAATTAGTTGGAACAGAGAGAATGGGGTTTGAGTGAAGGTGTAACAAACACATACTCTGCGGCTCTTATCCAGCCTGGTTCTCTCTGCTCACAGGCCAGCTGACGCTGTTGACATACTGCTCCGTAGTGTGGAGGTGAAATGTGTTCACTCATAAACTACACAGGTCTGAACACAGACACATGTACCAAGGAATGTTCTAAATGTGCTTTGGGGAAAACAGAAGAATTTCCAAAGGAAATAAATTGTGAAAAGGTCATAAATGGAATATTTGTATTTGTGCAGGACTAATAAAGGCAAGACACATTAATAAAAGCATATAGTGTGGTTCCAATAATGAAGAAAGGGAACTAGATATATTTCATACATACCTACAAAGATGAATAAATGCACACAAGGATTTATATCAAAGTATGACTAGCAGTTATAGTAGTTCTCCATGACAAGGGAAACAGGGAATTTTACCATCTTTTGCTTACATTTTATTTTGCTTGTATTTTCAAAATAAAGATATATCTGCAAATTACTTCTGTAATTAAAATTATAATTGAAAAATCACCTTTAACAAGGATTTGAAAAAATATATATGTGATAGGATTCCTTTTTAATACTGAGTTTCTCCTGCACATTTAAAATGTAATTCAGTTTACAGCAATGCAGTTTACCCTTTCAGATCTTCTGAAAAGAAAGAACAAGCCATTTGTATCGTGGGCAGACAAATGAGAAAATCTGAAGACATACAAATCATTGCACACATAAGAATTGTTAGGATCTTTCTTCCCCCAACAACGTGGTCATGGGTGTGGGATCCTTGGAATGAAGATCAAGATAACCAGAATCCCTGAGATCATTTCCTCTTAATTTTCCGAACAGTTCACTATGAGGAATCAGTGCCTGTTTGCCCTTCTAAGTAGGGCCACAAAGCCAGAGGGAAAACGAAGGCTGATAAGAATATCAGAGAGATTTTTGGTAACTCCCCATGCCTATGGCTAACATTTATAGGATTAAATCCATAATCTATGTCAGTGTTTCTCAACCTGTTTTCTATTATGACTCCTTTGGGAACCTTTTTAGATTTTGTGGTTCCTAATCTCCATCCACAACCTCCAATGAAATTTTCATAAACACAGATATGGTGTATCTCTGTTTACATACAGTGGCTCCTTGTGAAGGAGAGGCACAAACTATTGTAAAAATCCAAGACTTTTCCTGCCTTCCCCCAATAACCAATCTTTGTCCCCTCAGAGGTGATTTCAGCCCCATTGAGAATTCATGCTCTACGTGTATCTATGTATATAAGTATATGTGGTATATACACACTATGGAATACTATACGGCCATAAAATAGAGCAAGATCGTGTCCTTTGCAGGAACGGGGATGGAGCTGGAAGCCATTATCCTTGGCAAACTAACACAGGAACACAAAACCAAATACCCCATGTTCTCACTTTTAAGTGGGAGCTAAACGATGAGAACCCATGGACACATAGAGGGGAACAACACACACTGGAGCCTTCCGGAGGGTAGAGGGTGGGAGGAGGGAGAGGATCAAGAAAAATAACCAATGGGTACTAGGCACCTGGATGATGAAATAATCTGTACAACAAACCCCCATGACACAAGTTTACCTATGTAACAAACCTGCACTTGTACCCATGACCTTAAAATGAAAGTTAAAAAAAAAAAGAAGAAGAAAGAAAACAAGAACATCAGCACACACTTCCCACTCTCTTCATCACATTTCCAAAGTTGTTTCAACTCCCACAATAATCAATCGTTACTTTTACCGGGTAAAGTATAGAGCGTGTGTGCGTGCGTGCGTGTGTGTGTGTGTGTGTGTGTGTGTGTGTGTGTGTGTGTGTGTGTTTTAGGAATGCCAGAGGAGGAATAAAACCACATACTTAAATGCAAAAATAAAAAGAAAGGAAAAGAAGAAAATAAACAGTTCTTTGAGAATGAACATAAAACAGGGGAAATGGCTTTGATTAGACTAATCATAGCAATTCTAACATATTCCAACACACCTAGATGGCAAATCTCCCAGTGGAGATGACAGACATGCTGTGGCTAATATATTCTTGTATTCTTGTCATGCTCATTCTGAAAAGACGTGGAGATACTACTGGGGACAGGAGGAAAACCCAAACAGATCATCTGATAAACACCAACATGGGTGTGCCTGAGAGCACCAAGGATAAAGAGCCTGAAAAATAGCCTTCCTCGGCCAGGCATGGTGGCTTATGCCTATAATCCCAGCACTCTGGGAGGCCAAGGCAGGCAGATCACCTGAGGTCGGGAGTTTGAGACCAGCCTGATCAACATGGTGAAATCCCATCTCTACTAAAAATACAACAATTAGTGGGGTGTCGGGGCACGTGCCTGTAATCCCAGCTACTCAGGAGGCTGAGGCAGGAGAATTGCTTGTACCCGGGAGACAGAGGTTGCAGTGAGCTGAGATTGTGCCACTGCACTCCAGCCTGGGCAACAGAGTGAGACTCCATCTCAAAAAAAAAAAAAATTAGCTTGGCATGGTGGCAGGTACCTGTAATCCCAGCTACTTGGGAGACTGAGGCAGGAGAATCACTTGACTCGGGAGGCGGAGGCAGTGAGCTGAGATCGCACCACTGCACTCCAGCCTAGGCAACAGAGCAAGACTCCATCTCAAAAAAAAAAAAAAAAATAGCCTTCCTAGCCTTCCTCCAACCCAAGACCTCCTTTGGTATTGTGTGCTTGAAAAATCACAGGAAGGAACAGTTTTGAAAGCTTTGGAACCTGTTCACAAAGATCTGTGACTTCTGAAACTCAGATTCATTCCATTCAGAGGAAATAAAAGCAGACTGAATACCGCCAAGTTAGCCACAGAGATGGGTCCCAGCAGGACTACAGGGGTGAAGGAGAGAAGAAACCAGACATGAAAGAGAGATAACTGGAACCCGAATGCACAGAATAGCTCTGGAACTCTCTCTGGCTACATTTCACAGAATAGAGGGCAAAGGCTTCTCAAACCTTCTCACCTACTCCCTGATGGGGTTTATTCTAGAATCAAAGCTGTTCAGAGTAGGAAAAGCCTCCAGCGGGGGAAAAAGAAAAGGACATACAGGCATATCTTGTTGTATTGCACTTCACTCTACTGCACTTTGCAGACATCACATTTTTTTACAGATTGAAGGTTTGTGGCAACCCTGCATTGAGCAAGCCTCTCGCTGCCACATTTCCAACAGCACAAGCTCACTTCATGTCTCTCTGTCACATTTTGGTCATTCTAGCAATATTTCCAACTTTTTCATTATTATTATATCTGTTTTGGTTATCTGTGATCAGTGATCTTTCATGTCACTACAGTAATTGTTTTGGGGTGCCACAAACTGTGCCCATATGACAGTGAAATAAATCTATCAATGTTGTATGTGTTCTGACTGCTCCACTAACAGGCTATTCCCCATCTCTCTCTCCTTTTCCTGGGCCTCCCTATTTTCTGAGACACAACAATATTGAAATTAGCCCAATTAATAACCCAACAATTACCTCTAAGCGTTCCAGTGAAAGGAAGAGTTGTACATCTCTCACTCTAAATCATATGCTAAAAATGATTATGCTTAGTGAGAAAGATACGTCAAAAGCTGAAATGAACTGAAAGCTAGGCTTCTTACGCCAAACGGTCAAGTTGTGAAGGCAAAGAAAAAGTTCTTTTTCTTAAGGAAACTAAAAGTGCTATTCCCGTGAACACATGAATGATAGGAAAATAAAACAGCCTTATTGCTGATACGGAGAAAGTTTTAGTGGTCTGGACAGAAGATCAAGCCAGACACAACATTCCCTTAAGTCAAACCCTAATCCAAAGCAGGGCCCTAACTCTATTCAATTCTGTGAAGGCTGAGAGAGGTGAGGAAGCTGCAGAAGAAAATGTGGACACCAGTAGAGGTTGGCTCATAAGGTTTGTGGAAAGAAGTTGTCTCCATAAGATAAAAAAGTACAGTGAAGCAGCAAGTGCTGATGGAGAAGCTGCAGCAAGTCATCTAGAAGATCTAGCTACGATCATTGATGAAAGTGGTTACACTAAACAACAGATTTTCCATGTAAATGAAACAGTCTTATATTCAAAGATGCCATCTAGGACTTTCAGAACTACAAAGATGAAGTCAAGGCCTGGCTTCAAAGCTTCAAAGAACAGGCTGACTCTCTTGTCAGGGACTACCACAGCTGGTGACTTTTAAGCTGAAGCCAATGCTCATTTATCATGCCAAAAATTCTAGGGCTCTTAAGAATTATGCTAAATCTACTCTGCCTATACTCTATAAATGGAACAACAAAGCCTGGATGATAGCACATTTGTTCACAGCATGGTTTGCTGAATATTTTAAGCCCACTGTTGAGATCTACTGTATAGAAAAAACAAGATCCCTTTCAAAATATTATTGCTCATCGACAATGCATCTGCTCACCCAAAACCTCTGAGGAAGATGTACAAACAGATTATGTGATTTTCATCCCTGCTAATACGTCCATTCTGCAGCCCATGGATTAAGGAGTAATTTTATCTTTCAAGTCTTATTATTTAAGAAATACATTTTATAAGGCTATAGCTGCCATAGATAGTGATTCCTCTGATGGATCTGGGAAAAGTAAAATAAAAACCTTCCGGAGGCTGGGTGCAGTGGCTCATGCCTATAATCCCAACACTTTGGGAGGCCGAGGTGGGTGGATCACCTGAGGTCAGGAATTTAAGATCAGTCTGGCCAACATGGTGAAACTCCATCTCTCCTAAAAATGCAAAAATTAGCCAGGCATGGTGGTGGGCACCTGTAATCCCAGCTACTCAGGAGGCTGAGGCAGGAGAATTGCTAGAACCCAGGAGGTGGAGGTTGCAGTGAGCCAAGATTGCTCCATTTTACTCCAGCCTGGGTGACAGAGTGAGACTCCATCTAAAAAAAAAAAAATCTTCTGGAAACGATTCACCATTTTGGATGCCATTAAGAACATTCGTGATTCATGGAAGGAGGTCAAAATATCAACATTAACAGGAGTTTGGAAGAAGTTGATTCCAACCCTCATGGATAACTTTGAGGGCTTCAAGATTTCAATGGAGGAAGTAACTGCAGACGTGGTGGAAACAGTAAGAGAACTAGAATTAAAAGTGGAGCCTGAAGGTATAACTGAATTGCTGCAATCTCATGATAAAACTTAAATAGACAAGGAGTTGCTTCTTATGGATGAGCAAGGAAAGTGGTTTCTTGAGATGGAATCTACTCCAGGTAAAGGTGCCTTGAACATTGTTGAATTGACAACAAACATTTTAGAATATTACATAAACTTAGTTGACAAAGCAGTGGCAGGGTTTGAAAGGATTGACTCTAATTTTGAAAGAAGTTCTTCTAGGCTATCAAACGGTATCACATGCTACAGAGAACCCTTTTGTGAAAGGAAGAGTCTACCTATGTAGAAAATTGCATTGTTGTCATATTTTAAGAAATTGTCACAGTCAGCCCAACTTTCAGCAACCATCACCCTGATCAGTCAGCAGCCATCAACATCGAAGCAAGACTTTCCACTAGCAAAGACTATGGCTCACTGAAGGCTCAGATGATCATTAGTGTTTTTTAGCATTAAAGTATTTCTAAATTAATGTATGTACATTGTTTTTTAAGACATAATGCCATTATACACTTAATAGACTACAGTATGGTATAAAACATAACTATTCTATGTACTGGGAAATCCAAAATTTGTGTCATTCACTTTAGGATCTTTATCGTGGTGGTCTGGAACCAAACTCACAATATCTCTGAAGTATGCCCGTACTTACTGAAAACAAGTTTTACAAAACAACACTAAAACGCTTACCATATGCAATGTATTCCAATATACTCTAGTCTAGGCTAGTCTATTTCATTTTTTTAATGCTGGTCACAAGCTATTAAAATAATGCTACCAACCACGAATGGGTCATGACCACAAATTTAAAAACACAAATGTATTCTAACCTCTTAGGTCCACAGCTGAGAAAGCTAAGATTCAGAGAGGTTAAATCCGTGGTCAAAAGGCTACTTCCTGACAGAATCAGGACTACCTCAGACCCAGGTAAATGATGACTGTTGTTACTAGTCTAATAATTGGGACTCACCTCAACTAACACCTCCTCTATAAGTCCTGATCAGAATTCACCTCTACCCATGACCCCTGCTACCAACATTATTCAGGTTGCTGTTGTTTATGTCTTAGGTTCTTTTAACACCCCCAGGCCTGCTGCCCTGATATCCCTGTGAACCTGGAGGCATGGTCTCAGGCTAAGTGGTCCCACAGCATTTTCTACATCACCAAACTGACCACTCTGTTCCTCTCCTCTACTCCTTCCTTGCCATGAACCACAGCATCCCCCAAGGTGGGCCAGGGAACTACCAGCCTTGAGAAAGTGATGAGCTTGCTAACTCAGCCAGAAGAAACCTGAAGGGCAAAGCTTAACACCACCTGGGTCCTGATATACACATTCCAAAATTTGGAAGACCTTGAAGAAGTGGGCCATTCAGCCCTATCCAGGCAGAATTAATCCTTCAGGGGTCTAGGGAAAGGACCGCATTTAAAAACCAAAGGGCAGCCTCTCTCACTTGGCCTCCATATTGCAGATTAAAAGATGATGTGTCTGGAGAGTCAGCTTTATGATCAAGTTTCGCCTTACTAGGTGGTGCACCCTGGGAAACGGACAGGAAGAAGCACAAAGTGTGGGGACAATGTAGCAAGCAGACCCCAAATGCCTCTTCCACCTTCCACCTTAGCAACCTGCACTCCCAGCCTTCCTAGAACTCTACCCCATGTCTTCACCTTGAGGTTTCAGCAGGCCCCAATCTCTGTGGCTGTCACAAAACCATGCAAATCAAACCCAACTCCAATCAGAAAAGCATCTATCCTCTGCTTCACCCTCAGAGGTCTCAGACACGCATTCTACGTCTTCAAGCTAGGTTTCCACACAGCAGCTTGAATATGACTATTGTAAAATCATATGTTCCACGTCAATCACTTTAGGGCATTCCCAATGCTTCAAAAAAGAGAATCACTCTCTACACCACAGCTTCAGACAGGGCTTGGTAAACCACAGTTCATGGGCCAAATTGGGCCAGGTACCTGTTTTTATAAATAAAGTTTTATTGGAACACTGCCATGCCTATTTGTTTACCTATTGTCTGTGCTGGTTTTGTGCTACATGATAGAGTTGAGTAGCTGCAATAGAGACCAAATGGCCTGCAAAGTCTAAAGTATTTACTATCTGCCCCTGTACAGAAAAAGTGTGCCAACTCTTCACTTACAGAATCCTGCCTTTTTTTAATGGTGATAAAATACACATAACATAAAATTTACCATCTTAACTGCTTTGAAGTGTAGAGATCAGTGGTATTAATTACATTTGCATTGTTGTACAACCATCACCACCATCCATCTCCAGAATGTTTACATCATCCCAAATGCAAAGTCTATACCCAATAAATAATAACTCCCCGTTCTCCCTCCCCTCAGCCCTGGCATCCACTGTTCTACTTTCTGCCTCTTTGAATCTGTCTACTCTAGGTATCTCATATTGGTGGAATTATGCAGTATTTGTCCTTATGTGTCTGGCACATTTTACTTAGCATGCTGTCTTCAAGGTTCACCCATGTTGTAGCATATATCAGAAGTTCCTCCCACGTCGGGCGTGGTGGCTCATGCCTGTAATCCCAGCACTTTGGGAAGCCAAGTCGGGCAGATCATTTGAGGTCAGGAGTTTGAAACCAGCCTGGCCAACATGGTGAAACCCTGTCTCTACTAAAAATACAAAAAATTAGCCAGGCATGGTGGCGCAGGCTTTATAGTCCCAGCTACTCGGGAGGCTGAGGCAGGAGAATCACTTGAACCTGGGAGGCAGAGGTTGCAGTGAGCTGACATCGCACCACTGCACTCCAGCCTGGGCAACAGAGCGAGACTCTGTCTCAAAAAAAATAAGTTTCTTCCTTTTTAAGGCTAAATCATATTGCATTGTATGGATAGACCACATTGTGTTTACTCATTTGTCTACTGATGGACACAGGTTGTTTCTACTTTTTGGCTACTGTGAATAGCACAGCAACCTGCCCAATCCTCAAGTGTCACCCTACATCACACACCTGCTCTCTCCCTCAAAGGGGTCCTCTGTCAATTTCCTCAATGTGTCCTGCTTCCTACCACCTTCAACTGAAATGAGCCGTGGATATAAAATACACATTCAATATCAAAGACTTTGTATTTTAAAAAATGCAAAATATCTCAGTAATAATATTTTACATTCATTCTACGTTAAAATATTATCATTTTGATATATTAGGTTGAATGACGTATTATGATAATTAATATCACTTGTTCCTTTTCATTCTTTTTAATGTGACTACTAGAAAGTTGAAGGTTAATATATGCCTCATATCCTATTTCTAGGAGCGGCACTAGGCTAGACTCTGCAGGGGTTGGCAAACGTTTTCAGTAAAAAGCCAGATGGTAAATATTTTCAGCTTTGTGGGCCATTCTCACTCTGCCATTGTCAGACAAAAGCAGCCATAGGCAACACATAAAGGAATGATCATGGGTATGTTCCAATACCTTTTATTTATAAAATCAGGCCAGCTATCAGATTTAGCCCCTAGGCTATAGGATATTAATCGTATTTTTTAAATGGCCTATTCTGAGAAAGTCTGTTCTATTCATTTTCTCAGAACCCTCTGTGAAAAGCCATTTTTCATTCAGCCAGAGTCTGGAACACAAGTCTGTTCCCGGTTTCCCTGACCTGGGCAGCTCCTGAGACCACGGGGCAGCCCCTCGCAGTCCGGGACTCGACAGCCCCAGGACACCCACCGACCGCACTCACTTGGGCGTGTGGGCCTCGTCCACGCGGTGCCCCAGCTGGAACTCGTGGGATTTGCTCCGATGCAGCGCGGTGAACCCCGGGATCAAGTGTATCAGCTTTCGGGAGGAGGGTGGTGGGGTCCCCGGGGGCTTCAGCTTGTTCTTCTTCCTCATGGGCGGCGTGCCCGGCGGGGTCACGGTGGTGACGATGTTGGGGGTGCGCGGCGGGGTGCGGACCGCGTGCCGCTGCCGGGGCGATGGGGGCAGGGAACGGTGGCCCGACTCCAGGGGCGGGGGCGGGCACAAGCCCGGGTAGGGGTCCACGGTAAGCCTGTCCACGTGAGTGTACACAGGGGCCCCGGGAGTGGGGCTGGTGTGACAATAGTGCTGGACGCACTTGGACTGGACCCTGGGGCTCTGGGAGAGATGGGTGCGGATCCACGGGGTGGGCTCCGGGGGGCACACGGGATTGTTCTCCTTCCCCGTTTCTGTCGTGGGCCACTGGATGGTCCAGTCCTGTTTGGAAAGGTTGCCTCCTAAGTTGGAACAGAAGAGCAGAGACAATGGGTAAGCCATGAGAAAGCCAGATGAGTTATACCACATACACCATTACATCATACACACATTACACCACGTGCCCATTACATCATATGCATGTTACACTATATACCTGTTACATCCTATGCATGTTATTTCATGTGCACATTACACCACGTGCCCATTACATCATATGCATGTTACACTATATACCTGTTACATCCTATGCATGTTATTTCATGTGCACATTACACCATGTGCCCATTACATCATATGCATGTTACGCTATATAACTGTTACATCGTATGTATAACATACGCTCATTATATCATATGCGCATTAAATCACATGCATGTTACACTATATATCTGTTACATTGTATGCATGTTATATGTACATATCATATGCACATTACATCATATGCATGTCACATTATATGTACATTACATCATATGCATGCTATTTCATATGCCCATTACCTCTTATAGACATTCTATCAAATGCACGTTACATCATACTCACATTAGATCATAAGCACATTTACATAAATCCAACCACCCCTACTTGGCCTCTCCAAAAAGAGAATGAAATCCCTTTGTTGACCCTGTTACCCTATTCCCCATTCAACAGCCTTGTCTTCCACTGCCCCATAGCTGGAAAGACCCCACAGCCCAAATGCTCAGAAAAGCAAAGAAGTTAATTCTCGCCTTTTGAGCTTCCCAAGGTTCCAGTTCCGGCAGTTTCAAAGTGATTTAAAGGATTTTAAAGGATAACTTTTCCCTTACATGGACATTTTAATACCTAACCCTCACATGAGATACACAGATTCCAAGGAAGTCAAGTTCATCCTTCTCCCTGACCACTTCCTCGGCCACCGCATACTTCTTCCAGATCTATGTCACCATGTTCTCATTCATGCATTTGTCCAGTAAACATCCTGTGAGTGCCAACTATGCCCTTTGCTTGGAAAAGACACAAAAGTAACACAGAAGAGACCCTGGTCCCTGGACTTACATTCTGCCAAAGCAGAGTCACGATAGACAAGAAAACATGCTCACTGAAGGATTTCACCCTCCTCCCGAAAGCTGATACACTTGATCCCAGGGTTCACCGCGCTGCATCGGAGCAAATCCCACAAGTTCCAGCTGGGGCACTGCGTGGACGAGGCCCACACGCCCAAGTGAGTGTGGTCGGTGGGTGCCCTGGGGCTGTCAAGTCCCAGACTGCGAGGGGCTGCCCCGTGGTCTCAGGAGCTGCCCAGGTCAGGGAAGCCAGGAACAGACTTGTGTTCCAGACTTGTGTTATTGGTGCTGGGAGGGAAATAAACAGAATGATGTGATAAAAGCAATATGGGTGGCTGGGCACAGAGGCTCACACCTGTAGTTCCAGTAATTTGAGAGGCCAAAGTGGGTAGATCGCTTGAGGTCAGGAGTTCAAGACCAGCCTGGCCAACATGGTGAAACCCCATCTCTACTAAAAATGCAAAAAATTAGCCAGGCATAGTGGCACGCACCTGTAATCCCAGTTACTGGGGAGGCTGAGACAGGAGAATTGCTTCAACCCAGGAGGCAGAGATTACAGTGAGCCAAGATTGCATCACTGCACTCCAGCCCAGGCTACAGGCTCGCTCTAAAAAAACAAAGAATATGGGTAACAGAATGGTTAACCATAGAGTGCTACATACAAACCACATGCTACACAGCTCAGCCAGGAGAAGGCACCAAGTGCCAATGCACACAAAAGCCTGGGCGAATGTCCAGAGAATTAGGCTGAGTAAAAAAATGCCAATCCCCAAAGGTTACATACTATATGGCTCCATTTATATAGTATTTTTGAAATGACAACATTTTTGAAACAGAGGATAGACTGATGGCTGCCAGGGGTTAGGGATGGCAGAAAAGTGGGTAGGAGAAAAATGGATGCGGGGATAGAAGAGCAATACAAGGGAGCCTTGGAGTGCTGGAACTCTCCAGCATCTTGACTGTGGTAGATATACAAACCTACACAGATGATCAGAGTACATAAAAGTAGGCCCGTGGTGCACATAGACACCATGGAATACTATGCAGCCATAAAAAAGGATGAATTCAAGTCATTTGTAGGGACATGGATGAAGCTGGAAACTATCATTCTCAGCAAACTATCACAAGGACAGAAAACCAAACACCACATGTTCTCTCACTCATAGGTGGGAATTGAACAATGAGATCATTTGGACACAGGGTAGGGGACATCACACACAGGGTCCTGCAGGGGGAGTGGGGGACTACGGGAGGCATAGCATTAGGAGAAATACCTAATGTAAATGATGAGTTGACGGGTGCAGCAAACCAACATGGCACAAGTTTACCTATGTATCAAACCTGCACGTTATGCACATGTACCCTAGAACTTAAAAGTATAATTAAAAAAAAAAAAGGCCGGGCGCGGTGGCTCAAGCCTGTAATCCCAGCACTTTGGGAGGCCGAGGCGGGCGGATCACAAGGTCAGGAGATCGAGACCACAGTGAAACCCCGTCTCTACTAAAAATACAAAAAATTAGCCGGGCGTGGTGGCGGGCGCCTGTAGTCCCAGCTACTCAGGAGGCTGAGGCAGGAGAATGGCGGGAACCCGGGAGGCGGAGCTTGCAGTGAGCCGAGATCGCGCCACTGCACTCCAGCCTGGGCAACAGCATGAGACTCCGTCTCAAAAAAAAAAAAAAAAAAAAAAAAAAAAAAAAAAAAAAAAAAAAAAAAACTAGGCCCATGGTGGTGGCTCTTGCCTGTAATCCCAGCGCTTTGGGAGGCCAGAGCCTCCAAAAGGGAGGAGGATCACTTGAGCCCAGGAGTTCAAGACCAGCCTGGGTGACATAGTAAAACCTTGTCTGTACAGAAAGTAAAAAAAAAAAAAAAATAGCCAGGCATGGTAGTGTACTCTGTGGTCTCAGCTACTTGGGAGGCTGAGGTGTGAGGATTGCTTGAGCCTCAGGAGGTTGAGGCTGCAGTTAGCCATGTTCATGCCATTGCACTCCAGCCTGGATGACAGAGTGAGATCCTGCCTTAAAAAGAAAAATACATAAAACTAAATAAACACACAGGCACAGGCGCACACAAACACACGAGTGAAAATAAAGCTGGGGAAATCTGAACAAGATGGTGGATTGTATCCATATCAATATTCTATGATATTGTATTGTATAGTACAGTAGTACTATAGTTTTGCAAAATGTAACATTGGAAAGAAAAGTATACAAGGAATGTCTGTATTATTTCTTACACCTGCATGTGAATCTACAATTATCTCAATCAAAAATTTCTGTTAAGAAATTAAAAATAAAATACAAGAATATAGGGGGCCTACTTTAGTAGGGTGATCCGGGAAGGCCTCCTAAGGAAGCGACATTCCTCCTGGTATGTGAAGGACAGGAAGCGGATGGTCACACCAAGCACCAAGGACAGAGCACACCAGACTGGGAAACAATAAGGGCTAAGGCCTAGTAGGAAGGGCTTTTTTTTTTTTTTTTTTTTTTAAGTCTTCCAATAGCTTGTTAGAAAGAAAAGACAGTTTTTTAAATCCCCACTGTTATGAATTCGAATTGAGGTTTTCATCCCTAGTATAAACTGAATTAAAAAAAGAGACAGAAATTTAAAAATCCAATGGTAGGCCGGGTGTGGTGGCTCACACCTGTAATCCCAGCACTTTGGGAGGTCAAGGCAGGTGGATCACCTGAGGTCAGGAGTTCGAGACCAGCCTGACCAACATGACGAAACTCCATCTCTACTAAAAATACAAAAAAATTAGCTGGGCGTGGTGGTGTGCACCTGTAATCCCAGCTACTCGGGAGGCTGAGGTAATAAGAATCCCTTGAACTCAAGAGGCAGAGGTTGCAGTGAGCCGAGATCGCACCATTGCACTCCAACCTGGGCAACAAGAGTGAAACTCTGTCTCAAAAAAAAACAAATCTAATGGTGTATTAACATTTTTCATTCGTTTGCCATACTGACCAGTGCAAATACAAATTTGGTCTAAAGACACAGATTCTCATGCAACCATGTAAAGCCTTTCTGCATCCTCCATGCTAAGAGCTCTAAATGCGTAAACATCCAATAATACCAAATGTACAGGCTTCAAAACCAGCTAAGTTAGGGCAGTCACTTTCCTAGGTCTCTTTCCTGGGTGCCTGCATGAAGGTGGTGTTCACAACCGTGTGATGACAATGGGGTGACCCTCAAGGAGAGGTTGAAGGGACAGGTGAGAACAGACTGCCAAGTCTGCGGGCTAAGGTGCAGACTGGCTTCTATACCAAGTCCAACAGGAAGCCATTGGGAGTTTGGAGGCAGGGGAGGCACGGATTGAATGTTCATTTCTCAAAGATCACTCAGGCTGCTGCAGGGAAAAGTAGAGCCTAATTAAGGGGTATCTCAGCGAGTTGCAAAAGATGACGCCAGCTCTGGCTGGGATGGTGGCAACAAAGATGGAGAGAAGCTGGCCAGGTGTCAATGAAGGAAGAACCACCAGAACCCAGAGGAAGGTAAACACGTGAGCACTTCCACGATGGGCCGAGGAAGGAGATTTGGGGTGGAAAGAAATTCCTAGCTGACTAGCAATAACAATAATAATTACTATAACGACCGTAACAAGAGCTAATTTATAGCGCATTTGATGGCTTCCAGAGTGCTTTCATGAACACTGACTCACTGTTCCATTTTTAATTAAAACAACTCATTTTGTTATTATATATTCAGTACAGAAAAATTAGAAAATTGAGATAAGAGAAAAAGGCAATGCTGTTCTACAGCCTAGCCATCATCCCTATCAATATCTGACGGTAGAGCCTTCCAGATGGTTTGGGGTGGATTTTTTTTTTTTTTTTTTAGGAAAAAAAAATATTCCATAAGACCATATTTAATGGTTCATTGTCTGTTTTCTTCACTTGTTATATTGGGACTGTTTTACATCTAACTTAATTTTTGTAACTCTGTGTGCAAAGGGTCATTCTGATTTCCATTTTGTAGGTAAGGAAACTGATGCACAGAGATGAAGATGTGCCTAAGGTCACAAGAGAGATGGTAACTGGCAGCCAGACTCAAACCCAAAACTTTGGCCACCTCAACAAGCAGGGCATGAGACTGTCTGTGGAAGAGAACTGGGGCCTCCATTTGCCATCAGAGATCATTCAAACGGGAAAAGATACTGAAACAAAGGCTCATTTCTCAAAAGGGTCTCCTTTTCCCTCCTCCCAGGCTTGCCAAAAGAACACTCTACCAAAGTCACCATCATTACAGTATCTACTCTCAAATATTGACACATACACATTAGCCCAGTGAGTAAGAGAGTCAACGCTGGAGTCAGATGACTTGGGCTCCAAATCTGACTCCCCACCACTTACGGCTGTGTGACCTTAGGCACTCATCTAACCTCTCTGAGTCTTAGCTTTGTCACCTGTGCAATGGGACAATAATAAAACCTACCTCAGGGACTACTATGAGGATCAAATGCACAAATACAAGTAATGTGCTTAGCACAGCTCCCGGCACACAATAGGTACACCATAAATGCTAGCTACTGGCATTGTAATTCTCAACACTGTGGTAATACAAATCTGCTATTTAAAGAGTGTGTAGTGGTTCTGACAACTTTACTATTCTCACCCCTTGTACAGTGAGGAAGCTGACATTTAGCTGAAGCTACATAGCTCTAAGAGTCAGGAACAGAACAGAGAATCAAGTTAAGGCAAGTTTCTCCATCACGCATAAGCTCTGGATTGATGTATCAGATCAGGGAATACAAACTCATTGTCCAGTTAGCCTAAGTAAAGCCTGTTTAAGAAAGTCAATCTATTTTCTAAGCTGTCTTAATCAAATACTGCACCATGAAACCACAAAGTAGTGCTTTTGGCATTATCATTACAAGCTGTTGTCCATCCTGAATGAAATGGAAAGAATATAGGATTGGGAACCAGAAGAACTCAATAGAATTCTGATTACACTACCGACCAGCTCTGTGACCTTGGGCAAATTACTTAACCTCCCTGAGCTTCAGTTTGGGGGATCATAAAATGGGAATAATTATGGCTTTGTTGGAGGGTGCAGTGAGAATTAAATGTATTTATTTCACAAATATTTGAACACTCTTTATGTACCAGGCACCGTTCTGGACACCAGAATAGAACAATAAATAACACACACACACACACAAAAAAAACCTGTTTTTGCAGAGCTCACATTCTTAGTAGGGAAACAGATGAAACAAGTAGATGAACAAATGTATCATATATACAGTGATAGTGAGTCCTCTAGAGGGAAAGAAAGCAGAGCACAGAGACACACACACAAAAAAAAAAGTACTGAGGGCTATTTTAATTGGAAAAGGATGAGGAGGTGATGGTGGACATTTGAGCAAATTTCAGAGTGAAATGAAGACTGAATTAATAAGATAAAGTGATCAAACCATCAGACAGAGCCTGAGCCATCATGTCCATGCCAACAAATGGCAGATGATTGAAGATGGGTGAAAACATCTATTCTGGTTGCCTTGTGACTCATCCCCTTTATCCCCAGGCATTCACTATGCCAGCCCCTGTCCTCAAGATGCTCCCAGTCTAGTGAAAATGATCAATAATAAAAAAACTCTCACTGCAGTTCCATCCTAGGTACAGATCCCAAATAATTGAAAACAGGGACTCAAATACTTGTAGACAAATGCTCATAGCAGCACTATGCACAATCGCCAATAGGTGGAAACAACCCAAGTGTCCATCAACTAAGGAATGGATAAACAAAATGTGGTACGTCCATATAATGGAATATTATTCACCCATAAAAAGGAAAGAAGTACTGATTCATGTGGATCAACCTTGAAAAACACTATGCTAAGTAAAAGAAGTCAGACACAAACGGTCACATGTCATATGATTCCATTTACATGAAAAAATCCCAAAGAGGCAAATCTATAGAGAAAGAGAGCAGATTCGTGGTTGCCAGGAGCTGGGGCTGGTGGGGAATGGGGAGGAATGGTTAATAGGCATGGCGTTTTGGGGGAGGTGATGAAATAGGTTTGGAACTAAATAGAGGTGGTAGTTGCACAATCTTGTGAATGAACTAAATGTCACAGCCTGGTTTGCTTTGAAATGATTAATTGTATGTGATGTGAATTTCCACTACATAAAATGAATTAATAAGTACTCACAATACCAAACACAGAATCCTAAGTCAGAAAAAGTGCAGGAGCATATGGGGCACAGAAGAGAGGAAGCCCACTGGCCAGGAGGTGGGGGTGGGTAGGAGAAGGCAGCCTGGAGGAGGTGGCACCTAAGCCCAGAACTTGAGGGTGAACAAGAGTTCCTAGGAAAGGCGGCAGCGAGGTGGGTGATAGTGGAAGGATGGTAACACAGAAAACAGCAGAGTCAAGGGCCAGGAGAAGAGGGACGTGGGAGTTTGGAGAACTGCCAGTCGTTCACTATGACTAGAGTTATTTTTCCAGGGTGAGGAGGTGGGGAGACAGAGTCTAGCTCTGTCGCTCAAGTTGGAGTGCTGTGGTATGATCTCGGCTCACTGAAACTTGAACCTCAACCTCCTGGGGTTCAAGCGATTCTCCTGCCTCAGCCTCCTGAGCAGCTGGGACTACAGTGGCCTCACGTGATCCACCAGCCTTGACCTTCCAAAGTGTTGGAATTACAGGTATAAGCCACTGCGCCTGGCCAAGCTGGAGTTATTTTGAGAGAGGAAAAAATTCAGCCAGGAGCGTTGGCTCACACCTGTAATCCCAGCACTTTGGGAGGCCGAGACGGGCGGATCATGAGGTCAGGAAATCGAGACCATCCTGGCTAACACTGTGAAACTCCGTCTCTACTGAAAATACAAAAAAAAAAAAAAAAAAGAAAGAAAAAAAAGAAAGAAAAAAAAGAAAGAAAAAAAAGTAGCCGGGTGTGGTGGCAGGTGCCTGTAGTCCTAGCTACTCGGGAGGCTGAGGCAGGAGAATGGCTTGAACTCGGGAGGCGGAGCTTGCAGTGAGCCGAGATTGCGCCACTGCACTCCAGCCTGGGAGAGAGAGGGAGACTCCGGTCTTAAAAAAAAAAAAAAAAAAAGAGAGAGAGACAAACAGGAACACAAAAAGGAAATGAGGCTCTGGGGAAGATGATTGTGAAGTCTAGTTAAAGAGGCTGGGCGCAGTGGTTCACAATGTAATCCCAGCACTTCAGAAGGCCAAGGGTGGGTGGATCACTTCAGGCCGGAAGTTGAACGTGGCGAATCCCCGTCTCTACTAAAAATACTAAAATTAGCCAGGTGTGGTGACCCACATGTGTAGTCTCAGCTACTCTGGAGGCTGAGGCAGGAGAATGGCGTGAACCCGGGAGGCGGAGCTTGCAGTGAGCCAAGATCGCGCCACTGCACTCCAGCCTGGGCGACAGAGCGAGACTCTGTCTCGAAAAAAAAAGAAAAAATCGAGCCAGGCTGGAGAAGCGAAGGGAGGACTTCCCAGGGATCTTCTATTCTAGGCAGAAGGAGATGCTGAGAACTAAGGCCCAGTGTGACTGATCCTCTTGCCACTGGCCTCCCAGAGAGGGAGGCGGTCTCCTCCAGGACTCCTGGAGACCTGCTGCAGCTGAGGGCTTGTGGCAATCAAACTTGGTAATGGGTGTAGTAGAAGATCTGGTCACACTCAGCTGCTTCAAGGCTTAGACCCTAGTCCCGTGGTCATGCCAGGGGAGGGGCTGAAACTCCCCTAACCATAAATGATAATGGGATGGAAGCTAACTTTCTGTAGGGGCATATATTGCTATATCCTTGAGGCTTGGGCCCCAAACTCCCGCTCATGCCGGAGAAGGGCTGACTCTCCCAATGGGCAAATGCAGACAAGTGGGTTGGAGCTGGAGGTCAAGCACCTGCCCACAACAGTGCTGCTGAATGCCAGCTCCTGATCATACCAGGGGAGGGGCTGGTGTTGCTTTGATCATATGGCTTGAAAGCCACACAGCCCAATGGATGGGATCCATGGAGTCCTCCTGGAGCCCACTGTGCTGGGCCAGGGTGTAAAGGACAATGGTGAGTGGGGACTATACCTGCCACTCCTGTCCGTGTGTGATTAAAGCTGTCCCAGAAACCCTGGTGCACAGGCTGTGTGGGCATCCGTCCTTGCGGCTGAACAGGGCCGCTTTGTGTAGGGAAGCTGAGCATCAGGAAACATGTCTCTGACCATGGAGTGGAGATAGGATTGGACAGAGCCTGGGTGGCAGCAGGAGCCCAGACTGAGGCTCCTGGAGACATCTGGATGGGAGGTGACGAGGACCTGGGATAGCTGTAGCAGTGGAGATAAAGAGAGGTGGAGTGACTGTATATTAGAGGAGAAAAAAGGAAAAATAGCCAACATTTATTGAATTTACACATAAGTTACAGACCCATGGAATCATCCAACAAAGTGGGTAGAATTTACTCTCTTACAGATGAAGAAACTGAGGCACAGAGAGGTCAAGTGGCTTGCTCGAGGCCACACAGCCTTGTCCAAGAAGGACATGTGAGGTTTGGAAATTCACCTGACCCGTAACCAGGACACTAAGTCCAGGCTGATGTCCCAGTTGCTAGCCTGGGTCACACAGTGGCCGGTGGCATGGATCACAGCAATAGGAAATGCAGGAGAAGAAAATTGGGCACAGAGGAGGTGGCAAGCTCAGGGTCAGACAGGCTGAGTCTGAGGTTCCTGCAGGACACCTAAGAGGAGATTCTGGGATGCAGCTGAACCTCAACTTCGCCTTCTCCCAGAAATCCCAGGACCACTCTCCAGGAAGAAGTTATTTTTCTAGCCTGAAAAGATGGATCGTGAAATTCTAAAATCTAATCTTAGTAGTTTTTTTTTCTACAAAGACATGATGATTTCATCACGTTCACCTACTGTTCCTCTCCCATCTGATCTCCGAATCTGTAGACTAAACATCCCATGACCCTGAATTACATGCCAGTAATGCAGGTCTGGAAGACGGGGGGTCATGAGCCTGTCACTCACTGACTAATTCCCTCAGAAGGGAAGATACCTCTGCATATGGAGGACTTACTTTCTGAACTGAAAGAACAAGAGTTAATTCTCCTAAGTCAACGCCAACACTTAGACATGAATTTGTCCCTACCATCCCTCACTGTGACTCCATTTCTTCATTTGTAGAATGGGGATAACAACAGAGCTTTCCCCCAGGATTGCTCTGAAGATTAAACAAAAACATGCAAGCAGAGCATTTAGCTTCATTCTCTAGCACACAGTCAATGTTGTTTAAGTGTTCGTGTACAAAGAGTGTAACACCATCTGTTTCACAGAATGCCACTGAGGATTAAATAAATGCATACAGTGCTTTTCATTGAGCCTGACAGAGTTCACACTCAAGAATCATCCAGTCCTGCCAGGCACAGTGGCTCATGCCTGTAATCCCAGCACTTTGGAAGGCCAAGGCAGGTGGATCACCTGAGGTCAGGAGTTCGAGACCAGCCTGGCCAATGTGGTGAAACCCCATCTCTACTAAAAATACAAAAATTAGCCGGGTGTCCTGGCACATGCCTGTAATCCCAGCTGCTCAGGAGGCCAAGGCAGGAGAATCGCTTGAACCTGGGAAGGGGAGGTTGCAGTGAGCTGAGATTACATCATTGCACTCCAGCCTGAGAGTGAAACTCCATCTCAAAAAAAAAAAGAAAAAAAGAATCATCCAGTCATTATCCCTGGTCTTGGCAGGTGCTAACTCTGACAGAAAGAAAGCCCAGGGTATTAGAAGCCACTGAGCCTTTATTTTGGGTTGAACTGTGGCTTCCTGTACCTTATTTGCATATAGGATCTTTGCAGCTACAATCAAGTTAAGATGAGTTAATACCGGATCAGGACCTAAGTCCAATGGTTTGTGTCCTTATAAGACGAGGAGAAGACACAGAGGAGAACGTCATGTGAAGACAGAGGCAGGGGCTGGAGTGATGCAGCTACAAACCAAGGAGCACCAAGGATGGCCGGCCACCTGCTGAAGCCGCAGGACAGGCAAGGAACCGATTCTCCCCCCGAGCCTTTGGAGGCAGTGTGGCCCTGCCAACACCCGATTTCAGACTTTCAAGTCCCTACAACTGTGGGAAAGTATGTTTCTGCTGGTTTAAGCCATCTAGTTTGTGGTGGCTTTTTTTTTTTTTTTTTAACAAAAGCCCTGGATAACTCATGCATTTGCTGGACACTGACTGGGGAATCGCCATATAAAAGCCTGCACGTGGAGTGCAGCTGCCAGACTCTGCATTAGAGGATCTGGTGCTGATCTCACGTGCCCTGTAAAGTAGATGTTATTGACAATTATCAGCCAGGCGTGGTGGCTCATGCCTGTAATCCCAGCACTTTGGGAAGCCAAGGCGGGCGGATCACGAGGTCAGGAGATCGAGACCATCCTGGCTAACATGGTGAAACCCTGTCTCTACCAAAAATAGAAAAAAAGAATTAGCCAAGTGTGGTGGTAGGCGCCTGTAGTCCCAGCTACTCAGGAGTCTGAGGCAGGAGAATGGCATGAACCCGGGAGGCGGAGCTTGCAGTGAGCCAAGATCATGCCACTGCACTCCAGCCTGGGTGACAAAGCAAGATTCCATCTCCAAAAAAAAAAAGTTATCAACAAGTAATGTTATAAAGCACTTTATGCATGTATTCAATCCTCCGTGGATCCTGTGAAATAGATGCTTTTACCCCCTTTATACATGAACATTTATACAACATTGTGAAAGGAAAATAAATCTTGGAAGCCCCAAAGTCACTAAGCTAAAGGGAAAAGTCAAGGTGGGAACTGCTTAGAACAAACCTACCTCCCATTCTACTCAGAGTCATCTCTCTGCTCACTGAGATAAATGCATATCTGACTGCTTCCCTTGGAAAGGCTAATCAGAAACTCAAAAGAATTGTGACCTGGAAGCCCCCACCCTGCTTGAGTTGTCCCGCCTTTCTGGATGGAACCAATGTACATCTTACATATACTGATTGATGTTTCATGTCTCCCTAAAATGTATAAAAGCAAACTGTGCCCTGACCACCTTGGGCACATGTCATCAGGACCTCCTAAGGCTGTGTCACGGGCATGCATCTTCAGCCTTGGCAAAATAAACTTTCTAAATTAACTGAGACCTGTCTCCGATTTTCAGGGTTTACAACATTGGCTGTGTGCTTACTGTGCTTGGGATGGGGCTAAATGCTCTAATTGCATCACTTCATTTAATTTTCAGAATAATTCTGGGAAAAAACTCTGCTGCTATCCCCATCCTACAGATGAAGAAACTGTAATGTTATCAACAAGTACTAGATGAGTGACAGGTCATGGCTAAACTCTTATAGTTGGTAGTAACCTACACCCTCACTTTCCCCTTAATTACATGGCATCCTGTAGCTGAGCTGGGATCCACCCCTCCCCACAGCCTACAGTTCCCCCAAAGTCACACAAACACACGTTCACACATACACACCATTCCCCCAAAGACACACAAACACACACTCACACATACATGCTATTTCCCCAAAGACACACAAACACACACTCACACATACACACCATTCCCCCAAAGATGCACACTCACATATACACACCATTCCCCCAAAGATGCACAAACACACACTTACACATACACACCATTCCCCCAAAGACGCACAAACACACACTCACACATATACACCATTCCACCGGGGGCCACGGGAACATCGACTCACCCTCAAGTTAACTTTCCTTCCTTAAAGTTTGTTCAAAGTCTGAGACAGAAGCAGAGAGGAAGAAAAGCCTTACCCTCTGCCAAATTATCTTTCGCAGGAAACTATCTTCCTCTCCACCCCTACACTTCAAAACCAGAAGTTTGGGGCTAAAAATGCAAAAAGCCTCATTTCATTATCCAAATTACCGGCTTCTAAATTGACAGGGATTCAGCTTCTCTCTGCCAAAGCTTCAACAGCGTTTCACTGATGAGCTGTATTATATCAACTCTTCCCTCTCTTTTTTGATCCTCTTTTTAATAAAGTCTGAGGGAAATAGGTAATTTATCATTTTAAATAGGAAAGGTGTGGTAGCAGGGGGCTCTGGGGGTTATTAATTGTCACCCTTGCTATCTTGTCATCCGTTTCTGGAAAATCATTTTATTTCAAGTCTTGAAATGGGTGGGGAGAAGGGAATAGGTGTTTAAGAATTGAAAGGTCTGAAGATTGATTAAAGACATTTCAAGGTGCAGGGGTTTTTCACTTGACATTCTCTGATAAGGGGCTAAGAGAAATAAAAGCCATTCTCAAGGGAAAAAGTGATTTCAGAAAATCTAAGCAAGTGTCTAACTTCTTTGTCCCTTCCCATTAAAATTTTATAAACAGGCAATCGTGTGGTTTAAATTTGTCTGAATTTCGGAGCCAGCATTGGAATCTACGCAGTAGATTCTTTAGCTCTTCAGAGGCAAAAGTGACAGAGAGTCTGCTATTCCAGGATCAACACTGCTTGTAACTTTTGTGAATACTTCAATGCACTTGTTAGTTTAATCCTCAGAACTTTCTAGCAAGAAGCAAAACTTTTAGATGCCGGCTGAAAATATTAGACTGAAGTCACTGGTAGAAGAAAAAACTGTTTTTTTGGTTTAAATCCTCATAACTTTCCGGCAAGAGACAGAACTTTTAGACATTGGTTGAAAACATTTGACTGGAATCACAGGAAAAGCAAAGTATAATAATTAGTAGTAGTACAAATAACAATTACTGTTTACTGAGTGCTTACCATGTGCCAGATACTATTCTAAGTATTCAAGTGCATCACCTCATAGTATCCTCACAAGACCCCATGAAGAAAATTCTTCTATTGTCTCCACTTTACAGTGCTAGGAACAGAGAATTATTTGAAAGACTGAGTTGCCTTTTTACACAGCTGGTAAGTGGTAGATCAGGGTTTCTGATCCAGATCTGTACCATTGGAGGGTTCTCTGGAGCCCCCACCCCTCAGGAAATGAGAGACCCGTCCAGAAAGTCCTTGGAAAGCTGAGCCATTAGACACAGGCTTGTGGGTCAGCACCTGCGGCAGCTCCTTCTGACCTCCCGAAAGTCAAACAGGACATTCATTTTAGCCACAATCCCAGAAAGCCTGAAACCGAAAATCCAGGAAAATATTTTGAGTTTCGAGTTTGTCATCCTTGCAAAAAGAAGCGAATAAGGACAAATGAAAAACACGCAGTTGCCAAAGTAATTCAACATTGGCAAGAATCTTAATCTAAGACCTCATTAATGAGCTTGGCATTCAGCAGAACCCCGGGTCCCGTTGGGCACTAGCCCCGCCCTAGGACGTCCCCAAGTAGAACCAAACAAATGCACTGACCCTAGTTCAGGCAGGTCATCTGGGAGACGGGACAGGGCAGGGAGCACGGGCTCTGACCCAGTAATGCCTCCAGGTCCTGCTCTATGAGATTCGTGATTTTATTACCCACCAAGAGAGTGGGAAGATTAACCTTCAGTCACTAACTTTAGGGTAGCTCTTCTGTTTTAACAAAGCTCTTTTAAAAAAAAAAAATTATTGAGGTGAAATTCACAGTAACCATTTCAAAGTATAGAATTCGGCACCACTTAGTACGTTCACAATGCTGTGTAACCGCCACCTCTATCTAGTTCCAAAACACTTTCATCACACCCAAAAGAAAACCCCATCCCCATTGGCAATCCTTCCCAATTCCCTTCTTCCCCCAGCCCCTGGCAAGCCCTAAGCTATTTTTTGTCTCTATAGATTTACCTATTCCGGCTATTTTATATGAATGCAACCCTACACTATGTGGTCTTTCTTGCCTGGCTTCTTTCCCTTTACTTAATGTTGTCAAGGTTCATCCAAGGGTATCATGTATTGGTCTTTCGTTTCTTGTTATGGCTGAATAATATGTATAAACCACATTTTGTTTAACCATTCCTCAGCTGATGGACATTTAAGTTGCTTCTACCTTTTGGGAAGTGTGCATAGTACTGCTCTGAACATTTGTGTATGAGTATTTGTCTGAACGTCTGTTTTCAGTTCTTTGGGGCATATATCCAGGGGTGGAATTGCTGGGTCAGATGGTGACTCTGTGGTTAGCCTTCTGAGAAACCACCCTGCTGTTTGCCACAGTGCCTGCATCATTTTACATTCCCACCCAGCAACATATAAAGGCTCTGACTTCCCCACATCCTCACCGACACTTGTTATTTTCCGTTGTTTATCATCAGCGTCATCATAGCCATTCTAGTGGGTATTTAATAAAACATTCTTAGTAATAGCCATAGGTAACATTTATTGAGCACTTACTGTGGGCTGGGTTTTTGCAGCATTTCCTCTCATTCTCACACGTTATTTCATTTAATTCTCATAACAATCTTGTGAGATGGAGAGGAAATTACAGCTCTGGAAAAGTGGAGTCACTTGCCCAAGGCCAAGATTCAAAGTGAAATGCAAAACCTGGCAGTCTGACCACAGAGCGTGTTCTCTTGGCTGCTATAAACATACTGCACATCTGAATAGGAGACAAGTACCCAGGGGATAGGAACCATCAGCCCCATGTTTCCGATGGAGAAATGGAGCCAGAGAGAGGAGTAGAAACTTTCCCAAGACCCACCCATCTAGAATATTACTCAGCCATAAAAAGGAATGAATGAATGACATTCACAGCAACCTGGATGCGATTGGAGACTATTATTCTAGGTGAAGTAACTCAGGAATAGAAAACCGAACATCGTATGTATTCTCTCATAAGTGGGGGCTAAGCTATGAGGATGCAAAGGCATAAAAATAATACAATGGACTTTGGGGACCCAGCGGGGGAAGTGGGGGAGGGATAAAAGACTACAAATTGGGTTCAGTATATACTGCTCGGGTGAAGAATGCACCAAAATCTCACAAATCACCACTAAAGAACTTATGTAACCAAGTACCACTCATTCCCCAAAAACCTATGGAAATCAAAATAAATTGATTAATTAAATTAAATTTTTAAAAAAGATCCACCCATCTAGAAAGTTCCAGGTCCATCCATCCATTCCTTCCCCCCAACCCCATATTCCTTCCCCTCCATTGTGTACAATTGTTTTACAATATTTAGCATTTTAATTGTCAAGTGCAATTAAACCTGGGACTCAGCTGCTTCCAATCTCTGGAATGAAGAGAATGATTATCATCATTCATTGGACATTTTAAACTAAAACACAAAGTCCTTCCTGGTTAAAATCACAGTTAAAATCTACTTCAGGAATACTGCAATAAAACACTGCCCAGTATTCCAACATTGCAATCAAATAAACCCTATCTTAGAGTTGGGGTATTTACTACAAGTCATAAAATTATAAACTGCGGCCCAGACTCACATGGGGCCAGACTTGGGGGATCAAGGATAAAAGAAATACTCAGGACACCATTCTCAATAACCCTTTTCAAGCATATCCACATTGCTGGGGGTAACTGGATCTGACATTGGAGATCACAGGCCCCTGGGAGTCATGGATATAAACCCTGATGGTGGTTGTCATCTCACTACAGCCCTAAACAACCTAATAGGGCAGGGTCAAAGGCACAACACCCTGGACATCAGGATTCCCGGGTTCCACGGTGGCTTGGGCACACACAGCTCTGAGGACCTCATCTCAATTCTCCACCTTTGGGAGGCTTCCCCACCCACATCCACCCCAGCCACTCTCTCATTCCTCCTCCTGTTTCATTTCCTCATGGCCCTTACCACCCAGTGGAACTGTTTTGTTATACAATCCGTTCTTGTTATTCGTGGCAATTGTGTTCTCTTCCACAAAGTCACTGCAAATACTGAATTGGCAAATGCTGAATCATTGTGAGTAGAAGAGATATGAGGTTAGGTTCCTGTGAGCCTCTGGTCATATTATCATCCACTCATCCACACATAACCTTGTTTTAGGTGTGTTTCTGTTTCAAGATACTGTATTTTAAATATATATATGGTTGATTCATTAACATTGAACTCACAGCCCACAGCACCATCACTCAAACCTAAACCAGGCATATCTAACACAGGTATTTTCTCCATAAGGCACAGCACACACAGCCTTCTTATTCTTAGGAACACTAGAGAGCACTTCAGCACTATGCTTCGGGGCCATTGTAAACAGCAAAATCACCAACACAAAGTACACACAAAATGTGAAAAGCATAGCATTCAGTTTAAGACCACGGAAAGGACACTGCTTACATCATGAGAGCTGAAACGAGACCACAGAAAGGACACTGCTTACATCATGAGAGCTGAAACGAGAGGGCAGAATGCTGCCTTGTTCAACCTCAAGGGTTGTGCACATCAGGTGACTCAAAGTTTTTTTTACCACTCTGCAAACGCAAGTATTGATTTAAGGGTTACAAACACATTTCAGCCCGTAGGCAAATTCACAAATACAGAATCCACAAAGAATGAGGATCGACTGTTGTTATCTGTTTATCATCCATCTTTCCCACTGGAGTATATTCTCTAAGAAGGCAGAGCCCCAGACTCACCTTCTCACCACTATATCACCCACTGCCTTGCAATAAATAAATAGTAATTTTTGGCCAGGTACGGTGGCTCACACCTGTAATCCCAGCATTTTGGGAGGTTGAGGCCAGTGGATCACTTGAGCCCAGGAGTTTGAGACCAGCCTGGGCAACACAGCAAAACCCCATCTCTACTAAAAATATGAAAAATTAACTGGGCGTGGTGGCATGAACCTGTAGTCACAGCTACTTGGGTGGCTGAGGTGGGAGGATTGCTTGAGCCTGGGAGATCAAGGCTGCAGTGAGCCACGATTGCGCTACTGTACTTCAGCCTGGGTGACAGAGTGAGACTCTGTCTCAAAAATAAATAAATAAATAAATAAAATACAATTTTTTCTCTCAATGCACAAATTATATGTTGCTTTAATAAATATTTGTGGAATGAAACAATTCTTTTTTACTTTTCTTTGAGATGAAATCTCTCTCTGTAATCTAAGCACCATCTCAGTTGACTACAACCTCCACCTCCTGGCTCATGCGTTAGCCTCCCAAGTAGCTGGGATTACAGGTGTGAACCACCATGCTCAGCTAATTTTTGTATTTTTAGTAGAGATGGGGTTTCACCACATTGGTCAGGCTGGTCTCAAACTCCTGACCTCAGGTGATCTGCCTGCCTCAGCCTCTCAAAGTGCTGGGATTACAGCAGTGAGCTACTGCAGCAGGCCGAAACAATTCTTGAACAGTCATAAATTAAAGCTGCCATGATGGATAACAGTATTTGTATCATGTACCTTGAATTCAGGCAAGAAATTAAGTGGGAGACAACTCGCTATAGTCAAAATTCTATTCATGCATAGGGCTACCCTAGATGGATAGTCTTGAGAAATGAAGGCCTAGTGACCAGAAGAAAGGGTGGAAGGTCATCCTTATCTTGACCCTGCCTCCTCTGGCTCTGCATCCTCTGAGAAACAGCTGTGCCTCTACCCGCTGGGAAGAATGGGCTGTCCCATGGGCCTCTGAGGGAGGGAGAAGGAGGTGAGAAGCTGAGGAGACCCATCCAGCTCAGGCTGACTCTCACGCATGCTTGCACAAGAGAGTCCACACCAGGAAAGCCACATTAGAGAGGGATGACCTCTGAGATGCTCCTAATTCCAGAACCCTTTGTTGCTCTATTGCTCTGCCTTCCTTGAGTGACAGGCGTTATATTAGTTTTATAACCTCTTGTGTTGGCAAATTCAAGAAAGCTAAAAGTAGCATTCGACGACCTTATGTGCTGCAAGGTGCCCTATTTTTATCTCCCAACAACTGACTTGGGGCACAGGTTTTCCAAATCCCTTTGGCTTTCCCCTCCCTGTGCAGATTCAGTGGGGCCAGCACCTGCCCCGGTTTCTCTCCCAATTTCCCTCTGCAAAGACAGTGCTTGTGATGCCTTCAGAGCCAGGTGTGCTTGGAGGTCAGTTTGCTCAGGTTATCCACATAGCCTTAACCTAGAGGCAGAGAGAAATGTGTATACTTCTAAGAGAAAGGTGTTGTGTAAATGTCTATCAACCTTTTTAACTCCCCTTAACTAAGGCAGACAACCGCATGGGCACCAGGGGGCTTTTCCAAGACATCTAGATTTAATACCTGCCAACAAAACTTCTTGCCAAGGATGCAGAACTCAGCAGGGCCAGTGAGCTGGGTTTGAATCCCAGCTCCACTACTTACTAGCTGTGTGACCTGGGGTAAACTTCTTAACCTCTCTGAACTTCAGTTCACGCATCTGAAAATGGAATAATAAAAGTACCCTCTTCTTAGGGTTGCTTAAAGGGTTAGTGAACATGAAACACCAAACAAGCAGTGGGCCTGCTCTCTTTGTTACTATTTGATATGGCGTGGCTCTGTGTCCCCACCCAAATCTCATCTCAAATTGCAATCCCCACATGTCAAGGGAGGGACCTGATGGGAGGTGATTGGATCATGGAGTCGGTTTCCCCTGTGCTGTTCTCATGATAGTGAGTTCTTATGAGATCTGATGCTTTAAAAGTGTTTAGCAGTTTCTCCTGTCTTCTCTTTCCTACCGTCTTGTGAAGAAGGTACTTGCTTCTCCTTTGCCTTCTGCCATGATTGTAAGTTTCCTGAGGCCTCCCCAGCCATGCGGAACTATAAGTCAATTAAACCTCTTTCCTTTATAAATTACCCAGTCTCGAGTATTTCTTTAGAGTGGTGTGAAAATAGATCAGTACACTATTGTTGCTATCATTAGTAGTAACTTTTTCCCTTCCCCAGGCAGAATGTGTGCATCTTTTGATGTATGCACACATTCTGACTTATACACCAGGTACTTTGATCTGAAGATGGACAGTTTCTCCATCCACACAGAATTCACACCCTACCCAGTAGGTTATGAACACATAGCATGAAAAAAGTAATACAGCTCATTGATCATTTTTACATGGATTACATGTTGAAATGATCATATTTTGGAAATACTGGGTTAAATATATTGTAAAAATTAATGTCATTCCTCAAAAAGTTAAACACAGAATGACCAATTGGCAATTCTACTCCTAGGTCTATACCCAAAAGAATTGAAAGCAGGGATTTAAACAGATATTTATACACCAATGTTCAGAGTAGCACTATTCATGATAGCCAAAAGCTGGAAACAGCTCAGTTTCCATTGATGGATGAATAAATAAACAAAATGTGATATATCCATATAGCAGATTATTATTCAACCTTAAAAAGGAAGGAAGTTCTGATACATGTTACAACATGGATTAACCTTGAAAACCATATGCTAAATGAAATATGCCAGACACAAAAGGACAGTGTATATTTCCACTTACATAAGGTATCTAGATGACGCAAATTTATAAAGACAGAAGGAAGAATAGGGGTTACCAGGGGCTGAGATTACTTAATGGCTATGGAGTTTCTGTTTGGGATGATGAAAAAGCTCTGAAGATGGATGGTGGTGATGATTACACAACCTTGTGAACATGTTTAATGCCACTAAACTATACACTTAAAAAACGTTAAAATGGTAAACTTTGATGTGTTTTGCTACAATAAAAAATTGATGTTGCAACCACTAGAAAAGTTAAAATTACATACATGGTTCCCATGATCTTTCTTTTGGACATACAATGTCTAGCACAGATCTGGAAGAAGAGATGGGCGCTAAACAAGGAATCACATCTCACAATATCACAGAGGGTTGTTGCAATGTAATCCAGAGCTGAGGGCTAGGGAGAGGCTTACCTTAAGGAAGAACATTTGCACTGGGGTCTTGACATGCTTTGGCTGTGACCCCACCCAAATCTCACTGAATTGTAGCTTCCATAATTCCCATGTATCATGGGAGAGACCCAGTGGGAGGTAATTGAATCATGGGGGCAAGTCTTACCCATGCTCTTCTTGTGGCAGTGAATAAGTCTTACAAGATCTGATGGTTTTATAAATGGGAGTTCCCCTGCACAAGCTCTCTCTTGCCCGCTGCCATGTAAAAAGTCCCTTTGCGCCAGGAATGGTGGCTCACGCCTGTAATCCCAGCACTCTGGGAGGCCGAGGCGGGTGGATCACAAGGTCAGGAGATCAAGATCATCCTGGCTAACACGGTGAAACCCCATCTCTACTAAAAATAGAAAAAAATAGCCCCGTGTGGTGGCAGACGCCTGTAATCCCAGTTATTCGGGGGCTGAGGCAGGAGAATGGCGTGAACCCGGGAGGCAGAGCTTGCAGTGAGCCGAGATGGTGCCACTGCACTCCAGCATGGGCAACAGAGCCAGACTCCATCTCACACACGCACACAAAAAAAACTCTCTTTGCTCTTCCTTCATCTTCTGCCATGATCATGAGGCCTCCCCAGTCATGTGGAACTGTGAGTCAACTAAACCTCATTTCTTTATAAATTACCCAGTCTCAGGTATGTCTTTATTAGCAGCGTGAGAACAGACTAATACAGGTCTAGAGGATGAGTGGCAGTTAATTAAGCAAAGAAAGAAGGACAAGTGTCCCAGTCAGAACCAGTCTGTCCAAAGATGTGATCCATTGGAGGAGGCTGAGGGGCAGAGGAGGTAGAGTGTAGATGATGGAGAGAGAGAGAAGGGGGAAAGTGAGGCAGAGAAGAGGTGGACAGGTCAAAGTGGAGAGCTGAGGATTTATCCAGAGGACAGTGCCATGTGCAATGTCATGGCACCAATGATCACCCCTCACGAACCAAACCCACTGCATTTGAGTTGTAAACTTCTCTGTGTCTTCAACTGGATGATGAACTCCTGATGCTCAGGGACCACATCTTGGTATCTTCCATATCCTCAAACCATCTCAGCCCCTGGCACAAAATTTGCACCAACAAATATTTTACTGGCTTTACCTAAAGGAAGCCAACACAAGTGGGTCCCCCTAGCAGCTAACCCTACCTGGCACCCAGCCTTCCTCTGGAGCCCAAACGTCAGGTTGACAATGCTTCCAAAGGATATTTCTAAAAGGAGATGCTGCCGAACCCAGAGATAAAGAACAAATGCAAAACTGAAAATATCCCTGCAGGTCTAAACAATAATTAAACCTTTGAAACTGATAAAAAAATCATTGGGTAAGGTGGAACTAAGCATGTTTAGATATTAGCAACAGAGATGTTCATGCTTAACATCATTCCATCCCTAGTTACCAACCCTGTAGGGCAGTCTGGTGCTGGGAGATAGTGCATCAAACTTGAATTGTTCCATTGATTATTCTTTCCACATATCTTTGTTGAGTGCGTACTATGAAGCAGGTACTTTTGAGATGCTAGAAGCCTTGGTCAGCTTCTGACCAATCGTATCTGGACCAGAACTCCCCTCCTGTATCTAGAGTAACTCCTCTCATACTGCAGCTGAATATCTTATTATCAAATGCTAATGAGGAAACTAACAGGTTTTTCTGAGACAGGGTCTCACTCTGTTGCCCAGACTGGAGTGCAGTGGCACAATCATGGCTCACTGCAGCCTCAACCTTGTAGGCTCAACCGATCCTCCCACCTCAGCCTCCCAAGTAGCTGGGATTATAGGTGTGTGCCACTACACTTAGTTAATCTTTTGTATTTTTTGTAGACACAGGATTTTGCCATGTTGCTCACACTGGTCTTGAACTCCTGGACTCAAGCAATCCATCTGCCTTGGCCTCCCAAAGTGTTGGGATTACAAGCGTGAGCCACTGAACCCAGCCAGAAACAAACATCTTTAAAGTATTTACTATGTGCCACGAATTATGCTAGACATTTTGCCCACACCACCTCATTGTAATCCTCACAGCAACACTGTGGGGTAGACTCTATTCTTCACAAAGTACATATGAGATTCTAGGCTTCTGTGTTTTACCCATTCTAAGCTATAAATCTCCTAAGTGAAAAAGCCAAAATTTGAACCCAGAGCTCCTCTTATTTCTCGATAAGGGAGACGTGAGAGAAGTTCAACTTGAGCAAGAAAAAGAAGAAAATGGGAAAGGCTGTATGGTAAGAATGGGGTCAGGACATCTAGACCCCTCCGCCCCTCATAGCAACATCCTGTGGGTAGAATGGAAGACTACACATAATAATGGCAAAAAAACGCTCATGTGTTTCTAAAAGAAACAACAAAGTAAGATCCATGGTGTTTAAGGATAAAAATGGTTTCACCAAGGACTGAACTTAATAAATATTTACTGAGCCCCACCCTATGCCAATTGCTGTGCTGTCAGCATTCAATATCCAAGGAAAAAATAACAATGACAATGATCATGGTCACCCTTTTCTGGAAAGTGTACCATGTGCGCAACACTATTCTAAATACTATACATATATTAGCTAATTCAACCCTTACAATGGCACTACAAGGTAGTTATTAATATTTTCTTGATTTCATGGATGAAGGACAAGTTGGATGTAGTCCCTGACCCCAAGGGTCCCATGGTGGAGTAGGGGAGATAAGGCAAGCAAGGAAACAGCCTCTGCATCATGTCAACGCATTGAGCAAGGTGCCAAGTAGCAAGACAACAGCAATCAGGTGAGGGCTTAGATACTGATTCACTTCTCAGAGCCTCTGTTTCCTCATCTGTACAATGGGGATACTGTCACCCACCTCACAGAATTGTTTTGAGGGTCTAGTGAGTTTATACTTAAAAAACACCCAGCCCTATTTTGATTCTGGCCATGAAAGAGCAAGCTCACCAAAGCCCATCTTTCCCAAAAATTCTGGGGAAAAAAATGCAAAAGGCAACAACCCGAGGATTCCTACAAGTCATTGACAACAGGTGGGTAGGGCAGGGGAGTCCACTTTTGAAGCAAGACTAATGTGGCAGTGGTGAGTTTCCTTCATCTCTCAGTTTTGGCCAAAAGATTGGCAGGATCTAGGAACTGTGCTTTGGAAATGAGGAGTAAATACTTCAGAGCATCCCATATTTCTGGCCAGAGGACCAGGAAAGGAAGCTCTGTGAGTAGGAGAGTATGGGCAGAATCTTTGGGTTTTTTTTTTTGTGTGTGTGTGTGTGTGTGTGTGTGTGTGTGTGTGTGTGTGTCTTTTTTCTCTCCCAGTCATGCCCCAACATCAGTCCAGACACAAAACTGCACTCATATGACATAGAAAGAGCACAGGCACCAAAGATCCCAAAAGACATCCCATTCCTTTGGACCAAGAAGCTCAGAATGAATAAGGTAAGGGAGAGTACATGAGATTAAAAAAAAATTTAATAATTTCAACTTTTCTTTTGGATTCATGGATACGTGTGCAGGTTTATTACAGGGGTATGTTGTGTGACGCTGAGGTTTGGGGTATGAATGATCCCATCAGTCAGTGATATGGTTTGGCTGTGTCCCCACCCAAATCTCACCTTGAATTGTCATAATCCCCACGTGTCAAGGGCGGGGCCAGGTGGAGATGATTGAATCATGAGGGCAGTTTCCCCCATACTGTGTCTCATGGTAGTGAGTCTCACAAGATCTGATGGTTTTATAAATGGGAGTTCCCCTGCACAAGCTTTCTTGCCTGCTGTCATGTAAGACGTCCCTTTGCTCTTCCTTCATCTTCTGCCATGATTGTGAGGCCTCCCCAGCCATGTGGAACAGTAAGTCCATTAAACCTCTTTCCTTTATAAACTACCCAGTCTCATAGATGTCTTTATTAGCAGCATGAGAACAGGCTAATACACTCAGGTAATTAGCACAGTACCAAACAGGGCGTTGTTCAGCACTTGCTCTCTCCTACTCTCTCCCATCTAGTGGTCCCCAGTATCTGCTGTTTGCATCATCTTTAAGTCCATTACACCCATGGGTTTTTTTCTCTCTCTTTTCTCTCACCACTTCGCCCCCAATGAGAGGGCCAGTCATTCAGATCTGTGCAACAGGGCAAGAGGCTAAAACTCTGACAGAACCCTATCTTTTTGGTCAAAAGAACTAGAGAAAGAGGCCCCTGAAAGCCAGAGAACGTGGAAGTTATCTCCAAAAGAAAAGAGCTGGAGAAGCAAAGCCGTAATCTGTATGTGAAATGCTGCCCACACTCAGAATAAACCCAAAGCAGCATAGCAAAGGTTTTAGGAACTTAACTGGCATCGGATCACCACCTATAGAAGGCAAGACAGAACCAACAGTCTGAATCTAACCAGAATGACTGACTGTTTAAGAAAAACAAAATAAGCAAACCAAACATCATATTCTCCAGAAGGAAACCCAGAGTCTCACAAAAATATTCAAAATCTCCAGGAGATACTCCAAAATTGTGTGATATGCCAAAGACTGGGAAAATCCTGACCAATTTTCAAAGGCAAAAGCAATCAACAGGCCGGGCACAGTGGCTCGCACCTGTAATCCCAGCACTTTGGGAGGCCGAGGCAGGTGGATCACCTGAGGTCAGGAGTTTGAGACTAGCCTGACCAATATGGTGAAACCCCATCTCTACTAAAAATACACAAATTAGCTGGTCATGGTGGCAGGCACCTGTAGTCCCAGCTACTTGGGAGGCTGAGACAGGAGAATTGCTTGAACCCAGGAGGCAGAGGTTGCAGTGAGCCAAGATCCTGCCACTGCACTACAGCCTGGGTGACAGAGTGAGACTCCATCTCAAAAAAAAAAAAAAAAAAAAAAATCAACAGGTGGCAACACCGAGATGAGCCAGATATTAGAATTACCAGACAAAAACTTTAAAGCAGGCATTATGACCATGCTCCATAAGATAAAGGTAACCACTCTTGAAATGAAGAGCTAGCAATTCTCATAGAGAAACAGAAGCTATTAAAAAGTAACCAAATGAAAATTTTGGAATCAAAAAATACACTATCCAAAATTCAGTGGAAAATGTTCTCATTTACTGGATGAGCTCAATATCAAAATGGAGATGACAAAGGAAAGAGTCAGTGAATGTGAAGTTAGGTGAATAGAAATTATCAAATCCAAAGAACAGAGAGGAAAAAAAGATTAATTTCTTGTAAAAAGCCCCAAGGAGCAATTAGACAATATCAAAAGATCTAACATTCATGTCGCTGGAGAATTGAGAAGGATTGGTGCAGAATAAAAACAACAAAAAACAAAACTCTTAAAGACATAATGGCTGAAAATTCCCAAATTTTGTGAAAAACATAAATTCACAAATTCTAAAAGCTGAGTAAACCCCACATAGGAAAAACTCAAAGAAAACCATGCCTAGGCACATCAAAATCAAACTGTTGAAAGTCAAAGAAAATCCTGAAAGCAGCCATTTAAAAAATAATAATGACGCATTATAGATGAAGGGACAACAGTTTGAATGACAGGAGATTTCTTACCAAAACTATGAAAGCCAAAAGTTACTAGAACATCTTTTTTTTTTTGCAGATAAAGTATGACATTTATTCCATTTTAACAACATTTAAGAAAGAAGTATATTTTTTCAATCATATTTTCCACTTTTTACTAAGCAGACATTCAAGCTGTCACACACACTCATATATTACCCATGATACTAACATATTTTTGATTTTTTTTATTTTTTAAACTTTTATTTTAGGTTCAGTGGTACATGTGCAGATTGGATGTAGAGGTAAACTCGTGTCATGGGAGTTTATTGTACAGATTATTTCATCACCCAGGTACTAAGCCTAGTACTTGATAGTTCTTTTTTCTCATCCTCTCCCTCGTCCCACCCTCCACCCTTAAGCAGACCCCAGTATCTATTTAGAACACCTTTTGGCTGGGTATGATGGCTCTTGGCTGTAATCCCAGCACTTTGGGAGGCTGAGGCAGGCAGATCCCCTGAGCTCAGGAGTTCGAGACAAGCCGGGCCAACATGGTGAAACCGTCTCTACTACAAATACAAAATTTAACTGGGCGTGGTGGTGGGCGCCTGTAATCCCAGCTACTCAAGAGGCTGAGGCAGGAGAATCACTTGAACCCAGGAAGCGGAGGTTGCAGTGAGCCGAGATCACACCATTGCACTCCAACCTGGGCAACAAGAGTGAAACTCACTGAGGTCGGAAGCTCGAGACCAGCCTGATCAACATGGAGAAACCCTGCCTCTACCAAAAATACAAAATTGGCCAAGCATGGTGGTACATGCCTGTAATCTCAGCTACTCAGGAGGCTGAGGCAGGAGAATCGCTTGAACCCAAGAGGTGGAGGTTGCCGTGAGCTGAGATCATGCCACTGCACTCCATCCTGGGTAACAAGAGCAAAACTCCATCTAAAAAAAAAAAAAAATTATGTATATCAGCTCTCAGCTCAAACATCAGGCATCCTTCCTGGACCATGTCTTCTGAGTCTGTCCCTACCCCACTACTCTCTACCACTGCCTCTCCAATCAGCACAAGTTTAAATTGTGTATTTATGTGTTTATATGATCATTGCTCTTCACCCTTAGAGACTGTAAGGTCTGTGCAGATTAGTTTGGTCTTGTTCAGTCTTGGCTCTGTAGCATCTTATAGATACCAGGCACAGAATGGGTACTCAAAGGTGCATGGAATGAATGAGCAAATGGGTAAATAAAAAATAAGAAGAAAGTCAGCAGGCCGGGTGCAGGGGCTCACATCTGTAATCCCAGCATTTTGGGAGGCCAAGACAGGCAGATCATCTGAGGTCAGGAGTTTCAGACGGGCCTGGCCAAGATGGTGAAACTCCATCTCTACTAAAAATACAAAAATTAGCCAAGCATGGTGGCACATGCCTGTAATCCCAGCTATTCGGGAGGCTGAGGCAGGAGAATTGCTTGATGCCGGGAGGCAGAAGTTGCAGTGAGCCGAGATTGCGCCACTGCACTCCAGCCTTGGCAACAGAGCGAGACTCCATCTCAAACAAAAAGAAAGCCAGTCAATTGGTTGGTCAAAGCAAAGTGCAAATATAGTTTAGGAGTGGAAGGGTAAGTAAACCATGTGGCTAGGCAAAAGAAGGAGCTTTCAGATGAGCAAAATCACTGGACTCACCAAAACAGACCAACCAGAAGGGCTGTGTGATCTCCCCCGATCTTTATTAATAGGATGAACTGCCATCTGTCTCAGAGAGATGAAGTAGAGATAAACTACACCACGCCAGAAGACTCTTAAGATACCTTTTGACTCAATAATAGATACTTGCTCTTCGTAATCACTCTTTGAAACTGTACATGGGAAAGAAGCCACTTTAAAGAAGTAATTTCTAAATACTTCACTAGCTAAAAAAGTCAGACCATGTCTATGGGATAGGAACCAGGAAAGAGAAGTCTTGGGAAGAGATGGAGAATGAACAGTTGTCTTCCTGCTGCTGCCAGGCAGAAGGTGAATTAGACTTGTTCTAGGAGGTTCCAGGACTCAGAGGTAAAACCAAGAAGAAATTAAAGGAAAACAGATTTAGCTTACTGTAAGGCAAATGCTAATAGTTATCAAGATCTCCTCTGAAACAAAAGAAATGGATGACCTCATAAGGTCAGCAACTCCTTGTATCTAGAAGGCTTGGAGAAAAGGCTGAATAACCAGAAATTTACAGAAGGTAACTTCAAACTGCCCACTTGGCAGGAGACTGGACTAGATCTGTGTTTTCCACACTGTACCATGGGATATGAGTCCTGAAAGGAAATCTGAAAAAGACTGCATGCTATAACCCTCCACTGGAGATTAACAAAGCACATTAGCATATTATAAGCTTTGAAAAATCCTGCAGATAGGACTTGAGCTCCAATGTTGTACAGAACACTTTTTTTTTTTTTGAGACGGAGTCTCACTCCATTGCCCAGACTGGAGTGCAGTGGCATGATCTCAGCTCACTGCAACCTCCGCCTCCCAGGTTTAAGCAATTCTCCTGCCTCAGCCTACCGAGTAGCTAGGATTACAGGTGCGTACGACCACGCCTGACTTTTTGTTTGTTTGTTTGTTTCATATTTTTAGTTGACATGGTGTTTCACCATGTTGGCCAGGCTGGTCTCAAAATCCTGACCTCAAATGATCCACCTGCCTTGGCCTCCCAAAGTGCTGGGATTATAGGTGTGAGCCACCTTGCCCAGCCTCCAGAACACATTTCAAATGACCTGGACTAGAAGACAACACTGACCTTCTCAACTTGAACATTCTATGCTTCTCTCTCCATTAAAAAGGAAGCTCTAGGCCAGTGGGTCTCCAACTTGAGTATGTATCTGAATTCCCTGGAGAGCTTATTAAAACAATTTTAGGCTCCACCCCTAAATTTCCCATAGCTGGGATCGGGGGTGAGGTCTGAAATTTTGCATTTGCAACAAGTTATCAGATGGTGCTGTTGCTGCTGGTCCAGTGATCTCATTTTGCAATTTATCTAGCCTTCGAGATTAAGAACGTTCAGGGTTTTAAAAACTTGAACTAGCTAAACTTCATATACCTCACTGCGAATTAGTCTCCAAGCACCTGTAATTCTGATCTTTCCTTCTCACCCCATAAAATGGTAGGGGGATGCCTTCTGTAAGGCAAAAGAGAAATCTGATCCTTAATGAAGTAGATACAGTCTGCAAAGCCCTCTCCTGTCAGTAATTGTGACCAGAGAAGACCCAGGTGGCATTATTAGGGGAGGCTACATGGAGCCAGCCTTGCTCAGACCTTTCAGATTCAAATTCAGGCACATACTTAGTTTTCCCCCAGGCATCCTCTGAGATGCTTCCACCTCTGTTGCCTCACGTATCCACCAGGGAAACCTTACTAGGCAGCTACCACGATTCCCTTTTAACTGGAGGCAAAACTGAGGCTCAGAGAGGCAAAGTAGGTTGGCCAAGGTCACATGGTAGAAAGAAACAGAGCTAGGGTTTGAACCCAGATCATTTAAACCCATGTTTGGATCTTTTTCTGTAATATGACTCTTCCTGCCAACTTGCATGCCGGCCTCCTTCCGATCCTTCAGTCCCTCCCTATCCCTCACATTGGTCAAAACGTACTGCTTGAGGGAAGCCCCTCCCCTCCACCAATTCCTCCTAGAAGCAATTCCCTTTAGTTGCACAAAGCACTACTGAGTGTCAGGTACCTGGAGACACAGCCGTGAACAAAACAGACAAGGTCCCCATCCCTGCTGAGTACACAGCAAAATTAGCTAAACAGACAACTCATACAGCCTGCAAAGTATTCTCCAAACACAGACACACAGTATGTCTGGCTGGTCAGAAGGGTTTCTGGGAGATGATGCTTTTGCTAAATCTTAGAGGTATCTGGAGGAAGACACACTGGACCCTAGACCAACGCCCTGGGCTGATGCTTCCCACATCACACCTGGACCCCTGCCAACCTCCCAAGCTTCCCCCACTCCATACATAGCACTGCCTTCCGCTCCACTGCATGGAACCAAAACATAAGAGTTGTGAGCCCAAATATCTGAGACAGGTCTCAACCAATTTAGAAAGTGTATTTTGCCAAGGTTAAGGACGTGCCCGTGATACAGCCTCAGGAGGTCCTGACGACAGGTACCCAAGGTGGTCAGGATACAGATTGCTTTTATGCATTTCAGGGAGACAGGAGACATCAATCAGCATGTGTAAGAGGTACATTGGTTCAGTCCAGAAAGATGGGACAACTCGAGGCAAGGGGTAGGTAGATGACAGACAAAAGGTTACATTCTTTTGAGTTCTTGATCGGCCTTCCACTAAATACACAATTCAATCTGGCTCTGTGAATCTGCATTTTTACATAAACAATAGGGCAGAGGAAGCAATCAGTTATGCATTTGTCTCAGGTGAGCAGAGGGATGACGTTCTGTCCTGTGCCTGTGAACATCAGCTATCCATTTACATTGCCAGGGTGAAATTCAACAGAACTGTTTTAGGGCAAAGATCTTGAGGCCCACAAGGAATTTCCTTGTGAGCAAACTGTGAGAGAGGTATGTCGCTTTTTGATCTTTGTAGCCATCTTATTTTGGAATAAAATGGAAGGCAGGTTTGCCAGCTTGACTTTTCCCTTAGCTTAGTGATTCTGGTAGCCCACGGTTTATTTTCCTTTCACAGAGTCATCCTTGATAAATCTCCTTCCTCCCACCCCATCCACACTACCTCTGTGCACATTCCTGGAATCCATCTATTCTGTCCATCAGCACTGCTGTGACCCAGTCCCAGATATCCTCACCTCACACCTGGACAACTGCAGCAGCCTCCCCACTGGTCTCTCTGACTCCCCTCTAGCTCCTCTATAACCCGTTTGACTAGAACAATGGATCCTTTGTAATCATGTATCAGACCTTCACTCCCCTCCTGTCAACCTAAATGGCTCCCTATTACTCCTAGAATCCAAATTCTTTCGCCGGGCGCGGTGGCTCACGCCTGTAATCCCAGCACTTTGGGAGGCCGAGGCGGGCGGATCACAAGGTCAGGAGATCGAGACCACGGTGAAACCCCGTCTCTACTAAAAATACAAAAAATTAGCCGGGCGCAGTTGTGGGCGCCTGTAGTCCCAGCTACTCGGGAGGCTGAGGCAGGAAAATGGCGTGAACCCGGGAGGCGGAGCTTGCAGTGAGCCGAGATCGCGCCACTGCACTCCAGCCTGGGCGACAGAGCAAGACTCCGTCTCAAAAAATATATATAAAAATAAAAAAAATAAAAAAAAATAAAAGAATCCAAATTCTTTCTAACGGCCTACAAGTCTCTCCCTAATCAGAGCATAGCCCACTTCTCTCCCACCTCACCCACCTCTACCCTTTCCCAACTCTCATCTCCTGCCACACTGACCTTCCTTCTTTCCTTTAAGCCCACCAACTCACCCCAGGGCCTTGTCACTTGCTGCTCCCTATCTGCAAAGCTCTTCCTCCAGACCCTTCAGGAGCTTGCTTCCTGTCACATAGATCCTTAGCCTACATGTCACCTTCTCAAGGAAGCCTCCCTTGATCTCCCAGTCACTCCTGATTATATCAAAAATGTATTCTTTTTCACAGCCCTGAGTCATTCTCTGATATTTTCCAGTTTATTCATCTACTATCTGTCTCCCCCAACTGGAATATAAGCTCCTTAAAGGCAGAAACTTTGTCTATCTTGTTTATTTCCTAGAATGAAGCTTGTTACATTCTAATGGATCCTCGAATATTTACTGAGTGAGTGAATGAATGAATGGCAAAAAAAAAAAAAATAGCTCAGTGTAATTGAACATCCAGTCTGTGGAAATGACACTGAGGGGTTTTCAGCCAAGGAGTGACATGATCAGAGGTGCTTTCTAGAAAGGTCACTCTGGCTGCTGGAGGAGTGGGAGGGGAGCAGAGACATATACCAACTTGAAGGACATTTGAATGGGACGTGGTGATGAGTGAGACACACAGGAAGCTGAGGAACGGAGGTATCAGCGATCAAAAACTCCACTGCAGTTCATCCTACACTGCCCAGACCCATGGACTGTGCTGCAACAGATATCAACATTTTAATTCACTAACTAAATGTACTCTGTGTATTTCAGAACCAGAAACTTCTTTTCTGCTTCTCTCTTTCCATATTTCTCTCTACTCCCAAAAGATAGATTGCACAGCACTATGCCCACTATGAGTGCCCACTGTATAAATACATGGAGCTTCTAGAAGGTGAAAGATCTGACACTCCCTCCATAAGATGCAAGGGGAGCAAAGATAAAGCATTGCTGTTCTGGCCAAGCACAGTGGCTCATGCCTGTAATCCCAGCACTTTTAGAGACACCGAGGCAGGTGGATTGCTTGAGCTCAGGAGTTTTGAGACCAGCCTGGACAACATGGTGAGACACAATCTCTACAAAAAAAATAAAAATTATCTGGGCATGGTGGTGTGTGCTTGTCCTGTAGTCCCAGCTACTCGAGGGGGCTGAAGCAGGAGGATTGCTTGAGCCCAAGAGGTCGAGGCTGCAGTGAGCTGAGATCGTGCCATTGCATTCCAGCCTGGTTGACAGAGTGAGACCCTTTTAAAAAAGAATTGCAGTTCTGGAGTCAGACAGAGCTGGTTATACTGCATGCACATTGCTTAGCTTTTGGGCCTCAGCATCTTCATCTGTAAAATAGGGATACTGGGAGCCTCCATCTCAGAGGATTCTTGCAAAATTACAAGGGATCCTACATGAAAAGGGTTCAGCGCTGTGCCAGGCACAGAGTAAACCCACAGGAGCTATTATTAGGAATCTCAGTCACTTAAATCAAATCAGCAGCCTCTCCCAGCCCCGTGGCCCCTGCCCTCTGCCTCTGTCCCTGTGTCTGAATCATCCTACTCCCTTTCCCTGTCTTGACTGCTGGTTGGCTGCTATTTCTCCAGACCTGGGATATGTCATAATGTGATTGATGCACCCAATCATAAAAATAACTAGTTATTTTGATGTGGGGTGCGTCATCCCTAAAAATAACTGAGCACTGTGGAAGTGAAGGCACCAAGGCAAATGTTGGTTTCCATCGTGTGCGCACACACTCACACCAACATGCACACACACACAACATGCAGACCCTCACACCAATGTGCACACACACACAACAGGCAGACCCTCACACCAACGTGCACACACCCTCACACCAACATGCACACACACACCAACGTGCACACACACAACATGCACATACACACCAACAGGCACACACTCTCACACCAACATGCACACATACCAACATGCACACTCTCACACCAACATGCACACACACAACATGCACACACACATCAACATGCACACACACACCAACGTGCACACACACACCAACATGCACACACACACCAACATGCACACACATCAACAGGCACACACTCTCACACCAACATGCACACATACCAACATGCACACTCTCACACCAACATGCACACTCTCACACCAACATGCACACACACACCAACATGCACACACACACAACAGGCACACACACACCAACAGGCACACACTCTACACCAACAGGCACACACACCAACATGCACACACCCTTACACAACATGTACACACATATCCTTACACCAACATGCACACACACCAACATACACACACACCATGCACACATATACACCATGCACACATATACACCAACATGCACACACTTACAATGTGCACACACACCAACATGCATACACCCTTATACCAACATGCACACTCTCACATCAACATGCACACTCCCTTACACCAACATGCACACACTCACACCAACATGCACACACCCTTACACCAACATGCACACACCAACAGGCACACACCAACAGGCACACTCACACCCACATGCACACACCAACAGGCACACTCACACCCACATGCACACACCAACAGGCACACTCACACCAACATGCACACACCAACAGGCACACTCACACCAACATGCACACACCAACAGGCACACTCACACCAACAGGCACACTCACACACCAACATGCACACACCAACAGGCACACTCACACCAACAGGCACACACCATGCACACACCAACAGGCACACTCACACCAACAGGCACACATCAACATGCACACACCATGCACACACACCAGCATGCACACACCAACATGCACACTCACACCAACATGCACACACTCACACCAACATGCACACACACACCAACATGCACATGCCCTTATGCCAACATACACACCAATATGCACACACTCATACCAACATGCACACACACACCAACGTGCACACACACACACAGAATAGTCACTTTAAATAGGATGGGGAAATACTCCAACTTTAATCAACGGGAGAAAAGCCTCGCTACGACCACCCCATCACTCTCACAGACAGCTGATGATGGTGACAGCTGATTAGAGGGCTCTTGTCCAGAGGCGGCCCAGCAAGGGACAGAATGAGACAGCCTAACTACAGTATCAGAAAACACTGCTAATGGTTTTCCCCAAGCTGCAGCAAAGTGATTGACTTCCAGCCCCAGTAACTTCCAGGACTTCATTTGCCACGAGAGCACCCCTCATTCTAAGTTGGTGTCATGCTGCTTTCCTTTAGCAGAGAAATGCCCCCAAGACATATCATTCTGACTTGTACAGCAAAGGACAGCGACTCATCATTCTTCCAGCCTCTGGAAACGGGTCCCATGCTGTTGACAGTGCCTCGGAAGAAATTCGTTCTTTATCGCTGGGACCATTTTCTTCTTCCCTGTACACTTCAGGAATGATGGGCACAAGGTTCGAAAAACCTCTAGACTTTTTAGAAATAGATGAAGCCCAGCTTGCCAATGGTGTCACCTTCCTGGCGACAACATCTTTGACTCCTCCTGGCAGATACCACCTCAGCCTTCTGGAAGATGATGCCACCTTTTCACACGGAGCTCAGCATGCCAAGTGGAACACACTGGAATGCCAGAAGACCACAAGATTCGAGAAGTGGCTCAGGATTGTCGGGACACCAAGACCCTCTGGAAGGGACCCAGAATCTTCACAGATGTCCCCAGCTTCCAGAGAATGACATTTGCCTCCAAGATGCAGGAAAGAGGTTGTGACAGCTTGCTGGCAGGAATTCAGACTGAGTGAAGGTTGGAGACAGTAGCCTGTGGTTTTTATTGATTGAGACAGGGTCTTGCTCTGTTGCCCAGGCTGGAATGCAGTGGTACAATCATAGCTTACTGCAGCCTTGAACTCTTGGGCTCAAGCAATCCTCCCGCCTCAGCCTCCCGAGTAGGTGAGGCTACAGGTGTGTGCCATCAATTTTTTGTAGAGACAGGGTCTCACTATGTTACCCAGACTGGTCTCAAACTCCTGAGCTCAAGTGATCCTCCAGCCTCAGTCTCCCAAAGTAATGGGACTACAGACATGAGCCACCACATCTGGCCAAAGCCTGCATTTTTGTTGTTGTTGTTGTTGTTGCTGTTTTGAGACACGGTCTCTCACTCTGTCACCCAGGCTGAAGTGCAGTGGTATGAACACAGCTCATCACAGCCTTAACCATCTGGGCTCAAGTGATCCTCCTACCTCAGACACCTGTGTAGCTGGGACCACAGGTGTGTGCCACCATGCCTAGCTAATTTTTTAATTTTTTTTTGCAGAGACGGGGGTCTCGCTATCTTTCCCATGCTGGTCTTGAGCTCCTGGACTCAAGCAATCTTCCTGCCATGGCTTCCAAGGTGCTGGGATTAAAGGTGGAAGCCATCAAGCCCAGCTGGCCTGCATTTAAATACAAGCATCGCCTCTTACTGGTTAGGCCTTTGTAAGCAAGGGCATGTGTGAGCCTCAGTTTCCTAGCGTGTAAATTGGGGAAAATACCTACCTAATAAGGTGATGGTGAGGACTAAATGAAATGATCTCAGGAAATTACATCCCAGGTATAAGGTAAAAAAAAAAAGTTGTCATTATCGTCAGCATGACGTCAGACAAATGTGGAAGGGATATAAGCTGCCCTGTAGATTTCCAAACCCATGCTGCATTCCTGGAAGCTCCCAGTGATATTTCACACCCAAAGGAATCTCATCATGTTGGGAAAAGACTGTGGCCTTCACAGTCAAACAGGTCTGGGTTGAAATCCCAGCTCTGCCCATTACCAGGCATGTACCCTGGATTTCCCCAAGGCTCAGTTTCCGCAGCTGTGAAATAGATGTGGAGTTCCCAGAGTAGAGGGGATGATAACCATGCCAGGAAGGGCTCACAAGATGCAGGAAGGGCTCACAATACTATGGCTCAATTATCCCTGTAGATCTCCAGCTCAATCCATATGTTGATAGAACCCCCATGGCATTCAGTCCCAGACCTGCTGCCCAGCCTCCAAAATGCCCAGCAACTCCATAGCCAAGGAGGCCAGCCCAGAGTCTCTTAATTCCCCTGCTCACTCATTTAACAAGCATTCACCAAGTGCCTGTTGAGTGTCGAGCTTTCAACTGGAGCCTGGGAACATAACAAAGAACAAAGCCAACCCAGCCCCTGCTCCCCAGAGCTCACCATGCAGATGGTGAAGAGATCATCACACAAAGACTGGGTTAGGGTTCCTCAAACAAGTGAAAGCTAGAATGACCACAGGACTCAGCAATTCCACTTCTAGGCATATACCCCCACATTAAAAACAGGTGCTCAAACAAATCCTGGTATGCAAATGTCCACAGCAGCCCTATTCACAATGGCCAAAAGGTGAAAACCACCACCATGTCCATCAACAAAGGAATGGATAATAAAATGTGACCTAGCCATACAATGGAATATTATTCAGCCATAAAAAGGAATAAAGTACTGATACATGCCATAGCTAGGGGAATCTTGAAAATATTTTGCTAAGTGAAAGAAGCCAGATGCAAAGTGTCACATCTTACAGGATTCCACTTACAGGAAATGTCCAGAACAGGTACATCCATTGAGACAGAAAGTAGAGGGGTGGTTGCCAGAGACTGCGGGAAGGAGGGAATGAGGAGCGACTGTTTAATGGCTATGGGGTTTCTATTTGGTGTGATGACAATACTTTGGAACTAGACAGAGGCATAATGGCACAACACTGTGAATGTACTAAATGCTACTGAATTGTTCACTTTAAAATGATTAATTTTATATTATATAAATTTCACCTCAATTTTTTTTCTGACACAGGGTCCCGCTCTGTTACCCAGGCTAGAGTGCAGTGGCGCAATCATGGGTCATCGTAGCCTCGAACTCCTGGGCTCAAACCATCCTTCCACCTCAGCCTCCCAAGTAGCTGGGACCACAGTTGTGCACCATCATGCCTGGCTAATTGTTTTTCTTATAGACAGGGTCTCACTATGTTTCACAGTCTGGAATTGAACTCCGGGGCTCAAGCAATCCTCCTGCCTCAGTCTCCCAAAGTGCGAGTATTACAGACATGAACCACCACACCCAGCCTGTCACTTCGATTTTTTAAGAAGACTGGATGATGTAGAAGAGGGGTAAATGCTTTGACAGGAAAGTGTGAAGTGCTGTGAGCAGCATGGGGGCCCTAATCCCGTGTCACTGACCAGATTGACTAGTTATCTCAAAAGCTAATTTTTTTCTTCTCACCTTTGAAGTATCAAATGGGATCTTCCTACAGCCCATGTCTGAAGACTGCATTCCTAAGAAAGCAAAGGCACCAGGGGTGGGGCTACCTGTCCTGAGAAGGGAAAGGTGGAGAAGAAGCTGCCCTGCCTGGTGCCAGCTACTCAATCTCTTATATCTGCGCTTCTGTCTGGACTGATTCCTGTTCCAGCTGCAGGCTAATCAAGTCTTGAGAGAAGGCTCTAAGAAGTTCCTAAAGAAACAGAGGAAGCTGGGTGTGGTGGCTCACGCCTGTAATCCCAGCACTTTGGGAGGCCAAGGCAGGAGGATCACTTGAGGTCAGGAGTTCAAGACCAGCCTGGGCAACATGGTGAAACCCTGTCTCTACTAAAAATACAAAAATTACTGGGCGTGGTGGCACATGCCTATAATCCCAGCTACTCGGGAGGCTGAGGCAGGAGAATCACTTGAACCTGGGAGGTGGAGGTTGCAGTGGGCTGAGATCCCACCATTGCACTCCAGCCTGGGCAACAGAGCGAGACTCTGTCTCAAAAACAAAACAAAACAAAAGTTACTAAAGAAATAGAGGAGGAGGAAAAGGGGGAGGTAGGCAAAAAGTTCTCCCCATATATATATATATATATATATATATATATATATGTATCTACCCAAAATAACTGAAAACAGAGACTCAAACAGATCTTAGTACATCCATGTTCATAGAATAATTATTTACAACAGCCCAAAGGAAGAAACAACCCAAGTGTGCATCAATGGATACATGGATAAACAAAAGGTACTATATGCATACAATGGAATATTATTCAGCCTTAAAAAGGAATGACATTCTAACACATGCCACGACACTGGTGAACCTTAAAAACATGATGCTGAGTAAGAGAAGCCAGACACAAAAGGCCACACAGTGTAGGAGTCCCCTTATCTGAAATATCTAGAAGAAGCAAATCCGTAGTGGATTGCCAGGGGCTGGGAAAAAGAGAAGAATAGGTATTAAGTGATTCCTTAATGGGTACAGGTTCTATTTGGTGTGATGAATACGTGTTGGAAATAGATAGTGGTGATGATTGCACAACATTGTAACTATACTTTATGCCACTGAATTGTAGACTAAAAATGGTCAGAATGGGCCGGGCACAGTGGCTCATGCCTGTAACCCCAGCATTTTAGGAGGCCAAGGTGGGCAGATCAACTGAGGTCAGGAGTTCAAGATCAGCCTGGCTAACATGGTGAAACCCCGTCTCTACTAAAAGTACGAAAATTAGCCAGGCGTGGCGGCGGGCACCTGTAATCCCAGCTACTCGAGAGGCTGAGGCTGGAGAATAGCTTGAACTGGGAGGCAGAGGTTGTAGTAAGCCAAGATCGCATCACTGCACTCTAGACCAGGCAACAGAGTGAGCCTCCATAAAAAAATAAATAAATAAAATAAAAAAGTCAGAATGGCATAATTTTATATTGTATCTATTTTGCCATAATAAAAAATGTTTTTCTTTAATCATAAATGATGCATGGACATTGTCCTTATTCTTTCTAAAAGCAAAATTAAGAGGGTTGGGATCAGGGATCAAGCAGACTAGTGTTGAAGCTCAGCACTGTCACTTCAAGCTGAGTGATCTTGGACAACTCTCTTAACATCTCTGAGCCTATTTTCTCATCTATAATAGTACCCACAACTAAGGGTGGTTGTGAACATAATGGATGCAAACCACAGTCCCTGGCTCTTAGCGTTGACTAAATAGCGATGATTGTTAAGACTCTGGGGCACCTAAAAGGCACCAAAATTCTTTTCCACCTCCAAGAGCTGTGCTAGGTTGAGTGTAAAAAAGACTCAGGCTCTTAGCCCTATGAGACGAGGCTGTGCACCTGCAAGATGACAGGAGAGGCGATAATTCAGTGACAATGGCTCTTCGTAGAGACTTCAAAGAAACATCCAAAGGACATCTTCCAAGGTTGGGTATATGAGAACATCAACCTTTCTGAAGGCCCTCTGTATGTGCATTGCCCAAACACCACCTGTGACAAGGCTGCTTTGGGGGCCTACGGCTCACCTCTGGGCAGGGCCAGGAGGAAGAAGGGCAGAAGCCGAAGGGGCCTGCTGGACACCATCTCAGATGGCCACAGGAGCGAGGGACCAAGGCTGCTGTTTTGAGCAGGTTTATTGAGCCCACCATATATGTCGGGCGGGTCCTAGGGGGTCTCTGTGGCCAGTTTCCTGTTGGTGGTTCCTCATGTGCTATTTTTAATTATTCTGCCCCCAAAAGCTTAAAAACTCCAAGAGTCACAGAGGCCTGGGTGCTTATCCCCTGGGGAAAAGAAGCCGTGGGGAGCTGGAGAGGCCAAGCTCTGTGGCTATTCAGTTGGAGAAAAGCAGATTCCAATAGGATAGTGTATTAATCCATTCTCACATTGCTATTAAGAAATACCTGAGACTGGGTGATTCCAATAGGACAGTGTATTAGTCCATTCTCACATTGCTATTAAGAAATACCTGAGACTGGGTGATGTATTTATTTTTTTTTTAATTTTATCTTACTTTAATTTCTGGGATACATGTGCAGAACGTGCAGGTTTGTTACATAGGTATACATGTGCCATGGTGGTTTGCTGCACCTGTCAACCTGTCATCTAGGTTTTAAGCCCGCATGCATTAGGTATTTGTCCTAATGCTCTCCCTCCCCTTTTCCCCCATCCCGCAACAGACCCTGGTGCGTGATGCTCCCCTCCCTGTGTTTGTGTGTTCTCATTGTTCCACTCCCACTTATAAATGAGAACATGTGGTGTTTGGTTTTCTGTTTCTGTGTTAGCTTCCTGAGCATGATGGTTTCCAGCTTTACCCATGTCCCTGCAAAGGACATGAACTCATTATTTTTTGTGGCTGCATAGTATTCCATGGTGCATACGTGCCACATTTTCTTTATCCCGTCTATCATTGATGGGCATTTGGGTTGGTTCCGAGTCTTTGCTATTGTAAATAGTGCTGCAATAAGCATTCGTGTGTGTGTGTCTTTATACTAGGATGATTTATAATCATTTGGGTATAAATATTTTATTTTATTTTATTTTATTTACTTTTAAGACTGAGTCTCACTCTATCACCCAGGCTGGAGTGCAGTGCAGTGGCACAATCTCAGCTCACTGCAACCTCCACCTCCTGGGTTCAGGTGATTCTTGTGCCTCAGCCTCCTGAGTACCTGGGATTATGGGCATCTGCCACCATGCCCAGCTAATTTTTGGTTTTTTTGTATTTTTAGTAGAGACAAGGTTTTGTTATATTAGTCAGGCTGATCTCAAACTGTTGGCCTCAAGTTATCCACCCACCTTGGCCTCCCAAAGTGCCAGGATTACTGGCATGAGCCACCACACCTGGCCATGACTTGGTAATTTACAAAGAAAGAAGGTTTCATTGGTTCATAGTTCCTCAGGCTGTCCAGGAAGGATGATGCTGGCTGGCATCTGCTCAGCTTCTGGGGAAGCCTCAGGAAATTTATAATCCTAGAAGGAGGCAAAAGGAGAGCCAGCACTTCACGTGGCCAGAGTGGGGTTGGGTGGGGAGGAGGTCCCATGCACTTTCAAATAACCAGATCTCACGAGAACTCACTCACTATCCCAAGAACAGCACCAAGAGGGAAATCTACCCCCATGATCCAATCACCTCTCACCAGGCCCCACTTCCAATATTGGGGATTATAAATTGACACGAGATTTGGGCAGGGACACAGATCCAAACCATATCAGATGGAGAAGGGGCTGGGGAGGTCCAGGGAAGCAGGAAGTACCGTGGGCTGGGGGAAGAAGAACAGCAGGTGGCCTAGGATTCCCAAGAGGCCTTGGGGCTGAAGAATTTTATATGACCAGGGTTGTTCACCATAAAAACTTGTCCCTAAGAAAAGGGTGACTGAAAAGGCAATGGAAGGGGCGTGGGATACATTTGTCAAAAGGTATGATGAGCAGTGCCACTCACTAGCTATGTAACCTCAAGCAAGGGTATAAGTTTCCTATGACAACAAGCTTGGGAGCTTAATACAACATACATTATCTCAAAATTCTGGAGATCAGAATCTCAAAATAGGTCTTACAAGGCAAAAATCAAGGTGTCAAGAAAGCTGTATTCCTTCTAGGACTTCTAGGGGAGAGCCTGTTCCCTTGTCTTTTCCAGCTTCTAGAGACCATCAGTATACTTTGCTCCTGGCTCCTTCCTCCCTTTCCCAAGCCACTGGTGTAGCATCTTCAGACCTCTCTGACTCTCACCTCTGACCCTCCTGCCTTCGTCTTTCCCTTATAAGGACTCTTGGGATGACTTTGAGCACACCCAGATCATCCATGATAATCTCCCCATCTCAAGATCCTTCATTTAATGACATTTTCAAAGTCCCTTTACCATGTAATGTCACATATTCACAGGTCACATACTCCCAGATCACACGTTCAGAGATGTCCCTGGGGATGAGGGTATGGGCATCTTTGGGGAAAGGGGGTCATTATTCTGACTACTACAGCAAAGAAATCCCTCCTCCTCTCTGAGCCTCAACTTTCTCATCTGTAAAATGGGGCCAATAATAATAGCACTGACATTTGGGGTTTGTCTGAGGATGACACCAGGAATAGAATGATCTCTTAGCAGGGCCCCTGGGAAAAACCAAGCGGCGGGGGGTGTTGGTCAGGGTCCAACCCTTTCTTTCCCCACCCACTCCCTTTTCCCCACAGATACCTATCGCATCTTTGGAATCAGGGTTTGCCAACTCCTTGTCCAAGTGTGAGGCTCAGGAGAGAGTGACATATTGACTCCCAGCCCCGGCTCTGACAAGAGGGTATCATTCTTCATATAAAAGTGAAAAATGAATCTTCACACCCCCCAATCTGGGAGTAATGGGATTTTTCAGGCAGGCTTCATTACTGTGCCTCGGTACCATTTGACTGATAATTGCATTCTGAAGCTGGAATTGATAAATTGCCCATGCATTGTCATTACTGGATGTTTACCTGATCTATTTGATGAATATTAATTCACAAAAAAAATTTCCATTCCCGAAGCAATTCCGGGCAAAATGATGCCTTTCTCTCTCCTACCAGGGACTGCCGAAACAATGTACAGAGTTAAGTAATAACAAGCCCCTGTCAGAGTGATTTATTGGGCATGAAAACAAAGAGAGAGGAGGACTTCAGCCTCTCCTTTATTAAGCAACACCTAGGGGAAGGAACGCAGCGTTCCATTCCAGAGCTGGGAGCGGATCACAGAGCGTGGCATTTGAAGGCCATAGAGAAAAGAGTTTATACGATATATTCACCTTTTGCCAAGGTATCTTCCAAGGAGTGCCAAGATGTTTCCTCTGTATCCCTGACCCCAAGCTGGGGAGCTTATAGAAAAGAGATGAAATTGGCCGGGCGCGGTGGCTCACGCCTGTAATCCCAGCACTTTGGGAGGCCAAGGCAGGCGGATCACGAGGTCAGGAGATCGAGACCATCCTGGCCAACATGGTGAAACCCCGTCTCTACTAAAAATACAAAAAAAAATTAGCCAGGCATGGTGGTGGGAGCCTGTAGTCCCAGCAACTCGGGAGGCTGAGGCAGGAGAATGGCATGAACTCGGGAGGCGCAGCTTGCAATGAGCCAAGATCGCGCCACTGCACTCCGGCCTGGGCGACTCCTTGAGCGAGACCCCGTTTCAAAAAAAATTAAATTACATTACATTAAAAAAAGAAAAGAGTTGAAATTTATGGAGCACTAGCTACGATTCTGTCTTTCTGGCCATGCATTTCATCCTCACTACAAACTTGAGAGGCTGGGCCCATCATTGTCCCCATTTTACAGATGAGTACACTGGGGCTCAGAGAGGTTAAGATCATACTCATCCAAGGCGATACTGCTTGAAACTGGCAGAGCTGCATCTGGAACCTAACTCTGACTCCCAAAGACAGCTCTCTTTCCATTTATAAGGGGTTGGCAAACTATAGTCCATGGGCTATTTTTGTAAACTGAGTTTCATTGAAACATAGCCATATTCATTCATTTATTGTTTTTGGAGGTTTTTGTCAGACAGGATCTTGCTCTGTCACCCAGGCTGGGGTGCAGCGATGCAATCTCAGCTCACTGCAACCTCCGCCTCCCAGGTTCTAAGTGATTCTCCTGCCTCAGCCTCCGGAGTAGCTGGAATTTTAGGCATGTGCCACCACGCCTGGCTAATTTTGTATTTTTAGTAGAGACAGGGCTTCACCATGTTGGCCAGGCTGGTCTCGAACTCCTGACCTCAGGTGATCCACCTGCCTTGGCCTCCCAAAGTGCTGGGATTATAGGCGTGAGCCACCGCGCCCGGCCATTGATTGTTTATACCTGATTTCACACTGCAGTGGCAGAACTGAGTAGTTTCAACAAAGACTATATGACCTTTGAAGCCTAAAATCTTTACTACCTGGTCCTTTAAGAAAAAGTTAGCTGACCCCTGCTCCTATACTATTTGCCAGCAAGTTTGGAGTCCACCTGGAGACCCTAGACTGAATACCCAGTAAATGTCAGCCAAACCATAATGGCTATTGTTGCTGTTGTTGTTTTAGTATCATGCTATTATTATACTGCTTTTATCATATTTATCTCCTTGAGAAAGACAAAGAAATCTTTCCAGCCACCCCATTAAGGAACCGGCCTTCAAGATAATAAGTGTTGTGTTTCCTGCAGTAAATCATAAGATCCTTAAACACATTGAATAATATCTTAGGTCTTTCAATATTTCCAGCTTCTTAATGAGAATTTAAATTGCAACCGCATCCTTCAACAAGCTCTTCTGAAAATGTAAGCTGCTCTCCCTCTCATTACAGAACAATTCTAGAGATGTCCAAAAGCACACGGTTGGAAAAGGTCCAGGTTATTTACCAAGATATGGATGGGAATAGTCAGACCTCTTGGCCTGTCTTAGCCCATCTTTCCGGGCTGCCCAGTGCCCACTCAGCATCCCTGGAAGCCATGAAAGAATTCCTGGGCTCTAAGTAGGGTGACCAACCATCGTGGATGGACTGAGGGATTTCCAGGGATGTGGGACTTTCAGTGCTAAGACCAGGAACACCCTGGGTAAACTGGGATGAGTTGATCACCCTCTCTCCAAGACATTTGGCATTCACTCCACCAGAAACAGATGGGAAGCCCAGCTGAAGTCAACCACAGATCTTTTAATTTGGGAGAACTTCTTGTCAAACCCAACCTCCCACACACACCTTTTTAGGGACTAGCTTGGCTGTGCTGAATTTAGACTCTGAATATTACTCAAGCCATCTTTGAACCACCTTGGGCCAAGACAGAGGTGTGGCCTTCCCTGGTAACTTTTCTAGAGACCAAGAAGGGTAGAAATTGAGAACACAGATTCTACACTCGCTAGTCATATAAACGTGGGGAAGTTACTTCCTGCCTCTGAGCCTCAGTTTCTTCATCTGTAAGATGGGGACAATAGAAATACTTGCTTCAAAGGGTTCAGGTCATGATGAAATAAGTTAAAACAACCAAAGCCCGTTCAACAGAGCCTGGTACCCAGTAACTATTTTGTGCTGGCTATGCTTCAAAATCTCTGAACCTGAATTTGCACGTGCAGATTTGCTTATTTTAGACCCTGGCTAAGTGTGGTCCCTAACCAGCAGCAGCAGCATCCCCCAGAAGCTGGTTAGAAATGCAGGTTTCCAGGCTAGGCACAGTGGCTCATGCCTGTAATCCCACCTTGGGAGACCAAGGCGGGCAGATCACTTGAGGTCAGGAGTTGAGACCAGCCTGGCCAACATGGCGAAACGTTGTCTCTACTAAAAATACATAAATTAGCTGGGTGTGGTGGTGCGTGCCTGTAATCCCAGCTACTCGGGAGGCTGAGGTACAAGAATTGCTTGAACGCAAGAGGCAGAGGTTGCAGTGAGCCAAGATTGTGCCACTGCACTCCAGCCTAGGTGACAGAGGAAGACTCTGCCTCAAAAAAAGAAAAAAAGAAAGAAAAGAAATGCAGGTTTCCACGCCCAATCCCAGACCTGCTGCAGCCGAATTAATGTAATATGATCCCCAGCTGAGGCATGTGAACATTAAGTGTGTGGAGTGCTGTTTTAAACAACATCTGGCATTTCCTAAAAGTTAAGACTCAGGAGGGAGATGAGTATAAGGGCAGATCACAGGATGGGAGTATGGGATTCTGGAGGCACCTGCTCTGGCCTGGGGCTTTGCTGCTCACATGTGGCATATTCAAATTCCCTGCTTCCATCCCAGTTGCAAGTTAGAATTACCCAGTATGCTTTTGTAAATCCTGGTACCCAGATGCCACCCCAGCCCAATTAAATTAGCTCTAGGAGTGAAGGCCAGGCAGCCAGAGTTTCAAAGTTCCCCAGGCGACTAACTGCATCCAGGAGCGAGACTCAGGGCTCCAGCCTAGACCAGATCCTAAAACTCGTCTAGGGCTCCATTTCCCTCTCTCTAAGTCGGCAGAAGCGGACTAAGGACTTCAATATGGAATTACCTTAAGGAAATTTACATAACAAAATTGACCACTTTCACACAGACACTTCAACGGCATTTACACTCACAATGTGGTGCAACCACCACCTCTATCTACTTACCAAACATTTATATCACCCCCAGAGGAAACCCCAGACCCACTAATAACAGTCTCTCCCCATGTCCCCTCTTCTCAGCCCCTGGCAACACCAATCTGCTCTGTCTCTATGGGTTTACCCATTCCGGACATTTCATAGACATGGAATCCTGCAGTACAAGCCCTTTTGTGTCTGGCTTTTTTCACTTTGTCTAATCTTTTTGAGGTTCGTCCACATTGCAGCATGCATGCATATCTCATTTCTTTTAAGTTACATTGAGACACTAGTGTTCAGTGAATCGAATCGAAACTCCAATTCATCTGCTGTACAGGCTGGGGCCTCAAGAACAAGCCTCTCACTTCCCAGAGTGCCTGTCCCCACGCCCGTCCCCTGTCAGGATCCATTACGGAGGGAAAAGGATGGAGATACAGGCGCCTGTTCCGCTCAGCGTCAGCTGGAGCAGCCGTGACACTTCCTTTTCATGGTGGGGAGTCTGCAGTGTCACCGGGAAGCTGCGAGTCCCTGATCAAACCTGACAGGAGGGAAGCTGAGCAGCGAGACAGCCTCACTCTAACCCGATGACCTGCTCAAGAAACAAAGCCAGGAGAAAATGAAGCAGGCGATTCCCGGGCCTCTTGGAAACCGAGTGTATTTTAGAAACCCACCTCCAAATTCCACCGACCACCAGGGTATCCCCCCTCCATCTAGAAAACCAGAGTGAGGGCTCGGATGCAGCGTATAAAACAGAGAGAGATGGAGAGAAGAGACGTAAGAAACCTACTGTCACTTTCAGACATTTCCATAAACTGAGTTCTACCAAATAATACTAATCCACAAAGTGTTAACAGGTTCTATGGGAAAGAGAGACCCAATGCTCTAACAAGTTTGGGTTATCACCAAATATCGGCTCCCATTTTTGGAGATTCTCCAAGCAAGTTTGCGAATTAAAGGCTCTGAGAAGTCCTGCAGGAAAGAAAACTATACTCATTTATTTAATACATCTGATCAAGGAAATATCTCTAGGGGAGGAAACTCACGGACCTATAAATGCATCATAAACACCCCTACACATCTTGAATTCCTTGTTCAACAAATATCTATTAAGAACCTACTATGTGCCAGGCACGGTTTCAGGGACTGAGAATGTGGTGGTGGAAAAGATAGTTGTGATTCCTACATCCCAAAAAATCTACATTTTAGTAAGTGGAGATGGGTAATTAACAAACTAATAAGTAAGCAAGAATAACAACACGTGAAATCCGCTCTTTCAGTGTCTGCCTCAAAGTTCCCTTCATTCAAACCTTTCCAGCCCCCTCCAATCAAGAGTCATGTCTCCTTCTTTGAGCTCCTACAAATTTATGGGCTGCACCATTCAGGAGGTAATACATTGTGCTCTGCCTGTGACAGCTCCCAAATAATTACGCTGAACTTTCATAATCTCTTGGATTGATGAAGTTCCAGGCTTTATGTCTTGTTTTCTCAGCCACATTGCATGTTCCTTGGAGGAAGGAAAGGAGTTCTCTCTGTTTCTCTCCCCTCTTGACTCCAATTGTGTAAAGCCCAAAGCCTGGCATTTCCTTAGGCCACTCTGGGTGGATTATAATGAGTCTAGATGTCATATACGGCCCTGTCCAAGGGCCTCTTGGACCTACCAAAGCAGAACCAGAATTGCAGAGCCCAGAAATCAGTGTTTTTGCAAGCATTCCATGTGACGCTGATGCACAGGCAAGCTTGAGAACCTCTTAGCCTACAGTATCTACTCCCGCCTCCTAGATCCTGGGATTAAATGCCAGCTCCAACTTTGATAAGTAGGAAATCAAGTTTGGAAAATCAAATGAGGAAGTTATTTAACCCCTTTAAACCCCAATTTCCTCATCTCTAAAATGGGAGTAGTAATAGTGACTACCTCAAAGAGTTGGTATGAGGATTAAATGACATTTTCCTTTGGAACAGGTTTAGTCCCGGGCCTGGTCCACAGTTGGAACCCAATCCCTGCTAGATCTCACTAGCATGATTACTTCGATGATCACTAAGAAAACGTAGCATGTTTAATTACATTTCAATCTGAAGTCTCTGCCCATCTGTCCACCCTCAACTCCTACACTCCTCTCCTCTCCCATCCATTCCAGCCCTGGTGAATTCTTTGCCATCCTTCCAATGAAACACGCTCATTCCCACTCTGGTTAGCTGACCATAACAAGCTCCTTCCTCCTAGGCCACATCTAAATGACGTTTCCAGCCTCCTTCGCAGTTAGAGTTCTGGCCAATGGAATATGGATGCAGCAAATTAGAGCACTTCTAGACATGGTCAGTAAAGATTCCTGTGCAATCTTACACATCCTCTCCTTTTCCCCTCTCCTTCTCCCCAGTCTACCTTCTGGGTGTTAATATCCAGGGCAATCCTGATGGATGCTGTACATTGAAGATGGTACAGCATGGGTCCTGGGCTTCCTGAATGACCATGTGGAGCAGAGTCCCCACCCCCCACCTCTAATCCAGAGCATCCATTTTTAGACTTTACCTAAGTTAGAATTAAACTTCTACCATATTCAGCTGCTGAGACTTTAAGGTTTATCTTTTACAATAATCAGCACTACCTTAACTAGTACATCACCGGAGGGGCTTAGATGTGCTGTTCCCTCTTCCTGGAAATTTCTTCCCATTCATACCTCTATGCCAAGGTTTCTCAACTTTGACACTGTTAACTTTTGGATCTGGCTAATTCTTTGTTGATGGGGGTTGCGCTGTCCTATGTATTGAAGGAGGTTAAGCAGCATCCCTGGCTCCTACCCACTAGAAAGGAGAAGTAGCACCCCCTTCCCCGTCTGTGACAACCAAACATATCTCCTGAGATTGCCAAACGTCCACGGAGGCAGAAAAGAGGGGTGCAAAATCACCCCCAGTTGAGATTCACCAATCTACATAAATGTCAGCTTGTTAGAAAGTACTTTCCTGGCCACTTAAACTAAAATAACCCGCTTGCCTCATCAACATCACTCTCTGTTGCTTTGCCCCACTTGTTTGTGGTTGTCCACAGAATGTGCCACTCACTGAAATTATATTATGAAGCAGTTTACTGTTTTGCTAGCTCTCTCCCCAGCTTCCATATAAGTCCCACATGAGCAGGGGCCTTGTCCATTTTGTTCTCTGCTGTATCCCTCATGCCCAGCCCAGCACCCAGCTCCTAGCAGGAGCTAAAAAATAAATAATCTAATAAATACTTAATGAATGAGAGGCAAATCAGATGCCAGCAGTGAGAAATGGATGGGGATGGGAGGATTAGAACTCAGGGGATGGACAGTATAATTTGACCCAAATTTACTTAGTGATTCAGAAAGCAGACAGTGATTCCAGTGACTGAAGAGAGGGTAAAGATGAATTTTGGAGGCCGTTGGCATTTGTGAGGTTCAGTCTCTGTAGCTCTGTCAACAGCAGCTCTCAGCTGGGAGGAAGTAGAGCCCAAATGAGCCTTTGCTGAGGCACCCCTCAAAGACTGGCCACCAGTGAGCCGCTAACCAATGGAACCTAACAAACGGATCTGGGTTTGGTTTTTGGGGTTTTTTTTGTTTGTTTGTTTTGTTTTGTTGTTTTGCCTCACTGGAGTCATATAACAAAGAACCCACAAAATTCAGGAACTATCACTCTATTAATCTGCACTCTACAGTATCTCCATCAACTGACACTTTAATACGAAAATAAATCCTCTCTCAATTTCATTTTATTTATTTATTTTTGAGACAGGGTCTCTCTCTGTCACCCAGGCTAGAGTGCTGTGGCACCAACCTAGCTCATGGTAGCCTTGACTTCCCAAGGTCAAGCAATCTTCCCACCTCAGCCTCCAGAGTAACTGGGACTTACAGGCAGGCATCATCATGCCCAATTAATTATTTTAATTTCTTGTAGAGATGGGGTCTCACTATGTTGCCCAGGCTGGTCTCACACTCCTGGGCTCAAGGGATCCTCCCGCCTTGGCTTCCCAAAGAGCTGGGATTACAGGCATGAGCCACCGCATCCAGCCCTTTCTCAATTTTAAAGGTGATATCCGACTGGCAATTCAATTATCATTTCTTAGCCCTCATCCTAGCATTCCAAGCTAATGTGCAGAAGAAATGAAAGACAGCTGCTGCAACATGAAGACGGTTAAACTGTTTAACTATTCCAGACCTCCAGCTTGTCTTTGTTTTGTTTTGTTTTGTTTTGGGGGTGGTGGTATTATTTTTGGTTGCTTTTAGAAAAGGGAAAATAGAAATGAAGAGAGATGAGTAAAGTTAATGAGCTTATAAAAACAAAGCTAAAAATAAATGAAGACATGAGAATGATGACTGTGGAATGAAATAAAATTAAGTTAAATTGAAATTAAAATGTGCTGTGATATCTTTCACAGAGGCTCAAACTTGATAAATTGATGAGTCTTCATCAATTGCATCAAAAGACCCATCAACTGGTTGCTTCCCAACCAATGCCTGGGTCTCAGATGAAACCCTTTGGTGACAGGTGCTTCAGAAGTCCTGTACTTGGAGGGCAGGCCTGGCAAATAGAAAGTTCTTGCTTTAATGAAGCCCAAACTATGGTCAGGGTGACTACTGCCCTCCTGGCCCTGCTCTGTCCTCTATAACCACACAACACAGCCTCCTCTGCCCCACAGAGCCCTTCTCACAGGTGACAATTGGACGTGACTATACCCCTCCCCGCTTCTGCTTCAGGAAACTATCTCTAGTTCCTTCAACCATACTAGAAGGCATACAATTTGGGGGAAGGAATAACTTTAGTTCAGTACTTCTCAAAGTGTGGCCCCCTGTCCAGCAGCATCAGCAACACCTGGGGATTTGCTATGAATGCAGATTCCCAGGCCCCGCCCCAGACCTATGGAGTCAGAAATTCCGGGCATGAAGCTGAGTGATCTGTGTTTTCACCAGCCCTCTAGGAGATTCTGATGCATGCTCAAGTTTGAGAAGAACTGCTTCCCATTAAGACAGAATTTAGCAGATTAACCTCTCTTTGCCTCCACTTCCCCTGCATAAAATGGGGCAATTAGAAGTACCCACATCACAGAGTAATTGTAAGAAATTAGTGAGATAAGGTATGTGACAGAGTTTACCGGGACTCTGGTAAGCCTGGAGCTTACTGAGGAGGTCAGTAAAAGATAATACTAGTTACTAATGTTGTCACTACAATTAGCTAAGGATTGATAGCTATAGAGAGGACTGCTCTAAATTTGGTCAAGTTCTACTTAGATTCACCTGCTTAGAAAAGGAGATGTTTTGGAGGTTCTGCAGGGACCTGAGGCAACTCCCAGGCAGCACTTAGAAGTTCACAACCCACCTGCTGCCTGAGCTTAGAAAAAAGTGTGGTTATTCTTGCCTCCTTCAGCAGGCCAACTGAGAATGCCAAGGGACAGTCTCTGCTGGGGGTCAGACCACTGAGCTTGGGCTCAAGGAGCACGCAGGATTTTTCTTGGGAAAAAATAAGGTCCCAATGTGAGAAGATTCTTGTTGGCATTCATTTTCACCAACTATCTGCCTTTGAGAGCTCTACAGCTGCCCTGTCCAACAGGGTAGTCACTAGACAGATAGGCTACTGGGCACTTGAAATGTGGCTAACCAAATGGAGATGGGCTGTGAGTATAAAATACACACAGATTTCTAAGACTTAACACAAAATAAAAGAACATAAAATATCTCCGTAAAAATATTTTATATTGATGTCATGTTGCAATGATTCTATTTTGGATATACTGGGCTAAAAAAACCATACTGTTAAAATGAATGTCACTGGTTTCTTTTTTACTTTTTTAATGTAGCTACTAGAAAAATGTTAAACTATTTGTGGCTTGCTTTATATTTCTATTAGAAAGTTGATCTAGACAGTTGAGCACACAGGAGAGCCAAGTCCAATTCATTTCAAGTGACGCCTTCAGCTCCTCTTGAATTTATTATAATGAATTTCAGATAGTAAATAGTCCTGTACTCTCTGTTTCCCAGCATCATCATTTACTAGCTAAGAAGAGTCCTGTCTACAAGGAAAGCTATAAAACCCTGATGAAAGAAACTGAAGAAGACATGAGAAAAATGGAAAGATATCCCACGTTCATAGAATGGAAAAATTAATATTGTTAAAATGTCCACAGTACCCAAAGTGATCTAAAGATTCAATGCAATCTCTATTAAAATACCAATAACATTCTTCTACATAAATTTAAAAAAAAATTCTAAAATCTATGTGGAACCACAAAAGACCCCAGATAGCAAATAAATAAATAAATAAATAAATAAAAATAAAAATAAATAATCCTGAGCAAAAAGAACAAAGCTGGAGGCATGACACACACCAGGACCAGACTTCAAAATATACTCCAAAGCTACAATAACCAAAACTGCATGGTACTGGCATAAAAACAGACATCAGACACATAAGCCAGTGGGACACGATAGAGAACCCAGAAATTAATCCACATATCTATGGACAACAGATTTTGACAAAGGTGTCAGAAACATTCAATGGGGAAAGGGTAGTCTCTTCAATAAATGATACTGGGAAAACTGGATAGCCACATGCAAAAGAATGAAACCAGACCCCCATCTCTCATTGAATATGAAAATCAACTCAAAATGGATTAAGGATCTAAATGTAAGACTTCAAACTTAAAACTACTAGAAGAAAACACAGGCAAAATGCTTCAGAACATTGGTCTGGGAGGGGATTTTGTGAATAAGTCCTCAAAAGTATGGGCAACAAAAGCAAAAAAAAAAAAAATAGACAAATGGGATTATATCAAACTAAAAAGCTTCTACACAGCAAAAGAATCAATCAACAAATTAAAGAGACAATCTAAGGAATGGCAGAAAATATTTGCCAATTATCTTACACGGGACTAATAACAAGAATATTTAAGAAACTCAAACAACTTATTAGCAAAAAAATAATAATAATCTGATTAAAAATGGGCAAAAGACCTAAACAGACATTGCTCAAAAGAGGACATACATATGGCCAACAGGTATATGAAGAAATGCTCAGCACCACTAATCATCAGGGAAATACAAATTTAAACCACAATAAGATATCATCTCACACCATTTAGAATGGCTACCATCAGAAAGACAAAAAATAACAAATGCAGAGGAAAAGGAACTCATACATTGTTGGTGGGAATGTAAACTAGTACAGTCACTATGGAGAACAGTATGGAAGTTCCTTTAGAAACAACACGTAGAACTACCATATGATCCAGCAATCCCACTACTGAGCATTTATCCAAAGGAAAAGAAATCAGCTTATCAAAGAGATATCTACACTCTCAGGTTTATCGTAGCACTATTCACAATAGCCAAGGTATGGATTGACCCAAGTGTCCAACAAGAGATGAATGGATAAAGAAAATGTGGTATATATACCCAACAGAATACTATTTAGCCACAAAAACAATGAAATCCTGCCATCTGTGGCAACATGATAGAACTGAAGGACATCATATTAAGTGAAATAAGCCAAGAACAAACACTACATGTTCTCACTTATAGGTGGAAGCAAAAAAGATGATCTCATAGAACTAAAAAGTAGAAGAGAGGATATCAGGCTGGGAAGGGTAGGGGGAAGAGTAGTAAAGGGAGAGATTTATTAAAAGATACAAAATTATAGCCAGATGGGAGGAATAAGTTCTAGTGTTCCATACCATTGTGGGATGACTACAGTTAACAATAGTATATACCGTTAATAATAAATAGCTAGAAGAGATATTGAATGTTCCCAAGACAAAGAAATGAGAAATGTTCGAGATGATGAATATGCTAATTACCCTAACCTGATCACTATACATTGTATATGTCAAAATCCCATAAATATCTACAATTATTATATGTCACTTAAAAATAAATCAATAAGAGCCTGGAGCATGGGAGGATGGGGGTGGGAGATGTGGTGGTCAATCATCTTGCCATCAGGATAAAGGGGGTGGGGGGCTCTGCCACTTTTACTGTGACAACCCCTCCCAAACACCAAGACCCCTGACAAAGGGCAGAGATTAAATAAACTGCACAACGGGTACCTCAAAATATTCCCAACCAGGTAAAAAGAAGTTCCCTTTGGAGATCTCATCTCCCTACAATGTTCCAGCAAAACCGCATTCCTCCACAGAGGCTCCATTCAGAGAGCATTCGGGAGGCATCTAGGGGGCATGAAGAGTGAACTCTACCTCGGTGCCTTGTGCTAACCACAGCAGGATCCCTAGTTTCAGCAGGATCCCTCAAAGTGTGGGTCCTGAACCATCTGTACTTGAATCACTCAAGTACATGTTTAAGATACAGATTTCCAGGCTCTAGCTCAGACCAGCTGAATAAGTATCTATAGGAGGAAAAATATTTGCTACTCATGTCACAGTAAAAGGCCAATATCCTAATAAGTAAAGAGTTCTTACAAATCAATAAAAAGACAAACAATCCAGTGCTAAAATGATCAAAGGGTATGACCAAAGGGCTCACAGAAAGGGAAATACAGATGGCTCTTAAATATATGAACATTCTTAATCTCACTCATAATAACAGAAAGGCTCATTGAAAGCTTGGGAAAGAGCACTCTTAGACCTAGCCACAAAGGTCAGTCTGGCAAGACCATCCAAATGCAAAACACATAAGCCCTTTGACCCAGTAATTACAATTCTATATTTCACACAGGTGAAATCATGCATTAAAATATATTGCTGAAGCTGTGTTTGTAACAGCAAAAGATTGCAATCAACCTCAATGCCCATCAATGGGAGACCAGTTAAACTATGGATCATTACACAATTAAATACTAGGAAGCCATGAAAAAGATCAAGATCACTCTATATGTCTTGATATGGAACAGTCTCCATGATACATGTATGAGAAAAAAAAGTAACATGCAGAATAGTGTGTATAGCACTCTACCGTGTACATAATAAAACATTTATAAATATTCATTTATTATTAATGTTACCAAGTACTACTATGTACTAGGCATTTTGCAAGATGCTCAGGATGCAGTAAAAAATCAAATAGACAAAATTATTATCTTCACAGAGTTTCTATACCAAGAATGTGAGTATTAAGTAAATAGTATATATGCTAAAGAGTATATGGAAAAAAAGTAAGTACTATGAAAGAGTATGGTGGGAAGGCGTATAGGAAGTGTGGGGGGTGGCCAGACACGGTGGCTCATGCCTATAATCCCAGCACTTTGGGAGGCTGAGGCAGGCAGATCACAAGGTCAGGAGTTCGAGACCAGCCTGGCCAACATGGTGAAACCCCATCTCTACTAAAAATACAAAAATTAGGCAGGCATGGTGGCATGGGCCTGTAATCCCAGCTACTTGGGAGGCTAAGGCAGGAGAATTGCTTGAACCCAGGAGGCAGAGGTTGCAGTGAGCCAAGATGGTGCCACTTCATTCCAGCCTGGCCAACAGAGCAAAACTCCATCTCAAAAAAAAAAAAAACAAGAACAAAGTGTGTGTGTGTGTGTGTGTGTGTGTGTGTGTGTGTGTGTGTGTGTGTGTGTTGGGGAGGTGAGAAGAGGGCAAGGTTGCAATTGTAAACCAAGAAGTCAGGGAAGGCCACCTCTTGATCTTGGGCAGGAGTTTGTGACTCCTTCAACCAATAAAGAATGGTGGGAATGACATTATATGACTTACCAGGCTAAATTATAAAAATGCCATGCACCTCCTCCAGGTTCTGTTGGATCACACACTGTTGGAGCCCAACCACCATGCTGTGAGGAAGCCCAAGCAGCCACCTGGAGTTCTGCGGACGGCCCCAGCTGAGGTTTTAGCCAGTAGCCAGCATCAACCTCCAGCCATGTGAATGGGTGAGCTTTTAGATGACTGCAGCACCCAGCTATCATGGCGCAGAGACAAACTATCCACTCTGTGTCCTGTCCCAACTGCTGATCCACAGATTCCACAGCATAAGAAAAAGGTTACTGTTTAACACCACAAAGTTTGGAGTGGTTTGTTGCAATAATATTTTACAAGTGTCTGTGACCTGGCTTTGTCTTTTCTTAGTCATCATAGAACCCTGGGAAGGCCATGACGGCTGAGGGCACAGACCCTGGACCATAGCAGATACAACTCTTCATCATACTAATTAATTTCCACATCACTTTCCTCTAGAAACCTGTGTCATCCTTAAAGGCATGGTCATCCTTGGATCCTCAGGGCACAGCACAGAAACTGACCCAGGGTGACAGCTGCCACCACTAAGTGTTTACTAGAAGGCAGGGCATTATTTTGGTTAATTCACAACACCATCCTGTGGCAAAGAACAATCATCACCCCCATTTTTCAGATAAGGCCACAAGGCTTCCAGAAGTAAAGTGGGTCTGCCCATAGTTGATTAGCTCATAAGTGGCAAAGAGCTGAAATTCCAACCCAGGGCTGTTTGGATGGATTCCCATGTGATTCCATTACACAAGGCAGCACATCCTTCTGACTGTTCATCTTTCCATCGGCTTCTTCTTTCCATTTGACTTTCCAAAGAAGTCGATGAAAAGATGAACAGCTGGATGGCTGCATTTCTGTGTGCAATGACCAGGCCAGGGGACGGGAATGTCCTTTTGCCAAATCTTTCCAGAAATCCCAGAACTCAGTTTTCAACCAACTCCAACTCTTATTCATGAAAAAGTTTCAATAAGCCATTTAAAGACTGTTACAGCCTTTCCGTGAAAGTCTCTCTTCCTCTGGAAAATAAAGTTTGCTGACAAAGAGCAGTCCCTTAAGACCTACTGTCTATTTGCATCTGAATTTCAAAACCATTCTAGCAAAACTTCATTAGACTTTGAGTGTGTCATAAGAGATAATGATTTGTTCTCTCTCTCTCTCTCTCAATACCCCCCAACACCGATGTTCCCAAGTAAAAACAGCACGGGAAATTAGATGGCTCTAATTAATGACTCAATAAATAGAAAAGGAAAAGGTTGGCAGGACACTTACTCCAGATCACACATTTCGGCTGATAACAAGCTACCTTCCCACAGCCAGCTCACCCCTCCTTAAAGGAAGGACCCCGCTCCAGGATCTGACCTTATGATAATATTACCTTATAATATTATTTATATATATACTAATAATGTAATATTATTAACTCTTGCTATTAATGGCCCCTAACCCCTGGCCCCATATTTGTGTGCCAACATTGATTAAAAACATGCTATACACAAGACCTGAATTAGACCTCAGGAGGCTATGACAATGGATAAAGAGAGATTCCTTTTCCCCACAGTGGCTGGGATCTCCCCCAACCAAATCCCTTTCTTCAAGATGTTCCAGGCTGGGCGCAGTGACTCACACCTGTAATCCCAGCTCTTTGGGAGGCTGAGGCAGGTGGATCACTTGAGGTCAGGAGTTCAAGACAAGCTGGGCCAACACAGTGAAACCCCGTCTCCACTAAAAATACAAAAATTAGCCAGGCGTGGTGGGGTGTGCCTGTAATCCCAGTTACTTGGGAGACTGAGGCAGGAGAATTACTTGAACCCAGGAGGCAGAGGTTGCAGTGAGCCAAGATTACACCACTCCACTTCAGTCTGGGTAACAGAGCGAGATTCTGTCTCAAAAAAAAAAAGAAAAGAAAAAGAAAAGTTCCAATGCTTTGTCCAATACATCCCGCAAATCAGATGTAGAGAGTAGAATAGGGATCAAAGGGCAATCTCTGGGGTCACACTGCTAGGGCCAAATCCTAATGTCACCATTTGGCCCTGGGAAGATTTCCTGCCCCACTGATCAGTGATCCTTAATCCCCTCACCTGGGAAATGGGAACCACAGCAGAGACAGTATGTGCTTGGAGGCTGCAGCCAAGGACTCTGAGTGTTTGTGTGGCCTAGGGCACGTTGTGTGGCCTAGGGCGCATTGCTTAACCTCTCTCTGCCTCAACGTCCTCATCTGTAAAGTGAGAAGAATAAAAATGGCTCCCTGGCAAGGTTGCTATGAGAAAGAAGGGAGCTAAGAGACACAAACAACTCACAGCACAGCCTATGGGTAAAAGGTTGGCTCAGAGGTTTGAGCTCATATTGTGGCAGGGAGAATGCAGTGAATGAGCCCATGGCAAGTACTTAGTGCAGGGCGTGCCACCTGAGAAGCATGTCATAAATGTTCATGGGTGGCGGGGTTTTCATTGTGGTTATTGTCATTTCTAAACCAGCCTTTGATCCTGCTGAAAACATTCTGTGGCTGGAGGAGGAGGAAAGCCTGCTGTCATTGGCTGCATGATTAGGCAAATGTCCTTGGAGATGGGGAATCTTAGTGTTCCCCAGTTGCAGGTGCAAGGATGACAAAAAAGCAGGCGGGAGATGAAGAATCTGAAAATCCTGCCCAGTGGAGACATGGCCAAAGCAACTGAAAATGTTTACACCAGGGAAGAGAAAATCACGAAGATGCATAAAAGGCTATCATGAAGCATGATATGGAGGCTTTGCTGACCAGGGCAGCCCCCAAAACACCAACTCCCCATCACAAGTTCTTATAGCTCTTACACCCCTTTTTTCCAGAGCATTGCTTACCCTGGTGTTCAATCATGATTTACATCATTAGTTGTTCAATGTCCATCCCCACCAAGAAACCATGAGCTCCATGAGGTTAGGGGCTAGGTCTGTACTACTCCCTCACTGTGGCCAAAATACGTAGCATCAGGCTGAAGGAAATAAGGCCAGTTTGAGCTCAGTGAAGGACTGACCACCCAGAACAAGCTAGCTATGGAAGGGGACTGAGTTATTTGGCAGTAAGTTCCCCGTCACTGCAGGTGTACACCAGGTAGGTATCTACATACCCAGCAGAGTTTAAGTTGCATTCTTTCATCCAGCAAACATCTACTACGGCATCTTCTAAGTGAGGGGCATGCCCTAAAGGGTGTCCTAGGCACCTCATAGGGATGCAGGGTTACTGAGAGCCTCCTAGACCTGGTGAGGTTATCTCAACACACAGAACAAGGATGCTGGAGGGCATGGTGGGGGTAAAAGCCATGTTCACTCTTTTGATTTATGGTAATGGTTTCCTGGGTATCTACATATGTCAAAGCTCATCAGATTGCATACTATAAATCTGGGCAGTTTATTAAATCTTGATTATATCTCAGTTAAGCTGTCAAAAAATATCTCAAAAGAAGTGGAATGAGAATAGGTAATAGAAAAGTATTCAGAGCAGTAGTGTCAATAATAGCAAAAATAATCACTCGCTCAAAAAACAATAGCAAAAAGAAAAACCAAAAAGCATAATATAACCAAAACCCAATACTTATGCAAATTCCCCTGTTCACAGGAAGAAAACAGGGTGTAGCTATTAAGCGTGATATTTTCAAAAATTAATGACATGGCCCTCCAAAAAAAGAGAAGAGAAGGAAAAAGGGCATAAGATAATCAATATAATTTTATACCATTTCTGTTTTGTTAAAAATGCATAGGAAAAAGCCTGAAAGGTATTATAATTAAAATGTAATCCCTTTGCTTGGGTAATTTTGAAAGCATTTTTAAATATTGAAAAGACTCACCGGAAAATGCGAATATGAGCAACATTATGGGTGATTTGGTTTTCTTTTTTTTATGTATTTCTTCATTTTTCAAAATTTTCCCAAACAAAAATGATTTTAATATCAAAAAGAGAAAGAAATGTTACTTTAAAAAAACAACTAGAAGACAGCTAAGGGTTCCCCTCTACCCAGTTCTATGAGCGGGAGAAACCAAAGCAGCATTGAAGTTGAGGTGACTTTGGACCCCCTGAAGACTGCCCCTTGCGATCTCTTCTAAACTCCAGATAAAGGTTTGGGGGCACCGAGGTTATCGACAGGAGGGGGGGGATGTTCTGCCTAACGCAGATGCTGATCGGATTAGGGTCTGGTTCTGTTTTCCTCTAAGTAGATTATGCTTTTCTTGAACTTGCTCCAGTGGGTCCCGGAAATTCAGCCCAGGACAGACCTGCGGTTCGTTTTCAGAGCTCACTGGAATATGTTTAAGCATGTAATAAATACATTTAAGCCTAATCAGATAAATCACTAAATCAGATCGTTATCTTGCAATTTGAAAACCAGGCTCTGGATCCAGACCCTGGGGAAGGAGGAAAAGGAAGAAATAGGAAGACTTCGGGCAGATGTCGAGGTCATCTTCCGACCCAACACCACCCAACATCACCCAACACCAAAGAACCTCCCTCCTTCCCTGACAACCCAGAGGTTCACCGACTTACAGTGACCTCAAATATGCAACACAACCTGGCAGCAGTCAGAGTCAGTGTGAAGAAAAAAAAAAAAATCCAGGTGCTACCAGCAATTCAGGACCTTTCAAAACACACCAGTATTAGAAGCCTACATGTGGTCCATCTGCTCTACTCCCTGTCTCAAAGCAAGAGAACTTTCAAGTTCTCAGGCAAGACCTCTGGAAGAGCCATGTTACTGAGTCTCTGTTGCTGAGGTTTTCTTACATTAAAGCCCTGAAGACTCAAGGTTAAGGGGCAAAAACTTGAGAACCAGACAAGTCTAGGTTCAGATCCTCTGTCACTCCTTCTCTGTGAGACTCTGGGCAAATGACTGCCTCTCTGTGCCTCAGTTTCTGCATCTGTAAAATAGACATAGTCACAGCACCTAGTTCATAATGTTGTTGGGAAGATTAAATGAGATAATGCCTATAAGACACTAGCACAATGCTTGGCATAGAATGATTAATCCATGTTAGATACTATTATTGTCTGAATTATTTTTATTAGAACTTCCCACCTAGTACACAGTTGATCCTAGAACAATGCAGACTTTAACTGCATGGGTCTACTTATATGTGGATTTTCTTCTGACTCTGCCACCACTGAGATGGCTAAACCAACCCCTCCTCTTCCTCCTCCTCTTCAACCTACTGAGCATGAGGATGAAGACCTTTATGATGATCCACTTCCACTCAATGAACAGTAAATATATTTTCTCTTCCTTATGATTTTCTTAATAATAGTTTCTTTTCTCTACCTCATTATAGGAATACATATATTCATAACATATATATTATGTGTTAACTGACTTCATATTATCAGTAAGGCTTCCAGTCAATGGTAGGATATTAGTAAAGTTTTGGGGGAAATCAAAAGTTATATGTGAATTTTCAATGTGTGAGGAGTTGGTGTTCCTAACCCCTCTGTTGTTCAAAGGTCAACTGTACTTTTTATGTGGACATACAATATTTTTATAAGATCTAAGCTGCCTGATAACATTTCATTTTATTTTAACAAATATTAATTGGAAGCCAGGCTCTGGGAGAGACAATAGGGACACAGTGGTGAACAAAAGAACATAGTCTTTGGTCTCAAGGAGTCTGAAGTATTATTGTCAGAGGCATTTGAACTACAGCAACTCCATCTTGAACAGAAGCTGGGTAAAATGAGGCTGAAACCTACTGGGCTGCATTCCCAGACAGTTAGGCATTCTAAGTCACAAGATGGGATGGGAGGTCGGCACAAAATACGGGTCATAAGACCTTCCTGATAAAACAGTTTGCAGTAAAGATGCCGGCTAAAACTCACCGAAACCAAGATGGCGACGAGAGTGACCTCTGGTCATCCTCACTGCTACACTCCCACCAGCGCCATGACAGTTTACAAATGCCACGGCAACACCAGAAAGTTACCCTATATGATCTAAAAAGGGGAGGCATGAATAACCCACCCCTTGTTTAGCATATCATCAAGAAATAACCAGAAAAATGGGCAACCAGCAGCCCTTGGGGTTGCTCTGTTTATGGAGTAGCCATTCTTTTATTTCTCTACTTTCTTAATAACTTGCTTTCACTTTACTCTATGGACTCGCCCTGAAATCTTTCTTTCACAAGATGCATGAACCCTCTCTTGGAGTCTGGACCCAGACCCCTTTCCTGTAACATTATGACACAGATGTTAAATAAACACACAAATAAATAGACGCTCCTCAACTTACCAAGGGATATGTCCAGATAAACAAATCATAAGTTGAAAATACCCTTATGTTAAAAGTGCATTTAATACAGCTGACCTACCAAACATCATAGCGCAGCCTAGCCTACCTTAAATGTGCTCAGAACACTTTCAGTACAGTAATCCCTAAACTACATGAGATGTTCAACACTTGACTATAAAGTGGAGTTTGTGTTAAATGATTTGGCTCAGGATCATGAGACAGTAGTACCATACTACATATTGCTAGCCTGGGAAAAGATCAAAATTCACAACTTCAAGGACATTGTCTCCTATATGTGTATTGCCTTCACACCATCATAAAGTAGAAAAATCCTAAGTTGACAGTCAGGGACCGTCTGTGTGTGATTAAAAACTGGGACATGTACTACCAAGAAAAGGAAAAGGGTTATCCCAAGAGAAAACAGAGAAGTGCTATTTTGGACCAGGGACAGGAAGGCTTTCCAAAGAAAAATACATTTAAGCCAGAATATGAAAGTCCAATCAGAATCAGCTAAGGAAAAAGAAAAGAATGTTCCAGACAGAGGCTACAATATATGCAAAGTCCTGAAGTGAGAATGGCATTCAAGGAACTCAAAAAAAAAAAAAAAAAAGTGTGGCTGGAGGGTGTGGAGTAAGACAGAAAATAGCAGGAAATGTGGCTGCCGAGGTAGGAAGGAGTGGACTGGGTCTTGTAGATGGAGGGTCTCCAGCAAGAGTCACATGATTTGCTTTGGGATTTTAAGAGATGAATCTGGTTCCAAGTCCAGAAGACATTGAAGGGGAGCAAGAATGGATGCAAGGAGGCCAGACAGGAGGCTGCTGCCGTCATCCAGGCAAAAGCTTGGGGTTGTAGTCATGAGAAATAGGCAGGTTTGAGATACAATTTGAAGACAAAATGAACGTGAGCTGAGTACATATAGCATTTGAGGAGTGAGGGTTGGGCTGGAATCAGGAGGCTCCCAGGTTTCCAACTTAAACATCTAGAGAGATGGTGCTACCATTTACTAAGAAGAAAAAAACATCAGGTGGAAGGGCAACTGTAGGGAAAAGAGGAGCAATTCAGTTTTAGGCATGATGCTAAGTTTAAGATGCAGGTGATACATCTAATGAGAGGACAAAGAGGTAGGAGGAACACCAGGAGAGTGTGCTTTCTTGGAAACCAAGAGAATATATCATTTCCGAAAGGAAGAAGTGGTCAGTGGTCTCCTTGCACATACTGATAGGAGATCAAGTAAGAGAAGAGAGAGGTCTCTCCGATTCACCTTGATATCCAAAGTGCCTGACATATAATTAGGGCAGCCACTCTGGAGAACAGTGTGGAGTTTCCCCAAGAAATTAAAAATAAAACCACCATCTGATCTAGCAATTCCACTGCTGGGTATACATCCAAAAGAAAGGAAGTTAGTATATCAAAGGGATGCCTGCACCCCCAGGTTCATTGCAACATGATTCACAGTAGCCAAAGTATGGACACAACCTAAGTACCCATCAATGGATGAATAGGTAAAGAAAATGTGGTATATATACACAATGGAATATTATTCAGCCATAAAAAGGAAAGAAATCCTGTCATCTGCAGCAATATGGATGGAACTGGAGGTCATTTTGTTCAGTGAAATAGACCAAGCACAGAAAGACAAAGATCACATATTCTTACTCCTATGAAGCAGCTAAAAAAGTGGGTCTCATGCAGATAGACAGTAGACTGGTGGTTGCCAGAGGCTAGGAAGGGGCAGGGGGAGGGGATATGAAGACAAGTTGATTAATGGGTACTAATATTCAGTTTGATAGAAAAAATAAGACCTAGTATTCAATAAATCAGTAGTGTGACTATAGGCTACAAGAATCTATTGTACATTTCAAAATAGCAAGAAGAGAATAATTGAAATATTTCTAGTATAAAGAAAAGACAAATATTTAAGGTGATGGATACTCCTACACTAATTTGATCTTTACAAATTATATGAATGTATTAAATTATCACATGTACCCTGAAATTATGTACACCTATTGTGCATCAATAAAAAATTATTTTAAAAGAATTTTAAACAAAGTGCCTGACAAAGCCGGAAGCGGTGGCTCATAGCTGTAATCCTAGCACTTTGGGAGGTTGAGGTGGGTGGATCACTTGAGGTCAGGAGTTTGAGACCAGCCTGGCCAACATAGTGAAATCCTGTCTCTACTAAAAATACAAAAAAAAAATTAGCCAGGCGTGGTGGCGCATACCTGTAGTCCCAGCTACTCAGGAGACTGAGGCAGGAGAATTGCTTGAACCCAGGAGGCGGAGGCTGTAGTGAGCCAACATTGTGCCACTGCACTCCAGCCTGGGTGACAGCAAGACTCCATCTCAAAACAAAACAAAGCGCCTGACACATATTAGGTTGTCAGTGGATGATTGATGGGTACGCAGATGGACATAAGATGGGTGCGTGGATTGTATATATGGGTGCGTGGATGGGTGTGCGCATGGAAGATTGGTACGTACGCAGATGGATGGATGGGGGTGCATGGTTGGGGGCATGGGTGGGTAAATGTGTGTGGGGATGGATAGGTGCATGGGTCAGGGCATAAATGTAGTGGTTCCAGCTATGGAGAACTCTGGTTAGTTTTCCAAGCAAAAAATACTTTCCTTCTTCATGTAACCAATTCCCTCTGTCTTGAGCACTCTTTCTGCCATCCCTTCTCTCCTTTGCATTCTTCAGATCTCAGTTCAGTGTTACTTTGTCAGAAAGACCTTCCCTAACTACCCTAGCTAGCTAACATGGCTCCCTCACTATTTTCTTCACAGTGTTTGTCAGATTCTCAAATCATCTCATCTTTCTGCTGAATGGTTTATTGTCTGTCTCCCTTGTTAGATGGTTCAGTCCACAAAGGCAGGAGCTTTGTTCATCATTTCTAAATCTCCAGCACTCAGCAGAGTGCCTGGGATATAGAAGGGGCTCAGTGTCAATATATTAGTTGGATGGATGGACAGATGAAAGAATGGATAGATGGATGGATGGGTAGGTGGATAAATGGGTGGGTGGGTGGGTGGGTGGATGGATGGATGGATGGATGGATGGATGGATGGATGGATGGATGGATGCATGCATGCATGCATGCATAGATGCATGGATGGGTGGATGGGTGGATGGGTGGGTGCATGGGTGGGTAGATGGGTGAACAGGTGGGTGGATGGGTGGGTGGATGGGTGGGTGGGTAGATGGGTGAGCAGGTGGGTGGGTGGGTTGGTGGATGGATGGATGGATGGATGGATAAATGCATGAATGGGTGGGTGTATGGATGGAAGGAAGGAAAGAGCAAAGGGGAGATGGATAGAAACAGAAGAGAATGAGAGGGAGGGAGGAATGAATGAATGAATGAATGAATGAATGAATGAATGAATTCACCCCACTTCCTTCTGATCCATGCTCAGGAAAATTACCACCTTGACCTCTCTGGATCCACCTCTGCTCAGCCACCATCAGTCAAAGCCCACAAAGCCTTGCAAAGAAGACATATACCCTCCCAGGTGATAAAGGACTTCAATTCTCTTTTTGCAAAGCCCACAGCAGTTCTGCTCTGCAGCCTCAGCCAGAGCTGTGGCAACATCCCGTTCCTGGGGGTTGATGTTAGCTGTTCCTGTTATACTGTCTGTGATAAGAAAGGCAGGGTCAGGCTACTGGGCAATGGGAAGGAGGGAAAAAAAGATCTTTTTGAAGACTAAGGGGAAAAAACACTCTAATAGGAGAACAAACAACAACAAAAAAACCATTTAAAATACACTGCTGCTTAGAGAGAGGGTCAAGCCTTCCACTCTCAAAATATTCAGAGAATGACAAGCAAGAGACACATGAAGTGTGAAGGGTGACCTCTGTGAAGCACTGCCTGACATTAGCAGACGCAGGTATTAGCATTTAGCAAGATCTTTTTAAAAATATACACACATGCGCACACGAGCGCGCGCGCGCGCACACACACACACACACACACACACACACACACACCCCCAGAGAGAGAGAACTGACTCAAGGATGAGGGCTCCAGTTTTCCTGCACTTTTTGTTTAAACATCATGGACAGCTGGGCGCAGTGGCTCATGCCTGTAATCCCAGCAATTTGGGAGGCCAAGGTGGGCAGATTGCTTTGAGCTCAGGGGTTCAAGACCAGCCTGGGCAACATGGCAAACCCCATCCCTACAAAAAAATACAAAAAAATCAGCCCAGCATGGTGACTATATGTGCCTGTAGTCTCAGCTAGTGAGCTGAGATCACACCACCACACTCCAGCCTAGCCAAAAAAGTGAGGCCCTGTCTCAAAAAAAAAAAAAAAAAAGGCAGTAGCTCTCTCTTTTATAGATGTGTTCTTGGGATTTCTGAGCTCTGCCCCTGACTTCCAAAAGCCATTGTAAAAACTGAATAGGAGGAGGAGGAAAAGAGAATGAAGTCTGCCTTTTTGAAATGAAAAAAGAAGGCGTACCCGCTCCCAGAAGTCTGAGGAAGAAAGACTGGACTTGGGTGATCTTCGGAGAAACTAAACCAAACGGAGCCAGATCCCCTTTGCAGCCGCAGGACTTCCCATCTATAAGCTGAACCTCCACCTGGTAAACATGTCCTGCCTCTAAAATCACCTCATCTACACAGGGCTGGGATGGGAGTTAAGATCTCAGGCGCTGTCGTCAAACGACCTGGCTCCAATACTTACTTGCTGTGTGCCTTTGGCTGTGACTTAACTCTGAGCCTCAGTTTTCTCATCCATTCAATCAGGATAATCATAATTACCACATAAAGTCATCGTGAGGAATAAATTAGACAACCCATGCAAAGTGCCTGGCACAGATCAAATAGTTGATCAATGTCAACTTGGTTTCAAATAGTTGATCACAGATCAAATAGTTGATCAATGATGTTGGTTGCTACTAATGATATCGTGGATAATTTCTTTATTTAGCACTTACAATATTTAACACAATATGTAAGTGATAAATATTGGGCACTTTGATATGTCAGTGTCCTACAACTCGTTAAATTCTATGAGGTATAAACTCATTAAACCCTATGAGGTAGTAGTAGCATCCTCATATCATAGAAGGTGATGAAAGCACAGAGAGGTCAAGTAACTTGTACAAGGTCACACAGCTAGTAGGCAGCAAAGCTGGTTCTCAAACCTCAGCCAACTAATTCCAGAGTCTGTACTCATCACTCTGGCATTATTCTGATGTATGACCCTTCCACAATTCAGCTTTTTAAATCCCCACCCAAACCATTATCTCATATTATCTTCCCTATCTCCTGGGGAGGAAAAATGTAGCAGGGACTCACATCATTTCTATTTCACAGACTTGAACACCAAGGAACAGAGCAGCCCAGGGCTCTGGCTACTTCTTGTATTAACTCCAGGGCCATCACCAAACCCCATGAGGATGGGACAATGCACTACTTGTCCACCGCTGTGTCCCCAGGGCTTACTCAGTGTCTGGCATGCAGTAACACTCGGGAGGTGTCAGCTCAACACCAACTCTTCCCTGAAACAATACATCCCACAGTCTGCTTCATAATCACTTGTCTCAACATATGATCAGCAAAAACAGAAAGCCACAGCCAAGTTTAGGTAGAATCCTGGTGTTATGTAATATCCAGAACATGGCAGCAAGTAAAATCCCTCAACATCCTTTGGAACGTGCTATCCTGAATAGTAAACCATTAGTAGCCATACAAATGACTACTAAACCATTTTTATTGAGTGCTTGCTGTATATCAAGTATTTGCTTTATATATTATAACTCATTACATACTTAACATAATCCTAAGAAGTGTGTGTTATAATGATCCCCACTCCCAGATAAGGAATCACAGATCACTAAGCCCTTTTATGAAAGCAAATCTACAAACCCTGGACCTGCCCTTGCGGCCAGGCTGTCCTGAGTTACAAGGGCAGACAGCACCCAAGGCCGACTGGTCTGTATCTTGCTAATTCAGGGGCCTCTCAGCCCTGGCCTCAGGCCCCCGAAAGGTATCCAGTATCCATACTACCTGGATGTCCCTCTGAAACTTTCCAAGACCCTCTGTGGGATGCACCAGACTCTAGGTCCTTGTCCCTTAGCTAGCCTCCCAACTGCCATCTGTGTCACACTGTGAAAACAAGAACCGTGCCTTGGAGAAGTCTAGTGCTCACATTCCCATTGGCCTCAGAAGGTGGGGAGTCAATTCCAAAAGGATGAAGTGGTTCTGAAGAGTCTGGGACAGCCAACTGGGTCCAGGTCAGCCAGCTTCAAAGCTACCTGCAGATGGGGTGACCCTGGGGTAACTCCAGTACGATGAACTCAGTCAACCACACACCACCCCTTAAGTTGCTCCTTGAAGCTAATCAGCATGGAAGATAAAGGCATAAGAGTCACCATTCCTATCCTTAGAATCCTTCCCATATAACCTCTCACTTACCTCCCCAACCTCATCTCCTCTTCTCATCTCCCTAATCATCATCCAGGTTGACTTCCAACTCATGCTTTATCACAACTACGTGCCTCACTTTAGGCTTTTCCTTATGCCTGAGCAGACATGTTCCCCCAACCAACTGGTAACGTTCTGGTTTTATACCCAACTCAAATATCTCCTTCTCTCTAAAGGCTTCCCTAACCTTTTCCTATGCTCAGCCTCCAAAACAGTGCTTGTTTCACCCTCTATGCCACCACTGCAGCTGACACAGTTCTCTGTATCTTATTGCATCATGATAATACCTTAAAGACAAGAAGTACATGCGCTCATCTCTAAACCACTTGTACCTAACATGGGGCTTGGCACAAAGAAAGGGTTCCCAAAACGCTTGATGAATGAATAAGTACATGGGCCTACTTGTTTACAAGCACTCAGATCAGAAACTGATGAAAAACAACAGAGGGCCACAGTCAAGGCCTAGGACAGAGGTCCACATTTTCTGTAAAGGACTAGACAGTAAAGATCTTGACTTCATGGACCACACAGTCTCTGTTGTAACTAATCAATTCAACCATTTTAGTAGAAAGGCAGCCACAGACAATGTATACATGATTAGCTGTGACTGTGTCCCAGTAAAACTTTAACTAGGCAGCCCACTCTAGTTCACTGGCTCCTGGATTAGACTATTCAACACATGTTAAAGTGGCATAAAGCAGAGAGGCTCATGCTTAGCAAGTCATCCTCTATTTTCCTCTAAAGATAGCTGGCCAGCATTATCCTAAGCAAATTAACGCAGGAACAGAAAATCAAATATTGCATGTTCTCACTTACAAGTAGGAGCTGGGCCGGGCGCAGTGGCTCATGCCTGTAATCCCAGGACTCTGGGAGGCCAAGATGGGCAGATAATTTGAGGTCAGGAGTTCGAGACAAGCTTGGCCAATGTGGTGAAACTCCGCCTCTACTAAAAATACAAAAATTAGCCAGTCATGGTGGCACATGCCTGTAATCCCAGCTACTCGGGAGGCTGGGGCAGGAGAATCCCTTGCACCCGGCGGGCAGAGGTTGCAGTGAGCTGAAATCAAGCCACTGCACTCCAGCCTGGGCAACAGAGCGAGACTCCATCTCAAAAAAAAAAAAAAAGTAGGAACTAAACATTGGGTACACATGGTCATAAAGATGGGAACAAAAGGCACTAGGGACTCCTCAAAGAAGGGGGAGGGAGGGGGACAAGTTCTGAAAAACTAACTATTAAGCAGTATGCTCACTACCTGGGTGATGGGCTCATCCATACCCCAAACTTCAGTGTCATACAATATACCCGTACATGTACCCTCGAGTCAAAAAATAAAAGTTGAAATTATTAAAAATAAAATTAAATTAAAAGAATAGCCAGCCCGGCTAGAATAGAAGAGGAACATTGAAAAGGAGAGAGAGAAAGAATATACCATCTCCTAAGAAAGCCTGCATCGTTTCCAGATGATTAAAAAGATTTTCTCAGAACTCTATCAGACCTCAAGCCTCAAGCCCTTGAGGCAGATGTGGAGAGAAGCAAATTTAAGCTATGAGTTAGTAACCGATTCCTCTAAGAAGACAGTTGCAACTCCGGCCACAAACCAGAGATCACGGAAGACATGATACTGTTTGGGTTTTATGATGATTTTTACTATTATTATTACTAATACTGTCATTTCTATTGATAAAGTCTGCCTACTGATAAAATTCTGCCTCATTTTCCTTGAGAAAGAAGGGAAACAGATGAGAAAATTAGCTCAAAGGAAAAACCAAACTCCAAGGAAATTTAATTAAATAAATAGATTTCTTGGCTGTGAGAGAAAAGAGATGTGACATGTCCCCAAATCCAACTTCCTCCATGTTCCTGTCTCCTGGGGAAACCGGCAGAGCATGAAAAATCCAAATACCTCCCCCAGAGCAAGAAACGCTGATATTATTATCAATATGCCCTTGCCACTTTAAATCATGTCTGTTTGGGCAGAACTTGCTTCATTTCGCTCTTTCTCTTTCTCAATAAATGTACTTGGAAAGAAAGTTTGGATTATTTTTTAGCTCTTTCTTTTTCCATCCTGGTTCTTAACTGATGCTATCTCTCCAACAGCTTTGAGCAATTTCTTTCCCTCAAGGAGAAGTTTCCTGCTTGTTCCACGTGGGCGGAAACCTCCAACCCGGCCCACCTTGCTAGAAGCAGGGGCAGGACAGCCCCGGGCCCCTCTTCTCTGCCTCTTTGAGACCTGAACCAGGTTGCTTGGCGGCTGCCCTTCTTTCTTCATCTATAAATTGGGGGCAGGAACGCCAGGCACTTAATTTATACAGGAGACAGCTTGGGAAAATGAAGTCAAGTTGAAAGCAAGGGGGAGAAAAATGCTTGCAGGACTGCTGGAAGGATTAAATGAAATCATATAGGTGAGGACACCTACTAGTAACAATAATTATTACCCAATAATAATAACGGCAAGGTATTGGTTATCAGGCACCCACAATAACTCCATGCAAGACACTGGACTTTGTATATTTGATTTCGCTTAATCCTCCAAACAACCCAAGAGGTGGGGACAGTTATTATCTGAATTTCCACACATGGAAGTGATGGCTCAGAGTGGTGAATTCACTTGCCAAAGGCCACACAGCCAAGTACCCCACACAGTCCAGGAACACAGGAGGTACTTAATAAATGCTGGTTAAAGCTGAATGCATAGGTCAACTGCACACTAAGATGTCATCATCTCTTGACTGCCATAACCTCTAGAGACAGCTAACCTCATTCTATTTTCAAAAGAGCACGATTTAAGATACTTGAGGGTGGTTTTCCCCTCACTATAAAACTTGTACTGTGGCCGGGTGCAGTGGCTCATGCCTGTAATCCCAGCACTTTGGGAGGCCAAGGCGGGTGAATTATCTGAGGTCAGGAGTTCGAGACCAGCCTTGCCAACATGGTGAAACCCCGTCTCTACTAAAAATACAAAAATTAGCCGGGCATGGTGACATGCACTGTAATCCTAGCTACTGGGGAGGCTGAGGCAGGAGAATGGCTTGAATCCATTAGAGAGAGTTTGCAGTGAGCCGAGATCGTGCCATTGCACTCCAGCCTGGGAGACAAGAGCAAAAACTCCATCTCAAAAAACAAAAACAAAAACTAAACAACAAAAAAAACCCTGTACCGTGTCCACATCCACATGTTTTAGGGGAGGAAACCAGAGCTATAAGGCAATTTATTTCAACAAAGAAATGCCCCCCTCTTCTTTGCTAATGGCTGCAGATAAAGCTACAGATCCAGCGTCATCAACAAAAGTAGCAATTGACATTTGTTGAGCACAGAGAATACAGCAGGGCTGAGCTGCAAGCTTTTATCTGCATCACCTCACTGTGTCCTCAACGCCAACGTCTAAGGAAGATGCAGGTACTGTCGCAGCGTTCCTGTTACAGAGACCCACGGAGGTCAGGCCAGTAGCTGCCTGATGTCACAGAGCAAGCTGGAGGTGGCATCGGCATGCCAATCAGCCCTTTCCAGAGCCCTAGAGAGTGGGGTGCTCCTTCAGACCCCAGGCCTTGTCTCCAGCCCTTCCTAGGTCATCTCACTTTTCTCACCCTCTGCCTTGGATCCAACCTACTCCTAGGCTATGAAGCCATTCACCAGCCTTACCTGGGCACAGGCCAAGGTACTGCTGCCTGTGACAACAGGTCACTCCATGTGATGGGTTTACGTCCCTTGAAAATCAGTCTGAACTCTTGAAGTCCACGGGCTTTCAGACAGACCCAGCAGAGACCAGTGGGATGCCCCTGGCCAGGCGGCTTCTGCACAGCACATGGGCTCCCAGAAAATACGCTGCCTTCCTTTTGCTCTTTCAGAGCCTTCGGGAGGGCAGGGGGAGGCGGGAAGGTGGGGCGGTATGTAGCGGTGGTTTCATGCCAAGTTCCTGAGCGCAATGCTGGCTTTGTGACCTACCCAACCTGTGCGGCCTTTGCTAGGCCCAGGCACCTCTCTGAATTCTATCTCCTCCCTTTTTGCAAGGGACAGGGCAACTCATAGCTTAGAAAGTTGTAATAAAAATAAAAGGAAGGCATCCATGGAAATTCCTCACACATGATGTGTCTAGCACACTGTAAACGTGGACCAGTGCCTTATACATAGTAGAGGAATGTTAAACATCTGTGCAGAAACCTTTGGGACAGGAGTGCATTTGGGGGTGAGGGTTGGAGTTTTCTTAGAGACAGGGTCCTGCTCTACCACCCAGGCTGGAGTGCAGTGGCATGATCATAGCTCACTGCAGCCTCAAACACCTAGGCACAAGAGATTCTCCAGCCTTGGCCTCCGGAATAGCTGGGACTACAGGCACACATGACCAAGCGCAGCTGAATTTTTTTTTTTATTTTTTGGAGAGAAGGTGTTTTGCTACGTTGCCCAGGCTAGCCTTGACCTTCAGCCTCAAGCAATCTTCCTGCTTCAGCCTCCCAAGTCACTGGGATTACAAGTATGAGTCACAGTGCCTGGCCAGGGGTGCATTTTAAATCCTTTTTCCACATTTATGGGCATCATGAATATTCAGAAAAGACCACTGGACACTAAGTCCTTCCTTCATGAAGAAATCTACAAGCTCTTTCATCTCAACCTCTTTTTGAACCCACCTTGATGTCATAATTCCCCTACGGTGATTTCCCAAAAAATCACAGTATCTTGTCTTAAACTGGCATCACCCAGCGGCGATGGTGGCTCGCCTGTAATCTCAGCACTTTGGGAGGCCGAGGCGGGTGGATCGCTTGAGCCCAGGAGTTCAAGACCAACCTGGGGAACATGGTGAAACCCTGTCTCTACAAAAAAAAAAAGTTTTCATTTTAAAAAATTAGCCAGGTATGGTGGCACACCCCTATAGTCCCAGCTACTCTGGAGGCTGAGAGAGGAGGATCGCTTGAGCCTGGGAGGCAAAGGTTGCAGTGAGCCAAGATCATGCTACTATACTCAAGCCTGGGTAAGAGAGTGAGACCCTGTCTCAAAAAAATTTAAAAAAAAAAAAAAAAAAACACAGAACTGGCATCACCCAAGAACCCGAAGGACCCGGCTGAACAAAGACCGTTATCCAAAGTTAAAAGGAGTTTCACGTAGATTCTGCTTCCACCCTCTGGCTATTGGGTACAAAGATCAAAGGAAAGTGGATGTCATTGAGTATGACTCTGTCCTTCTTTCCAAAATCCAAACAGAACAAGTACACCTTTCCCAGAGCACCGTACATTACTGACCTCAATACTGAAAGTGTGCAGGCAGCTTTGACATCACAAAATGTCCAAAAAGATACTGGGGTGGGGTGGGGGCGGATTTTTTTTGAGCTATGATGATTTGAGTGAAAAAAGAAACTGTCCTGAGTACACTGGAGATTTGGTATTTGATGGGCAATAAAATAAAATAATCAACCCAGGAGGCAACGGGAGAAGCCCAAACATAGCCTCTGAACTCAATGGAGAGGTTTATTCTCCTAGAAAACTTCCCCTGAGCTTGCTCAGGCTGCGTTAAGCCTCCTCCTCTGGGCTTCCCAGCCCCTGTGCTTCCCCAGCCTAAGAAGAGCAATGATCATGATACTAATAGTAATAGATGATATCCACAGTAATACCATACATTGATTACTTCCTACAGCATTTGAGCTGAGAGCCAAATAACGAAAAGGAGCTGGCTCACCAGAAAGAGTATTGCAGGCAGAAGAAACAAATGCAAAAGTGGGAATTAATTTTTTTATGTTCAAAGAATCTAAAAAAGGTGTCACTGAGTGGATATAGGGATCGATGCAGTAATAGCAATAACAGTGAGAGGCTGTGGGGGTAAACCGGAGAGCTGTCTTTGAGGGCAGGGATGCAGTTACTGCTGGCAGCTCATTGGCTGGGCATGAAAATCCAACCTGAGACACAGAGTCCAGGGAAAAAGGGGCTTATGGGGCATCCATCCTGTCCTCAGGCATTTGGCAGACCAGGACACCAGGCTCGGTGAGGCCATGTGGCTGATCCAGGCTCCATACCAGAGAAGTCAGGGGCAGAGCCAGAACCCAAGCATCCTGCCTCCATCCCTGAGCTCTGTCCGCTGTTGCCTCCTTTCATGGGTGATCAGGAGCTGTTTATCGGCAAAACTGATGGAAGTTTTAACAAGGTCCCAGGGGAGACAGGGAGAGTATGTGTGTGCATGGCGAGTCGGAGGGAGGATGGTATATCACGGCTCCTCGCTTTCATCTGGTTCCTGTTAATTGGACTAAAGACCCCTGGGAAAACCATGCTCTGGGCCTGATAAGCCAAAGTCCAACTCAATTATGGCTTTCTGTGCTTTACAGAACCTCAGTGTTCACAGGAACTCCTGGCTTTCATCTGGCCTCAGAATACTGAAGTTGTCATCAGTATTGTCGCCATAATCCTCCCCCTCCTCCTTAGAACCACAGCAGCCATGTTCCTGGAGTGCTGACGGTAAGTCAAGCCAGCGGCTCTCAGCCCAGAGTGATTTTGCTGCAGGGGACATTTGACAGTGTCTATAGGCATTTTTAATAGTCACATCCAGGGGCTGGGGGATTGGATACTACTGGCATCTAGTGGGTAGAGGCCAGAGATGCTGCTAAACATCTTCCAAGGCACGGGACAGCCCCCCACCACAATTTTCCAGCTCCAAATGTCAATAGTGCCAGGGTTGAGAAACCTGAGGGGCTAGCCCTTTTCGTCCTGTAATTGGAGACCACCAAGAAAACCTCCTACTTGGGACCTGAGGTCTAACGACTGACATCAGAGAGGATTAACAATGATCATTGCTCTTATGCAAGGCCCCCTACCCTACGGCCTCCAGACATTCTGTAGTTAGGGAGTGCCCTCTGTAAACCAACAGCCGCCTACAGAAAAGCCCTTTAGTCTAGAAACTTGCCCACTCTTGGGGAATAAATATAGTCATATATTTCCAAAAAAACACTATTGGGAAACTTTTCCCAACCTCCCAAATATGTTAAAAGAAGATTGTGATTGGGCGCTACCTTTTTTCTGCTCCAAAATACTAAAAGGGGTCAGAACACTGTCCTCCATCCACAGGGCAGTAGCACCGAGTTTAGACCCTGATGGAAGTCACAGGCAACACCCTCAGCCGTCGGTACCCATCACGAAGTGGACTTCAACAGCTCTGGGGCCCCGTGACCATCCAGCTCCTGTGGAATCTGCCTTCCAGAAAGATGCTGGAGGCAGAACAGGCAACGCCAACACCATACTTATCAGGAGACAGAGAGAAACCTTTCACTTCACCATTCTCTTTGGGTTGTATGATTTCCAATTCACCCCAGCCAAAAGGAGCACAGCCAAGACTCGTTTAGATGGAGAGGTGGTCCCAGACAGAGTTAAAGGCACACATCAGCCCCCTTAATCCTCACAACACTAAAAGCCTCAGTATCGTGATGCCCGTTTCAAAGACAGAGGTTCCGATAGGGAAGAGGCTGGACCCGTGGCCCAGGCAGGACTCACATCCCAGGCTCAGGACTCGCATGCCTTCCTGACCGTGCCACAAACCGACCAGGGCAGCTGAATGACGCAGCCAGGAGGCCCAGCCCTTTGCCAACTGTGGCCCATGTCTTTTTGATCGATGCACCCAGTGCAGGGAATGTGGCAAGCACTAAGACACTGATTTCAACTGAAGCAAGTCCAGCCACTTCTCATCGTAGCCATTCTTTAGTCAGCCTCTCGGAGGGCTCTTATGCAGCCGGGGGTGCCCCAGACTGGGCCCCAAGCTGTTTCCAGATGTCTCCCAAGGGAATAAAGCCACTGCCTAGAGCTTTTTCTGTCTCTTCGGAGCTCCCTTTGCATCTCCACTAGTGATTATTTGGAAGCTATATTTCAATGTTCCTTCTTTCAGTTCATTTTCTCCTCTTAATTGGCCTTGCAGTGTGGCAGGGAGACCAACGCAAGAGCATCATGACATGAATGCGGAAGGAAGGTGAGTGGCAGCAAGGCCCCGTCAGAGTAGGCTGCTCTGAGACATGCCTCTGCCGTTCACTCCGGGCCAGCCCGGAAAGAAACCCAGGGTCTCCCCTGGCTTGCAGCCTGCCTGCCGAGAATGCTCGGTCCGTGAAACAGAATTAAGCCAGCATTCGTCCCTGCTGTATCTGAGTCAAGCCCTTTTCCTCTCTGAGACTCAGTTTTTCCTTGCTTGAAAGTTGAGATGATCAGACTGAGATTCCTGCCAGTTTCTACATTACTGTGCATCTTTTGCACCGATTTCAAGTCGATTTTGACGTCTCCGCTAAAGGAAGTTTATCGGGCAGCGCCTCCTGGTGGCCAAAAGTGACACTGAGCCATCAAGAGGGGGCCCTGGTCCGATGGTGTCCAAGAAAAGAAACACTGGGAGGAAAAGGCATCCAAGTGTCTATACCCAAGCAGCTACATGCCCCTAACTTTTTCAAGCAAGGAACCTAGGATTGAAAGCAACAATACAGCCCTGGCGCTCAGTTCCTCCACCTCCGTGATCATTAAGGCACAAGGTCTTTACAAGTTGAGCTTGAAAAATCTGTCAGCCCCAGCCACTGAGAGCATCCTGGTATCCGATGACAAAGCTTGTCCACCTCATTTTTCCTCCGCAAGGTACCAGATAGAGAAGGAAAAAAACAAAGGCACTAAGGAAAGAAAATGATCAGATAATGAAGCTAAACTGAGCTCTGTTCCCAAGGACAAGGCTGACGTGCGGGGTAGGGAAGTACCGTCTCCCACCCTCCCAACTCAAAGCAACAGGTTCTGTGTGGCAAAAGGAGGACCATTTAGGGTTTCCTGTTTGAAGAGTGAAGGCAGTGGGGGAAATTTAGAGTGTAGAGCAACCCCACATTTCTGAATCCCATCGGGATGGTGGTCACACTCACCCAAAGAAAGCCACAGACTCCTATATAGGCGTGACCTTCAGCGAGTACTATCCAGACAGCATTTGTGTACACTCTCCAAAGACAACAAGATGTGGTCCCCACTCCCCAAAGAACTCAGTCTGATGCAGAACAGACCCAAAAAGTCAGCACAAAGGACCATGCATAATGTTTTGGGTCTGTCTGAGACAGAGTCTCACACTGTCGCCTGGGGTGGAGTGCAATGGTGAGATCTCAGCTCACTGCAACCCCCGCCTCCCGGATTCACACAATTCTCCTGCCTCAGCCTCCCAAGTAGCTGGGATTACAGGTGCACACCACTACACCCGGCTAATTTTTTGTATTTTTAATAGAGATGGGGTCTCACTGTGTGAGCCAGACTGGTCTCGAACTCCTGACCTTGTGATCCACCCACCTCAGACTCCCAAAGTGCTGGGATTACAGGCCTGAGCCACCACGCTCAGCCAGGGCTATGCATAATGAAAGCATGTGTTTTGGGTGAAACTGATGTGGGTTTGAGCACAAGCTCTACCAGGTACGAGCTGTGTGACCCTAGGCATCTTACCCTCTCTGGGCATATGCCTTCTTCCTGCCTTCCCCAGAGCACTTAGTATGGGAAGTTCTTGATCAATTACAGCCCCCTATAAATGTTGTACTACTTGTACAAATATTCATTCACCCCCACTACAGAGTTATCCACAGTCAATGCCTCCCCAGCCTCTTCATGTATTTACTGCCCTCCTCCAAAAGGAAGCTCTCCTTTACATCAGACCAAAATCTCCCCTGATTTAGACATGTATGTATTTGTTTTAATTGACACTCACTATTTCTAGCTTGGTCTTTTACAAAAAAGGTTAGCAAACATTTTCTCCAAAAATCTTGACAGTAAATATTTCAGGCTTTGTGGGCCATACGATCTCTGTCACACTACACAATTCTGATGTTGCAGCGTGAAAACAGCCATAGACAAAGTGAAAACAAAGAGCTATGGCAGTGTTCCAATAAAACTTTATTTACAAAAGCAGGTGGAGGGCTGACTTTGGCCCGTGGGCTATCCTTGGTCAACCCCTCTTTGAGAGAGAAAATCTCTCATTATCTGACCATTATCCCTCCCACACGATCTCATCCCTGATACACAGACAGAAAGTGCTTTGGCTTTACTTCTCTCCCCTAGGGCAAACCTATAAATGCTTCAACCTTCCCCTCCAAGGGCATAATTTCTGTGATTAGATTATGACAGTTCATTTGTTCGTTAATTCATTCAATGATACTTTCCCAACTGCTAAGTCATTTGTAGGAAATGAACGAAGTGCTGTGTTTAGAGTGCATGGTCTGGAATCAGCCCGAGCTCAAGCACTGGTGCCCTGCAATTTACCGGCCACGGACCTTGGTTGGGTACCATGGTTCACCCCACTGTGCCTTCATTCTCTTCTCTGAAAACGGGAATACGAAAGTCCCTATCTCATGGGGATAGCTGACGATTAAGTGAAATAACTCTCAAAATAAGCTCAGAACAGCGCCTGACACTCAGTATGTTTTCAATATTTTGTTATTATTTGGTTATTAAAAGATAGCTCTTGCTATCTAGGAATTTCCAATCTAATATAGGAAATTTAGATGTCAAAGCAACTACAAGATAACTGCCCAATGACTATGGCACAAGATTGACGCAGGTGCAATCAAGGAAATCCTCCCTGCAGTGGTCAGGAGTTGCCTAAGCCATAGGAAGGTTTACTTTAGGAAGATGCAGCCCACAAAGTTTTTCCTTTTGAACAGATGCAAAGGGACGGTGAATCAGTGAGAAAACCATTGACATCTGGGAGGTCAGAGCATCCTGCCCCACCAGACACCAGCAGCAGAGAGGGAGGTATCACAGTACAGATGAAAGTAAGCAAACAGGGTTCAAGGAGGATTATTTTCCTTCAAACTTCCTCATTCAAGTTACACAACCACTTATTTGTTGCCCAGAAAGACAGAAAATGCCAAAGGGCAAAAGAAAAAAAATCATCGCCCTTAACCAAAGAACAGCTATGCTAAATATCCAAGTGGATTTCCTTCCAGATATTTTTTTCCATTTTATTTTATTTTATTTTATTTTATTGAGATGGAGTCTCCCTCTGTCACCCAGGCTGGAGTGCAATGGCACAATCTCAGCTGTCTGCAGCCTCTGCCTCCCGGGTGCAAGCCATGCTCCTGCCTCGGTGCTCTGAGTAGCTGGAACTATAGGCGCTCACCATCACGCCTGGCTAATTTTTGTATTTTTAGTACAGATGGGGTTTCACCATGTTGGCCAGGCTGTTCTTGAACTCCTGACCCCAGGTGATCCACTCCTTTGGCCTCCCAAAGTGCTGAGATTACAGGTGTGAGCCACCACACCTGGCCTATTTATTTATTTATTGAGATGGAGTCTTGCTCTGTTGCCCAGGCTGGAGTGCAGTGGCATGATCTCAGTTCACTGCAGCCTCTGCCTCCTGGGTTCAAACAATTATCCTGCCTCAGCGTTTTGAGTAACTGAGACTATTGGCATGCATCACCATGCCCAGCTAATTTTTATATCTTTAGTGGAGACAGGGTTTCAACATTTTAGCCAGGTTGGACTCGAACTCCTGACCTCAAGCGATCCATCCGCCTTGGCCTCCCAAAGTGCTAGGATTACAGGCATGAGCCACTGCGCCTGGCCCCGTGCAACAATTTAAAAAATACTAGGCTGGGCGAGGTGGCTCACACCTATAATCCCAGCACTTTGAGAGGCCGAGGTGGGCAAATCATGAGGTCAGGAGTTCAAGACCAGCCTGGCCAACATGGTGAAACCCAGTCTCTACTAAAAATACAAAAAATTAGCTGGGCGTAGTGGTGGATGCCTGTAATCCCAGCTACTTGGGAGGCTGAGGCAGGAGAATTGCTTGAACCTGGGAGGCGGAGGTTGCGGTGAGCCGAGATTGCATCACTGCAATCTAGCCCAGGCAACAGAGTGACTCTGTCTCAAAAAAAAAAAAATTACTAAGTAACATGCCAATGTGAATGCAAATTATGGTCAATATAGTGCTTTCTTTTTCTCTCTCAAACAATAGCTTGGGTACTTCTCATACAAGAGTATAAGTTGGTAATCAGGGAAATAGAGAAAGCAGAAGGCCACCTGAGTAAAAATCATGACTATAATGAACTGGAACCATTTCCTCTCGGAATATTTTAGAGGAAGGCAAGAATAATTTCGCTCCAAATAATAAAAAATATTTTCATCCTCCTTGCCCTTCCTGCCTTCCCCCTGCATGTTCCCTGCAAGTTTCAAATATATTCACGCGCCCAAGGAAGCCTCCCATCCTCGCTCAGGACCATGGCTGGGAAGGACAGAGATACTGATGGAGAGTCAAATCCGCTGGGAATGTTCCCATCTGTGAAACTGGGCACACAGCCTAATCTGCCCACCATTCCTATGGTTGTGAGGCTAAAACAAAATCACCTGCATGCAGGTGCATCCTAAAACTGAAGGTGCTCTGCAAATGTGCGGTATTATTTGATATTTACATGCAGCCTTTAAATAATTTCTTTTTATCTCAGTTCCAGTGTAAGCTGCTACAAAAGCCCCAAAGGGTTCCTCCCTCAAGCTGAGCAAATGCAAACACAGGAACCACTCAGAGTTAAGAAGAAAGCCATTCATTTCCACCAGTCTTTTACGTGGGAAGCCTCCGTTTAACAAGAGTCAGACAGAAATGAGTTCAAATCCTGCCTCTCACATTTAGTTGCTGTGCGACCCCGAGGCAAGGACTCTACCTCTCTGAGCCTCAGTTTTCTTACCAGAAAATAGAAATAATAATCCTATGGACCTCATGAGGTTGTTGAAGAATTAAATGAGCAGGTGCTGCGTGACTTGGCCCAGGAAGAACTCAATCAATATTCGTTGCTGCTGTTATCATCAACCACTAGCATTCACTCAGTCACTCTGTGACTACTTCTTGCATTCCAACTCTGAACCAGATGCTGGGAGAATTCCAACACAGGGGTTCTCAGAGCGTGTTCCCCAAACCAGCAGCACCAGCATTGCCTGGGAACTTGTTAATGCAGATTTCTGGGCACTGCCCCGGACTGGCTGAAGCAGGAACTCTGGGGGTGGAACCGTCTAGGGGATTCTGATGCATGTTGAGGTTTTGAGCACCACTGTTCTTGTGGAAAGGGGTATGAAAACAAACAAATAAAATCATTTTAGACGTGCTAGTGACTATGATAGGAGAGAGTGGACAGGATGGAAGTGGGACTCTGAGAAGCTGGTAGTTGGGCTGAGTCCAAAATGACAAGGAATCAGCCAGGGGAAGATTGAGGCAGGGTATTCCAGGCAGAAGAAGAGCCATGCAAAGGCCCTGGGGCAGACAGTGTGAAGAAGAGAGGGTAGCTGGGTGCAATGAGCCAGTGAAAACATCAGCAGATAGGGACCAGATTGGGAGCCCAAGGACAGGACTGGGGGTCTCATTCTAAGATGTAACAGTCTGTTTGGATCTGACTCAGTTCATGTAGTTTCATGGCACCCACAAACCTCAAAGTTCAGTCCCTGCCCAGCACAAGTTCAATGTCAATTCTGCACCCAATTCTTCTGCTCAGCACCTTGTGGGTGCCAGGAATAAAAAGAGAAAGTGACCATAGCACTGATCAGAGATGACAGCCAGAGAGTCAGGTTCTCTTTGTTCTCACTGGGGGGGTTCCACAAAAGCCAGATGCTGGCCACAGGAAGCAGCAGATGGGCAAGACAGAGGAGCCAGGGATGGCCTGCAAGAAAGAGAAAGTGGGCTGGAGGGGGACAGAACAGGTGGATGAAGCCTTGGACCAGGCTGCTCAACAGGGGTGCTGCTGCAAGACAAAGAATGGAGAGGAAAACGTCCTGCCTCTCCCTCCACCCCTGCCTTAGTGGGGACCAGCCAGGGCTCTGTAGGAAGACTGCCTTGGTTCAGATTCAGCTTGGGAAGGAGGGAGGAGAAACGAGGGAGGGAAGCTGTCTTTAAAAATAATAAAAATCATAGCCCAGTACATATTGAGTGCCAAATTTACCAGACAAGTGTTTACATTAACACGGTGTTTATATTGCTTCATTTATTTCCTTGCAACAACTCCATGAGAATGATACAACTAGCATCCCCATTTTACAGATGAGGAAAGCAAGGTAGTTAGACAGAGAGGGAACGCTGAGGGATGAAGGAGGGAGAGAGGAAGGGAAATTGACTGATGGATTAATTTAGCCTAGAACGAGTTAAGTAAAATCCAATCAAGTCCCTTCCCTTCTTTAATCCCCTCCAATGGTTTCCCATTCTACTAAGAAGCTTCCAGCAATGGCTACAAGAGCCCTCAGGAACTGAGCAACTGAGCCCTGCCCATGTTTCTGACCTCATCTCCTATCTTCTGCCTCCTCTCCCAGCCATAGATTAGCCCACTGACAACTCAATCATGCTGGCACCCACGTTTCCCTGGCATCCACGTTTCGAGAATCCCCTTCTCTGTGTGGTTCCAGATAGCCAAAAGTGAAGTTGTACAAGACTTAGGTGGCAAAAGAGAAGCAGCCATCATGCCCTGAAGAGTAACATGGGTTGAAGGCAATGGAGAACAGAGGCTGGGGTGGTGGTCCTGTTTATCCTCCATCTTCCCCACCTCACAGCCAGCTCTTCTTCCTGACAGTAGTCCCTCGATGACCAACAGCGACCTCAACTTCACCACCAGATGCTTCATGACAAACTCACAGAGGCAATAGCCACAAAGGGCTAATAACTTTCCCTGGGCATCTATCCAAGCCCATCTGCAAGGTCCCTTCCAACAGGCAGATGTATTGGCTGCCAGAGGTCCCTGAATCTGTAGGCTGCCTTACCTATGTCAGGGTAGGTTTGAGACCTTTCTCTGAATCTTAAGCTTCCCTTTTTGAGCTTGTACTTCCCCAGCTCTTCCTACGGTCGTACAAGTCTAACATCTAATAAATTCCATTTTTTCCATTATACTCACAGTAGTTTGGCTTCCCTGATTGACCCATCACTGAGACCATCACCAGCAGAAGGGATACTGTTCCAGAATTAGCAGCCTCCATTTCCTCCTCCTTGGGATGTGTGTTGTGAGAAGCCCATGTCACATGAAAGGCAACATGTGGGCACCCCAGCAGATAACCCCCAACTGAACACGCACTCAACAACTAGTGCCAACTGCCATCCATGAGCATGCACCATCTTGAATGTTCCAGCCCAGTCAAGCCCCAGATGATGGCAGACCCAGCCAACAACACACAGAACAGAAGAACCACTAAGCTGAGCCCAGCCAATCCCTGAGTCCAGGGAATCATGATGAAACTATGCCCTAAAGAGTTAATGGAACCAATGACAGAAATTACTGAGTTTGCAGGATAACAGACAAGAAAAAAAAAAAAAAACTTGCTGAGATGCTGAAACTCCTTCCTTTTGTGAGTTTTGGGTTTTTGTGTGTGTGTGTGCGTTTTTTTCTTAAAAAACTCACAAGTTTTTAAAAAAGATTTGGCAGTGGGCTAAAATCAGTTGGAACCAAGATGACCAACTGGAGTTTGTGCACAAGTTTACTGACACCACAGCCCAAATTTCCACCACATATGTAATGCTAACTCCTCCCAAATTAGCACATGTAACCTACGAGGTAGCATAAAGAAATAACTACACACATCCAAGGACTTTCCAGACTTCCCCTTTCCCTCCACCAACCACCTGCTTACCCAAGTATCTACCCCCTAAACCTTTCCTAATAAAAATACTGCCTTGAATCCAGCCCAGGGTGACAGATTTGAGCTTGACTCCTGTCTCCTTGGGAGTCAACTTTCAATATGAAGCTTTTCTTTTCTCAAAAACCTGTTGTCATAGTATTGGCTTCTAGTGCATCAGACAGTGAACCCCTTTTGCTCAGTAACAACGAGAGATAACAAGGCAGTTGTTGAGCCACTAGGTTTTGAAATGCAGGTCTGGGACACAGACCCACGCAGCCATGGGTCCCCAGAACCACTGGCCATGTAGGCCTGCCTTCTGCTTCTTAAAAGTGCTTCCAAGGCATGCATTTGATACCTGTTTGCTCTCAAAATGCTCTTCCCCCATATCTTCTCTTGTGTCATACTTTCTTGTCATTCAAGTCTCAGCTTAAATGTCGTCTCCCCAGAGAGGCTCGCTGTCAGTTTTATGTGTGAACTTGGTTAAGCGATAGGCCCCAGTTATTCAATCAAACAACCATCTAGGCATCAGGTGAAGGTATTCTGTTGCTGTGATTAAAGTCTATAATCAGCTGACTCTAAGTAAAAATTATCCCCTAAATCTGGGTGAGCTGATTCTACCCATTGAAATTGAAATGCCTGAAGAGCGGAACTGAGACGACTTCTTTTTTCTTTTTTTTTTTTCTTCCTGAGACAGGATCTCACTCTGTCACTCAGGCCAAAGTCCAGCGGTGCAATCTCAGCTCACTACAGCTTTGACCTCCCAGGCTCAGGTGATTTGCCCACCTCAGCCTCCCCAGTAGCTGGGATAACAGGCACACACCCCACCCAGCTAATTTTTTGAATTTTTTTTTTTTTTTTTTTAGTAGAGATGGAGTTTTGCTATGTTGCCCAGGCTGGTCTCGAACTCCTGCACTTGAGAAGTTCACCCTCCTTGGCCTCTCAAGAGTGTTAGGATTACAGGCGTGAGCCACTGCGCCCACCCAGAACTGAGAGCTCTCCAAAGAAAAAGAAATTCCACCCATAGACAGCAACTTCAGTTCAAGCCTGCCCTTCCTAACAGCCTGCCCTACAGATTTCAGACCTTCCCAGCCAGCCCCTACCATTGCATAGGCCAATTCCTTGCAATAAATCTCTTAATACAATGCATGTTATTGGTTCTGCTTCTCTGGCTGAACCCCGACTGACCTGCTGTGATCACCCTATCAAAGCCAGCCACAAAGCCACCATTGTTTCACTTCAGTTTTAATTATCTGCATAAAACCTATTATCATTTGTTTTTTTTGTTTTTTGTTTTTTGTTTTAGACAGAATCTCACTCCGTTGCCCAGACTGGAGTGCAGTGGCATGATCTTGGCTCACTGCAGCCTTGACTTCCCAGACTCAGGCAATCCTCCTGCCTCACCCCTCAAGTAGCCGGGACTATAGGTGTCTGCCACCACACCCAGTTAGATTTTTTGTTTATTTTTTGTAGAGATGGGGTCTTGCTATGTTGCCCAGGCTGGTCTTGGACTCCTGGGCTCAAGCAATCCTCCTGCCTCAAGCCCCGCAAAGTGCTAGGATCATAGGCATAAGCCACTGCACCCAACTTGGTATTTTTCTTATTTATTGGTCCTTCCAACATATTCTAGAGCAGCACTGTCGACTGGAATATTCTGCGATGGTGGGGATGTTCTAGAACTGTGCTGTTGCAACAGGGAGGCTGCTAGCCACGTGCGGCAATGAACACTTGAAACATGGCTCCTGAGAATGAAGAAGGGAATTTTAACCTTTATTTAACGAATATAAGTTTACCTGGTCACACAAGTCTGGTGACCGCAGTACTGAATAGTACAGGTCTGGGACACAGACCCACGAGAGCCCACAGCCAGCCAGCCTTCCCCACCACTGTATCCCCAACCCCTCCTAGCAGCTTACACAGGGGAAGTTCCATCTGTGTTTACAGAATAAATGAATGAGCCATTTGCGCCTAAGCGTGTTCGCATCAGGTTTCTGCCGCCTGTAAGCAGGAGACCTAATTTGATGCTATCGACATGTAAGGGATTCCTGAGCGCCTACAGAACAGGAGGGCTGGAGCAGTTACAGGGGAAACGAAAGACATCAGCGTCAATGCTAGAACATACGAGACCCTGTGGGCTTCGGGAGGAGCAGCTCTTCCTCTGCCAGCCCAGCCTTTCCCAAGTTAGAAGCGAGTAGAACAATAGGGCAATCAAGACCCACTCTTACTCTTTGTTCCAGTCAAAGGAAGACGGTATGGTGGCAGGCGGCATTCTGGGGGGCTTCATTCAAAGCCCAAACTGGGAAGAAGCCAGAGGGCATCTGAGGCTGTCCTATTTCGGGGGCCACTTTGCATCCTGTTTTTCTCCTGACTGCCAGTTCTCCCCCTTGATACTCAAGAGAAGAAGCCAGAGGAGGGCCCACGCAGGCAAGCTCCTGGGAGGCTGTGGGGTGCACGGGCACCTGCCTGCCTGCAGCACCCTGGCCTCCACTCTCTCCCCTCAGTGGCTCCCTGAGCCCCCGAAGGATTCTCAGCATCTGTCACCTGCTCTAAGCCACCCACCGACTCTGCAGTCAGAGTGTTATTTGAAAACCAGACTAGAGATCCAGGCACCTTCTGTTCAGCCTAACCTGCTCACTCTGCAGTGTAAGCTCCTCACCGTGGCCCACTGTGGGGGCTGGTACTGCGCACCTGTCTGGCTCCAGCTCCCACCGCTCTCCCCGGCATCCCCACTGGGCAGCCATGCTGTTCTCTCTGCACCTGGGATGCCCCCCCCCCTCCCGTCCCAAGGCCCTTCTGAGGGTTCCCATCACTCCCAGTCGTTAAGACTTCCCCTCCCCCTTCAGGTCTCAGTTCAATCCTGAAGTCCTGAGAAAGTCCCTGAGCCCTGGAACCCAACACTGTGTGTGCCAGATGCAGAGAAAGCGCTGGATAAACACGGGTGGGAGGGGGAAAAGGAGGGAAGGGTAGAAAAGAAGGAAGGGGAGGAGGAAGGAAAGCAAGATCTCCCATTATCCTTACATAAGCATATTCATTTTAAAAAAGGAAAACAATAACCACAGCAAAGATCTTCCATTATCTTGACCAGAGGTTTTTCCTTGGGAAAGGAAAGATGCAGATGACCACAAATTATGAGGCTGAAAATATCAAAATGCCAAAAAGAAGAGGAGAGAGAGAAAGAACAGCAGAGAAGAGGAAAAAGGCCACAGCAACAGCACTCTGAGAGCTGGGCCATGTCTCCGCCAGGCTCTCTTCTGATAAGACAACTGTGGCCCGGGAGAGGAAGGTCTAGGAAGGGACCTGCTGTCCTCAGATGCTGAAGTCCCCGGTCTTGGAATGGAGAGGGAGGTGGAGGCAAATGGTGAGAATGTGCTCTTCCTGCAGCCAAATCAATTTCACCCCAGGACCTCAGCTCTGTAGTAACCACAGGGGAAAACGGGGGCTGGGTCCAGAGAGAAATGGTTTGTGGCCTTTATTTTTGTGGCCAGGGAATGGTTACCTCCAGAGAATAATCTAGCCAGACAGAAGGGAAGTAGTCTCAAAAGCAGCAGCAGTGCTGAGGGAGACCGTGGCTCAGAGGGAAGAGAAACAAAGAATGAGAGAGCTGAATTAGAAAGGTGAAGCCCCTTGGAAGGGCCCCCTGGAGGAAAAAAGAGAGGAGGAGGAGGAGGAGGAGAAGTGGAGAAAGTGACCTGGGGGAAGAAAAAGGCTGGAGGAGCCTGGTGATGGTGATGACGGTGGTAATGATGATGGTGATGGGTGGTGATGGTGGTAGGTGGTAATGGTGGTAACAATGGTGATGGGGGTGGGTGGTGATGGTAGTAACAATGGTGATGGTGATGGTGGTGGGTGGTGATGGTGGTAACAATGGTGATGGTGATGGTGGTGGGTGGTGATGGTGGTAACAATGGTGATGGTGGTGGGTGGTGATGGTGGTATTGGTGATGGTGGTATTGGTGATGGTGGTGGGTGGTAATGGTGGTAACAATGGCGATGGTGGTGGGTGGTGATGGTGGTAACAATGGTGATGGTGATGGTGGTGGGTGGTGATGGTGGTAACAATGGTGGTGGGTGGTGATGGTGGTATTGGTGATGGTGGTATTGGTGATGGTGGTGGGTGGTGATGGTGGTGGGTGGTAATGGTGGTAACAATGGCGATGGTGGTGGGTGGTGATGGTGGTATTGGTGATGGTGGTGGGCGGTAATGGTGGTAACAATGGTGATGGTGGTGGGCGGTGATGGTGGTATTGGTGGTGGTGGTGGGCGGTGATGGTGGTATTGGTGGTGGTGGTGGGCGGTGATGGTGGTATTGGTGGTGGTGGTGGGCGGTGATGGTGGTATTGGTGGTGGTGGTGGGCGGTGATGGTGGTATTGGTGGTGGTGGTGGGCGGTGATGGTGGTATTGGTGGTGGTGGTGGGCGGTGATGGTGGTATTGGTGGTGGTGGTGGGTGGTGATGGTGGTAACAATGGTGATGGTGATGGTGGTGGGTGGTGATGGTGGTAACAATGGTGATGGTGGTGGGTGGTGATAGTGGTATTGGTGGTGGTGGTGATGGTGATGATGGTGGTAATGATGATGGTGGTGGGTGGTGATGGTGGTAACAATGATGGTGGTGGTGGTGGTGGTGGTGGGTGATGGTGGTGGTGGTGATGGTGGTAACAATGGTGATGGTGGTGGGTGGTGATGGTGGTATTGGTGGTGGTGGTAATGGTGATGATGGTGGTGGTGGTGGTGGATGGTGATGGTGGTAATGATGATGGTGGTGGGTGATGGTGGTAGTGTAATGGCGGTATTGGTGATGGGGGTGGGTGGTGATGGTGGTAACAATGGTGATGGTGGTGGTGATGATGGTGGTAATGATGATGGTGGTGGGTGGTGATGGTGTTAACAACGGTGATGGTAGTGGGTGGTGATGGTGGTATTGGTGATGGTGGTGGGTGGTGATGGTAGTAACAATGGTGATGGTGATGGTGGTGGGTGGTAATGGTGGTAACAATGGTGATGGTGGTGGGTGGTGATGGTGGTATTGGTGGTGGTGGTGGTGATGGTGATGATGGTGGTAATGATGATGGCGGTGGGTGGTCATGGTGGTGTGTGGTGATGGTGGTATTGGTGGTGGTGGTGGGTGGTGATGGTGGTAACAATGGTAGTGGTGGTGGGTGGTGATGGTGGTAACAATGGTGGTGGTGGTGGGTGGTGATGGTGGTGGTGGGTGGTGATGGTGGTGAGTGGTGGTGGTGGTGATGGTGGTGGTGGTGGGTGGTGATGGTGGTAACAATGGTGATGGTGGTGGGTGGTGGTGGTGGTGGGTGGTGATGGTGGTGGTGGGTGGTGATGGTGGTGGTGGGTGGTGATGGTGGTGGTGCTGGGTGGTGATGGTGGTAACAATGGTGATGGTGGTGGGTGGTGGTGGTGGTGATGGTGGTAACAATGGTGGTGGTGGTGGTGGTGGTGGTGGTTATGGTGGTGGGTGGTGATGGTGATGATGGTGGTAATGATGATGGTGGGTGGTGATGGTGGTGGTGGTGGTGGTGGTGGTGATGGTGGTGGTGGTGGGTGGTGGTGGGTGGTGATGGTGGTGGGTGATGGTGGTGGTGGTGATGGTGGTATTGGTGATGGTGGTGGGTGGTGATGGTGGTAACAATGGTGATGGTGGTGGGGGTGATGGTGGCATTGGTGGTGGTGGTGATGGTGATGATGGTGGTAATGATGGTGGTGGGTGGTGATAGTGGTAACAATGGTGGTGGTGGTGATGGTGGTGGTGGTGGTGGTGGTGGTGATGGTGCTGGTGGTGGGTGGTGGTGGTGGGTGGTGATGGTGGTGGGTGATGGTGGTGGTGATGGTGGTATTGGTGATGGTGGTGGGTGGTGATGGTGGTAATAATGGTGATGGTGGGGGGGGTGATGGTGGCATTGGTGGTGGTGGTGATGGTGCTGATGGTGGTCATAGTGCTAATAATAGTGATGGTAGTGGTGGTGATTTGCCTATATCATCTCATGTAATGCTCCCAACAACCAATGTGGCTCAAATGATCATCATCCCCATCCTACTGCTTAGGAAACTAAGCATAGAATCATAATATGTCCTATTCATAATCACAGCTAATGGGTGGCAGAGCCAGAACTGAAACCCAAGTTTGTTGGACTCCAGATTCCATACTCTTAGAAAATGATTGAGGACTAAGAAGGAGAAAGGAGAACAAGAATGGAGCCTGCTCTAGCCGCCTTATTTAGTATGATGACCAGTTCCTCCGCTCCAGAGGCCACTACCAACCCCGCTTAGCCTGCTGCACGTCTTCTTTAATCCTCGGCACCTATTCTCACACACTGGATAAGGTACGTGCTCATTAGGACAATAATTCATTGTCTGCGCCCCAGCCCCCCACACTAGAAAGTAAACTTTACAGGGACACACACTTCAGCATGCATTTCTAGAGATCAGAAGAGCACCTGGCATAGAATAACCATGCAACCAATTGCATTGAATGAGTGAATAATGGTTTTTGGTTTCAGGCCATAGCTGCCATGAGAAGGAAAGGTGAAGCTATCCTGGCTCCGGGACGCTTTGATCTTGCTCAATGAATGGATGAGTGTTCTTTGGTTTCAGGCTAAAGCTGATCTAACAAGCTATGAGAAGAGAAAAATGAGTTAAGATTTCCTATCTTCCGGGCTCCTTGGGCACTGGAAAATAAAGATATCCCTAAAGCCCAAGGAGAAAATTAAGATTAGCATTAACGTCTCTAAAATAAAGCTACTTCCATCCTCTGAGAGAGAGAGAGAGAGAAAGAAAGAGAGAGAGAAAGAAAGAGAGAGAGAGACAGAGACAGAGAGGGACAGAGAGAGAGAGAGGGACAGAGAAAGAGAGGTGACATATTCTTGGCCAGGCACAAAGCAGCCTTGCTGCCATATCCTTGGTCTCCATATGAGTTCCTCAATACAACTTGTCTTCTGTCATTTAACAAACACGCATCCAGTCCGCACTTTGGGCCAGAATTTTTAAAACCTGATTTCATCACTGTAGGAAACGCCAGCTCTGGGTTGAGCTGGGCTTTTAAGATGAATACAATATCACCCTCAAGAAGTAAGAGTATGATGGGAAAGATACTAGTTTATTCCTCAGTCTGGGATAACATTTTTAGTTAGAGTAAAGGGAAGCCATCCAACTCCCAAGATGGTTAGAAGCTTCAAGGAACCAATTACTATTTTTGAGGGAAGAAAGGATTTTAAACATGAAAGATACTTTGAGGATGGCTCACTGGTTCCCCCTTGTGGACATTAATAGCGAGCACATCACACAGCTTTTCAGAGGCAGGGAGGGGCTCGGCGGTGTAGATCTTGCGGTCACTGAAGCATCTGGTGTTCCGGTAGCCAAGGGCAAGCGGTCAGCTCAGTTTGCAGAGCCCAGGAAAGTCCTCATAGAGAAGCAGGCTTTGCATTGGGCCTGGGGAAGAGCAGGGATTCACCAGAAGGACAAAGGGAAAGAAAATTCTAGGCAGAGGGATGTAAGTACCAAGATGTGAAATCCAAGCCTCATCTAGAAAACTCTAAGTAATTCACAGATTTATCAGATATTTAGGGCTTGAAGGGAAAATGTGACTGGTAGGACTTCAAGTGGAGCCAAACCATGAGACGTTTTGCAATCCATGAGGAAGACTGTGTTCTTTAAGCCACTGGTGAGTTTTCACGGATTGCTTGAGCTCAGAAGTTTGAGACCAGCTGGAGCAACATTGCAAAACTCTGTATCTACAAAAAGTACAAAAAAAGACTGCCAGGCACGGTGGCACACGCCTGTAGTCCTAGCTACCCAGGAGGATGAGTGGGGGGATTGCTGGACCCCAGGAGGTAGAGGCTGCAGTGAGCCAAGATTGTGCCACCACATTACAGCCTGGGCAACAAAGCAAGACCCCATCTCAAAAAAAAAATACGTATGTATTAAACTGCTATTATGTGCTAGATATTGATCTTCATCTGGGAATCAAACAGTGAGCAGAAACAAGTATGATCCCTGCCCTTTTTCAGCTTACAGTCTAGTGGAAAAGAGAGGCATTCATTTAAAAACAAATTGCTCCCCAAAAAAGGTAAGCATTAAAAAAAAAATTTTTTTTGAGATGGAGTCTCGCTCTGTCGTCCAGGCTGGAGTGCAGTGGCACGATCTAGGCTATGATATGCATTATTTCTATCTTTTCAACTTATAAGACATATCTGAGGTCTATTATTCCTTAAATTTGCAATGCTATATAACGTTGTGCTTCATCGTTTTATTTTTTTGTTTTGTTTTGGGGTTTTTCTTTTGTTTTGTTTTGTTTGAGACGGAGTCTCGCTCTGTCGCCCAGGCTGGAGTGCAGTGGTGCGATCTCGGCTCACTGCAAGCTCCGCCTCCCGGGTTCACGCCATTCTCCTGCCTCAGCCTCCCGCGTAGCTAGGACTACAGGCACCCGCCACCACGCCTGGCTAATTTTTTGTATTTCTTTTTTTTAGTAGAGACGGGGTTTCATCGTGTTAGCCAGGATGGTCTCGATCTCCTGACCTCATGATCCACCCACCTCGGCCTCCCAAAGTGCTGGGATTACAGGCGTAAGCCACCATGCCCGGCGTAAATGTTTTAAGTGGCACCATTACCTGCAGGAACAGCATAGGTGAAGTACAGTGTTAAGGATCAGAAATGGGTACACAATTCTTTACTAAGAAGTCTGAGTTCAGCTGACTCCGGTGCTGAGTGCTGTAGGAACATGGGTAAACAAGGAGCACTTGGCCATTGCTTTCAAGGTGCCGGTGGCCCTAAGGCTGGCATCTGAGGCAGGACATAGAAGACTAAGTCTTAGCAGCCTGGGAAGAGTCCAGAGGGAGGCCTATGTGGAGGCAGAAGGATCAATGAGATCAGTGTAGGTTCAAACCATAGTGAGGTGTATAATGAAAGTGCTGCTTGACCAAACATGGGGATGCATGCCTGTAATCCCAGCACTTTAGGAGGCCGAGGCAGGAGGACTGCTTGAACTCAGGATTTTGAGTCTAGCCCAGGCAACGACCAAGCGAAACCCAGTCTCTACAAAAATCAGAGAGGTGTGGTGGTGTGCACCTGTAGTCCCAGCTACTGGGGAGGCTGAGGTGGGACAATTGCTTGAGCCCAGAAAGTCAAGGCTGCAGTGAGCTGTGATCACACCACTGTACTCCAACCTGGGTGACAAGGTAAGACCCTGTCTCAAAAACAAAAATTAGTGGCAGGCCAGGCACGGTGGCTCATACCTGTAATCCCAGCACTTTGGGAGGTCGAGCCAGATGAATCACCTGAGGTCAGTAGTTTGAGACCAGCCTGGCCAATATAGCAAAACCCCACTTCTACTAAAAACACAAAAATTAGCTGGGCGTGGTGGCGCATGCCTGTAGTCCCAACTACTCAGGAGGCTGAGGCAGGGGAATCACCTGAACCCAGGAAGCAGAGGTTACGGTGAGCCAAGATCACGCCACTGCACTCCAGCCTGAGTAACAAGAGTGAGACTCCATCTCAAAAAAAAAAAGAAAAGAAAGTGGACATTACCCGCATCTGCTAAATGATATAGCATAGAACAGGAATGGACTTACAACATCGTCATTCATCATGAATAGGAAGGAGGATTATTCTTTCATGAAACATGCTATAATTGTGTATATGTATGTTCAGCTACATGGTGTGCATGTATGTATACCTATGTGTGTGGAGGGGGTCTCAATATAAATTGTACTTGTACTGTCCATCTGGATCAAACAAATTTTGAAAAAGATCAGAGGACAGGGCCAGGTGTGATGGCTCATGCCTGTAATCCTAGCACTCTGGGAGGCCAAAGCAGGTGGATTGCCTGAGCTCAGGAGTTCAAGACCAGCCTGGGCAACACCGTGAAACCCCATCTCTACTAAAATACAAAAAAATCTAGCCGGGCGTGGTGGCATGCACCTGTAGTCCCAGCTACTCAGGAAGCTGAGGCAAGAGAATGGCTTGAACCCAGGAGGCGGAGGTTGCAATGAGCCAAGATCGCACCACTGCAGTGCAGCCTGGGTGACAGAGCGAGACTCTGTCTCCAAAAAATAAAAATAAAAATCAGAGTACAAGACCTTTCATGTTCTCGCGCAGCCCAGAATGTTACAAAAAAATGACTATTCTGCCCCCATAAGGCTGACAGAAATGCCTCTCTCACAGAAACTGGAACCTCACTCTACTTCTAAGGATGCTGCCAAACTCAGTAGAGCCTCTCTGATGAGACAACGTGAATTCTGAAAAGTAATTAAAAACCTAACCTCAAACACTCACTGTCAGGTATTGTGGGGGCATAAATGGGTACAAACTTTCTGGAAAGCAATATGACAATGTTCACCACAATTCTTAAAATATGTGTTTTGTTTTTGTTTTTGTCTTTGCCTTTTGTTTTTGAGACAGTCTCGCTGTCACCCAGGCTAGAGTGCAGCGTCATGATCTTGGCTCACTGCAACCTCCACCTCCCAGGTTCAAGAGATTCTCCTGCCTCAGCCTCTCAAGTAGCTGGGATTACAGGTGTGTGCCACAACACCCAGCTAAAGTTTTGTGTTTTTAGTAGAGACGGGGTTTCACTATATTGGTCAGGCTGGTCTCAAACTCCTGACCTCAGGTGATCCACCGGCGTTGGCCTCCTAAAGCGCTGGGATTACAGGTGTGAGCCACCGTGTCTGGCCAAAATATGCAAATGTTTTCCTGCAAGACTCCTCTCCTATGAATTCACTCTAAAAGAATAGCCACAGGGGTCCCCAAAGACAACACTCAGGGGTATTCAGGCAGCATTGCTTATGATAGGAAAAGTATGGATATAACTCAAATTTCCAAAAATAGGAGATTGGTTGAATAAATTGTGTTAGTATTCAGGCATTAAAAATAAGAAGTGAATGCATTTATTGACAAAGGAAGATGTTTATGAGATAACATTGTAATTTGGTGCAATTTATTTTTAAGAGAGGATCTCACTCTGTGGCCCAGGCTGGTGTTCAGTGGCACCATCTCAGCTCACTGCAGCCTTGACACCTCCAGGACTCAAGCAATCCTTCCACTCCAGCCTCCCAAGTAGCTAGGACTACAGGTGCATGCCACCACACCCAGCTATTTTTTTTTTTTTTTTTTTTTTTTTGTAGAGGTAGAGTCTTGTTACGTTGCCCAGGCTGGTCTCAAACTCCTGGGTTCAAGCAATTCTTCCACCTTGGCCTCCCAAAGTGTTGGGATTACAGGTGTGAGCCACCATGCCTGGCCTGCAATTTTTTTTTAAAGAGAGAAAACTGCCATCTGCTTCTCACTGTGGGTAAAGAGAGAAAGTCACCTTTGGAGTAGATTTTGTATGTACTGAGTGACTGAGAGGCCCCTCCCTGTCAGCCACACTCACGTTCGGTGAGTCAGCACCATTGTGCTACAGGTAAAGAGTAGCATCACCTTTACAGCTCGTCAGCCAGCAGTGATTGTGCCTCCCTGGGGACGTTTTGAAATATCTGGGGATATTTCCGTGTGTCATGACTTTGAGTTGGGGGATGTTACTGGTATCTCATGGGCAGAGGTCAAGGATGTTTCTAACCAAACATCCTTCAAGGCATAAGACAGCCCCCAGTGCATGGTCCGCCCCCACTTTATTTTTGAGACAGGATCTTGCTCTGTCACCCAGGCTGGAGTGCAGCAGTGTGATCATGGCTCACTGCAGCCTCAATCAATGTCCTGGGCTCAAGTGATCCACCAGCCTCAGTCTCCCGAGTAGCTGGGACTACAGGTGTGTGCCACCACACACGGCACTTTTTTTTTGTATTTTTTGTAGAGATGGGGTTTCACCATTTGCCCAGCCTGGTCTGGAATTCCTGAGCTCAAGAGATCCTCCTGCCTTGGCCTCCCAAAGTGCTGGGATTACAGGCATGAGCCAGTGTGCCCGGCTGCATGATCCCTTTTGATGCTGACTGTACCTGAATCAGGATCTGCCAGCAAGAAAAAAATACAAAAGGGCACGCATGGAGGACTAGGCCAATGACCTGTTTCAAGTATGTTCTGTTCTGTTCACTGCTGCCTCCTCAGCCCTGCTGGCACCCCATAGCCACTCAGATTAGAAGACTTCTCCAGGTCTAGAACAATATTCAACAAATGCTTGTTGAATAGAGCAGGTTGAATCAAGCAAGGGCATCCGAGAGCCTCCACCTGACTCTGCCAGACTGATGCTCAACAGTGACACCTTGTGGTGGGAACTGAAACAACCGTGCTGATGGTCACTAACACTTCTCCGTGGCTGGCGTTTGCAGAGCGCATCCCTTGGGACAGAAAGGCCCCAGAATTTGCAGATAAATCATGAGGCTAGAGAGAAGCAGGAAGCCTCAGGAAGATGATATTTGATGTTCTGCTAATAAAGACAAATGGGTATCTGAGCAATTAATGGAAAACATCCAGGAGGGATGACAATATATTTGGCCCCCAAACTGATACAAGTCACAGAGGTTATTTTATCAGGTGAAAAAAAAAATTTTAAGCAATATGTACGGATAATTCTAATTCTATTTTTTAAAGTAAACATATATCCATTTGTCAGGAAAAATTATACCAAAATGATAACAGCAGTTACCTAGAGGGTGGGGCTTAGGGCGATTTTTTTAAAAATCTATTTTCTGGTTTATGTTACAATGAATGCAAATCACTTCTGTAAAAAAATAAAAATAAAAAAAATAGAAGCTAGACATTGACCCAAAATGCAAAGGCACTTAAACATGTCTAAAGTAAAAAGAACCTGGTCTCCTACACACACTCAACATTTTCATGTCCGGACCCTAATTATCCAGCACCAGATACCCTAAACCTCAGCAGGTCGTCCTGGGGCAAGAGTTCAAACCCAAGAACTTCCCTTGTCGGCGTCTTCCGGCCTCCAAATCCCAGGTCCATGCTGCCTCTTCCTGCGTGTCACATTTGTCCCCCAGGGTTGACTGTCTCGTCCTGGCCTGCAGTGGCAGGCACAAGATGCTGAGGGACCGTGGCAGCTGTTCTGGGGACAAGTCTCCACATCCCCGGCCCCAGGGCCTGCTCACCTGACATGTGGACATTCCTGAGGCAGGAGAGGGAGGCATTGAGGCGGGCACACTCCTCCCGGTTGGCTCCGTATTTCTCCACAGTCTCGCACACCTGTTCATCCGTCATCTCCAAGAGGTCCTCCAGGCTCAGCTGGCCGGGGGAGATTTCCTAGGGGAGGGGAGAGAGGATTGTCAACGGTGGGGCAGGAACAGCCTCTCTGCCTCCACCCCGCCCTCTAGTGGTGCCTAGAGGAGAACACTCCGCCGTGCAAACGCTTTGCACAACAGTGGGGTCTCCGAATCTCCGGTTTGCCACTCATTAGCTAGATAACCTCTGACCAGTCACTCAACCTCTCTGGGCCTCACTTTACTCATCTATAAAGTGGGACTCCTAAGTGTTCACACTTGGCAATGTAGCGCAGGTGCTTAGTGCTATTATAATTACTACCCTGTCTGGCGTCAACACTGTGCCTGTCTCTCGAATGTTTATAAGCCAGGGCCCCATTTTTTCATGTTTGCATGGCTCCCAGTGCCTCCTCCGCAGGGACTCATCTGAAATCCCAGCACACACTCAGAGCAAGCACAGGATAAGGCAGGTGCGCTGATGGCTGGGCCCCACTCTGCTTCCCTTCTTCTCTGGCTGCAGAGTCCAGGCCTCACACTGGTCTTCAGAAAACCTAATGGGAAAGGGATTGAAGGTCCGTGCTCCATGCTGGAAATGAAACTAGGTTTGTTTTTGAGCACCATTGGGGCATGGCTTTGCATCCTAAGGCAAAGCAGAAATGCTGGAGTGTAGCGTGGAGTTGGGGAAAGGGACCTAGAAAAGGTAGGATTCTCAATGTGCTGGCAAGCGAACTTTCACCGTCACCCCATCTTCCCAAAACAGTGTCTCCCTAAACACCATCATATGGAGACACCTCAAAATTTGTCAAGCTTCTACATTTATGCATATATATCTGTATGTATATATGAGTCTTCTTTTATAGCACTTACTACTCAACATCTTAACATATATTATTACTTAAGTAAAGGTTTTTTGTTTTGTTTTTTGTTTTTGAGACAGAGTCTCACTCTTGTCTCCCAGGCTGGAGTGCAATGGCATGATCTGAGCTCACTGCAACCTCCGCCTCCTGGGTTCAAGCGATTCTCCTGCCTCAGCCTCCTAAATAGCTGGGATTACAGCCACCAACCACCACACCTGGCTAATTTTTGTATTTTAAGTAGAGACGGGGTTTCACCATGTTGGCCAGGCTGGTCTCAAACTCCCGACCTCAGGTGATCCGCCCACCTCAGCCTCCCAAAGTAAATAAGGGTGAAATAGCATAGGGATAGTGATTCTAGGGCAGTATTGCAGAATACATCTACCCTCTTGTGGTCATGTTTGTGTATTACACGTTTGTGTATTACAACAAGATACAGCTCCCACATTAAACTGATAGCCAGAAAGAAGAAAACTGTCTCAGCACAAAAAATTATCTTCAAAAATATGAGCTATGGCGCAAAAGTCGAAGCCCAATCAGTGCCTTTTCAACTCACCAGGGCAGGCAGGGGGCAGAGAGAGAACAATAGTGGAGTCACTTAGAGGCTTTCTCAAATAGGGACACATTGCAGATGAGCCCCTTTAAGAAAGGTGATGATCAAGGACCTGTTTGTTTCTGGTTGTTGTTTTTCTTAAACAGAGACAGGGGCTCACTCTGTCACCCAGGCTGGGGTGCAGTGGTGCCATCGTATCTCACTGCAGCCTCAAACTCCCGGGTTCAAGCGACCCCCCCACCTCAGTCTCCTGAGTAGCTGGGACTACAGGCATGCACCACCATGCCTGGCTAATTTTTAAATTTTTTGTAGAGCTAGGATCTCACTATGTTGCCCAGGCTGGTTTCGAATTCCTGGCCTCAAGCGATCCTCCCACCTCGGTTTCCAAAAGTGTTGAGATTACGGACATGAGCCATTGCACCCTGTCTAGGATCTGAAGGTACAGAATGACTCACATTTGAAGGGGGTGATTCATAACATAAAAAGATTCTCCTCTTTGATTCAGGATTCACTTGTGCATTTTAACCTTATGATTTACATATATATAATTTCAATTTACTCTGAAGTTTAAGATCACAGAAAATCATAAAAGTAACATTTTTTTAACATCAAAAATGGAGAAACGCTTAACAATCTGGGCCAAAAGGGCAGACACACCTCTGTTTGATAAAATAATAGTAGTAACAATAGCTGAAATGGATGGAACACTGTTTTAAGGTTTTTGATAGATTTCCTTTATTATCACAAAGACTACTGAAAGTAGGCACTTTTATCACCACCACTTAGAGACTAGGACAGTAAAATTCAGAAAGGTTAGACCACTTGCCTAAGGTCACACAGCAAGTAATTGGTGGAGCCAGGATTCAAACCCAGCGGTTTTACTTTGGAGCTTTCTCCATACTTCAGTCACTTCACAGAAAGGGGACCTCTGGTGGACATATGCCTGAACTGCAGACAAAGAGCAGAAACCCCTCATCTTCTCCTGCCCACTCCCTGGGTGGTGACCTTGGACTCAAGATGCTCATTGACTAAGGCAACAGCCACAACTCAGCTACCTGCAGGCCAGGTAAATGTAAATGAGCAAGTCGATGCCAAACAGGAGCTCAGTTCCATGGTCAACATTTCTGATTTTGTGAGTGAAGCCAGAGATCTGGGATTTTTAGGCAGACTCTTTTGGTTTTTAAGTATTGGCTCAAAATAAATGTCCTGGCATCATATTAGCCAAACGACAACAAAAAAATGTCTGCATAGCTGATCCAGCTTGAGGGCCACCAGTTTTCAGCCCCTGGTCTAGAATCGTTTCTGCCTTATTTGCCCCCACAAGTAGCACTTGAGAGACAAATGATCCTGAAGCCTCCCAAAAAAATTCCCTGAGCCGTGCAAACACAACGCCATCTGTCCTTATACAGAACCGTTCATTCTAAGGATATTTGCAAGAAACTCATCTGGGTTCTCTGGCCATGCTGAGAATGAAATAAGGAAACATGGAATTGTGCATGGTCTGATGTGCATATGCAAGATGGGGTGGGGTAGGGGCCTGGAGGAATGGAGCGGGGTGATGCCGCATCTGACTCGGGATTCTTAGATCTGGTGGGGCTGGGTGAGATTCTTGTCCCTGCGGACAAGGTCTAAAAAAGACAGGGAGCCTCTTCAAGCAGGAGGCAGGGAGCACCTTGAGAGAGGACTCTTGGTTTCACTGGCAGGGGGGCAAGCTCCTCTTCTGCCCAGTTCAGGGAGGCCCAGGCAATAGGAAACAAGGCTAAGGCACAGTCCTTCCAACCTAAAGCTTTGCTGTCCATCTGAGCTGGACATCCCGCCAGCCCCATCCACTTAGCAGCTAGACTAGTCACTTAGCTCTGAGCCTCAGTTTCCCGCTCTGTACAAGGGGGATAACAGTCACACCTACTGAAAAGGTCATTGCAAGGAGGCTGAACAGTCTCAGCAGTTGAGATCCTAAGTGCAAAGCCCTTAGCACAATGCCTAGCATGAAAGATGCAGTGATGTCCGCTGGTTTTATTAGGTTTGGCTTGGCCCTGTCACTGCAAATGGATCAGTCCCTGGGATCCCAGGGGGTAAGAAAATCTCACTATCCTCAAGATGTTAAGAACGTGGTCCAATCTTTGAGGGTGGACATAAGATGTCAGATGCTCACAGCAGTAATAGCCTGGCATCTACTGAATGCTATTTGGTGCCAGAATATGAGCTAAACCTTTTTTTTTTTTTTTTTTTTTTTTTGAGGCAGAATCTTGTGCTGTCACCCAGGCTGGAATGCAGTGATGCAATCTCAGCTCACTACAATGTCTGCCTCCTGGGTTCAAGCAATTCTCCTGCCTCAGCCTCCCGAGTAGCTGGGACTACAGGTGTGCACCACCACACCTGGCTGATTTTTGTATTTTTAGTAGAGACGTGGTTTCACCATGTTGGCCTGGTCTCGAACTCCTGACCTCAAGCGATTCGCCCACTTCAGCCTCCCAAAGTGCTGGGATTACAGGCATGAACCACCGCACCTGGCCCTTTCTTTTCTTTTCTTCTTTTTTTTTTTTTTTTTTTTTTTTTTTTTTGAGACAGGGTCTTACTCTGTCACCCAGGCTGGAGTGCATGATCACAGCTCACTGTAGCCTCAACCTCCTGGGCTCAGGTGATCCTCCTGTCTCAGCCTCCCAAGTAGCTGGGACCACAGGCACGCACCACCACATCTGGCTAATTTTTGTATTTTTTGTAGAGGTTTCACCATGTTGCCCAGGTTGGTCCCAAACTTCTGTGCTCAAGCAATCCATCTGCCTTGGCCTCCCAAAGTGCTGGAATTACAGGCATGAGCCACTGTGCCCAGCTGAGTTGAACATTGTATAAAAATCATCTCATTCTATGATGTTGGCTATTTAAGAAGAGATGACAATCATTATGCACATTTCACAGATGAGAATATTAATGCTGTAAGACAGTACTGTTCAATATGGCTTCCACGGGCCCCATTAATTAATGTTAAACACAATTTAAAATTCAGTTCCTTAATCACATGTCCTAACCACAAGCGGCTACCACATCCGGCAGCACAGATAGAAAATATTCCCATCGTAGCAGAAAGTTCCACTGGACAGCGCTGGACTAAGAGGTGAAGTGATTTAGCTAAGGTGACTCTGTGAATATGTGGCAGAGCTGAAGGGTTCTGACTGACTCGGGAAGCACACTCTCGATGACCCCATTCAGACAGCACCAGTCATCCTGAATGTTTTTGTCCAGCACATATTTATTAAAAGCCTGCTATGTGCCAGGGACTGTGCTGTGCACAGCCAGAAACCTGCAGCCCAAGAGCAACCCAGGGGGTAGCTGCTGGCCAGGAAGGGGCAGGGGACACAGGGGCCCCCCAGGTCACCTCCAGGACTTCCTTGCGCACATCGACGATCCGGAACCAGTGCCGTAGCTGGGGGAAGCCATCCAGCTCCGCGTTGCGCTCCTGCAAGGCCACCTTCTTTTTGCAGGACAGCTGCCGGCTGAAGTACTTCACCAGCTTGCTCTGTGGAGACACAGCCAAGGACGGAGGACACATCTCAGAGGCACTGACACAAGGAAGAGAGACAAGAATCCCCTACGAACCCCCACCCTAAACCCAGCCAGCTCTGTACTTTAAAGACTGGTTCCACTACAGTGAGATCCAGGTTGGCACCCATCTTTCCACCTCGTTGGTGAAGAAACAGGCGGCTCCAGCATCTGGCTCGTGGTTGGGGGAGGTGGCGCACATTGGTACCAATTCAGTGGAGGGCCTTTTGATGGCATCCATTGACACCTCAATTGCACACATCTTTTTCTCTTTTTGTTTTCTTTTGTTTTGAGATGGAGTTTCACTCTTTCACCCAGGTTGGAGTGCAATGGCATGATCTCTGCTCACTGTAACCTCCGCCTCCCAAGTTCAAGCAATTCTCCAGCCTCAGCCTCCCGAGTAACTGGGATTACAGGTGTGCACCACCATGCCTGGCCTAATTTTTGTATTTTTAGTACAGACGGTGTTTTACCACGTTGGCCAGGCTGGTCTCAAACTCGTGGCCTCAGGTGATCCGCCCACCTCGGCCTCCCAAAGTGCTGGGATTACAGGGGTGAGCCACTGCACCTGGCCTGCACACATCCTTTGATCCAACAATTCCACCTGCAGGAACTCCTCCAACAGACACCCATACTGTGCAGAATGACTGTACAAGGTTACTTCCTTATAGTTCTGTTTGCAGCAGCAAAGGACTGCAAACATTCTGAGAGTCCATCAGTAGGAGACTCATTACATAAATGACGCTACAGCCAACAAAGAAACTTATGCAGCTCTAAAATCAAACCACGAAGTAGGCTCTGTACTGACAGAGAACAGTCTCCAGGGTACACTAATAAATAAAAATAAATACTCTCCCATTCATAAGGAAAACGTTTCCCTGTATATATCTTTGTAAATGTAGAAACTCTGTCCACAAGGACTCCCAATTCTTTACTTTTTTTTTTTTTTTTTTGAGACAGAGTCTCACTCTGTCGTCCAGGCTGCAGTGCAGTGGCGCGACCTCAGCTTACTGCAAGCTCTGCCTCCCAGGTTCACGCCATTCTCCTGCCTCAGCCTCCCAAGTAGCTGGGACTGCAGGCGCCTGCCACCATGCCCAGCTAATTTTTTGTATGTTTAGTAGAGACGGGGTTTCACCGTGTTAGCCAGGATGGTCTCAATCTCCTGACCTCGGGATCTGCTCGCCTCGGCCTCCCAAAGTGCTGGGATTACAGGGGTGAGCCACCGCACCCGGCCAAGGACTCCCAATTCTTTAGGGGAGGGAAGAGGAAGGTGGGGAAAAAGAGTCGGGGAAACATTTTATTTAAACTCTTTTGTGCTGTTTGAATTGTAAGTCCTACAGAAACATCCAAAAATTAATTCTTTTAAAATGAGACAGACTTGAACCCAGGCTTCTGAAGAGATCCCATGACATGAGAAAAGAAAGTTTTTTATTGCTGGTTTTTTATTGCTGGGTTTGTAAAATCTCACAATATTAACCAAAGAAAGGCAATACTTGTGTGTCTGAGCAGAGAAAACAATTTGGAAGAATAAACTCCAGGCCTCTGACTTGGGTCAAGTATTTCTTTATACACATTTTTTGTATGCATTCAGTAGTTACCCGAGGTATAATACATTATCATCTTTTTTTTTTTTTAAAGAGACAAGGTCTTTTTCTATTGCCCAGGCTGGAGTGCAGTGATGCAATCATAGCTCACTGCAGCCTCGAACTCCCTGGCTCAAGAGATCCTCCTGCCTCAGCCTCCCAAGTAGCTAGGACTACAGGTGAGTGCCACCAAACCCAGCCTATATTATCATCTTTGTAATTTAAAATGTATTTAATAAAGATAATTAAATAGAACAAAATTAGAATTCGGTGTGGAGGTGTCTGTGGCATTTCAAAACAGTCAACCAACATTTATCAAGAACAAAGTCTGAATTCTAGGATCAAAAAATTCAGAGGGCCAGATGCCATGGCTCACACCTGTAACCCCAGCACTTTGGGAGGCCAAGGCAGGAGGACTGCTTGAGCCCAGGAGTTTGAGACCAACCTGGGCAATGTGGTGAAACCCTGTTTCTAGCAAAAAAAAAAAAAAATCCTCACTCAGGAGGCTGAGGTGGGAGGATCACCTGAGCCCAGGAGGTGGAGGCTACAGTGAGCCATGATCATACCACTACACTCAAGGCTAGCTGACAGAGTGAGACCATCACTCAAAACAAAACAAAGCCAAACTTGGAGCCTGGGATGGCTGTCATGGGCTTCTGTTGCTTTTGCTACCTGGTCTCCATTTCCCCTTTTACTGAAAAGAACACATCAACTTTCTTTCAAGGAACCTCCCTTCTTTGGCCCGCAGTCCATCCAGCTGATGTGAGGCTGCTCCCATTGCACCACCCCATCAAACAGCCGTACTTGGGTCACGGCTGCAGGGTGGGCACGTAACCCAGGCCCCATCAAACAGCCGTACTTGGGTCAAGGGCAATCACGGATCCAGCTGGGCCACTGAGACCCCACCAGGACCTCTTCTAAGCACTCAGGACATAGCCATAGCACACCCTCCAGGGCTGCCAGGTGGTGTCATGGAAGACAGGAGCTGCCTGGGCTGTCGTCCCTGCTGCCATCTGGGAGCCTCCTGACACTGAAGCCCATTTGGAAGACAGCAGAGCCAAGAGATGGAGTCACATTCCCGGCCATAGCCATCATCTGAGCCCCAGCAGTGAGCGGAGAAACCAGATCTCCCTGGACTCTGCAGTGATGTGCGCCAATAAATTATCTTCTTTTGCTTAAGCTGCAGTGAGCTGGATTTCTGTCGCTAAAGCCTCCTGACTCATAGGGAAATTAAAGAACATGGAGTCCACCTCCTTGAGGGAGTCTTGGCATCCCTGGTATACTGGTTTCCTGTGGCTGCTGTCATGAATAACCACGTACTAAGTGGCTAAAAACAATACAAACATACTGATCTCGCAGTTCTGGAGATCAAAAGTCCTAAATCAGTCTCATGGGGCTAAAGTCAAGGTGTCAACAGGGCTGGTTACTTCTGGAGGCTCCAGGCAAGAATCAGTTTCCTTCCCTTTTCAGTGATCAGAGCCCGCCCGCATGCCTTGGCTTCTGGGCCCTTCCCCACATCACTCCAACCACTTCCTCCATTACCACATCTCCTGCTACTGCCTCTTATCCTCCTGCTTCCCTCTTATACAGACCCTTGCAATGATCTGGGACCCACCCAGACAACCCAGGGCAATCTCCCCATTTCAAGATCCTTATCTTACATCTGCAAAGTCCTTTTTCCCATGTATGGTCACACAATCACAACTTCTGGGGAGTAGGAGGTAGAAATTATTGGAGGACTGTTATTTAGCCCACCACACCTGTGCACTTACCCGGGCAACTGGTTCAACTCTACCTGGAGGAGAGGGGAGGGGCTGAGGAAAGGCAGCCCCAGCAGAGGTCAGGGCCCATGAGACAACCATCCAAGAAGAGCATCCAGAAATAGCAATGGCCCAGTGAAGTTGGGAGATTAGGTAAATACAGAAAACTGAGCAAATAAACAAATCTATTGAGCATTATTGTTCTTCCTGTCTGAGAAGAGTGACACGGGATGTGGGATGGGAAAAGCTAGACTAAATCCTGTGGTATTGGTTTGGGAAGAGTTACTCCATACATATAGATAGAAATGTTGATGTAAATGTGTGTGTATATGTATACATATATGCACTGCACACACACACACACACACATACATATATATATAGCCTAGATTGTCCACTGAAGGGACTCAGATTTACTCCAAAAGGTGAGTTCTGGGCTACGGTAGTTTACAAGGACTGCTGTAACAAAGTACCACAAGTTGGATGGTTCGAACAGGAAACATTTCCAGTGTCACAGTTCTGGAGGCTAGAAGTTTGAAATCAAGGTGTCGGTGGGGCCATGCTCCCCCTGAAGGCACTGGGAAAGGCCCTGCGACAGGACTCTCTCCTCGCTTCTGAGAATCCCGTGGCTTGTGGCAGCCAAACTTCAGTCTTCACATAGCATTCTCCCTGTATGTGTGACTGTGTCCAAATTTTCCCTTTTTACAAGGACACCAGTCATACTGGACTAGTATGAACTCACCTAAACTAATTACATCTGCAACAACCCTATTTCCATATAAGGTCATATTCTGAGACATTGAGGATTAGGATTTCAACGTATGAATCTTGGGGTATCACAACTGGAACCAGAACACGGACCTTTGAAACACAAAAGCAAGAGTGACCCCCGACCACCCCAGTCTGACCATCTGTCTGCAAAGACACTGCATTCATCCTAGATCAGGGACCTGGGTAACACAGCGAGACTCCATCTCAAAAACATAACAATAATAATTAATTTAAAAAATAAAATAAAAAACTAATCAGGTTTAAATTACTAAACATTCTTTAAAAGCCCAATATATCATTTATCTAGTTTTTTTTCAGTACAGGTTACCGTTATACTGCAAGAGAATGTACTTTTAATCGGATAGAAAACTGTGTCTTCCTAATTCGTAATTTAAGTTCTGATTTTGAAAATAGTAGGGTTTAATTTAATCCATCCTATTTACAGAAATTACGGGAAACACACACAAACTGACATCATTGGCAATATCTGCAAATCGGGCTTTGTACCAAGCGGTTTTCCTCAGCCTTTTCTTCTGAATAAATGAGGTTTTACTGTTCATTATTCTATATCTATGTATGCCCATGTTGTGTTTCAAATATTGCAAAAGAAATAAGGATCTGGCCCCTTTAAAAAATAATAATAAATGAGCATGATTTATCAATTTCTTCCCTTCCCTTCCCTTCCCTCCCCTCCTCTCTTCTCTTCTCTTCTTTACTGTGACAGGGTCTCATCATGTTACCCAGGCTGGTCTCGAACTCCTGGACCCAAGCAATCCATTCACTTCGGCCTCCCAAGATGCTGGAACTACAGGTGTGAGCCACCGTGCCCAGCCTCAATTTGTTAAACAAAAGAGGTAATGTCAACTGGGAAGCCAGTGATGTCATGCGTCATACCTTTAAAAAAGTCACAGAAAATTGAAAAACTAGGCTAAGACCAGAAGTTAAATGGCAGGACCATTGGAACCATGGTACTGCCTTATGCAAACATCTGCTGGAGAATAGTACTGTTTCCCAACTGCGGGTATCACTGATAACTTGAGAGGTGGTACCCAGGCGTAGTGTTAAATAACATCGTATCATATAGTGAGCACTTTCTTCTCCGTCCAAATTTTTCTCCAGCCATCTGACTATATCAAGGAGACAGTCTCTGTTGAATGATACTATGTCTTTAACAACTCTCTAACCTCTGCAATCTCTGTCTTTTTTTTTTTTAATTTTATTTATTATTATTTTTTTTGAAACAAGGTCTCACTCTGTCACCCAGGATGGAGTGCAGTGGTGTGATCATGGCTCACTGCAGTCTTGACCTCCTGGGCTCAAGCCATCCTCCCACCTCAGCTTCTCATGTAGCTGGGACAACAGGTATGTACCACCATGCCTGGCATGGGCCAACACACCATGCCTCTTTTTATTTTTTGTAGACATGGGCTTTACTTGGTTGCCCAGGCTGGTCTCTAACTCCTGGACTCAAGCAACCCTCCTGCCTCAGCCTCCCAAAGTGCTGGGATGATAGGCATGAGCCACTGCTCTCTTTACAACAGAGCACAGGACAGTCTCAGAGCCTTCGGCAGATAACAATATGATACACCATTTCATGACACTTGTGTTTACATTGTATTTATTTTCTTCATTGTCTTCCATTTATGGCAAGTGACATTAGTTTTCCATTACAATAGCTGCACATGGTTTAATTTTTAAATACATGCATGTTAAAAAATGGAGTTGGTTTAAAGAAAACACAAATATGGCAAAAAGTATGACGGTGGTATCAAGTTGATGCATTTGGAGAAACACTGTCCTACAAAATACAGTTCTGACTCCTTAAACTATTACTTGGGGCTTAACCCTACTCCATTTCTCCTTCCTTGCCTCATTCATTTCCATGTAATTCCCTAAACAGGGCCAGGCACAGTGGCTCAAACCTGCAATCCCAGCACTTTGGGAGGCCAAGGTGGGAGGATCGCTTGAGCTCAGGAGTTCGAGACCAGCCTGGCCAACATGGTAAGACCCTATCTCTACTAAAAATACAAAAATGAGCCAGGCATGGTGTTGTGTGCCTGTGGTCCCAGATACTCAGGAGGCTGAGGTGGGAGGATGGCTTGAGCCCAGGAGGTCGAGGCTGCAGTGAGCTGTGTTCATGCCACTGCACTACAGCCTGGGCAACAAAGCGAGAGCTTGCATTTAAAAAAAAAAAAAAAAAAGTGGAAAACTACCTAAACACATGCAGGACCTCAAATGTCACCTCCCTGATTCCTCCTACCTGGAAGTCCTTTCCACACCCACCTGAGGAAGGGTATAAAAATGACCTGAGGCCGGGCGCGGTGGCTCACACCTGTAATCCCAGCACTTTGGGAGGCCGAGGCGGGCGGATCACGAGGTTAGGAGATCGAGACCATCCTGGCTAACACGTTGAAACCCCGTCTCTACTAAAAATACAAAAAAAATTAGCCGGGCGTGGTGGCGGGCACCTGTAGTCCCAGCTACTTGGGAGGCTGAAGCGGGAGAATGGCATGAACCTGGGAGGCGGAGCTTGCAGTGAGCTGAGATCGCGTCACTGCACTCCAGCCTAGAGACAGAGCAAAACTCTGCCTCAAAAAAAAAAAAAACAAAGACCTGAATCCTTTACACCCCTCCTGTGTCCATACCCTTTGCAATGTCACTTTGCAGTTGATTTACCAAAGGGGTGCAGTCTGTGTCCACACCTTTTCAGTGATGCTGGCTATGTGACTTGCCTCAGCCAATAGAGGGAGGCCTGTGTGCTTCTACTTGCTGGCTTGGACCCGTCATCCTCATGAGAATGTGCCCAGGCTAGTCAGCTGAAGGATAAGAGACTACATGGTGCACAGTCAAGTCTTCCCAGACGTCCCAGCCAAAAACCATCCCAGCTCAGTTGACAGCCAACTCTTGCCTGGCTATTGGCTATAAGTGAAGCCATCCCAGATCAGAGGAGCCACCAATCTACTGCTGATCCCAGAGGCATGGCCAATAAATGCTTATGTCATGTGCCATGGGGGTTTTGTGTTTGTTATGCAGCATTATGGGGACCCGTAGCTAACTGATACACCACCACATCAATGCATGAAAATCTGATTTTTTCTCCAAAGCCCACCTCAAATGCCACCTGCTCCAGCAGGAACTTATAAATTCTTTCTTGGGACTTTATTTGTACACACTGTATTATAGAATTATTCACAATTTTTCTTGCATTATAACTGACCAAGAAGACACTAGATCCCTTAAAGGGCTAAGATGTCCTTGCTAGATTTGGAAGAGTAAATGAAATAAATATAACAATAAAAATATGGCCGGGCATGGTGGCTCACGCCTGTAATCCCAGCAGTTTGGGAGGCCGAGGTGGGTGGATCACCTGAGGTCAGGAGTTCGAGACTAGCCTCATCAACATAGTGAAACCCTGTCTCTACTAAAAATACAAAAATTAGTCAGGCATGGTGGTGCACGCCTGTAGTCCCAGCTACTCGGGAGGCTGAGGCAGGAATCTTTTGAACCCAAGAGGTGGAGGTTGCAGTGAGCTGAAATCATGCCACTGCACTCCAGCCAGGGCAACAGAGCAAGACTCTGTCTCAAAAAAAAAATAAATAAAATAAATAAATAAATAAATAAATAAATAAATAAATAAAAATAAAAGTACCATTTCTGAGCACTTCCCCCATGGGCCAGGCCCATGCTGAATGTCACACATGCATTATTTCAATATATTCTTACATTCCCAGGAACTAGGCGCTATTAACATCTACATTGTACCAAAGAAGAAACCAGGCACAGAGAAGTTAGGCCATTTGCTCACAATCACACAGCTAGTAAGTGCAGAGCCAAGATTCAAACCCAGTCTAATTCAAACACTCCAAAGTTACAGAAAGGATAATCTCAATTTAATTTACTTTAATTATTTAATAAATGCATGCTTTTTTTGTTTTGTTTTGTTTTGTTTTGTTTGAGACAGAGTCTCACTCTGTCGCCCAGGCTGGAGTGTAGTGGTGTGATCTCAGCTCACTGTAATCTCTGCCTCCAAGGTTCAAGCAATTCTCCTGCCTCAGCCCCCCGAGTAGATGGGACTACAGGTGTGTGCCACCACACTCAACTAATTTTCGTATTTTCAGTAGAGATGGGGTTTTGTGCCACGTTGGCCAAGTTGGTCTCGAACTCCTGACCTCAGATGATCCTCCCGCTTCAGTCTCCCAAAGTGCCGGGGTTACAAGAGTGAGCCACTGTGCCAGGCCGCATATATTTTCCTTATAAGAAAGTTAGGACATTTCAGGCCAGGCGCAATGGCTCATGCCTGTAATCCCAGCACTTTGGGAGGCCAAGGCAGGCGGATCACCTGAGGTCAGGAGTTTGAGACCAGCCTGGCCAACATGGTGAAACACCGTCTCCACTAAAAATGCAAAAATTAGATGGGTGTGGTGGCAGGTGCCTATAATCCCAGCTACTCGGGAGCCTGAGGTAGGACAATTGCTCGAACCCAGGAGACGGAGGTTGCAGTGAGCCGAGATCACACCACAGCACTCCAGCCTGGGTGACAGAGCAAGACTCCATCTCAAAAAAATAAAAATATTTAAAAGAAAGTTTGAACATTTCAGATAAGGCCAGAGCTCCCTTGGACCACTCCCATGAATGCAGATCCCATCCCTGGAGGTAGAGCAGGTAATCGCTGAGACTACTTAGGTGCCCCTCTTTCCAGACGTTGATCTGTGAATTTTCACAAATACATACAGATCTGTTGAAACTCTGCAATGTGGTTTTATGTGTACGATTTCTTTTTTCCTCTCACATAAATGGTATCATACAGCATGCACTTTTGTGCCCTTGCTTTTTTCACTCAGTAGTAAGCCCTGAGAGTCTTTCCATGTTAATCCATACAGATCTGCCGCGTTCTTTTTAATCTTCTGCATGAAGGATTCCTTTGATACCTGGGTGAAAAGCCCATGATGTGAGCAGTTCTGTGATGTCTGCTGGGACATCTTTGTCAATGACAATAAAGCGTTTTCAGGAATAACAGCCACCATCGCAGCTGCCATGTACTAAACATTTACAGTATGCCTGGTATCGAGCCAAGTGCTGTGAATGTGTTTGTTCCTTTTTTTTTTTTTTTTTTTTTGAGGCGGAGTCTTGCTCTGTCGCCCAGGCTGGAGTGCAGTGGCCGGATCTCAGCTCACTGCAAGCTCCGCCTCCCGGGTTCACGCCATTCTCCAGTCTCAGCCTCCCAAGTAGCTGGGACTACAGGCGCCCGCCACCTCGCCCAGCTAGTTTTTTTTTGGTTTTTTTTTTTTTTTTTTAGTAGAGACGGGGTTTCACCGTGTTAGCCAGGATGGTCTCGATCTCCTGACCTCGTGATCTGTCCGTCTCGGCCTCCCAAAGTGCTGGGATTACAGGCTTGAGCCACCGCACCCAGTCGTGTTTTAATCCATGCGACAATGCTAGCTGTGAGGCTGGTACTTTCAGCCCATTCTACGAACGGGAAGACCGAAACTTCAACATGCTGAATCATTTGCCGAGATCCACAGAGCTACTGAAGTGGGAGCGCCACGGTATGATCCGAAAGCTCTGTCTCTTTACCAGGACACTATGCTAGGAGCTGTTCACGGCTCCTTCCCACTGACCTGGAAGTGCAAAAGTTGGGCATCGACCCCTCAGGGGAGAGACAGGGCCTTATTCATCTTAGGAAGTCCCCTAAGTGAATTCCTGAATTCTAGCTCTGAGGTTTGGGCCAGTCAGTTCAGCTCTCTGAGCCTCCACTTTCTCATCTGTAAAACAGGTGTCTTTCACCTTTCCTCGCAGGCCTGCTGAGGCAGTCTCAGCCAGACGTGGTGGCTCACACCTTTAATCCCAGCACTTTGGGAGGCCGAGGCTGGTGGATCGAGGAGTTTGAGACCAGCCTAGCCAACATGGTGAAACCCTGTCTCTACTAAAATACAAAATTAGCCGGGTGTGGTAGAACACACCTGTAGTCCCAGTTACTCGGGAGGCTGAGAAAGGAGAATCGCTTAAACTTGGAGGTAGAGGCTGCAGTGAGCCGAGATTGCACCACTGCACTCCAGCCTGGGCAAGACAGAGCGAGATACTGTCTCAAAAAAAAAAAGAAATTATATGTACAGTAGATACCCCATACACTCACGTCCTACTTGTTGAATGGGGATGTGGACTCTGGGGAGGTGTTTCCCAGGTCACCCAGAGACTAAGATCCTGCACTTGCCAAGGAGTTAGAACCAAGGGGTGTCCCAACTATGACACATTAGAAATGGGAGGAGTGAGTTTAGAGGAAGCAGATGGAGTGAAGGAGACAAGTGGGGACAGTGGCCTCGAGTTGTGGCCTTGCCCTTGAGGCAAAAGGGAATGAGAATCATCTTGCGGGACAAGAGTGTACTGAGCTGAGCAGGGAAAAACCCAGAAAACTGCAGAGTGTGAAGCTATGCTGGGCAGAGATCGAGCAGGGCTTCCCAAACAGGGACCCTGGGAAAGAGCAGCTCTTTCTCCTGGTTTTCCAGGACTGATGCTACAGAATAACTGCGGCTGTCAGTTAACAGATTTGCTTTGAGCCAAACGCTGAAATGAGCACATTTTATGAATTACCTTCTTTAATTTTCTACAACGCTGGAGGATTGTGATATGGGTCCAATCACTGTCCCCATTGTACAAAGGAAGAAATCAAGACCCAGAAATGTCAAATAACTTGCCCAAGGTCATCAAGCTACTAAGTGGATAAACTGGGATTTGAACCCAAGTCTATCAAACTCTCATTAATTAACACACAAGGAATGTCATGCCAGGCCAGGCACGGTGGCTCACACCTGTAGTCTCAGCACTTTGTGAGGCCGAGGCAGGAGGATCACTTGAGGTCAGGAGTTCAAGAGCAGCCTGGACAACACAGTGAAATCCCACCACTACTAAAAATACAAAAAATAGCCAGGCGTGGTGGCATACACCTGTAATCCCATTTACTCGGGAGGCTGAGAGGCACGAGAATTGTTTGAACTCAGGAGGCGGAGGTTGCAGTAAACCAGGAAACTGAGATCGTGCCACTGCGCTCTAGCCTGGGTGACAGAGTGAGACCGTCTCAAAAAAAAAAAAAAATGTCATGTCAGATGAAACCACACAACAGCCAAAACAAAAGGTATAGTATAACCCTAGTTTCTGAATGCAAAACGCATTCATATATATAATTATATACACACACATATATATACACATACACACACACACACACACACACACACACAGAGAGAGACAGAGAGAGAAAAAAGGTTGGCAACTGCATCTCTGGGTTATGATAGCTGAAGTTTATCTTCTTATTTCTGTCCTTCTGTATCTTATAATTTTTCTATAAGATACAGATATTTTTTCCAAGAGAGGGGGTCTTGCTATGTTGCCCAGGCTGGCGTCAAACTCCTGGCTTCAAGCAATCCTTTTGCCTCATCCTTCTGAATAGCTGGGATTACAGGCACAAGTCACTATTGCCCATTTATTTTTCCGTAAGCCTGAATTACCTATATGATTGTAAGTTACAAATCACATGAAAACCAGACATTTGCCAATCATAAAGACACACAGGCCATCCTTAGTGTCAGCCATCTCATTAAGTATGACAGGCATTACATAAATATGCCAGACATTCTGCTAAGTACCTGACACATTATTTCACTGAATCATCACAATAGCCTCAATAGGAACCCCATCTTATTTACAAATGTGAAAACAGGGAGCCACAGGGTTTAAGTAGTTCTCCCAAGGTACTAGATAATTTCACATTATTTCCCTCTTTCCTCAACTTCCAGGCATAAGCTTCATCTGAAGATGTCTGTTAAAAATCAAACATTACTACTCAGGAGGCTGAGGCTGGAGGATCGCTTAAGGCCAGGAGTTCAAGACCAGCCTGGGCAACATAGCAAGACCCCCATCTCCACCAAAAATTAAAAATTAGTCAGGCATGGTGCTGTGCACCTGTAGTCCCAGCTACTGGGGAGGTTGAGATGACGGGATCCCTTGAGCCCAGGAGTTCCAGGCTGCAGTGAGCCATGAATTGCACCACTGCAGTCCAGCAGGGACAACAGAGCAAGACCCTATCGCCAAAAAAAAAAAAAAATCAAATTTCTAGGCCCATCTCTTAGAAATTCTGATTCAGTGAATCTGGCGGCAGCCCAGGAATCTGTGAAAACACCGAGGACTCCAATGGTTCCAAAGATCAGGCAAGTATGAGAAACATCCCTCTACTGTCTGAACAACTGCATAATGAAAGTAGCTTCTCAGTCAAGCTAAAGGATCTGGGTCCTTGGGCAATAAACACAGGGCAGAAACCCCATTCAAGAAGCCAGGGTTCAGCACCCTCCACAATCAGTCCCCTCTACAAGGGCTGTGGGCTCATTTGTACAACAGGCTCATTTTCCAAACAGCTTCCAGAGCAGTCAGCACCTGTCCAGGGCTGAAGGGGCTCCCAGTGGGCAGGAAGGACAGATGTGCAAATGCAAATCACAAGGCCACATGGCAGGAACCAGAGCAGAAGGGCAGCCAGGGTTCAGTGTGGGCATGGAGGATGCCAAGTCAAGAGAGATGCCTTTTAAAAAGCCATGTTCCCGCTGGATGCAGTGGCTCACGCCTGTAATTCCATCAATTTGGGAGGCCAAGGCAAGCAGATCACCTGAGGTCTGGAGTTTGAGACCAGCCTGGCCCATGTGGTGAAACCCCATCTCTACTAAAAATACAAAAATTAGCAGGGCGTGGTGGCGCATGCCTGTACCCCAGCTACTCCAGAGGCTGAGACAGGAGAATCGCTTGAACCTGGGAGGCAGAGGTTGCAGTGAGCCGAGATGCGCCACTGCACTCCAGCTTGGGCACCAGAGCGAGATTCTGTCTCAAAAGAAAAAAAGAAAAAAAAAAAAAAGCCATGTTCCATATCATAGGATAACAATAATGGGAGCTCCACATTTATTCTAAGAGAAGCGAGGCCTCATTCATTCATTTAAAGATGTTCATGGTGTTTTTTTTTTTTTTTTTTGAGACAGAGTCTCACTGTTGCCCAGGCTACAGTGCAGTAGCATGACCTCGGCTCACTGCAACCTCCGCCTCCTGGGTTCAAGCAATTTTCGTGTCTCAGCTTCTCCAGCAGCTAGGATTTCAGATGCATGCCACCACGCCCAGCTAATTTTTGTATTTTTAGTAGAGATGGGGTTTCACTATGTTGGCCAGACTGGTCTGGTACTCCTGACCTCAAATGATCCACCTGCCTTGGCCTCCCAAGGTGCTGGGATTACAGGCATGAGCCACGGCGCCTGGCTGAGGTGCTTTCAAAATACAGACAGCAAGGGATACAAAAATCACCTACACACTACCCCTGCCTTTAAGGTGGGCTATTTCAGGCAGGACTTGAAGACAGGTGCCTTTTCTATACCTTTGGATAAGTACAGAAATCAAGAGAGAGCATTTAGATACTTTTATAGCTATCTGATGGAGTCATCTTATGTCTGTTCAATCTAATTTTTTCAAAGTGAGCACTGGATGTTGTTTGGGGTTTTCTCCATTTCATTTCCCTCATAAATCCTCTTTATTCTATTTCAGAAAAGTATTGGCTGCAAAATGTCAGAAAAGATAAAGCTGATTCTTCACCACAGAAGGTGGGAAAGGCACTGACTCTTCTACTTGGTGAATTTCCATGTATTCATCTTAATCTACCAACATCTCTAAATAAATTATTTTCCAGAATGGTTCATGTATCATGACAATCCTGAGTGAGTAGATTTTTTTTTTCAACTTGTTTTGAGACGGGGTCTCTCTCTGTTGTCCAGGCTGGAGTGCAGTGGCACAGTCGTAGCTCACTGCAGCATCAACCTCCTGAACTCAGGCAATCCTCCCACCTCAGCTTCCCAAGCACCTAGGACTACAAGCGTGTGTCACCATGCCCAGCTAATTTTTTCATTTTTTGTAGAGGTGGGGTCTTGCTATGTTGCCCAGGCTGGCCTCAAACTCCTGACCTCAAGCAATCCTCCTGCCTTGGTCTCCTAAAGTGCTAGAATTACAGGCATGAGCCACTGTACCTGGCCCGATTGTGAATATCATTCTATAGATGGGGAAACCAGGCCTTGGAATTGCTGGAATCGTGCCCGCGATCACAGAGATAAAGCAGTATCAGGGTCGTGATTTGAACTCAGGACCTCTAGTTCCCAGTGCCGTGCCCTCTTCACAATTCTCTGCTGAAACAGAGCATCAACGGTTGAGAAGCACAATTAGAAAAGGGCCTTTGTATGGCTTCACCCTGCCAGGCGGCCTAATTGATTTTTAGGTCGACCTCAATTCAAGTCCATGCAGAGCCGAACTGAAGAAAAAAAACAAAGGTTCCATCTTCAAATAAAGAAACACAGGACTCTTGGAAATAGCACACCCAAGCCAAGCCCACCGTCTGACTCTGCACTGCCCAGGTGTAGGCTAAGGTTCCCTGGGCCTGGGGTTAGAGGGATCACAGGTTGCGGAAATCCGACAGAGCTGGAGCCCGAAGGTGTAATTTTCCATCTCCACACCAGGGGGCAGCCTGGCACCTTCCACGACAGATGGAAAATTTTTCAGGCCTTGGCCCATCGGAGCGTCCGCAGCGCCTTATTACTGTACTCTGTATTAGCATGGCGGTAAATTTAGCAGCATAAACACACACACACACACACACACACATACACACACACACACAAAATCAAAAAGTCAAGCCATGTGACAGAGCTAAAAATAATCGTGTCTGAAATCCCTAATGTGAAACAGGGAACTTTTCACTCCAAATCTAAACCCAGATCAAACCTGGAGACCTCTGGGAACGTACTGGCCGTTGGGTTTGACAGAGCCCCAGATCCTCACCCTTTAGGTGCTATTTTTTTTACATATATATAAAACGAAAGCGGAGTCCATGAAAGCTGGGAGGGAATGCAGGACACCGTGGGGGCCTTCTACGGACCGGGCCCTTGCAAGAACCATCCCTGGTGTAGACCTCGCAGCAGCGCCAAGGGAAGGGGCTTAGCTCTCAGCCCATTTTACACACGAGAAGACTGCGGCTCAGGAATGGGACAGGGCTGGCCTTATGGTCACACACATAAAGAGGCAGGCTCCAGAGCCCTCTGTGTCCCTCAGGACTGCCCATCAGCACCCCATAATCGCTACCTTCTCCCTAAAGGTACAGATGAGCAGCAAAGAGTTCCAGCCTTTGAACTTGCTTGTCCCACCGGCCGGAGCTCTTCTGTCAGCTTTAGGCATAAACGGCCCTTTCCGTTTCTTCAGGTGTCACCTCTGCCCGAGCCCCCCTCAATGCCACCGTCACGCCGCCCTGCTTTCTTTCCTTGGTGGCACTTCGCTATCTCACAAATCATCCTGTTTATTGGTTTCCATGGTTACGCACCCCCCCCCCCCCAACCACCACACACCCATCATGTCAGCTCAAGAGAGCACGGGCTTTGCCTGTCTTTTCCCCAGCGTTCAGATCTGTGCCTGGCATACAGTCGGTGCTCAATACATTTTCCTTGGTCTTTCAATAAACCAACATCCTTGGTGGTTAAACACCAGGCCACTAAAAATGAATCCCAAGTCCTTTTCAAGCGGGCACAGAGCACCTGCAGGACCGGGTCCCTGGTTGTGTTATTAAGGTTCTCGGGTGATCAGACCCCATGCGGGTAATGAAATCGCAGCAGCCACAGCCGGCAGCCCCGACGCCTTCCCGCCGTTGCCAGGGCGACCATTGTCATAACATCCCTGGCGCTTAGCGGCCCAGCTGACGAGGGAGAGAATTATTTGACTGGAGAACGTCTCAAGTAACCGGCCAATTTGCATCCACAGGAAAATCCCCTGCTGAGGGAGGGCTGGAGGCCTGGGAGAGGCGCCCTTCCTTCTCTCCCCAGCTCTGGATCCCAGTGAGAACCAGATCCCTAGGCCAGGCAGAGGAACCCAACAGTCTGGGGCAGTCCCCGGTGAATGCTGGAACACAGGGAGCTGCCTCTGCAGGAAGGAAGAGCCCCCTGTCCGCTGCCTCACTATTGCTGATGGTTTTTCCTTTTCTCTATGTTATTACTGCTAGTGAATATTACAAACAATAGAAAAAAAGGGTTAATATATTTAATGAGCACTTACTAGACAGCAGGTCCAGTAGTAATAACTTCCTTACACGATACTTATAATTTTAACATTTACACAATAATACATTATGTCAATATTTATACTCTACATGTATATTGTCTAATGTCATCATAGGTGTAGGCATATATCTCCCACACATGATAATTCATATGTAATACATAATATAATTTGAAATATAACAATATTTATATTATGCAACATATACAGGTTGAGTATCCCTTATCCGAAACACTTGGGAGCAGACATGTTTCAGATTTCAGATTTTTTTCAGGTTTTGAAATCTTTGCATTATACATCATGAGATATCTTGGGGATGGTACCCAAATTTAAACACAAAATTCAATTATGTTTCATATATACCTTATACACATAGCCTGGAAGTAATTTTGTACAATATTTTTAATGTGTTGCATTACACAGTTAGTGTTAAGATTTATGTGTGGAATTTTCCACTTGTGATGTCATGCCAGTGCTCAAAAGTTTCCGATTATTGGGAGGCCAAGACAGGTGGATCACTTGAGGTCAGGAGTTCAAGACCAGCCTGGTCAACATGGTGAAACCCCGTCTCTACTAAAAATACAAAAATTAGCGGAGCATGGTGGTGGGTGCCTGTAATCCCAGCTACTTGGGACACTGAGGCAGGAGAATGGCTTGAGCTCGGGAGGGGGAGGTTGGAGTGAGCCAAGATCATACCACTGTACTCCAGCCTGGGCGACAGAGCAAGACTCCATCTCAAAAAAAAGTTTCCAATTACGGAACATTTTAGATTTTAAATTTTGGATTAGGGATGCTCAACCTGTATTATATATTTATAATAATAAAACTGACATTTGTTGATTGTATTTATATGCTAGCCCTGTGCCTACTGCTTTGTGTTAATAATGCTGTTACTGATGAATTATTATACAATATATTCATAATCACAAACATAGCTAAGTCTTATTGAGCACTTACTATGTGCTAAGTGCTTTATGAATATTATCTGTCATACGCACCCTAAGGGCTAAGAACCAACCATATTATTCCCATTTCAGAGATGAGAAAAAGCAGCACAGAGTAACAACGGAACTTGCCTAAGGTCACATAGATAAAACACAAGGAGGGAGGCTGCCCCCAAGCCTGTCCCCTTCCTTATTTCCATAGCACAGTTCAAAGGTGTTAAACTTGAGCTTGTAGCAAGATCACCTGGGGAGCTTGTTAAAAATACACATGCTGAGCCCCAGCTTCAGCCCCAACCCAAGCCTACAGAATCAGGCACTCCTGGGGACAGGGGCTTCTCTTTTCTTTTCAACAAGGTCCCCAGATAGCTCAGACAGAGGCAGAGTTCAGAACCACTGCATGGGGCTTTGCCGCCCAGCCCTATGAGAGATGGGTTCTTTATTTGTTGTAAATATCACAGTTCCCATTGGGTGATCTGATTACATGAATGAGTCTTGAGGGGCTGAGATGTGGAGAGGGCAGCTTTGAGTCGGATATGCAAGACCAAGAATCCCAAAAAGAAGGAAGAGAAGCAAGAGGCAAAATAAGAATTCAGGCAAACTTAACCTGCACTAATCACTCCCAGCCTTTTTGGAACCAAAGAGCCCTTCGTGAAAAGTAAATCAGTAACAGCGCACACTTTCATCCGGGGCTGGCTTTTGCGGGGCAAAGCCAATCCGCCTAAATTCCCTCCCACTGGTCACCACCCCGCATAACACACACACTACCTGCCTTCTCTTAATCATTCACCAGGGGCCAAGCTGGACAGAGAAATATCAGCTTGCAGGGTGGGTACCCAGCCTCGGCACCCACATTTTGAACCATGGGACCTCCTGGCAAGTGACAAAGATGGATGATGTTGTTAATAATAAAATAAAAATTGGTGGCAGGTAGTGTACTAGGGGAGGCAAGGCTAGGAGGAGGTAGGCAGAAGTTCTGAGAGCCCATGCCTGTGGCCCCTGCACTGCTGGGGGTACTGAGAGCTGGACCCCAAGTAGCAGCCAGAGAGACACGCTGCTGGGTCTACTGTAAGCTGCACGTTGCCTTAGTAGCTATGGCTGAATAAAGAAGCAAGCAGAGTTAAGATTCCAGACTCGAGGTAAGAGCAGATGAATCTGGGATAAAATACACATGCCCTGAAAGCAGGTCTCACTGCAGCAATTGCTAAGCAGCTTCCCACTTTGGCCACAGAGGCTGTTCCATTTAGAGCTGCAGAGAAGAACTCCTCCCAATAGAGAGGCAACTTACCACATACGGCTATTTACGGTCACGCTGGAATTAACTAAAGTTACATAAACAATCAACATAGTGAATAAACAGGGGTCGTAGATGCGTAGTGAATCAACACGCATCCTATCAGGGTCGTGGATAAAACATCCGGACAACACGCCCACCGAAATCACTGGTGGTTATGTGACCTCAGGCAATCAGGGAATTCAACTCCCCTCCCACTGCCTGGAAAAAAAAATTCGTTAGAATTTAACCCTGGAATTGTGTGACATAACCCAGTATTCTTAATGGGGTAGCATCTTTAAGTTCTAGGAAGATCCAGAATGAATACAGGCATACTTCAGATAAATAACCCCATGATATTAATATCTGAATTAAAGAGATCATACATTTTGCGTATTTTATTTTATATTCTTTTAATGTTATATAATTTAGCCAGTTAGAGTAAGAGTTCATCTTTCTAAGCCTAATTTGAAATGTGTAACTGAATACCTAATTTAGACATGTATTTTAAATTGAAATTCTATTCAATTTATGTACAATATTATTAATAGAAAACGGCTCGGCGTATTTATAAGTTTAATTTTTCAGGCTTGGGGGTTATATAAGTAGTTAAGAAGGTTTGTCTGTCAACAATTAAAGAGTAGTTTTTAAAATCCTGTATATCGGTCTGGGCAATGTGGCAAAACCTACTCTCTACAAAAAATAAAAAATAATTAGCCAGGTGTGGTGGCACACACCTGTAGTCCCAGCTATTCAGGAGGCTGAGGTGGAGGCTGCAGTGAGCCGTGATTGCGCCACTGCACTCCAACCTGGGCACCAGAGCGAGACCTTGTCTCAAAAACAAAAAAAGAAAGAAAAAACTGTATGTCAAATTTATAAATGCAGTTTAAATTTTTTGAAGATGTTTAATTAACCAACATTGTAATTGGGAGCACACAGTATACAAAATCTCCTTATACCTGATTGCCAGATTTTGGTAGATTTATATGAATAGGTCTGGGCACGGTGGCTCATGCCTATAATCCCAGCACTTTGGGAGGCCAAGGCAGGCAGATCACCTGAAGTCAGGAGTTCGAGACCAGCCTGACCAACATGGCAAAACCCCAACTCTACTAAAAATACAAAATTATCCAGGCATGATGGTGTGTGCCTGTAATCCCAGCTACTTGGGAGGCTGAGGCAGGAGAATCGCTTGAACCTGGGAGGCGGAGGTTGCGGTGAGCTGAGACCGTGCCATTGCACTCCGGCCTGAGCAACAAGAGCAAAACTCCATCTCAAAAGCAAACAAACAAACAAGATTTATATGAATAGAACAATACTGTGTGAAAGCATAGGAATAAATAGAATGAATTTTTTTGCTTTAATAAATTAAATATTAATTTCTAAAACCGAAATATAATTACATAAAAGTAAAAATTCAGTTCCTTGATCACACCAACTATCTTTCAAATGCTCAGTAGCTGCTTGTAGAGAGTGGCTCTTGTACTAGACAGTGTAGACACAGAACATAGCCATCATCCCATGGAGAGTTTCTTCCAAATCAGGAGACAATTTTTTAGCAGATCTCTTAGGAAAAAGGACCCCAAGACCCCGCCAAAGAGACAATTTAACTCTTTCTATTATATTCAGAATTGTCCTAATGGATAATACAGGCTCCTGAAGAAAATGAGACAAGTTATGAGGCGACCTGGGCTGGGAGGGATGGAAAACAAGGCAGAGAATGCCGACCATGAAATTTACCCTAGACCAAGGACGACCCAGAAAACCTGCAGGAGGAAGCCGTAAATATCCACTAACCCCTCCTCACATTATTTTATGACAGAATTTTGCCAGATTCTTTTTTTTTTTTTTTCTTAGACGTGAAACCTCCACCTCCCGGGTTCAGATTCTCCTGCCTCAGCCTCCCAAGTAGCTGGGATTACAGGTGCCCACCACCACGCCCAGCTAACTTTTTTGTATTTTCAGTAGAGACGGGGGTTCGCCATGTTGGCCTGGCTGGTCTTGAACTCCTGACCTCAGGTGATCCACCCGCCTTGGCCCCCCAAAGTGCTGGGATTACAGGTGTGAGCCACCATGCCTGGCCTTTTTTTTTTTTTTTTTTTTTTTTTTTTTTTTTTTTGAGACGGAGTCTCGCTCTGTCACCCAGGCTGGAGTGCAGTGGCCGGATCTCAGCTCACTGCAAGCTCCGCCTCCCGGGTTCACGCCATTCTCCTGCCTCAGCCTCCCGAGTAGCTGGGACTATAGGCGCCTGCCACCTCGCCCGGCTAAGTTTTTGTATTTTTAGTAGAGACGGGGTTTCACTGTGTTACCCAGGATGGTCTCGATCTCCTGACCTCATGATCCGCCCGTCTCGGCCTCCCAAAGTGCTGGGATTACAGGCTTGAGCCACCGTGCCCGGCCTTTTTTTTTTTTTAAGACAGAGTCTTGCTCTGTCACCCAGAGCAGATTTTGGAGCATTCTGATCAGGATACTCAACCTACACCAGATTTCAAGTATCTCGAGGACAGAGGCCTTATTTCTGTCATCTCTGCATCTTCCCAACAATGAACACGGTGAGTTTCCCCGGAATAATTAAAATTATGGAATAGATTCATGAATAAATGAATGAACGAATGATGTGCACACGGTGAGTTTCCCCGGAATAATTAAAATTATGGAATAGATTCATGAATAAATGAATGAACGAATGATGTGCAAGAATGAACAAAGGAAAGGCCTTCTCCATAAGCAACAACCACACATGCCTAATTGGTCCAGGGTTCAGATTCATGGTCTCAACTCTGGGTTACTTTTTGTTCGTGTTTGTTTTGGTTTGTTTGGGGGTACAGAGGGGGCTTGGTGAGGAAGAGATAGAAACGCGACAGACCAGCCACTCCAACCAGCTGCTCCCACCTAGAGATGAGGTGTTGTCAGCAGACAAGTGAAAAGCAATTCTTTCCAAAAAGAAAGAAAGATCCTTTTCACCATGTAACCCTTGTTAATATGGTGATCGTCCCACTAACTCTGTGCTATAACCCCCACTGAGTCATTTCTCCCAAGAATCTCAACAGCTACTAAGTGACAACAACATTCCCCATTCTGCTCAGCCTCTTTATGTATAAAATCTTGAATTCTTCTTGTGCAATTCTTATGAACTTATAATGTTGGCCACATTATCCTCATTTTACAAGTGAGGAAACAGAAGGTCAGCTGACTCGCCTTGCACAATGCTAGCTGGACAACAGCAGAGCTGACCCCAGGCTGTCTGGCTCCAAAGCTGCTGTCTTTCCACAAGCCATGGCGACCATCTGAGTCAGGAAGAGACAGAGCCATAGGCCAAGGTTGAGAATTGAAGTCCAGCAGGGTCTGTTAGTGACTCCATGCATCTTTGACCAATGAATATTAATATTTCTCGAGGTTGTGAGAAGAGAGAACAGAAGACCGAATGGCTTAGGGCCCCACGCCCAATACCAAAGTCCTCCTATTCAGGGCTCCTCCAAAGGGATGTTGGAGTGTCCTGTGCATATTTACAGAAAGATATACATTTCCCTGAAATCTCAAAAGCAACTATAAGTTTCAGGATGGAAATGCTATGGCAGCTACAGGACAGACCATTCTAAGAGGAAAGCACCTTGCGCTTTCCAACAAGGCTCTCAAGGGGCTCAGAGTCCAGTGGAGCAGACAGGGATGTGCACAGCTCCCTCAACAGATTGCAGGGGGCAATAGGCACCATAGTAGTAGCATAGGCCAAGTGTTCAAAGGACAGGGAGATGAATTCTGGGAGAGACAATCTGAGAAAGCTCTCTGGAGGAGGTGGCATATAAGCCAGGCCTTGACAAGCACTCATAACTTCCCATTTCCAAATTGCCATTCAACTACCATCTACACACACAAACACACCCACACTGGCTTCCACCTGAGCAGAGATGAGTCACATTTGGATAGGAATGTTGAATTGCACGAACCTTGAGGTTCCTTTTAACCCTGGAATGTTATGGTTACAGGGATCTGAGAACTAACCATTCTTCCATCCATTCATCCATCCATCCATCCATCCACTCATCCATGCAACCATACATCCACACATCTAGCCATCTATCCATTCATCCATCTAACCACTCATCCAATCATCCATCCAACAATCCATCCATCCATCCATCCATCCATCCATCCATCCATCCATCTATCCATTTATTCATCCAACCATCCAACAATCCATCCATCCAATCATCCATGCAAGCATCCATTCATCCAACCATCTATCCATATATTCATCCATCCATCTAACAATCCATTCATTCAACAATCCATCCATCCATCTATGCATTTATTCATCCATCTATCCAACAATCCATCCATCCAATCGTCCATGCAGGCATTCATCCATCCATCCATCCATCCATCCATCCATCCATCCACCCACCCATCCATTCATCCATCCAAAAATCCATCCATCCAATTATTCATGCAACCATACATTCAATCCAACCGTACATCCAAGCAACCATCCATTCAGTCCAACCATACATCCAACTATTCATCCATTCATCCAACCACCCATCCATCCATCCCTCCCCCCCTCCATTCATGTATCCATCCATTCATCCCTTCAACCATCCATCCATTCACCTATCTATGCATCCATCAAATAAAAGTATTTCACTCCTGGTACCCACCTAGCACCATATATTAAAAACATAAGGAAACTGAGATTGACTATCATCTTAAAAGCCAATTACATCACATCAGGCATATCAGGCCATGCAGAACTGTTACATCCAAGTGATACAAATTATAATTACTGCTATTAATAATAAAAATAGTTTGTAACCAAACACATAGTAGAATCAGATGAGATTATGTTTCTAAACTGCCTCTCACAGTGCCTGGCACATAGTAGGTGATGAAGAGTTGATTTCCTGGGTCAATCATTGTGCTAAGTCCTGAGATAAAACTATGAACAGGCAGGCTTGGTCCCTGCCCTCATGGAACTTCTATTTGATAAGTGCTACGGTTGCAGCAAAGAGCTCAGAACATATAAGAGGGAAGGACAGTTTATTACCTGGAACGGCCAAAGAAAGTCTCACTACAGAAGGGATCAGGCAGCCAAGCACAGAAAGGTGTGCAAAAGCCCTGAGGTGGGAAAGCACTCGGCATGTCTCAGAAATTGAGAGCTGGAATATTATGGGCAAAAGAGAGATTAAAAAGGAGTAAAACTCCGTCTCTACTAAAAATACAAAAATTAGCCGGGTGTGGTGGCAGGCATCTGTAATCCCAGCTACTTGGGAGGCTGAGGCAGCAGAATTGCTTGAACCCATGAGGCGAAGGTTGCAGTGAGCCAAGATGGCACCACTGCACACCAGCCTGGGTGACAGAGCAAGACTCCATCTTAAGGGAAAAAAAAAGGGGGAAATGAAGTCAAAGAAGCAGAGACAGGGGCTGGGTCAAGTAGAACCTGCTACAGTCACAGAAAGCAGGTGAATTTCATTCCTGTGCCATGGGGAGCTAAAGAAGTTTTTTAAACAGAGAGTGACATTATCCGATAAAACAGGAAAATCATGCCATTTGTCCTGCAAAGCAACCTAGTGAGAGATGGGTCTGGCCAATGTCATTGTGCCCATCTTACAAATATGTCTTCAGGACCTCAAACTCTGAACTCACCCAGGCTGGAGGTCTGCTCCCAGCTCCCGCCTCTAAATGGTAGTGCCCCTCCTGCAGATTACTCTCAGCACAATTCCCAGTCCCAGAGCAAAACAACACAAGCAAAAGGAAGAGAGAAAAAAAGGACATGAGAATGAGGATGAGAAAAAATCCTGCCTCCTTGCCAGGTCTCAGCACAATGTTCTCTGTGACATATACTCAAGTTGGCACGAACCTTTTCAGCTCTGCATCAGAGAGACAAAATCCTCCACCATGCCAGCTCCCACTAGAACTGAACACGGTCTTCTGAAAGGGAAATTTCTAAAGTTCTCTGACTTGTAGCAGCAAGGGGGAGAAGCATCTTGGAATCCTGATGACCAGCAAGCTCCATATATTAAGTTTCCACCAAAAGTTGATACTCAGAAGAGATGCCAAAAACACTGCGTTGAGACCAAAGAAACACACAATCTTCTAATTCTGGTGGATGTGCAAGTTGCTATACCGTTATGAAAAGCAATCTAGCAAGAGCATTACAAACTCAAAGTAGATGTCCTTTGACCTCTGTGGCTGTGGTAGAATGAGTGGAAAGGAGCGATGTAGAGTCTATCTAAGTGCTGCACTGCCGAGACCTCCATAAAATTCGCTTTGGGGAAGGAGGCACTAGAATTCACCAGCCATCTCTGTTTCTTTCTTCTCTACCATCTGCTCCGTTCCTCTTTACTTTAAACCTCACCAGAAACAAATGGATTAGAAACAGCCATAGCACCTGCCGTGTAGGAAAACTGTGCAGAACTAACACCTTTCTGTCTTCCCCACCAACATGCAGCAGGTAACACCAGAGGATGCTCCTGCCCAGAGGAGGGAGCACAGATCCAAGCCGAATATCCTTGGATACGTTACTTCACACACCCGGGCCTCAGTTTCTACTGCCCGGGGGACACTCACAACAGCCCTGTTGCATGTGGATGATGAAGCCCAGGCTCTGAGAGGCTAAGTGACCTGTCTGGGGTTCCACAGCTGAGAGTGACACAGCTGGACCTGAAATCCAGGTCTTTCCAACAGAGATCCTAGGAGTCACTACTGCCCCTATGTATTGAGTGCTTTCTACATAGAGGGCATGATGCCAAGCACTTTCCATGCAGATCTCATTTAATCCACACACTAACCCTATAAAGTAGGGTTCATGCTCACTTAGCACATTTTCAGATAAGGAAACTGACACAGAGAGGCTAGGCAGTTTACCCCAGATCGCACAGCCAGGAAAGGTGGAGCCAGAAAATGAATCAGGTCTAGCTGAGAACCCAGGCTCCTAGCCACTGTACCACCCTGCTGGGGTTATCTCTGGGGAAAAGTGTGGGTCTGTTTGTAATATGTATATTTTATAATATGCATATAATTATATATTTATAGGTGTGTATAAACACATATGTAATATATACATATATGTGTATGCTTATATACCTATATTATATATGTGTATTTTATGTAATTATATGTATATAATATATACATATGTATTGAACACAGGGTGGGGAACACCACAGGGGGCAGGGGGTAAGGGGAGGAAGAGCATTAGGACAAACACCTAATGCATGCGGGGCTTAAAACCTAGATGACAGGTTGACAGGTGCAGCAGACCACCATGACACACATATACCTATGTAACAAACCTGGCCAGGCGCGGTAGCTCATGCCTGTAATCCCGGCACTTTGGGAGGCCGAGGCAGACGGATCACAAGGTCAGGAGATCGAGACCATCCTGGCTAACATGGTGAAACCCCATCTCTACTAAAAATACCAAAAAAATTAGCCGGGTGGGGTGGCAGGCACCTGTAGTCCCAGCTACTCGGGAGGCTGAGGCAGGAGAATGGCATGAACCCGGGAGGTGGAGGTGGCAGTGAGCTGAGATGGCGCCACTGCACTCCAGCCTGGGTGACAGAGCGAGACTCCATCTCAAAAAAACAAAACAAAACAAAAAACCTGCACATTCTGCACATGTACCTGGAACCTAAAATAAAAATATACATGTGTATATATATGTATGTATATATGTGTATCTATAATATTTGTATAGGTATAAATAATATATATAGGTATATATAACAAATAAAAATATATTTATGTATACGTATAGGTATTATAAGTATATTATATATGTATGTTTATATACCTATAAATATATGTAATTATATAGGTATATACCCACAAATATATGTAGTATATATTTATATACATGATTTATATAGATATACAGTCATGCACCCCATAACGGTGTTTCTGTCAGTGACAAATCATATCTATGACAGTGGTCCCCCAAAATTGTAATACTGTACTTTTCCTGTGCCTTTGCTATGTTTAGATACACAGATACCATTGTGTTACCACTGCCTACAGTTTTCAGTACAGTAACATGTTGTGCAGGTCTGTGGTTGGGAGCAATAGGCTCTATCATATAGTCTAGATGTGGAGTAGGCTATGCTATCTATGCTTGTGTAAGTGCACTCCCTGATGTTTACACAATGAAATCACCTAACAACGCATTTCTCAGAACGTATCCCCGTCATTTAGTGACATATGACAATATACATATAATTATATATAACATAATCACATATGTAAATGTGCATAATATACACGTCTATCACATAACATCCATACATAACAATATACTTACACACACATAGATGTTGATATGTAATTGTAACATCCTTCTTTTTGTTTCTTTTTTGCTATGTATATTTTATCTCATGTGCATATATTACCTGACTTATTAAAAAAAAATAGTCATCCCCTATGAAAGAGAGAGAATACCTTTTCTTCTTTTTTCATTGTTACATTTTTTTGAGAGACAGTCTTACTCTATCACCTAGGCTGGAATGCAGTGGTGTGATTATGGCTTGCTGCAGCCTAGACCTCCTGGGCTCAAGCGATTCTCCCACTTCAGCCTCCCCAGTAGTTGGAACTACAGGCGCTCATTGCCACACCTGGCTAAATTTTTTATTTTTTATAGAGATGGAGTCTTGCTATGTTGCCTAGGCTGGTCTCGAACTCCTGGGCCCAAGTGATCCTTCCACCTCAGCTTCCCAAAGTACTGAGATTACAGGCCTGAGTCATCATGCCCCACCGGATTTTTTTTCTTTTTTTTTTTTTTTTTTTTGGTAGAGATGAGGTCTTTCTATGTTGCCCAGGCTGGTCTTAAACTCCTGGGCTCAAGCAACCCTCCTGCCTTGGCCTCCCACGTGCTGGGATTACAGACATGAGTCACCACACATGGCCCCTTGACTTCTTTTCCATCAAGAGACTAAGAATCAGGCCAGGAGGGAGAGGTTCAGGTGGAGTTTACATGCAAACCCAACTAGGTCAAATCCAGCGTACCCAGGCCTGGTGGAACCACATGGAGCAGAACAGGCCCTTGACCAGTCCTGAGAATCCAGTGTTTCAACAGGATGTTCTGCTTTAGGGAACTAAAAACCCTCCTAAAAGTGGCTTCAACAAAGGAATCGCTTAGTTACACAGCAAGAATCCAGCAGCATGGCGGCTGCCAGGGTTGCTTCACTCAGTGACTCATCAGCGGTATCAAGGGACCATAGGTGGTTTCTCCCCTGGTGGGGTTGAGATGGCTGCGGCATTTCCATGTGGGCATCAGCAAAAGAGATGACCATTTTCACCAGTGTTTCCTTCCATGCATTTAAAAAAAAAAATCTCTCCTCCACTGGCCACCCCTCATATCCCACTGGCCACCCCTCATATCCCACTGGCCAGGAGTGGGTAGCCACATGGCTATGACCAACCATTGATTGCAAAGGGAACGTCATTGGCCTAGACCAGTCATGAGCGACCTTGTCTCAAGAGCAGGCTGCTCAGATGAGCAAGAACAAAACTGGGTTCAGGAAGCAAGGATAACTTTGGATAGGAAAACAGTGTCTTCCAGTGCTTCTTCCACTGTCTTCCAGTGTCTTCCCAGTGCTTTCCTGAAGAAGGGCTTAATGCTTGGGAACAATATTTCCAAGTGTAGCCTTTTCTCCAGCCCCAAAACCCTACCGAGAACAACCATCAAACTGCCAGCATTTTTCAGTTTTCATTTAGATATTTGATCTTCAGTTTTTACCCAGGGCACTTTCAACCATTCTATCGGAGGCCAGATAAAACCCTGGACAATGCTTCTGGGGATATTCAAAGACACAAACACAAATGTGTATATTTATATTCAAATATACAAGTAAGTGTTCCACCATATCAAAAGTATGCTCTCCAAAAGGACGAATACTCTATGACTCCACCTACAGGAGGTGCCTAGAATTGCCAAATTCACAACAGAAAGTAGACAAGAGATTAGGAGTGGGAGTGATGGGGAGTGTTATGAATGTGTCTCCCCAAAAGCCATATATTGAGTCCCTAACTCCCAGTGTGATGGTATTTGGAGATGGGGGCCTTGGGGATGATTAGCTTTAGATGAAGACCTGAGGGTGAAGCCTCCATGATGGGATCAGTGTCCTTCTAGGAAGGGGAAGAAACCAGAACTTTCTCTCCACCATGTGAGGACACAGAAAGAAGGTGGCCATCTGCAAGCCAAGAATAGAGCCCTCACCAGAACCAGGAACCTGACCATATTGGCAACCTGGTCTTGGACTTCCCAGCCTCCAGAACAGTAAGAAGTAAATTTCTATTTTTTCTATATATGGGGAAATACATTTATATTTTATTTCTATTGCTTAAGCCATCCAGTCTATGGTGTTTTGTTATGGCAGTCCAATTTGACTAAGTCAGGGAATTAGTGAATTTCATTTTGGGGTGATGAAAAAGTTTTACAGATGGATAGCGGTGATGGTTGCACAACAATGTGAATGCACTTAATGCCACTGAACTGTACACTCAAATATATTATATGTTACATATAATTTACCACAATATTTAAAAATGAATGTTCCCACAGGTCTTATAGTGTCTGTCTTACAGGTATGGAAACCAAAGTGCAATCAGGCACTTGAATGATGTGCCCAGGATCTTCCATGCAAGTTATGGGTGGAGGTAGAATTTAAACCCAGGTCATCTAACTCCAAGGATGCTGTGCCCCTTCTGCAGCTCAGATGCTTCTCCCAACTCAGGCCACATGTAGAAGGAAAATCCAAGCATGAGAGACAGTTCACCAGCAACGGAAAACAGATCTCTTGTGGTTATTATTAGCAGGGCGAACAGCCAGGTGTGAAGCGGACCAGCTGTGAAACTCTCACGGGAGGGGAACCCAAGGTGAAGTGGAGGGAACTCATGCCCCCACATCACAGCAGCAAGCTCTGCAGTTACAGAGACCTCAAACTTTCCACCAATAATCCTCACTTGCAGCCTCTTAGCTCTTGGGGGAAAATTAACACAGGTCGCAGGGCTGAGATTTTCCATGTTTAGTTTCAACCCAAAGGAAATTTTTGTTAGAAAGTTGAAAGCGTGTGACTATTTTTAAATAATGAGACATGGGGCCATAGTGTCAGCACACTCAAAAAGGTAAAAAACATTTGTATCTTGCTTTCTTCCACCCTCCCCTTCAATTCAGATGGATAGACTGCAGAAGAAAATAAGGGAAGTTAACACTTAATTCAGAGCTTGCCAAATATAAGGAACTTGCTTTAGACTTGCTTTAGACCAGCAATTCTCAACTAGAAGTGATTTTGTCCTCCAGGGGACTTTGGCAATGTCTAGAAACATTTTGGTTGTCACAACTTGGGAGATGGGGAACTGTTACTAAAATCTAGTGGGGAGAGACCAGAGTTGCTCTTCAACATCTTTCAATAGACAGGACAGATCCCACGACAGGGAGGTATTCACCCCCAAATATCAGTAGTACCGAGGTTGAAACACCCTCTCCTACTCTAAGAGTCCTCAAACTTGAGCATGCATTAGAAAGCCCTGGAGGGCTTGTGAAAACACAGATTACTAGATTCCCTCCAACCCCTACTCCCTGCCAGATTTGCTGACTCAGCAGGTCTGGGGAACCATCCAATTTTGCGTTTCTAACAAGTTGCCAGGTGACGCTGATGCTGCTGGTCCAGGGACCGCATTTTGAACAGCGCTGTATTGGATCATCCTCAAAAAGGTCTTGAGACAATGGTACTGCTCTTCTTATCTTATGTCTTTGAGATCTAAGGCTCTGAAGGAGGAGAAGTGTCACCTAAAGTTACCCAAGTCACACTGGGTCCCATAAGCTAGTAAGTAGTTTGATCTTTATACCAAGATGAGTCTAATCTCCAGCCTCTAGGGGTGTCCTCAGGCTTTAATGCTCAGCCACACGTCCAGGGAGCACCAGCGAGTACCTTTGGTGTGAATCTTCTCTGACATTTACCATCCTCAACAAATGATGAGCTCCAAACTAAAGGAAACAACCTGAGAATTCTACAGTAGCCCTCTCCCGGAAACACTGCTTAGAAGTCTAGTCTTTTTAAATAAGCTCACTATTCAAAGATCCTCTCTGCGTTAAAGCCTTTTGCAGGTTCTAAGAACTTTTCATGGAAGAACCATATTTATCCAGGCTTCCATGCTCAATTTACTTAATGGGAAGACCTATGCATTTGGCAGATCCATTTGATTGCATTTGATCCCTTTATTGCATTGTTTATGTACCCATAAGCTAGAATTTTTTTCTTCCCACTTAGATGCACCATGGGACATCTCTCTGCCATATCTTGCATCACACTTGGATGGTGTAATGGAAATAACATTAGACTGGGAGTCAGGAGACTTGGGTTCCAGCAGAAGGGAAAATGAAGTCTCTGAGTGGAATATTGCAACATCCCATATTCTCCCGAGAAGGGCTGCTGGATTCCCTTGCTGATGAGGAATTACCATGGGGTCACCTTGCTACATGGCTCATCACTGCCATCCCTCCCTTCAGAAAAATTAAATCATTCAAAGGTCACATAAGATGTCAATGGCAGAATGAAGGCAGCAGGGGACCAAAAAAAAAAAAAAAAGTGAAATTCCCAAATTTTTAGTCCTCTAGTTCAAACTACTAGACAATAATCCCTTTATTAGAAATGTCTTCTTATGGCTGGGTGCGGTGGCTCATGCCTGTAATCCCAACACTTTAGGAGGCCGAGCTGGGTGACTCATCCGAGGTCAGGAGTTCAACACCAGCCTGGCCAATATGGTGAAACCCGTCTCTACTAAAAATACAAAAAATTAACTGGGCGTGGTGGCGCATGCCTGCAATCACAGCGACTTGGGAGGCTGAGGCAGGAGAATTGCTTGAACACGGGAGGTGGAGGTTACAGTGACCCGAGATCGTGTCACTGCACTCTGGCCTGGACGACAAGAGCGAGACTTCATCTCAAAAAAAAAAAAAAGAAAAGAAAAGAAATGATTTATTAGACAGGTGTGGCAGCTCATGCCTGTAAATCCCAGGACTTTTGGAGGCAAAGGTGGGAGGATTGTTTGAGCCCAGGAATTCAAGACCAGCCTGGGCAACAGAGACTCCATCTCTATAATAAATATCAAATTTTTAAAAAACAAAATGTTTTATTATACCGAATATGACTTTTAAAAAAAAATAAATTGCTTGGAAGGAAGCATGGGATGAAAACCAAACAAACAAACCAAAAAAAAAAAACAATTAGGCTGGGTGTGGTGGCTCATGCCTGCAATCCCAGCACTTTGGGAGGCCGAGGAGAGAGGATCAATTGAGCCCAGGAGTTCAAGACCAGTCTGGGCAACATAGGGAGACCCTGTCTCTACAAAAACAAAACAAAATATTAGCTAGGCATGGTGGTACACACCTGTGGTCCTAGCTACTTGGGAGGCTGTGGTGGGAGGATCACTTGAGCCCAGGAGGTTGAGGCTGCAGTGAGCCATGATCATGCCACTGCATTCCAGTATGGGTAACAGAGTGAGACCCTGTCTCAAAAAAAACCACACATGACCCAGTGCGGTGGCTCATGACTGTAATCCTAGCACTCTGGGAGGCCAAGGCAAGTGGATCACCTAAGGTAGGAGTTCAAAACCAGCCTGGCTAACATGATGAAACCCTGTCTCTACTAAAAATACAAAAAGAAATTAGCTGGGTGTGGTGGCGGGCACCTGTAATCCCAGCTACTCAGGAGGCTGAGGTTGAACTCGGGAGGCAGAGGTTGCAGTGAGCTGAGATCGCACCACTGCACTCCAATCTGGGCAACAAGAGCAAGACTCTGCCTCAAAAACAAACAAACAGAAAAACAATATACACCAAAAACCAGTTGGAATATCTTTGTCTTTCTCATTTGTCCGTATGCCTCTCAAACAAAGAGCTCTCACAACACATTATCTCCATTTCTTTTAGAACTCTTCTCTTTTTGTCTCCAGCCCTTCAAGATTCCATCTTCATAGACCAATTTCAGACTTTTCAAAGCATTTTTTTCCCATACTGGCTTCTGGGAAAAGGCAGAAATTCCTATATACCAAGAGTCAGCAAACTACTGCCCAGAGGCCCAATCTGGCCCTCAGCCTGTTTTTGTAAATAAAGTTTTATTGGAACACAACCACAATCATTAATGTATATATATCATCTGTGGCTGCTTTTGTGCTCCAACTGCAGAGCTGAGTAGTTGCCACAGAGACTGTATGACCCAAAAAGCTTAAAATATTTACTATATTTACTATATGGCTCTTTAAAGAAAAGTTTGCTGACATCTGTGCTATGTGAAAAAAAAAAATCAATTTCATGAGAAGTTGCTTTTAAAGTGAATTTTTATAAATAGTATTGCATCTCTACTCCAAATGCAGGGCTGTGGCTCCCTTGTCCCATGTCCCATAATCAGCACAAGACAAGGCACCCAGCTGGACTCAATAATTATTTGCTGAGCCAAATGAATGAATTACCAATGAAACGAAGGGGGAAACTGGGATGAGACCCTATGTAATTTTTTTTTTTTTTTTGAGACGGGGTCTTACTCTGTCACCCAGGCTGGAGTGCAGTGGTGTGATAATGACTCACTGCAGCCTTAACCTCCCAGGCTCAGGTCATCTTCCCACTTCAGCCTCCCGAGGAGCTGGGACTACAGGCGCATACCACCATGTCTGGCTAAGTTTTGTATTTTTGGTAGAGATAGGGTTTCACCATGTTGCCCAGGCTGGTCTCAAACTCCTGGGCTCAAGCAATCCTCCCACCCTGGCCTTGATGGTGCTGGGATTACAGGCATGAGCCACTGTGCTCAGCGAAACCATATATAGACTAAAAATGTCTTTTCAAAAAAAGTGACCAAGTCTCCAAAGAATCAATGAGGCTCAGTTTTCTCATCTATAGGTGAAAACCAACATTTTCCACCCTTTGTACTTTGCAGCGTAGGCTGTGGCCCATGAACCCGAAAGTGTCATACACCCTAGTATGTGCAAAGCACGTAAGCTCTCTGCATGAAGATCCGGGTCCAAATCCGACTCACCACCCACTACCTGTGTGATTTGGGTCGAGTCCCACATCTCTCTGAACCTTGTATCCTCATCTATAAATTGAGAATTCTGTCACCCACTCCAGATGAACTGTTGTGAGACTCAGGTGGGATAAAACAAGACCAGGAGGGCACCTAGGAGTACCCAGAACATAGTAGGCGCTTGCTTTTCACAATATCTGGGAGAGAGGCAAAATCAAGGCCAAGAATAGGGTAAGGAGAGTGAGGCATTCGCTCTGGGTACAAAATTTAAGGAGGCTCCAAAAACTCCGTAACCAAGATAAGCATATTTTAATGCAGCATTTTAAAATGTCAAAATTCATAGCCAGGAAAATCCACAAAGAATAAAATTCAAAATTCTTAAATAAAGACAGGATCTAATAGTGCCAGCATTAGGATGAGGATTGTGAGATGAATTGTACAGCTGCCAGGTCACAGGCTGTCTCTTTGTAAAATGTTGATATTTTGTTTATCATGAACTTTTGTAATAATTTTTATCTTTAAATAGTGCATTAAAATATTATATGGCTGGGCACAGTGGTTCATCCCTGTCATCCCAACACTTTGGGAGGCCATGGCGGGAGGATTACTTGAGGCCAGGAGTTCCTGGCCAGCCTGGGCAACACAGAGAGACCTCATCACTAAAAAAACAAATTAATAAAAAATTAGCTGGGTGATATGGTTTGGCTCTGTGTCCCCACACAAATGTCATGTCAAACTGTAATCCCCACATGTTGGAGGAGAGGCCTGGTGGGAGGTGACTGAATCATGGGAGTAGACTAACCCCCAGCTGTTCTCACAAGACCTGGTTGTTTGAAAGTGCGTAGCACTTCCCCCTCCCCTGACAATCTCCCTCTCCCCCTCCCCCTCTCGATCTCCCGTTCCCCCTCCCCCTCCCATCTCCCTCTCCCCCTCCCCCTCCCCATCTCCGTCTCCCTCTCCCCCCTCCATCTCCCTCTCCCCCTCCCATCTCCCTCTCCCTCTCCCCCCTCCATCTCCCTCTCCCCCTCCTCCTCCCCTTCCCTCTCCCCATCTCCCTCTCTCCCTCCTCCTCCCCATCTTCCTCTCCCCCTCCCCCTCCCCTTCCCCTTCCCTCTCTCCATCTCCCTCTCCCCCTCCCCCTCCCCATCTCGTCTCCCCCTCCCCATCTCCCTCTCCCCCTCCCCCTCCCCATCTCCCTCTCCCGCTCTGGCCATGTGAAGACCATGCCTGCTTCCCCTTTGCCTTCCGCCATGATTGTAAGCTTCCTAAGGCCTCCTTGCCAATGCTTCCTATACAGCCTATGGAACTGTGAGTCAATTAAACCTCTTTTCTTCATAAATAACCCAGTCTCAGGTATGTCATTATAGCAGTGTGAGAATGGACTAATATCCCAGGCATAGTGGCACTATGCCTGAAATCCCAGCTACTCGGGAGACTGAGGCAGGAGGATCACTTGAGGCCAGGAGTTCAAGACCAGACTGGGTAATACAGTCAGACTCTGTCTCTACAAAAAAATTTTAAAATTAGCCAGGTGTGGTAGCACACACCTGTGCCTATAGTTCCAGCTACCCAGGAGGCTGAGCTGGGAGGATCGCTTGAGCCCAGGACTTTGAGGCTGCAGTGGCCCATGATCATACCACTGCACTCCAGGTTGGGTGACAGCAAGATCCTGTCTCTAAACATCTATATAAAATATATATTACTGACATTTTGATGCCTCCACACAAACATTGTGCCCAAGGGGAGTGCCTCACTGGCCTTAGCCTACTCCAGGCTCTGGGTAGAGGCCTACCAAATATCTCACTTGCACAAGTAAGTTCCCCTAGCCCAGTGGTTCTCGAACTTGGCTGCACATGGACTTCAACCAGGGGAATTAAAAATATAATAACAATAAAACCAATTACTCAGAATGGAGAGATGTAGGGGCAATGTTGGAATTTGGCATTTTTTTTAAAGACCTCTAGACTTCACACCTATTAGGATTTCACAGCTCCTATTATGGCTATAATCAAAAACACAGACTGTAACAAGTATCCGTGAGGGTGTGGTGAATGCAGAACCCTCCTGCGTTGCTGGGGGAATGTAATCTCGTGCAGCTGCTGTGGAAATGTTTGGCAGTTCCCCAAAATGTTAAACATAGAGTTATCATATGACCTAGAAATCCCACTCCTAGGTATATACCCAAGTAAACCAAAAACATCATATAAAAACTTATACATGAGGCTGGGCATGGTGGCTCACGCCTGTAATCTCAGCACTTTGGGTGGCTGAGGTAGGTGGATCATCTGGGTCAGGAGTTCGAGACCAGCCTGGCCAACATGGTGAAACCCCGCCTCTACTAAAAATATAAAAATTAGCCAGGTATGCTGGCGGATGCCTGTAATCCCAGCTACTCCAGAGGCTGAGGCAGGAGAATCACTTGAACCCGGGGAGGCGGAGGTTGCAATGAGCCAGGACCATGCCATTACACTCCAGCCTGGGCTAAGAGTGAAACTCCGTGGAAAAAAAAAAAAAAAAACTGGTACATAAATGTTCATAGTAGCACTATTTATAACAGCCAAAAAGCAGAAACAACCCAAATGTCCATCAACAAATGGATAAATAAAATGTGGCAGAGCCTCACAATGAAATATTATTCAGCCATGAAAAAGGAATGAAGTACTGATACATGCTACAACATAGATGAACCTCAAAAACACTATGCTGAGTGAAAGAAGTCAGACACAAAAGGCCACATATAGTATGATTCCACTGAAATAAAATGTCTAGAAAAGATAAATATATGGAGACAAGAAGTAGATTAGTGGTTGCCAAGGGCTGGTGGGAGGTAGACTAGGGAATGACTGCTAACATGAGGTTCCTCTCAGGACGATGAAAATGTTCTGGAATTAGTGGTGGTTTTGCACAACATTTTTTTAGGGGTGGGGGAGGCGGATAGAGTTTTGCTCTTGTTGCGCAGGCTGGACTGCAACGGCGCCATCTCGGCTCACTGCAACCTCCACCTCCTGGGTTCAAGTGATTCTCCTGCCTCAGCCTCCCAAGTAGCTGGGATTCCAGGCGTGCACCACCATGCCCAGCTAATTTTTGTATTTTTAGTAGAGATGGAGTTTCATCACATTGGCCAGGCTGGTCTTGAACTCTTGACCTTAGGTGATCCCTCTGCCTCAGCCTTCCAAAGTGCTGGGATTACAGGCATGAGCCACCACACCTGGCCTGCACAACCTTATAAATATATTCAAAAACCACTGAACACTTTAAGAGGATAAATTTAATGGTGAGCTATATCTCATTTTTTTAAAATTCTCCCCAGATGATTGTAATATGGAGTCGAGGAATGCAGGCTCCATCTTTATAAAATGGGTAGGCAGTCGTCACCCTCCTGTTAGGTGAGGGCTTCTCTGAGGTTAACGATCCAGTGTTCACACTGGAAAAGCCTGACAAGACAGGCGCTGTGCCAAGCAGGGCAGTGACACTTCATCTGCCTAACCAGGAGGTGTTAGAGTGAAGAGGTTTCTTCCTCTCTGCCCTGTTCCTCTTCACCTAAGTCTCCAGGGACTGATGCTCAGCTTGAGGGAGTAGCGGAGCAGTCACACGTTCGTCATCAGGAATTATTGTTTCATTAACATCCAACTCCCAAGCTGTGACAGATGCCAGTTTCAGGCCACATTATGCATAGCAGAAATGATCTGGAGGGGGGAAACATACCAGGGCAGGGGTGCCAAGGAAATACTTGCCAACTAAGAATACCTTTGGCGGTCAGCACGCCGTGCTGAAAGGTGAGAAGGTTTCTTTCCCTGACCCAGCAAGTCTGAGATCTCGGCTTCTTTTAAGAAAAAAAGAAAGCACTCCAGCCTACCCAGCACCCTCCATTATCAAGAAGCATGAAAGGTTGACTAGGAAACCACATCAGCTTTGCAGCATCCAAAAATATAATCAAAGCTTACTGGTGTCTCCTGTGATTCCCAGGCGAGGGGCCGCACTCTGTCTTCATGTTGTCCCCATTACCTGGCTGAACAGACACGTCTTTGAGGTAACAATGGCCTTCTGGAGCGGGGAAGGAAAATTCTCCCCTTGTGGAAATCCCCTTTGGTACAAAAATAAGTATGAGGTTGGTAATTTTCCTATTTTTTTTAAATGTGAGCTAGGTGACTTGGGTGCTAGCTCTTTGCAGTGCTAAGAAACCTGCTGATGCGAGATCCTGAACGCAGCAGAAACCACCAAGCAGATGCCGTACAAATATAATGGGCTTCATTCCCCAAATTGTTGGGAATATTGTTTTATTTTCCTATGAAAACACCCCCACAGAAGTTTTAGTTGGCTTGAGAATACAGCCACCCACATGAAAGGGTTGGCAGTCTATTGTACACACCGTCTGTGTGTGTGTCTGTGCGCACTCATACACGTACACACGCACAGTCATACAGTATACTCTATCGGCAACCTAACACCACTCCTAGGTGACTTCCCGGCCAACTTCAACAGTAAGAAACACACCAAACAGCTTCCTGTGAATGCTTCCAGCCTCCTGCCCATCAACCGCCTGCCAACCGGTTACCCATCTTGAGAGTTAGGCGACTCAAAGGCACTTCAAAAGAGTAACGGGATCATGAACACTTACGGCGAATGGTCAAACTTCCCCTGAAAATAACTGTCTTGGTACAGAGTTAAATGCAATCACATTTCAAAAGCCCTCTGGTTTAAGAAGAGGTCAGTGAAGCATTTTGTCTTCCACTTTCTTTAGGAAAACAGTAGGAGGTTTTTATGTGGCTGTTTGTCTCCTTTTTTTTTTTCTTTTTTTAACTTTTTTGTGTGTTTGTTTTTGAGACAGGGTCTCGCTTTGTTGCCCAGGCTGGAGTGCAGTCATACAATCTCAGTTCACTACAACCTCCACCTCCCAGGTTCAAGCGATTTTCCTGCCTCAGCCTCCCAAGTAGTTGGGATTACAGGCACCTGTCACCACGTCCAGCTAATTTTTTTATTTTTAGTAGAGATGAGGTTTCACCATGTTGGCCAGGCTGGTCTCGAACTCCTGGCCTCAAGTGATCCACCTGCCTCGGCCTCCCAACATGCTGGGATTACAGGTGTGAGCCACCATGCCTGCCCTTTTTTAACTAAAAAAAAAAAAAATTATGTGGGTACATAGATGTATATATTTATGGGGTGCAGTGTCCATCAACAGATGAATGAATAAAGGAAATAGGTAGGGATACACAACAGAGTACTCTTCAGTAAAAAAAAAAAAAAAAAAAATTGAGATCCAGTTATTTGCAACAACATGGATGGAACTGGAGCTTATGTTAAGTGGAATAAGCCAGGCACAGAAAGACAAACATCACATGTTCTCAGTTATTTGTGGGATCTAAAAATCAAAATAATTGAACTCTTTGTTTGTTTTTGTTTGGGTGGGGTAAGGGTCTAGCTAACATAAATTCCTACTTGGAGGCAGGAAGCAGGGCCCGACAACCTTAGAAGTTTCTTCTTTCTCTTTAGACTATTTATTTAAAGTCCCTCCCTTCATAGAATCTTGGCGCAGATGATCTCATTACATTTTCGGTATGTACATCATGGATATATCACTGATACTTAGCATGTGAAAAATACCTAAAAATCTCCGCTTATCCCAAAGTCAAGCTTCCAGCAACTCCCACCCCACTTTGGGATACAACCGTGAAATAAACTGTAGATAAAGGCCTATGAGAAGTTAAACAGGGTTGGGCACGGTGGCCCATGCTTGTAATCCTACTCTTTGTGGGCTGAGACTGGAGTATCACTTAAGGCCAGGAGTTTGAGACTGGCCTGGGCAATATAACAAGACCTTGTCTCTACGAAAATAAAAAAAATTATCCAGGTGTGGTGGTGCACACCTGTAGCCCCAGCTACTCAGGAGGCTGAGGTGGGAGGATCACTTGAGCCCAGGAGTTCAAGGCTACAGTGAGCTATGATCATGCCACTGCACTCCAACCTGGGCAACAGAGACCCTGTCTCAAAAAAAAAATTAGAAAAATAAAAAATGAATAAAGCATTTTTAAAAAAGAAGAAGTTAAATAGTTTTCCCGAAGCCCATGCACCATGTAAGTGTTTTCTTCAAGGAGGCTGTGCTAGGCAGAAGCCTAAGATGGCCCCACAATCTCTAACGCTGCCCTTGGTATTGTCTTGTACGACCCCTCCCCTTGAGTGTGACAGAACATGTGACTTCCTTCTAGCCAATAGAATATGGCAAAGGAGATGGGATATCACTCCCATAATCACAACTCAATATCTAAAACTCTGTTTTAACACATTGGAGAGAAAGATTTTCTGCTGGCCTTGAAGAAGCAAACGGCCACACTGTGAACACAAAGAGAGCCACAGCCACACAGCAACAAGCAACTTGAGAAGACTTCTAGGACATGAAGTATATCTCCACCGAACAGTAGTAAGAAGTTGGGGCCCTCAGTCAGAAAGCTGCAAGGACATGAAATCTGCCAACAACTCAAATGACCTTAGAAGCAGATCTCCCCCAGTCCAGCCTTCAGATGAGAATGCAGCCAACATTTTGACTGTATCCTTGTGAGACACTGTGCAAAGGACTCAACTCTGCCATGCCTGGATGTCTGATCCGTAGAAACTGTGAGATAATAAATGTGTGTTGTTTTAAGCCACCATGTTTGTGATCATTTGTATGCAGCAATAGAAAACTAATACAGAGGCCCTTGACTACTTATTCAGAGACTCATTGACTGTTACTCAACACCCAACAAAGAGGCTATTGACTCTTACTGAATACATAAATTCAGGTGTATATTTTTCTAGTACTCAGCTAATAAGAATCATAATACTAGCAAGACATATCCATCAGGAACAGACCCTATAAGAAAGAAGCCTTGACAGCAGTTAAAGGAAAGGTGCTGTAGTCAGTCTTTAGCACACAGTGGGTCCTCAAAGAACATTAGATAGATGCCTCAAGGGAAAAGAGAACAAAACAAGAAAACAGACATAAAATTAACAATAGTGTTGACTACCATGTATTGAAAATGTACTGTGTGCCAGGCACAATGCTAGAGACTTTATATATATGTTTCATCATCACAGTAGGCATAACAAGTTAATTATTATTAATTGGGTTTCCAAGATATTAGAAACAGGCAAACTCAACTTACAACTTGTCTTTCTTAAGACATCTGCATCATGACCCAATCTCATATTTAAGAATGCACCCAACACGACAATGTGTTGAGTCACACACTCACTACAGCGGCTAGTGCCTCTATATTATTAACTGTGAAAAGCAAGCATGATGTGTAAGGCGGATAAGTTCTGGATTGCATGGATATTTGATTGGATACAATCAATTCACATGCCTCCAAACCAAGCAGTGGTTTTGGTAAAGACACCTTTTCTCTTCAGAATTCTTAGAACAGCATGGCCAGACATCAAACCATTAAGACCAAAACACAGTTTCATCTTTCCCAGCAGAGAACCTGGTGGCATAATAATTTCAGCATCAAGGGCTCTTCCAAAAAAAGTCAGCCTGACATTGGGAAGAGGAGATTAGCACTGCGACAAACGCTCATGAATGAAACAGTGCACTGTGCGTCATGGAAGGAGAGGAACCGGGGCCGGGTGACAAGAGTGAGACACTTGGTTTGGGTGCAAAATGTGAGGGGTGCCAAAAAAAATTCAGGAATATGATAAATAAATAAGTAGACAATAAACATATGATACAATAACAAATATACATCAAAATACAAATAAACTATGCGATATTTTAATGCAATACTTTTTTTTCTTTCTTTTTTCTTTTTCTTTTTTTTGAGACAAAATCTCACTCTGTCACTCAGGCTGGAGTGCAGTGGCTCTGTCTCAGCTCACTGCAACCTCCACCTGCTTGGTTCAAGCAATTCTTGTGCCTCAGTCTCCCGAGTAGCTGGGACTACAGACGCCCGCCACCACGCCCAGCTAATTTTTTATATTTTAGTAGAGATGAGGTTTCACCATATTGCCCAGGCTGGTCTCGAACTCCTAACTTCAAGCAATTGGCTTGCCTAGGCCTCCCAAAGTGCTGCGATTACAGGCATGAGCCACCGTGCCTAGCCTTAATGGAATACTTTTAAAAGTTAAAATGCAAAAAAAAAAAAAAATTATAACAAACAAAATATTCAATTTTTTTTAAAGGTAGGGTGTGGTTGGTTGGCTGTTTTAAGATCTTGCGTTACCATGCAATAAGAACCATCATTTCCAATCAGCCCATTATTCCTAGACCTGTGAGGCCATCACATATGCCGCTGGGTGGGTTTACGAGGGTTCACCGTGGTGTACAAACAGGTTAGACGAAACAGGGCTTTATATATAGTCAGTTTTTTAATTGTAGAGCTTTATTACCTTTTCCACTCAGTTCAAAATATGGGAGGATATTTTAATAGGTGTACAGAGGGGCAAATATTTTTTATTTGGCCTCGTGATCCAATATGACTTCTTGGCTCTAGGAGAAACTGTCAAAACTACCTTTCTCTCAGCCAGAATGTAGTCACCAGTCAAGGACTTCCATCTTCATAAATCCTGAATGGCCAATTTCTAAGTAAATGAATGTGATTTCGAACTCAGTTTGAAAATTTGAAAATTCTTGGTGCAGTAAAATATGCTTATGCTTGCTAAATGAGAATTATAAGGTAGCCAGGCGTGGTGGCTCATGCCTGTAAGCCCAGCACTTTGGGAGGCCGAGGCGGGTGGATCACTTGAGGTGAGGAGTTCAAGACCAGCCTGGCCAACATGGTGAAGCCCCGTCTCTACTAAAATTACAAAAATTAGCTGGGCGTGGTGGCGTGTGTCAATAATCCCAGCTACTTGGGAGGCTGAGGCAGGAGAATCACTTGAACCCGGGAGGCGGAGGCTGCAGTGAGCTGAGACCACGCCACTGTACTCCAGCCTGGGCAACAGAGTGAGACTCCATCTCAAAAAAAAAAAAAAAAAAAAAAAAGGAGAATTGCCAGGTAAGGAAAAGGGAACCACCTTCAGTACAAATGTCATTAGACTCATATTTTAAGATGTCTTTGTGGGTTCAGGGACAGGGGAGAGATAGCATTAGGCGAAACACCTAATGTAGCTGATGGGTTGATGGGTGCAGCAAACCACCATGGCATGTGTACACCTATGTAACAAACCTGCACGTTCTCCACATGTATTCCAGAACTTAAAGTATTTTTTAAAAATAAATAAATAAAAGTATCTGCTAAGCCAGCTCCAGTGAAAACATTTCTCCAAAAGTGCAAACATTTTATTTATGAATTCACCAGAAACATACACTGAACAATGCAGAGAGGATGACAGCACAGTCTCTGGAGTCAGATCACCTGTATGCGAATCCTGTCTTTACTGCCTATGAGCTGTGTGACCTTGGGCAAGTTCCTTAACCTCTCTGAGTCTCTGAAACATAGAAGATAACTGTTGTCTTTACTTCATAGGGCTTAATGGATACATTTTAAGCACTTAGGATACAGCTTTGAACATAGCAAGACCCCCCACAAATGTAAGTCGTGTTAATGTAGGTGAGAGTTTGATTTCCATACTGAATGTGTAGTTATAAAGTTATTTCCATTTGATTTTCTTTCAGTTACATTTTGTCATCAGGTTTGATAGAATTATGGTAAGAATAACTATAAATCATAAACAGAGTACATGTGAAAATAAGAGCTTCTCTCATACTTTATGACCATCTGGAGTCATAAATCAGGGCTGGCCCACAGCTGGCTGTGGGTTACACAGCGAAGCAATAGGAAAGTGTGGATTTGCATCTAATGGTATAGTAACAAATAGGGTATGGCCATAGAGTCGCCCAAGTTAGCAAATAAAAATAGAGGATGTCCACTTAAATTTGATTTTTGAATAAACAAATACTTTTTAGTGTAAAGTATATCCCAAATATTACATGGGATATACTTATGTTTTATTTAAGTGTTCATTGTTTATCTGAAATTCAAATTTTACTGGGCTTCCTATATTTTATCTGGCAGTCCTGCCTAGGGGCAAACAGCTCATATATCCCAGTCAAACCCCTACCATATCACTACGGGAGAATGCTTGCAATCTGTATCACTGATGGTGACCAGAGCAATGTTTTACATAATCTTATCTATTTAAAGAAGCAACATATTTTTTGAAAAATGTACATTTAAAAAATAAGACTTTGAGGCCAGGCACTGTGGCTCATGCCTGTAATCCCAGAACTTTGGGAGACTAAAGCAGGAAGATTGCTTGAGGCCAGGAGTTTGAGGTCAGCCAGGGAAACTCCGTTTCTGCAAAAACATTAGTTGGGCATGATGGAGCATGCCTATAGTCCCAGCTACCTGGGAGGCTGGGGTGGAAAGACCGCTTAAGGCCAGGAGTTCAAGGCTGCCGTGAGCTATGATCATGCCACGGTACTCCGGCCTGGGTGACAGCGCAAGACTCCATCTCAAAAACCAATCAATCAATCAATCTTTGAATGGCTTGGTCAAAAAAGATTCTGTGATATCTTGTCTCTAAAAAAAAAATAAAGAAAACAAAATTTTAAAAAATGGTTCACACAATAGTCGCTGAAAGAGAAAATATCACCTGCCGGGTGGATGAACAAGAAATATGTCTGCAGCCCTGACACTACACAAAGAAGCAAGAGCAGTGATCATCCGGCCCCTTAATCAGACCCTCAGGGATTCATATCCAGGACACCAGCCTCACAGGAATCTCCTCCATACCTGGAGGTGCTTCTGATATAGTCAGTATCTAAACCCATTGAATGAGATTGAAATTCTAAGAATGGTGTCACTGGAAGTGTCTGCTATAGACTTCCACCAGTTCTCAGCCAACCAGGTGCAGACTAACGTTACAGGAGAATTCAAAAGTGCAGCCTGCACCACTCGTATTTACATTTTCCACATCAACACTTGGTTTAAATGCAGACTGTCTTTAAGAAACTAGAAGATGGATTTCAGTGGCCTTATAACCCCTGTTCCACACTAAATAAAAATCACAGTCCCTTCTGAATATTGGACACCCACTATGGGCCAGTACCCTACTAAGTGTTTTATATACTCTTACTTGCCCAATTCTCCCCATCGCCTTGGGAGAGAAGAAATACTGTTATTCCCATTTTATGGTTGAAAACATAGTGGCTTTAAGCATGCTGAATCACTTAGCCAAGGTCACAGAGCTGATTAGCGGCAGATTCCAAACCCAAACCCCACTGTATTTAGCCTCCAAGAAGATGATCTTGGTGTTTCCAAAACTTGCCACCTGTACACCTTCCTTCTGACCTTTGCCAAAACCACTGCTATTAATTTAAAATCAGCAATTGTTACTTATTTAAAATGTGTATTCTGGCCAGGCATGGTTAATCCCAGCACTTTGGGAGGCCAAGGCAGGTGGATCACCTGAGGTCAGGAGTTCGAGACCAGCCTGGCCAACATGGTGAAACCCTGTCTCTACCAAAAGCACAAAAATTAGCCAGGCATGGTGGTATGCACCTGTAGTACCAGCTACTCAGGAGGCTAAGGCAGGAGAATTGCTTGAACCTGGGAGGCGGAGGTTGCAGTGAGCCAAGATCACACCAGTGCACTCCAGCCTGAGTGACAGAGCGAGACTCCATCTCAAAAATAATGTAACAAAACAAAATATAATGTGTATTCTTCCTGTAGGAGACAGCTTATGATAAAAAATAAATAAAAACGTGTATTCAAGCTAACACGGACCTACTATCACTATTTATTTTAGCTTTGTCCTAAATAATAATATCTGGGAACCCATATGTTTGATAGTTATGTTTGTTATAATACAAATAAAATAAGCATGTAACTATTAAAATGCAAAATGTTTTGCCCGTGGACTCCACTCCAGCCCCAAATCACTTCGTGCACCATCAGTGATCAATGCACCACATTCTGGGACACCTTCACCTCTAGAACCAGCAAAGACAATGAAAGGAGGCAGGTGTCCAGAGGAAGAAACAAGATAAGCTAATAAAGTGTGCAGGTTACATTCCACAGCTATGATATATAGGCTACGAAAAAAGATGCAGAACTAAGAACGGCTGTGATTGTACCTGCCTCCCTGAAGGACGGTGTGGTGCAGCAGGAGAAAACACTTTGCCTGAGAAGTAAGTGACGAGGGTTCAAATCACTGCTCTGCCTTATGCCTGGGGACAAGACACTGGTCCGTGAAACAAGGAAAATAATAAAATAACCACAAAGGAGCAATTGTATACCCTTGTCTTTCTGAAAAGATTTGAACTAAATTACACCAAGTTCCCTTTTTTCTGCTTTGATTCCATGATCTGGAAAAAAAAAGTAGGAAGATAGTACATAATAATTAACAAAAAAAAAAGATTATAATGGTGATCATGATACTACTTAATATTCATTGATTCACTCATTCCACAAATATTTGTTGGGTGCCAACTATGAGCCAGGCACTGTTCCAGGTGCAAGAGATACATGGATGAGAAACATTCGAAAAAACCGCTTGTCAGCCGGGTGCAGTGGCTCACGCCTGTAATCCCAGCACGTTGGGAGGTCGAGACAGGTGAATCACCAGAGGTCAGGAGTTTGAGACCAGCCTGGCTGACATGGCAAAACCCCATCTCTACAAAAATACAAAAAAATTAGCCGGGCATGGTGGTGGGCGCCTGTAATACCAGCTACTTGGGAGGCTGAGGCAGGAGAATCGCTTGAACCCTGGAGGCAGACGTTGCAGTGAGCCGAGGTCGGGCCATTGCACTCCAGCCTGGCTGACAAGAGCAAAGCTCCGTCTCAAAAACAAACAAACAAACAAAAACACTTACCTTGATCACCTGAGATCAGGAGTTCAAGACGAGCCTGGCCAATATGGTGAAACCCCGTCTCTAAAAATACAAAAATTAGCTGGGCATGGTGGTGCATGCCTGTAGTTCCAGCTACTTGGGAGGCTGAAGCAGGAGAATCACTGGAACCCGGGAGGCGGAGGTTGCAGTGAGCCAAAATCATACCATTGCACTCCAGCCTGGGCTACGAGAGCGAAACTCCTTCTCAAAAAAAAAAAAAAAAAAAACTGCTTGCCTTCACACAGTTTCTACTCTAGGGAGGTACAAGCTTTTGATGTGCTCAGGATTCTCTCATTGATTCCTTACAGCAGCAGTTCTCAATGTTCAGTGAGCATCAGATCCCCTGGAGGGCTTGTTAAAATACACATCACTGGTCAGGCATGGTGGCTCATGCCTGTAATCCTAGCGCTTTGGGAGGCGAAGGTGAGAGGATCACTTGAGACCAGGGCAACATAATGAGGCCCCCATCTCTACAAAAAAATAAACAAAATTAGCCAGGCGTGGTGGCACACGCCTGTAGTCCTAGCTACTCAGGTGGCTGAGGCAGGAGGATCGCTTGAACCCAGGGAGGTGGAGGCTGCAGTGAGCCGTGATTGCACTGCTGCACTCCAGCCTGGGTGACAGGGTGAGACCGTGCCCAAAAAGATCCAAAAATCTGTATCTCTAACAAGTGCTTGTGTGTTGCTTCTGCTACTGCTGGTCGGGAACCCCACTTTGGGAACTACTGCCCTTCAACAATTCTATGAGGGAGATACTTTTATTATCCCCCCTTTGGATAGATGAGGAAGCTGAAGCTCGTGAAGGGTAAATTACTTGCTCACATGAGCACCATAAGTAAGTGACAGCACCAAGATTCACACCTGATTCTTTCTGACCCAATGTCTAGATGAGCCATTACACCAAACTGCCTTCGTTCTGGATGGGGGCGTCCTGACATGCCGACTTTGCAGAGACAAAACAGGTGCACTTTCTTTTTTCTTTTTTTTTTTTTTTTTTTTGAGACGGAGTCTCGCTCTGTCACCCAGGCTGGAGTGCAGTGGCCGGATCTCAGCTCACTGCAAGCTCCTAAAGCTCAAGGAAATGAGTCCGCCATCCTGTGAATCCAGGTGTGCTGGGTCTGCGTGCTCAAGACGACACTCAGCAGGTATCTCAGGTGAGATCTGGTCTCTAGGTGAAGGCACAACAGCTGCACCCCTCTCCCAACACCATCCGCTAACTAATCTACGGGGCTGGATTGACGTCAGCCACAGTGGAAACTGCTCTCCTGCCCTGACCTGTTTAGAGATTAAGAGAGCACAGAACACAGAGAGAGAGAATATCAGAAAATGTGAATGGAAAAATCTGTAAGGAAACCAACCACCTGTAAGAGTACAAGGCTAAAGTGAGTTAACCTTACACTATTTAGTCATGAAATGCAAATGAAGAGAAATGAATGTGCTGGCTTTCCAGAAGTATCTGAAGGGGGAATTGTAACCACGTCAATTTTTTTAGTTTTTCTTTTTTCTTTTTTCTTTCTATAAAGCTAATAATACGAGCTTCGTAATCATCTTTTCACTGCCCTTCTTTGAGAGCTGCCAATTTACTGAAAAGGTATTCAAAATAATCACACTGCTTGTCTTCTACAGAGAAAAAAAATCAACTAGAAGTTTCTACTGAGAGCTGGAAGATATTGGAAGATTCAGGTTGGGTAAAACTAAAGGGATAATTAGTTTCCAAGAAGGAAGAATGTAAATAAGAAAACGAAATATTTGGGGTGGTTACTTGCAAGAAGGTGATTGACAACGATCAATATACAATATAGCATCAATATCTTTAATTCATATTTTGTGTTGAAAATGATTTATATATGGAAAAGCTAAACAAAGAACATATTTACATGAACTTATCACATATCTCATATATCTATTTATGCATATTTCTGAAAAACTCAGGAAAAAATAATTTAAAAACTCATTAACTTTGGCTTTATTTGTGCCTTTTTTTAAGGCTAATTATTTACCAAGTTTGGCTTTCTTCTGGATTACACTGTAGAATCCACTGGGATGTGTACTGAGCAAGGCTGCTTTGTGAGAAATCTAAACAAATGTATAAACGCACCCCCACCTTCACCTTTAAGGAACCTCATCAAAATAAAATATTCCTAAACAACCAGCCACAGGAATAGAACAAGAAACCAAAGCACAATTTGTGAAAGCTGCCCTTTCTACTATCTGGAGAATGTCCACAGCTTAGATCTTTACATATCTCTGTGACACAAACATGCAAAGTTAATCTCTGGGATCTGAACGGAGAATCCACAGTGATTCTAAGGCCAAAGATAGTTCAATGTGCTGTCACTCTTACAAGAATGAGAGTGCATTGCATGTGAAGTCATACAACTGCAAGAAATATGCCAACATTCTAACGCAATACAAAGAAAAGTATTCAGTTGATGCAAAAAGCAATTGCGGTTTTTGCCATCAAAGGCAAAACGCATCAAAGGCATCCAAGGCAAAAACTGCAATTACCTTTGCATCAACCTAATACTTCAAATATGTCACACTCAAGTTTCCACAGTGAGTCGCAGGATGTTCTCGAGTTATTAAGGCAATGAGGTAGTTGGGCAATGAAATGTCCTACTCAATTTCAGTATTTAATTTACTCTGTATCACTACATTGAATATTGAAACCGAAAGTGAGCTTTTGAAGATCTCTAGACCAATCCAATTTCGCAGGTGAATACACTAAGACATAGAGGGGTAACTTCACTAGGCACAGCTAAGAAGTGAGTTAGTTCCAGCACCAAGACTCAAACTTAGTTTTGATTCCCAAGACCAATATGCATGTCCTTATACCAGTGGTTTTTGAACTTTAGGGTCCTATGCTAGAATCCAGCAGGCAGCATTCCAACACTCCCAGTGGCTTCAACCCAATTACTTTATTTTTACCTACTTTACATATAAGCGTCTTCAGTAAGATTTCTCTTGGAAAGGGGGCTCTTCAACCTGACTAAAATTTGAACATCACTTCACTACCCCACTGTTGTGTCCTTTAAAACAAATTCACTCTGAAGCTATCTTCCCCCTACCAGGTGTAAGTCACCTGACATTGTTTGCCAAAAGCATGGTGGTAAGGTCGGAAACAATGCTCACACTGGCGCTTCAGTTTTCCTTCCACTGCCCCCCAACTATTATGACTTTAAACTGGCTTTATCTTCCAGCACAATTATCCAATATATTGTTTACCGAAGTATACACATACCAAAGTACGTGTATGCCTGTTAATCTCACGGAATATCTTAGCTGGTGCACGGATACGGTATTATATAACTTTGAATCCCATAGCACATAAGTCGTGTCTTTTCCAATTCTTTTTCAGTTCCATCAAGATTATACCAAGGGAGGGTGTGGTGGCTCACACCTGTAATCCCAGCACTTTGGGAGGCCAAGGCAAGAGGATCACTTGAGGTCAGGAGTTCGAGTCCAGACTGGCCAACATGGTGAAACCCCATCCCTACTAAAAATACAAAAAAAAAGGTAGCTGGGCATGGTGACGCATGCCTGTAGTCCCAGCTACTCAGGTGGCTGAGGCAGGAGGATCGCTTGAACCTAGGAAGTGGAGGCTGCAGTGAGTCGAGATCACACCACTGCACTGCAGCCTACGTGACAGAGCAAAAGCAAGATTTTCTCAAAAAAAAAAAAAAAAGACTATCCCAAGGCAAAGCCATGGGCCATGGTGGCTCACACCTATAATCCCAGTACTTTTGGGAGGCTGAAGCAGGAGGATAATCTGAGGCCAGGAGTTTGAAATCAACCTGGACAACTTAGGGAGACCCTGTCTCTGCAAAATAAAAATAAAAATAAATTAGCCAGGCATGGTGGTACATGCCTGCAGTCCCAGCTACTCTGGAGGTTGAGGCAGGAGGATCACTTTAGCCTGGGAGTTTGAGGCTGTAGTGAGCCATGATCATACCACTACACTCCAGTCTGGGTGACAGAGTGAGACCCTGTCTCAAAGAAGAAGAAAACAAAAAAGAGTATGCCAAGAATGTCTCAGTTTAGTGCCGTTAGATCCTTAACGACTTCCCAATGCTTGCTAACCTTCTCCCTATTAACCAAGAGACAGTGCCCATTTCCTCACTTGTAATACAAACACCTGCCTCACAGACTGGTTCTGAGGTTCCAATCAGGTATGAAAAGTGCTCAGCACAGTACCTGGCATAGAAAATAGCCAACGTTGGCAAGCGAGAGTCTTGCTTTTTACCTGCTCCTGTGTAAAGATCAGGAAATCAGAGTTGAATAAAAGTGTCCCTATCCTCAAAGTGCCCCAAGTCGTGGCACTATTTTCTGTTACCACAATTAAACTTACTTTGCTTTAGAAAAGCTTCAAGATTTCACAAGTTCCTCTGGAGACAAGGAGAGAAATGCCTGGAGTAGCACAGCAGGGCCAGGCACTCACCTGTACCCTCTTGTTATAGTGCAGTAATATATAGCGTCATGGGATCCTCAGAGAGTGCTGGAGTATGTTACTTTGGAAACTTTGTTTGAATGTCAGTTTAGAAGGCAGGCGTGAATCTAGCATGTGGCACACCATAGCGCAGTCCTAAGAAGAGGGCATATGTGTGCTCAACTCTGTTCTTTTGTCACGAGCAAAGGGAAAAGCTATCGCTCACAAAAGACCACAGTTTGGTGCCTCCCAACTTGATCCCGTGTGAAATTTACTACTAGACCAACCAGAGCAGGGTTGTAGGTCATAGTACTCACTACTCTGCCTTTAAGATACCATATGTTTCTAAATTTCCACACATAAGTCACGCCTGGTGAACTTCTACGCATCCTTCAAAACCCAATTCAAAGTCATCTCTTCTGTTAAACCTTATCTATGGCAGATTGTTTTACTGTTCTGCAAATATTCTCTCTCCCTCTCTCACTTGCACACATTCTCTCTCTCTCTCTCTCTCTCTCTCACTCTCTCTCTCACACACACACAAACACACACTCACGCGCGCAAAAGGAAAATAATCCTGCCTACTCTACTGATGGTGGGCTTGGTCATGTGACTTGCTTTGGCCAATGGAATATCAGATGACTTGATGTTTGCCACATCTGAGCCAAATATTTAGCTTGGTTTGGCTTCTTGCATTCCTGTCATCTGTCATGAGAAGAGAATGTTCAAGGAGCTGCTGTTCCTTCCTCCTGGGTCCAGAAAGATCATCCTATGAAGACTTGAACCCAACCTGCAACCTACTACAGAGCTACTTCAGTGACCCACAGACTAATGAGCAAGAAATAAAGGGTTTGTTGCCATAAATCACTGAAGTTGGGGGTTGTTACTGCAGCAATAGCTGACTAATACATTCTGCAAACAAAACCTCCCTCCTCTGCTCTGACAGCACTTGGACATACCTCTATCAAGGACTTCTTGTCCTACTTTATTTTTTTTTCCCTAGAAGCCCATGTCCTCACCAGACACTTAACTCCTTGAGGGCAAGAACCGTATCTCTTCCCATCTCTTTTATGGCAGGCATTCAATATACTTGCTGAATAAATGACAGTGTTGACCAAATACCACAATTCATGAGGATCAAAAACTCTCAATCACTACAGGCATAAGTAACATATATAAAGAACATTTTAAACACTCCAGCATATTGCTTGGCAAGAAGCCAAGGCTTATGCTTCTCTGGGCCAGGAGAACCACTTGCCCTGGGCCTCAAATCCAGAAAGGACCTCAAATTTAGACATCTGATGCTCTCTCCAAAGGACGTGAATCATCAGTCACTAACGTGTGTGTTAAACATGTTGATCTCCTAAGTGAAAACATTGAACACATATCACCGACTTGCATAATTCTGGTTTGGCATTAAAAAAAATTTTTTTTTATTTCCAATATATCAGGAAACTCAAAGAATGAAAGTGGCATAGGGCTCTCTCAACCTCTAAGAGGTGTTGTGATAAACAAAAGTCCTGGATTTTCAGAGCCATTATGTACTAAATATGAAAATCAAGTTCTCCCAAGACCAAATTAAGCCATGATTGGTAATAGCCAAGGTCAATGGGAAAAGCTACTTCACTGGTATTTAGCTACTTGGATCTCTGACCTTGCTTAATGCTCTGTCTTGGCTTCCTTGCTAAAACAGAATTATATGATTCAAATGATGGTATGTTATATTCCTCTGGGAGACACAAAAAATGTACCTGTGACCTTAAGACCATTTGAAACTACAGAAACGTACGGCAAACCTTTGCCAGTAAAGAACCATGTTATAATTCATACACCCTTATGGAAAACCGTAATTCTGTTTGTCCACAAGAAATCTAAAGTTGTCTGAAAGTTTTGAAAATGAAGAAAAATTACATTTACAAATAATCATATAAGATTAAGCATGAAAAGGAAGATGCAAAGTATTCCATCCAGATGTCCTCAATACATAAGGGGGAAACATACCAAAAATGTTTCAGCAAATGCCTTGGTGTGGTGGGATTATGGGACTCTGCTTTGTACTTTGTAACACTTTTACATCCTGTCCAAATGCTCAACAAGGAGCTGGATTTAAAAATATAAAAAAGGAAAACATAAATTAAAAAGAGTGATTTGATCTTAACACTTCAGAGAAGACAGTGTTCTCTGATCACAGATCCTCCGATGCTGTATTTTAGGAAGACGGCAAGTAGGGCCCCGTAAAGATAGTGAAATGCCAAGTAGGGAAGCTTACCTAGTTAAAAAAGAAACAAATCATTGGCAGCCAGTCCCCTCAGGGCAGACACTGTTTCCAGCCAGTTCTGAAAACAGTTTGTTCCAAATTAACCTTTTGATATTAGTCTCCAGCAGACCCAGAGGTGAGAGGCCCTACCCGGGGCAGGAAGCAGGAAGGTGGGGACAGGGAAACCGTGACATCTCCGACTAGAAAATCAATGGCGTATCCTGTCCGTTCCCGAGCTGGCTTCAGAAGAAGGGTGCTCCACCCCCAGGTGGCCCCAGAGGAGAAATCTCCTGGGATTTGCACAATGAGTTTCTAGACCAGGACTCGGGGACCTAGTTTCTTCAGGCTGTTGCGAGCCGTTCACGTGTCAGTGTATTAAGGGAGGCATAAGAGGTCCTTACTCCAAGGAAGCAGACATCACTGCCAAGCGCCATGGAACCGTAATGGCCCCTGGACTTATCTGTCCTCCACTTTTCCACATATCTCACCTCTCCCCGTGTCCATCCCACCATAGTGGCTTGAATGCCATCTCCCCCAAATTTATGTTCACCTGGAAACTCAGAAAGTAACTTTATTTGAAAAATAGGGTATTTTGTAGATGTCATAAGGTAAGAGTGAAGAGGAGATCATACTCAAAAGGGTGGGCCCTAAATCCAATGAAGGCATCCTTGTAAGAGACAGAAATAGGAGACAGAGAGAAGAAAGCCATCTGAGGGCAGAGGCAGAGATTGAAGTGAAGCAGCCACAAGCCAAGGAACGTGGGGAGCCCCCAGAAGCTGGAAGGGGCAAGGAAGGGTGTCCCCTACAGCTTTCGGAGGAAGCATGGCCCTGCTGACATCTTGATTTGGGACTTGTGGCCTCTGGAACGGTAAGAGAATAAATTTCAGTTGTATTAAGCCACCCAGTTTAGTGGAGCAGCTCTAGGAAATTAGCACACATACCTCTCTCCCAAGTTCTCCACCCTGGCGTCTCGGGACCCGCCAGATAACTCTGCGGCATGTTTTACTGTTGCCTACATTGAATCCAGCATCCTACACACCAACCTCTCCCATGAGTTTTCCCCTCTGTCCCTCCCTTCACTCTCAATGGGGCAACTGGCTCCAGAAGGGTTCCCAGGGGTCCCACCACTTACTGGTCATGTAATATGGAAACAGTACACCTACCCCTCTGTGTATCCAATATTCCATCTGAAAACTGGGAAGAATAATATTCTGGGTGTACACCGTTATTAGGAGGACCAAAGAAGTCATCTATGGCTAGACGCAGTGACTCACGCCTGTAATCCCAGTACTTTGTGGGGCCAAGGTGGCCAGATTGCTTGAGCCCAGGAGTTTGAGACCAGCCTGGTCAACATGGTGAAACCCCGTGTCTACTAAAAATACAAAAATTAGCCGGCCGTGGTGGCACACACCTGTAATCCCAGCTACTTGGGAGGCTGAGGCACGAGAATCGCTTGAACCTGGGAGGCGGAGGTTGCAGCGAGTCGAGATCATGCCACTGCACTCCAGCTTTGGCGACAGAGTGAGACTCTGTCTCAAAAAAAAAAAAAAAAAAAAGCCAAAAAGCAACAACAAAAAGAAGTCATCTAATGCGAAGCTCTTCAGCATACCACTTAGTGTTTAGAAAATACTCAACTGGTTTTATCTGTCATAATCAGTAATTGTTTTTTACGAGACAGGATCTCACTGTCACCTAGGCTAGAGTGCAGTGCTATAATCATAACTCACTACAGCCTCAAACCCCCGGGCTCAAGCCATCTTCCCACCTCAGCCTTCCAAGTAGCTGGGACTATAGGCGTGTGCCACCACACATGGCTAATTTTTACATTTTTTGTAGAAATGGGGGTCTTACTATGTTGCCCAGGCTGTTCTTGGACTCCTGGCCTCAAGTAATCTGCCCACCTTGGCCTCCCAAAGTGTTGGGATTACAGGTATGAGCCACTGCGCCTGGCCAATAAATTTTTGTCTGCATAAGTGAACACAGTGTGAGCTGAGGGACCTGAAACTATGAAAGGCTGTAGGCAGCAGAGCATCTCAGAGAAAAGAGGCCAAGAAAGGACACACTCATGTACTTAAGATCTCAGCTATGCAATGAGGGTCAGCAACACCAAATGTTAGTAGGGGTACGAGGCCGCCTAAAGCTGTACCAGCAGCAGTCTGTGTCTGTATTAACTTTTTTTCTTACCCCAAAATGAAGATTCAAGATCTGATAGGCCCCAAGATACTTACTATCTTAGTTCAGGCTTTTATAACAAACTACCATAGGCTAGATGGCTTATAAACAACAGAAATGTATTTCTCACAGTTCTGCAGGCCCCAAGTCTGAGATCAGGGGCCAGCAGGGTCAGGATCTGGTGAGGGTCCCCCTCGCATGGCTGAAGAGGGAAAGTGAGCTCTCTGGAGGTCCTTTCAGTAAAAGGCACTAATCTCTCTAAATGAGGGCTCCACCTTCATGATCTAATACCTCTCAAAGGTCCAGCTCCTACTGCCATCACATTAAGGGTTAGAATTTCCATATGTAAATTTGGGGAAGACACAAACATTCAGTCCATTGCACTTAAGAAGACATTGGGGCAGTTTTCAGCTGGGATGACAGTCCATTCGTTCCTTTAACTGATTGTTAACTGAATACTCATTCGGGCCATGCAGCAGGGAAATAGTGACAACACAGACGGGGCCCCAGCCATCAGGCTGATCACAGACAAAATCCCAGGAAATCCCAGGAAAACAGTCATATCTCCATATCCTCCATGGATCCTGACAAGTTTTAAAACTTTGGCTCGAGATATATTCTAAAAATATCATCTTTTTCAAAAGCTGATTCAGATATCACCTCCGCCTTGAAGCCTTCTCTAAGACCTGAAGATTAAAGTCCTCTCACTAATTTTTTTAAAAAATTTTAAAGTTAGTTGGGCATGGTGGTACATGCCTGTAGTCCCAGCTATACCCAACGCACCCTACCACCGACTCCCCACACCCAGAATTAACAAAACCTTCTCTACCCTCAAGCAGACTTTGAGGAAATTTTTCATTTTTCCAACTAAAAACCTAGCAAATCATTCTACTTCCATTTCTTGCTTTTTTCCTAGCCCATTGCATTCTGATATCCTTATTCATGCTTCTCAAACTAGGACACATGAAACTTTACGGGGCTGCAGATGAATTGTTGGGGGTCTAAAAGTTCTCTACAGGCCAGGCGTGGTGGCTCAAACCTGTAATCCCAGCACTTTGGGAGGCCGAGACGGGCAGATCACGAAGTCAGGAGATCGAGACCATCCTGGCTAACCTGGTGAAACCCCGTCTCTACTAAAAAATACAAAAAACTAGCTGGGCAAGGTGGTGGGTGCCTGTAGTCCCAGCTACTCGGGAGGCTGAGGCAGGAGAATGGCATAAACCCGGGAGGCGGAGCTTGCGGTGAGCTGAGATCCGGCCACTGCACTCCAGCCTGGGTGACAGAGCGAGACTCCATCTCAAAAAAAGAAAAAAAAAAAAAAGTTCTCTACAAGACTTTTTAAATTTTGAGTTTTTCTTTATTCCTTTTTTTGTTTGTTTGAGACAGAGTCTCAATCTGTCACCCAGGCTGGAGTACAGTGGCACGATCTCAGCTCACTGCAACCTCTGCCTCCCCAGTTCAAGCGATTCTCCTGCCTCAGCCTCCTGAGTAGCTGGGACCACAGACAGGCACCATCACACCTGGCTAATTTTTGTATTTTTAGTAGAAACGGGGTTTTGCTATGTTGGGCAGGCTGGTCTCAAACTCGCAACCTCAGGTGATCCGCCCGCCTCAGCCTCCCAAAGTGCTGGGATTACAGGCATCAGCCACTCCACCCAGCCAAACTGTGAGTGTTTATTTCAAAGGTAGTTTTTTAAACAGAACACAGTATATGCACCTGCTGGATCATCTGGATGCCCACTTTATAAAGAAACACTGCCTGGTAATTTCAGTGGTTATAATTTATGATTCTTTCGGTGCTAAGTTGCACTGATTTAATAATCACTGCCTAATCAGAGTAGAGCCAAGGCACATTTAATACTTTGTTCTATAACGGGTCCCCCATAGTGAAGGCCAATGAAGTCACTCCTACCACTCTTTCTTCCTCAAAGAGACATACCTGAGGCTCACCAACGACAAAATAATGCTCACAAGAATAGAAGCAGCCCCATTCAAGTTTCAATGCACCGTTTACTTTCACCAAAGTATCATTTCCATCACTGATGTCATCTACTAGAATGTACTGGTTTTGCAAAATAGATCGTATTTAATGTTTGCAGATTTGTTTTGTCTGCATAATTGTTTGATATCTATAAACATAAGATATTTACAGCTAGGTTTGTCCACGGCTTTTCAATCTGGGCCCTAATGATGTTTAGGGCTGAATAATTCTTTGCGGTGGTGGGCCATTCAGTGCATTGTAGTTCATTCAGTGCATCCCTGACCTTTACCCATGAGATGCTAGTAGCACACCATCCTCCCCAAAGTCGTGACAATGAAAAATATCTCCAGACATTGCCAAATGTCCCCTGGGAGGGGGCAAAATTGCCCCCAGTTAAGAACCAGTCTTGTGCTGATAGATATTTAAGTAATATTATAATAAAATTAAGACTATACAATATATATAAAAGTCTTTTCCAGGCTGAGCACAGTGGCTCATACCTGTAATCCCAGTACTTTGGAATGCTGAGGCAGGAGGATCCAGTGAGGCCAAGAGTTTGAGACCAGCCTGGGCAACAGGGAAAGACCTCATCTCTAAAAAAATTTTTTTAATTAGTTGGGTGTGGTGGTGCACGCCTGTAGTACTAGCTACTCAGGAAGATGAAGTGAGAAGATCACTTGAGTCCTGGAGTTTGAGGCTACAGTGATCATGACACTGTATTCTAGCCTGGATGATAGCAAGACCTTGTCTCTAAAAAAATGTTTGATAAATGAATATTTAAAAAGTCTTTTCTCTTTATAAAAGGAACATGTCTCAAGTTGAAGAAACACCAAGGCATGGCATGGGAGGTAGGGGGCTATGGGTTGCCATGTTGCCCAGGCTGTTCTTAAAGTCCTGGCCTCAAATTGTCAATATAATGCGTGCACCCACGGATGAATATATTCACCTGTGGATATATTATAATATGGTCAATACTCTGAAGCCCTACTGTACATGACTGAGCCATGCTCCATTCTCCCCCAGCACCCGAGGATGAAAATAGGCAACTCACAGGCCAGATCCAGCCCATAAAAGAGCCCTTCGGATTTTGCTTTAGTTACTAGACTTTGAAAATTAGGAGAGATAACAAAACCTGAATGACTGGCTTCTCTTGAAAAACAAGCAGAAGATCCAACCGTGCTGAGCCCACATTTCTGGATGAAAACCTCGGATGGAACTCAGTAGTGGCTGTCTCCACTTCTCAGTTCATCCCATCTCTAACTCCCCACCTCCCACTGCTTATTTCCTCGGACTCAGACCATGGCAACTGCAATAGAAATGTATTTCTAATTGAAAGAGGAGGCTGAGAACTGACCTGACCTCCTTGACCTAGCCAACAGGCAGTTGCCTTTCAGACTATGTTTATTTGGGGGGACACAGCTTCATTCATTATGGCTTCCCTGGCACCTCTGTGCATTTCATTTGCAAACCTAAACCCAACATGGTGTTTGTGCAAAATCCTAAAACATGTCTCTAATCTGCCACTCTCCTGCTCAAGAACACTAGCTCCCACTTCCATCAAATTATTCAAAGCTTGTGACAATATGGCCCCAGTCTTGATAGCCAACTTCCCTAAACTACAGCAACAAGCTCTGAACTTCCTTGCCCCATCACCTGCTTGCCTGCCCTATTCCTTCTCCTCTACTATCTCCTAACTATCTTTTAATACCTATTTCACATATTGTCTCCTGGCCGGGCGCAGTGGCTCACGCCTGTAATCCCAGCACTTTGGGAGGCTGAGGTAGGTGGATCACCTGAGGTGGGGAGTTTGAGACCAGCCTGACCAACATGGAGAAACTCTGTATCTACTAAAAATATAAAATTAGCCGGGCGCGGTGGCGCATGCCTGTAATCCCAGTTACTCAGGAGGCTGAGGCAGGAGAATCGCTTGAATCCGGGAGGCAGATTGTGGTGAGCCGAGATCGCGCCACTGCACTCCAGCCTGGGCAACAAGAGCGAAACTCCGTCTCAAAAAAAAAAAAAGTCTCTTTTAAACTTTTTCTGCAGGTGGGGTAGCTCACACCTGTAATCCCAGCGCTTTGGGAGACCAAGGTGGGAGGACTGTTTGAGGCCAGAACTTTAAGACCAGCCTGGACAACATGGAAACACATAGCCCCCCACCCCCCAAAGAATAAAAATTTAAAAAATTAGCTGGGTGTAGTGGTGCATGCTGTAGTAGTCCCAGCTAACTCAGGAGGCTGAGGTGAGAGGATCGCTTGAACCCAGGAGTTTAAGGCTGCAGTGAGCCATGATCGTGCCACTGCCCTGCAGTCTCAGCCGCAGAGCAAAACCTCATTTCAAAATAAATAAATAAACAAATCTTTTCTAGTCCTTCAAACCAGGCATATTCTTGGCCCTGCTTGGAACAACTCCTGTGCTTCAACTGTAGCTTGTTAGTGAACAAGTCCGAGAGTCCCTAGTCTGTGCAGACCCTTAGCAATGAAGAGAGAGTCCAGATTTCTACTCTGGCCCTAAGCATAAGGTTGCTTTGCAGGACTTTTGCATCTTTTTGTAGCTGTCAACTGCTTTGAATATAGGATCATAGGTAAGAGGAGCATTCCAAGGAATAAGCGGAGGGACCATCAGCTTTGAACACAACCCGGCAGAATGTGAATCTTCAAGGAAGCAGATGCTAGGCTGGCTGTTTCAGTACTGTTTGTAATAACAAAATGATTAGAAGTATCTAAAATGATCTTTCGTAAGAAAACGGCTAAACTATGGAACATCCATGGTCACTAATGCTACTCACTAATTCCTGTCTTGTTTCTCACAAGAAATTATACTTCCCCATATCCTTTAGTGTAAGGCATGGTCATGTGACTTATTCTGGGCAATAAATCATGAACAGAAATGGCACATGTCACAGCCAAGTGGAAGCCTTTAAGAACCAGCATGGGAGTCTTCCCATCACCTTTCTCTGCCTTGGCAATTGTGGAGTTGAAGCCTCTATTAGCTTAAGCCCATGGGTAACTCTGATTAGCATAGACCTGGAATGAACACGTGGCATAAGAAGAAAATAAACTTTTGTTATGTTAAGTCACTGAAATTTGAGGGTTGTTTATTTCTGTAGCATTTCCTAGCCTATGCTGATCCATATACATTCTATAGATTACAATACAGCACTTTAAAAGATGGGACTAACAATTGTAAACATATATGTACCTAACAACAGAGCACCAAAATACATGAAATTAAAATCCACAAAATTAAAGGAATAGGCTGGGCATGGTGGCTCACGCCTATAATACTTTTTAACAATTTATTTTATTTTGAGACAAGGTCTCGCTCTGCCACCCAGGCTAGAGTGCAGTGGCACAATCAAGGCTCACTGCAGTCTTGACCTCCCAAGCTCAAATAATCCTTTGACCTCAGCTTCCCAAGTAGCTGGAACTAAAGGTAGGAGCCACTATGCCCAGCTAATTTTTTCTATTTTTTATAGAGATGAGTGTCTCACTATGTTGCCCAAGCTGGTCTCGAACTCCTGGGCTCAAACAATCTCCCGGTTTCAACCTCCCAAAGTGCTGAGATTACAAGCCTGAACCTCTGTGCCTGGTTTTTTTTTTTTTTTTTTTTAAACAATTTTAATGAAAGAAAAAGAATATAGGTCTTATGATGGTGGCTTTGACCTGGAATAAGAAAAGAACAAGACCGTCTCCTAAGTTAAAACAGATAAATAATGCTAATACATTGATGTCACTTGTTGAGCATTTACTATATGTCAGGCATTAAACCAGCTACTTCACATGAATTAACCTGAAACCTCACCATAGGCCCATGGGGGAGATACAGTTATAATTTCGGTTTTTGGATACAGAAATTGTGGCTCAGAGAGGTGAAATCTTTTTCCCAAGAGTATATTCTATAACCCAGTCTCTGAACTTCTCTAAGTAAACTCAGTGTCTAGGGTAGAGCCAGTAGCTTCCCAGTGTGGCTGCCCACGCTGCACAACAGGGTGGAGGGGAGGAAGGATTCACGCATAAAGATGCAAGAGTTTCTGAATTTGGCACGCACCTGGCTTCAAAGTGGGTTTGTGGCCAACAGATGGCTAACTCCTGGGTGGCAAACTTGAGAAAATGTGGACTCGCTGTAGGTAGAAACACAACCCTCCTCATTCTAAATTACAGCTATCTGCATACCGTTCTCAGTCTCGATACTAGTATTTTATCTTTGAGAGGCAATAACAGTGTAAGGGTCTGGTTCAGAGACCCCAGCACCTGTATATTTATTTGAACCCAGGCTTTGCAATTTGCTTACTTATGTGATTTTAACTTCTTATTTAATCTCTCTGGGCCTCAGTTTCCTCATCTGTAAAATAAGGGTAATAATCAGACCTACCTCAAAGGTTATTAAAATAACTGCATGAGCCAATATACATAAAGTCCTCAGAACTTTACATGTGCCTCCATGTCAGGCACATTAAGTATTAAATGACTGTCAGATACTATTGTTATTCCTAACTCCACAAATGTCAACCATGGTGGCATATATACTTATATGATAAATGTTCAGTAAATATTAAGCAAATTGAATAAAGCTGTCTTTGAAGCCATATACAGTGAGATCTTATTATAAAGAAGCTTTTCAAGACACTTCTTTCCCCACCGCCTCCCCCAGAGATGGGGTCTCACTACATTGTCCAGGCCGGTCTCAAACTCCTGGCCTCACAGGATCCTCTTGCCTCAGCTTCCCGGGACACTTCTAACCAAGGCAGTTAACACACAAGCTTTGGAGTCAAGCAGACCTAGACTCTGCCACTAATGGACTGTGTAACTCCAGGAAGGTTACCTCACCTCTCTGAATGTCAGCTTCCTGATTTATAAAAGAGAGATGCTGATACTATCCCCTCAGAGCTGCTGTTAAGAACTAAATGCAATCAATGTAAAGCTCTTAGTGCCATGCTTAGCACATAATACACGCTCATTAAATGACAGCTATCATTACCAGTAACTCAGTCCCCTTGCATTGGGCTCGCTTACCCCTTTTCCACCCCAGATAATATTATAATGCACCCACAAGAAGATGCATAGCTAGTAAAATGGTTTGACAAAAATAAAAAGAAGTCATTGGTAAATAGTAGATGCTCTTCTTACATATATAAATGCAAATCCCTGAAGAGTTTAGCAAATGTATGTTTGTGTGACAGCTATTTATGGAGGCTGTATACTTTTATTTGCCTAGAATTTGATGCACTAAATGTAAACAAAGCATGATGAAGACTCTAATAGAAGCAGTCCCCAGACAGAAGCCAGGGCTCCTTCCCAAGCTCTCTGGAAGGTTGGCTTCTCTGCAGGCGTGTTGATGCGGTATATTTAGTCTGTTAATCATACCCAGAAGCGTTCCCACCTATCTGAAGACAGGGCAAACCCAGCAAGTCTCAGATTAGCAACATCCTACAAAATTTTCATCAGCCAATCTAATGCAAATGCTTTAACTTCTTCCCAGAGAAATTCTGGGAGAAATTCTCCCTAATAGGCTAAAGTTCATGGCTCAAGATCAGCTATCAGGACAACATAATGAGTCCCTTGGTCAAAGCCTGCATGGCTGGAAAAGTGCATGTCAATCAACTTTGGGGTAAAGGCAAACACCGTTCACATATATTAACAGAATTCCCTATTTAAAGAAAATCTGGGTCGATCACATGGTAGGGTGAATAACAGTCATAAATAAAGCCCTTGGGGACATTTTATATCAGGTTGAGTTCACGTTAAATATTTCTAAGGACCCAGAACCAGTAGATTTGATAGATCTGATGACCCAGTAGATTTGACGGATCTGTGCCCGACCAGTGCTCTGCTGAGAAACAACTACAATTCAAAAGAAGGGAAACACACCTAAGCCAAACACAAGTATTTAGCGCTTTAAGACCCAAAGCAAAAAATCTCCACTCTTCCTTAGAGATGCACTCATCCACCTACCACATAACGAGGTGCACAACAGCATGGTCTTGCCCCTCACGGAGTTCACAATTGAGTGGAGAACGGAGAACAAAGAAAATAAAGAGTCAGTCCTCATTATTTGGGGATTATTCCATTTGCAGATTTGTCTACTCACTGAAATTTATTTGTAACCCCAATATCAATATGCATGGTCTTTTCATGCGTCATTTGGGGACATACGCACATACAGTGAAAAACATGAGCTGCCTGATGTACATGATGCCAGCTGAGGTCCAGAAAGGCCTTACTTCATGTTTTTGTACTTTTTTTGGTGATTTCACTATTTAGAATATTTAGAATATCCCCAGTTAGGGATAAAGTGCTGTCTAGTGTGTTCCTAAGCACAAAAAGGTTGGAATCTGCCTTACAGAGAAAACATATGTGTTAGATAAGCTTCATTCAGGCATGAGTTATAGTGCTGTTGGCTATGAGCTCAATGTTAATGGATTAACTATCTATCATCCATCTGTCTGTCATCTATCTATCTACATCCATCTATCTATAAAATAAGGTGTCTTTAAACAGAAACACACATAAAATGATGGTATGTATTAATTGGTTTGTAAATTTATAGCCAAAGGCTTGCCGAAACCTAACCCTCTTATCTCCCTTGCAGATTCGATATTCGTTAACTCAGGGTTCATGGAAACTTAATAGAATATAACTGCCATGATGGCGGGTGTAGGGGCTCATGCCTGTAATCCCAGTACTTTCAGAGAACAAAGTGGGAGGATTGCTTGAGGCCAGGAGTTCAAGACCCCATCTCTACCAAAAATTTAAAAAATTAGCCAGACATGGTGGCACATGCCAGTAGTCCCAACTACTCAGGAGCCTGAGGCAGGAGGACCGCTTGAGCCCAGGAGGTCAAGGATACAGTGAGTTATGATCACACTACTGTACTCTACAGACTTTTGAGATACTGTCTTAAAAATATATGTGTATATATATGTATGTACATATACATACATACATATATATACACACATACATATATATACATACATATATATACACATATATATATAACTGCCATGAATAATGAGAATTGACTGTAATCCAAATCTATAAACACAATGAAACAGACAACTAAGTAAAGAAGTAAACAGGGGTGTGCTACTTTAGAGTATTCAGTATATGTAGTATTCTATGTTTTGTGTAACAAAGGGGTTGACATTATACATATTTGCTTTTTTTTTTTTTTTTTTTTTTTTTTGAGACAGAGTTTCGCACTTGTTGCCCAGGCTGGAGTGCAATGGCGTGATCTCGGCTCACCACAACCTCCACTTCCTGGGTTCAAGCAAATCTCCTGCCTCAGCCTCCCGAGTAGCTGGGATTACAGGTGTGCGCCACCACGCCTGGCTAATTTTGTATTTTTGGTAGAGACGGGGTTTCTCCATGTTGGTCAGGCTGGTCTCGAACTCCTGACCTCAGGTGATCCACCCACCTCGGCCTCCCGAAGTGCTGGAATTACAGGCGAGAGCCACCGTGCCTGGCCTATATTTGCTTTTTTAATATAGGTTAAAACTTAAAACTGAAAAACTAAAATAAATCAATCTATTGCAGATATCAAGTGACATAAGTATACAGAAAAAAAATTTAGGCCAGGCGTGGTAGCTCATGCCTGTAATCCCAGCACTTTGGGAGGCCAAGGCAGGCAGATCATGAGATGGGGAGTTTGAGACCAGCCTGGCCAAAATGGTGAAACCCCGTCTCTACTAAAAAAATACAAAAACTTAGCGAGGTGTGGTGACAGGCGCCTGTAATCCCAGCTACTCGGGAGGCTGAGACAGGAGAATTGCTTGAACTGGGAGGCGGAGGTTGCAGTGAGCTGAGGTCATGCCATTGTACTCCAGCCTGGCTGACAAGAGCAAAGTTTCATCTCAAAAAAAAAAAAAAAAAAATTAAACCATGCCCCTAAGGAGGCATAAAAAATCTACAGGACAAATGACTCAGTTTCTTCAACAAATAAGTAATGTGGGGAAGAGGGAGGTGGAACTATGGAAATTAAAAACTTAAGAGACGTATGAACCAAATGGAACATAAGACCCCTGTATGAATCCCAATTCAAACAAGTCAAATGCAACAAGACATTTTAAAGACCTGGAGATATTTGAACATGGACTGAATATAAATGATATTGACAAATTAATGTTTTGTTTTATAAGCTGTGGTAATAGCTTTCTGTAACATTACTTTAAAAGGCCTTACCTGTTTGAAATACTTACTGAAGTATTTACAGATAAAAATCTATGACCTTTGGGATTTGCGTCAAAACACTCCAACACACACACAAGTAGGACAGAAACAAATGAAACAAGATTGGCAAGATGCTGATTATTGTTGAATCTGGGTGGTAAGTACAAGGAAGTTTGTTATACTATATTTTCTTTTTTTCTTTTTTTCTTTTTTTTTTTGAGACAGGGTCTCACTCTGTTGCCCAGGCTGGAGAGCAGTGGCTTGATCTTGGCTCACTGCATCCTCCACCTCCCAGGTTCAAGCAGTCCTCCCACCTCAGCCTCCTAAGTAGCTGGAACTACAGGCTCACGCCACCATGCCCAGCTGAGTTTTGTATTTTTAGTGGAGATGGGGTTTTACCATGTTGCACAGGCTGGTCTTGAACTCTTGGCCTCAAGCAGTTCACCCACCTCAGCCTCCCAAAGTGCTGAGATTACAGGCATAAGTCACCATGTCCAGCTTATATTTTCTTTCATATTTAAATTTTCCATTTAAGAAAACTTTTTAGGCCGGGCGCGGTGGCTCAAGCCTGTAATCCCAGCACTTTGGGAGGCCGAGACGGGTGGATCACGAGGTCAGGAGATCGAGACCATCCTGGCTAACACGTTCTCTACTAAAAAAATACAAAAAAACTAGCCGGGCGAGGTGGCGGGCGCCTGTAGTCCCAGCTACTCGGGAGGCTGAGGCAGGAGAATGGCGTGAACCCGGGAGGCGGAGCTTGCAGTGAGCCGAGATCCCGCCACTGCACTCCAGCCTGGGCGACAGAGCAAGACTCCGCCTCAAAAAAAAAAAAAAAAAAAAAAAAAAAAGAAAACTTTTTAAATAGTCTTTTACTGACCTTACTCTTTAAAGAAGAAGGTCATCAATGCTGACACTTTTTAATCAATTACAGGGTTGTTCACTATTATTTTAATATATGGTGGTATTTTACATAATAATAATTATAGTAATGACAGCAGCAATGGCTATTAATATTATTACTTATTGCATGTCTGATATGAGGCTAAGCATTTTACATGCATTATCTTATTAAATCCTAACCCTGATAGGTAGGTCTAGCATGATCTATATTTCACAGATGGAAAAAACTGAGGTACACAGTTGCTCAAAGACGCATGGCTAGTAAGCAGCAAATCAGATTTGAACCCAGGACTGATTCCAAAGCGTGTGCTGGGGCAGGGGTTTAGTTAGTATGGGACATGGCCCAGTGTAGCCTTTTTAGAAACAAAGTAATGGGTGCCTATGGCTCTTCTTCATGTAGATCTGGAGTCAAACAACAGAGAAAAGCCCATAATCCCAGGAGTTCAAGACCAGCCTGGCCAACATGGTGAAACCCCATCTCTACTAAAAACAAAAATTAGCCCGGCGTGGTGGCATGCCCCTGTTATCCCAGCTACTCAGGAGGCTGAGGCAGGAGAATCACTTGAACCCAGGAAGCAGAGGTTGCAGTGAGCCGAGATCACGCCCCCGTACTTCCAGTATAGGTGACAGAGTGAGATTCCGTCTCAGAAAAAAATAACAACAGAGAAAAGAGGAGGAGGAAACCCAGCTCTCTCCCCATCCCAGCCTTGGTTTTCTACTTAGTGAATCATGCGAATCTTCACTAGCCCATCTTGTTTTCTGCTCCAAAAACAGAAGTCCTGATAACGTGTTCACAGAGATGCTGTAAGCACCAAACATTACGTGCAAAGCACCCCCAAGGATGATGGACGCTCCATAATTCCTAATTAGCATCTCTCAATTAGGAAGCTGGAAGCTGCTGCTCTGGCGGTGAATTGCAAGTCTGACTTGCAGGTATCAGGGCTGCTTCAGATGAGGAAAACGGTTGGCCTCTCTCTCTGGAGGGACTCCGTGGGTGGCCCTTCTAAGAGCTCTTTTCGGCACTTTGGACGTTTCTCTAAAGATCCATTCTCCTTGTGATATGTTTACATTTATCCAGCGGAGAAAAATCACCCAGGAGCCACCAGTGGCGACAGCCCCAGATGGCCTTGCTCTTGGCGGAGACGGCCCAATGACCTTCACCACCCACCTCTGTCCCTGCAATGTGGATGCACAATTAAAACTCTAAGGGTGGCCTTGCTCAACGGCCTATTAGCGGGTATCCTGGGAGATGGCACAGCATGGCCTACAGGACAGCAGAGACTGAGATTCTGAAATCTTGCTTCCAACAGTTCCTAGTTTTGTGTCCTTAGGGGAATTACTTGATCTCTCTGTGCCTGGGTTTTGTCATTTGTCAAATGTGATGTTCCTGCCTCCCAGGACTGTTGTAGGTAAGAAACTACATATGGAAGGTGCTTAGTTCAGTCTCTGGCACACCGTTGGCACCCAATCACAATGCAGATCATTTTTGGGTAATGATTTTATTGTCTCTCTCTATATATATAAAAGGGACCATGGCCGGGCACGGTGGCTTAGGCCTGTAATCAATCCCAGCATTTTGCGAGGCCGAGGCGGGCGAATCACTTCAGGTCAGGAGTTTGCAACCATCCTAGCCAACATGGTGAAACCCCATCTCTACTAAAAATACAAAAATTAGCTGGGTATGGTGGCATATGCCTGTAAACCCAGCTACTCGGGAGGCTGACCAGAGAATCACTTGAACCAGGGAGATGAAGGTTGAAGTGTGCTGAGGTCACGCCACTGCACTCCAGCTTGGGCGACAGAGCGAGACTCTGTCCCAAAAAAACAAAACAAAACAAAACAAAAGGATCAGGCCTTGGCTGGGCACGGTGGTTACGTGTGTAATCCCAGCACTTCGGGAGGCCGAGGCAGGTGGATCATTTGAGGTCAGGAGTTCGAGACCAGCCTGGCCAATATGGTGAAACCCTGTCTCTACTAAAAATACAAAAATTAGCCAGGTGTGGTGGCATGAGCCTGTAATCCCAGCTACTTGGGAGGTTGAGTCAGGAGAATCACTTGAACCTGGGAGACAGACGTTGCAGTGAGCCAAGATCACGCTACTGCATTCCAACGTGGGCGACAGAGCAAAACTCTGTCAAAAAATAAAAAATAAAAAAGGAACCAGGCCTTTCCTAGGCACCCACTAAATGCTGGTATTTGAAAGCAAAGTCATACTAGTATAAAATTAGCATCTAGAAAGTCATTCTGCCCTCCTTGCCCCCTTATTTTTTATTCTGATAAAATATATATAACATAAAATATACCATTTGAAGTGCACAGCTGAGTGGCATTAAGCACATACACAGCATTGTATAACCATCACTACCATCCATCCACAGAACCTTTTCATCCTCCCAAACTGAAACTCTGTACCCATTAAGCCATAACTCACCACTGCCCTCTCCTCTCAGCCCCTGGCAACCACCGTTCTACTTTCTGTCTCTGATTTTGACTACGTTAGATGTCTCACTTAATTGAAATCATACAGTGTTTGTCCTTTTGGATCTGGCTTCTTTCACTCAGCATCATGTCTTCAAGGTTCATCCATGATGTAGAATGTGTCAGCACTTCATTCTTTTTTTTTTCTTTTTCTTTTTTTTTTTTTTTTTTTTTTTTTTGAGACAGGGTTTTCCTCTGTCACCCAGGCTGGAGTGCAGTGGTGCAGTATCAGCTCACTGCAACCTCTGCTGCCTCCTGGGGTCAAGCAATCTTCCCACCTCAGCTTCCTGAGTAGCTGGAACTACAGGCGTGCACCACCATACTTGGCTAATTTTTTGTAATTTTAGTAGAGATGGGGTTTTACCATGTTTCCCAGGCTGGTCTTGAACTCCTGAGCTCAAGCAATCTGCCCACCTCGACCTCCCAAAGTGCTGGGATTACAGGCATGAGCCATCACGCCTGGCCTTCATTCCTTTGTAAGGCTACATAATATGGGTATATCTATGGTATGGTATGGGGTAGATCATATTGTATTTACCCATGTATCTGTTCGTGGACACTTTGGTTGCTTCTACCTTTTAGCTATTGCAAATAATGCTGTCATGAACACAGGTGAACAAATACCTGCTCAAGTTCTTGCTTTCAATTCTTTGGGGTATATACCCAGAAGCAGAACTGTTAGATCATATGGCAATTCTACATTTAATTTTTTTGAAGAACCTCCTTATATTTAATGGAAACCAATATTTGTTGAATATTTACAAGCCAGGCACTTGAATTAATTTTTTCACCTTTAATCATCTCAACAATCCCCATGAGGTAGGCATCGCAAATGGAGCCAGAGATTGGGTAGGTAATTTGCCTACGACATCATGCTTCGCAAAGGCAAGTGCCTGAATTTGAACTCAGATCTGGCAGACTTCAATGCCAACCTTTCCCACCAGCTGACACTGTCATCTCAAAAAAGGAAGGAAAACACTGATCCTTCGCCTTAAGGCAGTCTCGCATGTGTCCTTTGGGATCAATGGAAGGGAACAAATAAACCCAGAAACCCAGGACCATCACCAAATAGTTGTATGACTTCAGACACGTCCCTTCACATCTCTGCATCTCAATTACTTCAGGTTAGAAACAGTGTTAATACTTGTAGGAATATACTCTAGGATTTGAAAGCACATACTTGTACACCAATGTTCATGGCAGCATTGGTGTGGTTTGACTGTGTCCCCACCCAAATTTCATCTTGAATTCCCTCATGTTGTGGGAGGGTCCCAACTGGGAGATAATTGAATCATGGGGTTGGTTTCCCCCATACTGTTCTCATGGCAGCAGATAAGTCTCACAAGATCTGAAGGTTTTATGAGGGGAAACCCCTTTCTTTCCGCTCTCATTCTTCTCTTGTCTGCAGCCATGTGAGACGTGCCTTTCACCTTCTGCCATGATTGTGAGGCCTACCCGGCCACATGGAACTGTGAGTCCATTAAACCTCTTTCTTCTGTAAATTGCCCAGTCTCAGGTATGTCTTTATGAGCAGCATGAAAACAGACTAATACAAGCGTTATTCACAATAGCCAAAAGGTGAAACCAACACAAGTGTCCATCAATAGACGAATGGATAAATGAAACACAGTGTATCTACACAATGAAATATTATCCAGCCATAAAAAGAATGAAGTATTGATATGTGCTGCCATATGGATGAATCTCAAAGACATTAGGTTAAGTGAACGAAGCCAGACACAAAAGGACAAATACTGTTTAATTCCATTCATATGAGGTACCTACAACAGGCAAATTCATAAAGACAAAACGTAGAATAGATGTTACCAGGAGCAGGAGGTAGGGGAAATGGAGAGCTCCTGTTTAATGAGGATAGCGTTTCTAGGGATGATGAAAAACTTCTGGTGATGATGTGGCAAGTTATTACACAGCATTGTGAATGTATTTAATGTCACTGAATTGGACACTTACAATTAAATAATAATGATAAAGTAATAAATATTATGTATGCATACCTCAATTTAAAAAAAAAAATTTTTTTGAGACAGAGTCTCACTCTGTCACCCAGGCTGGAGGGCAGTGGTACAATCCCAGCTCACTGCAACCTCTACCTCCTGGGTTCAAGCGATTCTTGTGCCTCAGCCTCCCAAGTAGCTGAGATTATAGGCACACACCACCACGTCCTGATAATGTTTTGTATTTTTAGTAGAGAAGGGTTTTGGGCATGTTGCCCAGGCTAGTAACAAACTCCAGAGCTCCAATAATCTGCCCGCCTCGGCCACCCAAAGTGCTGGGATTACAGGCATGAGCCACTGCACCCAGCCAAAAAAATTATTTTTAAAGAAGTTGTTCTTCATTATACTGGAGTTGTTCTGAGGACTAAACTGGTGTTCTCAAACTTTAATATGCACAGAAATCACCCAGTTGTATTAAAATGTAATTCCATGAGGCTGGGCCAGGTCCTGAGATGTGGCACTTCTAATTAGTTTCTAGGTGGCACAGATGCTACCTACCCATGGGCCACACTTTGGGTAGCCACATACATAAAACTTCACTGAGTGCCCAGCATATAGTAAACACTAGATAAATTCTCACTGTAGTTATGACATTAATACTAAAGTTGATGTAGGCCAGGCGCAGTGGCTCATGCCTATATTCCCAGCACTTTGGGAGACCAAGGCAGGCGGATCACCTGAGATCAGGAGTTCAAGACCAGCCTGGCCAACAGTGAAACCTCATCTGTACTAAAAAGACAAAAATTAGCCAGACATGGTGGTGCGCACCTGTAGTCCCAGTTACTTAGGAGGCTGAGGAAGGAGAATCGCTTGAACCCAGGAAGTGGAGGTTGCAGTGAGCCAAAATTGCACCACCGCACTCCAGCCTAGGCAACAGAGGAAGACCCTGTTTCAAGAAAACAAACAAATAAATAAATAAATAAATAAATAAGGTTGATGTGGATCTTTCAAACATTTTGTCTTTCACTGGTAAATGCTCATTTCAAGAAGAAAGCAGCACATTTTGATCTGCTCTGAAATCTTAAAACCCCCAAGCACACTCTTTTTACAGAAACTCCAAGAGAGTCGTGCGGAGCAGAGACTTCAGCGGCTGTGTCTCCCACAGACATCTAAAAACATTTCTCTCAAAGTGTCATATGGATAAAAACACCAAGCTTGAAAAATATTTTCATTTTAAAGGATCTCAACCAAAAAGAAGCATGCATAAGACACAGATAGCACCTTGGCCTAGCCCAGTCCATGCCCTGTTCCTGAGCAGCCCTCAAACACTTCTTATGACCTGGGAGTTCATTTTTTTAACTATCTCAGCCATTGTTCAGGGCCTGCAGGTGAAGAATAGATAAGAATAGTTAGGGACCAGGGCTTCAGAGAACGACTCAAAAAGAAGGACATCACCATGGCTTGGATTCAGGTCACACTCCTGTATCCAATCTGCCTTGCTAATAAGGTCATGCTCACCTGGATGTAGGGTACAATCTTGAGTCAAGACTGCCACAATCATGCCCACCAATTCTAGGAACAACTCAGTCCAAATCACTGCCAGACGTTCTCTCTTCCCATCCCTCACCCTTTCCAACAATTTAGAGCTGAAAGCTGCTCATACGTGTCAAGATTCAGGACTGCATCTTGTTATTCTGCTTTAGGAATTCAATCTGCTAGGCATGGAGCCCAACCCATAGGAACAATACAACCAGAACATTTCCAAATAGAGCTGAGAAGTTCATTTGGAAAACCGAACCCAGGTTATTCTAGACCAGCCAGATTAATTTCTATAGATTTACTATAACTGCAGTGGCTAACATTGAGTGCTTGTCACATACAGGACACTGAGCTGAGCACTTTGCACCTATTGTCTAATCCTCATGCCAACATTAGGAGCAAACATCCTATTTTTACAGATGGGGATTGAAAGATATGGAGGACATTATGCCCAAGGTTATGACTCTGTAACTTAGGGAGACAACACTGCTATCTAAAACTTAAACCTGGCCAGGTGTAGTGGCTCATGCCTGTAATACCAGCACTCTGGGAGGCTAAGGCGGGTGGATCGCCTGAGGTCAGGAGTTTGAGACCATCATGGCAAACATGGCGAAACCCTGTCTCTACTAAAAATACTAAAATTAGCTGGGCATGATGGTGGGCGCCTGTAATCCCAGCTACTCAGGAGGTTGAAGTAAGAGAATCACTTGAACCCAGGAGACAGAGGTTGCAGTGAGCCGAGAGAGCACCACTGCACTCCAGCCTGGGTGACGAAAGCAAGACTCTGTCTCAAAAAAATTATTTAATTAATTAAACCTATCTCAAAATGATAATCATGGTGTTATAAAGTTGACATATGTTTACAAGGCCAAATTACAGAATTCACACTTGATCATAACACTACAGTCAAAAATAAGAACAGGCCAGGCACAGAAGCTTATGCCTGTAATTTTAACACTTTGGGAGGCTGAGGTGGGAGGATCACCTGAGCCCAGGAGTTCAAAGCCAGCCCGGGCAATACGGCAAAACCCCATCTCTACGAAAAATACAAAAAAAGTAGCCAGGTGTGGTGGCACACACCTGCAGTCCCAGCTACTCAGAAGGCTGAGGTAAGAGGATCACCTGAGCCCAGGAGGTCAAGGTGGCAGTGAGCTGTGATCACGTCACTCTACTCCAGCCTGGGTGACAGAGTGAGATCCTGTCTCAAATAAATAGGCTGGGTGCGGTGGCTCATGCCTGTAAATCCCAACACTTTGGGAGGTTGAGGCGGGCAGATCACCTGAGGTCAGCAGTTTGAGACCAGCCTGACCAACATGGCGAAACCCCATCTCTACTAAAATACAAAAATTAGCCAGGCATGGTGGTGGGTGCCTATAATCCCAACTACACAGGAGGCTGAGGCAGGAGAATCACTTGAACCTGGGAGGCGGAGGTTGCAGTGAGCCCAGATTGTGCCATCACACTCCAGCCTGGGTGACACAGCTAGACTCCATCTCAGAATGAATAAATAAATAAGAACAAAAAGATCATGCACACCCAATCTGAAAATACTAGTGATGTCTACCATTTGGGGGTTCTTCCCAATGTTGACATGAAGTGACTATCAGGGGTTAGCAGTGAGCGGTTGGTGATAATACATTCCACTTGTTATGATCACCTAGATTTGCCAGATTTAGCAAATAAAGAGACATTTGGTTAAATTAGAATGTCAGATAAACAACAAACAATTTTTAGTATAAGTATGTTTTGTGCAGTATTCAAGCATACTTATACTAAGAAAGTATGCATTGTTTATCTGAAATTCAAGTTTAAAAGAGCATCCTATATTTTATCAGGCAACCTGATAAGCAGCAAAGTCATAAAGTACTCCTGGTCATGGCACACTACAGCCAAGCCCTAACTTGCGGGGCCACAGTTTCCCAAGTACTTCAAAAAGCTTCTTACCCTTGATCCTCCCAGTATCCTGTAGCTCAGTCAAGTTATGTAACTTGCCCAAGTGACACACAGCAAGAGGGTGGCAGAACTGGGACCCAGCACCGTGCTCCAGTTCTCCATCCACTCACCATCCCAAAAAAGATACATGGCGCCTCTTAAAGGGGAGGGCAGATGTATGACCACACTTGGCTTCAGAGTGGATGAGTGGAGCGAGAACTAGTATTTAAATCCAGCCGACATTGCAAACTCTGAAACATTCCACTCTGAATATCCAGACATTCCTAGTAATATGTTCTTTACCCTTTTGATCCTTATGTCCTACTTAGAATTTTCTGCATTTGCTGCAATTCTGGATTAAGAACTGTAGCTACATTGGAACAACAGAATCTACCGTATCCTCCAGCCAAGCTTATTATCTTTGAGTAACAGCATCCCAGCTTTTGTTTGGAGAACATCCCTGCTTGGTCCACAGGGCTTGGAAGCGACTGATCTTGCTCCCTGGCTCCAGAACTGACCCATGAGAACACCGCTCCCTTTTGACTCCAGGAGTAGAGAAATGAACCACTCCCGACTGGTGAATAGGATTCCCCAGAAATTTGTTGGAGCCACTGAGAAATAATCACGCTCTTCCTACAAGCAAGGTGATAAAATGCAAGTGTGGCACTTCCAGTGGCCATTCTGCCGCCGTAAGGATTGTTTGGATGAAAGCAATCCAGAAAGAAAGCCCAACTGAGAGGTGGAGACAAGACTTTGCTTTGTTAAATACCTGGATCCAGCCATGCTGAAGCCAGCTACCCATAAACATCTCAGTCCCACAAGCCAAAGAACTCCCCATTTTTGTCGAACCAGTTTGAGATAAGTTTCTCACACTTGCAAACAAAGGAGCTCAGGTTAATACAATCAGTGAATATCATCACATTTTCTATCAGTCAACAGGCAAGGTCAAAAACATCTGAAAATCCTGTTCACTGTAAGTTCTAAATATACCCCAAATCCAACCATGGCTCGCCGGCCTGGTGCAAGCCACAGTCGTCGTCTTCTATTTATTTTTTACATTTTTTTTTCTTTTTGAGACAGGGCTTGCTCTGTCACCCAGGCTGGAGTACAGTGGTATGAACATGGCTCACTGCAGCCTCGAACTCCTGGGTTCAAGGGATCCTCCCACCTCAGCCTCCTGAGTAGCTGGAATCACAGGCGTGCACCACCACACCCAGCAAAATTTTTTAATTTTTTTGTAGAGACAGGCTCTTGCTCCATTGCCCAGGCTGGTCTCAAACTCCTGGGCTCAAGTGATCCTCCTACTTCAACCTCCCAAAGTGCTGGGATTACAGGTCTGAGCCACCTTGCCCTGCCTTCTTCTTTTTATACACGGGATCTTGTCTTGCTCAGTTGCCCAGGCTGGAGTGCAATGGCCTGATCACAGTTCACTGCAGCCTTGACCTCCTGGCTCAAGCAATCCTCCCTCCTCAGCCTCCCAAGTAGCTGGAATCATAGGCATGCACCACCACACCCTGCTTGCAGTCTTCTAACTCACCCACCTGCTTCTACTCAGGCCCCTAGAGTCTGTACTCAACCAGTGGCTAGAAAGATGTTGCTAGAACTCAAGTCAGATCCCACTCCTCCTCTGCTCAAAACCCTCCAATGTGCTCATTTCATGGGGCAAAATGTTTACGCTGGTCTAAAAGGCTCTCATGGGCCAGGCGTGGTGGTTCATGCCTGTAATCCCAGCACTTTGGGAGGTCGAGGTGGGTGGATCATTTGAGGTTAGGAGTTCGAGACCAGCCTGGCCAACATGGTGAAACCCCACCTCTACTAAAAATATAAAAATTAGCCAGTTGTGGTGGTGGGCACCTGTGATCCTAGCTACTCAGGAGGCTGAGGTATGAGAATTGCTTGAACCGGGAGGTGGAGATTGCAGTGAGCCGAGATTGTGCTACTGCACTCCAGCCTGGGCAATAGCGTGAGACTCAGTCTCAAACAAACAAGAAAACAAATAAATAAATAAAGGCTCCCATGATCTGGTCCAACTCCACTTCTCTGAGCTCATCTTCAACACCCTACTCTGGTCACACATGCTTCCTGGCTGTTCCTCGGAGACCTCAGGGGCTTGGCATGTGCGGTACCCTCTCTCTGAGTGCGCTTCCCCCAGAGGTCCCAGGGATCACTCCCTCGGTTCCTTTAAGTCTTTGCTTAAATGTCACCTTTTTCATGAAGCTTGCTCTACATTTTTTCTTTTTTCCATAGTACTTGTCACCTTCTATCATCCTTGATGGCTTCCTTATTCCATTTGTTAAACTTTTTTTTTTTTTTTTTTTTTTGAGACAGGGTCTTGCTCTGTCACCCGGGCTGGAGTGCAGTGGTGTGATCTTGGCTCACTGCAACCTCTGCCTCCCAGGCTCAAGTGATCCTCCCACTTCAGCCTCCTGAGTAGTTGGGACCATAGGCAAGAGCCACCATATCCAGTTAATTTTTCATAAAGACGGTGTTTTGCCATGTTGTCCAGGCTAATCTTGAACTCCTGAGTTCAAGCGATCCGCCTGCCTCAGCCTCCCAAAGTGCTAGGATTACAGGCATGAGCCACCACTCTGGGCCTAAATTATTTTATTTTTGAGACATGGTCTCAATCTGTTGCCCAGGCTGGAATGCAGTGGTGCAAGCATGGCTCACTGCAGCCATGAATTCCTGTGCTCACATGATCCTCCCACCTCGGCCTCCAGAGTAGCTGGGACTACAGGTGCACACCACCATGCCTGGCTAGTTTATTAGTATTATTTTATTTTATTTTTTTTAGAGACAGGGCTTCGCTTTGTTGCTCAGGCTGGTCTTGAACTCCTGAGAGATGCTGCCATCTTGGCCTCCCAAAGTGCTGGAATTAGAGGCGTAAGCCACCATGCCTGGCCAGCTTCCCCATTCAGTGACTGTGAAAACAGCTTTTATTTGTTTATTGTCGGTCTCCCCCACCTAGAGTATGAGCTACAAGAGCACAGGGCTCTTGGCCTGTTTTGCTCTCGGATGTATCTCCCCAGCACCTAGAACACTGCACGCCACATGGCAGGTGCCCCATGCTGGGAAACCATGAGTTGGGATGAGGCCGACCCAGGAAAAAGAAACAGGTCTGAAAAACAGAAGGGTGATGTCTGGGAGACTAGACAAACATGAGCCAGAGCCCAGAGGGTGCCCAAGGACGCCTCCTCCATCTGCCTCCAGCCTCAAGGTGACGTTTGGGCTCAGCCCACCTTCTCCCCTCTTGGTTCCATCTTAGTAAAGACCCGAGTTACCATCTTAGCAGACAACTAAGGGCAACTGGCTGCGAGGAAATGTGATTATACACATATGACTAAATAGTAGCGGGGGAAAGTTCTCCTCTTAATCTGAGTTAATTTAAGACTGCACTTATTATCGTTAATCTGATCAAACAATGACCAGCTTCTCAGACCTGTAGCATGCTGCTAATGAATTTTTCATAACTCTGCACAGACATTTTCTGCCCTGCTGTTAATCATAAACCACAAAGCAGGAGATTTCAGATGCATTTCCATTTCACCACCTCTTTTATCCTGATTTTATTTCCCCTCCCTCCACCCTACCCTTCTCAAGATCTTGCCCATCTATTATAATTATTATTATTATTATTATTATCATCCTCATCATCATTATGAAGTGGCTTGTGTTTGTTCTGGTGTTAAAGAACCTGCCTCTACCTTAGGGGACCAATAAATTAATGTTATACTTTCAAATCATATTTGAGAAGTGGAGATCATATATTAGAGAGTTTGATTCAATTTGGCAAATGAGACTGCCTTATTTTCCTATAATAAGGAGATGAGGCAGGAAGGAGACGCAAAGGAACCCAGTTTAAAGACAGGAAAATGTGTGGTCCCATCCCTTTGTCTCCAGATGAGCCTGAGCTGGGCACAGCGGCTCACCCCTGTAATCCCAGCATCCCAGCACTTTGGGAGGCTGAGGTGGGTGGATCACTTGAGGTCAGGAGTTCAAGACTAGCTTGGGCAACATGGAGAAACCACATCTCTACCAAAAATGCAAAAAAATGAAAATTAGCCAGGCACGCCTGTAATCCCAGCTACTCGGGAGGCTGAGGCAGGAGAATCTCTTGAACCAGGAAGCAGAAGTTGCAGTGAGACGAGATCACGCCACTGCACTCCAGCCTAAGCGACAAAGACACACTCTGTCTCAAGAAAAAAAACAAACCTGAAACATACTAGTCTCCTCCCATGTTGGACTTCATTTGGTTCCTCAAATGCCCCACGCTATTTCCTAACTCTAGGCTTTTGTGCATACTGTTCCTGCTGCCTGGAATATCCTTTCCTCATCTCTAGCTAACTCCGTCATCCTTCAGGTCTTAGCTTTAGCATCACGTCACCAGATCCATGACATGAAGGCATGTATTCTGTGTCCCAGTTCCCAGCACAGTGCCTGATGTGCAATACATATTTGTACATCATAATTTTCATACATGCCAGACTTGCATTTGTGTATCTAATGCATTCAACATAAAGTAGAATAAATGAAGAAATGAACGAATGCTGAACTCATCAACCAGGTTGCCTTTCAAAGCAGACATCATAGGCCAGGTGCGGTGGCTCATGCCTGTAATCCCAGCACTTTGACAGACAGAGGTGGGAGGATCACTTGAGTCCAGGGGTTCGAGATCAGCCTAGGCAACATAGAGAGACCTCATTTCTAAAAAATTTAAAAATTAACCGGGCACAGTGGTGCACCCCGATAATCTTAACTACTCAGGAGGCTGAGGCAGGAAGATCACTTGAGCCCAAGAGTTCAAGGCTGCAGTGAGCCCATAATCATGCCACAGAACCCCAGCCTAGGCAACAGAGCAAAGCTGTCTCTAAACAAACAAAAATAACCAGCAAGTAGATACTATAAATGGCTGAATACTTATCCCAACACCAAAGCTATGACCCCGCTTGTTGAATTCCCTTTCAGATACTGCGTCCAGAACATCGTCATGATCATCATCAACGGCAGCACATTTTGTTAAGAGCGGACTGGACTATTTATGCATTTTAAATCAACAAAAATCACTGGGAATCAGTCAAGCAGACACAGTAAATGCTACCATCTGGGGTCAAAAAAAATAAAAAAGAAAGTAAATAGACTTGTTTTCCTGTAAAGTGACTGAAGACAGCATGTAAGAATATTTTAAGTAATGCCAGCAGAGCTAGGGCAAGGCAGACATAATCACAGTGATGACTTCAATAAATACAGTCCTCTTTTGTGTATGAATATTTCATTTTGTTGTTTCAGGAAATACCTGATTGAGGAATTGGTGGTGTGACAATAGCACCAGTTATGCTTAAAACATAGTACTTACTGTTTATGAGAAATATATAATTGAAATGTATTGAAGATGAAATGCAATAATGGTTTGGGAATTGCTTCACGATAATCCAGGGAGATTTTTGACATGGGGAGGCATTGATTGACCATGATTTGATCATTGGTGAATTTGTGTGATGGGGACATAAGAGTCCATTTTGCAATTCTCTCTACTTTTGTATAGATTTGAAACATGGCTGGGCCGGGCGCAGTTGTTCACACCTGTAATCCCAGCACTTTGGAAGGCTAAGGCGGGTGGATCACGAGGTCAGGAGTTCAAGACCAGCTTGACCAACATAGTGAAACCCCATCCCTACTAAAAATACAAAAAATTAGCTGGGTGTGGTGGCGGGCGGCTGTAATCTCAGCTACTCGGGAGGCTGAGGCAGGAGAATCACTTGAACTCGGGAGGTGGAGGTTGCAGTGAGCCAAAATCGCGCCATTGCCTGGGTGACAGTGCAAGACTCCATCTCAAAAAAAAAAAAAAAAAAAAAAAAAAAAAAACAGATTTGAAATGCAGCCAACGTGGTGAAACTCTCGTCTCTACCAAAAATGGAAAAATAACCTGGGCATGATTGTGGGCGCCTATAATCCCAGCTACTCAGAAGGCTGAGGTAGGAGAATTGCTTGAACCCAGGAGACGGAGGTTGCAGTGAGCCAAGATCGTGCCACTGCACTCCAGTCTGGGAGACAGAGTGAGACTCCATCTCAAAAAAACACACACACACATTTTAATTAACAGGCATGATGGTGAGGTTCTTGATCAGATGGTAACGAGGTACTGTCTGCTTTTTATGAAATACCACGAATATAATTACCAGTTTATGCCAGAAACAAAGGCTCGGTCACATTCCCTTATAAACATCGATACTGGATGTCCTTCAGGAACCACTGATTGTAAATTGTTGCTCTAGCCTCAAGGTAACTTCACCAAGGATAACACAGATATCATTACTTGGAATATCAACCTAACGGGAGGTCTCTCTAATGCCATATCTTCAGTGACAAGACAAGGTTGAATTTCTAGGTAACTTTTATTCACACCCCAGCCAACTCTTTGTTTCATAGGTATCTCAGAGCAATTGTAAGCCCTTTCTTTATTCAACTTATATCTATCTCTACTATCCATATGTGTAACATATATTATAGAAACCCATGTATTTTGATTGTGAGGCACAATTTTGATGGTGAGGTACATGAACTTGGGGCATAATCAGCCTTATTTTCATCTGTATTTGAAAGAATGAGAACAATTCTTATTTTTCCCAGGTATTGAATTCAGTTGTGTACTGCAGTGTTCACAAACATAATGCGTAAACCTTTTGCCACTTTTCACCAACCACATTCAATACCAGTTTAAAACAGTCAAGTAGTCAAGACTGAAATTAAAATAAATTTTTGTTTGTTGTTTTTTAAGGAATATGGCAAAGAGCACGAAGTGTTCATGGGCTGAATCCAACCTACGGGTATGTTTTTTTAAACTTTGATAGCATTTTTTGTTTGGAATGAAAATTTTCACACTTAAAGTTTTGATTTGTGGGCCAGGCGTGGTGGCTCACACCTGTAATCCCAGCACTTTGAGAGGCTGAGGCGGGCGGATCACTTCAGGCCAAGAGTTTGAGACCAGCCTGGCCAACATGGCAAAAATCCCATCTCTGCTAAAAATACAAAGATTAGCCGGGCATGGTGGTGGTGGCCTGTAATTCAGCTACTCGGGGGACTGAGGCAGGAGAATCGCTTGAACCCAGGAGGCAGAGGTTGCAGTGAGCCGAGATCGCGCCACTGCATGCCAGCCTGGGTGACAGAGCAAGATCGTGTCTCAAAAAAAAAAAGAAAAAAAAAGATTTTTATTTCTGGGGTTATATTGAAAAATGGAAATACTTGACAATACTAGGTCCAAATCCTATTTATTGCCAACACCTGACATTTCTAAATGGATGTTGCCCAGTTCACCATGACCTCCCCTCATGTCACCCCCCAAACATTCCACTCCAGCCCCATTTTCCTTCTGTGGGTTTCCTGCCTAGCCCCCAGAATCACTGTGTGACCCCCTAGAAATCAAGCAGCCTCATCCATAAAACTCACACCTCTTTCTGATGCCATTTGGGGAAAAAAAAAATCATCTTAAATTAGGCTTTCTTGTCATTGACATGATTCAAAATCTATTTATTTCAACTCAAAGTGTACATTTTTTTAAAAACCAAGACTGCTTCCAGCCTCTTAGCTCATCATGATCAGTTGATGCACAGATGTAGTAAAATGACTTTACATATTTTTATTAACTTTCAGATTTATTTGAAACATTTGCCTCTACAGTTGTCATTCCTGAAGCTATAAAATCACAGGCTTTACTTTTTTTTTTTTTTTTTTTTTTTTTTTTTTGAGATGGAGCCTTGCTCTGTCACCCAGGCTGGAGTGCAGCGGCACGATCTTGGCTTACTGCAGCCTCCGCCTCCCTGGTTCAAATGATTCTCGTGCCTCAGCCTCCCAAGTAGCTGGGACTCAGGCATGTGCCACCACGCCTGGCTAATTTTTCTTTTTTTTTTTGCATTTTTAGTAAAGACAGAGTTTCACCATGCTGGTTAGGCTGTTCTCAAACTCCTAACCTCAAGTGATCCACCTGCCTTGACCTCCCAGAGTGCTGGGATTACAGGCATCAGCCACTGTGCTCAGCCCACTCTTTTAAACTCTGAGAAGGTTATGAAGTAGAATGCTCTTTCCAAGGGATCATTAGGCCATAGATGAACAAAAATCTTACGTGCATGCATTCATGCCACTTCTAGGTATATTTCTTTCTGTTTTTGCTTACTTTCAATTTTTATGGATACATTATAGTTGTACACATATATGGCGTTCGTGTGCTATTTTAATACAAGCATACAATGTGTAATGATCTAATCTGGGTAACTAGAATATTCATCACCTCAAACATTTATCATTTATTTATCATCTCTTTGTGTTGGAAACATTCCAAATCTTCTCTTCTAGCTATTTTGAAATATACAATAAATTATTGCCAACTGTAGTCAGCCTACTGCACTGTCAAACACTCGATCTTATTCCTTCTGTCTAGCTGTATTTTTGACCCATTAACCAACCCACTTCATCTCTCCTTCCCCCAAAATTCTTCCCAGCCTCTGGTAACCACCACTCTATTCACTATCTCCATAAAGATCAATTTTTCAAGTTCCCTCTAGGTATATTTCTTTTTCTTTCCCATTTTCCTTTTTTTTTTTTTTTTAATTTTATTTTTTTGAGACAGGGTCTTGCTCTGTCACCCAGGCTGGAGTGCAGTAGTGGGATCATGGCTCACTGCCGCGTCAACCTCCCAAGTTCAAGCAATCCGCCCACTTCAGCCTCGCAAGTAACTGGGATTACAGGTGCATGCCACCACACCTGGCTAAATTTTTTGTATTTTTTTGTAGAGACAGAGTTTTGCCATGTTGTCCATGTTGGTCTCAATCAAACCCCTGGGCTCAAGCAATCCTTCTGCCTTGGCCTTCCAAGGTGCTGGGATTACAGGCATAAGCCACCCTGCCCAGCCTATATTTCCTTTTTTTTTTTTTTTTTTTTTTTTTGAGACGGAGTCTCACGCTGTTGCCCAGGCTGGAGTGCAGTGGCGCAATCTCGGCTCACTGCAAGCTCCGCCTCCCGGGTTCCCGCCATTCTCCTGCCTCAGCCTCCTGAGTAGCTGGGACTACAGGCGCCCGCCACCGCGCCCGGCTAATTTTTTGTATTTTTAGTAGAGACGGGGTTTCACTGTGGTCTCGATCTCCTGACCTTGTGATCCGCCCGCCTCGGCCTCCCAAAGTGCTGGGATTACAGGCTTGAGCCACCGCGCCCGGCCATTATATTTCTTAAAGAAACAAATAAGAGTGCTTTACAAAGACTCCATTTCAAAAATATATTATTAAGGCTGTGTTTATGAGAGTGAAAAACTAGAAACAATCTAAGTCACTAAAGGGTGTCTTTCAACTCAATTATGCTATATCGTATGTTGGAATGTTATATAGCCATTAGAAATGCTATAAAATATAGTTTTGACACTGAAAGACGTTCATGTCTTAAGTCAACTTTTCAGGGGAAATGCGGAGACTACAAAATACATATCATACAGTTACTCTTAAGACCCATAAAAATACATGTTTGCATGAGGAAAACCCCGTAAGACCCTGTAACAAGGTGTCAACAATGTCGATATGTGGGCAGTAGGATCATAACAGCATTCATTTTTCTTTTTGACTAAGTCCATATTCTGTTTTTTCTACAGTAAAGTACTTTGCCTTAATGACTATTAATTTATTAAAATGACTAATTTCTCCATTTCTGAAGTCAGTATGAACAACTCATAACCCGGTCTATATAACCTGAATAGCCACTCAAATGCCTTTAAGAGCTCCCTGGAATTGTCACACTGAACCATCATGTACAACTACAAAAGCTACAGAAGAAACTTCTGATTCTAGAGATCCTAACTGTGCACCAGCCTGAACCTGGGGACATTAGTTTGCTGTAGAGGACATTCCTCCTTATGTGTCCTTATCCACCTAGCCAAAAAAAAAAAAAAACTTATAGCGAAACTATTCTCAAGAGCCACAAGGTAGAAACAACCCAATGTCCATCAACTGATGAACGGATCAACAAAACGGACATATACATACAACAAAATATTATTCAGTCATTAAAAAAATGAAGTACCGATACATGGGTGAAACTTGAAGACATTATGTTAAGTGAAAGAAGTTGTAAACAAAAGGTCATTGACATGGTTTGGCTGTGTCCCCACCCAAATCTCATCTTGAATTGTAACTCCCATAATCCCATATGTTATGGGAGGGACCCAGTGGGAGATAATTCCATCAGGGGAGAAGTTTCCCCCATACTGTTCTTGTGGTAGTGAATAAGTCTCACAACATCTGATAATTTTATAAGGGATTTCCCCTTTCTCTTGGCTCTCATTTACTCTTGCCTGCTGCCATGTAAGACGTGCCTTTTACCTCCCGTCATGATTGTGCCTTTCACCTTCTGCCATGATAGCAACACTTCCCCAGCCACAAGGTTTAAAGAGTCCATTAAACCTCTTTTTCTTTATAAATTACCCACTCTTGGCCTGGCACAGTGGCTCATGCCCGTAATCCCAGCACTCTGGGAAGCCGAGGCGGGCGGATCACCAGAGGTCAGGAGTTTGAGACCAGCCTGACCAACATGGAGAAACCCCATATCTATTAAAAATACAAAATTAGCCAGGCATGGTGGTGCATGCCTGTAATCCCAGCTACTCGGGAGGCTGAGGCAGAAGAATTGCTTGAACCCAGAAGACGGAGGTCGCAGTGAGCCGAGATAGCGCCATTGCACTCCAGCCTGGGCAACAAGAGCGACACTCCGGCTCAAAAATAAATAAATAAATAAATTATCCAGTCTCGGGTATGTCTTTATCAGTAACATGAGAACAGACTAACACAGCTACATATCACATGATTTCATTTATATGCGATGTCCAGAATAGGCAAAACAATAATGTCAGATCAGAAAACAGACTAGTAGTTGCCAGAGAATAGAGGGCAAAGGGATTGAGATTGACGCTAATAGGTACAAAATATTTTTTGTGGTGATAGAAATATTCTGCAATTAGATAGTAGTGATTGCAAAACATTAAGCATATACTAAAAATCATTTAATTGTACAGTTTAAATGGTTAAAAGGTTGAATTTTATGTGAAATGTTATCTCAGTTTGTAAAATCCTAAAAAAATATGGTCAAGTGCAGTGGCTTACACCTGCAATCCCAGCACTTTGGGAGGCCAAGACAGGCACATCTTTTGAGCCCAGGAGATCGAGACCAGCCTGGGCAACAAAGCAAGACCTTCACCTGTACAGAAAAAATTAAAAATTAGCTGAGTGTGGTAGCACACGCCTGTAGTCCCAGCTACTCAGAAGGCTGAGGTGAGAGGATCGCTTGAGCCTGGGAGGCCAAGGATGCAGTGAGGCATGATCTAGCCATTGCACTCCAGCCTGAGCAACAGAATGAGACCCTGTTTCAAAAAATAAATAAATAATTAAAACCTAAAAAAATAAAATCTGGAGTGACTATATTATATCAGAGAAAATAGTTTCCAGAGCAAGGAAAGTTACCAGGGATTAAAGAGAACTTTAAGTAACAACAAAGGATGAACTGACCAAGAAGACATAACCATCCTAAATGTGTACACACTTAACAAAATATCTCAGAGCGCATGAAGCAAAACAGATGGAACTGAAAAAGAAAAATGGACAAATCCACAATTACAGTAGGAGACATCAACACTTCTCTCTCTGTAATCAATAAGACAACTAGAGAGAAAATCAGCAAGGATATCAAAGATCTAAACACCATCAACCAACTGGATATAACTGACATTTATAGAACACTCCTCCCATCAACAGCAGAACATGTGTTCTTTTCAAGCACACATGGACCATTCACCAAGAAGGAACATATCCTGAGTTAAAAAAGAAACCTTAAACATCTTAAGAGAACTGAAACCATACGAAATGTGTTCATTGATCATAATTGAACTAAACTGGCTGAGCACAGTGACTCACACCTGTAATCCCAGCACTTTGGGAGGCCAAGGCAGGTGGATCACCTGAGGTCAGGAGTTCAAGACCAGCCTGGCCAATGTGGTAAAACCCCATCTCCAGATACAAAAATGAGCCAGACGTAGTGGCAGGTGCCTGTACTCCCACCTAGCTACTCAGGAGGCTGAGGCAGGAGAACTACTTGAACCCAGGAGGTAGAGGCTGCAATGAGCCAAGATCATGCCATTGCACTCCAGCCTGGGTGACAGAGTGAGACTCCGTCTCCAAAAAAATAATAATAACAATAATAATAATTGAATAAAACTAGAGGAGCGATGTCAGCAAGATGGCTGACTAAAGACACTTGGCACTCATCCTCCCACAAGAAAGGACCAAGGCAATGAAATAATAGCTAAGATTTGACTGGCATATCAAAGGGAGAGTGCTGGTGTGCGAAAAAAAAAAAAGGAGAGGAGATATACTTTTGGTAATTGGAAGTCCAGCAGGGCAGGGAGGAGGTCACTGGCCTCTCTGCAGCCCCACCTTCCTCACCCAGATCAGCCCGGAGACCAGAGAGGCTTCCTGTTGTGGGGAAAGGTAAGAAGAAGAACCCAACCAGCCCCTCTTGCCACTGAAAACACCTATAGTTCTTATTACAGAAGAATCTCACAGTACTTGCAAGCCAGGTGAGACCAGTTGGGAGAGGTGCTGGGAATTCAAGCAGCTTCCTTGTCCCAGATTAGGAGCACAAGGTGGACATTCCACTCCCCTACTGACCCCATGAGCCAGGCTGCTACAGTATGGCACCATCTTGAGACCAGAGCCACCTCTGGAATGCCCCCTGCTCTGGAGGACACAAGCCACTGCACCTCTCCAGCACTGGCACTCCATCCTCATTCCACCAAGCCCACATGAGTGGTCGAACACAACAACCCCAACAGGGTACAGCCTGGACCTAGGATCAGCTGTGAGTCTGGTCCTATCCAGCAGAGAAACCAAGAAACTAGAAATCAATAACAAAAATATAATAAAATATATCCAAACACTTAGAGATTAAACAAGAGTTCAAAAGAAAACATGCATCAAAGAAGAAGCCTCAGAAGAAATCAGAAAATATTATGAACTGAAAAACAATGAAAATATATCAAAATCTGTGGGAAACAGTTAAAGTAGTTCTTAGAGGAAAATTCATGGCAATAAATAGTTACATCAGAAGAGAGTTCTCAAGTCAACTAGTTCTCAGGTCTTATCTATTAATAAGTATCTGCCTCAACAAAATGGGAAGAAAAGGGTAAAATAAACCTATAGTAAGCAGAAGAAAGAAAAAATAATAAGAATGAAAATCAACAAAATTGAAGACAGGAAAACATTAGAGAAAATAAATGACGCCAAAAACTGGTCCTTTGAAAAGTTGAATTAAAATTATAAACTTCCAGCCAGACTAACAAAGGAAAAAAGAGAAAAAAAGACATATTACCAACATCAAGAATGAAAAGAGGAGTTTCACCATAGAGCCCATGACATTAAAAGGATAGTAAGAGAATACTGGGAACAACTCTATGCATGTAAATTCAACAATTTCAATAAGAAGTACCGATTCCTTAAAAGCCACAAACTACTAAAATTCACCAAGAATAAATACACTACATGAATAATCCTAAAAACATTAAAGAAATTGAATTTGTAGTTAAAAGCTTTCCACAAACACAAAAAAGTTACTTAGGCCCAGTATTATCCTGATTCTTAAACTAAACAAAGGCAGTATAAAAAAGGAAAACCACAGATCAATATCCCTCATGAATACAGACAAAAAAATATGTTCCGCAAAATACTAACAAATCAAATCTTAACAGTATATTAAAATAATATACCATGACCAAGTGGAGTTTATCCCAGGAATGCAAGGCTGGTTCAAAAATTTTAAATCAAACATATTAAAAGTCTACAGAAGATAAATCATATTAATAGTTTAAAGAATGGGCCAGGTGCGGCGGCTCACACCTACAATCCCAGCAATTTGGGAGGCCGAGGCAGATGGATTACTTGAGGCTAGGAGTTCAAGACCAGCCTGGCCAACATAGTGAAACCCTGTCTATCTCCACTAAAAATACAAAAAAAATAGCTGGGTGTGGCGGTGCATGCCTGTAATCCCAGCTACGCAGGAGGCTGAGGCAAGAGAATCGCTCAAACCCAGGAGGTGGAGGTTGCAGTAAGCCCAGATCACGCCACTGTATACCAGCCTGGGTGACAGAGCTAGACTCTGAAGAAAGAAAAAAAGAAAAAGAAAAAGAAAAGAAAGAAAAGAGGAGAGGAGGGGAGGGGAGGGAAGGGGAGGGAAGGGGAGGGGAGGGGAGGGAAGGGGAGGGGAGGGGAGGGGAGGGGAGGGGAGGGGAGGACCAGACCACATGACCATACCAATTGATATGGACAAAGCATTTGACAAAATTCAGTATCTATTCATTATGGAAAACTCTCAAGGACCCAAGAATAGAAAGAAGCTTCTTAACCTTATAGAGAAAAGAGCATCTACCCAAATAAACAAACAAAAAACAAAAAAACCAAACCTAACATCATTCTTAATGGTGGAAAATTTGAACACTTTCCCCTTAAGACTGAGAACAAGGCAAGGATATCTACTCCCACTATTCCCATCCAACATTATAATGGAAATCCTGGCTAGTAAAAAAAAAAAAAAAAAAAAAAAAAACATAAAAATTTTAAAAAATCAATTATCCTTATTATCAGACAACACGATTATCTATGTAGAAAAATTCATTAAATCCAGGGGAGAACAGTTCCTAGTACTTATAAGTGTGTTTATCAAGGTCACAGGATACAAGGTCAAAACAAAAATCAATTATATTTTAATACTAAAAATAATTGGAAATCAAAATTTTTAAAGTAAATACATTTACATATATCAAACACTTGGGTATAAGTCTAACCAAACATGTTAAGGATCTATATGCTGAAAACTATAAAATGCTGATAAAAGAAAGAAAAGAAGACTTAAATAAATGGAGAGACATACCATGTTCACAGATTGGAAGACTTATATAGTTAAGATGTCGCCGGGCGCGGTGGCTCACGCCTGTAATCCCAGCACTTTGGGAGGCCGAGGCGGGCGGATCACAAGGTCAGGAGATCGAGACCACGGTGAAACCCCGTCTCTACTAAAAATACAAAAAATTAGCCGGGCGCGGTTGTGGGCGCCTGTAGTCCCAGCTACTCCGGAGGCTGAGGCAGGAAAATGGCGTGAACCCGGGAGGCGGAGCTTGCAGTGAGCCGAGATCCGGCCACTGCACTCCAGCCTGGGCTACAGAGCGAGACTCCGTCTCAAAAAAAAAAAAAAAAAAAAAAAAAGATGTCAATTCTCCCTGAATTGAGGTACAGGTTTAATGCAATTGCAATAAAAATCAGATTTTTATTGTAGATATAGACAAGCTTACCTAAAATTTATATAAAAATACAAAAGAACTAAATAGCTAAAACAATTTTTGAAAAAGAATAATAAAGGTGGAACTCACACTATTCAATTTTTTTCATCCCTTACCTAGATTTGACTGATCAATTTTAATAATTACAATAGGCCAGGCACAGTGGCTCACGCCTGCAATCCCAGCACTTTGGGAGGCTGATGCAGGTGGATCACCTGAGGTGAGGAGTTTAAGATCAGCCTGGCCAACATGGTGAAACCCCATCTGTACTAAAAATACAAAAAAAAAAAAAAAAAGAATTACTATAAAGCTACAGTTATCACAAAAATGTGATATTGACAAAGAAATAGACACATAGATCAGTGAGACAGGACAGAGTCCAGAAATAGATACGAATATAGACAATTATTTTCTTACAAAGGTGTAAAGGCAATTTAGTGGAGACAGAAATCAGCTTTACAATGAATGGTGTTGAAAAAAATTGTACATACAAAAGCACACACACAAAAAAATGAACCTCAATTTAAACCTCACACTATATACCAAAATGTATTAGGTTGGTGCAAAAGTAATTGGAGTTTTTGCCATTTTAAAAGTAATGACAAAGACTGGGCGCGGTGGCTCACACCTGTAATCCCAGCACTTGGGAGGCCAAGGCAGGCAGATCACAAGGTCAGAAGTTTGAGACCAGCCTGGCCAGCATGGTGAAACCTCGTCTCTACTAAAAATACAAAACATTAGCCAGGCATGGTGGCGAGCGCCTGCAATCCCAGCTACTCAGGAGGCTGAGGCACGAGAATTGCTAGAACCCAGGAGGTGGAGGTTGCGGTAAGCTGAGATCGCGCCACTACACTCCCACTTGGGTGACAGAGCGAGACTCCAGCCCAAAACATATATATATATTATATATAAGTTTAAATATAAAATATATAATACATAAATATATAATTACTTTTATATATAAAAAGTACTTTTTATATATAAGTACTTTTTATATATAAAAGTACTTTTCACCAACCTAATACACAAAATGAATCATAGATTGTAAATTGTAAAAAAATTAAAATTTTATGAGCAAATAAATTTAAAAGTGATAAATTGGACTTTATTATATTTTACGTTTTGCTCTGCAAACAGCACTGTTAAGAGGGGAGAAAAAACAACCTTCAGAATGGGAGAAAATATTTGCAACTCACATATCTCACAAAGGATTGTATCCAGGACACATAAATAATTCTCAACATTCAATGGTAAGAAAATAAATAATACAATTTTGTCTCATGGGCAAGGGAATTCTCAAAAAGACAAAGCTTATGGTAATGCAGAATCGATCAGTGGTTGCCAGGGGTTAAGAGTAGAAGTATATTGGGGAAGCATGAAAGAAATTGTGTGGGTAAAAGAACTACTCTGTATCCTAAATTGTGGCAGTAGTTACACAAATATATCCAGTAATTAAAGCTCACAGGACGGTACACCCAAAAATAAGTCAAAAATAAAAAAGTACATGATGTATGATTTCATTTATATACAGTTTTTTGCCTAAGAACAGGCAAAATTAATCTATGGTGGAAAAAGAATCAGAAAATTGGTTGATTTGAAGGTAGAGGGAGAATTAGCTACATAATGGTAAATGTTCTATATCTTGATGGAGGTTGAGGTTACAGTGGTGTATCCTTTTGCCAAAACTCAGTGAGTATATGCTTAAGATCTGTATGTTTCATTGTTTGTCCATTTTACATCAAAAGAATGAATATTGAACTCTAATTAATGATAAATATACAGACATATACAGACAGAAATGCACTGATGTCTGCTATTTATTTATTTATTTATTTATTTACTTACTTACTTACTTACTTACTTACTGAGATGGAGTCTCGTTCTGTTGCCCAGGCTGGAGTGCAGTGGGGAGATATCGGCTCACTGCAACCTCCGCCTCCTGGGCTCAAGAGATTCTCCTGCCTCAGCCTCATGAGTAGCTGGAATTACAGGCGCACACCACCATGCCCAGGAAATTTTTTGAATTTTAGGAGAGGCAGGGTTTCACCGTGTTGCCCAAGGTGGTCTCGAACTCCTGAGCTCAGGCAATCCGCCCGCCTTGGCCTTCCAGAATTCTGGGATTACAGGCATGAGCCACAGCACCCGGCCTGCAGTTTACTTTTAATACGTCAAATAAGATAGATTCATGGACAGAGGGATGGATAGATGAATAGATATGTAATAAAGCAAAGAGAGCAAAATGTTAATGGTACCAGGTGGCAGATGCTCACTGTAAAGTACCTTCAACCGCTGTATGTTTGAAATTTTACATAAACGTTGAGGCCAAGCACAGTGGCTCACGCCTGTAATCCTAGACTTTGGGAGGCTGAGGCAAGTGGATCGCTTGAACCCAGAAGCTGGAGACCAGCCTGGTCAACATAGCAAAACTCGTCTCCACAAAACATACAAACAAAAAAAATTAGCCGGGGGTGGCGGTGTGCACCTATAGTCCCAGCAACCTTGGAAGGTTGAGATGGGAGGATCATTCGAGCCTGGGAGGCAGAGGCTGCAGTGAGCCAAAGTCACACCACTGCATCCTAGCCTGGGTGACAGAGCAAGACTCTGTAAAAAAAAAAAAAAAAATAATAATAATAATAATAATAAAGAAAAAAAGTAAATATATATTGGGGAAAAACAAAAGTATTTAGCATTCACTTCTATTCTCCCGGTACAAGCTATTAGGTAAGCGTGAGAGTAATTAAGGAAGGTCCTGCCCACCAGCGGTTCTTCTTGTTTATTTATTTATTTATTGAGACGGAGTCTCACTTTGTTGCTCAGGCTGGAGTGCAGTGGTGTGATCTCGGCTCACTGCAAGCTCCACCTTCCCAGTTCACACCAGTCTCCTGCCTCAGCCTCCCCAGTAGCTGGGACTACAGGCGCCCACCACCACACCCGGCTAATTTTTTGTATTTTTAGTAGAGATGGGGTTTCACCATGCTAGCCAGGATGGTCTCAATCTCCTGACCTCGTGATCCACCTGCCTCGGCCTCCCAAAGTGCTGGGATTACAGGCGTGAGCCACCGCGCCCAGCCACAACCAGTGCTTCTTCTAAGAGGGCTTTCTTTGGAGCTGGTGGTAGAAACTCATTCTTGCAGCTTAGGTTTTAAGCATATTTCTTTTTGAGTTTATCACAAAACACTGCTTCTCCAAGTCAGATAAAGATAAAATAAAAACGGTGGCATCTAAACTTGCTTTGCCTCCTGATAAAAACAACATCCCTAAATACCCACTTAACAAGTTCTTTTATACCTATTGGCTTCAGTGCTCAAGTCCAAGCCACCAATCCTGAACAAGGATCACCCCAGTGCCTTTGTGGGTGGGCACACAGAGAAACACTCATGACTATTTCTGATTAGTGTGATACTCTGGGTAGGGGAGGTGGACAGACAAAGGGAAATTCACCATTTCAACAACTCCAGACTCCCCCCCCAGATGGATAAGAATGGAACTCACACAGAGCAGGGGAGAGCAGGGGGATGCTGGCTGCGAAGTTTGGATCAGAGACTCATCAGAGGTCTTTGGGAGTGGCCATCTCTTGTCTCTACCTGGTAGGTTCCAGATCTAGTCTTCTTAAGACTATTTCCTCAACTAAAGGAGGGACTGGCCTCATTCCCTGTTCTCCAGAGAGCAAAATCAAAGGAAGGAGGTTCCCAGGGAGTGAATCCAACTCAACAGAAGGAGGACAATTGTAACCATCACAAGGAGATCAAAAGGCTGCCTTGTCATTCTGCTAAGTGAAATAAGGCAGACAGAGAAAGACAAATACAGTCTGATTTTGTATGTGGAATCTAAAAAAGTCAAACCCATAGAAATAGAGAAGAATGGTGCCTGCCAGGAGCTGGAGGAGAAAATGGGGAAATATTGGTCAAAGGATACAACCTTTCTGTTATGAGATGAATAAATTCTGGGGATCTAACATGCAACGTGGTGACTAGAGTTAATAATACTATACCGCATACTTAAAATTTGCTGAGGGTAGATCTTAAATGTTCTCATCACACACACACATACACACACATACACACACACACACACAGCAACTGAGGGGATGAATGTGTTAACTAACTTGACTGTGTGATCATTCCATGATAGATATCAAATCACCATATTGTACACCTTAAATACATGCACTTTGTTACGTATGCTTCAGAAAAGCTGAAAAAAATTTAATTTAAAAAATTGTTAGGGCTGGGAATGGTGGCTCATGCCTGCAATCCCAGCACTTTGGGAAGCCGAGGTGGGCGGATCACCTGAGGCCAAGAGTTCAAGACCAGCCTGACCAACATGGTGAAACCCCGTCTCTACTAAAAATACAAAAATTAGCCTGGTGTGGTGGCGGGTACCTGTAATCCCAGCTACTTGGGAAGGTGAGGCAGGAGAATCGCTTGAACCTGGGAGGTGGAGGCTACAATGAGCCAAGATTGCCCCATCACACACTCCAGCCTGGGCAATAACAAGACTCCGTTTCAAAAAAAAAAAAAAAAAAACCTTTGGCCGTGCACAGCGGCTCACACCTGTAATCCCAGTACTTTGGGAGCTGGAGGCAGGAGGATCACCTGAGCTCAAGAGTTCGAGACCAGCCTGGCCAACATGGTGAAACCCCACCTCTACTAAAAATACAAAAATTAGCCAGTCATGGTGGCGCACGCCTGTGATTCCAGCTACTTAGGAGGCTGAGGCAGGAGAATCGCTTGAACCTGGGAGGCAGAGGTTGCTGTGAGCCGAGATTGCACCACTGCACTCCAGCCTGGGCAATGGAGTGAGACTCCATCTCAAAAAAAAAAAAAAACTTTTAAAGGCTGCCTTGTGAAAGGACTTGAGCAAACATTTCTCCAAAGAAGGTATACAAATGGCCAACAGGCACACGAAAAGATGTTCAACATCATTAGTCATTAGGGAAACACAAATCAAATGCACAATGAGATACTACTTCATACCCACCAGGAGGGCTATAATTTTAAAAATGAAAAATAACAAAAGTCATGAAGGATGTAGAGGAATTACTGGATTGCTGGTAGGAATGTAAAAGGATTGCAGCCACTGTGGCAAACATTACGGTGGTTCCTCAAAAAATTAAAAATAGCATTACCGTATAACCCCATGATTCCGCCCCTGGGTACACACCAAAAAGAATTGAAAAGATGAACTCAAACAGATACTCGTATATCAGTATTGTAGCAGCATTACTTACAATAACCAAAAGGTGAATATAACCTAAAAAATGTTCAACTTGACAGATGAATATACAAAATGCCAACTATGCATACAATGGACCATTATTTAGCCATAAAAATGAATGAAGTGCTGATACATGATGAACCTTGAAATTGTATGCTAAGTGAGACACAAAATAACAAATATCATATGATTCTACTTACATGAGGTACCTAGAGTATTAAGTTCATAGAGAAAGTAAGATGACAGTTACCATGTACTAGGCCAGAGAATGCGAGTACACGGGAGTTATTGCTTAATGGATACAGAATTTCTGTTTGAAACAATAAAAAACCTTTCAGAAGTTGATAGTGGTGATGGTTATACAACATTGTAAGTGTACTTAAGGCCAGTGAATTGTACAATTAAAAACAGTTGAAATGGGTGGGGCACAGTGACTCATGCATGTAATTCTCAATGCTGCTTTGGGGATGAGGTGGGAAAATCACCTGAGCCTAGGAGTTTGAGACTGGCATGGGCTAGATGGCAAGACCCAGCCTCTACAAAAAATATTTAAAAATTAACTAGGCATGGTGGCATACACCTGTAGTCCCAGCTACTCAGGAGGTTGAGGCAGGACAATCACCTGAATGCCAAAGTTTAAGGCTCCAGCAAGCTGTGATCACGCCACTGCACTCCAGCCTGAGCAACAGAGCAAGACTCTGTCTCAAAAAAAAAAAAAAAAAAAAGTTAAAATGGTAAATTTTATGTATATTTTCCATAACAAAAAATTGATTTTAAAAAATCATTTAGGGTGAGCCTGATGAGGTAGCACTCACCCTAAATCTGGACACTGGGCAAAGATGGGGCTGGACAACCTCTGAAGGTTCCCCCTACCTTTACAGGATGTGCTTTTCAGATGCTCAGACATCAGAGTTTTTAACTCTTCACCATGCAAGCTTAAGACAAGTACAGAAGTTGCAAGGCCCAACTCCATACTTCGTTATCCAACTTAGAGTTAGGATGAGCATGCGGTTTAAAGACTAAGGCCTGCTAGCCACTGATGGGAGGTGCGTCATCTGTGGGCAAATTCAGAGATCCAGATGGAATGTCAGGAATCTTGTTCCTTCTGTCACCTGCAGCCTAGTGGGTGTGCCACTATGCTATAAAGGCCTTCTATGGGTTTCTTCTTCTCACACACTGGGGGCTTAGCTAACATTTACTGAATAAATGAATGATACTGCAAGGACGGTATCTCCCCAGATGGCAATGCAGAGCTCAGCACCACACAGGGCTGAAGCACCCTCAGCTCCCTCCTGCAAATCTACAGCGGGGATGATCATCAAAAATTCCAAAATCAAGACTTATTAAGAATTTGCAGCCAGGCACAGTGGCTCACATCTATAATCCCAGCACTTTGGGAGGCCAAGGCAGGTTGATCACTTGAGGTCAGGAGTTCGAGACCAGCCTGGCTAACATGGTGAAATCCCATCTCTACTAAAAATACAAAGAATTAGCTGGGTGTGGTAGCATGCGCTTGCAATCCCAGCTACTGGGGAGGCTGCTACAGGAGAATCGCTTGAACCCAGTACATGGAGGTTGCAGTGAGCTGAGATTGCACCACTGCACTCCAGCCTGGGCAAGAGAGCGAGACCCTGTCTCAAGAAAAAAAAAAAAAATTGCCATGTGACAGGCACTCGGTTCTACCCAGCTCCTGAATGCGTGATTCCATTTAATCACATAACAACCTCATGTAAAATGATCATTTTGTTTCATTTGAGGCAGGATCTCATTCTGTTGCCCAGGATGGAATGCACTGGCATGATCATGGCTCACTGCAGCCTCAATCTCCCTGGGCTCAAGCGATCCTCCCACCTCAGCCTCCCAGGTAGCTGGGACCACAGGCATGCACCACCACACTCGGCTAATTTTTTTATTTTTTGTAGAGACGCTATCTCCCTATGTTTCTCAGTCTGATCTCAAACTCCTGAGTTCAAGCAATCTTCCTGCTTTGGCCTCCTAAAGTGCTGGGATTACTGGTGTGAGCCACAATCCTGATTTTATAAACAAGGAAACTGAGGCTTGGAAAGGAGAGATCATTTGGCACAGGGTTACTTAGCTAGTTAAGTCCTGAACCAAACTGGAACCCAAACAATCTCACCTCAGAGCTCAAGCCCTCCTAACTGCTAGTCTATATTGCTTAAAGCACCCATTTGAATTTGCAGGGAGTCAAGTTATTATTTCTGAGTCTTGATCTCACTTTTCTGGTTCAGGAAAATCAAACACATCCATCTTTGGAATGCATCCACTGCTTTCATCAATGGCTGCCTGGTAACTCTCGGGGGATCAGATTTTCAGTCCTCATCAAGAGCAAGATTTCTATTATGGCAAAACAGAGAAATCGCTTCAGTGCTCAAAAACAGCTCTGTTCCACAGCAATATACAGTGAGCCACTCTTGTAATTTAACATTTTCTAGTAGCCTCCAGGGAAAAGAAAAGGAAAGCGCATGCAGGTGAAATTAATTTTAATATATTTTATTTAACCCAGTATATCTAAAATACTATCATTTTAATATGTTAGTATAAATATTATCAAGGCTGGGCATGGTGGGTGATGCCTGTAATCGCAGAACTCTGGGAGGCCAAGGCAGGAGGGCTGCTTGAGCCCAGGAGTTCGAGACCAGACTGGGCAACATAGCAAGACCCTCATCTCTACAAAAAATTAAAAATTAGCCAGGTGTGGTGGCATGTACCTGTAGTCCCAGTCGCTTGGGAGGCTGAGGTGGGAGGATTGCTTGAGCTCAGGTGGCCAAGGGTGCAGTGAGCCGTGATTGCACCACTGCACTCCAGCCTGGGTGACAGAGCGAGACTTTGTCTTGCTAAAAAATTTCTTTTTTTAAAAAGAGAAAAGAGAAATTATCAATGCAATATTTTACTTTTTTTTCCTTCATACTAAGAGTTTGGGCTGGGGGGGTGGCTCATGCCTGTAATCCCAGCACTTTGGGAGGCGAAGGCAGGAGGATCACATGAGCTTGGGAGTTCAAGGCCAGCCTGGGCAGCACAGTGAGACCCCATCTCTTTTAAAACATACATTTAATTTTAAAAAAAAGCATTTGGAATCTGGTGTGTATTTGACACTAACAGCACATTTCAACTAGGACTCACCGTCTTTCCATTGGTCAATGGCCACATGTAGCAAGTGGCTACTATACTGGACAGCTCAGGTCTAAAATATCTCCCTCTCTTTATCTCATCCTCCCGTCTCTATGAATGCCCTACTTTGTTTCTATCAGTCCTCTGTTTCTCTCAAATAATTGTCATCCACAATAGTCACCAAAGAAAGCATTTTAGCGACAGAGTAAGTATTCCATCATCGTGACTGTCATTAATCCTATGGCTGCCACCTCTAATCACATCATTACCATTAACGTCTACACTTCCCCATTGCCCTCCATTTATCCTCATCTTTCTTTCTTCTCTTCCGGATCATTTCACCTTTGGGGAGTCCACAGGAGAGCAGTAAACCTCCGTCTCTTCCTGTGTCCGCGGCTGCCTTAGTCAGTCAGTTTGGGTCAAATTGGTGACTCTAAACCTCAATAAACCTGCCTGTAAAGGAGCAACCACCACGGTTGTGGTCACGACCCACTGGAAAGACATTCCAAGCATCACAGAAGCCCTGCTGAAGAAAATCATTCTACTTTTTCACTTTCTTCTCCTATTTTTGTCCCTCTTCCCTTCCCATCCTTCAGCTTCTCCATCCTCCTTCCTAGCCGCCATGTGTCTGCTGTCCTCCTCAGCCTCTCAACACCTCCCCTGTCCCCACACCCAGAACAGCACACGGTGGGCAAGAAGGAAGGCCAGGCCCTATCCCTCTTCCCAACAGTTGGGACCCCATGGGTAGAAGCCCAGGAAATGATCCATTCTCTGGGGGTGGGAAAACTTCCTAGTTTTCTACCTATTGAAAGGTAATGGATTACAAACTCCCTGCTAGAATCCACTTCCGAAACCCAGAGGGAGGAGTGAACCCTTCAGACGTAACATTTATCGTGCGTTAGAATTGTGAGTTACACACACACACACACACACACACACCCTTTTATGAACACAAGGCAAAAGGAAAAGGCCAGGTCCTCACAGGCTGATTTTTTTTTTTTTTTTTTTTTTTTTTTTTTTTTTTTTTAAAGACCAAGTCTCACTCTGTTGCCCAGACTGGAGGAGTACAGTGACGCAATCTCGGCTCGCTGAAACCTGCACCTCCTGGGTTCAAGTGATTCTCCTGCCTCAGCCTCCCAGTAGCTGGGATTACAGGCGTGTGCCACCACGCCAGCTAATTTTTTTGTATTTTTAGTAGAGATGGGGTTTTGCCATGTTGGCCAAGCTGTTCGTTAACTCCTGACTTCAAGTGATCTGCCTGCCTTGACCTCCCAAAGTCCTGGGATTACAGGCGTGAGCCACTGCATCCAGCCGAGGTTGACCATTTTGTGCAGAAAACCAAGCATTCCCCATTACCCCAGGTACCCAGGCCCTACCCAGTTAAAAACAGTAAAGATCACATTCTGACCTGAGACAAAAGCCTCCTTAACCCTGAGCTCTTAGACATCAAAACACTCACACTCAAAAAATAAAATAAAATATACACCTGTGCTGAGGGTATGGGGAAATGAACCCTTTCCAACACTGCTGGTGAAGGGCAACTTGGCAAAACCTGTGGAAAGTCCTAAACTTTTGCATATCCTTTGATCCAGCAGTTCCATTTCTAGGAGCTGAAAATAAGAATTAGCCACAAGGAATCCACTGTGGCATTGTTATAAAAACATAAAAGTATGAACATAAGCACATGACAATAGAATTTTGGTTAAAGAAATGATGGTGGCTGGGCACGGTGGCTCACACCTGTAATCCCAGCAATTTGGAGGCCTAAGCAGGCAGATCACTTGAGGTGAGGAGTTCAAGACCAGCCTGACCAACATGGTGAAACTCCATCTCTACTAAAAATACAAAAATTAGCTGGGTGTGGTGGCATGTGCCTGTAATCCCAGCTACTCAGGAGGCTGAGGCACAAGAATTGCTTGAGTCCGGGAGACACAGGTTGCAGTGAGCAGAGATCACACCACTGCACTCCAGCCTGGGCAACAGAGTAAGACTCTGTCTCAAAATAAAATAAAGTGAGAAATGATGGGGCATCCGTGTCATACTATACAGCCATTACAAATAATACTTTATACAGATATACAGAAAAAATAAGAACTAGTGTTGAATAAACCAGTAGAGTGATTATAGTAAACAATAATATATTGTATGTTTCAAAATAGCTAGAAGAGAATAATCTGAATGTTCTCAGTATAAAGAAAAGATGGCCGGGCGTGGTGGCTCACGCCTGTAATCCCAGCACTTTGGGAGGCCGAGGTGGGCGGATCACAAGGTCAGGAGATCGAGACCATGGTGAAACCCCGTCTCTACTAAAAATAGAAAAAATTAGCCGGGCGCAGGGGCGGGCGCCTGTAGTCCCAGCTACTCGGGAGGCTGAGGCAGGAGAATGGCGTGAACCCGGGAGGCGGAGCTTGCAGTGAGCCGAGATTGCGCCACTGCACTCCAGCCTGGGCGACAGAGCAAGACTCTGTCTCAAAAAAAAAAAAAAAAAAAAAAAAAAAAGAAAGAAAAGATAAACATTTAAAGTTACCCAGATTCGATTATTATACATTATATGAATGTATTTAAATATCACATGTACCCTGAAAATATGTACATTATGTACTAATTAAACAATAATAATACTTTAATAATTTGAAAAATTGGTTCACGGCCTATTAAGTGAACTTCGTATCTCTGGCCTTTCTCAGAGCTCCACGTTCACACATCCAGCTGTCTACCTGACAAATGTAGCATGTCAAACAGAACTTGACTGTCAAACCCAATCTATCCCACTTCCAGTCTTCACATTTCAAACAAGGGGACCCCCATTCTCCTAGCACTTGAACCAAACACCTAGGAATAATCTTTGATTCTTGATTCTCCCTCACCGTCACATCAGATCCATCAGCACCGTCCACATACTTGACCTTCTGAATCCAGCCACCTGCCCCGTCCACCCCAAAACAATCATACCAGTCAAAAGCACGGTCATTGAGGGCTTGGACTTCCACAGTCACTACCAACCTGTCTCCCTGCTCTCATGCCTACCTCCTACAGTCTGTTTACCCGGCAGCAATCAGAAGATCATTTAAAAACATAACCCCTGGTTCAAAGGGCTTCTATCACAGTTAGAACAAAAATCCAAGGCTGGGCATGATGGCTCACACCTGTAATCCCAGCACTTTGGGAGGCTGAGGCATGAGCATCACTTGAGCCCAGGACTTGGAGACCAGCCTGAGCAACATAGGGAGATCCCATCTCTACAAAAAAGTTTAAAATGTAGCCAGCCATGGTGATGCACATCTGCAGTCCCAGCTACTCGGGAGGCTGAAGTGGGAGAAAGGACTGAGCCTGGGAGGTCGAGGCTTCAGTGAGCCATGATGGTGCCACTGCACTGCAAACTGGGTGACAGAGTGAGATCCTGTCTCAAAAGAAAAAAAAAAAAAAACTTCAAGTACCTTAGTGTCTTAGCAAAGCCCCCGATGACCAGCTTCTGTCTCCCACTCTGTCCCTCCTCATCCTTTCCCTGCCCACTCCCTGCATTCCAACCACAGTGGACACCTTGGGATTCCAACAACATGCCAAGCATGTTCCCACCGAAGAAGTTTGCATCTGCTGTTCCCTCTGCCTGGCACACTCTTCCCCCAAATATTTCATGGCTTGCTTTCTGGAGTTAGTAAAACCTCCATGAAGGAGCCTTTGCTGATCATCCCATATCTTTCCCTTGCTCTCCTATGCTCTTTTTGTTTTGGTTAATTTTCATGGCTGTGGTATATCGTGACATTGGATTGTTCACTAGCACCCCAGTAAACCACACCTCCTGGAATCCATAGCCACGGTGACTCTGGGCTTATCTATGTAACATGCTCTGGCGAAGAGGGCATTAGCAAAGGTTGCAGAACCGAGGCTTAGGAAGGGCTTGTGCACTGAGGCCTGTCCTCTGGGAACGCCATTGCTGCCACCATGTAAGAAACCCGGGCTATCCTGCCAGAAAAGCCACTGGGGGAGCAGAGAAGTGAGGCACTGCAGCCAACCACCAGCCATGTGAGCAGGGCCATATGGGACTCTCCAGCCACAGTCAGGCCATCAGATGAACACAACCACAAGTGAGTGAGGCAAGACCTGCAGAACTGGCCAGCTGAGTCCATACCTGACTGCAGGCACCTGAGCAAATGATGATTGTTTTAAACTACTAAGTTTTGAGGTGGCTTGTTCTCTAGCAATACATAACTGATATGACAGCTTATCATTAGCTGTGGCAGAGACTACTAGCTATTCAGCAAACACTATTTTCTTTTTCTTTCTTTCTTTTTTTTTTTTTTTAAGACAGGTTCTGACTCTGTCACCGAGGCTGGAGTGCAGTGGTACAGTCTCGGCTCACTGCAACCTCCGCCTTCTAGGCTCCAACCATCCTGCCACCTCAGCCTTCCGAGTAGCTGGGACTATAGGCACGTGCCACCACACCTAATTTTTGTATTTTGGTAGATATGGGGCTTCACCACATTGTCTAGGCTGGTCTCGAACTCCTGGGTTCAAGCAACCGTCCTACCTTGGCATCCCAAAGTGCCAGGATTATAGGCGTGACCCACCACACCAGCCTATTCTCTCTTCTTCCTGAGCTCACAGCTAAACTTCATTCTCCACCTTCTTTGCAGTGCTGTGACTGAATGCTCGCTAAGGAAATGCAAGCATAAGGGAATGCACTGATGAGGGCAACTTTGGGAAATAAGGCTTTGTCTTCTCTGCACTTTCTCCCCCTTCTAGATGCACCAATGATAATGCTGCAGAGGGGAAGGGGTCTGGAGCATGAGAGAATGGCCCGCCACCTGCCAACCAAGAACACCCTCCTTGGACTGTTTAGCGAACAAGAAAAAGACATTTAGGGGTCTATTTCTTATAGTCTGTCCTAATAAATACACTAACTTAGAAGCTTCTCCAACCAAGATGGGAGTCTATTTCCCCATCCTCTATACCCAGACTGGCCACGGGACTTACATTATCTCACAACTCCAATGGAAGTAACATTCTGTGATTTCCAAATACTAAGACGCCTTGCCACTTTCCCTCTCGCTCTCTAGGAATACTAGAGACCTGTAAGAAACCCAAGCTATCACACCACCAGTCCGCAGGGAGAGAAAGTCTCAGCTTTCCTATCCTCCCCTTCCTCCAGCTAAATGTGGCCGCACGAGTGGAGTTCAGGCAAGACCAGCAGAACCCTCCCGCCAAGCCCAACCCACAGAATCATGAAAATAATAAATTGTTGTCTTAAGCCCAAAGTTTTCCAAACAAAATTAAGTTTAAAGATCGTGGCCGGGCGCGGTGGCTCAAGCCTGTAATCCCAGCACTTTGGGAGGCCGAGGCGGGCGGATCACAAGGTCAGGAGATCGAGACCATCCTGGCTAATCTGGTGAAACCCCGTCTCTACTAAAAAATACAAAAAACTAGCTGGGCGAGGTGGCGGGCGCCTGTAGTCCCAGCTACTCTGGAGGCTGAGGCAGGAGAATGGCGTGAACCCAGGAGGCGGAGCTTGCAGTGAGCTGAGATCCGGCCACTGCACTCCAGCCTGGGCAACAGAGTGAGACTCCGTCTCAAAAAAAAAAAAAAAAAAAAAAAAGATCGTTCATGACACAGCAACAGAAAATTGAGATGGAATATATGAAGAGCAAAAAAACAACAGGAGGCCGGGCGTGGTTATTACACCTGTAATCCCAGCACTTTGGGAGGCCAAGACAAGAGGGTGGCTTGAAGCTAGGAGTTTAAGACCAGCCTGGGCAACAAAGCAGGACACTGTCTCTATAAAACAAATTTTAAATTAGCTGGGTGCAGTGACATATGCCTGTAGTCTCAGCTACCCAGGAGGCTGAGATAGGAGGATCGCTTGAGCCCAGAAGTTCAAGGCTGCAGTGAGCTATGATCGCACCACTGTACTCCAACCTGGGTGACAGAGCAAGACCCTGTCTCTAAAAAACAAAAAGCTACGATACCCTTGCTATACAAGGAGATTCCATACTTGTCCAACCCTAACTCCTAATATTTTTTTCCCCTTATAATTTAACTAAAACAGAATCCAGCTCAGAACTACTTCTACTTGGCTAGTACTCTCCCATTCTAGTGTCACTTGCTCACGTTAGGGTGGTCTCAGTCTTTCAGAGTTTTTCCCCTCCCATCCGTCCTAGAGTCTAGGGATTAGCAAGCTACAGCCCATGGGCCTAATATGACTCATCACCTGGGTTTGGTTTGGTTTTGTTTTTTGGTGTTTTGTTTTGCTTTTTGTTTTTGAGATGGAGTCTTCCTCTGTCACCCAAGTTGGAGTGCAGTGGCGCAGTCTTGGTTCACTGCAACCTCCATCTCCCGGGTTCAAGTGATTCTCCTGCCTCAGCCTCCCGAGTAGTTGGGATTACAGGCACCTGCTGCCATGCCCCACTAATTTTTGTATATTTAGTAGAGACGGAGTTTTGCCATGTTGGCCAGGCTAGTCTTGAACTCCTGATCTCAAGTGATCCACTCACCTCAGCCTCCCAAAGTGCTGGGATTACAGGCATGAGCCACTGTGCCTGGCCACCATCACCTGTTTTTGTAAGGCCCAGAAACTACAGTTTGTACAACTATGAATATAAAAAAAAAAACAAAAGAAAAATATTCATGACATGCAAAAAGTATATCAATTTCAAGTTTCAGGGTCCATAAATAACGTTTTATTAGAAAACTGCCTCCCCCCAGGTTGGGCTTGAGGGTTCACACCTATAATCCCAGCACTTTGGGAGGCTGAGGTGGGCGGATCACTGGAGGTTGGGAGTTTGAGACCAGCCTGGCCAATAGGCTGGTCTGAAACCCCGTCTCTACTAAAAACACAAAAATTAGCCAGATGTGATGGCGCAGGCCTGTAATCCCAGCTACTCAGGAGGCCAAGACAAGAGAATCGCTTGAACCTGGGACGCAGAGGTTGCAATGAGCCAAGATTACACCTCTGCACTCCAGCGTGAGCAACAGAGCGAGACTCTGTCTCGAAAGAAAAAGAAAACTGCCCCACCCATTCATGTATGTACCGCCCATGGTTGCTGCATGCTGCAGCACAGAGTCGGGTAGCTTTGATGAAAATTGCAGGGTTCACAAAGCCTGAACTCTTTACCATCTGTCCCTTTCCAGAAAAAGTTTGCCAGCCCCTGCTGTAGGCTGCCATCCAAGGCAGGTGAATCGCTTGAGCCCAGGAGTTCAAGACCAGCTGGGGCAACATAGCAAAACCTTGTCTCTATTTTAAAAAATGCAAAAAATTAGCCAAGCATGGTGGTGCATACCTGTAATCCCAGCTACTCAAGTGGCTGAGGCAGGAGGATCACTTGAGCCCTGGAGATCAAGGTTGCAGTAAGCCATGATTGCGCCACTGCACTCCAGCCTGAGTTACAGAATGAGACCCTGCCTCAGAAAAACAAAAAAGCTTATACTTTTCTATTATATTCATTCCAAAAGCTTTGAAGACTTCTATCTCCTTCCGCAAAGGGATGAAACTTTGTTGGTCTGACTCTCTAATCTTTAGTTGGATCCCAGAAGTTAGTGGCCTAAATTCATTTCCTATGACAGGCTACCAGGTACCCTCCTTTCTGGGCAAAATGGTCTCTAGGCTGCCCCCATGATGGCATTCAAATACCTTCATCTGGTTCGTTGTCCTTGTCCAGCAAGCTCTCCCCTTTTGCTGCAATCTAAACCCTCCTCATCCTTCACTCCAAATCCCCATCTCCCCAACCAAGAAGGTTTCCCTGCTTTGCCAAATGTTTTCCCAGGTGTATTCTATGGAACAAAAATCCCAAGAGAAATCCTTGGGCGGGGTGGGGTGGCTCACACCTGAACTTTGGGAGGCCTAGGCGGGCAGAGCACCGGAGGTCAGGAGTTCAAGACCAAACTGGCCAACAAGACAAAAGCCCGTCTCTACTAAAAATACAAAAATTACCTGGGCGTGGTGGTGTGCATCTGTAATCCCAGCTATTTGGGAGGCTGAGGCAGGAGAATCACTGGAACCCAGGAGGCGGAGGCTGTAGTGAGCCGAGATCGCGCCATGCACTCCAGCCTGGGTAACAGAGCAAGACTCCATTCTATCCTCTCTTGGAGGCCTAATACACATAGGTAGCATATTAAAGGCTCTGAGAAGTCCTGCATTAAAGATGCCTGTTTCCCTTTGCTTAGTTCAACTCTTCCCAAACTTATTAACCATAGAATTTGTTTTGTCCACAGAACACTTATTAACTACCAGCATTAAGTACAGTGCCTGGATGTCAGCATTTGTTGAAAGAATGAAAAATGCTAACATCCCAGATTTAGGGTTCTACAGAACATACTTTGGAAATGTTATTCAAGCTCCTCCTCCTGTCTCTCTAATCTGAACTGCTCCCTTCCGTGCCATCTAGTCAACACCATCTAATGCCAATCGTTATCATCATCACAGCTGTCATTCATTAACACCTGCAGCCACTCTGTTCCAGATAGTGCTAGACCCTTGAAAACATTCTCTCTTTCGATCCTTATAACCACCCTCTGAAGCAGGGAATATTATTTAATTATTGCTGTTTTGCCAAAAACTTAAAACTATAAATCAGAAAACTTAAATCACTAGCCCAAGATAAAGTAAAAAGAAAAGATAGAATTTACAACTATATCAGTCTGACTCAAAGTTCATGAACTTTCTTTTCCACCAAAATATCTTCTGATAATGTGCCATGGCTGCCATCGCTGGCTGTCCACTTACTTAATATCTACCTGTGCCTCCTTCCACACTAGCAGAGCCCTGATTTTGCATGGAGTGGCAACATGTCATTTCAGGCAATGGATCATGATCCATCTAAGCCGATCGTGGTGGTGTTCCCACTTCCCCACCTCCCGGGCTCCCTTGCAGCTAGGACTCAGTTCTGGCCAAGAAGATATAATCAAATCATCTGCAAGGTGAGGAGGAAGAGATGTCCTGGGGAACCCTTTATTCCTTCACACTCACCAGGTCCTCCTCTTTGCTACCTTGAACCCAGATGTAATTGCTGAACCTGCAGGAACCATCTTGCAACCACAAGAGAAAAGCCATGAGAACTCCCAAAGACATCAGCCCTGGTATTACTGACCTACTGAGCCAACCGAAGCAGCTATATGTCTCCAGAATTCTTGTTACATGAAGAGAAACCATTATTTGCCTTACCGCTGTGACTGGGTTTTCCATTTCATGCAGCTGAACAAAAACAGGCCTAATGGGCCCACACGTTGTCCCCCATATTATTTACCACTTGGACTTTATCATTATTTCACATACACATTATTCTGTCATGAAGTATGCGTCCTGAAGGCCAAGTCCACCTTGCCTATTTTTGTTTCTACAGAAGTGTATACATGCTATTAAATGCTGTTCATTATCACCCTTTTCAGGGATCATCTATTCAATTTATTACTTGCATTCGTGTTAGCAAGCAGTGAGTTTTCACCATTAAATAGCTGAAATATCATATCTTTCTCCTAATGGATTAGCATCTCAAAGTGTCCATTTGAAAACATGTGTCAGAAATACCTGGACTGTTTATTACACGCAGATTTCTTGGCCCTCTCGCTAAACCCAGCTAAATTAGAATCTCTAGGGTTAGAGAAGCTGAGAATCTGCATTTTAACAAGCACCCTCATATGGTTCTGATATACAAAATTAGAAAATTCCGTGCACCCAAATGTTAGGATTGGCTGGACTCGTCTGGACCCTGAGTTACCAGCCCCTCTGCAGGGACCCTCCCTAACCCTACAAATCTGGGAAATAGAAATTGGAATCATTGCTCAAGACCATTCCCTGGGCAAGATGGATGAAAGTGGTTGGCATGCTCTGTAGCATACTGGGACGAGGGAACTGAAAACAGATGCATTTCCTACAACTGCAACTCCCCCATAGCCATCCTACCAGTGCCTCCATCCCCCCAGTTTAAAAGGAAAACCACTATGCAGAAAGAAGGCAATGCCCACTGCGGCACATCACCATCCAGGAAGCTATCAGAGGATGGAGCATGTTTGAAACAGAAAAAAAAAAAAAAAAGAAAAAGAAAACTTCGAAGAAACTTACACAGGAATACACAAACTAGCATTTGGGACTCCTGACTCAGAGGAACAGAAGAGAGCTCCGATGGCTTTTTGGGGGTTATTTATTGATTGCATGCAGGTCTGAAGAGTCTGCTCTTGGGTAATGTTCAGGCAGAGACAGAAGGCTGGATCCTACACTTTTTCTTCCAACAGCAGAGCTCTGGCCTCACCTGCTCTCCCAAGCTCCAGGAAAGGCAATACCTGTGCCTCCCAACACAATTCCCACTCTCCCGATACACCTTGACATTGATCTTATTTCGTCTCTGAGGATCACATTTCCAGATGACAGGTGCACACAGACATGCATCCTAGGGTAGCAAACAGCATCCTCTCTCTCTCTCTCTCTCTCTCTCTCTCTCTCTCTCTCTCTCTCTCTCTTTCTCTCTCCTTTTGAAGGGATGACCTCCTGCATGTTGACATCCAGCCAAATTTAAAATCACGGAAGAAAAAGAAAGACCCAAAGTGAATCCAAGAAAAGCACCTATCCAGGCTAGAACAGGGGCAGGAGGGCTACAAGATTCACTAGGGACTGACGAGTTCAGGCCTTGGGAACTCATGTGCCAGAAGCAAGATGAACGTCTCAGTACTGCTCATGCCCACTCCACCACAGGGGGAACCCCTTTTCTCCCAGCCCCACTGCCCCCACCCTTGGTGGATGCCAGCTAATGGAAGTTCCGAAATTTAATCAACCCATGTGTATAGCTGGGTTGGTTTGAGAGAAGGAAGTGAGTTGAACCCTTCAAACATTTTGAACAATGCAGATGTCCAATGATCTCATGAACACCAGGCATTTGGCAGTTCCTAAGGCTCTTTAAACCTTCCTCCTTTGACCAAATGGCCTTCAGAAAAAAACTAATTTCTGCCATCTTCTTTCTGAGTAACTTGCATCCATCCCTCATCCCATCCCACTCCCCCAAAAAACTGTTTCAAACTCCCCCTCAAGTTCTGCCGGAGAGAATGTTACAAGAAGCCAAAGAGAACTCCTCCTCCCCGACCCCTTTCCTCGCAGCCCCACTGAGATTCAGGAGTATTCTCCTACACCACCTATGTGTGCTGATTGAGGCATATTTTTTTTTTCCTTTTATACGTTTTAGGCCTGCAACAGCTCACTGCATCAAAACGATTGGATTGGAAATGGGTAGCTCCATAGGGATTTTTTTTTCATGCATCTTGCCTCCTGACATGTATATCACTGATTTAAAAAAAAAAAAAATCTAAGGAGCAAAAGGAGGGCGGGGAAGAAGGCCAAGAGAAGAAGAGGTCTACAATGACAGGCGGCCCCATTCTGCGAGCAAAAACCACCTTTTGACCACCTGCAGAATGCGCAAGGTCACGTGGGTTCTCTGCAGCTCCTTAATGTATTACCCGGCACACAAGCCCCCGTGGCATATAAACAAATCCACAAGCGGAAAAAAGAGAGAACTCCCTCCTCAGCCGGGAAGCGAATGATAACGGTAACAGCCGCAACAATAATAATAAATAAAGAATAACAATTACTACTACTACTACCACCACCCAGCCAAGCGCAGACGACAGCAGCACAGTAAAAGGATATCCAATGCAGGCTGTGCAAGGAGAGAAATCACAGAAAAGCAAACCGTGCCCACCTTGCTTGCCCGCACCATCACCCCCAGCCCCCAATAAACAGAGTCAGAGGGAAAGGGGACCGTGGGGAGAAAGGAGGGGGAAAGAAGGATTGCTTTTTTTTTTTTTTTTTTTTTTTTTTTCTGTAGGCAACACCTACCTCCAGGGTCCGGATTTCTTTTTGTGTGAGGTCGTTGGAGGTAGCACATTTGGTCCTAAGACCTTCCAGGTTGGAGATGCTCAAGTCTATCATGTTTTGGACCAGTTCGCACTGCTGTAAGGCTTTTTGCAAACTCAGAGGCTGCTGCTCCTCGCTTTTCGTCATGTTTTCCTCATCCATCGCTTGCTCTGCAACCCCCTTCCCCTCCTCCTCCTCCCAGAGAGAAAAAAGAGGGGGGGGGGAGTAGAGGTAGTCTACCCCTCCGCCTCTCCAACCACTGCGACTTCTCAACAATGTCTCATGAAGAAGAAATCCAACATCTCACACAGGGTTGAGGGGGTGGGAGTGGGAGGAGGGGACAAGAGCCAAAATTTATTATTTTATTTTGGGGTATCAAGCGGACTCCATTAGAATGTCTCCTCTCTGAGTCTCTGGTCCCTGAAAAGGAGAGATGCTGTTTCTCAGAAGCAAACCAGGTGATGTGATGCTGTCTGTATACTTAGGGAGGAGGAGGAGGAGGAAAAAGAGGAGGAGAAGGAGGAGAGAGAGGAGGAGGGAGAGGAGGAGGAGGGAGAGGAGGAGAAGGAAAATAGCGCTCACTCTTTACACACCGGCTCCTTGAAGGACAAAATTATATATTTTTGGCTTGCTTGCTTTTATGTCAAAAAAAATCTGGTTTGCCCCCCTCCCAGTTGCAGGGACACGGCATGGTCCACGGTTTGGAAGTGCTTTAGCGCGTTCTCAAGGTGCTGTCTGCATTGCTCCCGCGGCTGCGGCGGCTACTGCGGCTGGCTGCTGTCTCCTCCCCGCGCTGCTGCTGCTGCTGCTGCTGCCGCCAGGCTCCGGGGGTGACGGTTGCTGCAATAGCTCCTGCCTCGCTCCACACCGACATCTTGCCTGTCAATCAAAGGGCGGGGGGGAGCGAGGGAGCGCCGGAGAGGGATGGAGAGCGAGCGAGGGACCTGCAGGGGAGCGGGTTGGTGGAGAGGCGCCGTGCGCGCAGCCGCCCCAGCCGGGCCCCGGCCCCGGCGCGCCAGGGACCCGCCGAAGGAGGCGGAGGAGGAGCGCGCAGGCTCGCGCACCTGGCCGGGGACAGGGCCGGGGGGCGGGATTTCTAGGGGCTGCGGAGCTCGCGTGGCAAAGTGAAATTACTACCGGGAGTGCGTGCTAGCGAGCAAGCGAGCGATCGGCGGGCGGGGGCGCGGAGACAGAGCGCGCATCGGGCCCAGCCTGCTCCCGGGGGCGGCAGAGGAGGCAGGGAGTGTGCCCGAGCCTGGAGGCTGGGCGAGGGGGCGGGGAGAGGGAGTCGGTGGCGGGGAGGGGGTGGGGGCCACTACTCCTGCACCGCTCTCGCGAGACCGAGCTGGAGTGCTGCTCAGCAGGTGCGCTCCGGCTGGGAGCAGGTGTGCGCCC